>NC_030828.1:32891229-34091229 GCF_001704415.2 Capra hircus | reverse complement strand
GAAAGGCAATGCCAAAGAATGCTCAAACTACCGCACAATTGCACTCATTTCACATGCTAGTAAAGTAATGCTCAAAATTCTCCAAGCTAGGCTTCAGCAATACATGAACCGTGAACTTCCTGATGTTCAAGCTGGTTTTAGAAAAGGCAGAGGAACCAGAGATCAAATTGCCAACATTCGCTGGATCATGGAAAAAAGCAAGAGAGTTCCAGAAAACCATCTTTTTCTGCTTTATTGACTATGCCAAAGCCTTTGACTGTGTGGATCACAATAAACTGTGGAAAATTCTGAAAGAGATGGGAATTCCAGACCACCTAACCTGCCTCTTGAGAAATCTGTATGCAGGCCAGGAAGCAACAGTTAGAACTGGACATGGAACAACAGACTGGTTCCAAATAGGAAAAGGAATACGTCAAGGCTGTATATTGTCACCCTGCTTATTTAACTTATATGCACAGTACATCATGAGAAACGCTGGACTGGAAGAAACACAAGCTGGAATCAAGATTGCCGGGAGAAATATCAATAACCTCAGATATGCAGATGACACCACCCTTATGGCAGAAAGTGAAGAGGAACTAAAAAGCTTCTTGATGAAAGTAAAAGAGGAGAGTGAAAAAGTTGGCTTAAAGCTCAACATTCAGAAAACGAAGATCATGGCATCCAGTCCCATCACTCCATGGGAAATAGGTGGAGAAACAGTGGAAACAGTGTCAGACTTTATTTTTGGGGGCTCCAAAATCACTGCAGATGGTGACTGCAGCCATGAAATTAAAAGACGCTTACTCCTTGGAAGAAAAGTTATGACCAACCTAGACAGCGTATTCAAAAGCAGAGACATTACTTTGCCGACTAAGGTCCGTCTAGTCAAGGCTATGGTTTTTCCAGTAGTCATGTATGGATGTGAGAGTTAGACTGTGAAGAAGGCTGAGTGCTGAAGAATTGATGCTTTTGAACTGTGGTGTTGGAGAAGACTCTTGAGAGTCCCTTGGACTGCAAGGAGATCCAACCAGTCCATTCTGAAGGAGATCAACCCTGGAATTTCTTTGGAAGGAATGATGCTAAAGCTCTAACTCCAGTACTCTGGCTACTTCATGCGAAGAGCTGACTCATTGGAAAAGACTCTGATGCTGGGAGGGATTGGGGGCAGGAGGAGAAGGGGACGACCGAGGATGAGATGGCTGGATGACATCACTGACTTGATGGATGTGAGTCTGTGTGAACTCCGGGAGTTGGTGATGAACAGGGAGGCCTGGCATGCTGCGATTCATGGGGTCGCAAAGAGTCAGATGACTGAGCGACTGAACTGAACTGAACCATTATCTTCATCACAGTTTGGCCTCGGGTCAAATAACAGGAAAGGAACACAACCCCGCCCATCAACAGAAAATTGGCTAAAAGTTTTACTGAACATGGCCCTGCCCATCAGAGCCAGACCCAACTTCCCCCTCAGGCAGTCTCTTCCATCAGGAAGCTTCCATAAGCCTCTCACCCTTCTCCATCAGAGGGCAGACAGACTGAAAAATATCTACATAACCAGTTCAAAACTAAAAACAGACCTAACAAGGGCCCAGCCATTGCATTTATCCCAGAGAAACAAAGACTTACATTCACAGAAGAATTTGTACACAGAAGTTCATAGCAGCTTTACTTGTCATAGCCCAAGCCTGGAAACTACTCAGATGCCCTTCAGAGCGGGAAGTGTGAAACCAACTGCGCTGCATCCACAGCACAGTGTAACAGTCAGCAAGAAAGAGGGTGGACCGCTAACACATGCGAAGCCTAGGGAGCGTCTCTAGGGAGTGAAGCTGAGCGAAAAAGTCAGCCTCCAAAGGACACATACTGCAGGGTCCCATTTATCTGGCAACCCTGAGTAACATAATCACGGAGCCAAGAGTATAGATTAGTGGCTGTCAGAGTGAGCAACAGGAAGGAGGGGTTTGACTATAAAGGGGTGATGCCAAGGACAGGACCATAGAGCATCTTGATTGCTGTGGTGTTACTCATGTATAGCCTACATGTGATTCAACTGTGTAGAGCTATACACACACACACGCACGCACACACACACACACACACACACACAAATAAGCACACATACAGCCAGTGAAATTTGAATAAATCTGACTGATTATCCCAATATCAACTCCTTGGTTTTTATAGTTTGGTGGTTATATGAGATGCTAGGGTAGCTCAGGGAGGCAGACATGGGACTTCTCTGTGCATTTCTTTGCAGCTGCCAGTGAATCTATACTTTCAAAATAAAATAATAAAATACACATAACTATAATCTAATTTCTTCTAATCGCCTGCCCTGCTATCGGCATGGTCCAAGGCACTATCATCTCTTGCCTGGATTATTACAATGGCCTCCTAATGGGTCTCCATACTTTTACATACGGCTTATTCTCAATAGAGCAGCTTTTATAATGTTAGGCAGTTTTTGTCATTTGTGGAAATAAATGAAGACCAGCCAAATGGGAAAAGGAAAGGTTATTTTTTCAGAGCTTGCTATAGAGCAAGGGAGTCAGCCACTATCGCTTTGTCCTGGCAGAGATTCAAAGACAGGCAGAGGACTGGAAAGCTCTATAGTGAAAAATGGAAGGAAAGTTCAAGTGTGCACTGATTAAGGCTACTGGTAGTCTCCAGCTTTCAAATTGTGGTGCTGGAGCTGAAGAATTGATGCTTTCAAACTGCGGTGCTATGGAAGACTCTAGAGAGTCCCTTGGACTGTAAGGAGACCAAATTACTCAATTCTCAAAGAAATCAACCCTGAATATTCATTGGGAGAACTGATGCTGATGCTTCTCCAGTACTTTGGCCACCTGATGTGAAAAGCCAGCTAACTGGAAAAGACCCTGATGCTGGGAAAGACTGAAGGCAAAAGGAGAAGAGAGCCACAGAGAATGAGATGGTTGGAGGGCATCACCAACTCAATGGACATGAGTCCGAGCAAACTCCAGCAGATACTCAATGGACATGAATCTGAGCAAACTCCAGGAGATAGTGAAGGACAGGGGAGCCTGGTGTGCTGCAGTCCGCAGCATCGCAAAGAGTAGGCCGCAACTTAGCAACTATTCCGGCACCTAAGACATTGCTTGGTCTAATGTAAAGTGAGTGCCCAAAACAATTTTTCAGATTGAATATGGGATTATGTGTGTATGCAGGTATATTTAATGACATCTCCTGCTTATTGGGTGCTTGGGGTTTACTGGACACTGTGCTAAATGCTTTCATATATCACCCCCATTTTTACTCTTCATAGCTGTCCGATAGGGTATTGGGTTGGCCAAAAAGTTCATTTGCGTTCTTCCATGAGATCATATACAAATACTTGAATGAACTTTTTCACCAACTCAGCATTACCAGAGCCACTTACTGTTCAGGTAAGGTAATCCCAGGGGACACAGTGACCAGAGTCCCAGAACTTCTCAAGAACCTACATTAAATGTTTAAAACCTGGAAGTCTGGCTCTAAAATGCAAAAACTACAGAACAGCCCACGTTAATAAATGTTTAATCCAATGTCTAAAAAATGTCATCAACTGTTAACATATCATTAATTTCTGTGTCAACTTAATTATTAAATATGTAGTATTCATTAAGAACTTCATTCGATTTGGAAATAATTTGTAGATTTTTTTTTTTTAACTCCACAAGTACTTCCAGAATGTAAATGAATGTCCACGGAGTGCGGAGAACCCCACGGAGTGCTGAGAACATGCAGATAATTACACCGTGAATGAATTACTCTTAGTCAAATAATTTCCAAGGCAAACTTATAAAAATCACTTTGTGTTATTTTATGGTAATATGTTATATTTGACAATTCTGTGCATTTCAATAATTGATTTGGGGGAGACACCTCATCCTAGAAAGGTCTTAAAATGCCCTTTGATATAATTGGCTCCATTTTGCAGATTTAGCTCCATGATCTGCAGTTTCCTTGTTCCTCTCTGGTCAATCTCCCCCAATTCTCCTGGCCAAACCCTCACATTATCCGGCCTCCCACACCCCTCCTGACCCCTCATCACTGCTTCGCCAACCCTGGGCCTGGGTGTACACAGGGATGGGTGTGTGAGTGTGTGTGGGAACAGTTGGGCAAGGTGGGCATCTCCCAGGCCTGCCCCCCAGCCTCTGGTTCTACTCTTCACTTTCTCTCCACAGCGGCAGCTCCTTTGCCCCCAAGATCCTTCCCAGCTTTGGAAAGCACTTCCAGGGGAAAACCAGCTATCCCCCAAACTGCCACAAGATGGTGCCACAAACTCACGACTGGGCTTCTGCCAGCTCCTTCAAGGAGAAAAAAACGCAGAACAGGACAAGGTGTCCCAGGAGACAGCTGGGCGCCCCCCGCCCCAAGCATCTTCTGTTCCCTCAGGTGTGACTCTGGCTCCTCCAGGGTGACCCTCAGGGCCCTGTTTTCACCCCTGCGGCAGGTGCCATGGTTTGGCTCCTACCTCCTCCCGCTGTCCGTCTCCCTGTTGCTTGTCTCTCCTTGCTCATCTTCCAGCATCCCTCTCCATCTGCCTGTCTCTCCCTCCGTCTCTCCTTTCTCCCTCTCTTCACCTGTGCTATCTGTCTTCATCTTCCTCAGCAAATCTAATGCTGCTTCATCTTACACAACAGGTCCATTTAAAGAAAAAAACTTTAATGTGTGTTTATTTATTGGGCTGCTCTGGGTCTTAGTTGAAGCACGCTAACTCTTGGTTGTGGCATGTGGGATCTAGTTTCCTAACTAGGGATTGAACTCTCGCCCTCTGCGTAGGGACCTTGGAGTCTTAGCCACTGGACCACCAGGGAAGTCCTGCAACAAGTCCACTTTAAAAACCAGTTGCTGGTGCCTGTTCTATGGTGGACACTGCCAATCTTGGAGAGTCAGTGGAAGCACACTGGAGTCCCAGTCCAGGGGAAGAAGCTCCAGGCTGAGGACTGTGGTGGGCGAGTCCCTTTGGTCCTCAGTCTCCTCCCTCTCCTCTCCCCTCTTCACGCCTTTCCTCTCTCTCTCTCTCTCCAGCCTCTCTCCTGGCTGAGTGGCAGAGGACCTGGGGCAGCAGATGGGGAATATGCCCCCCTCTGCCCACCCCCACACAGTCCACGCCCATGCCCACACAGTGGAGCCAGGCTAAGTGGAGCAACACAAAGCCAGCATCTCAAGACGCTCATTATTCCAAGCCAATCCCACTGCCCCACAGTCCCCACTGACGGAAGAGGAAGTCATGGGCTGGAGCCATGAGACACAGGTTCTGGGCCCAGTCCTGCCACAAATCCCTCTGGAAAGGCCCTCTGGGGGCCTGCTGGTGCTCGGTCATCCCATCTGTGGACCAACCATCTCTTGCTGCCCTGGTTGGGGGTGCTGGACTCCACTTGGCCTAGGATGGGAATCAAGAACCACCCACCAGGAGGAACCAGAAAATTTCTCCTCCCAGCTTCTACCCCTGCAATACACAAACCTCCCCAAGTCCCCACCACCTCATCACTCTCAATTTCATGGATTTTGGCTTGGCAGCCCCACCAAAGGGCTAACCCAGAGAGGCCTGTGTGAGTGACACAGTGACTATGGTTTACCACTGGCACTTTCCCTTGCAAACTGTTGAGTTAATAAACACCCCGGAGCTGCCGCCTACCCCAGCCCGCCCCCATGCGCACAGAAGTGCCGGGATCCTGCCCCCAGCCTTACTTCCTCCCTTCTTTCTCCAGGGTGAGGTGTCAGTCTTTGTCCAGAGCTAATCCCATCAGGGCTCAGGAGCCCATTCCCTTCTCTTCCTCTACAGTCTCCCTCTGCCTCTCTCTCTACTGGATCTTTCTGCATAACATCCTCTCTCTTTCACCTTACAAACACCCACCTCCACGCTAGCCAATGCAACTATAAAAGGGAAAGCATTTTAAAGCACTGATATGAGGAGGTGACGTTGTCAACATCTGACTGTATATTGAAGATGAAGTACTTTGAAGTACTGTGAATAAAAATACAGTTAGTAAGGTGAGAATTAAGTTAGTAAGGTACAGAACTCCTACAGAGAAGTAAATTGCACACTGATTGGATAATGTAATGAAAGGAAAGACCCTGTTTACAGTAGTATCAGAAAAGATATAGTACCTAGGAATAAACTTTAAAAAAATGTTCAAGACATTTTACAGTATGAACACTGAAAACTTCTGAAGAACACTAAGAGGAAAAAAAAACATAAAAACATGCCGGTTCATGGACAGGAAGACTCAGTACCATAAAGACTGCAATTATTTGAGTTACTTCACACATTTAATATGGTCTCCATAAAGATATAAACAATTTTTTGACCACTCCACTGGCAGGCAGGATCTTAGTTCCCCAATCATAAATAGAACCCAAGTTCCTTGTGTTGGGAGCAGAGTCTTAACCACTGGACCACCAACAAGAGTCCCCAAAACAGTTACTAGGGTAATTCTAAAGTTTATTTTAAAACAGCAACAAGAATAGGCAGGAAGAATTTCTTTTTTTTTTTTTTAATTTGGCTACGCTGTGTGGCTTCTAGGCTCTTAGTTCTCAGACCAGGGAGTCAGCCCACATCCTCGGCAGTGAAAGTGCTGAGTGGTTAAACACTGACTGCCAGGAAACTCCCAGGAAGAATGTCTTAAGAAGCATTAAAAAGAATTAATCTTATAGATATTCAACATTTTATGAAACCTCAGTAATTAAAACCATGTGGTCTTAGTGAACAGACAAATGGAACAGAACAGAAAACCCAGAGATAGATCCCAAGGCAAACGGAAATACATAGCACTGAAAAAAATGTGATTCTATATATTTTATGCTCATTTAAATCCCAAGGGGTTTGTCAAACAATTACATGTAAAAAATAAAATAATGGAAGTACATGGAATTCCTTTATGATCTTAGAATGGAAGTTTTTCTTATGACTTAAAACCTAAAAGCCATAAAGTAAAATATATATCATTTCAAATACATCTGTCAAATTTCATGAAAAAGTATAAGCAAAGTCAAACTACAGACAACAAATTGGGTTAAACATTTTTACAACTTATATCAAAAAGAACTAATCTCTCTATTATAAAGAGTTCCAGATGTCAAAACAAAAATAGAAACAACCAACACTAAAAAAAAAAATACATGAAATAACATTTCACAGAAAAAGAAACACAATAGCTCTTAAACATATTACAAAATTTCAACTTCACACAAAATAAGAGACATGATAAATTTCAAGTTTTGAGGTAATTCAATGGAAAAAATATACCTTTTCAAGAAGATGTGCTGGATACCCACATGGGTGGGCCGGGGGAAATGTCTCAGCCTTTTATCTCATACCATATACAAAAAGTAACTCAAAGTGGATCAGACCTAAAAGTACTAAAAAAAAAAAAGCACTTCTAAAAGTTTATAGATTCAGCTAGTACTTTAAGGCACTGTGGCTAAAAGTACTAGAAAACAGGGGAAAATCTTCAAGACCTTCAGCAAAGATGAGCAAAGACTTCCAGGAAAGGACACAAAACCTCTCACCATGAAAAAATTATAGGGATTTCCCTGGTGGTCCAGTGGTTAAGAATCCACCGTGTGATGCAGGTTTGATCCCTGGATGGGAACTAAGATCCCACACGCCATGGAGCAACTAAGACCATGGGCAGCAATTACTGAAGCTAGCGCACCCCGGAGCCTACACACCACAACCACGCGCCTGAGCGCCCCAACTAAGGAGTCTGTGCGCTGCAAGGACCCCTCATGACAATGAGGACCCCATCTGCGTGTCCCAACTAAGACCTGACACAAACATACACATATATAAATACTTTAAAAAGTACAGACTAACTTCATCAAAATTAAAATCTATTGCTTTAAAAAATTAATCATTAAGAAGTTAGAAAGCTGAGCTACAGTCTGGGAGAAAATATTTCAAATACCTGCTAAAAGACATATCCAGGATTTACTAAGAACTCTTAGAACTAATACAAATATTATACCAATAAGATAAAGCCAGATTTTAAAGTGAGAAAAAAATCTGACAGATACTTCACCAAAAAAGACATATACCCAATGAGCACCCAAAAAGGGGCTCCAAGTCATCAGGCAGACCCACTGGAAATGACTGACAACACCAAGTATTGGCACAGCCATCCCGGAATTGGCTTGGCAGTTTCTAGGGCCAGAAGTTTTACTCCTTAGTATTTATCCAAATGAAAACATATACCCATACAAAGACTCATACACAGATAGATGTCCAGAGAAGCTTTGATAAACAAAACTGAAAACTACTCAAACGTCTATCAACAGGTGAATATGTAAATTGTACCTCTATCCATACAACAGAGTCTCACTAACAATAAAAAAGAACAAATTACAGGTACACATAATAACATAGATGATTCAAAAGCACTACAGAAAGAAGCTGGACACAAAAGGATACACATGGCATGGTTTCACTTGTATGCAATTCTAGAAATGCGAAATTTAATCAGTAGCTATTAGAAAGCAGGTCGATCAGTGGTGACCTGGGCCTGGGCTGGGGGGGAGGGGAGACTGAAGAGTGAATGGGAAGGGATACAGGGAACCACATGAGCTGATGGAAACGTTCTGTACCTTGATGCTGGTGGGTAGTGGTTACATGGCATTCCATCTGTCAAAGCATATTTAAAATGGGTGCATTTTATGCACCAACCAAAAGACAGAGACTGGCCAGGTGGATGAAAGCATATTGTATGTATACCCCCCAAACTGTATGTAATTATTTCATATTCTTAGGTTAATCATGTTTCCATATGGCTTGCAATTATAATTATCATTTATCTGGCTACTTAGTGTGAAAAATGATAAACATCTTTTACTATTAAAAAATGAACACATTTTATCCTATTATCTGTTAAAAAGGTAAATTCTGTGCTTTTTACCTGGGACTGAAAAGAAACCCTGTGCTTTTGCTGGGATGGAAAATCCAAATCTTAAAAAGCAATAAACAATTGAACAACTCTTTTAAAAGTTGAACTTTTTAATTTACTTTTTCACTGAGCTTTTTCATTTACTGGACTGTCAAAAAATTCCAGAGTTTAATTGTGTTGGCATGGCTGTGAGGAAAAACAGACTCTCACTTACTGACGATGGGAATGTAAATTAGAATAATCCCTAAAGAAGGCATTTGGGCAATATTAAATTATAAATGCTTTGACCTAGCAATTTCCTTTCTAGGACTTTATCCCACAGATGAACTTCAACCACAATAGCATATGTGAAAGGTTATTACTGCATGATTGTTTGAAATAGCAAAACATAAAAATATAATCTGAATGTCTATCAATCCAAACCAGGTAAAATAAACTATGATACACCCATACAACTGAATCCTATGTAACTATTAATATAAAACTGAATAGGGAAAGTCTAGGTATGCAAATATGTAAAGACTCTCAAGCACAATGTTAAGTGAACAAATTAACATTGTATTTGCTATGTTGCCATTTCTGTAAAAAAAAAAAAAAAATCCCAAAAAACAATATATGTGGATTTTCTTGTAAGTGTATTTTTTTAAAACTCCAACTTCATTTTTTTTCGGCTGTGCAGCACAGCATGTGGGGTCTTAGCACCCTGGCCAGGGACTGAACCTGCACCCTCTGCAGTGGAAGCACAGAGCCTTAACCACTGGGCCACCAGGGAAATCCCCAGAGCCCAACTTCTGGAAGAATAACTTGGAAACTAATACCAGAGAATATCTGTTTGAAACTCCGTGGATGGAGTCAAGAGTATGAGGAACAATTTTTGCAGCTTGCCTTTTTAAACTTCTCTATTCAAAATTAAATCGGAGAGGGCAATGGCACCCCACTCCAGTACTCTTGCCTGGAGAATCCCACGGACGGAGGAGCCTAGTAGGCTGCAGTCCATGGGGTCGCTGAGAGTTGGACACAACTCAGTGACTTCACTTTCACTTTTCACTTTCATGCATTGGAGAAGGAAATGGCAACCCACTCCAGTGTTCTTGCCTGGAGAATCCCAGGGATGGGGGAGCCTGGTGGGCTGCCATCTATGGGGTCGCAGAGTCGGACACAACTGAAGCGACTTAGCAGCAGCAGCATTCAAAATTAAATACTTATTTTAAAAACAATATCAGAATAATGCATTATATATAGAAAAAGCATCACGTAACTGTTTGAGTTATCATTCTTCATCAAGTTACCTGGGGAAACAAATACAGGAAGAGTCTAATGCAGTAGAGGGGCATGGCTGGCATGAGGTATCAGTTACTACTACAAAAGCCCTGCACACATCCCCCCTCAGACTTTAGGTCCCAGTTCCCCAAATCAGAGGTGCCTGCTGTGGCCTCACAGGGACTTTCCCCTCTGCCGAGTGTCTCCCCCATTTCCTTTCTTCTCTCATCTCCATGTAAACTGTACCTTGGGATCAACTCCGCAGAAAGCTTTCTCTGATGGACACCCTTTCCTCCCCCGCCCCCTCACACCCTGGCCCCGTTAGGTACCCCTCGTTGCACCCCCACCCCCAGGGACTGCAGAGTCTGCTGGGTCCTCCGAAGCCCAGAGGCCTTGAGCCTGTGGGCTCCCTGTCCTGGAGCACTGGCCTCGTCAAGGAATGAGTTCCCCTCAATGGGATGAGGGCATTAACGGCTAGCAGCAGATTCTGCTCTCCACCCACACAGACATCTATAAAAGTTTCAGTTTCCCCTGGTGATGCTTGCTTCTCTGACACCCACAAAGAAAATCTGAGTTTCGGTTTCCCTTAAGCTGTCACGAGGCAGGCGCCTGGGGCTTCCCCTCTCACCCTGTGGGGCACTGTGTGCAGCAGCAGCGGAAAGAACAATGATGAACAGCTCAGGCAGGAAGCTCAAGGTCCCACAGGGAGGGCGGACACTCACACGAGAGCAGTAACAGAGACACTGGGGAATGGGCACAAAGACAGCCCCGAAGCAGTCGGGGAGCCCAGGCCCCACTGGGGCTCATGGGTGGTGGGGATTGGAAGGAAGGCTTTTGAACAGGCAGCCCCAGCTGGGCGGCCTCCCGAGAGGTGGAGAGAGGGACAGGGGGCGGTCAGCAGCCTGGGGCTCTGGCCCTTCAGGGAGGGGCCCTGGGGCTGAAACCGAAACCCAGTGGCAGTTTGGTCTACTCCAGGAGGACCTACAAGAGGCGGGCCAAGACAAGCACTGGCAGGAACCAAAGGGTAAACTGGATGGAGCCTGGTGCCAAGGCAGCTGGGCAGGGGCCTGTCAGGGAAGGCTTGGTGCCAGAGGACAAGCCAGAGGCTGTTCCTCAAAGAGGAGGCTCAAATTTCTGTGGGTTTTTTTTCACAAGCCTCTCTGGGATGTGAGATTCATTCCTTAGAACTCAAGATGTTTAAGGCCCTCCTTCTCTGGGGTCCCTGGGGTTTGGGCCGGACCAATGGGGAAACAGTGACCAGGGGTACAGCAGGAGGGGCAGGAGATGGCAGCTCCATCTCCCCTCGAGTGTGAGGAGTCCCTGCCCTTCGCTGGATGAACGGTTTGCCCGACCAGCGCTGTGACACCCACATCCTTCCTGCAAAGCTCTCCCCAGACTATAAAGAGGAACAGAGTGCCTGCTCCTGCCTGCTTTCAAGGCCCTTGTCAGGAAGGGGAACTGTGGGTGATTCCAGATCACTGTTGGGGCTCGGGTCACCCTTCAGGGCCTGGGTCCCGGGCTGGCAGCTCGGACATCACCTCGGAGCCCTCTTCCCCACCCCCATGTCCCCTGTTGCTCTCCAGATACATTGTAAACAGCACGTTTATTTGAGGTTTTCAAACCTCTGGTAAGAAGCACAAGAACAGCAGGGCTCTCCGTCATGCTGCCCTGGCCCCAGCCAGTCAGGCATGCAAGACTGAGGCTGGGAGATGAGTCAGGACACCCTCAGGAGCAGGGCCAGAGAGACACTGCCCTGACCCCCTGTCTTCCCCCCCTCCCCCAGTCTGGGCCTGGATTGCAATCAGTAAGGCAGACCCAGCCCAATCTCAGATCCCTCCCAATGCAGGGACCTCTGCTTGGTCCCTTCTCTCTCCCTCCCCGAGCTGCTCTGACCCCCCTCTCTGACCCCCTCTCCTGGAACTTGGAGCCTGAGTCACATGCAGAGCTCCCTCACACCAGGACCAAACCAGCTGCTGTTGGGCTGTTTCCGTCAGCCCCTCCTCTCCAGCCAGGTCGCCAGAGGAGCAGAGCAGGCCTGGCTCTCCTGTCATTGCCTGGTACCCAGTTCAGGTAGGGCACTCGGCAGGGGACCAGGATCAGCAAATGCTTGCTAAGAGAACCACTGTGGGTGAGAAGGGCAGGGCTGCCCGACTCAGCCTCTCCTAGCTCCAGTGTCTCCCAGCCTCCACTCACTGTCTCCCGCTGGGTCTGACACTCCTCAGGGCTTCAACAATCCAAGGTGCAGTGCCAGAGCCTCTGCCTCCAAGATGTCTCCCTGGCTTGGTGCCCAGCTCGGGGCCGGGCTACTGACAGGCAGCCAAACCTGCTACTTCAAGGCCTTGAGGACAGCCTCCAGCTTCATGGCCACAGCCAGGTCGCCCTTCACCTTCAACCGCCCACTCATGTAGGCCCCCAGGGGCCGCAGCTCCCTGCACAACAGGGCCCGTAGGTCCTCCTCGGACAGCTCCACCACCACGTCGGGGATGACATCAGGCACTCCGCGTCCCACCCTCCCTTGCCCTGTGGGGAGAAAGAAAACTGAGAATCAGTGAGGGGACAGCTATGCTACAGGGGGTAGAAGAGGTCAGCACGTCCCACTGGGAGGGGTGGAAAGAGTGGCTAAGAGCTCAGGTGCTAATACCCAGGGTTCAAGTCCTACTGACTGTGTGATCACTCAGAGCCTCAGTTTCCAAACTGGTGAGATGAGGATGATAATAATCACTAAGTCACCGGTTTATGATGAGAAGTAGGTGACATGATGCGCAAAACACACTCAGACAGAGCCTGGCACGAACAGGCCTGCAACGTGTGCAGGGCTGTTGGTCCAGGCAGCTGGGCCATCCGGGCAGTCCTGCTCATGGGGATGGGACAGGGAGCCCAAGGCCTGGGCAGTCACTGCCTGCAAATGCCATCTGAGCTCCTGATAGCTATGGGTTTGCCCTAAACTGCTGGCAGGAATAGGACCTGGTCTAAAAAGGACCACAGGTGGTAGGGCTATGAGCAACCCCAGTGGGGAAGGAGAGGGCAGGGAGGGCAGCGGCACCTGCAGTGAGATCCAGGAAATAGATGCTCTGGGGGCCGCTGGGCAGGATGACATTGAACTGGTAGCAGGCCCCGACCTGGCTGACCAGGGCCTCTGACAGGATGGGCTTCAGAGCCGACAGCAGCCCCTCGGCCACAGGTTGCTTGGGGCTGGACCCAGCACCCCCGTGAGGTGCAGACGGCTCAACCTCGCTCACCATCTCCAAGGTATCTGCTGGTGGTGGCCAATGGGATTGGGGAGGGAGGCAGAGAGAAGGAAGTCAGTGCGCTGCCAAGGTCAGCATGACGGTAGCCCTCATGCTTCCACAGCGCTCTCTCTTACACCCACTGCAGGCCTGCGTTCAGTTTCTTCCTCTGCTAAGAGGCTGCCCTTGAGTTTCTAGCCATAACCCCAACCCCCATTTCTAAATCACTCCAGCCTTAAGTCTTAAACTCTCTTCTGGATGCTGTTGCTTCCTCCCATGGAGGCTCCCAAAGGCCTCCGCACACTCAGACTCTTCTCATTACCTTAGTTCTAGTCAGCTCTAGAATCAGGGTGGCTGGAACAGCTGGGCAGGGTGTGCACTGCACAAGGTGCTTGGTTAAAGGAACAAGAGGCGAAACTCAGTCTATGCTGGGCACGAACCTGAACGCCCAGCGGGGGAAACCACCCTTTCCCTGAGGCTCCTCACCTGGTCCAGGGCGCGGGGCGCCTCCTGCCACTGAAGGCACACTGCCTCCCAGGAAGTGGAGGGCCAGCTGCTGCAGGGTGCTGTCCAGGCTGGGCCCTGCTGGGCTGTCCTGGGGTGGCTGGAGCACGGCCTCCACTGCCAGCTCCACGCGGTCCACCTCCAGCCCCCAGGCCCTGGTCACATCGTTGATCTCCAGCTGGAGGAAGTGTGGGAAGAAATGGCACTCATTCCACAAAGGTCCCATTCAGAGCACCTTCTTTAGGCAGGCTGGTGTGGCCACAGTGACCCAACAGGTGCCAGGCCAGCCCTTGAGAAGTGCCCAGCCTGGACGGAGGCAGAGGGCAATTACAACGCAGCCATGGGAAGCTGTAGTGTGCACCAGGGGAGGGTGTGGGGCAGGGAGGAGGGGTGATGCTAGGAGGAGGAGGAGTTATCCAGGTGAAGGCCATAAAGGAGGACCCTTCCAGACAACAGGAACAGCATGTGACAAAGCCCAGAGAGGAGCACCTCGAATGTTTGCGGAACTGCGAGTAACCACAGCTCCACTTAGCCGGACCCTCAAGTGCGGGCTGGGACACTGGAGACAGCCAAGGGTGGCTGCTCTCTCTCATTTGGACTTATTCTGAGGCACAAGGGGCCCCCAAGAGGAGTTTAGCAGCAAAGTGACAGAGTAGACTTCCTAGCTGCAAAGATTCTCTTGGCTGCTATGTGGAGGCTGGACCAGAGGGGTTGAGGATGGAGGGAGACCAGGTAGGATGGTGTTGCAGACCGCAGGCAAAAGTTACACAGACACAGCGTCAGGCGGCTTTGAGCTGAGGCTCATGGTGGAGGGGCACAGCTCTTAGACTCTAAGCCGCAGAAGGACACTGAAGCAGCAGCACCACTGGGCTTCTCGGCTGCCTGAGTGTGCAAAAGGAGGAAGGATGGGGAGGAGCCCCGGGGAAGCCAGGTTTCTGATGTGGGTCCTTGCACGGATCAAGAGTGTGGGCATTCACCCAGAAAGCACACACAGAGGAAGACACAGATGTGGGGGTGGGCAGGGAAGGAATGATGAGTATTCCTTTAGGGAAGGAATAAGGTATTTTTAAATACATTAAGCTTAAGGTGTCTATGGGACAGCCAACCACAACTGGGTAAGCAGGTCCAGGAAGTAGGACAGAATGGGACTGGATCAGAGTGTCATGAATAATTAGTGTCCAGAAGTAGCAAACAGCCCCAGGGGGATCACAGGTGAAAAGAGACCACTGAGGGAACCCTGGAAACAGGAGGACAGGGAGTAACCAGGAGTGTGGAATAACGGAATTCAGAGGAAACAGGGGATCCAATAATAAGAGAAGGACAAGCCTGAAGTCCAAGGCTGCCTCCAGGTGACGAGAGGGAAGGACTGAGAAGTGCTCCTGTGCTGGCAAGAGGGAGGTCACTGTGGGGTCGGCAGTGACGTCAGTCTTAGGAGCCTAGAGTAACAAGAGGAAGGGAGGAAGGAAAGGGAAGAGAGGGGTGAAGAGCTAGAATGGGTGTGGGACAAAAGGAGAGCGTGCAGAAAGGCAAGAAGAGGATGAGTGGAGGGAGGGAGCCGAGTCCTGGGCCCCGAGCACTGGGGAGTGCAGAGGAACCAGATGCTTCCAGGGAGGCAGGAAAACAGCTACGAGGTAGATGAGCTTCAGGGAGTGACGCTGGAGGAGTTCTCACCCTAGAGGGCTTTCTCCTGAGGATCAAGAGGCAAGGCCTGCTGCAGAGGGATGGGTAGGGGTGGGGCCAGCAGTAGGGGAGGCTGGGCCAGGCCTGGAGGGGTAAAGCAGCAGGCACAAGTGGGTAAGCAGCTAAGAGGGCCCAGCAAGGGAGAGGTGGGAAGCCTGCAGTCCCTCCAGGTGCAAAACAGGCAGATGGAGAAGTGAAAATGAGAGACGGATGTCTGAACCAGGCCTTGCCGAAGGTGGTGGATTTCCTGAGATTTCATTTTATCCAGGTACTGAATCCACTTTGCCAGGAGCTAAGTCAGTCTGGGTAATGGCCCTACAGGACTCTAATGCCCTGGTATGGGACTCACACCCTCAAATGGCCTCAGGTGGCTTTGTTGCACCAAAGTAATGTGCAGCAAGGCCAAAAACAAAGGCCAAGAACAAAATCTGATTTGTGTAAGACTAAGCAGTGGACTAACCCATTCCAGTTTTCTTGCCTGGAGAATCCCAGGGATGGGGGAGCCTGGTGGGCTGCCGTCTATGGGGTCGCACAGAGTCGGACACGACAGAAGCGACTTAGCAGCAGCAGCAGCAGCAAGCAGTGGACTGGAGGGCAGGGGCAGGTGATCTGGCTCTGGCCCAGCTCTGCCCTTGACCACGGCTCTTAGGGGCAAGTCATAACTTCTGAGCCTTAATTTCCTTCCTCCAAAATAAAAGAGTGATACTAGCCTTTGTGCAGCAAAATGCAAAGCTGAGATACACTGAGGCAAACAAAATGCTATGCGTGTGAGAAGTATTGTTACTATCAAAAACAGAATTTTCTTGGGAATTTCAGCCAGTTGATTTATTTCCTGAAGGGACTGGAACCTCCAGGAATGGTATTACCCACTCCCTTCCCTGTCCTCTAACCCTGGGGAAGGCAGAGCCTAGGGGAACGAGGAGGAACTTCACCCACGGTCCCCTGCCAGGACATGGGAGAAAGCCTGAGGTGAGCATGAGGAGCAGGCAACATGCCCTCACACGTGAATTTATTTCAACCCCTCTTGTCACAAGAGGGATCTGAGGTGAATTCCAGTGTAACTGCTCACACTCAGACAAGAGGCAGGAAAAAGGCCCAGAACAAACAACACAAAACCACAAAAATGCACATGCTGCCTTGGGGAGCATGGAATTCCCCAGAAGCTGACTGGGCCAGGAAGGCCCCTGCTCCTTTCACCCACCTGCCCGCCCAGGAGGCCGCTCAGTGCCCCTGAGGCCCAGCGTTCATGGCAATGCCTGCGGGGCAGTGAAGAGTGAAACCTCAGGCAAGACTCAAGGCCACTCCCCTGGCCCAGCCCCTTCACCTCTCAGGCCCAGTTTGCCCAAGATCGCTATGGTCTGTGCCCATCTTTCATTCCTCAGCTCACAGTCCCATCAAGATCACTGGCTCTTCACAAGTTATTACACTCTCAGGACACAAGGTAAACTGAGGCCCAGAGTGATCTGGTGCTATGCTAAAGTGCCCCAGCAGCAGAGCGGGGCTCACGTGCCAGCCACGGAACTCTGCCCGGTGCAGAGCTGCCTACCAGGAGTTGGTCGCTGATCTTGAGCTTCTCCATCTGGATCTCTCGCAGGGGCCTCTTGAGCAGGGCCTTAGTCATGGCATTCTGGGCTGTCATGCGTGTAGCTGTGTTCAGGTCCTTCACCGTCATCACCGACAGTACCGGGTCCCAGATGCGGAACTGGACGTCGGCCCCCACGGAGAGCACAGCCCCATCCTTAGAGGCCAACTGTTAGGAGAGGCCAGGAAAGAGGGGCAGGGGCTGCAGGGAGGCCAGGCCCACTGAGACCACCTAACCTGACCCACTTGCCTGGCCACTGGCTCCTCGAGAACAAAATGGTAACCCCAAGTGCAGGGGGTTCGATATACAGAGCAAAGATGTCCTCCCAGCCTCCCTCCTCCTTTTTCTGGCTACTCGCAGGCCAAGGTACTGACATCCACAACACACCCAGCATAAGCTCCCCACTCCCTCTGTCCAGGGCAGCCGAGAAGCCCCTCACCTTGCAGGGAGGAACATTGAAGGCTCGTGTCCTCAGATCCACCCTCTGAAAAGAGTCGATGAAGGGCAGGAGCAGAACCACACCGGGTCCTTGAGGGGTGCGTATCCGGCCCAGTCGAAACACGATCATGCGCTCATAGGTGGGCACGATCTGCTCATAATAGCAAGGGAAAGGGTCAAAAGCACCGAGCTGATGCTGACAATTATGTCTACCCAGGTCTTTTCCCCCACCTCTCTCCCTCAGGTTCAGGGTCAGGGATCCTTAGCTCTGTTTCCAGATGAAAAAAAAAAACAAGCTCTGAGAGGTTAACTGATTTGCTCAAAAACCACAAAGCCCCCAGGTGAAACAGGCAAGATTTGAAGGCAGTTCTGAGTAACTACAAAAGCCATGCTCTCAACTACGATACTGTACTGACTTGATTGTCTGTGAAACCTTTCACCTGTATGGTCTAAAGCTAAACATGACTCAAACCAGGAAACTGTCTGCCCTTGTCTTAGTCAAGGCATAAGCTGGGCTGCTCTAATAGCAACCCTGAGGGAAGGGCTTTGCCAGCTTCAGGTTCCTGGAGTCCTCAAGGAAGGAAATATATCCAAATTGAGAAGGCTCAGAGAGGCAGTGACTTGCCCAAGGTTACAAGGTATTTGTTTCAGTGGCAGTTTTAGGATTAGGATTTAGGGCCTAAGAAAGGATTCCCTTCCAGACCACCCCAAACCTTAAACTTTCCAAAGACAGTGGCTGTTGTCTGGGGCTGCGTGAGGGTCAGCTTCCACCTCCACTGCAGCTCCCAGGTGCGAGCCTCTACTCTAGCTCATCCTTTCCCTTCTGCCCCATCCCTTGTTGAAAACGAGGCTGAAATTCCTTTTACACACCACTTGCTGGGCCAGGTTGAGTGTTTTACATTTCTAACTTAACCTAACCCAAACGGAAGAAGATATTCCTGTGCACCTTAACACCAGTGTTCAGACCCCTAAACTTGGGCGTTTGGGAAGACTTGTTTCTGCCACTTACTGGCTCCCAATAAAGTTGAGCCTCAGTTTCCTCATCTGAAAGCTGAGAATGAACAATTCTTGTCCAGCCCATTTCACAGTGTTAGCTGCTCAGTCATGTCCAACTCTTTGCGACCCCACCAAGATCCTCTGTCTATGGAATTTTCCAGGCAAGAATTCTGGAGTGGAGTGCCATTCCCTTCTCCAGGAGATCTTCCCAACCTAAGAATTGAACCCAGGACTCCTGCACTGCAGGCAGATTCTTTACCATCTGCGCCCATTTCACAGAGATGTGATAATACTTAGAGGAAGCAGGCAGAGGATGGGAAATTCATGCACCAATGTTAAAGCTCTCAGTGTGGCCCAACCACTCTGGGGACTGACCCAGCCAGCCTTACCTTCAGGGCAAACCAACCAGAAATGGGGAAGGTGATCAGCAGCAGCAAGAACCCCAGGAAACTGATAAGGCCATGGCAGAAGCAGGAGGGCCAGCTCTGAGGTGCATCTAGGGACAAAAGAGCAGAGACAGTCAAAAAATGCCAACTGTGTCTGGCATGACAGCTGCAGGCTGAGTGAACTCAGTCAACTGCACCTTTTGCCCACCTCCCCTTTCAGGGGCTCCTTCCTCCTCAGAGCTAAGATGTTCTTTCCTAACTCACAGTGTTTCATTTCACTGGAGTGCCCTAAAAACCATCAAATACTTGCCTTGCCTAATACTAACTCCGTATCTGTGGGCAGGAGCTAGTTAAGGACTGTTCCTTCCTCCCACATATCAGAATCAATTTGTTCCAAGTCCCAACCTCACAAGGCCCATTCTCTGCTAGGCAGCAGTCATTGGAACTGAGAAGTTAATCACAGGACAGCTCGGCTCTCCTCAATGGGCTGAGCAGGAGTCAATCCTTTTGTCTGATTTAGAAGGCCTCCCACTTCTGGTAAAGCCAGGAAGAACTCAGCATCTGTAAACACATGCTGGGTTGAACTGAAGGCTTTTGGCATAACACCTCCTCCACTATTGCCCGGAAGTGTGCTTTCAATTTGGAGGTAAGGCGTTAACCAAAAAAGCATCAATGGCTCTTCAACAGATGACACAGATGAGGGCTAAGATGTTCTTTCTTAGCTCACAATTCTTCACCACACTTTAAAGTCCTAATGACCATCAAAATGCACGCTTCACTTGAAGCAGCTTCAGAAGAGAGGTGGGGGAGGGGGACTAGGAAGAAAAGACTTGGCTGAAGCACAGGTCCCTGCTCCTGGTGAATGAGAACCCCAGGATGGGACTGAAAGCTGAGGAAACCCCATGATCTTGGGGATCCTCTCCCAACCCTGAACTGGAAGCAGACAGAATCCTCTGCTCCACTCTTCCAGGAACACCACACCCTTTGGGCTCTCTGAGCACTGGAATACTAAATCTCCTGCTTCTTTCTGATCCATGTGGCCCCAGCAGGAAAAGAACTCTTGGATAGGGGCAGCTCTCATTACAGGAGGAGGTCACAGAAGGGCCGAATCCTCTGGGGTTTGGTTGTCAGGCATGTGGGATCTGACCTCTGGGTGAAGGGAATTACTCAAGGCTTTGGAGAAAAACAGGGCCTGGGAAGACATGACAGGCATCTAAGGGCCTGCCTTTTTGCCCGGCGCATCTCCACCAGGAAACCGGGAGATACTCAAGCTTGAGGAATCTAGAGGTGTCCCCTGAGGTGAAGATTCTGCCACTTCTCGGCGACCAAGTGCTCTTGGCGTGCTGGTGACCTCCTATGCCTTGACCTTAGTTTCTTTCTGGGCAAAACGGAAACCTGAAACCTTTGGGGTGATAAATGCCAAGAAGAAACGAGGTGGGGCGAGGCTTCTTGAAAGTAAGAGAGCTCCAGTGCTGCCGCCCCGTAGCTCTAAGGGCGGATGGGCGGTAGTGTCCCAGCGCCTGATCCAAGCCCTTCTCCACATCGTGGAAAACCCCTCTCGGTCCCTCCTCTTAGGCTGCGAGGACGCAAGACACTCTGACTCCTGAGAGGCAGAGAGTTCGGGGGTGCCTGCTGATCTCCCTCGGGTCCGCTGCGCTGGGCGGCCACTCACCGGCCCCCGGCCCCACGCCGCCCGGCTCCGGGGACAAGCAGCCCTTCTGAGAGCCCAGGAAGCCGAAGTTCGACTGCTGGAAACGGTCAAAGTCCCCCAAAGGCAGCGCCCGATACCCAGACCTGCCAAGCATGGTTCCCAACAGAGGGCACGCCCCGCGCCCCAGACCAGTGCGGGGCTTGACCAGCCAGCCGCTACACTGCCCCGCCCCCGCCGACCGCTGCTTCCGGTTTCGCCTGTGCTGCCGGGGGAGGGGGAGGGGCGGCCCGAGTGCAGGAGGAGGAGGCCGACCGCGCCTGGTTCGCACCGTTGCATAGCGCCCCCTGCGCTGGGAGGACCGAACTGCGATCGCGGGGCTGGGAGGAAGGGTGGTCAAGTGGTTCTGGAGGCCCGCAGCGGTCCGCTCCTCCTAAACCTTTTCCCACTAGGTCTTAGAAAAGGAGCAGGAAGAGAAGCTGAGCTTTGTAAGGGAGTTTTCAGGAGCTGAATCTCCAGAAGCAAAGAAATGCTACCAGCCTTCTCAGCACAAACTGACAAACTCTGGACGGATTTGGGGAAGATTGCCTTTAGGGTTTCTCCAAGGCATGATCAGCAAATCATTCCTTTTCGTATCCCTGAAGCTCCATTACTTTGGTCACCTGATGCGAAGAGCCGACTCATTAGAAAAGATCCTGTTGCTGGGAAAGATTGAAGGTAGTAGGAGAAGGGGATGACAGAGGATGAGATAGTTGGATGGCATCACCAACTCAATGGACATGAGTTGGAGCAAGCTCCGGGAGACTCTGGGAGATGGTGAAGGACAGGGAAGCCTAGCGTGCTGCAGTCCATGGGGTTGCAAAGAGTCAGACATGACTGAGCGACTGAACAACAACAAAGCCCAGCAAGCAGGGCCTGGCACAGAGAGGATGTCAGTGCTTATCTGTTGAATGAAGGGGTAACCAGGTCATTATGGGTCAACCTGGGGCAGGAGGGCCTGAACTTCGGCACAAAAAGAAAGAAATTCTGTGTGCAGATCTCAGGGAACATGGCAGAGTAAAGAAGGGGATTGCATAGTGCTATCCCAGGGCAGCCCTCCCGAGCATCACAGACCCTCAGTCTTACAGATGCTGAAATAGCACACCCCACAATCCAGGTACCCAAAGGTAACTTGCTTCTCCCTGGCTGGAGAAAACCAAATGCAAAAGGTGAATTTACTCTGTATACCAACAAATTTTAATTTCCAACAAGGCAGGCTGTGTTCCAAAGTGGGCAAAGAAATTAAAGCTTTTCTTGTTCCACACATGCCGGTCCTGCCTCCTAAAGCCCCTCAGCCATAGTCCACTTCCAGATCCCTTCTGCAAATGGCTCCTTACCATCTTTGGCTTTTCCTAGCTTCATAGCCTGGTTCTAAAGCCCTGGGGACACTAATCAAGCAGCAGGGTGCATGCAGTAGGCTCTTGAGGTTTTTGCACTGTCCCTAGGAAGTTAGTTCTCCCCTATCCTCCCACCCTGACCCTGAACTATAAGTTCACCCCACCCCCAACTATTAAAGTTTTACAAGAGCAAAGTCCTGTCACCGCCCTTCTAATCTGTCCCAAGCTGGACTGAACACAAAATGGGTCCATGGGAGTCATCACAATGAATGGAATGCATTGAGGTTTGAAGACAGGGGCACTGGCCCAGTGATGCCACCTGGAGCTGTGCCTTCTCCCCTCACCAGCTGAGAGCTGGGCTTCTCCTTTGACCCATTGCTAAGTTGCTGTCTCCTCATTTTTCTCATACCTGCCCACCAGCTCTCCCCATTCCCTACTGCCTCAGATCCACCAGCCCTTCCTGCTGTCACATCAGGCATTATCCTGATGCCGTCATCTCCACTCAGCGTCCTCCCAGTCTGACTCGGGTCCCTCCTCTCATCCCACAGCCACTGTCCCAGACCACCTGGCCCTAGGTTGTCAGAGAGACTGTCCCAATATACACAATGGACATGGTTCCTTGTTTTCAAACCCTTCACCAACTCTCTGTGGTCCATAACCCTGGTCCATCTCCTTATCTTGCCCAGCCCATCTTGGTCTGACATCATGCATGGGTCCCCTCTCGAATCTGAAAATAACCAAAATGAGTTGCTTGTTTCAAAACTAGTTTCGAAACAGCTTCTGTTTCAAACCTCCATGGCTTTGCATATGCTGTTCTCTGGGTCTTAAGTGTCGCCCACCCATCCCCAGCCTCTGAATCCCTGGCAAATTCCCACCATCACTTCAAATCCCAGCTGAGTGATCTCCTGTCCAGCCAGTCTCAACACTGTGAAAATCTCCCTTTGGGGGCCTGCTCCTGCATTAGATCTGGGGTGGTTCAGATGCTAAAGAATCTGCCTGCAGTGCAGGAGACCTGGGTTCCATCCCTGGGTAGGGAAGATCCCTTTTAGAAGGGAATGGCTACCCACTCCAGTATTCTTGCCTGGAGAATCCCATGGACAGAGGAGCCTAGAAGACGACAGTCCATGGGGTCCCAAAGAGTCGGACACGACTAGAAGACTAACACTTTCCCTTTTTTTTCCAAAGTAGGAGCCACGCGTGGCCCGGCTGTGTGGCTCTTGCTCCCAGCTGAGGGCTGGCACGAAGCTGTGCCAATGTGAGCTGAATGAAAAATTCCAAGCCGAGGGCAGGGACGGCCTCCGTTCTGCACAAACATCAGTTCTCCCGCTGTCCTGCTTGTGACTGCTCTTCTCTCCCTCCTCGCCGCTCTGGGCGTGTCTTCAGGACCCTGGGCCAGCCTCTCCGACCCTAGAACCGCCGGTAGCTAGTGTCTCACTTCCTCTGGGAGGCGGGCCCTGAGCTGGCACCTCCCCTTTAGGGCTGCTCCGGAGCTCAGTGTTCTGGCGCCTGCCTCCGGTTCAGTTTCTCCGCTCTCGAAGAGCGAAACTGAGAATCGAAACTGCGCTGGATTCCATGCAGCAGGATCCGGAGCCTGCCGGATCTCCGGGGCCCCAGCAGGACCCCGCACTGCCCCACTCCCCCAGCATGCCTCCCCCGGAGTCACTCTCCGAAGGCCACCAGTCCAGCCACAGCGACAGCCCCACAGAGGTACTACTGCGTTTGGGGAGATGGGGTTGGGGCTTTGTTAATTAGGTATGGTCGGTGGAATGGAGGGACTGGGGAACTTGACCAAGTACCTTGAAAAATGACGTAAAGAAGGGAGACCAGGTGCGAGGGTCCTGACCTTCTCGGCTGGGTTAGGGGTCGTGGAAAGTAGAAAAGGGGGCCAGCATGAGTTTGAGGGGAGAGGTCTCTCTGGGTTGCGATTCTCCACGAGCAGCGGCGTGATGCTGAGGGTGAGTGGCACTCCGGACCAGACTCTTCCGCCCAAGCCTCTTCCGCCCAAGCTGGCGACATGCCTCTTATCCCCTACCTCAGATGAAGGACCACCTGTTAAGGAAAATGGAGGTAGTAGTCTTATCTCACCCGCCTGGCAGACCCGGACAAGCTCCAGGTGTGGACAAGCCAGAATATTTGTCCTCAGATCAGAAAGTGGGAGAGGGATGTCTTGGCTAAGGCCCAGGATTCCTGTGGTTTCTCCTCTAGGAAGCTACTTGGATCCTTTTCCTGGAGCACCGTGCTCCCTCAACCCCCATCCGGAGGAGTTTTTTAAGGGTTTACTGGTCTTTTCCTGCACAAACTCCCCACCCCCAAAGGAAGTGCTTAGATCACTTGCTCTGTTTTCTTCCAGCCCCTTTTTACTCTCCTTCATGAAAGTACAAATAATATTGCATTAACTTTTATTTGTTGCATTATAACACCTAGAAATAATATTTACAATACTAGTTAACATGTTTGAGTATGTCTCATGTGCCAGGTACTGTATTATGTTACGTATGGTTTATCTGTTTCTAGGGTGTACAATTCAGTGGCATTAAATGCATTCCACAATGTAACCATCACCACAGTCAATTTTCAGAATTTTTTCATTGAAACAAAAATCTGTACCCTTTAAGCTCCTCATTCTCCTCTTCCCCCTGCTGCTGCTGCTAAGTCGCTTCAGTCATGTCCGACTCTGCGACCCCATAGACGGCAGCCCACCAGGCTCCCCCGTCCCTGGGATTCTCCAGGCAAGAATACTAGAGTGGGTTGCCATTTCCTTCTCCAATGCATGAAAGAGAAAAGTGAAAGTGAAGTCGCTCAGTCGTGTCCTACTCTTAGTGGCCCCATGGACTGCAGCTTACCAGGCTCCTCCGTCCATGGGATTTTCCAGACAAGAGTGCTGGAGTGGGGTGCCATTGCCTTTTCCCTCTTCCCCCTAGCTGCTGGTAACCTCTAATCTACTTTCTGTCTCTGCATTTGCCTAGTCTAGATATTTTATATAAGTGGAATGCTACAGTATTTGTCTCTGTGTTTGGCTGGTTTTACTTAACATGATGTCTTCAAGGTATTTTCATGTTGTAGCATGTATCAGAATGTCCTTTTTAAGGCCAAATAACATTCCATTGTATGTATATACTACATTTTGTTTATCCATTCATTTGTTGATGGACACTTCAGTTGTTTCCACTCCTTGGCTACTGTGAGTAATGCTGTGTACAGAATAATGGATGTACAAGCATCTGGATCCTTGTTTTCTGTTCTTTTGGGTATATAGCTAGGTGTAGAATTGCTGGGTCCTATGGTAGTTCTATGTTTAAGTTTTTGAGGAACCATCAAAGTGCAGTAAGCATTTTTTGTGAGGTTATATGACACACATTTAATGAATCTCCTTTTTTAAAGTCCCGTGAAGGCAGGGGTTTGTCCTGGAATCAGGGGTCCCCAAGTTCCAGGCCACGGACTGTCACTTGCCCTGGCCTATTAGGAACCGGGCTTACAGTGGCAAGCAGCCAGCAAGAGAGCAAAACTTCGTCTGTATTTACAGCCGCTCTCATCACTTGCACTACAGAATTTTCACAGTGGAAACAGAAATAAAGTGCACAATAAATATAATGCATTTAAATCATCCCTACATCACCCCACCCATAGAAAAACTGTCTTTCAGGAACGGTAACCTAGTCCCCAAAGGGTTGGGGACTGCTGCTATACATCTGTGTATCTTGGGGCCTGGTACTGTGTCTTATGAGAAACAGATGCTCAGTAAATCATGGAGTGAGCGTGAGAAGGCCTAAGTCAATGGAGGACTGGGATACTGATAAGTCTGGGTTTTTGTGTCATCCAATGACAGCTTGGTATGAAACAGGAAGTGCCACTCTCAGCGTGCAGCCGCAGGGTGGGTGTCCGGTTGGGTGGGGCTTCCTGGGACTAAACGACTCACCTCCCTCTCTGATTCCCCAGCAAGCCACGGAGGAAGAGTTCCAGTTCTTGCGCTGCCAGGGCTGCCGGGCAGAAGCTAAGTGCCCCAAGCTGCTGCCTTGTCTGCACACGCTGTGCTCAGGATGCCTGGAGGAGTCCGGCATACAGTGCCCCGTCTGCCAGGCTCCCTGGCCCTCAGGTGCCGGCGCGCAGGCCCTGGACAACGTCTTCTTCGAGAGCCTGCAGCGGCGGCTGTCGGTGTACCAGCAGATCGCACGCGAGCAGGCGTTTTGCACCCGCTGCAAAGAGTTGGCCCACTACTGGTGCTTCGAGTGTGAGCAGCTCATCTGCGCCAAGTGCTTCGAGGCGCACCAGTGGTTCCTCAAGCACGAGGCCCGGCCGCTGGCGGAGCTCCGCAGCCAGTCCGTGCGGGAGTTTCTGGACGGCACCCGCAAGTCCAACAACATCTTCTGCTCCAACCCCAACCACCGCAGCCCTATGCTGACCAGGTGAGCAGGCCGGCCGAGGGTGGGATGGTGCATCCAAGGGCGAGGTAGAGGGTGCGGGGAGGAGAGACCCAGAGCCTCATAGCTGGGGCGTGGGTCAAGGAGCTTCTGAGGCCTTGCAACTCACAGTGTGGTCCACACACCAGCAGCATCAGTAGCGATGACCACAGTTTACGCTCTCCCGTGCGAGTGGATGGATAGTAATAGTTCCCAATTTCCCCTCACAAGAAAATAATGCTGCAGAATCATCTTTTCACCCATATCCAGTCATTTCTTCAGGATAAATTTTTAAAAATAGGTTACTCGGTGAACGGATATGAAAGTTTTACATTTCGATACATGTTACCAAACTGCCCTTTAAAAACTCTTCAAGAGTGAAATTTTCCATAAGCACTGCCACTCAGTCTCCCTATAGCTAGGACTGTAGAATGAGATGTGGGTAGTTAGTTCCTGGCTCAAAAGCACTCCCGAGCGTCCTGGGAGGATCTGTATGAAGAAAGTCAAGTTCCATTTTAATTATTTTCACCATGCAGCGCAGGAATTTAAGTTCAGGTTTTTTTAGACAGATAAAATGCATTAATACGGTTCAGAAAATTGCTAACAAGATTTATAGAGAGAACAAAATCTCCATTCCATTTTGTCCTACATCTGCCTAATACCCATCCCTTCTCCCTTCCCAATTCAAGGTTAACCATTGTTACCAGCTTTAAAGGGCTTCCCTTGTGGCTCAGCTGGTAAAGAATCCACCTGCAATGTGGGAAACCTGGGTCCCTGGATTGGGAAGATCCCCTGGAGAAGGGAAAGGCTACCCACTCCAATATTCTGGCCTAGAGAACTCCATGGACTGCGTAGTCCATGCAGTCACAAAGAATCAGTCATGACTGAGCGACTTTCACTTTCACCAGCTTTAAAACTTTCCAGAGTTTATGAATATACACGCAGATATAAGTATATAGTCTTATAGGACGTATTGTTCCCTTTTTTAGCAAAATGATAGCATACCTGTGTGAACTTTTAATGCTCTCTTCTCACGCAACTACAATAGATAGCTGTATAAGATTCTTGGGGAATCAGCTTACAAAGTGAAGGTATTCCTTGCCCATAGGGGGCACACTCAGACAGAGCTCCATTCTGGCTAAACTATAACTTGCTTGCTTCCTGCTAGGAGGTTTACCACCTGTACTACCAGATTCCACAAGGGCTGATATTATTGTTTGAGTTTGGATTTCTTTATTTATTATTGAGGCTGTCCAGTGGCTTTTCATGTGTTTCTTGGTCATTGAGCTTCTTCATTTGTGAATTGCTTGCTAAGGTCCTTTGCTTGTTTATTTGTTTACTCTTATAAGAGCTTGTTATAGTGCCGACATTTTTCCTGTGTTGACCTTTGTCATTCATTTAATATGAGGTGTTGTGTTCAAGTTTTTAGTTCTATATAGTCTAATCCATTAATCTCTTCCTTTATGGTATCTGGCTTTGGTCATCCTAGGAAAGATTTTGCCTATGCCAATACTGAAAATATTTACTTATACTCTATTTTAATAGTTTATTTTTATTGTTAAATCTTTAATTCCCATGGAACTTACTTTGTGTGATGTGAGATAGGAACACTCACTTCTCATTTCTATCCAGATAGAAAGCCAGTTCTCTCAACAACTTTCACTGAATAATCCACTCTTTTTGTTTGATTTTTCCCATTTTTTTAAATTGAAGCATAGTTGATGTACAATATTCTTTAAGTTACAGGTGTACAGGATAGTGATTCACAATTTTAAAGGTTATACTTCACTTACAGTTATTATCAAACATTGGCTCTATGCCTCATGTTGTACAATATATCCCTCTAGCTTATGAATAATCTGCTCTTGGCTTTGATCTGAAATGCCCTTTTAATCTTGTACTACATGTCCATGTAGTCATGAATATGTTTGTAAATCTCTGTTCTGCACCAACAGAGTGCAGAACCAACTCCTATGCTAATCCTTACTGCTGTAAGGCATTCAGTAGCTTTATATTTGGTAGGGTGAATCCCCACTCTTCAGAAATAATTTTGCTTTTACAATTTGTGCAGCTTCTTTGGCTCTTATGCTTCAGGCAGCTTCAGAATTCACATGTTCTTTGGGATTTTGATTGAGATGGAATTAAATCCTGGACGAATTGACCTCATCTCTGGTTACATCTTTTGGGTTTGAAAGAGAATTCCATGGACTGCATAGTCCATGGGGGTCACAAAGAGTCAATCATGATTGAGCAACTTTCAATTTCACCAGCTTTAAAAGTTTCCAGAGTTTATGAATATATACACAGGTATAAGTATATAGTCTTATAGGAATTATTTTTCCCTTTTTTAGCAAAAAGATAGCATACCTGTGTGAACTTTTAACACTTTTACAAATATCTTTAACTTTCAAATTATGGTTAAATTTACAATATGTAGTGAAGGTCCCTGGTGGCTCAGCAGTAAAGAATCTGGATGCAGTGCAGGAGACTCAGGAGACATGGGTTAGATCCCTGGGTTAGGAAGATCTGGAAATGGCAACCCACTCCATTATTCTTTTTTTTTCACCCCATTATTCTTGCCTGGGAGATCCATGGACAGAAAGAGTGTGGCAGGCTACAGTCTATGAGGTTTCAAAGAGTTGGTCACAACTGAACACACACTGCCTATGAGACAGTATGTAATAATATTATGAATGGAATCTTTTCCATTATAGTTTTTAACTGATTATCATTAATATTCACTAATATGTATGTGTATATATCTATTGGAGAAGGAAATGGCAACCCGCTCCAGTATTCTTGCCTGGAAAATCCTATGGACAGAGGAACCTAGCCGGCTGCAGTCCATGGGGTCACCAAGAGTTGGACACACCTGAGCGACTAATACACACACACACACACACACACACACACACACACACGCTATATCTAGCCATCCTATTGGGCTCTTTTATTCTTGCAAGTTTTTCCATTGATTTTTTTTTTAAGATTTTCTAGGTAAATAGTCATATCACCTAGAAATAATAAAAAATTTTTCTGCCATTATTCATACGTATTACCTTTTTGTAGCTTTGTTTCACTGAATTGGCCAGAACTGCCAGGGCAACATTATATAATGTGAAGTGGTTAGAAAAGGCAACTTTGCTTTGTACCTATCTTTCATGAAAAAGTTTCTTATGTTTTCTTGTTCAGTTCAGTTCAGTTCAGTTGCTCAGTCGTGTCCGACTCTCTGTGACCCCATGAATCGCAGCACACCAGGCCTCCCTGTCCATCACCATCTCCCGGAGTTCACTCAGACTCACGTCCATCGAGTCCATGATGCCATCCAGCCATCTCATCCTCTGTCATCCCCTTCTGCTCCTGCCCCCAATCCCTCCCAGCATAAGAGTCTTTTCCAATGAGTCAACTCATCTCATGAGGTGGCCAAAGTATTGGAGTTTCAGCTTTAGCATCATTCCTTCCAAAGAGCACCCAGGGCTGATCTCCTTCAGAATGGACTGGTTGGATCTCCTTGCAGTCCAGGGGACTCTCAAGAGTCTTCTCCAACACCACAGTTCAAAAGCATCAATTCTTTGGCACTCTGCCTTCTTCACAGTCCAACTCTCACATCCATACATGACCACAGGAAAAACCATAGCCTCAGGTATGATGTTTCTTGTTGATTTCCTTAGGTGACTTTTAAAAATCACATTAAGAAAGTTGCCTTGTGCTTCTAGTTTACTAAGAGTTTTGTTGTTGCTGTTGTTTTGTTTTAACTTGGGGATGGCTGTTCTTTGGACTCTGAAGGTGTCCTTTCACTGTTTAGTATAATGAATGATATCACTACATTTCTTTATGTTGCACCATTATTTTAATTCTGAGGAGGAAAAACTATTTGGTCATGACATACTATTAATTTAATTTCTAGCTTGATTCCATTTAGTACTATTTTATCTAGGCTATTATCTATATTTATAAATGTGATCAATTTTATGCATACATATGATATACATCATATATGATATGTCAAGTTTCCTTGTCAAGTTTTCATATCCATTTGATACTAATCTCTTTCAATGAGTTTGTAAGCTTTTTTGAACATGGTGATATATATAAATTGCTTAGCATAGTGCCTGGCACATATTAAATACTCAATAAATGTTAAAATAAAATTCTTATAATTTCTCTGTTGTAGAATAAAGGACATAAGTAATCCAAGCTTACAGAAGTTTCTTGAAAAGCTATCTGAGACAGATGCCTTTTTTGGAGAGTAGATTTTTTTTTCCCTTTTTGTGGAGGGTCATGAATCAGATTTTCTGGAATGTTTTCTAATTCATCTTGAGTTATCTTACAATTTAAATATCTCCTCTGTACCTGTAATTGTGTCCCCTTTCTTATTTCTAATGTTGTATGAAAGTTAAAGTGTTAGTCGTGTCCGACTCTTTGCAATCCCATAGACTGTAGCCCACCAGACTCCTCTGTCCTTGGGATTCTCTAGGCAAGAATACTGGAGTGGGTTGCCATTGCCTTTTCCCAGGGGATCTTCCTGACCCAGGGATCAAACCCGAATCTCCTGCACTGCAGGCAGGGGCCACCAGGGAAGCCTCCTAATGTTGTATATTTGTGCTTATTTTAGTGATCTTTTCAAAGCACTAGCTTTTTTTTTTTTTTTGGTCTTTTTATTGCTTGCTGATATTAATTGTTTCCTTTTTTTCTAATTAATCATTTTATTTTTAGCATCATTATTTTCTTTGTTGTACTCTTCTCTCATTATTCATCTAACTGAACTGAACATCTAACTCATTTACTTGCTATCCTCACTGTTTACCGCATTCTTCTCTGAGTATAACATTGCCTGCCTTTCATAACTTTGACAAGTAGTGTAATCATAGTCAATCATTTCTCAAATATCTCTAATTTCAGTCTTTTCTCTTTTTAGACATTTTCTCTTTGATAGAAGAGTTTGTTTGGGGAAGAACGTTGTCTAAAAGTTTCAAGTGGCTTGTGTTGTTTGATTTAAATATTTGATGTTAATTTCTACAGTATGGTCTACTAGTATTTAAGAGTTGTATCTATGACTATGTTGAGGTTTTCTTTGGGGCCTACCATATTCCTTTCACTAGCATATTCCTCAGATTTTTTTTAATGTGTATTCTTTGTAGAGATGTATCTATAGCTCCTCTTTCTACTTGTTTACATTTTTAACAAACATATTAGAACATATGTGTGTATGTGTATCTCTCTCTCACCATCAAGAGTGAGTGTATGTGTGTTGTTAGTTGCTCAGCTGTGTCTGATTCTTTGCGACGTTGTTGACTGTAGACCCCCAGACTCCTCTGTCAATGGAATTCTCCAGGCAAGAATACTAAGTTGGCATTCCCTTCTCCAGGGGATCTTCCCAACCCAGGGGTCGAATCCAGGTCTCCTGCATTGCAGGCAGATTCTTTTCCTACTGAACTGTCAAGAGTAGATTCAGTTTAGTTCAGTTCAGTCACTCAGTCATGTCCGACTCTTTGCGACCCCATGAACCGCAGCACCCCAGGCCTCCCTGTCGATCACCAACTCCCAGAGTCCAGCCAAACCCATGTCCATCGAGTCGGTGATGCCATCCAGCCATCTCATCCTCTGTTGTCCCCTTCTCCTCCTGCCCTCAATCTTTCCCAGCATCAGGGTCTTTTCCAGTGAGTCAGCTCTTCGCATCAGATGGCCAAAGCAGTGGAGTTTCAGCTTCAACATCCGTCCTTCCAATGAACACCCAGGACTGATCTTTCAGGATGGACTGGTTGGATCTCCTTGCAGTCTAAGGGACTCTCAAGAATCTTCTCCAACACAACAAAAGCATCAATTCTTCGGCAATCAGCTTTCTTTATAGTCCAACTCTCACATCCATACATGACCACTGGAAAAACCATAGCCTTGACTAGACAGACCTTTGTTGGCAAAGTGTCTCTGCTTTTTAATATGCTGTCTAGGTTGGTCATTACTTTCCTTCCAAGGAGTAAGCATCTTTTAATTTCATGGCTGCAATCACCATCTGCAGTGATTTTGGAGCCCAGAAGAATAAAGTCAGCCACTGTTTCCACTGTTTGCCCATCTGTATGCCATGAAGTGATGGGACCAGATGCCATGATCTTAGTTTTCTGAATGTTGAGCTTTAAGCCAACTTTTTCACTCTCCTCTTTCACTTTCATCAAGAAGCTGTTTAGTTCTTCACTTTCTGCTATAAGGGTGGTGTCATCTGCATATCTGAGGTTATTGATATTTCTCCTGGCAATCTTGATTCCAGCTTGTGCTTCCTCCAGCCCAGCGTTTCTCATGATGTACTCTGCATATAAATTAAATAAGCAGGGTGACAATGTACAGCCTTGATGTACTCCTTTTCCTATTTGGAACCAGTCTGTTGTTCCATGTCCAGTTCTAACTGTTGCTTCCTGACCTGCATACAGGTTTCTCAAGAGGCAGGTCAAGTGGTCTGGTATTCCCATCTCTCTCAGAATTTTCCACAGTTTATTGTGATCCACACAATCAAATTACAACTGCTCTTCCAGATAGGATAAAAGTTTTAGAGTACTTTTTCTTCTCTCCTTCCATTCCCACTTTCAGATATAGTTGGAGTAACATGAAATTTTGTCTCTAGATTATTGCCAAATCTTCTATGTCTTTTCTATTCTAAGCATCCTTTATTGGCAGTTAATTATCACATTATAACCCACCTGTTATTTGTAATCTTAGATTCTCATTGGTGTTGTTGCCCACAAATTGTTTTTCTATAATATCTTCCTCTATCTTCAATTATTTAATGTTATTCATTTCCCAGTTGACTGGAATACTTCAAGTAAATTTGCTGGTTGATTTTTGGAGCTAACTTTCCAGAACCCTGAGCATCTTAACTCGCATGTTCTTTTGCCGTCGCATTTATGTGTGTGTAATGGTTTTTGGCTGTGCCATGCAGCTGGTGGGGTTTTAATTCCCTGACTAGGGATCAAACCCAGGCCTTAGGCAGTGAGACCATGGAGTCACATTTAAAGGAAAGTTTAGCTCGTTGTAACATTCTGAGGTCACAATCACAAATCTTTCATCTTGGAATATACAAGCATTGCTTTGTAAATCTGTGGCCTTTGGTGTTGCAGGTGAGAAAGTCAATTATTGTCTATTTTTCCTCTCTGGGTAATTTTTTTTTTTTTTTTTTTGCTAAGGATTGTTAAAAAGATTTTTATTTTATTTTTCTTTGTTGCTGCATGCGGCCTTTCTCTAGTTGCAAAGAGAGGGGCTGGGTGTCTCATTGCAGTGGTTTCTCCTTGTGCAGCACAGGCTCTAGGCGTGCGGGCTTTAGTAGTTTGGGCACATAGGCTTTGTTGCCCCCCGAGGCATGTGGAATCTTCCCAGACCAGGAATCTAACCTGTGTCCCCTGCATTGGCAGGTGGATTCTTAACTACTTGACCACCAGGGAAGCCCCTTTGTATGTAATTTTTCTTTATTCTTGAGAATGATTCTTCAAGCTATAGGTCTTTTCTTTTTTCAGTAATCCTCTCTGACATTGTTGAACTGAAAATTCAAGTCTCTCTTCAGCTCAAACAAATTGTCTTCTTTTTTTAATGTATTGATCTCTGTTCATTTGCTTATGTTTTTCTTTTTACAAGTATTTGTGTGTGTGTGTGGCTTTTTAAAAATTAATTTTTTATTGGAATATAGTTAATTTACAATGTGATATTAGTTTCTGCTGTATAACAGAATGACTCAATTATACGCACACATATATCCGCTCTGTTTTAAATTCTTTTCCCAAATAGGTCGTTACAGAGTAGTGAGTAGAATTCTCTATTCTAAACTGGAGATTCTTATTCGTTATCTATTTTATATGTACTAGTGTGTTTATGTCAATCCCAATCTCCCAATTTATCCCTCACCCATGTTCCCCCTGGTAACCATAAGTTTGTTTTTTACACCTGTACCTCTATTTCTGTTCTGTAAATAAGTTCATTTGTATCATTTTTTGGAATCCACATATGAGCGATATCATATGCTATTTGTGTTTCTCTGTCTGACTTAACGTCACTCGGTGTGGCACTCTGTATGCTTAGTCATGTCCAGTTGCGACCCCGTGGCCTGTAGCCCACCAGGAGTTCCATTAATTCCGTTACTTTGCCTTTATTCTTCCAGATTCTCGTAGGTACTTGAATTGATTTTCTAATCCACCAGCTTTTTTTTTTTTTTTTTGAGACTACTTTCTACTATTTACTACTTATGTTGAGTTTGTTTTTTTTTTTTTTTTAGGTTTTTCCCCTAGCAATCATGTTTTTTTTTTTTTTAATTGCCAAATAAGGTCAGTGTTCTTAGGATGCTTTTTCTTGTCAGCCTGTTCTTATTTTCTCGATGTATATTCTTAAATCTCCCTAACAAGCTTAGAAGTTTTGGAAGTTTTATGTTTCCTATATTACCCTTTTTTCAGTGTGAGCCAGAAAGCAGTTTGGTCCCCATTTTGGCTGCTAATTGTGCTTATAGATCCTGTGGTTCTGTGTTGTCTGCTCGCATGTAAATGTAAGCATCTAGATTGCACAGTTTTAGTAGCTGATAGGCAGCAGTTGTATGAACCACAGTTTGTGTCTCCCACCCTGCAATAAGGACAGGATCTCTGCCAGAGCCCCAGGATGGTGGTAGCTTCACTTTTAGCGTGGGGGTGGGGGTGGATTTCTCCCCTGGTACAATGGGCAAAGAGGTCCTTCCAGAAAGAGGACAGGATTCTTTTCCCTTGAGCATGGTAAATGGCTTCAAAAAGCTGACCATGTTACTTAAAAATCATACATACACAGCCACAGTTCACATTGTTTCACATTTTACCAGCGATTATTAGAAAAGCTCAACATGTTTCTTCTGCACAAAACCTCAGTGTCATACATAACCCACAACTTCCTTCAGCTTACAAGTCAGTAATAAACCTTTCCATCCTTTGACATTTAGCTCACTTATGGTTCACATTAGGAGGCAGCATCAGAAATAGCTTTAAACTTTTAAATCCAGCCTGGGAGGGTCCTCCCTGGGGCCCTCGGCATTTGGTCACCATGCCTCTGGAGTCTATTGTTTCAGCCCACATTCCTACTACATAGCAGGCCCTCTGCTACGTGCTAGGGTATAAATATAAACAGATACTTCCCTGGACCTCTGAGGTCATAGTCTGGTGAAGGAACCAGATCTGCAGTTAACAATCAAGGCTGCAAAGGGCTTTGAGGAAGCCTGTTCACCTGGGTCAGTCTGTGCCCATAGTTGCCCTTAGGACAGCTGTCCTCTCCCTCATGTTTTCCCTTGCCAGAGGGCCAATGTCCCATGTGTGTTCAGGCATTTATTTAAGGACAGGAGGAAGAAGAACACTGGGCAAGTGAGCTCAAGAAAGGCCACCTGCCCAGCCTGGATTGGCTACTGGTTGGGGACTACAGCTTCCAAGGGGGTGTCATACTTAGGCTGATAGGTAAGGAAGCAGAAAAGGGAGGGAGCGTGTGCAAATGGAGAGGCTCCAGCATGTCTGCTGCATTTTAGGAACTCCAGGTAAAGGCTGTGCAGGACAACAGGGGCTAGAAGGGTGAGTAGGCTCAAACATGGGGGAGAGGGCTTCCCTGGTGGCTCAGTGAATAAGAATCTGCCTGCCAATGCTAGAGACATGGGTTTGATCCCTGGTCTGGGAAGATCCCACGTACCTCAGAGCAACTGAGCCTGTGCCCGACAGCTTTTAAGCCTATGCTCCAGAGCTGGGGAATTCCATCTGCTGCGCCCGCGCGCCACAACTACTGAAGCCTGTGCATGCTAATGCCGGGGTCCAGCCCCGGTGGATCCAGGGTTATTCGAAGCGGGGACACCGTGGCGAGAGAGATATATAAATTTAGAGAGAGATAAGGAAAGAGTTTGCAGTTAAGAAAATAGAGGAGAAAAAGAGGCTGTATTCCTTGGTTTACATAGAAAGCCAAATAAAGCCCCGAGACAAGGGGCTTACACCGTCTACGTAAGGCCACAGGTGCCCGCTTGAATAGCGGAGGGTGCCCCGCCTTGGGCTCCCTCTGGCGTGGATCTTGGAAGCAGCAGTCCATGGGATCGCAGAGAGTTGGACATGACAGAGTGACTGAACAAACAAAAAGTAATCGAGTTTGAGAAGTATGATGAGATGATACACTGGGAAAAGGGTTCCCAAGACCAGAAGTTGGGATGATTTGCAGCAGGTCCAGGGAGAGGCACCCTGGACAGCCCAGGGAAGGGTTCGGGGCAGAGGCAACAGCATGCGGTGGCCACAGAAAGCAGAGCGCAGGGGACAGGTGTGAAGCCAGCCTTGAGTGGAGCTCTTTGACTCCTTGGTAACCGGAGCAGTGCTTTTCAAGTAGGAAACTTTGCCTTTTCCAATATGGTCGGAGAATGGGCTCTTCTGATTGGATCTGCCCTCTTCTTTTTATAATTAATTTCTGTTGGAGTATAGTTGCTATTCAGTGGTGTGTTAGTTTCTCCTGTACACAAAGTAAATCAGCTGGACATATACATGCTCAGTCGCTCAGTCGCTCAGTCGTGTCCAACACTTTGTGACTGCAGGGCTCCTCTGTCCATGGGATTTTTCAGGCAAGAATACTGAAGTGAGTTGCCTTTTCCTATGCATATACATATATCCCTCTTTTTTGGATTTCCTTCCCATTTAGGTCATCACATAGCTCTGAGTAGAGTTCTCTGTGCTGTACAACAGGTTATCATTAGTTATCTGTTTTATACATAGTAGTGTATATATTTGCCAATCGCAATCTCCCAGTTCATCCCACCCTGTCTTATCCCCTTGGTAACCATACTTCTGTTCTCTACATCTGTGTCTTATTTCTCCTCTGCAAATAAGATTATCTATACTATTTTTCTAGATTCCACATATGAGCAATGTTATATGACATTTGTTTATCTCTCTCTGACTTACTTCCTTCTACAGTTTCTGGGTCCATCCACAGCTCTGCAAATGGTGTGGTTTCATTCCTTTTTCTGGCTGAGTAATATTCCATCGTGTTCTTTATCCATTCCTCTGTCAGTAGACGTATAGGTTGCTTCCATGTCTTGGCTGTTATAAATAGTGCTGCATTCAACATTGGGATGCATGTAGCTTTTTGAATTATGGTTTCCCTGTGTATATGCCCAGGAGTGGGATTGCTGGGTCATAGGGGTAGTTCTGTTCCACACCCTCCTATAAGATTATTGAGAAAGAAAGAATTGTTGCAAGAGGCCAGAACATGAAAGGGAGCTCATTCCCAAGTAAGAGAACTTATCTGAGCAAGGACCAGGTTAGGACACAAGATTTCCTGACTGCAGACTCTGTCTGCACAGAGTCTGTCCTGGTACTCCCAGCCTCCACTTGCAGGCAATCTTCAACTAACAACCAGCCCAACTGCAAAAAAAGAATTCTGCAAGTTGCTTGTTTAGAGCTGAGATTGTATCTTCCCTTAGAATTAAATTATTCAAAGGAAGCTTGCTATTTAAGCAATGTTACGTTTAATTTTCCTTGACTTTGACGAAAAGAAAAAGATATTGAAGTAAAATTAGACTTGTTCAGTCGCTAAGTCATGTCTGACTGCAGTGTGCCTGGCTCCTCTGTCCTCCACTGTCTCCCGAAGTTTGCTCAGATTCATGTCAGTGATATTACCTAACCTTCTCATCCTCTGCTGCCCACTTCTCCTTTTGCCTTCAATCTTTCCCAGCCTCCAGAGTTTTTTCCAGTGAGTCGGCTCTTTGCATCAGGAGGCCAAAGTATTGGAGCTTCAACTTCAGCAACAGTCCTTCCAATGAGTATTCAGGGTTGATTTCCTTTAGGATTGACTGGTTTGATCTCCTTGCTGTTCAAAAGCATCAGTTCTTCAGCGTTGAGCCTTCTTTATGGTCCAGCTCTCACATCCGTACATGACTACTGGAAAAACCATAGCTTTGACTGTATGGACCTTTGTTGGTAAAGTAATGTCTCTGCTTTTTAATACACTGTCTAGGTTTGTCATAGCTTTTCTTCCAAGGAACAAGTGTCTTAATTTCATGGCTGCAGTCACCATCTGCAGTGATTTGGGAGCCCAAGAAAATAAAGTTTCTCACTATTTCCCTTGTTTCCCCATCTATTTGCCATGAAGTGATGGGGCTGGATGCCAAGATCTTCATTTTTTCAATGTTGAATTTTAAGCCAGCTTTTTCACACTCCTCTTTCACCTTCAAAAGAGGCTCTTTAGTTCTTCTTCACTTTCTGCCATAATGGTGATATCATCTGTATGTCTGAGGTTATTGATATTTCTCCCAGCAACCTTGATTCCAGCTTGTGCTTCATTTAGCCCAGCATTTTGCATGATTACTCTGCATGTAAGTTAAATAGGCAAGGTGACAATATACAGCCTTACTGTACTCCTTTCCCAATTTTGAACCAGTCCATTATTCTATGTCCAGTTCTAACTGTTGCTTCTTGACCTGCACACAGGTTTTGCTGGAGGCAGGTAAGGTGGTCTGGTATTCCCATCTCTTTAAGAATTTTCCAGTTTGTTGTGATCCATACAGTCAAAGGTTTTAGCATAGTCAGTGAAGCAAAAGTAGATGTTTTTCTGGAATTCTCTATTTTTTTCTATGATCCAGAAGACATTGGCAGTTTGATCTCTGGTTCCTTTGCCTTTTCTAAATCCAGCTTGAACATCTGGAAGTTCTCAGTTCGTGTACTATTGAAGCTTGGCTTGGAGAATTTAGAGCATTACTTTGCTAACATGTGAAATGAGTGCAGTTGTGCAATAGTTTGAACATTCTGTGGCATTGCCCTTCATTGGGACTGGAATGAAAACTGATTTTTTTTCCAGTCCTGTGGCCACTGCTGAGTTTTCCATATTTGCTGGCATATTGAGCGCAGCACTTTAACAGCATCATCTTTTAGGATTTGAAATAGTTCAACTGGAATTCCATCACCTCCACTAGCTTTGTTTGTAGTGATGCTTTCTAAGGCCCACTTGGTTCACACTCCAGAATGTCTGGCTCTAGGTGAGTGATTACACCATCGTGATTATCTGGGTCATTAAAATCTTTTTAGTATTGTTCTGTGTATTCTTACTACTTCTTCTTAATATCTTCTGCTTCTGTTAGGTCCATAACATTTCTGTCCTTTCTTGTGCCCATCTTTGCATGAAATGTTCCCTCGGTATCTCTAGTTTTCTTGAAAAGACCCCTAGTCTTTCCCGTTCTATTATTTTCATCTGTTTGTTTTCATTGTTCATTTAGGAAGGCTTTCTTATCTCTTCTTGCTTTTCTTTGGAACTCTGCATTAAGATGGATATATCTTTCCTTTTCTCCTTTGCCTTTTACTTCTCTTCTTTTCTCAGCTATTTGTAAGGCCTCCTCAGACAGTCATTTAGCCTTTTTTGCATTTCTTTTTCTTGGGGATGGTCTTGATCATGCCTCCTGTACAATGCCACAAACCTCTGTCCATAGTTCTTCAGGCACTCTATCTTTTAGATCTAATACCTTGAATCTATTTGTCACGTCCACTGTATAATCATAAGGGATTTGATTTAGGTCATGCCTTAATGGGCTAATAGTTTTCCCTACTTTCTTCAATTTAAGTCTGAATTTTGCAATATTGAGTTCATGATCTGAGCCACAGTCAGCTCCTAGTCTTGTTTTTCTGACTGTATAGAGCTTCTTCATCTTCAACTGCAAAGAATATAATCAATCTGATTTCGGTGTTGACCATCTGGTAATGTCCAGATGTCATTTGTTTAGCGCTTTATAGACTTTGCTGAATTATTGTTCAGCATCAAATGTTCACCAGGAGAGTCCTGAGGGCAGATTCATTTGCTTTTTCTGTCTTGATGCCGAAAGATACTTTTCATTCCTGAGATTTATTAATTTAACCAAGCTGTCTTAGTGTTGAGCATTTTGCATCAAATTATTCTAGACCCTGACTTGCTCCTTTAGTCTAAAAGTTCTATTTCAGTGAAAATTTCTTATGTTACCCCTCCTCCTCTTTCTTCCTCTTACTGATTTTCTTCTTGCTCTGTTACCTTCAGTATTACAGTTTTAAATTTATGATTTTATTGTTTTTCAGATTAATAATCTTAACAGTATTAACTACAGTTTGGGGGAAACGTGTATGTTTAATGAGTTTTGAATGAATAGCAAAGATCAGAACCACAGTAGACCCTCAAAGCTACATAAAATCATTTTATTATCTTTTTTTATAAAAGTAATTGTGGTGGTACTTTTGTTGCTAAATTATGTCCGACTCTTTTCAACCCCATGGACTGTAATCTACTAGGCTCCTCTGTCCATGGGATTTCCTAGGCAGGAATACTGGAGTTAGTTGTATATGTTTAATGAGTATTGAATGACCAACAAAGATCAGAACCACAGTAGACATCAAAACTACATAAAATCATTTTATACACATTTTTATAAAAGAACTTGAGAATGTCAAAATTGTTTGTCACATAAGGAATTACTACTTGTTTTCTATGTCCCCAGATTCTATTTACATTTAATGATTAACTTTATAGTCATTGAACTGCGTAACAAATACCTGCTTTGGATTTGTTCTGTCAAAGCTGTTAGAGTTGGAGAGGTATTTTGAGATTGGTACAACTAAATAGAAGAGCTGCCTCTTTATATCATATGTCCCTTAACTAATAAAGTATTAAGTTACATACGTGCATGCACGCTCAGTTGTGTCCGAGTCTGCGACCCCATGGACTGTAGTCTGCCTGGTTCCTCTATCCATAGGATTATCCTGGCAAGAATACTTGAGTGGATTCCCATTTCCTTCTCCAGGGGATCTTCCACACCCAGGGACTGAGCCTGAGTCTCCTGCAGCTCCTGCGCTAGCAGGAGACTTCTTTACCCACTAGCGCCACCTGGGAAGCCCCCATAAAGCAAAAGTGAAAGTCGCTCAGCCATGTCTGACTCTTTGCGACCCCATGGACTCCATGGAATTCTCCAGGCCACGATACTGGAGTGGGTAGATTTTCTTTTCTCCAGGGGATCTTCCCAACACAGGGATCAAACCCAGGCCTCCTGCACTGCAGGCGAAATTGCCGTTTTATTTATTGAAATTCAGTTCAGTTCAGTTCAGTTGCTCAGTCGTGTCCAGCTCTTTGCGACCCCATGAAGTGCAGCACACCAGGCCTCCCTGTCCATCACCAACTCCTGGAGTCCACCCAAACTCATGTGCATCGAGTAGGTGATGCCATCCAGCCATCTCATCCTCTGTCATCCCCTTCTCCTCCTGCCCTCAATCTTTCCCAGCATCAGGGTCTTTTCCAGTGAGTCAACTCTTTGCATGAGGTGGCCAGAGTATTGGAGTTTCAGCCTCAGCATCAGTCCTTCCAATGAACACCCAGGACTGGTCTCCTTTAGGATGGACTAGTTGGATCTCCTTGCAATCCAAAGGACGCTCAAGAGTCTTCTGCAACACCACAGTTCAAAAGCATCAATTCTTCAGCACTCAGCTTTCTTCACAGTGCAACTCTCACATCCATACATGACCACTGGAAAAACCATAGCCTTGACTAGACAGACCTTTGTTGGCAAAGTAATGTCTCTGCTTTTCAATATGCTATCTAGGTTGGTTATAGCTTTCCTTCCAAGAAGTAAGCATCTTTTAATTTCATGGCTGCAATCACCATCTGCTGTGATTTTGGAGCCCCCAAAAATAACGTCTGACACTGTTTCCACTGTTTCCCCATCTATTTCCCATGAAGTGATGGGACCAGATGCCATGATCTTCGTTTTCTGCATGTTGAGCTTTAAGCCAACTTTTTCACTCTCCTCTTTCACTTTCATCAAGAGGCTCTTTAGTTCTTCTTCACTTTCTGCTCTAAGGGTGGTGTCATCTGCATATCTGAGGTTATTGGTATTTCTCCCGGCAGTCTTGATTCCAGCTTGTGCTTCTTCCAGCCCAGCGCGTCTCATGATGTACTCTGCATAGAAGTTAAATAAGCAGAGGTGACAATATACAGCCTTGATGTATTCCTTTTCCTCTTTGGAACCAGTCTGTTGTTCCATGTCCAGTTCTAACTGTTGCTTCCTGACCTGCATATAGGTTTCTCAAGAGGCAGGTCAGGTGGTCTCGTATTCCCATCTCTTTCAGGATTTTCCACAGTTTATTGTGATCCACACAGTCAAAGGCTTTGGCATAGTCAATAAAGCAGAAATTAAAATAGCTTGATAATTACTATCTATCTGATAAACTTTGTCTTGTTGTCTTGCAAGATTTACTGACATGTAAATTGAAATCATGTTCCTGTTGACTAGTATTCAATACTGTATAATTATAGTGTATTATTACACAACTCAATGAATTTGCCCAAGTGATCTAAGTTGCTCAAACTTGAATCTCCTTCATTAACATAAGGCAACCCACTCCAATATTCTTGCCTGGAAAATCCCATGGATGGTGGAACCTGGGAGGCTGCAGTCCATGGGGTCACAAAGAGTCGGACACGACTGAGCAACTTCACTTTCACTTTCACACGTCACTTAAAATATTTCCTGCACTTGATAACTATTCTGGCAGTACTTCCAAGGGGCATCATTGCAATCACTTAAGCTAATGATGGTAATTACATATTAGAAATACTATGTGGAGGAAGGGTTGACTGGAGAGACCAAGGAGGCCTACAAAGGGACAGTCTTAAAGGCATCAAAGTCATAATTGGGGCAAGAACAAAGGCGGTATTGTTGGGAATTGGTATGACAGATCTAGGAACTAGAATTCTGCCTTAATCATCTCTACATTCTAGCCCCATAGCTGCAACATAGTTGGTATTCAGTAATTATATTTAAATAAAGGAAGATAGAATTTAATAAGACTTAACGATGAGTAATTGTTGAAGCAGTCTAGGAGGGGAGGAGTCTGGAATTCCCCTTGATCTTTGGCTTGAGTGGCCTTTGGATGTTAGTTCCCTTCACTGCCCTAAAGAGAGAAGGGGAGGCTGGGATCCCATGCAGCAGGGCTCCTGCTGAATGAGTGACATGGCCCAAAAGAACACTGACCGCCTCATCTTGAAAGCAGAGACCTACACAGAAAAGAGTGGGGGAGGAAAAGTACAAATTTTCTCTTCCTCTTTCTTGGTTGTGGGGCCGGTATAAGGAGACAGTGGGAAATAGACAAGGCTTCCTTCTCCCCTCTTTCCTAACTTCTCTTACCTTCCTAAGACCTCAGGTTTCCCCATCTCTGCCACCACCCCCTCAGCCAATGGCTAGTTAATGGATAATGCTTTCAGTCTCTTTGAGCATCTTGGCATCTCCAACTATGCATCTCCTCTCCTGGCTTCAGAAATCTTATTTCCTCAACTGTGTCACCCTGGAGATAGCAGGAAACCAGTCCCGTTAAATGCATTCATACTGCATTAGTCATGCAAGTGACTAATGGAGCCCTTCAGTTCCCCTCTAGCTAATTATTTGAATTTCCAAAGGAGGCCTTTCCTTTCACTACTCCACAGAAATGAAAGCTCCCAGTCACCTTGTTGAGATGGGGGTGTGACGTGGACAGTTTTTCTGTCACCATTCACCAAGCCAGGCCCTGCCCTGGAATTTTGCTCTGGGGCCAGCTCTCCTCCACGGGTTCTGATTTCATAGGATTTTTGCTTCTTGCATTCTGAGGATGCAAGATTCCTAGGACAGCGTGGCATGCCGCTGTGGTCTTCGTGGAAGGTGAGGCTGGTTTAGGGTGGCATGTCCATACTGGGAAGGGAGGAGTCCAGAGACCACACTCAGTGCTTATATTTCCTTACTGCCCGAGGTTGAGAGGCTCACCCACCAGCAGCAGGGCTAGTGGGTGCCCTCCCTCCCCCTCCCCGCACACACAGCCCGGTTATGTGCTTAATGCCTTGTCTTCTTCCACAACTCCAGAATGTCCAGTGTGTACCTGGCACTGTGCTGCTTGCTTCCCATACACCAGCCCCTCATCTTTGTAACCATCTGTGAGACAGAATCTTTGTCCCTATTGTATAGATGGGGAAATTAAGACTCAGAGAGAGAACGTAATTCACTCACTCATGGTCTCATAGATAGGAACCATGGAAGAGCTCCAGATGCCTTGTCCACGGTCGAGTGGCCTCTGGCGTGGATGTTTAGACACAGGCAGCTTAGGAATGGGAAGACTGAGAACCCAGGGAACTTCCTGGAGCTTCTGTTTAAATAGTCATAGTGCAGTCAATTCACTGCCCAGTCATAACGGAGTAAACTGAACAATGTGTCACAAAACAGAAGAGACAGAGCTTTGTTGTAATTCCCAGTTGGAACGGGTTCTCTGTTGGTTCCCCATTGCTTCCTATTTAAAGTCCAAAAGCCTTTGTTTAGAATTGATTATGGAAACTTTTGGAAAATCTCAGTACATAAAAAGGGGGAGGGAGGAAGAGAAAGGTAACTACTATCAGCATAGAATTTTTCCTTTCCTTCCTGCTGTCTCTATAATTATCTAAAACAGAATGAACATCCCTGACTGTCACAAAGTGTAATTTCCTTAAAATAGGAGCTCATGCATGTCTTTTCAAAAAATAGACCATTTTGAATTTTCAGGCGACTCCATCTGTTGATTGTATGATTTTTTTCTTCCTTGGTTATAAGGTCTTTACCATCATGAGAGTAAATAGTCAACTATTATATCCCCATGGTGTTATTTTTCATATTTAACTCTGATTCATCAAAAATATATCTTGTTGTAGTGTATGAGGCAAAGCTCTAACTTGATTTATTTGCCCCTTCCCGTAACCAGTTTTCCTGATAAAATTGTTGAAAACCCCTTTAATGTCCATTAGTTTGGGATGCTCTTTTTCATTATGTAAAATGCTGTGTTCTGATAGATGACAGGATGTCTTTCGGGGCTTTCTGTTGTGCTGATCTTTCTCTTGGCTATTAGACCAGTACATTAATAGTGGCAGTTCTATAATGTTGTCAGTGGCACTAAAAATCCCTATCCTTACACGGATTTTTCAAAAATTTTCTTAGCTATTTGATCTGTTTACTCCTTCATGTGAAATCTAGAATCAATTGGTTAAGTTTTAAAATCTCATTCTTGGGACTTCCCTTGTTGTCCAGTGGTTAAGAATCTGCCTTCCCAATGCAGGGGATGCAGGTTCGATCCCTGGTCGGAAAACTAAGATTCCACATACTGAGTGGCAACTAAACCCACGTGCCACAACTAGAGAGCCCACGTGCATTAGAGCCCATGCTCTGAAACTGGAGAACCCCCCAACTCTGCGACTAAAGAAAGCCCACACACCACAACGAAGACCCAGCGCAGCCAAAAATAATAATAATTTAAAAAAATTTTTAATTGCTTTAAAATCTCATTCGTAGTTTGCCTAAAATTGCTTCAAACCTTTATATTAACTTCGGAAAAATTAATAATAGTGAGAGGGTAACAGGCAGGAAGGCCAGGGGTCTCCAGAGGAAATAGCCTGCAAGTGTCAGACATTTTTATCTCTCTTAAGAGGCAGGAGGAAACAAACTAGCGATATTTTTTCCTTATCTACACAAATTTAAAAGGAAGTTTCTCTAAAACTTCTGTGTTGCCATAGTGATACCTGGTTTCACCTGAAGTTAACCAATGCCTTTTTCTTATGGAAATGTTTATCTTAAGCTGTGCTAATATACTATGCATTTACCCCAAACTCTGTCTTCAAGTCTCACCTTTTGGCTCAGAACCTACTTGATAAATCAGTATGTTATACTCCAATATTGTTCCTCTAATCTATGTAAATGAAACTATTTGTATGGTGATCTGCCCTTCTTCAGGATTCAAGTTAATCATTTTATGGCCCAAGATAAACCGTTTGGTGCCAAGATTATCCCAAAATGCATCTTATGGGTGAGGGGCCTGGTGCCATTCTGAGTTCTGAGACATTCCTTTCTTTCATTAACAGGCTGCTTGTGACTCTATAACATCCAGCTGAAGACTAGCAGGGGGCACTCTTTCTGCCCCCTTCTGATGCCTATGTCACAAGCTTTCTCTATCTCCTTTAATAAAACTTTATTACACAAAAGCTCTGAGCGATCGAGCCTCGTCTCTGGCCCCAGATTGAATTCTTCTCCTTCGGGGGCCAAGAATCCCGGCGTCGTGATTCAACAACCTTTCAATAGTCTCTGTAGTTGGGACCTTGATACACTCTTTCTTTTTTTTAGACTTTCTCTTTTAGTGGGTTTTTTGTCGTTTAGTCTATATAAGTTCTACACGTTTCTTGTTAGGATTATGTCTAGGTATTATTATTTTTTTTTAGCATTTTAAAAATTGCCATTGTGAATGGGGACTGGAAAATACCATATTTTCTTTTCATTTGCTTTGCTGGAATAGAATTAAGCTCTTTTAATTCTGGCGTATTGATTCTGTGGTGTTTTAGTTCGTTCTTTTGAGTATTCCAGGAGTAAATGAGTGCCCTTTTGCTCTCCAGAGCTACACCTCTCTGCATTAAGTCCAGATCCTTATCATGGAGCTTCTGTGGGCAGGTGCCCACCTCACCTCGGTCACCCCTAAAAATGCCAAGCACACAGGAAGTGCTCAGTGTCTTTTGAATGAAGAACTAAGCCAAGGAAGTCATTCATGGTCTTGGGTGGCAGCCCCGTGAGGGGTCATTCTGATTCAGAGCCTACACCTCAGTCTTAGCAGAAAGATGGGGGCTTTGGGCCCCAGGGTGTCCGTTGTAAGGCCCCAAACAGAGAGAGACCTGAAGCTAATTGTCTCCTTCCATCCAGAGGGGGAGTGGTGGGGGTATCACTCAGTGGTAGAGTATTTGACTGCAGAAGGGGAGTGGTGGGGGTATCACTCAGTGGTAGAGTATTTGACTGCAGAGGGGGAGTGGTGGCTGGTTTCCCTTGGGAGACCACACTTGGGGCAGAAGGGGCCAAAGAAGAGGACCCAGCAGAGACTGTGGTCCACCCAGCAAGTCTTGCTCTCCCTCCAGCCAGGCCACTCTAGGGGTCCCCTTCCCAGCCTGGAGCACTCTTCTTTTTTTCTAAGTTTGTTTTTTCTTTAATGTGGACTATTTCTTAAAGTCTTCATTGGATTTGTTACAATATTGTTTCTGTTTTATGTTTTGGTTTCTTGGCCACGAGGCATGTGGGAACATATACCCCCTGCATTGGAAGGTGAAGTCCTAACCACTGGACCACCAGGGAAATCCCTATGGAGCACCTTTTCTGAGAAAGGGACACTCACCACAGACTCAGCCCCTCTCCCATGGACCCAAAGCTGAGAAAATGACGTCTGGTTCTAGTTCTCCCTTTATGTCTATAGCCTATCTAATTGTCCACATGGAGAAGGCGATGGCACCCCACTCCAGTACTCTTGCCTGGAAAACCCCATGGATGGAGGAGCTTGGTAGGCTGCATTCAGTCATGAAGAGTCGGACATGACTGAGCGACTTCACTTTCACTTTTCACTTTTATGCATTGGAGAAGGAAATGGCAACCCACTCCAGTGTTCTTGCCTGGAGAATCCCAGGGACGGGGGAGCCTGGTGGGCTGCCGTCTATGGGGTCACACAGAGTCGGACACAACTGAAGCAACTTAGCAGCAGCAGCAGCAGCAGTAGTAGCACTCCCATATGAGGTGGGAATTACCTGCATTTTACAGATAAGAAAACCAAGGTCCAGAGAGGTTACATGACCTGCCAAGGAAGGACACAGAGCTGAGGTCAGATCCGCATCTGCCCAGCTTTTTTCTCTGCTCCCCACTACCACTTAACCTCAGTCACTGGCCCTGCTCACAGGCTAGATGAGGCTGTTACTTAGATCCAGTGTGCTGAGGCTGGAGGCGTTGAAGGCTCATGACCCAGTAGTGACCCCCATTCCCCTTTCCACACATTTTTCTGTCTCCAGAGAAGCTTTGCTAGTGTGAAATAAGTCTCCTCTATTTGATCAAGAGGCTCAAGCCCTGGGACTTACCACCTTGGGTAACTTGGGAAGGTTGAGAGCTGGCAAAGCTGAAGACTCATACCTGGTACCTGGTGCCAAGACTTTGGAACTGGGTTGGCCAGCAGGCTCTCTGTTGGCATTTCTGGGACAAGTTGATCTCAATAATTGAGACCAAAGTGGCCCCAGCTAAAATCCTTTCTCCTAAAAATAAAGAAAATAAAAAATAAAATCCTTTCTCCTGGCCTTAGATGGGCTTACTTCTTATTCTCATTGCTGGCGAGAGTAAGTTACAGCAGCATTTCTAGGGAAGTAACTAATATTTTTCCTGGTAATATTTTTTTAATTTATTGATTAATGAACTTCTGGCTACGCTGGGCCGTCGTTGCTGCACTGCAGGCTTTCTCTAGTTGCGGTGAACCGGGGCTGTTCTCTCGCTGTGGTGCTCAGGCTTCTCATTCCACTGGCTTCTCTTGTTGGCAGAGCACAGGCTCCAGGGCACACGGGCTTCAGTAGTTGTGGTGCTCAGGCTTAGTCACCTCCCTGCGTGTGGGATCTTCCTGAACCAAGGGTCAAACCCATGTTCTCTGCCTTGGCAGGCAGATTCTTAACCACCAGATCACAGGGAAGTCCTCCTGGTGCTATTTGAAGAGTAATATTTCATGCAATGTTTCAGAGCATGGACTCTGAGCCAGGCTACTTGGGTTTTAGTTAGTTTCCTATTGTTGCTGTAACAATTTACCACAAATTTAGGGGGCTTGAACCATTACAGACAGATGGTTATTTACCTCTGGAGGTCAGAAGTCTGCAGTAGGTCTCATTGAGCTACAATCGAGGTGTCTGTAGAACAGTGTTCCTTAGGGAGGCTCTTGAGGAGAGTCCATTTTCTTGCCTTTTCCAGCTTCTAGAGGCTGCCTGCATTCTTTTCTTTCTTTAGAAAATATTGTTTATTTATTTATTTGAGTGCTCCCAGTCTTAGTTGCAGCACATGGAATGTTTAGTTTTGGCATGTGGGATCTAGTTCCCTGACCAGGGATCGACCCCTGGACCCTGCATTTGGAAAGCAGAGTCTTAGCGACTAGACCTCCAGGGAAGTCCCTGCCTCCATTCTGTATTTCATGATCCCCTGCCACCTTCAAAGCCACCAGGACAGTATCACTCTGACTTCCACTTCCTCTCCCTCTCTCACTCTCCTGCCTATCTCCTCTTTCCCCTATGAGGTCTCCTGTGATTACACTGGGTCCACCCAGATAATCCAAGATAATCTTCCCATCTCAAGATCCTTGAGATGTAATCACACCTATCAAGTCCTTTTTGCCATGTGAAATGAAGTGAAGTGAAAGTCGCTCAGCCGAGTCCAACTCTTTGCGACCTCATGGCCTCTACAGTCCATGGAGTTCTGCAGGTTAGAATACTGGAGTGGGTAGCCTTTCCCTTCTCCAGGGGACCTTCCCAGCCCAGGGATCAAACCCAGGTCTCCCGCATTGCAGGTGGATTCTTTACCAAATGAGCCACAAGGGAAGCCCAAGAATACTGGAATGGGTAGCCTATCCCTTCTCCAGGGGATCTTCCCAACCCAGAAATTGAACTGGGGTCTCCTGTGTTACAGGTGGATTCTTTACCAACTGAGCTATCAGGGAAGCCCTTCTTGCCATGTGAGGGGTCCTATTCAGGTTCCAGGAATTAGTACTTGAATGCACACCATTATTCTGCCTGCTACAATTTGCTTCTGGACTCTGTCACTTTCTAATTGTGTGACCTTGAACAAGTTATTGCACCTCATGCTTAGTTTCTCCATCCTTAGAATGGGAACAATGATAATTCCCACTCCATAGGATTGTTATAAGGATTAAGTGAGTTGATATTTGTGAAATGTTTATAAGTATCTTGACACATAGTAAGTACTATGGAAGTGTCTGCTGGCTAAGATATATTAAAATATACACTCTCTTAGCAATTCTATTTTATAATATATTTCATAGAAACAAAAGGATCTATGCATTAGGCTACATAAAGCTTTGTCCATATTGGGGGGAAATGCACAAACAGGAAATCACTGGAATGCCCGTTAACACAGAGTTCTGCAACACCCCGGGCTGCAGACCCATCCTGGTCAGAACCTGTTAGGAACTGGCGAGGAGCAAAGGAGGCTTCATCTGCTGCTTCACATTACTCTCATTACTGCCTGAACCACCCCTTGCCACCCCATCCCCCCTCCCCTGCACACACCCCTCCCACCCAACCCGTGGAAAAATTGTCTTCCACTAAACTGATCCAGTGCATTATTAATAGAATGACTGAGTCAGTGTGGTCCATCTGGAATGTAATGGATCTATTAAAGAATACATTAGTCCATCCTAAAGGAGATCAGTCCTGGGTGTTCATTGGTAGGACTGTTGTTGAAGCTGAAATTTCAATACTTTGGCCACCTCATGCAAAGAGTTGACTCATTGGAAAAGACTCTGATGCTGGGAGGGATTGGGGGCAGGAGGAGAAGGGGACGACAGAGGATGAGATGGTTGGATGGCATCACCGACTCAATGGACATGGATTTGGGTGGACTCTGGGAGTTGGTGATGGACAGGGAGGCCTGGCATGCTGCAGTTCATGGGGTCGCAAAGAGTCAGACACGACTGAGCGACTGAACTGAACTGAAGATTATGCTTGTAGACCTAGATGAGGAGTGTCCTGAACAAAAGTTAAATTAGAGGAGGAAGTTACAAAATAATCGTTTAGCATGATCTGATTTTTTTTTTTTAATAAACATCAACCTGCCCAAAATTGTTGTAGGTATGAGTTAGTTATTTAACCTCTGAACATCTTGATTTCTTCTGTCTGTGAAGTGAGGATAATAATCATTCTCTTGAGACACTCTACGGAGGATGAAATGTATCAAGTCCTTGGAATTCTGCTAGCAGCAGAAGAGTGTGACTATTTATGTGAAGTGGTTTGAAGAGCCAGAGGTGTGAAGGATGCACCCAGGATGCTCTCCTGGTTGCCTCCGAAGTGGAGAAAAGAAATTCAGAAGTGCTGGGTACTTCTGATGATGATTAACTCTGCTTTAAAAAAAAAAATTATTTAATCGGAGGATAATTACTTTACAATATTGTGATGATTTTTTGCCATACATAGACGTGAATCAGCCATGGGCATACATGTGCCACCCCATCCTGAAACCCCCTCCCACCTCCCTCCCCACCCTATCCCTTTGGGTTGGCCCAGAGCACTAGCTTTGGGTACCCTGCTTCACGCATCAAACTTGCACTGGTCATCTATTTTACATATGGGAATGTACATAGTTCAATGCTGTTCTCTCAAATCATCCCACCCTCGCCTTCTCCCATAGAGTCCAAAAGTCTGTTCTTTACATCTGTGCCTCTTTTGCTGCCCTGCATGTAGGATTTTTGTTACTGTCTTTCTAAATTACATGTATGTGTTAATATACAGTATTTCACGGATGGAGGCTAGCTATTACTACTTTAGTAACTTTTTTTATGTTCCAGTAAGTTTCATTGGTAGTTTGGATACGATCCCCATAACCAGAAACACTGAACTGAGAAAAGCACAGATGTAGAAACATACCAGGATTCAAAGTTTTGTAACTGTTTTGAAGAGGCATTCAGTAAAGAATATTTAAAGAGAAAAAGCAGGAATCCCCTACATCAGGCCAACCTTCTGTGTCCGCAGCATCTACTGCCGAGGCTGCTCCAAGCCCTTGTGCTGCTCGTGCGCTCTCCTGGATAGGGACCATGGCGAGCTCAAGTGCGACATCAGCATGGAGATCCAGCAGCGGCAGGATGAGCTGGACACCATGACCCAGGACCTGCAGGAGCAGGACCGCAGCTTCGGGGCAGCGCAGGCGCAGATGCGCTCTGCCATCAGCCAGCTGGGCCGCGTACGCGCCGACACTGAGGAGTTCATCCGTGAGCGCGTGCGCGAGGTGGTAGCGCACGTGCTAGAGCAGGAGCGTGAGCTGCTGGAAGGCGTGGGTGCGCGGTACCAGCGCGACTATGAAGAGATAGCGGGCCAGCTGGGCCGGCTGGATGCTGTACTGCAGCGGATCCGTATGGGCAGCGTGCTGGTGCAGAGGATGAAACTATACGCCTCGGATCAGGAGGTGCTGGACATGCATGACTTCCTGCGCAAGGCACTCCACCAGCTGCGCCAAGAGGAGCCCCAGAGTCTGCGAGCCACGGTGCACACAGACAGCTTCAACGAATTCAGGGTGCGCCTGCAGGGCCTCGTCTCTTGCATCACCCAGGGTAGAGGTAAGCCACCATCACCTCATGCCTGGCCTGTTTACCCTGTGAGGGCTTGGGCCTGCTGATGCCCCTGGGGAAAGGCAGGTGGAAAAGATCAGCCCCATGTGACATAAGAGGAAACTGGGGGGTTTTTATCAAGTCTCTTAGGTTTGATCACATTGTAGGTTACAGAGCGCAGGATAAGTCTGGGGGAGCGGAAGCCTGCAGCCACCCAGTAGGGTCACGTCTGACTGATTTATAAGACCCTAAGTATTAATTGTGATCTTGTGACTCTCAAGGAAGTTGAAAGTGAAAGTCACTCAGTTGTGTCCAACTCTGCTATCCCATGAACTGTAGCCCACCAGGCTCCTCTGTCCGTGGAATTCTCCAGGCAAGAGGGACTGGAATAGGTTGCCAATTCCTTCTCCAGGGAATCTTCCCAACCCAGGGATTGAACCCCGGTATCCTGCATTGCAGGCAGATTCTTTACCGCTTGAACCACTGGGGGAAGCCCCTCAAGGGACTTAAGAAACTATAAAGCTGAGAACCATACCCTGTATCATTTTAGCCCCAGAGGGGCCGACCACTACCACCACCACCACTCCTAACCCCCACCCCCATCCCCTGGTGGGGTGCTTACCCAAAACCAGGCTCAGTGGAAGGGATCTTTTGCCCCTCGGATGGCCTGCCATCTGGACTAGCTGTCTACCTGTGTGGTATTGGGCACTGGGGAAGTGAGGAGACAGAGGACCAGTTTCTGATGTGGAGTTGTCCAGTCCGACTGGGAGACAAGGTTGGGGCACATCGTGTGGCTGGAGAATGAGACAGTGCTTGGCTCTGTAGCCCAAATCCAGGAGCTGCAGCAGCTTTCTAGGCACTGGAGGAGCAAGGAGGCTTCCAGGAGACACGGGCTGCACAGGAGGGCCTCCAGGGTAAGGAGGCTGAAATGGCTCTTTGACAAAATCTCCGGTTCTGGTGTGAGAATGCCCTTTCACTGAGAAAGGGGGGGGAAGCCTCAGAATCTGAAGGTTCTTGGGCAGATGGCAGCGATGGAGACCTGCTCACTCCTGGCCTCGGAGCTAGTGGATGTGGATTCATCAAAATGCAGTCCTAGCGTGGACATGCGCCTTCTCCACCTAGGTGGTAACTGTTACCGCATGTACAGGAAATGACTTCCATAGAGTTTAAACAGCTTGCCTCGGTGGTGGCAGAGAAAGGAGTTATTTTATCTTCCAGCATGAGAGATTTAGATTTAATAAAAACAGGCCACAGGTCAGAAGAGTGTCATGGAGTTCTCACTGTGCAGAGAAATCAGTGAGCAGTAACACTGTTAGAATTGTCTGTGCTTTGCCTTGGTGGTGGCCCCAAGTTGGAGAGAGCTGTGCTTGGGATCTGGAGCCAAAGGCAAGTACTCTCCCATGCCATCCCTCTCTTCCTTCTAGGTGAGTTCATGCCCACTGCAATCAGGGAGCTTTCTTTCCAGCTACAGCCACTTCATGGAGCTGCCAGAGGCCCTGGAAAAGGGGTCTCCAGGAAAAGCAACAGGAATGTTTCCTTTGTCACTGTCCTAAGACAGGATGCCTCTCACCAGGGATGTCCCTGATCTGCCTATGACCTTCTCTGTGTTCTCCAGATGCAGCTCTATCCAGGAGAGCCAGCCCAGAAGCTGCCAGCACTCCCAGAGACACTTGTGGTCCTGACCCGGTGAGATGGACTTGAGGTTTGAAGGGGGGAGGTGGTCCATCCTGCAGGCTGGGTGGGTTGGGAGTTCCCCTCTGTTGAGAAGGAAGCTGAGTCTTGCTGTCCCCGTGTCTGCAGGCAACAGAGGAGAGAGAGCACCTGAGAGAATGACAGCAGGGGCCTGGACTGCAGCTTCAGTGGGAGGGGCCGGAGGAAGGGCTGGCTGGCTCTGGGCTCCTATGTGCCATAGTAGGTCTTGATGTCATAGTAGGTCTCCAGGAGGTGTTAGGCCCAGGGATGGACAGGAGATAAAGCAGTGGTCCCTGGCAAGCAGGCCCTTGATAGACATGGCAGATGACCCTCCCCTCTGTGTGCCCCACTCCAGATATGTGGCCCTTCCCCCACGTAGGGTTCTGGAGAGGAATGGAGAATGAGGCCAGGTGTCAGACAGTGATCACAGCAGCCTGGGTTCCGTCGATGTGATTTTAGGGCCATCACAGGCCAAAGAGCCGTAGTATTCAGGGTTGGAAAGCGCCCGTGCTCCCTTTCATGCCGTCATTCCCTCTGCAGCGCCGCTGACCTGTGACTGTCAGCCACCATGCACACACCTCCAGGGGCAGGAAGCTTGCTCATTCCTGAGGCTTGAGCCACTCCCATCTCTGCAGTGCTCTTAGAGCGCATCTTAGGGTGCAAATGCAGTGGCATCCTGTTACCTGTCCTCTTGGCTACTTGCACGCATTTCTCCTCTCTCCCAGGATAAGCTTTTTCAGTTCCTCCCTGGATCGGGCACCTGGTCTGCTCCCCATCCTGGTCATCCAGGTGTGTGTGCATGTCAAGGAGCTGGGCCCAGGATTGACTGGTCCTCCTTGGAAGGCAGGTCTTCTGGTGAGGGCAGTCAGCCTTTCTAGCTCTGCCATGGTGTGGCCCATAGGAGACAGAGATTGCTGTAGGTTGAGGCAATCAGAAGAGGCTTCCTGTAGGAAGCAGAACTTGGGATCTGAGAGCTTTAGAGTTAGGAGAAATCTTGGAGTCTGACCTGCTCTTGTATAGAGGATGAAGCTAAGACCCCAAAGAGGGTGTGACTTAACCCAAGGCCACACAGCATGCTAATGCTAAGGGCAGGACTTGAAGCCAGTTCCCAACTGTCTTGGGTACTGCATTCTCATACACACACATATAAAATTTTAAAAGGACGTTTAATTCTGGATATTTAGGACAAGTAATACAATCACATGGTCAGAAGTCATAATAAAAACATAGAAAGTGATCATGTCTTCCTCCCACCTTGTTCCCCATCTGACCAGTGTTTACACCCATATTGTTGTCGTTTAGTCACTGAATTGTGTCCGACTCTTGTGACCCCATAAACTGCAGCCTGCCAGGCTCCTCTGTCTATGAGATTTCTCAGGCAAGAATACTAGAGTGGATTGTCATTTCCTTCTCCAGGGAATCTTCCCAACCCAGGGATAAAGCCTGCATCTCCTGCATTGAGAGGCTGATTCTTTACCACTGAGCCACGCTTATTTCTTATATATCCTTCCAGAATTTCTTTATGTAGTTACAAGCAAATATGACTATATACTTGCTTTTTTTTGGACAGAGGTAGCACAGTGCCACATATATATTATACCTAGGGCACAATACTATTGGGGAATTCTTATCTCATCAGTAGGCAGGGAGCTTCCTGATGCCTTTTTACATCTGCATAGTGGTCTGTGCTAAAATAGGTGTAGTGTGATTTATTTAGCCAGTTCCTTGGCTTTTAGGTTATTTTGATATGATAGAAAATGCTAGAATGAGAAATAGTCTTCAAAGAAGTTATGAATGGTGGTGAAAAGTGCCCCAGGGCCACAGACTGCTCTGGCTTCCAGGTGTCAGTTGTTAGTTAATGAACAACAGCAAGAGAGCCTATGTTGTCTTGTGTGAAGAAGGTCCGGGCATTTTTCTGGGTCTCGTCTTGTGCCCTCTCATTGCCAGTTTCTAAGCAGGTTGAACTTGGAGCATCAGAAGAATGCTCTGTGCAGACTCTTCTTGCTTTCATTTTCATAATAGGCTTGGGGGTGGGGATGGATGGAGCTGGGGAATGGAAGTGGGTCATACACCATGAGTGCAAAGGACAGGTGCTGCTGCTTGAGGGGGGCAGGCATGGTCTGGCTGTGCTAGGAGAGAAGCACCGCTTGGACGCACATTCCTGCCTTAGGAGGCAGGAACTGGGCTTCCAGCACCAACACGCATCCCTCTTGAAACTGCTGGTTTATTTTAATCCCCACCCCATGCCTAGGTGGAAAGTGAAAGTGAAAAGTGAAAGTGAAGTCGCTCAGTCGTGTCCGACTCTTTGCGACCCCATGGACTGTAGCCTACCAGGCTCCTCTGTCCATGAGATTCTCCAGGCAAGAATACTGGAGTGGGTTGCCATGTCCTTCTCCAGGGGATCTTCGCGACCCAGGGATCGAACCCCGGTCTCCAGCATTGGAGACAGACGCTTTAACCTCTGAGCCACCAGGGAAGCCCCGTGCCTAGGTGGAGAGGATGATGAATACCAACTGGTGTAATTAACTAGGAGCGCTTGGGTAGGACGGCACCTCGGACATTGTCCTTCCTCTCTCTCCCTTGGTTCTTTTTGTAATGATGTCACAATACTTTAATGGAAAAAATAAATTGTTTTAAAACTGTAAAATAACTATGAATCAGTCATGATGGTTTTGTTTTTTTTTTTTCCTTTACTGAGCTCTCATATGTGTCCCTGCTTCATTAACATGGGTAGGTGGTGTCAGGAAGGATGGGGCAGAGGCTGAGAGGAGCCCAGCCCTGCCTTTGGGGAGTTCACAGCCCATGTGGAACGAGGTTCTCTTACATGCCAGCAGTTTTCAGAGACACACACAGGCAGGCAGACCAAGACCTTTCGAACTCTTTTCATTTTTTAAAAAAATTTATTTACTTTCTGGCTGCACTGGGTCTTCGTTGCTCACTCGAGCTTTTTCTAGTTGCAGCAAGTAGGGGCTCCTCTCTAGTTGCAGTGTGCATGCTTCTCATTGTGGTGGCCTCTCGTTGCAGAGCACAGATTCTTAGAACACAAGCTCAGTAGTTGTGGCACACAAACTTAGTTGCCCCTCAGCCTATGGGATCTTTCTGGACCAGAGATCGAACCCAGGTCCCCTGCATTAGAAGGCAGATTCTTAACCACTGGACCACCAGTAAAGTCCCCACTCTTTCATTTTTAATGGTGATCAAATACATATAACATAAATTTGCCTGGAAGTGGAACTGCTGAATCGTATAATAATTCTGTCTTTAATTTTGGGGGAATCACCATAAAATTTTCCATAGTGGCTGCACCGCATGGGTGCACCAACAGTCCACAACGGTTCCAGTTTCTCCACATTCTCATTCGCACTCTTTTTTTAAGTAGTGGCCATCTTAATGACTGTGGAGTGGTGTAAACTTTTTGACCACCACCCACTGTAAAAGATATATTTTACATCTAACCTACTGGTGTATACCCGTGCACATACCTATAGCTAAAACAGAAGTTTTGTGCCATAAATTACACTTATAAATGTGGAATGTACTCCTAAGACTTTACTGTTCTGTAGCATTCTATGTTATACAAAAATGCTAGTCATGACTTTGCTGCCATGATCCAGCCATGGGTCACAACTGTAATTTGTAAAACACTGGCACAGAGAGTACCCTGGAGATTGTATATTTTTCCAAGAGGCCTGGGAGAAAATGACCTGCCAAATTATCCCCTCCTCCCACACAACCCGTCCCCCCCACCCCCACCCCAAACAGGTCCACTCTGATTCAGAGAGACAGCTCTCCTCTCTTTTTGTGAAGCTGTTGAGAAAAAGAAACCCAGGAAGGAGGGGAGGAAATCAGTCCATGATAGTCCATGAGTTGGGAACCCACATTTGACATGAAGGCACTTGACATCAAGAAGAGCCCCACCGCAGGGTCCTGGTCCCCAGCACACGGCCGGTCGTGCCGGGCTTCCCCGACTGCCCCTGCCCTGGCCTGGCCAGGTAAGCCCTGCCGTTCACCCTGTGAGGGTGGGCCTGACCCCGTGCCCCACTGCTTGGGAGCGGACAGAGCCTCTCCCCATGAGGAAAGCACATTCCTGACCTCACCCTCTTACAGCCCAGTGCCTGGGTTTTCTAACGCAGCTCAGCTTAGCCAAGAGCGCCCTCCAGCTGTGTGGATGGACCTCGGGCTCCAGACGGACCCTCATCTGCCGATTGCACAGGGAGTGTGAGGCGCCAAGGAGTCAGGATTGGAGGCAGGAGGGGCAGGCTGGAGCCCCTGGACTGAGCCCCAGAATCTGGGCCTTTCATTGCAGAGGGATGCTCGCCGCATCACAAACAGCGTTTCAGCAAAAGCTCCAGCTTACTCTTAAGTTTCCCATGATAGGGAAAGATGGTGCAGAGGGACATAAAGGAGACAGTGAGTGAAGAAAAGGGAACATACTCAGGCGCAGAAAGGGAACTTGCATTTCAAAAGCACTGGATTCGGACTTCCCTGGTGGCGCAGTGGATAACAATCTGCCTACTGGTGCAGGGGACGTGGGTTCAATCCTTGGTCCAGGAAGATTGCACATGCCGCGGAGCATGCTCCGCGACTACGGCGCCCACGCGCCTAGAGCCCGTGCGCTAAGAAAGAGAAGCCCACACACCGCAGCTGGAGAGTAACCTCCTCTTGCCACAACTAGAGAAAGCCTACACAAAGCAACGAAGATCCGATGCAGCCAAAAATAAATTTTTAAAAAATTAGAAAGAACACTAGTTTCAAGCCCCTGGCCCAGGCCCTTATTAGGTATATAACCTTAGGAAATCACTTAACCTCTCTGTGTCTTGGTTTCCTTCTCTGTAGATGGGCAATAATCATAATATAGTACCACCTCCTTTTTTTTTTTTTTAACTGTAATTTCATTGTAAAATTCACTATTTTAAAGTATACCATCCAGTGACATTTAGTGCACTCACAGTCTGGTATAACTCTCCCAGACTATAGTTCCTGTACTTTCATTTCCCCAAAAGGAAAGCCTGTATCCATGGAGCAGTCACTCCTCACTTTGCCTCCCCCAACCCTTGGTGACCCCCAGTCTGCTGTCTCTGTGCAGTTGGCACTTCTGGATATTTTGTATAAATGGAATCATACAGTATGCATTCTTTTGTGGCTAGCTGTCCACTTAGCATGATGCGTTCAAGGTTCCTCCACCTTGTGTGGTCAGAACTCAATCCTTTCTCTGGCTGAATAGCATTCTCCTGAATGGCTACCCTACATTTTATCTCTTCATCAGTTGACATTTGGGCTGCTTCCAACTTTGGGCTATTGTGAACAAGTGATGGGGCAGGGGGCAATGTCAGCTCAGTGGAAGGGTCCCCTCTCTATGATGAATTTGCAGCTAGAGAGGAGCTACTACCATTAGTAGGGACCACCACCACTTTGTCCCTAGAGTTGTCTGTGCTGGTCTCTGCTTAGTCGCTCAGTCATGTCTGACTGTAACGCCATGGACCATAGCCTGCCAGGCTCCTCTGTCCATGAGGATTTACCAGGCAAGAATACTGGAGTGGGTTGCTATGCCCTCCTCCAAGGGATCATCCCAACCCAAGGACTGAACCCAGGTCTCCCACATTACAGGTGGATTCTTTACTGTCTGAGCCACCAGGGAAGCCCTGGAGTTGTCTAGGCTGGGTCTACTTGTCAAGTGAGCCTTGAGTTGTTGGCAGTGTGATCCCTGAGGCCATCTTCTGGCCCCATTAGGATGCACAGGCATTGACGTAGTCCCTGGGGTGCCAGCACCTCAGGGTTGCCAGAAGGTGAAGTCATGGAGGCTGCAAGGAAGACTTCTGGTCCCCAGTAGGCTCTGGGTATTGGACCAGGAGCCAGCTCTTATGTCTGGGTGAGGCCTTGGAGACTGAGCTGACCCCACACCAGGGGACCTGGGTGGTCCTACTGCCTGGTCATTTTTGTTTTTTATATTTATTTATTTGGCTGCACTGGGTCTTAGTTGAGGCACACGCGCTCTTTAGTTTCGGCATGTGAGATCTAGTTCCCCGACCAGGGGTCAAACCTGAGCCCCCTGCATTGGGAGTACGGGACTTACACACTGGCCCACCAGGGAAGTCCCTTGCCTGGTCATTTCTGACTACTTTTGTGTCCCAACTTTGCAGCCAGAGGAGGTGCCGAGGGACCAGATGCAAGCCGCGGGATTGGCCGTGGTACAGCCGGTGCCAGGGGCACACCCTGTGCCAGTGTACGCCTTCTCCATCCAAGACCCCTCCCGCAGAGAAGTAAGATATTCCCCAGCCCTCCCCTCCCCTTCCCAGGGCCCGGATCCCACTAGGTGGTAAGAGGTGGAATGGAAGTGAGAACCCAGACCTCAATAGGCACTGACTCTGTGCTCTCCCAGCTCTTGGTTGCCGTGTTAGGAAGCTTCCCTCCAAGCAGGAGCCCCTCCCAGGGCAGTCAGAAGCCAGCAGAGATTGGTGGTCAGTGGTCACCAGCAGGGCCGGTGTGCCTGCTGACTTGGGAGGACCTCTGTGTAGAGAGGTGTGATCCGCATGGCAGATAGCAAAGGGGACAGCAGGAGCAAAGGGCATGGGGCAGGGAACAGATTCCTGCCACTCAGGTCTAGGTCTCTGCCCACGGCCCCAGTCCCCTGGAGGCTCCTGACCCTGCCCTGTGACACCCCACTGCACAGGAGGGCACCCACACGCAGAAGAGGAAGGCCTGCCAGACCGAGTGCCCCCGGAAGGTCATCAAGATGGAGTCTGAGGAGGGGGAAGAGTCTAGGTTGGCTCAGAGCTCCCCTGAGCAGCCCAGGCCCAGCACCTCCAGGGCAGTCTCGCCACCCCACCTGGATGGGCCCTCCAGCCCCAAGAGCCCCATCATAAGAGATGAGCTCCCCTTGCCTGAGAGCAACCATCAAACCGGCGACCCTGCAGAGACAGGTAGGGAGTGGGGATGGGCAGGATGGGCTGAGGCCTGCATGCTGTCTTCCAGGGGCTGGGTGGGACCCCTCCTCTGCATCCTGACGCCCTTCCCAGGAAGCCCAAGGCAAGCAGCATTCCCTGTGTGTCTTGCCCTCAGCTGCCACCAAATGGGGAAGGGCAAGCCCAGGGTTTGTCTGGGGGGGGCTAGCGCGGATGGTTTAGCCCATGCTTTTCTGGGATGCCCATGAAGGGAGCATGATAGCCTGGGGAACGCATTTCCTTAGCTCCTTCCCCTGACACACCCTTTTCGAACCTAGTACCATGCCTCTGCACAGGATGGGTCTCCCCAAACAATGTTTGTTGGTGGGTGTCTAGCACATGCTCAGAGAAGACTTGGGTAAAGTCCACACCCGTCGGTTCCCAAATTTTTTTTACGAAGGCCATCCACCTAAGGTATCTCGCTTGCTCAAGGTATCTTTTATGGCCACTGCCAGACAGGGAGTCCTTTCATGTGAGTGGAGGTCAACCCCCAGAATCCTGGAATGTTCAAGACTGTTCTTCCTGGAGCTGTTTTACCCAGTGTCCAGCATTGTTTTCATTCTAGGTCCCACACTGACCCCTGTCCCCGGTCACACTGAACCCTGACCCTGGCCATACACTCAGCCCCAATGGAGAATCCTTGCTCACAGATGCTATTGGTAATCAGAAGGTTTTGTAAACCTAAAGTATCTTTTAACTCAAACATCTCAGCTCACAGAGCTGAGAATTGGAACAACCAGTGTGCTGCTTTAGGATGGCCAAAGGTTCCAAACCAGGTGGTGCTTGTCACACCCCGTCCACAGGTAGTCAGTTCTGAATCATTCCAGGGCCAGTGGCTGAATTAAGTCACCACAGACAAGGCATAGCAGGCAGTGATGGAAAGCCACCTTGAGTAACCCCTCCATACAGGCAGATCCTGGCTTCCCAGGTGGCCCAGTGGTAAAGAACCCACCTGCCAACACAGGTAGACATCAGAGAGGCAGGTTCGATCCCTGCATTGGGGGTCCCCTGAAGGGAGGCACGGCAACCCACTCCAGTATTCTTGCCCAGAGAATTCCACTGGCAGAGAGGCCTGGCGGGCTACAGTCCACAGGGTTGCAAAGAGTCGGACATAACTGAGCGACTAAACAGGCAGATCCACGCTGGCACACACGCTGAATGTTGACAGCCCCCTTGCAGGGCACATGTTACCCACCCAGCCCACTGGCCTGCAAGGATTCCCACAGGAGAACACCCTGGGCTCCGTCCACGAGCAGCCCTGGCAGGGCCTAACCCCGTCTCCCCTGCTCCGTTTCAGAGGAGCGCGTCGTGGTGATCAGCAGCTCGGAAGACTCAGATGCTGAAAACCCGGTGAGTTGCTCAGAAGTCTGACCCAGGACACTGCCTCCCCCCATTCCAGGTCCCCAGGGGCACAGCCCCAGCAGGTGACTCTCAGACTCACCTCGCGCCCAGGGGATTTATCAGTGAGGCAGTGAGTCCTGAGCTGTCCGGAGGATAGTCTCCAATTGCCAGCTGTGGCCTGGATCGCCCCAGCCCTCCCATCGTACCAGGGTAGGAGCCGTCAGTAATCACACGTACTCTTTCTGAAGGCCTGGACAGGGCTTCCCTTCAGAGCCCTATGTCTTTTCTGGACTAGCCAATGCCTGTGTCTGCGGCTTCCTTATGCATTTTCTGCCCTCCTAAGTCTCAGTGAGGGGGGCGGATCTGCACCCGTTCCCCGGTTAACGGCAGTGATGCAGGGCCACATGGGGGTATGAGGGCGCAGGGCAGCATCACGCAGGGCCCAGACTAGTACACTGTGACTCCATGTAAGCAGAACTTTCTTTAAAGCCATCCCACAGTGGGACAAGTGGCCGCACGGGTTGTGACCCTCCTGTCCCCGGAGGTTTGTTCATAGAGGTTCATAAAGGCCGGGCTGTCACCTGCCCAGGGGTGAAAGGGATCGGAATTAGAGTGGAAGGCTGGACTGGGTGGCCCCTGAGGCCCCTGCCAGCCTTCAGTCTGAGGTTCTGTGTTGGAAAGCGTGTGGAGCCCACTGAGACCGCTGTCCTGCCTCCTTCCTCATCCATCCAACCCCCGCCGAGAGCTCGCCGAGCGTCCCACTCCCTCCGGGCCTCTCGTCTGTCCCATGGCACATGCCGCCCCTCGGCTTGGCCTCCCCACCATCCTGCCGAGCAAGCTGCCATCCCCGACGCTGAGAGTCCCAGCCAGCCTGCCGGTCACCAGGAGCAAGCCGCCGTCCACCGTGGGATCAGCTTCCTGTCACGTGGGGCGCAAAGAGCCCTGCGCCCTCGCAGCACCTTTCACCTGCCCCTCAAAACGTATGGTGCCCACAGGTGGCCTTGGCCTCCGTCCATGGGTCAAGCCACCACCCCGGCCACCACTGGGCCTCCCAGCCAACCTGCCAATCCCCAGGAGGATCCCACCTGCCCCCAAAGGGCCAGCGGCCAACCCCACCTGGTGCAACTGGCTGCACGACCCCTTGACCCCTTCCCTCCTGTGTCCCAGTGGCTCAACATCTTTCCCCTTCCTCACCCCCCTGGGATCTCCCAGCGTAACACCTTTTATAGGAGAATAATGGGGGGAGGCAGAGCATCCCAAATTCCTGGAGCAGGGGTCTCCCCTGGGGATTCTGGCAGGGCCCCCATGGAAAATCCCCCAGTCCAGGTCCCCCCGGAGGCCTCTCCAAGTGCATTCCTACCACTCCACCCTCTGGAGAGGCCACCCACCGGCACAGACACCCCACAGACAAGCCTCTGAGTGTCCCAAGCGCCTCCCTCCCCTGCAGCCCTGGAGCTTGGCAGGTTGGCATCCCGAACATCTTGTCACAGAATGGAGCAGGGAATGCATGGCTCCATGGACCTCTGAACAAAGAGGGTTAGGGCCTCCCCAGTCAGGATATTCTCGTTCCTCACATCCTCAAGTCTCTTTGCCCAAGACAAGGAAGCTTCTCGCACCCTTTGCAACTCCCACAGCCCCATTCTCCCGCCCCAAGCCTTCCCACTGGGCCTCTGCCAGGATGTAAGCCCATGAGGGCAGGGACTGTGTGGCTCCCAGGCCCTGGCAGGTGCAGCTGCTCAATAAACACTTATTGAACAATTACCCTCGCAAACCCTTCTTCCATGACCATCAGATTCCCTGCTGGGCCTCTCCTCCCGGCTAGTGGTCTTTGTCTCCTCTGCACGGACTCTTGGTTCACCTGTGGGGCTGCTGTGACCCTCTTTCTGCCATAGCCTGTGTGAGCAGCAGAGGTGGGAGGTGGGGTCCAGGCCCTCTGCCTCCTGGACTGTCTTGGTTCTGCCACCTGGCAACATCCTCCATGCCCTTGAGGTTCGGGCCCTCCAGATGAACCCTGCTTTCCCCAGCTCATCTTAGACATTCTTGGGCTCCCCACTGTATTGGAAGACTGCCTCCTAGGTTTCCTCTCCCCACCCGGGTCCCGCTTTCTTCCTGGATGACTTCAACGTCCACCACCCTGGCCTCTCCTCTCCTTGACCTTTCAGGGATCTTTGCCCCATTCCCCTGTAGCTGCCAGCCCCATCCCCCTTGCCTCCTCCCCCCAGACCACTCCATCACTGAGAACTTTCCCTCTCTAGACTGGCCCAGACTGACCATAGCTTCCTTTTCCTTGAGCTCTCCATCAGTTACTTCCAGGACTTGGGCTGTTTGCCTCCCAGTTCCTTCTGCCATTACCTCCCGCCCACCAGCCAGCAAGGTCCACCGTTTCAGCCAGTCTTCCACCAGGATCTTGGTGCCCTGTCTCCCCACCGCCCCGCTCCTGGTAGCCTGCCCTCCAAAGATAGCCCTGGAAGGATGCAGTCCTGTCCCCTGCTCTGCACTGCCACCTGGAGGCCAACTTCTGTTGGAGAAAAGTCAAAGGGAGGAAAGCTACAAAGATTTGTCTCCTGGACTCCTTAGCTTCCGGCCTAGGCATGCCCCGCCCCCTGCTCTCCAGGGCACCTCGCCGCACCCCTGCTTCCCTAGCTCTGCTCCCTCTTCCCCACCCTCGCTCTTGGCCGCTCTGCACCTTCTGCCCCAGGAGGACCACAGGACAGGTGGCTCAGCAGCGGCCCATATCTTGCTCTCTGATGACTGATTGACCCGACCCCATCACATCCCTCCCCGTCCCTTCTGTTAGGACTAGAGGACCCCCCTCTAGGACTCACTCCTCTCCCTGGCCATGCCCTCCTGCCCCCTTGGGAACCTCCCTCCATCTCTCCATCCTCATTTGCATCTTCAAACACTTCCTGTGGGCTATAACTAAGCACCCTGGAGAAAGTCCCATCTTTGCATGCACCACCCCCCAACACACATACCATTTACCCTTCAACCTTCACCCCCTCGGTGCTCCTTCCTTGCCCCAGTCCCGTGCCTTTCCCCACCATGCCCTGCCACCATCTCCAGGGTAACCTCCGTGCCTCTCAGTCCAGTGGTCACTTTCAGTCCTAACGCCCCCACACTCTGCTTCCCTTGGGTTCAGGAAGTTTCCTCCTGCAGCTCTGCTGGTCCTCCTCACTCCCCGTTCAGGTCTCTTTGTTTTTCTAAATGTTGTTCCCCCAGCTTAGGTTCTGGGATCTCATCTCCTTCTAGAATCTGTACACTCTCCCCATGATCTCAACCATGTGCATGGCTGCATATGGGCTCCTGCCCGCCAGACCAGTAGAGCCCAGTGTCTCCAGTCAGATGCCCCACAGAAACCTCAAATTCACCTCGCCTCTTGTTCTCTCTGTAAATTGCACACATCTGCCTAGTTGCAGAAGCTGGGACCCCAGAGCTGCCCAGGAGTGCCCCCACCCTTTTCACTATTCCTCAGAGCCAGTCACTTTGTGAATCTTACCATGTTCTAAATTCCTCAGAAATCTGGTTACTTCTTTCTATCCCATAATCTTGATAACATGAAAACAAGGTTAACCCTGGATGGAAGTAGAAGCCTGAGAATGAAAGAGCAAGAAAAGGATTCGAATGCTGTTAATATGGCCAGGCTTCGTGAGAGTCAGGTGGAAGCATTGAAACCAGCAATATTTTGGTGGCATGGGGATGGGGGGTCAGACTAGCACTTAGCTGTCAGTAGCAAGGAGCCACTAGGGGCTATCTGAGGTTGATCAACTCAGGAAGAAGAAGTGCATTTCAGGTTACAAAGAATTAAATGATTAGAAGCAGCTGCTCATGTTTGGAGACCAGGTTGGAGGCAAGAGAACCAGAGGGTCACTGCTTTTGTGTGGGTGTTCTTCAGACACGTTTTTAAAATTAACCATTACCGGAGTCTGAAACTTATTGGGAAAAAAAAAAATTTTTAGAAAGCAAACAATTTAGGTCCTCCTAAGTAGGTGCATCTCTCACCCACCTGCCATGCCCCCTTCCAGACCCCTGGTGCTCCCTAGAGTTCCTTAGCAGGAGGGGGCAGGGCAATGTCTGTAGGATGCTCCCGGCTCCCACATCCTCCCCTCCCTATGGTCTTTATCCATCTTGCCCCTGTGTGAGAGCTTCGGAATGCCTGCTTAGTCGCTTTAGTTGTGTCCACCTCTTTGTGACCCCATGGACTGTAGTTCACCAGGCTCCTCTGTCCATGGGATTCTCCAGGCAAGAATGCTGGAGTGTTGCCATTTCTTTTTCCAGGGGCTCTTCCCCACCCAGGGGTTGAACTCACATCTCTTGAATGTTGCCTGCTGAGCTGTGGAATAGTGGCCTGCTAAGATACTGTGTTTTCCAAGTGTACCAGGGCAAGCAAGCCCCCAGCTTGGGCTGCAGCTGTGTCAATGGCTGGAATCCAGACATGTCGGGGCTCTGGCACTGATCTGGTGTGGTGGGCAGGGCTGGGGAGAGGCTGCTCGAGCAGCACAGGTGTTCTGTCGGAGACCTCGCCCCTGCTAGGAGAGGCAGTGAGGCTGTAGTCTTGGGGTGGAGAGGGAGTCCCAGGTCTGATGCTGGTGAGGACTGTGCTTAAAAATGAGGTGGGTCAGCCACACCTCTACTGCGGGCTCTGTGTCAACAGAGCCAAAGGAGAAAAAGGTAGATGTCTTCACCCACTCTTGCAACAGAAGATACCCCAGTTCCCGGTAGCAACAGGACAAAGTGGAAGCAGGAGGTGGCCTTGCCGAGGGGGCAGCCCTCGGAAGAAGTGCATGGTGACCAGCAGTGGAAGGGAGGCCCAGGGGAGCAACTGACCTAGGGGAGGGACCGTGATGCTGGTGAGTGTGCACATCAGAAAAAGACACAGGTGCTCAGCTGAGAAGATGGGAGCCGTGGCCCCTGGAGCCTGCAGAGGGGCCAGAGCAGGAGGCAGAGGGGCCAGAGCAGGAAGCAGAGGGGCCAGAGCAGGAGGCAGAGGGGCCAGAGCAGGAAGCAGAGGGGCCAGAGCAGGAGGCAGAGGGGCCAGAGCAGGAGGCAGAGGGCCGTAGGGACCACAGGCTGGCTAATGGGATCATCTGGGTTAACAGATAACATGTGCGGTATCTCTGGGGCCTTCAGGCTTTGCAAGAGCTAGGGTTTTCTGCCTGCAAAATACAGGCATGCATGTGTCTGGCCATTCTGATCCCAACTGTAAGCTCAAGTGCTGAGAAAGTTCCTCAGGAGCCGAGGACCTCTAGATTAGCATTAATGTCAATATTAGATACTTCAGGTGAGAATGTTGAATAGCAGAGAGCTTGGCTTCTGATTTGCTGATGCCCAAACGTGGAATTAATCCGTAATTAGGACAGTTGTTCCCAATCCTGGCTGCGCACTGCTATCACTTGGGGGTTTTACCAAGGACAGATTCCTGAGTCCCACCCCCAGGGAGTCTAACTATATTGGTCTGGGGCTCAGCCGGGACATCAGGATTTTTTTAAACTGCTTATGCACAATCAAGGTTGTGTTGTTCAGTCGCTAAGTCACGTCTAACTCTGCAGCCCCATGGACTGCAGCACACCAGGCTTCCCTGTCCTTTGCTATCTCCCTTTGCTCAAACTCCTGTCCACTGAGTTGTTGATGCCATTCAACCATCTCATCCTCTGTCGCCCCCTTCTCCTCTTGAGGGATTCGATTGCATATCTGTGTGAAAGAAATGCTGCTCATTTGTGTACGTATCAGCCTTGAACAGAGGTGACGTATACATGCTGGGATATGATCCAGGTTGGGAAGGGGAGATGCTGGGTCTTTCCAGATAAACCTCCTAGAGGTTTCTTGGAAGGTGATAAGCTAGCGGCTTCCTCGGAGCACCTCAGTATGGCCATTACACCTGCTGTGTTAAGTTGAGGTGTGGTTAATCTGCTAAGTTGACTGTGGTGAAGATAAGTGAAATTGAGCTCTTCAACCCGATTGCACATGTATCCTGATTGCCTGTGTATCCTGAGAAATATCCCAGATCCCACATGGCTCAGTTTTGCAGTCAAAGAAACACAGTCCATTAACCAGTCATCTTTCAAAGACTGTTACAGAGAATACATCTCATACCTCACAGCAACACTCCATGAATCCTTCATCCCTTCATTCTCGCCACCATCGTCTCCTACTCACTGGTCCCTCAAAGCCTTTTCTCACTTTTCACTTTCCAGTCCTCACATGAGGGCTCTGATCTCTTCCCTCCTCTGGTTCTTTCTGCTGCCATTCCTTTCCCTTCCAAGGAAATCTCAAGCTTTTTCCAACCAAAGGCCCTCTCCTGGATTCTTGGGTTCAGATCTCTGGTACTCTCCCCCTCTATGCTCCATGCTCCACCACCACCCCCCCCCCCCACTTAATCCTGATTGTGGAATGAGGCCGAGGAGTGGCAGTGGGGGGCGTGGAAGAGGGACAGAAAGATATCCAGCATCGTGGATATCAGTTGGATAATCAGCTGTGCTAATTCTGTTAACCCTGGGTCTTTAGGAAAGTCTTTTTTAAATGTCAGTACTTCCCAGCTGTACTGCTGGGATTTAAGACAGGGATGGGGAACTGCTTGCAGGGCTAGCTGGAGTTCAGTGGAAGGCATTCCTGTGAGACCAGCCCGGTGGAGTAGCCATACTTTATGGTTGTCCCCAAGGGCAAGAGAAATCTGGGCGGAAGGAGTCAGGGCTGGAAGATTCAGCCTTCCCTCCCTTGACAACTTGATGGAAAGGGGTGTTCTTTTATTAAGGGGGCCAGCAGGGTCTTCAGTAAGTTCAGGACAAAGGATATTTCCTTGACTATAAAAGAGAGAATGACCCCAGGACCATGGGAGGCTCTTAAAAAGTGAGGGTGTCGTGGCTATCATAAGTGACCCTGGTATAAAGATGGGGGAGTTAGCTCAAAGATGCTGCTCTCCAGGGAGATCAAGTCTTGGAAAGGACTATCTGAAGAGAAGACACTGGCTTTCCAGCCTGAAGAGACAGTGCCGGAAGACAGATGGAAGCACTCAGGGCCACTGCGAGGGCTTTGGCAGTTTGGAGCAAAGAGAAGAAGGAACAGGGGAAGGCCATGTCGGTGGGTGGCAGAGAAGACTCGGCAAAGGGGACGGCACTTCACCTGAAGCCCAGGGGAGGCCACAGCAAGGGGAGTCCAGCTGTTTCCACCAGCCCAAGTGTGAGAGCACCCCTGCCTTGTGATCGGAATAGGCACTGGAAGCTTGGAGATAGGAAACAATGAGATTCTCCCACGGCGGTGTCTCCTGCCGGCGCTCTAGCAACTTCAAAGAAGACTCCTGGAGAAGGCTCGCTCCAGGGAGGCAAGGGAACCCTGACAGCAAGACAGAGACTCAGCAGGACGTGCCGAACCAGCCTTGGATGCGGGGCCAACTCGAGGATACTGGTCCACAAGGCCTATGTTTTGTCCCCGTAGGGCCTCAGGTATAAAGTCCCAGAAAACTCAGGCTGCTTTAAGCCAAACCAGCTCTATCTGGACTCAGGGAGTGTCTGTTTTTATCAGTGCCTAGGAGGAAGTGGGAGAGGGCTATGAAATGCAAATAGAGCTGAAATCAGCCACTGGAAGGAAAATCCCAGCACATTTTAACTGTGGTTAGCAAAGACTTTGCACTTGGCTGAAGTTTCAGTAAAACAGCGGTTTCACCTGGAGAGTGGAAAGGCGGAAGACAGAAGGCTAGTTCTGCCCCAGGCCAGGGACAACAGCCAGAGGTCAGAGTTCAGAGAGGCCTCGGATGGCCCCGGCTGAGGCCAACTCCATCAGCCACCAGGGGCAGTCTGTCAGAGGGGAAGGTTGGGGCCTGCTCTGGACTCTGTCCCAAGCAGTGCCCTCAGCAGGCCCTGTGTCAATGGCCACACCCCTTCCCCCTGGTGTCTGGTTAATATCCACAGGTGACACAGGAAGTTCTGAGCGGGCCCCCAAAGCCTAGCTTTGCCAGGTGTGCAGATGATAAGCAATTAGCTCTATATTACAAAAGACTCTATCTCCCTCCTTCGCCCTAGCCCCTGGGGTTTAAATGCTTACAGCTAGAGCCCCTCCCACCCCCAGGGCCTTTCAACAGTATTCACACCTTGGTGCTGCAGAGAACAGAGCCTCAGGTGCCCAGCCTGGCGGAGCCCCGGCCTGCTTGCCTAAGCAGCTGTCTTCTGGACGCCAAATGGCAGAGGGCTCCCAGGTCTGAGCCTGCTTCTCTCCACTACTCTCACAGCCAGGCGCCATGTGCCCCGTAGAGGCGGCATCCCAGGAGCCGGGCGGCCCCCCTCTCCTTTGTGCAGGGTGCCGGGACCTCAGCTCACCTGGGGGACAAGAAAAGCCAGGCATCCTGCCCCTTCCAGAGAAACACCTGAGGTTCGAGATGGGACTCCTTCCCCCACCACCCCCCAGTTCACGATGTTTGTTCTGAGTCGGCTCAAGAAGTTGAAGCAAGGAGCAGACACATGGGGCCCTGCCCACCTCGGCCCCGACGCCTTCCCAGAGCCTACCCCCCCAGCCCTGCTCACCCATGTGCACACTCAGCCACACAGTATCGCACTTGCACACACACGTGTGTCAACACAGGCTCGCAAACCCACACCCCCCATACACACATACACACAATATTTGCATTCATTCCCACACTTTTTCACACTCACACTTCCCCCCATGATCCCATCCTATTCACGCACTGACACACGTGCCCTGGTTCACACGCATGACCCTCACACGTGCATATGCACATTCACATCCGTTCAGGCACTCGCTTGGATACGCCCCCTCCCTTTTCCAGTAACAGGCCCTCCCTGAGGCACACACAGACCACCCCCCATATCCACGTGCTCTCATCGCCCTCTACCCCACGCTCACGCACACACCAGCATGCACGCCTGTTCCCAGGGACCCAGCTCACATGGCCACTGCCCCCTTTCGGCCCCCACAGCCCCTGACCTGTTGATTTCTTCTGTGTTGCAGGACTCCCGAGAGCTGGCCGACAACAGCAGCGAGTCCAGTGACCTCCAGCTGGAGGGCCCCAGCTCCCTCGCAGTCCTGGACGACGGCCTCTCCAACTCCCTGGTGGAAGACAAGCCCCTGGTTTTCTTTGACCTCAAGATTGACAATGAAAGTGGGTTCTCCGGTGGCCACCCCCCAACCCTTTCTTGCTCAGTCCCTAAGTCCCCAGGATAAGTGCAGGCAGAGCCATCTGTGAGCTCGGGAGAGCCCTGAGCTGTGGCCAGAGGTTGCAGCCAGAGGGTGGTCAAAGCACCGCACCTCCCGGGGCCTCTCGGGTGTTTGAACTTGGTTCTCTGAATAAGGACGTCTGCTTTGACCAGGGCCTGAAGGCATGAGGCAGGCACCTCCATGAGTCCCTCCCTGACTGGTGCTTCCATTAGGGAGCCTTGGGAACACACTTGTAAACAGAAACGCAAGGTTGCCGAGGTGACACCAGCAATCCAAACACAGCCTTAGGCTGAGTACAGGGCCCATTCTTTCCAAGGTTGCTGCAGGGGCCGGCCAACAGAGCCAAGGTCACAGAGAGATGTGACCCCTTCTCCCTCAAATTCGCGGTGCTTACCCTAGCCCTGCGGGAGGCTAGGTCCCATCCAGTTGCCTGGGCTCAGCGTGGGGTCAGCCCAGGGAGACACAAACAGCGGGTATTTCACAGGACAGGGAAGCCATTTGCAGACCTCACTGGAAGATTCGGGACCATACTCTGAATGGAGTGGATTGGGCAAATGTGCTTTCTGACCCAGCGCTCTGATGGCTGGGGGCCTTAACTATGTGACTGATGGGGTTGGAGGTCGGGGGGAAAGGGAGTGGAGGGCTAGGCTGAAGCAGTGAGGGATCCCTAGGGTAGGTGGGTGGAGGCTGGCAGCAGACAGACTGGAGTGAAAGGGTTTGGTGGACTCCGGAAGGTGGCAGGGCAGGGGGGAGCAGGACTCCCGGCAGGGGAGGAAGGGGCCCTGGAGGGCAGCCCTACCTCCCCTTCTGACCCCCATCCCTATTGGAGCCAGGGTCAGAGCTGCGTTTGAGGCTGATGCTTGATTCCTGCCATCAGGCCCCAAAATGGGGTCTCTGGATGGTGGGGTTGGTGCCCCCCGCCATGCCCTTGAGGCCTCACGCTGCCATTCTCTCCTGCCCAGCCCAGAAGATTAGCCAGCTGGCAGCCGTGAACCAGGAAAGCCAGTTCCGCGCGCTCATCCAGCCCGAGGCGCTCAACGTGTACTCCAAGGCTGTCTCCCTAGAGGTGGGACTGCAGCACTTCCTGTACTTCCTGGCGAGCATGCACCAGCCCATCCTGGCCTGCTATAAGCTGTGGGGACCCAGTCTCCCCAGCTTCTTCCAGGCCCTGGAGGAGATGAACATGCTGGGGAAGTTCCAGAAGTCCATCTCGGGCTTCCTGGCCACCCTGCCCCTCATCCGGGAGTGCGTGCCGGGGGCCAGCAGCTTCAAACTCAAGAGCCTGGCCAAGACCTACCTGGCAAGAAACATGAGCGAACGCAGCGCCCTCGCGGCCGTGCTGGCCATGCGCGACCTGTGCCGACTCCTCGAGGTGTCCCCCGGCCCCCAGCTGGCCCCGCACATCCACCCCTTCAGCAGCCTGCAGTGCTTCTCATCCCTGCAGCCCCTGGTGCAGGCGGCCATCCTGCCCCGGGCCGAGGCCCGCTTGCTGGCCCTCCACAAGGTCACCTTCATAGAGCTGCTGACCGCACACCACCATGACCCCCAGGGCGGCCTGAAGAAGTACAACCGCTTCCTGAGCCTCCAGACTCCCACGTCGTCCCAGCCTGCACTCGACCTGCAGTCTCTGGGCACCTACTTCGAAGGCCTGCTGGGGGAGCCGGCCTCGGCAGGGGCAGGAGGCGTCGCTGCCCCTCCGGCTGGCCACAGCTTGGCAGAAAGGGCTACGCAGCAGACCTGAGGGGAGGGGCTGACTGGCTCAGACTCTCTGGGGACAGAGAGAGATGGGGTCCCTGAGCCAGCCCCTGCCCACCACAGCATCCCCAGGTCCAGTTATCTCCCTTGTCATTTGGTCCAGAATCACTTCTCCTTCTCCGGGACCAATTTCCACCTCTCTAAAAATTCCACAGAGAAGGTTCCAAGGCCAAGCAACCACCTGATGGGGGCCACAAGATCCCCGGGCGGCCTTGGGAGCACCATGAGTTAGCTCGAAGATCCCCTGGGCCTCCCACTCCGGGAGCCAGAAGCGGGGGCAGGGCAGGGTCCCTGATGAAGAAGGGCTGGCCGCTGGGCTCTCGAAGCAGCCCCCATATTGCCCCAGCCAACCGAGCCCAGCTTCCGGAGGGTCCCTTACTGCTCCTCCCTGAGCACTGGCATGGCCCCAGGGGCCCTGCTGACAGCACCCACGGACACTGCCTACACCACCAGGGGCCCCACGGGTACCAAAGTGCCTTTCAAACCAAACCTTCCCTGGGGGTTTGGGTTCTTCCAGCCTTTGCCTGCCCGGAGGCCAGCCCAGTTCATGTCCGCTCTGGGGCATTCTCACCCCCCAAGGGCCTCCTCTCAGCAGAGACAGGGCCTGCCACTCCCTGCCGCTCCCTGCCGCTCCCTGCTTCCAGACATGACCTTCCAAGCCTGCTTCCCTCCTGCTGGCCACACTGGGCCCTTCTGGCTCTCTGCAATGCCACTACCTGCCCCAAGGCCTCCCAAGGTGTGACCTCCAACCCAGCACTGCTCTCAGTGGAGTCCAGCGACCTGCAGCATGGGAATCTCTAGGGTGGGGCCCAGCAGGCTGCTTTAGCAGGTTCTCCAGATGATTCTGAGGCCCACCAGGTTTCAGCGCCATTGCTCTGATAGACTGCCCTCCCAGGAGAAGCAGTGTGGAGCAGCAGAGAAAGTCCTGGCCCTGACTCTGCGCTGAGTGGGACCCAGGAAAGGGCCCCTTCCTGAGCCCCCACGTCCCCACCTATAAAATGGGCTGGTTAGCCTGCATGGTCCCAGAGCTCCCATCTAGCCCCACCATTCATTCTGGGGTTTTAGGAATGAGCAGCAGGCCTCTGGGGCAGTGGTGAAGGAGGTTTTCATTCTTGAGCCCTTGGCCCCAACCCTAAGCTAACTAAGGCCCCCAAACTTGAGCAGAACACAGGCCGGTGGTCTCATCTCATAGTGGAACCACTGCCCCTTCCCCTCAGCCCCTCTGCCATCCCTCTTCCTTGACGCCCTGATCCTGGGGATACCCCCATGGCCTCAGCTTTCACACGCGTGAAGGCTGTGTGCCCACACCCCTGCCCCCATCCACTGGGGACCCTGAAGACCCACAGAGGGATCACATAGGAACTGGTTGCCATGTGAGAGTGCTGGCTCTGAAGCTCAGTAAAACTGGCGGCTGGGTGAGGGGAGGAGGGGGCTGGAGCCTCAGTCTGCCTGTGATGACCATCTTGGTGGCAACAGGGCAGGACTTGGGCCCCTCCTCACTGTATCTTCCCCCCAGCCCCACCGCAAGACTGAACCTGCTGATTTCCAGCTCCAAGCCCAGCCCCACAAGGCTTTCTTCCTTCAGATGGAGTTGATCACATTTGTTATAGCGAAGGACTGTTCAGCCCTCTTGCCTTTAATAAAGACGTGAATCTTCAAAGCCTGGTGCGCCAATCACAGACTCTGCCCAACCCACCCCAGGAGTCCTGAGCAGTCTCTTGCCTGGTAAAGGGGGAGCTTGCTGGCATAACTGTTCTTTGTGAGGGCGTCTCTCAGGACTCAACAGAGCTGAGAACCCCTCATTGCTCAGTGCTGAGGGTCTCAAGCATATGAGCCCCCGTTCTAAGTGGGGAGACCAGGGCGGACCTGTCTGGGATCATCTCCAAGGCGGGTAACCACGTGGAGGGAAAGAAGCACCAGTTTCAAGAATCACCCCCTAGGGGGAGTCAGGGACCAGAGAGACCAGGGATTTTACGTCTGCCTCCTGCTGGGTAACTTTGTACCCTGGCGGAGTTCTCATTGGTGCCTGCAGGGGTTCCCTTGGCAAAGGCACTGTAGGAATTAGTGCCCCCCTGGCCTGGGTGAGGACCCAGGTAATGTGATTTGATCAGTACCCCCATCCTTAGCCTCACCTACCTGTCTCACTTAGTCATGTCCGACTTTTTGTGGCCCCATAGACTAACCCACCAGGCTCCTCTGACCATAGAATTTTCCAGGTAAGAATACTGGAGTGGGTTGCCATTTCTTTCTCCAGGCGATCTTCCTGGCCTAGAGATCAAACCCGTGTCTCTTGCTCACTGGCAGGCAGGTTCTTTACCAGCAGTGCCACCTGGGAAGCCCAGGTCTCTAATGGCAAATCCAGATACTTCTCCTGTGCTTTGAATCTCTGAATCGATCTCAGGTTTACCTATGTCAATGAACCACAAGCTTGCTGGGCTAGAAGCCAGGGCACAGAGTTTCAGTCCTCACTCAGTAGCCCCTGACTCTGGTCTGATGAATCAAGCTCACTGATGTCCAGGCTCTGAGTCTAAAATGGTATAAGATGGGTCCTTTTTTTAATCTCATAGAATCTTGTGTGAACCAGTAAGGAGACGTTTGTGAAAATAGCCTTTTAGTGTATGAAGAATTGCACAAACGTAAGATCTGATCTTAGCGACAAACAAGATGACAGTGTTATTGCTTTATAAACAATGGAAAAATAAACAGATACTGGATCTTAGCAAACAAAGGATTTAGGCTTGTCTTCAGGGGGATGAAGAACAAGCTCTGGGATGGAGCAGACAACTAAGGAGTGGGGTTGGGGTGGGGTGTGCTGGTCCTGGGTCCCAGGAAGGAGAGCCAGGGAGTCTTGCCTTGGAGTGGTTGAGCAGTGCGTGGCTTTGTGCCCCCTAAACACCCAGATGGGAGGTTTCAACCACACAGACCTGGAGCTGAAAACAGCCTTCCCGTGACAGCCAGCTGGGCCCTGCCCAACCCTCCCCAACTCTAGGGCCCCCCTCTGAGGCCCAGGAGCTCACTGACACCCCCAGGAAGGTCACCTGCAAGTCTCACCACTTTCACCTCAACCTTGCCCTGCCTTTTGCCTGCCCAACTCCCAAGCCACTGCTTCACCGCCTGGCGCTGCTGTTCCCCTGAGCTGCACCCTCCTCTCATCCAGCCCTGGCCTGCCCCGCCCTTAACATCTATCCTAGACCCCCTAAGTCCCATCCTTGACAATCCTCCGCAACTCAGAGTTGACCCTTCACCCCGCACCTGCCCGAGGCCCAGCCACCACCCTGTACTCACCACCTCCGACCTTGCACCCCAAGTGCCCCAGCCCCTACACCTGGAGCAAGGGGTCCTTTCTCACTTCTCTTCACCCCTCACAACGAAGGAAAAGCACATCACTAGGGACATCAAACGTCCAGTCGGAGAGAGTCCCCCCTGGTGGCTCCAGCCCAGGCAGAAGGGGAGTCGAGCCGGAGCGGCTCCCAGACTGGCCAGCAGAGGGCGCTGCAGCCCCACTGAACCCGGTGCTGAGGCTGCGGCTCCTCGCGGACCGGGAGGAGCAGGTTGTGGGTTCAGGCTTGGGATGGCAGCATCTTTTCCAAAGCGCCACGCGTACCGCCAGTGGCGTGGCAGGTATCTTTAAGGAGATGGTGCATGGAGAAACATTTTTAACGTGTTGATAACTTTATGTTTATTTTAACATCTATCAGAAAATATATAACCAGCGCATCAATGCCCTGATTTCTGGAATCTGGCTGCTCAGAATGATGCTAAAAGAGAATTCTTTAAAGGTCTGATTTAAGGACAACTATGAAGTAACTCGGAGAAGGCAATGGCACCCCACTCCAGTACTCTTGCCTGGAAAATCCCGTGGATGGAGGACCCTGGTAGGCTGCAGTCCATGGGGTCGCACAGAGTCGGACACGACTGAAGCGACTTAGCAGCAGCAGCATGAAGTAACTACAAGCTCAGAAGGAACACAGGAACAGTAAAACCTGTGGCAGTGGACATGGAAGACTTAATCTGGGGAAATACTGGGTTTGCTGTTGCTCTGTTGCTACGTCATATCCGTGTTCGGTGGCTAAGTGTAGTCATGCTCTTCTAGAAACATCCAGCAGGGATTCCACCTGAGCTCACTGAACCCTGGGGAGGACACAATGACCATCCAGTGTGTGAGTGCCTGGGACAATCAGGTGAATAAAGCTCCCAACTAACATGACTGAAAGGTGACTTCATGCTGGACACTCTTTTCTCACTCAGCAGAGCTAGCTGTATCTAGTCTCCCCAGACACCCTATGCAGTTTACATTATTGTCCCCATTCTATTCTGGACCTGGGATGGGGGCTGAGGCAGGAAGGCTGAGTACCTTGCTCCAGGTCATTGAACTTGAATGTGGCAGAGTTGGGATTTGCCCCACAGGGAGGCTGTGTCTACACTGGCGCCTTCTGTAGCCCACACTGCCAGGTGCCTTGCCAGGCATTTGTGGGGGTTTCCACCCTCTCCTTCCGGTGCCCTCCTGGGCTGTTTGATCTCACATGATGCAAAAGGCCCAGAAAACTCACACCAAAACCTTCTGGTCCCAGGGTCCCAGAATTTGAACTTATCCTAATTCTATTTTTGTCTTTAAGGACCCTGCTTCTCCAATTTCTTTCCCCATTATTGCCTGACACCCCCCACCCCCAAGGAGCCTTCTTAGACAGTGTTTTTTCCTAGTTGAGACTCTCTCCCATGAAATTTTAATACTTGCTTCCTTAGGATTTTCTATATACAATATTATGTCATCTGCAAATAGAGATCATTTTACTTCTTCCTTACACAGATGTCCTATATATCTGTGTATGTTCTGTGGTCCTTTGGAAGGTCAGAAACCATTGGAATATCTAAAGTGTTAGTGCCCGCTCTACCTTGAACCAATTTTCATCCTCTCTGGGGCCATATGGCCCCTGTTGAGAACGCATGATTTAGGGTAAGGCCCTATCTCTAGTTATAATGCAAGTCAAGAAGTCATGATTGGTGTCAGCCCCTCCACGTGGCTTGGTTCACAGTGGGGATGAGGTGAGTCTAGGCTGCAGGGAGATGGGAGGGAATGCGGGCAGAGGTCTCTGAGGATACGTTTCCCTGGGGTGGCCTTAGTCCTGGACTCAGGCCCAGATCCAGGCTGAGCCTGGGGCTAGGAGGGATGGGGCCGCAACATTATTTATTTCGTCTTGGAATCCAGGTGTCAGCTCCAAAGCTTTTGGACCTGAATAAAGCAGAAATAGATCTAGAATTTCAACTGACTCCCCCTCTCAAAAAACAAAACCCAAAGTTTGAAAATCTCTACCCACTCCTACAGAATGCATTTGCTGCCAACAGAGGGAAAAAATTCCTTCATTCTTGGCTCAAGGAACTTCCTTATACTCAGCCCCGAAGAATTCTTTCAAGACCAGCTGCCTGGACTATGCTGAAGTCAATTGATAAATATTATAAATATCCCAAAGTTGATAGCTAAGCAGATTACAAAAGCTAGCTAGCAAACCACAGAAAATTTCCACGAAGCTATCCAGCCAAACAATCGTGACCGGAAATATTGCAAAATCCAGTGTCTCGTGTCTGATTGTCTAAAATTGCATTCTTTGTGCAGACAAAATGTAGAGGGCCTGGGGGTAGGGTTTATCTGAGGGCTGACTTTCTCCTGGAGTTCTCCAGCCATGCAGGCCTGGCCGACACCACAGTGGACTGATTGTAGGGTAAAGCAGACCAACCAAGGAGAAGGCAGGGGGTGGGTGGCCCTGGGCCCACGGTGGTGGTGCCCTGGTCAAGTCTGCTTGAGGGGGTTGTGCGGGAGATGATGAGTAGTAGTTAGGATGTGGGCTTTGGAGAGACCTGGTTCAAACACCAGCTCTGCTGAGTGACCTTGAACAAACAACTTAGCCTCTGAGGTCTCAGATGCAAATTGGAGGTGATAATACATACTTAGAAAATTGTGGGGATCAGATGAAATACATAGAGCATTAACTTTGTGAATTGAAAAGTGAAAGTGTTAGTCACTCAGTCATGTCCGACTCTTGTAATCCCATGGACTATAGCCCACCCGGCTCCCCCGTCCTTGGGATTCTCCAGGCAAGAACACTGGAGTGGGTTGCCATTTCCTTCTCTAATGCATGAAAGTGAAAGTGAAGTCGCTCAGTCGTGTCCGACTCTTAGTGACCCCATGGACTGCAGCCCACCAGGCTCCTCCGTCCACGGGATTTTCCAAGCAAGAGTACTGGAGTGGGGTGCCATTGCCTTCTCTGTCAGACGCAGCAATACTCAGTAAAAAATAACTATACATCCAGTGCCACAGAGGATAAGGCACTGGGTTGACTCCCAGAAAGCGACTGGTCTATAATACTCCTCTCTCTTGCCCTCCCCTCCCCCTCCCCTTAACCTCCCTCTCTCCCCCTCCTCTCTCTTCTGGTTCCAGTTCATTAGGATTTGGGCAACTCTGTCCCCAGCTCCTTTGACTAGTACCTCTGTCCGAATCTCTTCAAGCCTCCTCCACCTTCTCCTCTACCCCGATGGGGTCACCCTGCAGGCTGCAGGCTGGATGGATTTACTACAGCTTCCCCCTGACCCCGGCCCCTACCTGGCTACCAGACACAGCCCTCTGCAGGAAGGTCACTTTCACGTAGTACCAACAAAAATGTGGGTTGGACAGAGGAGGTCCTGGGAGAAGCTAATAAATACATCAAGTTCCCAGCTGGGTCTGGAGATAAGGGCTCCGGAGACAGGCTGAGGCATCGCTGTATCGGTTCACGCTTCCCAGCCTGTCCACCCTGGTTTTGCTGGCAGCAGGAAACCCTATTTGGGGAACTTCAGAGAAGGCATCGCAGAGAACTGTGGGGTAGGGGCTGGAGGGCAGGGAAGGGGCTGTCCCTTCTGGGGATGAATTTGGTAGGGACAGGCCTGACAAAAAAGAATGTGATGGATCCTAGCCACTGTTCCAGCTGGGGCCGGTGGGTGGGGAGGGATGGTTAGCCCCAAGGCTCAGGAGGGGAAACTGAATCCAAGAACAGAGAGAAGCTTTTCCAAAAGGCTCAGAGGAAGTCGGTGGAAAAGCAGGTACAGCCCCCCACCCCCGATCTCCTGTTCTGGATCCCCTTATGCTGAGCTCTACCTGGTGGTCACCAAGGGGTGGCCATTAGAACTGGACTTGCCTGGCTACAGATTGGAGGCCCCTCTGCATCAGGCCAAGACCCACTGAGGAGAGCTCTCCTTTCTCCAAACCTCTGGCCCAGCCCGCTGCCGGGATGAGGGCTGTAATCAGGGCTATTCCAATCCAGAGCACAACCTCAGTCTGGCTCAGACATGGGCATGGCTCTGCTGCTGATGACCACGGGGCCCAGAGGAGAACGACAAGGGACTAATATAAGAAAGAAGTTGGAGCACCTGTCCCGCTCCAGAAACACCTGCCCTCTGCCGTTGGAGAGGCCACACCTACTGAGAGTCTCGAGGACTTCCTAACCAGCAAGGTCAGTGATGGCCACTGAGCTCAGCCTGCCCTTGACCAGACTGCCCTGGGAGGGCATCTCAGAGAAGCTGCCTGCCGGGGGCATCTCCCAGCCCTGCCTGCTCTGTGACCTCCATCTGGGCCTGTCTTCTCTTCTGTAAAGTGGAGAGGTAGGGAGAGAGGACCTCCAGGGCCTGAGCTCTGATGCTCTGCAAATCCAGACAGCTCCCTATCTCTCCTTCATCTCAGGCAGGTGCAGGCTTCAGAGAGTCCTTCTGACTTTGGCCCAGGTGACCTGTTGGAGCCTGTCCAAGGGATGCTTGCCTTCCGGAAGCTGGCTCATACACACAGGAGATCTGATCATGCTGGGAGGTACCTGCCCATAAGCTCTCTTAGGGCAGAGACAGCGTCTGCCTGGTTCACAGCTCGCCCAGGCCAAGCAAGTCACCTGGTGGCAGGGTGGGGGCCTCTGCATAGTTGCTCAGTTGTGTCTGGCTCTTTGTGACACCCCCCACCCCACCCCACCCCATGAACTGTAGCTCACCAAGCATCTCTGTCCAAAGGGATTCTCCAGACAAGAATACTGAAGTGGGTTGAAGAATACTGGAGTGGGTTGCCATGCCCTTCTCCAGGGGATCCTCCCAACCCAGGGACTGAACCCCGGTCTCCGGCATTGCAGGCAGATTCTTTACCAGCTGAGCTACCAGAGGTGGGGAGACTCAATTAATATTTGTGGAATGAACGATGTAGCAAACCTGTCTCTGCTTGCCATCTCTCTGCTTCTGTGTGCTCTTATTTGGTGGGGGGCACAGTGTTGGGTCTCTGCAGCAGGTGGAGGTGGGCTCTAGGTTGTGGTGCAGGCTTCTTTCCAGAGCTCATGGGTTCAGTAGTTGTGGTGCATGGGCTTAGTTGCTCCTTGGCACATGGAATCTTGGTTCCCAGACCAGGAATTGAACCTGCGTCCCTTGCATTGGAAGGCAGATTCTTAACCACTGGACCACCAGGAGAGTCCCTGCTTCTGTGCGCTTTACTTCTGACAGCTCACACCTGCAACTTTCTTCCAAGGCCTGCCCTTCAGCTGCTGAAACTGATTGCCTACAGGCACAGAGAGGGAAATGCCTGGAAGCTTCCAACCCCAGGGGCAGCCCCTTGTGACTACCCGTGTCTGTGGAAGCCAAGCTCCTCTCCCTAAATCAGGGCAAACTCTGAGGTGTGATTATGCCTAGAGCTTCCTGGGATTGGGCTAAGCCTGCCTGAAATCACACCCTGGCTTGGCTTCCTCCCTTTCCTCTCCTGCCTCCCCTGTCCCTTGCTGGTTTCTGCTGAGGCATTTCCTTAATGGATCACTGGGGTGCGAATCCCTGTCTCCATTCTGCTCTCTAGGAAACCATATTCAGAAACAAATGAAAAGCCTGCTGGCCACAGGAGACTTAAGATTCCCAGGAGGAAATTCAATTTAGTCCATGTTGCCACATGACCCCCATGGGCTTTGATGGGGACAGCAGATGCAGAGACCCTGGGTAACCCTCCAGGAGCTTTGAGTCTGAGGGATGGAGGTGGTGGAGGTTCCCTGGTCCTTGCTTGCCCTTGTGGGCTCTGCCAGAGACCACACTGGGTTAGGGGGGCAGAGAGTCTCTGACAACATATTTACTGTGATCTCTCCAAGTCCTCTGATAACGCCAGGCAAGAGAGAGCTGAGGGCCCTGGAACAGAGAGGAGTGGCCTCAGCTGCTGGAAGAGTTGGAATCCCTTCTGCAACCCCCAACCCCACCCCACCAGCCAGGGAGTCCCTGGCAACCTTGGCCTTTCTTCCTGAGCCTACCTGTCATGCTCTTGAAATATTCATTGATTGGATTTAATCTCTAATCACATCACGCCCTCTGCCCCCAGACTCCTACCATGTGAAGGACCTTCAGGAAGTGTTTTGTAGCAGGAATCCCCCTGCCCACAGAGTTGTGGACAGCACTCTGGGGAAGGGTGAGCTCCTGGGCTCAGGGATGCTGATGGCCTCAAGAGATGAGGTGGACTGCAGTGTGGTGGGAGGGGAACAAAAAACCTGTCTGGGGGCATGAGGGAAGAGGGCAAGAGGTGGTCCCCAGACTTTATGAAGAGCCCCTCCCGCAGGAAGCGCTGGCAGACGCCCCCTAGAGGCCTCAATTCAACCTGCAAGCTTGCTTCTTAAGCTGCAGCACCCCAGACAGTGGCTCTGGAAGGGCCTCCGGACTCTTCTAGCCCATTCTTCTACCTTCCCAACAGTAAAGGCTTAGAATGAGAGAGGCCGAGGAGCTGCTTGAGATCACACAGCAAATCTGTGAAGCTGGCACCTTTGTGCCACCTCCGCGTTCTTCACAAGACCAGTAGAATTCTTCCTCCTGTTTTCCACCTCGACAGTAAAATGCCTCTCTCCCCTGCCATGGGACCCAGTGACATGTTCAGGATGTGAAGTCATATAGGAACAGTCTTTGAATTCAGAAACATCTCCTGTTCATAAATACCCAACTAACGACTGAAACTTCCACGGCTCCCAAAATAGCTTTGGATCCAGCGCTGGCATTTCCAAGAACAGATTTTTATCCTTTCAAGAATTCTATGAAAGCAGAGGATCCTCTAGTCTGTATGCCTGCTCAAGAGAGCTCCCTGATCCTGGTCACAGGTTGAGCCTTGACCCTGGTCACAATCTGTGGACATAATCTGGTCTTATTTCCAGATAAAAGGTATCTACTTTGGTTCATCATAATTATGTCAACCTCAATTTATTTTAACACAATGTTAGATTACTCTGATCATGCAATTCCCCAACTTCTATTGAAAGGAGATTTCTTGCTTGTAGTGTATCTTGGGACTGACTCCTCAGCATCTATTTCAGGACTAGATGATTACTCTAAGCCAATCAATCCTATCCCCTTTGCCAGTGACTGGCTCAAAGATGGAGAGTCCTAAGCCAATATGTGTCCATAAGACCTAAGGAGAGGCAATACCTCCAGTCTCTCTCTTCCGGGGCCTGCTACTGATAAGCATGTTACCCCAGCTGCTGCCAAAGCCCTCCAATGACGCTGAGGGACATGAGGCTCAAGTTGAAGCCCTGTGGAGAATGGGAGAAGAGACAGAAGAACCCAAGCCTGCCAATGTCATTGAACTACTGAATCAGCCAGCCCTGAAGCCAGACCTGCTTCCTGCTTGTGAGATGATGCACTTAATAGTTTAACACACTTTAAGATGGGCAGATATGCAGATGACACCACGCTTATGGCAGAAAGTGAAGAGGAACTAAAAAGCCCCTTGATGAAAGTGAAAGAGGAGAGTGAAAACGTTGGCTTAAAGCTCAATATTCAGAAAACGAAGATCATGGCATCTGGTCCCATCACTTCATGGCAAATAGATGGGGAAACAGTGGAAACAGTGTCAGACTTTATTTTGGGGGGCTCCAAAATCACTGCAGATGGTGATTGCAGCCATGAAATTAAAAGACGCTTACTCCTTGGAAGGAAAGTTATGACCAACCTAGATAGCATATTCAAAAGCAGAGACATTACTTTGCCAACAAAGGTCCATCTAGTCAAGGCTATGGTTTTTCCAGTGGTCATGTATGGATGTGAGAGTTGGACTGTGAAGAAAGCTGAGTGCTGAAGAATTGATGCTTTTGAACTGTGGTTTTGGAGAAGACTCTTGAGAGTCCCTTGGACTGCAAGAAGATCCAACCAATCCATTCTAAAGGAGATCAGTCCTGGGTCTTCTTTGGAGGGAATGATGCTGAAGCTGAAACTCCAGTACTTTGGCCACCTCATGTGAAGAGTTGACTCATTGGAAAAGATTCTGATGCTGGGAGGGATTAGGGGCAGGAGGAGAAGGGGTCGACAGAGGATGAGATGGCTGGATGGCATCACCGACTCGATGGATGTGAGTTTGAGTGGACTCCGGGAGATGGTGATGGCCAGGGAGGTCTGGCATGCTGCAATTCATGGAGTCGCAAAGAGTCAGACACAACTGAGCGACTGAACTGAATGGAACTGAACTGAAGATGGGCATTCTGTTATCTGCAGATGGAAGCATCATAAATAATTCCCTGGCCTCCCTGCCCCTGCTTCCCCCTGCCATGGAGAGACTGGCTGCCCAGGACTCCAGCTCTGGGGGTTCCAGCCATGTCTGGACTAGGTAGAATAGCTAGGCATGTTGCCCAGGCAGGCGTGTTGTGTCTTCCAGGTGGGAGTTTCCTATCTTTGGTGAGACAAGCACAGACTCAGATAATTACATGAGATGCCACTGGAAAAGCTGTCGTTAATTTTGATGGCAATAAAGCGCCTTGCCAGCAAGTTAAGCTAATTTCATGAAAGCACTGGGAGGAAGGTCATGGACTGGATTCCAGCTTATTAATAATGTCGAGCTTCATTTGAACCATTCAGGAAATTCCTCCCAGTTGCCTCCAGCAAACTGCCACAGGTTGCTACTTTCCTCTGAAATCAACAGTCTTCCCATATGCAAATGTGGATTTTTCTGTTTTTCCCTAGAAAATAATTAAAGTCACAGAGCCCAATAAATACTTAAACAGATTGCGGTTTTAATTAAAAACCTTTCTCCAAGCCTGCAGCTGCAGGTCTCTCTTCCCAAACAGGCATGCTGGTGACAGCTGCAAATATGAGAACCTGGGTTTAAGCATCTGAGATTAGAAGACTTTACAAATAATAATAATAGCAATTCTGATTTTTACCTATGCCATGGTGTGTGGGAGGTACAGGAGGAGTGCAGAGAGATTTTGGGGGGAGGGCCAAGGCCCTTCTTCCTATTGGAGAGAAGTACACTAGCATATAGGAGCATGCTCAGTGGCACATCTCATCATCCCTGTACCCAGTGCTATAGGATAATAATGATAGTTAATTCTAGCTATTGTTGGGAGGGGAAGAATAGCTCATTTCTGAGCACCACCTAAGTGCCAGTGTTTTGCATGCATTGACTCATTTAATCCTCACAGCAACCCAATAAAAAATTATTCTTATTTATACCCTCCACTCAACTCCCCCCACTCCACACAGAGAGGTTAAGTAACTTGGCCAAGGTCACTCAGTACACACATGGTGAAGTCAGATGATAGCACCTTCCCTCCTAACCACTATGTAGAGTGTGTATGAGGAGAAGGAGAGATGGAAGTTGGGACTGAAGCGTGTTAGCCACTCAGTTGTGTCCAACTCTTTGTTGGACCCCAAGGACTGTAGCCCACCAGGCTTCTCTGTCCATGGAACTCTCCAGGCAAGAATACTGGAGTGGGTTGCCATGCATTCTCCAGGGGATCTTCCTGATGCAGGTCAGGGAGATTAAACCCAGGTCTCCTGCATTGCCAGCAGATTCTTTATCATCTGAGCCAAGGCTGGGGACAGGCTGGGGGTGGTAGTGGTGTGATTTTATAAGCAAGGACTACAGAAGCTGAAAGGTGGGAAGCTGTGTGTTTAAGAGATTTTGGCTGGAGGGCAAGTGGGAAGGGTCTCCTGAATAGGCTGCTATGCTGCAGATACTTGATGCCCTTCTGGGTTCTGTCTTTCTTACTCTCAGAGACCCTTGTTCTTTCATTAAATCGCCTGCCTGTCACATTAAATACAAGGGCATGATTTCCAAGTCATTGTCTGCTAATTCCATCATCCCTGTGGTTTCTATTTCTGTTGACTTATTTTTTTTCTCTTAGTTATGGGTCCTATATCCACCTTCTTTACATGTACAGTAAGTTTTGATTGGACACTGCCCATTATGGAAGTTTGGATTTTTGTTCTTTTCCTTTAAAAAGCATTGAGCTTTTCTTTAGGAAGGCAGTAAATAAATACAAGGGCGTGTTCACCTCTGCGTGCAGTTGCAGTGGAATGGTCTGCACAGTATTATATGTCCTAAACATTTCATCAAACGTCTACTACTTCCAACTCTGCAGTTTTCTATTTCCTTCTTAGAGCCTGAAAGAGATTTTCTTTTTCAGATACAGGCATTTTATAGGTCTGGCAAAATCAGAAGACCTAAGGTCGGCCTTCTAGGCGTGTGTGTGTGTGTTAGTTGTTCAGTCGTGTCCGACTCTTTGCGACCCATGGACTGTAGCCTACCAGGCAAGGGTACTGGAGTGGGTTGCCATTCTCTTCTCCGGTCTAAGCCTGGGTACTGACTCAAAGAGAAAGCACTTAGCCTGCACAGGGAAGGTAGGGGAGGAGTACAGGATGGCTTCATCCCAGGAGAACTAAACTTCTTCGTTGCTCACCGAGTATCCAGAGGGTGCCAATTGTGCCCTGGGCGTGGGAAACAGCGGGGTGCAAAGTGGGGACTGTGCCTGTGTTGTGCGGGGGGGGCGGGGGGGGCGGTGAAGAGGCTGTGGATTCCTGGGACGTCCGCTGAGTGGTGGGCATGGGGACGAAAGCTTTGGTGCTTGGGTTAGCATGTCCCACTTCGGAATGTCGCACCGCGGGATGCAGAACAGGGAGCCGCGCAGGCTTCGGTCCCGGCCCAGGTTCGAGCCTCAGAACCTCCCGGCCCAAGGTACCCCAGCCGCTGCCCCGCGCCTCTGAGCCCGGCAGGCGGTTTCCAGCAGGGGGCGCGCGCGAACCAGGGCTGGGCCCGAGCTTTGAATAGACAGAATCCGGGTAGCTTAGTGCCGGGATCCAGGGGGTCTCAAGTCATCCTACCCTCGGAACCGTGAGGGTCGGCAAGGTCACAGTTAAAAGTCCACAAAAAGCTGCCCAGAGCTCGAGTTACCCTCTCTGGGTTATCTAGGGTCGGCACCGCAGCCTGGTCCAAAAACCTTAGCCTAGATTCTGCAGATTTCAAACCTGGGCCCTTCACGCTGGCGTCTTGGAAACTTGTACCTCCTCTCCCCTATTTCCACGCACCTAATTAGGTGTCTGTTTCTTTAACCGTAAAAGACGTAGGCGGAGGTGGGGGTGGTATCTTCGCTCCCGGTTCTCCAGCCCTTCAGTAACTGTACCATCATCCACATTACCAACATTAGAGAGGCTGGCTCCTGCGCGCCTGGCGGCGCCGGTGGAGATACGCACAGCCTTCTCCAAGAGGAGCTCGGAGGCTGATTCTGGAATCGTAGCTCCCAACCGAGACCTCGGCGGACTCTGCCCCGGGGCGACTCGGGCGCCAGCCCTGCCCGGGCGGGCACTGAACTCTTCAGGGTTCAAGGCGGGGGTAAGGGTTGTCTTTTCCCCCAAGGCAGGCTCGGGGAACAAAAGCGCTTGCAGGAGAGTGGGTGGGAGCTGCGAGGGTCCGCGGGAATTGACTCCCTCTCCTGGGTGGCCACTGCGCCCTTAGCCCCCCTCCAGGCGCCTGGAGCCCTGTCTCCCTGCCAAATTCCCCTGGCTTCTGCATCCCTGGCAAAAGAACAAGGAAGGGGGTCTTTCTTGGCTCGCGGGCCCCAGAGGTCCCCAGGTGGGGCAAGTCCCCGCGGTAGAGGGAAGTTCTTCTGCGGAAAGAGAGAGAGGTCATTTTTCCTTCCATTCCCCGGCTTCTATCTTCCAGTCCTCAACCCTTCCGAGTTACTCCGTCCCTGCCTCCCCTTAAGCTTCCTAGCCCAAGGCAAAAAGAACCAAAACGGGGGGAGGGAGTGAAAACTGGTCCACAAGTCACCTGCTTCCAAGCCTGAGTCTAGGTCACTGCCTTTAAGCCAGGCACCCCTCCCCTTGCCAAAGAAAGTCTCCAGGACCCCCCATCCAGGACTCTATTCTCCAACCTGGCTGCAGGGCCCCGTCTCCCCAGATCCCTCTTATTCGACCAAGGCTCCTGAAATTGCCCTTCAAGATTCCCAAGACGCTCAGACTGTACATCCAGGAAACCCCCCTTGCTGTGCAGACAAAGAAGCTGTGCCAGGCCTGCTGGCCGGCGCCATTCCCCCACCTAGCCAGCCACCACCCCCCCAACTCACTCCTGAACTAGGGACCTGCTCCTGCTGCCCCTTACCCCTCCTCCCTCCTCGAAGACACCTTCTCCCTCTGGGTGCCCCCATCGCCTTCCCCGGAGGCGTCTGTAGGGATTACAGACACCGGCAAGTGGAGTGAAGTCCAGGGCTCTGAATTCTGGGTTAATGAGATGTGCTGGTCCCATCAGGGCTGCCTGTAGCGACCGCAGGAATAGGCGAGAGGAAAGGATGTGGAGTATGCATGGAGCAGTCTGTTCATATTTAATTTACAAAGCCTCCTCGGAACCCCTGGTGGGGTGATCTCTTTAGATGCAGCCCTCCTCACCCGTCGCTCTCCCCAGCTCATTAAAATGCTCGAATTCAAATAAGAAGATTGATCTCAGAGGCCCCAAACCGACCCACCTCCAGAGACTGCCTTGGCCGGAGTGAGGGCTCAGGGGCCAAGAGCCCCCAGAGTGCTGTGTCTACGGAAAACCGAGGAACGGGGCTCTGCATGTTCACCGCCTGCAATCCCCTTTCCTATTCTGGTCAGCAACTCTGTCTCCAGGGCTGTCAGGGGCGCTGGGGGAACAGAAGTCGAGGTCTATACAAATGCATGGACATCCCTGAGCCTCCAGTTTCTTGTCGCTAGAAGAAATGTCGGAGTTTCGCCAGAGACAGGAAGAGCATATATTCGAGTCTGCTGAGGCCGACTGTTGTGTGAGGGTGTGAGACAGTAGGGCGGTATCGGGGCTGCGGAGGCTGTCAGGGATAGTGTGTGTGTGTTGGAGGGGGTGGGGTGGCTGATGGTGTGTTTGCTGGTTAGACCGTGAAGACGTTGGTGGGGGCGGAGGAGGGAGAGAGATGCTCAAGCTTTACATCCCCAACGCACAGTGCTCAAAAGGAGCAGACGTTTTGTAACCATGCCTCTCCATCCCGCCGTCTGCTGCAGCCTCGGAGCCCCAAGCTAGCAAGACCAGAGGGCGAGGCGCTGGGGTTCGTGGGAGCGCAGGCTGGTACCCACGCGCCCTGCCCCACTCGGCGATACGCACGGTCCCATACGCTGGGCGGTGGGCTTCAAGCGCTGGGTTAGCCACAAAAGACAAGACGTACGCAGTCCAGCTGAGGAGGCTGGGATGGGGCGGTGGTGGGCTGCGGAGGGGAGCGTCGCTTCTCCTCGCGCCCAGTAGGGCGGTGCGTTCTAGTCTACGGGCTGGGCTGTTGGGGGTGGGGAGGGGGCGGGGAAGACAGGGGCTTGTAGCTGCCCGGATCCAGGCAAAAATAGCAGGGAGGGTGAGGCGCTCTGCTAACACTATCAATTATGCATCGTGTTGAACGTGGCTTCGGGGAGGAGGCGGTTAGCAGCGAGGGTGCGGGAAGGAAGGGTCCGCGCGAGCCGGGCGGCGCGCTGCTCAGCCAGTCCCTGGCGAGGTCCGTCGGCACCACCGCCTGCCTTTGCAGAAAGAGTTTTAAGGCAAAGACACGCCTCCCCCACTTCAGGCGTGCGCCTTTCCTTCCCCCAATTCCTCAAAGATGATTTGTCTCACGTGTTGCGGGGCGTAAAAGAGGCTCGCATTCAATTAGCAGCAAAGCTAACGGGCCCTGGCGGGACTCGGGCGTGAGGGTGAGTGCGCATGAATGTGTGTGCGTGCAGGCGGAGGGGAATGGTGAGTGTCCCGGGTGTGAACACTCACCGGCGAGTGAAAATGTGCGTGAACGTAGCGAGAGCTCAACACACTGGCGCGATTATTACATGATGATGGGTAATTCTAATATTGAAGAGCAACTGTGTGGACGGTGTGAGGGTCTGTGTCTGTGCCAACATGTTTGAACGGGGGGAGGAGGCTGCATAATTAAGAATAGTGATCATGTCTGCAGATGTGTAGAGGTAGGGGAAATGTGGGTTTGGGGAGTGCGGTGAACTAGAAAGAGCCAAGTCTAGGGCGGTGGGCGTGGGGGCGCCTCTTTGTGACCAGGGGAAGAATCTCTACGGCTTTAACAAATGTAGACGATGCGGGAGGTGGGAGAGGCTGCGCAAAGCCCCGCAGCCCGGGAGGACTCTTCAGTCTGCAGCCGATGAGAGGTGCGGGGAGACAGATGCGAAAGAGATAACTGAAGCGGGACCTCAGGGTCAGGGGAATCCACAACTTACCGGTCCCTTTCTCTGCCTCTCTACCATCTTCCCCCCCAGTCGCAGCAACAGATGTGGGGAGCGCTCTTGGGCTGTCGTCCTGGCTCCGCGACATCCAGTCTGGAGAGGGGGTTGCAACCCGAGGGCAGCGCACGGAGAGTTGGAGAGCAGCCGGTAAGCCTCGGAGACCACTGCACACCCTGGCCCTGGAAGGGATAGAGTCCGTCCAGGGTGCCAGACCCTGCTGGCTCGTCCAAGCAGGAGACAGCGGGGAGCAGAGGGGAGGGGCCTTCCCTCGGGAACAAGAGGGAGTGGGGATGCCGGTTCTAAAGACCAGAGTGTGGGAGGGGCTCTGCCAACCTGTCAGGAGCCCTAAGTGGAAGCCGGGATTCTGTTTGTAGGTGCGTTTGTTGTGACTGGGGATAAGAATATTTTTTGCAGGGGGGTGGGGGTCGTTGTCAGGCATCTGGGCTACAGAAGAGAAGCCAAATCTTGAATCTTCTACTTGATTAGCTAGTGACAGGCGCCTTAACCCCACTGGCCAGGAACACCCCCTCACCCCATGGGAGGTCCCGAGGGGGAAGTGAGAATCTTTAGTGACATCCCTCCATTGCTCTTGGTCCCAGCTTGGAGAAGGAAGGTTGACCGAGCAGCCCTGATGGTTTCCCCTCCCTGGAGTTGCAGCCCCCGGGGAAGCAGCTTTGATTGCAGCCTGAGAGGGGCCTGGCGAGCCTGCATCCCCGTCCCCATCCCAGTCTTGTTGCCACCTGCAGCAAGCTCACACCTTTTGCTGAACCGCTGGGATTTCAGTCTCAGAGGGCTGTCTACAGACGCAAGTGCCCGCCTGTGTCCTGGTATGTGGGTCCACCCATGTGAGGACCTATGCCCTGATGTCTGTCAGTTCCAACAATGAACAAGAAAGTGCCTTGCCCGGTGCTGGAGAACGCTGTACAAAGGCTGTGTTCAGTTCAGAGAACAATGAGGTCGCCAGAGTATATGGTGCCTGTGTCTGTCTGGGTGTCTTTGTGTTTGTCTGTCTATGAAATGTGTTGGGACCCCCTAAACCCCTAAACAGAAGTCCCCGTTTGATGGCAGGTGCCTGGGCTTGTGTTGTATTGTCCAGCGTCTGTATGGGCGTGTGTGGGCGAGTTCTGTGCAATTCCACAAAGAGTTCAGGAGAGGACAGACGGTCATGGACAAAAATAGCCTATGTATCCCTTTCACTGAGTTAAACCTAGGGTTAGAAACAGAGTCAGGGATCAATGCAAAGCTCAGGGCAGACCGGGTATCGGCCCAGCCTGTGGAGGGTCTACCTGTGGAGGCTGACAGGATAGGTAGAGAGAAAACACCGAGGTTGGAGGCTGCTAGAAAAGGAAGTCTTGAGAGGGAGCACCCACTGAATCCCGAGACTTATTGAGCTCCAACTCATGCCTAAGAGAGACTCTGGGCCCAGAGCAGAAAGTTACCAGAGCCCTGGGATCTGCCCTAGACAGGTTTACAGGAGGCAGGGCTTGGCAGGGGAGGGAAGCTAGAGCTCGGTGAGTCACATTCTCCCCCTACCCATCTCGGTCCCACGCCTCCCTCCTCTCTCTCCCATGCCTATCCTTCTACCCCCACCCCACGCCTACCACCCCCTCACCCCCCCCCCCGTTTCCACCTGCAGGATCAGCGATGGTACCCTTGAGGGCCCTGTGTCTGGCTTGGGCGCTGCTAGGAGCGGCCGCAGCGTGCCCAGAGCCGTGCGCCTGCGTGGACAAGTACGCGCACCAGTTCGCCGACTGCGCCTACAAGGAGCTGCGCGAGGTGCCAGAAGGACTGCCGGCCAACGTGACCACGCTCAGTCTGTCGGCGAACAAGATCACCGTACTGCGGCGCGGGGCTTTCGCCGACGTCACGCAGGTCACCTCGCTGTGGTTGGCGCACAATGAGGTGCGCACGGTGGAACCGGGCTCGCTGGCCGTGCTGAGCCAGCTTAAGAACCTCGACCTGAGCCACAACCTTATATCCAGCTTCCCATGGAGCGACCTTCGTAACCTGAGTGCGCTACAGCTGCTCAAGATGAACCACAACCGCCTGGGCTCGTTGCCCCGGGACGCACTCGGTGCGCTGCCTGATCTGCGCTCCCTGCGCATCAACAACAACCGGCTTCGCACGCTGGCTCCCGGCACCTTCGACACGCTAAGTGCGCTGTCGCATCTGCAACTCTACCACAACCCCTTCCACTGCAGTTGCAGTCTTGTGTGGCTGCAGGCCTGGGCCGCGAGCACCCGGGTCTCCTTACCCGAGCCCGACTCCATCGCGTGCGCCTCGCCTCCCGCGCTGCAGGGCGTGCCGGTGCACCGCCTGCCCGCCCTGTCCTGCGTACCGCCCAGTGTGCGTCTGAGTGTGGAGCCGCCGCCCGAGGCGCCGGGCAGCCCCCTGCCCTCCGGCCTGACGCTCATGATACACTGCGTCGCCGAAGGACACCCCACGCCCCGCCTGCAATGGCAACTTCAGATCCCAGGTGGCACCGTAATGCTAGCCCCGCTGGTCCTGAGCGGGGAGGACGGCGGGGATGGGGCGGAAGACGGGGAGGGGGAAGGAGATGGGGACGGGCCAACGCAGACAGAGGCCCCAACCCCGACTCCAGCACACGCCTGGCCGGCTCCCCCAGCCACCCCGCGCTTCGTGGCCCTCACCAATGGCTCCCTGTTGGTGCCCTTCCTGAGTGCCAAGGAGGCAGGCGTCTACACCTGCCGTGCCCACAACGAGCTGGGTGCCAACTCCACGTCGGTACGCGTGGCAGTGGCAGCTGCCGGCCCCCCAAAGCACGCTCCTGGCGCAGGGGGAGACCCTGATGGGCAGGCTCCAACCTCTGAGCGTAAGTCCACAGCTAAAACCCGGGGCAACAGCGTCCTAACGTCCAAGCCCGAAGGCAAAATCAAAGGCCAAGGCATGGGCCGGGTTAGCGTACTCGGGGATTCAGAGATAGGGCCGGAGCAGGAGGAGGCGGAGGAAGCAGGTGAGGGTGAAGAAGTGGAAGACCAGGTCCCCGCCGACCCGATGGAGGAGCAGCGCTGTGGCCACGGGGACCTCTCGCGGTACGTGTCCAACCACGCCTTCAACCAGAGCGCCGAGCTCAAGCCTCACGTTTTCGAGCTGGGCGTCATCGCGCTGGACGTGGCGGAGCGGGAGGCGCGGGTGCAGCTGACACCCCTGGCGGCTCGCTGGGGCCCGGGGCCCGGGGGCTCTGCGGGAGGAGGGCGACCCGGGCGGCGGCCACTGCGCCTGCTCTATTTGTGCCCGGCGGGGGGCGGCGCAGCAGTGCAGTGGTCGCGCGTCGAGGAGGGCGTCAACGCCTACTGGTTCCGCGGCCTGCGGCCCGGCACCAACTACTCCGTGTGCCTGGCGCTGGCAGGCGAGGCCTGCCACGTGCAAGTGGTGTTCGCCACCAAGAAAGAGCTGCCCTCGCTGCTGGTGATCGTGGCGGTGAGCGTGTTCCTCCTGGTGCTGGCCACCGTGCCCCTGCTGGGCGCCGCCTGCTGCCATCTGCTGGCCAAACACCCGGGCAAGCCCTACCGCCTTATCCTGAGGCCGCAGGCCCCCGACCCCATGGAGAAGCGCATCGCCGCCGACTTCGACCCGCGCGCCTCCTACCTCGAGTCCGAGAAAAGCTACCCAGCGGGTGGCGAGGCGGGCGGGGAGGAGCCGGAAGAGGCCCCCGGGGAGGGCCTCGACGAAGACGCGGAGCAGGGGGACCCCACTGGGGACCTGCAGAGAGAGGAGAGCCTGGCGGCTTGCTCGCTGGTGGAGTCCCAGTCCAAGGCCAACCAAGAGGAGTTCGAGGCAGGCTCCGAGTACAGTGACCGGCTGCCCCTGGGTGCCGAAGCCGTCGACATCGCCCAGGAGATTAACGGCAACTACAGGCAGACGGCGGGCTGAACCCCCAGCCTAGCTGGCAGCCCATCCCCGTCCCCAACCTCGGGTATCTGGGAGCAGAGGCGTAGGGCTGTTAGGATTTATGCCCCAACCCCACCTTCACTTACTCCACCCCCTTACCCTGACTACTGGGAGCGTCCAGTGGGGAGTGGGACGATTTCACCAGTCCCACCCACGACGGTCGCTGTCCCTGTGGGCTGAGTTCCCCTCTATGCAAGCACAGATCCCCCCCGCTCCACCCGCCCTGTGTGAGACACCATCCGCCGACCGTGAGGCGAATTCCAAGCCTCTCCATTCCCACTCCAATTATCTGCGCAATCCCGCCCCGGAGCCCGCTTCACTGTGGGCTCGGAAGCCGAAGGAAATGGAAGAAGACGTTAGAAATATCTGATGGTCATTCTGTGGCTCGCGGTCAGCCCAGGACCCCCAGCAGACGTCCCTGGCGTGGAGCGCTATGGCGTCCCGCCTCAACCCCCTACTCTGCCCTTTCCGGGGCTGCGCATCCCAGCAGCCAGGAATTGGCGGCAATCCCGTTTCTAGTTTCGAAGCCCCCTCCTGACTGGAAACCAAACGCTTCTGTACTTTCATCGCTTCTCCGCTTCGGACCGGCTGGAGCCGAGCCGGGTGCCTGGGGCGCATTTCAGCGCCGCACTCCGATTTTCATATTTTCGTTGTGTTCCAAGACAGCGACTCTCCGGGTCTGGTGCTAACACTCCCTTCTTTGCCTCTGGGGAAAACTGTGTGTGTGTGTGTGTGTGTCTTGGGTTGGGGGGAATCCGTCTTCTTTCGCCCTCTCCCCTAACTTAAAGTGTCGGAGAACCACGCACCCCTTTTCCGCGGAGGGTGCGGCCTTGGTCCCGGGCCAGTTTCGTTGTGGGGGACTTGGGGTTTCCGGAGACTCAACAGCTCCGCTTCCGCTGCTGCTCGCGGCCTGGACCTCAGCTCGAGAAGGGCCGGGGAGCCCAGGAAACCTGCTCTGGCTTCCTGGATCAGGTCTCCCGTGAGGGACTAGTGCTCCAGTTCGCACAAAGCCTGCGCATGACTGCGGCGAGGTCCGGATGAAGAAAAGTCACGGATGCTCGCGCCTCCCCGCCCCGCCCCTCCTTCGAGAATAGTGTTTGCCCGGCTGTAGTCCTAGACGAGCGTGCTCTGTAGGAGAAAAGTCTGTGTCCCGTAAAAGTGTGTCAAGTATAGTGTTGGGAGGCGCGCGGGAGGGAGGGCGGGGAGAGGGGACGCGGCGCGGCAACTGGGGCGGTGGTCTTTTTTTTCGTTCTTCTTGCAGAAAAGCCTAGGGGTTGGGGTGGGGGGGTTAGGGGCATCGGGGACCAGACCTGTCGGTGAAGCGCAGCACAAGTGAGGCCTCGGGGTGGAATAGCCCCCTGGAGCCCGCGCCCTTTTCTAAAGGCGTCTGTATGATGTAAACAGTCAATAAAACAATCGATTTGAACTGGGCTTGGTGACTCTTTGTTGGGGTGGGCGGGGGGGGGGCGACAAAGGGAGGGGATGCAAGAGGAAACCTTAGAAGGAAGGAACCCCTGGGATCCTCCCTTTGGGGTCTTTTGTGTGATTTTTTTTTTTTTTTTTTTTTTTTTTGCTTGACTGCTTTGTGATTTTTTTTCTAGGTGTTTACATCCCGGTGCCTGCTCTGGGTGCCTCCAACTCCAGGATGGAGCCGGGAGACCGAGTGGGATGGGGGAGGCTGCAAGTGAGTGAGGAGGGTTAGCAGGGAGGGAGGGGTTGTTTTCTGCAGACTGAACTCTTGGGGAGCTCCAGAGTGTGTGTGTGAGTGTGAGAGCGTGCACAGTCCTCCCTGGTTTGACCCTGTCACTATAATGAGCTGTGGCTTTGTGTGTGAGGACTGCCTAGTTTCTGTGTCTCAGCACCAGCTTGGGTTGCGTGAGGAGGTAGAGGGGCAAGACTTGTGCACAAAAGTTGGCACAAGTCATGCAAAGGACAGAGCAGGCAAATGATAGAGAGCAGCAAAGGGGGAAAACTGCAAAGAACTAGCTGGCACCTTTACCCCAGGAGCCCTGTGTGTGTGTGTGTGTGTGTGTGTGTGTGTGTGTGTGTGTGTTGGTGGTGGCAGTGATGATGCTCAGTGAAGTGATGCATGGACACCTGGTAGGGCATGTGATGTTGGTGTGGGCTGAGGTATGTACCCTCAGGACTGGGCGCATACTGATTTTAGTCCTAGAAATGGGGCTTCTTGGGTGGGAAACAGGAGAGAAGAAGGATGGAAAGTGACACTCCTGTCCAGCTTACAGTGCTGGGACTGGGCTGGTGTGTTTCAGCTAAATGTCCTCCCACCTCCTCAGGTGGTGGTGGGGTGGGGGATCGCAGGGTAGGAAGGAGGGTGGAAGAGGAAAGGAATAGAAAAGAGTGGGGCAGGTGAAGAGTCCATCCCTACGCTCCCTACTTCTCACTTCCAGTCTATCTCATCCCTCACCCTCCCTGTGGGTATCAGGTCTTCCTAACTGGATCAGGCTGGTCTGGAGACCAGGCCCAGGTCCAGACATCCAGCATCCTGTCCCAGCTGGGACACTTCCCAGGGCCAGAGCTCAGTTTCCCTTCCCAGGCCAGTAAAGCTGTCTCTGAGAAAGATTCCCCTCTGAGGGCCACAACCCTAAGCCCCGCCACTGTAGTCCACACCACTGTCAGGGACATAGCTCAGAAGTATAATCTTTTAGGAAGCAGGCTGCTTTGTTCTACCTGCAAATGCTGTTTTTGAGCAGGGGGCAGGGACTGGCCCGATTTCTATGGTTCATGAATCCAACCACATGGTTGCATTTGGACACAGGCCCGGCTGATGAGTGCTTATCGATGTCAATCCCATACAATCTTCTCATTGTGGGAGGGCAGGCTCAGAGGGTGAAGGGCTCCTTCTTGTCCCCTCTGTTCTAAGGATTGAGAACCCTCCTGGAGAACTCCTAAGATCCTGTGTGCCCCTAAGAGATTGTGCAGAGTTGCTGAGAGTTCTGCCCTTCTTTGTCCCAGGCCAAGCTTCCTAATGAACACACACTGCTCAGGTGGGCCTCATGCCCCCTTGGTGGGGCCAGGCCCAAAGGCTTGGCCCACAGGACAGGAATGGGTGGGTGCTGAAGGGTGCTGTGACACTCTGCCCACCGCCTATTGAGACACCAGCCTCTCAGGAACTCCGAACTTTCTATCTGAATATTTGGCCCATGCATAGAATTGTCCCCAGCCTCCAGCCTTCCTTCCTGTCTCTTTTCATATTTTATTCTTTCATTTTCTCCCCCTCTCTCTTCTGATTTTTTTTTCTTTCCTGCCTTTCCCCTTTTTCTTCCACAAGGAATGTCATAAAATCCCAGGATGGGAAGGGACCCTGAAGACTTACTAATTCAACTACCCCCTCTGAGATTCGATTCTTTTCTACATTGTCTCTATTAGGTAGTTGTGCTCACTCTATATGGGAACTCACTGTTCACTCCCTCTCGCTGAAGAACCGGTGTTGAGCAGTTTAAAATGTCTGTCCTCTACATTTCCAGCCCCCAGGCCTGACACTGCTTTGACACGTGCTCTGTGAGAACTACAGATGTGTGGAGGTGAGAGCCCTGCCTCCATCCCTCACTGCAGGGCTCCACAGCTTCTCATGCAAAGCACATTTGTGAGCCTCTACTGAATGCTTTGGGTGCTGTGCTAGCTAGCTAGCTCCAGTGCATTTTGTCATAAAGCTTGTTTGGGTGGGAGTGGTGTGTAATGGGTTGAAAAGACAGACAGAGAGAGAGAATCTAAGTGTGTATGAGGGGACCTGGAAAATGGTCAGAGAATGCAGGATGACAGCAGTAGCCTTGGAACTCGGAGCAATTTATCAGGAGCAGTAATTCTTTGAGCTACAGAAACCAGATGCCCAGGATGTGGCCTTGAATCAGATCAGAAAACTGTCTGCAGAAAGGTGATTTGAAAGGAGTGCCCCCCTCCCCACCGCCCAGCATCTCTTAAAGATCAGCTGGAATGAGAACCATCTTGAAGATCATTAGAGAAAGTCCATTAATACAAAAGGACAAAAGGAGGCAGGGCTTCTTTGAGGAAGTAGCAGCTGGTGCAGGGTCCTCAGCGTCCTGATCTCCTGTCTGGGATGCAACCCCCACCACCGCCATGACACCTGAATAACATCCGCAACTAAAGCTAACATCTCTGAAGATTACCTGAGTCAGTAAATGTTTGAATTGCTATTCCCTGGTGGTGATGGTAACCTCGGATTTCCTTCTGGGGTATCAGGGTGATGCATTTTGGTACATAAAGGAAAGGGGATGGATGGCATCTTGCTATGGCTGCCTTGCCCCCAATTTTTTTTTTTTTAACATAAGTTCTCTAAACTCTACTTTCCTTTTAGAGGATTTTTCTGAAGGAGTATTTTTTTTCTTTTTTTTTTAATTTAACTGTCAGGTCTTAGTCATGGCGAGGGGCTTAGTTGCTCCATGGCACATGGGATCTTAGTTCCTGCCCAGGAATCAAACCCACATCCCCTGCATTGCAGGGCACTTCACAGGAAAAGAGGGACCTTCTGTCTGCACAAAAGAAGGCATCTTCTATAAAGAAAGAACCATGACTGCAAGAGCATGAAAAAGAAACTGGGGGACCTTGTCCTTCTAGGGATTATATGTGTTCTCTGCTGAAAAGGCAAGCTCAGATACTAGGATATAAGAAAGGCCCCAGGTAGAGGCCATAAATTGCCAAATTTGACCTAACAAATACCTTTACCTTGTAAATCTCCAACATAAAGACAATGACAAGAGCAATTCTGGAATATTGAAGATGGAGCAACCAAAGCCACTTCAGTTGTAATGTGTCAATTAATTGATTGTATTTACAACAAACCCACCCACGCATATGTGCTCAATGACAAGCTTTTGCCTAAGGACTCAATAGAGAATAACATTACATTGAAAATGAAAGATCTGCTGTGACTGGCATACAAAAAGAGATTGAATTATAAAATGTCTTACAATATTAGCATTTATTTCAAAATATGGCCAGTGTTCCTAATGAGACTTGATATGGATTAAAAAATAAAAAGCTATCCAAAGACCCCATGATGGGTAGACTTGTTGGTTTAAATTAGTTGGAAAGATTTTGTATCATCTGTTGGTTGAATAAGCAATTTAGGTAATTTGGAGATGGTATGATTTTTTAAATTGTGCTAATTGCATATGCTTTGTCTGGACATGTGAATGTAAGTTCAATAATTAAGTTCAAGTCCACATGGAATAAGGAGAATGAAAGTGTTTATATTTTTATCAACTGTTTGCTGCTTAAACATTTCCCCTTGTGTATTATGAGTTAATTTGGTTTTGGCAAATTAGACGCATTTTCTCTTAGCAACACGCTAGCAAACTGGTCCTTAAATTGAGTCTAAAAGCCATTCAAAGCATCCAACCCTTTGTGAGAAAAACTGCCACAATCATAGAGATCAGAGAGAAACTTCATAAGAATTGATCAGTGTTGAAATGGAGAAAAGAATGGGAATGGAGAATTAATTACCAATGCTTTGTAATAAAAGTGGACTATCATGTATTAAAACTGGCTGGAAATGCTACTGGTGATCAAACGTTAATAAAAATATTAATAATACCAATACTGGCTAAGATTTATGGAACTACCATGTTTAAGGCACATGCTATAGAACTTGTAAGCCTTATTTTATTAATCCTTACAATAATCCTGTGAGAATATTATTTCCATTTATAGACAGAGACCAAAGTGCAGAGAGGGTTAGTCATTTGCTGAAGGTCACATAGCTCTTACTTGCAGAGTTGAGTGAGGTTTGTTCTTTGGTTATCTGACTCCAACATCAGAACTCTAAGACACCAAGCCAAACCTCCTCCCAATACCTATATAAATCAATTTAAGCAAAGGGTAATGTATTTTACATAGTGTTGCCAAAGTTGCTTCTAATTATGGAATTTGTCTAGAAAAAGGATTTCTCTTGCTGTCTCTCTCATTTCTCAAACTAGCATTGCCACCCCCTCCACACACACCACAATTAAAGATAGGCATGATTTAATACATATGGTTATAGCCACACTGAGACAAATCTTTGACAGTGTTCTAAAGGTAAAGATACAAAGACTTTATGATACAGCAATTTCACTCTCGGGCAAATACCCAGTAGAAACGAACGCTTCTGTCCATCAAAAGACAAGCGAGACTTTTGATAGACGCAAGCACAAGGATGTTCATACTGGCTTTATTTGTAATAGCCCCAAATTAGAAATAACCCAAATGCTCACCAACGGTAGAATGGGGGGTGCCAGGACTGCAGTATATTCATACAATGGGATACCACACAACCACGAAAAAGAACAAAGACACAATTACACACAACAGCATGGATGTCATAATGTTGAGTGAAAGAAGAATATATAATGTGTGATTTCATTTACATGAAGTTCAAACATGGGTCAAACTAGTTTTTGGTGAAAGAAGACAGAATAGTGTCTAAAGGGACTGACTAGGAGTGGGGGCGGTCAAAGGAGTACTCTGAATTGTGAGAAAGGGTTTCACATCTGGATCCATGCGGTGGTGTTCTTTGTCTTTATTTTGGCCGCTCCGTGAGGCTTGTGGGATCTTAGTTCCCTGACCAGGGATCAAACCTGGGCCCTCAGCAGTGAGAGCCTGGAGTCCTAATCACTGGACTGTGAGGGAATTCCCCTGGTGGTGGCTTCATATCTGGAGATAGGTGGTAGTTTCATGGGTCTGTGCATATGTGAAAATTCATCAAGCTATAAACTTGAAATTTGTGCACTTTATTGTATTTGTTATACTCTGATTTTTAAAAAATGGAAAAATAACCCTTGGAAACAAAGCAACGAAATAATATGTGCTCATTATGTTAGAACTGCCCTGACCAGTGCAGCAGCCACTAGCCGCATGTGGTTATTTAGATTTAATTTTAATTAATTAAAATGAAATGAAAAATTCAGTCCTCCATCAAATTTCACAGTTCCTAACCACATTTCAAGTGCCCAATAGCCACAATTGCCCGGCGATTTCTGTATATCGGTTAGCAGAGAGAGAGAACATTTCCATCCTCATGGAAAATTCTGTTGGTAGTGTTTCAGTAGAAAATTGAAAAATGCTGAAATATATAGAAACTTCCCTGGTGATCCAGTGGTTAAGAATCATCCTTGCAATTCAGGGGATGCAGGTTTGATCCCTAGTCAGAGAACTAAGATCCCACATACCTCAGGGCAGCTAAGCCCCTGCGCCACAGCTATTGAGCCCACGCACCTCACCAAAGGAAAAGATCCCATGTGCTGCAATGGAGACCTGAGACAGCCAAATGAATAAATATTTTTTAAAGTATATAGAAAAATAACAGTATTCATAGTACCACATCCAACAAAAATCATAGTTAACATTTTATATGCCTTCCAGGCTTGCTCTAAAAGAAGTTTTTATGAAACTTACATGAAACTTTTTGAAATTACATGAGTGATGTATGAATGCATTCTCATCCTAAAATAATTCAATGCTGATTAATTGAAACTCCCCTTGACCACTAGCTGCAATCCCAGCATTCTCTCCAGTGATAATCACTCTTATTGGGGTGGCGTGTAGCTTTTCACACCCTTTTTGCATGCTCTTGTAAACATGTATGTATCTGTATGGGCGCGAGTGGTAAAGAACCCACTTGCCAATACAGGAGACATGAGACTCAGCTTCCATCTCTGGGTGAGAAAGATCCCCTGGAGGAAGGCATGGCAACCCACTCCAGTATTCTTGCCTGAAGAACCCCATGGTCAGAGGAGCCTTGTGGTCTATAGTCCACGGGGTCGCAAATAGTCAGACAAAATTGAAGCAGCAGGCACACATGCTTGTATCTGTATGGAAATATAAGCAGTGTCATTAACACCACCCCAGCTCAGGGAGCTTCCATCTGGTTCAGTTCAGTCTCATCCAGTGCATGTAAAGGATGTTATCTCCACCATCCACACCCCACCAGGGGTCAAGGGCTCCACTCCCCTTCCTCTTGATCTACTGTGATCCTGAGGTTTCGTAAGAACAAATGTCACGGGGCAAGTCAGACAAGGGCCCAAGCACGGTCTCAGCCCAGAGGTGCTTCTCCTATTGGATGCTCCCAGGACAAAGAGCTGGCGATAAATCAGGCAGAGTGTTACTCCATACTGACTGTACGGAGAGCTAGCCTGTGGCCCAGGGCCAGCCTGATTGATGGTGGTGCTTGCTAGGGTAAAGCCTGGGAGGTCTGCAGGTAGGACTCTGCTCCCATTGCGGGGCCTCACACAAAGGTCTTCTGCTACTCTTACACCGTAATGGAGCATGGAATTCTTTTGTGAGGCTGCCCAGGATCGCATTAGTACCAACATAATAATTTTCTTTCCGAGCTGCCCTGCAAGGATTGTGGCACAGGCTCCCTCTGACTCAGACCAATGCAACTCTAGGTATTTACCTTTTGAGTTCTGTTCTTAATTCATTAAATTTTAAATTTTCTTGATTTTAATATATGCATCTATAGCTATTAACGTTCCCCTAAGTGACACTTTAACAACATCTCCCAAGTTTTGATAGGAAGTGTTTGCATTGTCACTTAGTTTTAAATATTTTATTTCCATCAGATTTGTTCTTTGACTAGTGAATTATTTAGACATATACTTTTAAATTTCCAAATGTATGCATTTTCCCCTGCCACTTTTGTGTTTAATAATAATAGTTGTATTCAAAGAATAAGGACGGTACAATGTTGGCTAATTGATTATTAAAACTTGCTCTGAGGAATAGTATGTAATAAATTCAGGTAAATGTTTATATATATTTAAAAGAATGTTTATTATTGAATTGTTGAGTTCATGTTTATATGATATGTTCATTAGACCAATTTGTTAATTTTATTATTTACATCTATTTCTTCACCAATTTTTTGGTCTGCTTGCTCTATTAATTTCTGAGAAAGATGTATTAAAATCTCCTCCTATGATTGTGGATTTATCCATTTTTCCTTGTATTTTGCTTATTTTGCATTGCATATTTTTGAGGCAATGTCATAAGATTCATTCTTTTTCAGTCAGATTTTTATCAAAGTGTAACATACATACAGAAAAATATTTTCACAAACAGAAATCATGTACACCATCATTCACATCAACAAAAAGAAAATTATCAGCATCCACAGCCTCCCTGTACTCTCTTCCAGTCACTCCCCTGCCCCCGCTATCCTAACTTGTAACATCACAGACTAGTTTTGCCTCTGTGCACAATATGTCTCTGAGAGTGCTTCATCCAGGTCATTGCATATAGTTCATTCATTCTCACTGTTGTATAGTGTTCCAGCATGTAAATATACCACAATTCATTTATTCATACTACTGCTGATGGACTTTCATGCTGTTTCCAGCATGCGACTATTAGAAATAATCCTGTTATATACATTCCTGTATATGTCTTTGGGGAATTGATACATTTTTGTAGGAGTAGAATTGCAAGATGGAGAAGGCAATTTCCCATGGACGGAGGAGCCTGGTAGGCTGCAGTCCATAGGGTCTCTAAGAGTTGGACATGACTGAGCACCTTCCCTTTCACTTCTCACTTTCATGCATTGGAGAAGGAAATGGCAACCCACTCCAGTGTTCTTGCCTGGAGAATCCCAGGGACGGCGGAGCCTGGTGGGCTGCCGTCTATAGGGTCGCACAGGGTCAGACACGACTGAAGCTACTTAGCAGCAGCAACAGCAGAATGCAAGACAATACAGTGTGCATACACAGCATTGGTAGATACCTCCAAACAGGTTTTCAATATGTACCAGTTCACGCTTGCACCAGTAATGAGTCTTCATCAGCACTCAGCACTGTCTGCTTTGGTTTTAGACATTCTGTTAGGTGTGTAGCAGCATCGCACTGTGGTTGTAATTGGCATTTCGCTCATAAGATGAACATTGTTCTTTACTGTCCATTTGGATATATGTATATATATGTATGTATTTGGCTTCGCTGAGTCTTAGTCGCAGCACATGAACTCTTAGTTGAAGCATATAGGATCTAATAATACCCTGACCATGGATAGAAGTGGAGTCCCCTGAATTGGGAACATGGAGTCTTAGCCACTGAACCACCAGGGAAGTCCTGGATATCCTCTTAAGTAAAATGTCTTTTACTCATTCTTCTATTGGGTTGTCCAGCCTTTTCTTTCTGATTCCTAGAGTTTTTAATATATTCTGGGTGGGACTCCCCTGTATTTAAAATGTCCTCTCCCTGTTTATGTCTTCTATTTCCATTCTTTGTGTGTTGGGGGTGGGGGTGGATGGGGGGCGTCTATGCTTTAATGAAAAGTTGTTCTTAATTTTTGTTGTTCTTATTTAGTTGCTAAGTCGTGTCTGACTCTATTGCAACCCCATGTACTGTAGCCTGGCTCCTCTGTCCATGGGATTTCCCAGGCAAGAATATTGGAATGGGTTGCCATTTTACCATTTCTTTCTCCAGGCGATCTTCCCAGCCCAGGGACTGTACCCACTTTTCCTGCTTGGCAGGTGAATTCTTTATCAATTCTTAATTTTAATGTATTCCAGTTGATTTATTTTTTTCTCTATGGTTAGAACTTTTTTGGAGTTTAAGAAATCTTTGCCTATCCCAAGGTAAAATATTCTCTTATGTTTTTTTCTAAAAGCTTTTTTTTTTTTTGCCTTTTACATTTAGATCTACAGGCCATCTGGAAGTTATTTTTGTGTATGGAGTAAGGTGAGGTCAAGATTAATGTTTTTCTAGGTGGATAACCAGGTGATTGCACATTTTTTATTGAAAAGATCTTCCCCCAACCCCTCAGCTCCCAGTTTAAGGCTTTGGCACCTTTATCATTGGTTAGGAGACCATATCAGAGAAGGCAATGGCACCCCACTCCAGTACTCTTGCCTGGACAATCCCGTGGACGGAGGAGCCTGGTGGGCTGCAGTCCATGGGGTCGATAAGAGTCGGACATGACTGAGCAACTTCACTTTCACTTTTCACTTTCATCATTGGAGAAGGAAATGGCAACCCACTCCAGTGTTCTTGCCTGGAGAATCCCAGGGACGGGGAAACCTGGTGGGCTGCCGTCTCTGGGGTCGCACAGAATCGGACACGACTGAAGCGACTTAGCACCAGCAGGAGACCATATATGTGTGCATTTTTTTTCCTGGACTCTCTGATCCTACTTTGGTCGTCATATCTCTTTTTGTGTCTCTTTTCTGTGTCTTTCTTCTATTTTAAGGATCTTTGTGATCATGCTGAGTCCACCCAGATAATCCAGGATAATCTCCTCATTTTAAATCAGCTGATTAACTATTTTAATTCCATGTGCAACCTTAATTCTCCTTTGCCACCAAACCTGAAATACTCAGAGGCTCTAGGGATTAGGATATGTACCTCTTTGTTGTCATTTGGAAGCTGTCATGTCCAACTCTTTGCTACCCCATGAACTGCAGCACGCCAAGCTTCCCTATCGCTCACCGTCTCCCAGAGTTTGCTCAAACTCATGTCTTTCCCAGCTTCAGGGTCTTTTCCAGTGGGTCAGCTCTTTGCATCAGGTGGCCAAAGTATCGGAGCTTCTGCTTCAGCAACTGTTCTTCCAATGAATATATCTTTGGAGGTCCATTATTCTTCCTACTGGAATGAGTGATTCAGTTTTTCTGCATCCTCACAAACATTTGGTGTTTTCACTATTTTTTATTTTAGTCATTCTGGTATGTGTATGGTGATACCTCATCGTGTGGTTTTAATTTGCAGTTCCCTAGTGGGCAATGGCACCCCACTCTAGTACTCTTGCCTGGAAAATCCCATGGATGGAGGAGCCTGGTAGGCTGCAGTCCATGGAGTTGCGAAGAGTCGGACATGACTGAGCGACTTCACTTTCACTTTTCACTTTCAGGCACTGGAGAAGGAAATGGCAACCCACTCCAGTGTTCTTTCCTGGAGAATCCCAGGGACGGGGCAGCCTGGTGGGTTGCCGTCTATGGGGTTGCATAGAGTTGGACACAACTGAAGCGACTTAGCAGCAGCAGCAATGGGGAATGATGTTGAATATGTTTTCATGTGTTTACGTGCCATTTACACATCCTTCTCAGCAAAATGTCTGTTCATATCTTTTGCTGATTTCCTAATTAGATTGTTTGGAATTTTTTGCTATGGAATTTTGAAAGTTCTTTGTATATTCCAGATACTAGTCTTCTGTTGGATATGTGGTTTGCAAGTATTTTCTCCCACACTGTAGTTTTTCTTATTATTCTCTTAAGAGTTTTCATATAGCAAATATTTTTAATTCGGATGAGGTCAAATTTAACAGTCTTTGCTTTTGTGAATTGTGATTTTGCTGTCAAGTTGAAGAACTCTGCCAAACCTAAAAGAAGATTTCCTTTTATATTTTTCTCCAAAGTTTTACAGTTATAGGTTTTATATCTATATCTATGATCTGTTTTAAGTTAATTTTTGTATAAAGTGTGAGGTTTAGGCAGATTGCCTGTGAATTTCTCCAACACCATCAGTTAAAACAGGTATCCTTCCTCCAGCAAACTGCTTTTGCATATTTGTTAAAAATCAGTTGGGTGTATTGGAATGGGTCTATTTCTGGGTTCTCTGTTGTCTTCCATTGATCTATGTGTCTATCCCTCCACATACTGATACCATAATGTATGGATTATTGACCGAATATCATGTAGAATGATTCCTTCCATTTTACTTTTCCTTGTCATGATTGTTTCAGTTATTCTAGGAACTGTTCCTTTCCATGAAATTTTTAGAATAGGCTTGTCTATGTTATTAAAAGAAAACAAAAACCTCCCTGGGATTTGTATAGGAATTGCATTAAACTTATGGACATCTTTGCTATATCAAGTCTTTGAATCCATGAACATGATATGTCTCTCCATTTGTGTAGGCTGTGTTTGATTTCTTTCATGAACATTTTGTAATTTTCAGCATGGGGATTCTGTACATATGTTAATAAATGTATACAGAAGAATTTCATTTTCTTTGGGGTTGCTGTTAAAGGTGCTGTGTTTTAAATTTTGGCTTGCACATGTTCATTATCAGGATATAAAAATGCGATGGGACTTTGCTGGTGGCTCAGTGACAAAGAATCGACCTCACAAGGCAGGAGACACGGATTTGATCCCTGGTCTTCAACGATCCCACACGCTGAGGGGCAAATAAGTCCGTTCCCCACAACAGCTGAAGCCCGTGCACCCTAGAGCCCGAGCTCCACGGCAAGAGAAGCCGCCACAATAAGAAGGCTGCAGCTGGAGAGAAGTCTCCACTTGCACAGTAGAGAAAGCCCGTGTGTGTGGCAACAAAGACCCAGCACAACAAAAATAAATTAATTACTTAAATTATTTTTAATTTGTGTATGTCGGCCTTATACTCTGCAACCCTGTTGAGCTCACTAAGAACTTTTTTTAAGATTCCTTGGAATTTAATAGGCAGATATTTTAATGTCATTTTGATAGCCAAGTCTTGTATTTATTTATCCACATGATCAAGTCCTTGTTATCACTCCTAATGTTGTTTATTTATGTCTCTTCTTTTTACTTGATTCCCAAATTGTGGACTTTTAAAAAGAGCAAACAGCTTTTGTTTTTGTTAATCAACTTTACTTTTTTTTTTCTTTAATTCATTATTTTCTGATTTTTTTTTTTAATAGTATAAACTGAGTCTTCATTTCAATGGTGTAAGTTAAGGTGTCTACCATGGTAGCTACTAGCCACATGTGATTACTTCAATTTAAGCTAATTAAAATTAAGTTAAGTCGCTCAGCTGTGTCCAACTCTTTGGGACCCCATGGACTGTAGCCCACCAGGCTCCTCTGTCCATGGGATTCTCCAGGCAAGAATACTGGAGTGGGTTGCCATCTGATTTTTATCTTTACCAATTTTTCTACTTTCCTTGGGCTTATTTTTCTGAAAAAATTTTGCTTTTGAGTAAATTCCTTGAATTTACCTGATCTCCTTGATTCTTTGCATATAAATTCCATAAGTTTTCTATGTCATGCTTTTGTTCTTATAAAAAGTCTGTGTTTCATTATGGGATTATGAAAAAACTTCTGGAGATGGATAGTGGTGATAGCTGCATGAAAGTATGAATGAGCTTAATGTCACTGAGTTGTACACATTAAAATGGTTGAAATTTTAGGTTGTGTGTATATTTGACCGACCACAGCTTAAAAAAAAAGTTTGTAATTGCAGTTTGAATTTCCTCTTTAACTTGAGAGTTTTCCTAAGTGCATTTTAAATTTCTCAATTTTTGTTTTCTGGTTGTTGTTGCTGTTGTGTCTTTTGGCCATTTTTTTTTTAACCCTAATTTTATTATATGTGGTTTGTGAAGGTATCACGTATGCGTTGCTATTTGAACTTTATTGATTTCTTTTGTGGCCTGAGAAAGTTTAATTTAGGAAGAACACTTACTGTGTTCTTGATGAAAATATGTACTTTCCCATTATTGGGTAAAATATTTTAGGAAATTTTTCCATCTAGCTACTTAATTATTATCAAACCATCTGTGTTCTTACTTATTTGCTGTCTAATCTCATCTGCTGAAAGACGTGTTAAAAATCTGCCACTTTGATTGTAGATTTTTCTCATTATACTTCTGTCAAAGCTGTGTTAGTAGATGCATACGTGTTTATGCCAATTGTATCTTCCTGATGGACTATACCATCTATTAATATGAAATAGACTCCCTTTTTAAGGTGGGTTGCTTTGACTCTTCTTTTTTTCTGATGTTAAGATTGCAACGCCTACTTTTTAAAAAGTGTACACCTAGGACTTCTCTGGTGGTCCAGTAGTTAAGAATCCTTCTGCAAATGGGGACATGGGTTTAATCTCTGGTCTGGGAAGAATCCTCATGCCTCAGGGCAACTACAGCTCGCAGGCCGCAACTACTGATCCCAAGCGCCATAACTACTGAAGCCTGAGTGCCTAGAGGCTGTGCTCTGCAACAAGAGAAGCCACTGCAATGAGAAGCCTGCCCACCACAACTAGATAACAGTTCCCACTGCCACAAGCTGAGAAAGCCCGTGCGCAGCAAGGAAGATCCAATGCAGCCAAAAATAAAGAAATAAATAATTGTAATAAAAAATAATCAAAATGCTTATGCCTAATGTATGTTTTTCTATTATTAAAATTAATTTCCTATGAAATAATTCTCTAAGGCTTCTGTTGAAAAATAGTCCTGATTTCAATTCTCTAAGGCAAACACTTTCAATTTTTTTAGCTACTTCTTCCAACATTTCCCACTGTATTAAAAAAATACTTTTGTGTTATTTCTTTCAATTTTGTGTATTACCTATTGACTTTCTATGGAAGTTGAAAAATTAGCTTTCTTACACACCCTCTCTCAACCTCCTCTATCTTCCGATAAGATTAAATTATCATTTTTGCTAAAATCAACGATCAGTGTTTACATTATGATAATTACCCAGACATTATGCACGGCTGGTTCCTGTAACTAATTAAGCTTCTATTTCTTTTCTTGTAGAACTTTTTGTTCTCTCTGGAACTGATAATTACCTTGGTTGTTTGGTGGGGTTTTGTTGTTGTTGTTGTTTATTGTTTGTTTGTTTCTATTACTCTGCCAATGCAGGAGACGCAGAAGAACTCGGGTTTTATTCCTCAGTCGGGAAGATCCCCTGGAGGAAGACATAGTACCCCACTCCAATATTCTTGCCTGGAAAATTCCACGGACAGAGGAGTCTGGCAGACTACAGTCCAAGGGGTCGCAGAGTCAGACACGTCTTAGCAACTGAGCATACCCTAGAACTTATTGCAGAAATATACATTTTCCCTCAGTGTACCCTTAAAAGTGAGTTACTTGGTCAGTTTCTTCTGTTTTCTTGGAGATATTCCTCTGAAGCTCTCCTTCCTTCTGCTCCCATCTAGGCCAGGCTGCTTGCTCCCTACACTTGCTGCACAGTTGCCATCCGGAGACTTCCCTGTACCATCATCCTCAAGTGTGCCCTGTCTGATGTTGGACCGTCCCTTTCCTGGGTCTTTTTCTTCTTTTTCTTTTTTGATGGAGCACCTTCTCTAGAGAAGCAGGAAAAGATCCTGATTTCATGGGGCCTAAGATAATTATACAAGATTAAATATAACAGAAAATAGTGTGAGAAAAGAAATCACAACAATTTGCATTTTTTGAAAATGGTAACAAATACCACAAACAACACAAAATCCAGGAAATAAGCCCAACATTAAACTGTATGATATACCTCTGTAACAGTTTTCCTCCTGATATTTTAGTTGTGCTCTGATGCCTTCTGTATTAGTTGAGGTTCAATCAGAAACCAATCTCACTAGAAGGAAAAATTTCTATCTATCCATCAATCGTCTATTCATCTATCCATCTATGTATCTTTTAACTGTCTATCCATACACCTATCAGGTATCTATCCATCTATGTGTCTTATCTCCATCTATCTATAGATCTGTTAGAGGGCTTTGACTTTGCACATCATGGGAGCTGGTTAAGCAGACTGAATAAGGCTGTTGCCTTTGCATCTTCAGCTGGAGCCTGATGTCTGCAGGGCAGGGAGGGTGAAAAGGAAGCTGGATGTTATGGGGGATACCATGGACAAGTTGGCACCCCAGAGCATAAGCTGGGACCCACAAGGACTGACTGGACCTGTCTCCAACCTTGATGATGTGGTTGTCCTGGGGGAGAAGCTGGTACCCTATCTCGAAGAGTTAAAAACACAGTTGACTCAGGAGCTGGAGAATTTGAAGAGGCTCTAGGGGAAGGCAGAGCCCCGGCTGCTGCCCCAGACCAAGGATGTGAGCCAATTGGAAAGAAGCAGTATGCGTGAGCTACAAAGTAGCTGCTGCTTCTCTCCAGCTCTCTAAACATCCCTCCAAAGTGTCCCTTGTGGCCACCCCAAATGGAGACATACAAGAAAGGGAGTTCTGGGAAACAGTTAAGCCCGGCCAAGTCAACTCCAAAGGCACCAGTGCTTCTTTAGTGGTAATGACTTTGTAACATTTTATATTCTCCATTGAAAGAATAAAAAGGTAATACAGTCTTAATCATATAGTCAAAGCTATGGTTTTTCCAGTAGCCATGTATGGATGTGAGAGTTGGGCCATAAAGAAGGCTGAGAGCCAACAAATTGATGCTTTTGAATTATGGTGCTGGAGAAGACTCTTGAGAGTCCCTTGGACTGCAAACCAGTCAATCCTAAAGGAAATCAATCCTGAATATTCATTAGAAGAGCTTTTGCTGAAGCTGAAGCTCCAATACTTTGGCCACCTGATGTGAAGAGTCATCTCATTGGAAAAGACCCTGATGCTGGGAAAGATTGAGGACAAGAGGCAGAGGGGACAGCAGAGGTTGAGATGGTTGGATGGCATCACTGTCTCAATGGACATGAATTTCAGCAAACTCCAGGAGACAGTGGAGGACAGAGGATCCTGGTGTGCTGTAATCCATAGGGTCACAAAGAGTCGGACAGTGACTTAGAAACTGAACAATAACAACAGTCTTAACTGTAGCATGTTCAATCAAAATTTATTTCTAGTATTTCTAGTTGAGATTCATAAAACATGCGACCTCACACAGCTGGACCTGAGATTTACAATACTATTATAGTTCTGTGTCCCACAGACATGGACTCTGATAAACTCCATTTCATATGGTTCTTACTCAAAAAGAAAAAAAAAAAAAAGTGCCCTGACATTTAATCAATAATTTGGCTGGGTATGGAATTCTAAGTTTGAGATTATTTTCCCTTAGTACTTGGAAGTTATTGGTCTATTTTGCAAATACTGAATATATTCCTGATAGGATTCACCATTGGTATTGACCAAGCTTCAGTGAGAAATGGACTCTTTCCTTACAATTTTGTACATCTGATGATGGGAGAAATTTCCTACAGACTAGCTTTTTGTTCCATGCATCTCAAACCTTGTTTTTTCTCTTCTGCCCACCTCGGTAATTGCCAGATGCCATAGAATATATTATGATTCAATATTTGGCCTTGTACCTTCCAGTCAGAGTGCCAGGTTAAGTCAGTGCCAGGTAAGTCAGTGGGTGATGGAAGTATTCCCAAACATGATTTTTCTTTATTAATTTTTATTGGAGTACAATTGTTTACAATGTTGTGTTAGTTTCTGCTGTACAGCAAAGTGAATCAGCTATACATATACCCCCATCTTTTTTGGATTTCCTTCCCATTTAGGCCACCACAGAGCACTGAGTAAAGTTCTCTGTGCTATATGGTAGATTATCTATTTTATACATAATGTCAATAATATATACATGTCAATAGCAATTTCCCAGTTCTTCCCACCCCCAAACACCATTTTTACAATTAGATGTGAGTAATTACAACTGCTTAAGAAAGTGACTTAAAACCACATAAAAATACACAGGTCACTGTGAAAGGTTGCTGCTGCGAGCTGTGTGTTGCCAGGATTCGTGACCTCCAGAGGAGAGGATTTCGATTTGGGATTAGAGACAAGGTTTGACTACTTGGAGATTTTTGTGTAGCAAAGTTTTTTTAATGTATAATAGAGATAGAGAAAGCTTCTGACATAGACATCAGAAGGGGACAGAAAGAGTGCCCCCTTGCTAGTTTTTAGCAAGGTGTTTTATGTCTGTTAGAAAGCTATTAATCAGATAAGAGAGACACCTCAAGACTGAGGGAATTGCACCAGGTCCTTCCCCCACAATATGCACTTTTGAGATAGGATGGCACAAGGTGTGTCCCCTGGCATAAAACAATTGACAGAAATCCTGGTTTGTTGAGCGATTATCAGCCCAAGGTTTGGGAAAAGAAAAAAAATTAGTTTTAGGCAGAACCATGTTGAAGAAAGGTAGATTCGGAAGCAAATACACAGTTTCAATCACACAGTTTAAGAAAAACATTTCTGTAAGAAAACCGCATTGGTTAGCTCAAGGCAGAACCAAGTGTCCTCAACACAGAATTAAAGAAGCCTCTTTTAATTTTGTGTAGAGAAGGAATAAAATGCCTGCCACTTGCAGTTCATTTCCTCAGGCTGCTTGGGGACCTCTGGCCTTCCTGACTGTTACCCTGTCAACTGAACTCACACTAGACGTACCCCCAGCTCAATACATTCTTAATCTGATCCCAGATATCCCTGCAGTCACTGCTAACACCAGCCAGCAGCATGTTCTGGACTTGGGACCACTTTGATGGATAGAATGTGGCAGAAGTAACTGTGGTTTCTGAAATTGAGTCTTCAGAAGCCTTGAAGCTCCCTCTTTTGCCCCCTCGGAACCACCCAATCATCATGTTGTGACGAAGCCCCAGCCAACCTCCTGCAGGATGAGAGGCCACAGAGAAGAGAGCCCAGGAACCCCGCCGAAGCCATGACCAACGACCACGCATGGATTGCGGACATCCCGGGTTCTTCAGCCTCAGTCGAGCTGTCCAATGACATCAGCCACATCAGCAATGCCAGGCCGAGACCAGCAGAACTGCCCAGATGGCCAGCCCACAAGATGGTGAGAAACATTTTTGTCTTTAACCACTACGTTTTGGAGCGGTTTGTCACGGAGCAGTAGATAACCTACTACATGTTAACCACACAATCACGTGTAACTAGATTTTTAAAAAACCCAGTTTGAATGCCCTTCTTTTCATCGATAACTGCTCACAGTTCATTAGTGATATGTTCACGTATGCGTGCGTGCTGAGTCGCTTCAGTTGTGTCCGACTCTTTGTGACCCTAGGGACTGTAGACCACCAGGCACCTCTGTCCATGAGATTCTCCATGCAAAAATAATGGAGTGGATTGCCACACCCTCCTCCAGGGGATCTTCCTGACCCGGGGATCGAATCTGCGTCTCTTACATCTCCTGCTTTGGCAGGCGGGTTCTTTACCACTAGGGCCACCTGGGAAGCCTGATACGTTCGTATCTATTCCTAGCACCTTATTTTGAGTTTTCTCTCCACCACGATTTGCTTTTTTTCTTTTTGGCTTTTCCCCCCTTCCCATGTCTTGCCTTTTGTTAATTTGGTCCCGTTTTATTTATTGTATTTTTCTTCTCATGACTTAAAAGTTACAAACTCTATTTCCATTCTTCTGGCTTTTCTATGAAACAGAAGAATATATGTGAACCTGTTTCTTCATTTTTCTTTGGCTAGCGGGTGTGCTTTGGGGGTAATTAGGTTGAATTTTACCCATTGGAAGGGAAGCCACTGCTTGTGGTCTAGAAAAATATAAAATATAGAGTAAAGCAATCAAAATCACAACAGGATAGGAGCCCTGTGAGCCTCTCTGTGTGTGGGCGTGCGAGTGGATGGTTATTGGAAAATGGCAGGAGTGCAGCTCGTCAGCTCTGGTCTTGCACTTATCAGCCGCCCACCTGACACTTATTGAAAGTGTCTGCAGATGGACCAAGCATCCACACTGGCCCCTTGCTTACCCTCTGCTTTTCCTTGACCACACTTCAGGCAGGCTTCTCTTTTCACTCCAGTCCCCTGATCCCAGTTCCCCCAAGCCTGCGCAAGCACAGAAACATTGGGATGTGCCCCCCTCCCCCATCTGCCTCTCCTGGGAATTGCCAGACCACAGCGGGAAAACACTTTTCCTGCCAAACCTCACTGGTATTTCCCCTTGCGTTTCAGCTTTCCCTCCAATGATTCTGCTTATCACTTCTTGACTCTCCTCTACCCTATAAACGAAAATCCCTTTTCTGTTTGATTTTAAGATGTTTGCAGATTTCTGAGATGAATGTTCTCCCTATTGCAATAGTTTTTCTAATTAGAGTCTCTATCTAAGTCTCTTATCTAAGTCTAGATTTCTGTTTATTTGACAAGACATAATTATCATTTGCGGAACTAAAAACCTGGATAACATCAGAAACCTGGAAGGTAAACTCTTTACAGGGAGTGGGACTAGCCCCTTATTTTTCTTTCCATGAACTTAGACTGCTCTTGAAACATTATTGGCATTGAATAGGTGTTTCTAAATGGAGGAATGAACCAAGGAACAGTTGCTGAACTCAGGGGATGGAGGAAGAGATTGGGACACCTTGTGCCTAGTCCCTCTTTGCCCTAGAAGTTAAGCTCTCCCTGTTCAAATCTATAGCTGCTAGAGATTCTGGAAATATATCTTCTACCTTGGAAATATGTGTAATCAGAGTGAGAAATTTTAAGTTACTTTAAAAAGCTACATTGTTTCGAAGCAGATCTCCTTACTCCTGCAGGAGGCAGTGACTGGATGATGATGGCAGAGTCACATGGTTAATGATGACAGTCTCACAGGAAGCTTAAACAATAGCTGGAGGTGCAAACATTTTTGCCACTTACTGAGTTCCCTGTGTTGTTTGCCTTGCTTTCTCCACTTTTACCTAACTTCTTGCAGCTGGATGCATATGTTAACAGCAGCAGCTCAGCCCTCCCTAGTGACTGAGGCAGGAAGTTGGTCTGTTAGTCTCAGCAGCTCTTGACAAAACCCAGTCGGCTAAACTCTGTCAACCCTTCCCCCAAAGCTGTTGCTAAAGCGAGTCCCCACCCCCTGGCGGCTTTGTCAGGCCTTGTTTATCTTTTCATCACTCTTGACCGGCTCTGGACTATTTCTGGATCCCATATCTGGGATTTCCCAGACAAATCCCACATCTCTGCCAGCTCCCTGGTGTCTGAGATTCTGAGAGGTGTGGAAAAACATTGTCTAACTGAACCAGCATTCCACTGTGGCAAAAAAGTAGATTTGTCCAAAGCAAGTTGGGCACAGGTGAATGTCCCTAGTCACCAAACATCCCCAATCACCGGTTTTCCGCACAGTGAGCTTTTGCCAACACTTACTCATCTCTATGCATTTTTATGCCCTGATATTAATTTCGATGGATTTTTCTTTCCCCTTTACTTAAAAAATCATTCAAATCCATTTTTAGTTGATTATTCCTTCTCTGAGCTGTTTTTAGAACAGCTGGAAACAGCATAATTATTAATGGCAAGAGATATTCCCCCTCACCTGGTGTGGGGTCCCTGTGATTGCAGGCTGGGGCTTACCTTTCTCTTCTCATTGGGCTCACTTGCAGCTAACCTATAGTCTGGTGGCCTAGCCTCTTTCCAACCAACTGACCTCTGCCTGGTCCACGCAATCTGACAGAGCATCTTCTTATTCCTGGTGGGAGGATGGGAGAGGAGCAACTGAATGGAGCAGAGAGAGGCCTGCCCTCGGGTAACTGATGACAGAGGTGCAACTGGGGACTTCCTTGGTGGTCCAGTGGTTAAAACTTTGCATTTCCACTGCAGGGGTCATTGGTTCGCTCCCTAGTTGGGGAACTAAGATCCCACATGCTGCACCGAGTGGACAAAAAATAAGTAAAGAAATAAATCTTTTTTTAAAAGGTGCAACTGATCTATGCACTCAACATGCTCTCTCTTCCACAAATGTGGGCTGCATCCCTATAACTGCGTCTGCTCACTCTCCCTACTCACCTCCCCAGTGCAGAGCATTGAGGATACTATATTAATGAAACCCTCCCCTCCCCCACATCTCTTAGTCACCTGTAAGGCCCAGAAGCAGTTACACCAATTAGAGCATCACCTCCTACCTTTCCGGCTACACAGTTGACTGGCTGAGCATCAGTCTAGAAAAGTCATCCTGAAACCTCACTCTAGCGTGGGGAGGCGACACACTCTTGCTTTGTTCTAAGAGATGTTCTTCTGAGGTCTCTGTAATGGAGGGGAGTACCTCCCTGACCAAGCACAGCAGCCTGGCTAGGGAAGGAAGGATCTGTTCATAAGTCTGGGAGGTGACAGTTACTTCTAAATCAGTCAAGAGTTTTCATCTCCCCAAAGATACCAATGCTCAATTGAACATGGCAGCCGCTGAATTAGACTGGGTACATCATTTATTATGGTGCTGTTTTCTCAATTGTCTTGTGAAACTAAGTTACATTTCCTGATTCAGAGGTTGTGGCGAAAATGTTCTCTGGGGAAACAAATGGGGGGAATTTTGTTTAACAGATGTGTTGGCCCTTTGCAGGGCAGAGCGGATTCTGTGAGCTGTTCCAGCATCCACACATTCAGTAACACATCTAGCCATGTGCTGAAAACGGCAACCCAAACAGGTTCTCCCGGGGTCTGTGGTATTTTTAGTTGAAAGATGGAGTTTTAAATTGTTTTCCTGATTTCTTTGAAGATCTTAGTGAAATCACAGATTATATGAAACAAAAGATTGTTATCTCGTCTAAATGTTAACTTTGCTCGTCTGTTGGCATATTGGCAAACAGTGCAAAAGTAAATGTTGAAAAATTCCATTTAGTCTATGAACTTCTCACCAAAGAGAAATTTTTAAATCTCACCAGGCTAAACGTCCTGTACACCTTTTACATAACACTGCTAAAAGGAGGTTTGATTTGCTTACTTTGGATATTGAGATTTTCATGATGAAAGTTTAGGTCACTTTTCCGTTTCCTGAAAGCATGAATAAGCACTCAATGAGATTTTTAATTTATAGAAGTAGAAGAAGATAGCCTCCTTAGGCATACGCTTACAAGACATCTTATGGAATAGATGTTAAAATATTGACCTACTATAAAATAACACTTTCCAAGTGTGGGACCAGAAGAATGTCCTTCTATAACTTAGAAATACACTGAGACGGAATTCCCGGTGACTTAGTGGTTAGGATTCTCAGCTTTCACTGCCACGGCCCGGGTTCAATCCCTGGTCGGGGAACTGAGATCCTGAAAGCTGTGTGGCATGCCCTTGACCACCACCCCTCCTCAAATATACTGAGGATGAGAGTGGAGAAAGGGGTTACTGTGAAATGGAAATCTATATGCCATTTCTCCCCAAAATTGTCTGGTGCTCTTTGAAGAAGTTGCAGAAAAGGATGAACGGAGTGCACCTGACTAGTTCCACTCAGGTGCAGGTTGGATAGAAGCTCATCCAATGAAAAAAACGACTCATTTCTTGGAAGTGAGACTGCTTCGGAATTCAAAAAATTATCATCGGTAAAGGACAGCCGAGCTGACAGGACTTTCTGAATTCCTTTGCCGTCACTCATTTGAAACCCAAATTCAGTTTCACAAGTTCAAATGGCCTCTGTGGTTTAGAACCACTTTTCCTGAGAAAAGAGGTTTAACTTGTGATGCCATTCGATATGCTTCAAGATGTTTTAAAATGATGGACTTTTAAGGCTTCCTTGGTGGTCTGGTGGTTAAGAATCCACCTTCCAATGCAGGGGACGTGGGTTCAATCCCTGGTCGGGGAACTAAGATCCTACATGCTGCAAGGTAACTAGAGAAAAGCCCACGTGCCACAACCAAAAACCCCTCATGCTGCATTTAGACCAGACACGGATAAACAAATCAGATTAGTAATAAAGTAAAATACAGTGATGGATGTCTTAGACATGGAGAACATATGGGATGAATTTATAGACACAAAAGGCTGACAAACAGCTGGTCTCCTAAAATGAGCTTGTAGGTACAAAGAGGAAGGGCATTTTTGGAGAGGTGGAAATTAATTTCTACAAGTTCAAATTTCTGCTGATGCAAATAAGTAAAATCCTAAGTATTCCAGGCTCACGCACTTTTTGTTGAGAGGCTGCCTAGCACAGTGTTGTCACGTTGAGCCAACCCTAGGACCCTGTGTAGTGCAGGCTTGAGAAGAGCAGAACTGCAGGTCAAAGTGTTTAACTGTCTAAACTCTATTGGTCTCTATTCCATTTCACCACCACATAAAGAAAAAGAAGGCTGTCATAAAGGCTGCAGGCAATTCAGAGAGGTGTCATTGGTAAAAGAAGCTGAAAGAGTAAAAATATGCTACCATATCATGGGACAGAAGGAAAAACATCTTTGTTACTTTTTATTAAGTACAGGTAATATCTGTTTTGTTTAACTGATACTATTATATTTATAGAGTGTTCCTTTTAGAAGTCTTACATGTATGTATCTTAAGAATATATGATTAACTTACAAAATTTTAATATCCAATAGAGTTTAAAAGATAAACTGCTATGTCAGAGGATATAAAGAGTACAAAAATATTTTTATAGTTTTTCTCACACTTACTACATGCCTAGTTCTACTATTAATGACCACCATTGCTCAGTTCAGTTCAGTCGCTCAGTCGTGTCTGACTCTTTATGACCCCATGAACTGCAGCACGCCAAGCCTCCCTGTCCATCACCAACTCCCGGAGTTCACTCAAATTCATGTCCATTGAGTCGATGATGCCATCCAGCCATCTCATCCTCTGTTGTCCCCTTTTCCTCCTGCCCCCAATCCCTCCCAGCATCAGAGTCTTTTCCAATGAGTCAACTCTTCGCATGAGGTGGCCAAAGTACTGGAGTTTCAGTTTTAGCATCATTCCTTCCAAAGAACACCCAGGGCTGATCTCCTTTAGAATGGACTGGTTGGATCTCCTTGCAGTCCAAGGAACTCTCAAGAGTCTTCTCCAACACCACAGCTCAAAAGCATCAATTCTTCAGCGCTCAGCTTTCTTCACAGTCCAACTCTCGCATACATACATGACTACTGGAAAAACCATAGCCTTGACTAGATGGACCTTTGTTGGCAAAGTCATGTCTCTGCTTTTCAATATACTATCTAGGTTGGTCATAACTTTCCTTCCAAGGAGTAAGCATCTTTTAATTTCATGGCTGCAGTCACCATCTGCAGTGATTTTGAAGCCCCAAAAAATAAAGTCTGACACTGTTTCCACCATTGCTACTATTGTTTAAATGATAGCTTTTGTGTAACAGAGAGTAAACAATATAGAATAATACATAATTTCAAATAAAAACCTATTTTTATACTTGTTTAGTAAAAATTTGAAAGTAATAGCTCATATGTATATAATTATTTATTACACATGATATTATTATACATTTATTTTTTGGTCTGGTATGGCATAGCTGTCTTAGACTCTCTGAAAAGTTGGTCATCCTGTTTGTCATTCAGCATAATGGTTCTGAGATTCATCCATGTCATGTGTATCAGTTATTCAATGTTTTTTATTGCTAGGAAATATTCCATATTATCAGAGAAGGCAATGGCAACCCACTCCAGTACTCTTGCCTGGAAAATCCCATGGATGGAGGAGCCTGGTAGGCTGCAGTCCCTGGGGTTGCTGCGAATCGGACATGACTGAGCGGCTTTGCAGCAGCAACCTTCCATATTATGGATGTATGCCTGTGTTTCTTTTAATTCATTCACTACCTGATGTTGTTTCAGTCCTGGGTGATTATGAATAGTGCTACTTTAAACATATGCATGCAGGCTTTCGGATGACCATGTATTTTTATTTTTATTGAGTACCTCCCTAAGGGTAGAATTGATAGGTTGTACACTAAATATAAAGGTAAGCTCTTGTATTGTTTCCCAAAGTGGCTGTGCCATTTTGCATTGCCCCAGCCATGTACGAGCTGCTCCGCATCCCAGCAAGCACCTGATTATTTTAGAGTTTTTTTGTTTAATTCCTTTTCAGCCATTCTAATAGGTGAATAGTGCTATTTCACTGCTTTAACATTTCACAGCAGTCATTCTGATGGACGTGCACAACTGCCTTGAATGGAACTGAGACAAAAAGAAAACATAAAGAAAAGAAGTCCCCCAGTGAAATTGGAGAATGGGACAGGTGTGGGAAGGGCCCTGGGGAACATATGTGACTTTGGATAAAGAATCAGCTTGTGATTGGGGAGGAACAAGAAGAGGGATCAGCCAGATTCTCCCCTCCCCTAGAAGCTCACACCCGCAACCCTAAAAACTCTCAAGAGGAAAGAAGGAATGGGGGAGAGGGGAAGAACTCTTGCTCAGAGAGTTCACTCTCAGGGACTTTCATAAACTCTATGAAGGCAGCCTGCTGTCCACCTCATCCCCTGCCCTCTGTCCCCAGAAACTGCCTCATCACAGGAGCCCAGGGGATGCTACAGAGTGAATGAATGAGGGTCTCTGGGCCACGGAAGCTGCTCCCTCTCACCATCCCTTTGCGAACCAGTGAAGCAGTGACTGCCCTCTCTGCCAGCCCCGGGAAAGCCCCTTTGCTCGTCCTGTCAGCAGAAACACACTGACTGAAACCACCCACCCTGGCCAAGCACCATAGTAACTGTTTGTGTGAGTTATTTTAAGACAGGAGGTCCTGGTAAGGAACATGGAACTAACAAGCCACCACCAACCGGAAGAGTTTGGGAAAGGTCAAAGGGAGACACCACGCATCCTACCACCTCCCAGAATCCTTCTCGCTGGAATCCATCTTGGCTGAGCAATGTGTGTGCCACCAGGAAGAATCCTGAGTCAGGATGACTGGCCAAAGACAACCCTGAAACTAATCCCACCATCATAAAACCCGAGACTGCAAGCCATGAGGTTCTGGGGTTCCCCTACCCTTCTGTTGTCTGCCCGGGCGCCCCTTCCCAATAACGTCTCTTGCTTTGTCAGCACACGTGTCTCCTCAGACAATTCATTTCTGAGTGTTAGACAAGAACCCACTCTTGGGCCTTGGAAGGGGTCTGCCTTCCTGAAACAACCCCAAGCGCAGGCCCAACTTGTTCCCATCTGGTTATTTCCTCACTGCCTCTCACCCCTGCCCACTCCACTGCTGCCCTCTTCCTACTGCTTCTCCTCTGGGTGATTGACACAACCTCCTGACAACTCTCCCTGCACCCCAGCCCCCTTCTCTCCCGCCTTGCTAATCTATCTCCTCTGCTCCAGATGCCAAATTCAGAAATCGCAGCTCTTGTCCTGTAGTTCTCACATCCAAGCCTCTTCACCGGCTCCAAGGTGCCCACACGAGAGAAGTCAATGAGCTGTCAGGGCCTGGCTCCCTTCCTCACACTGGCACTCTGGTGGCTGGGATTTTGGTCAAATTCCACCTTCACATCTCTTATCCTCCTCTTTCCTGATAAAGCCACAGTTGATCCAGAATGTCAGGCCCCTTCTGGTCCCCTTATTTCCTAAGCAAGGCGACATTGATGAATTTCTTAACCCGAGCCTCAGTGTTCCCTTCTCTGTGTTTAGTCACTCAGTTGTGTCCAACTCTCCATGACCCCATGGACTGTAGCTCACCAGTCTCTTCTATTCATGGGGATTCTCCAGGCAAGAATATTGGAGTGGGTTGCCATGCCCTCCTCCAGGAGACCTTCCTACCCCAGAGATCAAACCCAGGTCTCCTGCATTGACGGTGGATTCTTTACCATCTGAGCCACCAGGAAAGCCTAAGAATACCAGAGTGGGTAGTCTATCACTTCTCCAGGGAATCTTCCTGACCCAGGAATTGAACCGTGGTCTCCTGCATTGCAGGCAGATTCTTTACCAGCTGAGCTACCAGGGAAGACCTCCCTTCTCTAGAATGGGTAATAAAAATGCCTATGTTTTGTGTGGTTTTAAGGAGATAGTTTGTATGAAAGGTCTGGCACATGGTATTTAAAGAATGGTAGGTACAATTTTTGGTAATTCCTGCCTCAAATAAGAAAGAAAAAAAGGCTAAAAATGTAACCGGAGGGAAAAGGACAGGGCACAACTTTTGAAAGAATGACATAGCCCAAGACAACATAAACCGGTTAGAATCAAATGGGACCACGATGGTAGACAAGACTAGACCCTGATCCTCAGTCAGCAAGCTAAATGACACACCCAGAGGCGCCACGACAGTTCCAAGGCACTATCAAAAGAGCAAGGAGTGGGCAGTGGCCCAGTTCCTGCAAACCTCCACCCATTCTCCAAAATAGATGGAATAATGCATATGAAACTACCCAGCCTATGAAAACTAGCCACACCACATTTGGCGGCCACACTCACTCTCTGCCATGGCCCACACTTTGTCTGTGCTCCTCTCTAAGTAAGTAAGTGAAGTCGCTCAGTCATGTCTGACTCTTTGCGACCCCGTGGACTGCAGCCTACCAGGCTCCTCCATCCATGGGATTTTCCAGGCAAGAGTACTGGAGTGGGGTGCCATTGCCTTCTCCGGCCTGACTATATAACCTCTCCCTACTCACTGGGGACAGGGTGCATAGTTCTGCTGGCCTTGGCCTACTGTTTTCCCCCTTTGCCTGGCAGGGCAAAAAAGGCACCCTTTCTTTCTCCTCCATTACTCTGTCTCCTTATTTCTGTCTGGCATTGGTTCACAAAAAGCCAAGATTTTGGTAACACTGCCTCAGAGTTCAATGCCCCCACCGTGGCCTTTGGGGTATCCCCTAATGGTTCATATAACCTAAAGAGGGGTGGGTCAATTGATGTGCCCTCCCAACCCCTCTCTGCCCTCTTCCCACCAGCAACCAGCCTTCCTTCTTGGGAGAGAGGTCTCCAGTGTCCAACAGGAAGCAGTAAGGAGAAGAGCGAGAGAAGATCTCTCATTCTCTGGGATGGGCAATTGGGCTTTTCTTCATGTGTGAGCCTCATGTAGCGGCAAGATAAACCAACAGACTGGAAGCTTCCTGAAGGTAGTCACTGAACTGGGGCTAGGCACAGGGCTCCAGAAACCACTAATAATGTTTGGAATTCTTCTGAGAAGGATACCCTCAAAATTCTCCAAAGTGATGGGCCTCTTTGGAGTAAAAACTTCCCCGGAATTGATGGTGTTCTAGAGGGAACATTATGATTGAGTATCAGGGAGGAGCTTGAGGGTTCTAAAGGGGTCTTTTGATTAGATGTCCTCTCAGTTCAGTTCAGTCTCTCAGTCGTGTCCGACATTTGCGACCCCATGGACTGCAGCACGCCAGGCTTCCCTGTCCATTACCAACTCCCGGAGCTTGCTCAAACTCATGTCCATCAAGTCAGTGGTGCTCTCCCAAGCCTGGCCTCATTCTGGGCTCTATAACTGAACAAGGCATCAGGGTTTCAAAGGGCTTCCAGCTGCTTGAAAAGCAAAAATAAATAGAAGCAGCTCGTATATCAATAAAGCAAGTCATTAAGGAAAGTAGGGGCTTTTAATACGAGGCAATGTCAGCACAAGGAGACGTATACAAAGCGGGGTCATTTTTAGAATATGGTGAAGGCACATTATTCTTTTGACAATAGGAATAAAGAAAGCAATTAGAAACTCCATGAAAATAAAAAGCCATACAAAAAAAGCCATCACCCAAATATAAAGCAAATGAAACTGTGGCAAGCCTTTGAGTACTTGATGGAGCCTAAGAAAACTGAATACATATGACCTTGGGGCATTCTCAGCCACCCTTTAAACGGCCTGGGCATCACGACCTCAGATCAGAAGGGAAGGAAATCATCCTTGGGTACATATTCCTTTGCTCAGCAGTGAACTGTACTCCTAGTAATATTGGTTTATTTATTTTTCTTAATTTTTAAAGCCGATCTAAAGACAAAATGCAACTGACGTAATTATGACTTCAACACAGCATTTAAATATCATCATTCTTTTAAAATGTCAGACTGTTACAGACAGGCTGAGAGGTAGATGAGTGTGGGGGAGGGGAAGAGGAGAGAAAGGAATGGCAGATTTCTCATTTTGTTTAGTGGGAGGCATTAGATGGCATCTCCTTCCCTGGTGGCTCAGACGGTAAAGAATCAGCCTGCAATGCAGGAGACCTAGTTTCAGTCCCTGAGTTGGGAAGATCCCCTGGAGGAGGGCATGGCAAACCACTCTAGTATTCTTGCCTGGAGAATCCCCGTGGACAGAGGTGCCTAGTGGGCTATAGTCCATCAGTAGCCAAGAGTCAGACGCAACTGAGCGACAAAGCACAGCACACAGCACCACTCTATGGAGGAGGAAGGAAGGGGTACTATTTAGAGAACAAAGGCAACCAACAGAAGAACCAGGACTATTTTAGCTAGCCCTGCACTTTAGAAGGCTCTGCTCTGACTCTAGCCTAGAGTTGCCATGTTTGGTAGAATTTCAGATAACAAATACGGTTTTTGTTCTTTTTTTTTTTTTTTTTCAGTATATGTATGCTCCCATTTACTATTGGGGCCATACTTACACTAAAAAAATATTGCTGTTCAATGGACATCCTGTATTTTATCTAGCAATCCCATCTTGCACATGCCTCTCAAGGGGACTTTTCCACCTAGAGCCTGCACCCACTTCTAGACCTGGCACCCTGGAATTCTCTGCCCAAATGAACAGCCTGAAACCTACTTCCAGGGCATCTGTAAGTCTTCTCACCCTAACCACTCCTCCTGAGGGAGAGCTACACCAGGGTGTGTGTCCCCTGAGGCCTGAGTCAGTTTGAGGGAGGCAGGGGATGTGGACAGAGCTTGGGTGGGGGGACTGGGGCATTCACTTCTCTTTGCATAGGGCCCCTCGTGGTACGGGATGGAGCCTGGGGTGGGAAGAGAAACAGGCCAGCTGTCAGCTGGGGGCTGTGGGAGACGGTGGGTGGGCCCTGCCTGCCTGTCTAGTTCTAGGACTCCAAAGAGTACAAGAATTCTAAATTTGAACTTGGCCTTCAAACGGTTATGAAAGTACATTTTTCAAGGTAGGAGAATAGAACACTTTATGTAGCTTGCAGGATTTACAACTTCTAAATATTTAGACACATGCTATGTGTGCCCCCAGTGTGCCCTTGTCCCAGGCCCTGCAAACGTTCTGGGCAGGCCTGATGTGTGTAACCACAGCAGAACTAAAAACAGAAACCATCCCAACTTGTTGCCTCTGGGGAGGACGGGGCAGGAAAGGATGGGAGGCAGAGAACTGTAATATTTTATATTAAGCCTCTCTGTCCATTTGATTTTCTGTTGTATGATTTGCATTCTTTGTCATGAAACACCATTCAAGTTCCAAGCTCCTCCCTCAAATCTTCCTCACCCCCAGCTCATACCCCCTTCTCCCAACCCCTACACCCCTATGTAGTGCAGCATTCTGTCCTGCCTGGCTCTCTCCCAGAGTTCTCTGCAGCCGAGGCCACCTCCCCAGCTTGGCCAGCCACCTGTCTCCTCTTCTTGTCTTCCCCTGAGAGGCAGCCTTAGGCTGAGGTCAGCACAGCCCTGTGGCCCTGCTTCCCAATGGTCAGCAGCCTCAGAAGGAACTCCTGTCCTCCCTCCATTTCCGGGTGGTGCTCTCATTGGTACCCTCCAGGAAGCCTCTCAAGGTTGGGAGAAGCCTGCTGCCCTGCCTGCAACCTCTTTCTGCAGGTTTGTGTGGAGCAGGATTACATGGAAACGGTGCTGCCGCCTGGCCGGTTAATGGGAAGCATTAACCTGGAGGGCTTTCTGCTGCTGGCAGGATGCTCCACGCTCCTCCTAGCTGTCACCACCTTTCACACCCTGTTCTCTCATGGCTCCAGTGCTGCCTGCCCTCTCCTCTTTCTTTCTCTCTCTGCCCTTGTCTCCCTGTTTCTCCTTTGGCATGTTTACATTAGTCTATAGTCTTCTGCCTACTGCCAAGGATTTTGCCTTCCAATAAAGCACAGGGACCATTGCTATTCTCCCATTCCGGATCCCAGACCCTGCTTCAGACCTGGTTTTAAAATACTCCTGTCCCACCCTCTAAACCTGCACCTTCATCCAAACCTAGCCTTTCAAGCTGACCCCTAACAAATAGCTTTTGGCCTGTTTTGGCACCCTAGAGCTACTTAGGGACAGGTATCCTGACCCTGAAACTCTGGCCCCAGTCTGGAACATTAGTTCAAAGCCTCATTCATTCGCAGCACTCCCCAGTCCCACCTCTAGCCTTGGAGAAGGGCTGGGGCTGCAAACTGGAAATCTGCTATGTGCTCTGAGTGAGTGGCCAAGGTCTGAATTTCTGGAAATTTTGGGATTGACCTGCAGAACAAAAATAATTCCAATGAAATATGTCCCAGTTGGCACTGCTGCTGAAAGTGGTCCCTGTGAACTAAGGGAAAGGTCAGGAGAGGGCAGTGAGGATGGTGCTAGGAGGTGGGGGTCAGAAAGGCCAGCTAGAGAGTGTCCAGCGACAGAGAGGGCAGTGCCACACAGAAGGGAGGGGCTGGTGGGACCCTGGGCAGACAGAGGAGGGCTGCGGGCAGAGGTTTCCTGCTAGGAGCCTAGAGGTCTTTCTTCACTAATTCATTCAACACTATTTATTGAGCACCTACTAGGTGACTGGCCCTTGGCAGGTGCTGGGGGTATTGCAGTGAACAGAACCAAATACCCTCTCATGTGGAGCTCATATTCAGACTGGGGAGATGGAGAAGAATTATACTCGGATACATCAAAGGTGTTAGGAAGAGAGACAGAGAATTTCCTTGTGGTCCAGTGGTTTAGGACTTTCACTATCATGGCCCGGGTTCAATCTATGGTCAGGGAGCAAAAATCCTGTAAATCCCACAGCCATGCAGCTAAAAAAAAAAGAAGAAGAAGAAGAGGGACAAATAAGGCAGAGTGAGGGGGCAGATTCAAAAACTGGAAGAAACTAGGGAAAACCACTAGACCATTCAGGTATGACCTAAATCAAATCCCTTCGATTATACTGTGGATGAGAAATAGATTTAAGGGACTAAATCTGTTAGACAGACTGCCTGATGAACTATGGCCGGAGGTTTGTGACAATATACAGGAGACAGGGATCAAGGCCATCCCCAAGAAAAAGAAATGCAAAAAACAAAGTGGCTGTCTGAGGAGGCCTTACAAACAGCTGTGAAAGGAGGAGAAGCAAAAAGCAAAGGAGAAAAGGAAAGATATAACCATCTGAATGCAGAGTTCCAAAGAATAGCAAGGAGGGATAAGAAAGCCTTCCTCAGTGATTAGTGCAAAGAAATAAGAAAAACAATAGAATGGGAAAGACTAGAGATCTCTTCAAGAAAATTAGAGATACCAAGGCAACATTTCATGCAAAGATGTGCTTAATAAAGGACAGAAATGGTATGAACCTAACAGAGGCAGAAGATATTATGAAGAGATGGCAAGAATATAAGAACTGTACAAAAATGATCTTCATGACCCAGATAATCACGATGGTGTGATCACTCACCTAGAGCCGGACATCCTGGAATGTGAAGTCAAGTGGGCCTTAGAAAGCATCACTACGAGCTATTTCAAATCCTGAAAGATGATGCTGTGAAAAGGCTGTACTCAATATGTCAGCAAACTTGGAAAACTCAGCCGTGGCCACAGCACTGGAAAAGGTCAGTTTTCATTCCAAACCCAAAGAAAGGCAATGCCAAAGAATGCTCCAACTACCGCACAATTGCACTCATCTCACACGCTAGTAAAGCAATGCTCAAAATTCTCCAGGCCAGGCTTCAGCAATATGTGAACTTCCAGATGTTCAAGCTGGTTTTAGAAAAGGCAGAGGAACCAAAGATCAAATTGCCAACATTCACTGGCTCATCGAAAAAGTAAGTGAGTTCCAGAAAAACATCTATTTCTGCTTTATTGACTATGCCAAAGCCTTTGACTATGTGGATCACAATAAACTGTGGAAAATTCTGAAAGAGATGGGCATACCAGACCACCTGACCTGCCTCTTGAGAAACCTGTATGCAGGTCAGGAAGCAACAGTTAGAACTGGACATGGAACAACAGACTGGTTCCAAATAGGAAAAGCAGTACGTCAAGGCTGTATATTGTCACCCTGCTTATTTAACTTATATGCAGAATACATCATGAGAAACGCTGGGCTGGATGAAGCACAATCTGGAATCAAGATTGCCGGGAGAAATGTCAATAGCCTCAGATATGCAGATGACACCACCCTTATGGCAGAAAGTGAAGAAAAACTAAAGAGCCTCTTGATGAAAGTGAAAGAAGAGAGTGAAAAAGTTGGCTTAAAGCTCAACATTCAGAAAACGAAGATCATGGCATCCGGTCTGATCATTTCATGGCAAATAGGTGGGGAAACAGTGGCAGACTTTATTTTTGGGGGCTCCAAAATCACTGCAGATGGTGACTGCAGCCATGCTTCTTGGAAGGAAAGTTATGACCAACCTAGACAGCATATTAAAAAGCAGAGACATAACTTTGCCAACAAAGGTCCATCTAGTCAAGGCTACGGTTTTTCCAGTGGTCATGTATGGATGTGAGAGTTGGATTATAAATAAAGAAAGCTGAGCACCGAAGAATTGATGCTTTTGAACTGTGGTGTTGGAGAAGACTCTTGAGAGTCCCTTGGACTGCAAGGAGATCCAACCAGCCCATCCTAAAGGAGATCAGTCCTGGGTGTTCATTGGAGGGACTGATGTTGAAGCTCAAACTCCAATACTTTGGCCACCTGATGCAAAGATCTGACTCATTTGAAAAGACGCTCATGCTGGGAAAGATTGAGGGCAGGAAGAGAAGGGGACGACAGAGGATAAGATGGTTGAATGGCATCACCAACTCAATGGACATGAGTTTGAGCAAGCTCCGGGAGTTGGTGATGGACAGGGAGGCCTGGCGTGCATGGGGTTGTGAAGAGTCAGACACGACTGAACAACTGAACTGACTGAACTGAACTGAGGGGACAGAGTGACAATATGGTGCCTGGGGAAGATCTGGAGAGTTGGTATCTGAAAGTCTCCAGAGATAGAGGAAGTGAGCCCTACAGAGTCCAGTTTGAGAAAAGAGCAATAGCAGGGCCCCAAGGTGGGAGCAGGTGATGTGAAAAGCTGAACACAGGGAGCAGGGTGGGGGGTGGGGCAGATCACGGAGACACTTTCTGGTTTTCAGGATCTGAGGAAGTGAAACCAAAGAAGAGAAGGAAGAGACCCTCAGTTCAGTTCAGTCGCTCAGTTGTGTCTGACTCTTTGCAACCCCATGAACCGCAGCACACCAGGCCTCCCTGTCCATCACCAACTCCTGGAGTTCACTCAGATTCACGTGCATCGAGTCAGTGATGCCATCCAGCCATTTCATCCTCTGTCGTCCCCTTCTCCTCCTGCCCTCAATCTTTCCCAGCATCAGGGTCTTTTCAAATGAGTCAGATCTTTGCATCAGGTGGCCAAAGTATTGGAGTTTGAGCTTCAACATCAGTCCTTCCAAAGAACACCCAGGGCTGAGCTCTTTTAGGATGGACTGATTGGATCTCCTTGAAGTCCAAGGGACTCTCAAGAGTCTTCTCCAACTCTACAGTTCAAAAGCATCAATTCCTCGGTGCTCAGCTTTCTTTGTAGTCCAACTCTCACATCCATACATGACCACTGGAAAAACCGTAGCCTTGACTAGATGGACCTTTGTTGGCAAAGTTATGTTCCTGCTTTTGAATATGCTGTCTAGGTTGGTCATAACTTTCCTTCCAAGGAGCAATTGTCTTTTAATTTCATGGCTGCAGTCACCATCTGCAGTGACTTTGGAGACCAAAAAAATAAAGTCTGCCACTGTTTCCCCACCTATTTGCCATGAAATGATTGGACTGGATGCCATGATCTTCGTTTTCTGAATGTTGAGCTTTAAGCCAACTTTTTCACTCTCTTCTTCCACTTTCATCAAGAGGCTCTTTAGTTTTTCTTCACGTTCTGCCATGAGGGTGGTGTCATCTGCATATCTGAGGTTATTGACATTTCTCCCGGCAATCTTGATTCCAGATTGTGCTTCATCCAGCCCAGCGTTTCTCATGATGTATTCTACATATAATTTAAATAAGCAGGGTGACAATATACAGCCTTGACGTACTGCTTTTCCTATTTGGAACCAGTCTGTTGTTCCATGTCCAGTTCTAACTGTTGCTTCCTGACCTGCATACAGGTTTCTCAAGAGGCAGGTCAGGTGGTCTGGTATGCCCATCTCTTTCAGAATTTTCCACAGTTTATTGTGATCCACATAGTCAAAGGCTTTGGCGTAGTCAATAAAGCAGAAATAGATGTTTTTCTGGAACTCACTTACTTTTTCGATGAGCCAGTGAATGTTGGCAATTTGATCTTTGGTTCCTCTGCCTTTTCTAAAACCAGCTTGAACATCTGGAAGTTCACATATTGCTGAAGCCTGGCCTGGAGAATTTTGAGCATTGCTTTACTAGCGTGTGAGATGAGTGCAATTGTGCGGTAGTTGGAGCATTCTTTGGCATTGCCTTTCTTTGGGTTTGGAATGAAAACTGACCTTTTCCAGTGCTGTGGCCACGGCTGAGTTTTCCAAGTTTGCTGACATATTGAGTACAGCCTTTTCACAGCATCATCTTTCAGGATTTGAAATAGCTCAACTGGAATTTCATCACCTCCACTAGCTTTGTTCGTAGTGATGGTTCCTAAGGCCCACTTGACTTCACATTCCAGGATGTCTGGCTCTAGGTGAGAAACCCTCACACCTGAGCAATGGGGAGGGGTGCGTGGAGAGGAAAGTGGAGGGTGGGAGAGAAAACAGGAGTAGAGTCAGCCGGGGGCCAGGCATGCTTTGTCTGGGCGAGGGCCTCTGGGCGGAGGCGAGAAGATGGGGCCTGGCCTATGCCCCCAGTTACAGCCTTGCGAGCCTGCACGAGGAGCTGACGCTGGAGCTGTCTACCCCTCATACCCACAGTGTGCACGTGCCAACAAGCACACATGGAAAACCAGCACAGTGCATGCAAATAGAAATGAACGCGCATGAACACACATGTGCACGCAGACTCCTCATGCGAAGGCAGACGTTCGTTAGAAATTCTAGAACATCAAGGCTGAAGGACGTCAGACAGTCTCATCTGACTCCCACATGAAAAAGAGAAACTGTATTTTCAATGGCCCAGGACAGACTCTCCTTCTGGGGAGACCCACAGGCTTACCCAAGTCCCTCCAGGAGCAGCTGAGCTCCCTACCAATTATTCCCACAAGCTGTGTGGAGAGAGAGTGAGGTTGGGATCAAGACCCACCTGCCCTCTTGGCATGATGGCAAAGCCCTACCATCACGGCTGCCCACGCTTCTGAGTGCCTGCTGTCTCCTTCCTCTCAAAGCTGATTTCCAGGCCCACTAGACCTTCTCTCTCCATCTCCTTTGCTGTGTCTTCCTTTCTCTACCTTCACTCTAACCCCGGTTCTTAGTGATGCTGCGGTTTTTTTCTTTCTTTCTCCCCCATCTCTCTGTCTCTCTTTCCTTGGTCTCTCAGTTTCTCTCCGGTTCCCTCTCTGCTGGGCTCTATCCCTCTCACTCTATTTTCTTTCTCTCTCTCTCCAGGATCTTTCTTTGCCTTCCAGGAAAAGCTGACGTGGCTCTGGTCACTCAGCAGGAGTGAGGCCTCTTTGGGGTGGGGGCTTCAGGAGGGCTGAGCCGCTGCAGCTGGGGAGGGATAGGCCGCCCCGTGGGAAGGAGAGGCTGGAGGGATGGGAGGAGAAAGGGCTGGGCTTCCAAGGAGGGCTGGAGAAGGGGGAGCCGGAAGAAAAACTCTGGGAAGAGGCGAGCACCACCTCCCCTGTTAGGGCGATCAGCTGTTCCAGCTGGCCTGGGACTGTCTGGATTTTAACACCGAAAGCCCCGCATCCCAGGACTGCCAGGCACTCTACCCTGAGGCCCACAGGAGCCAGGATGGGGCAGGCAGGAAGGGCTTCCAGACCTGACTCCTTCCCTCCCACTCCACACCTTCCAATTCTCCCTTCCACTGTTGAAGGGCTGCCGGGTATCCAGGGATGGTGCAGAGGTTTGGGGTCTGGGAGATGCTCTCTAGTCCTGGGCCTTTATGCCCGCATCTGTGATCTAGGGATAGTCAGGGTGTTCACACACTCACCAAGGACCCCCACCTCCAGGCCCCCAGGGAGCTCCTGGCCTGGGAAGAGAAAGGGGAGCTGACTCCAGGTTGTGTCCTTACCTGCTCGCATCATCTCCTGTGGGACAGGCTTTGCAGGAAGAGCTTGATAAGATGATGGCACCCAGAGAGCTGAGGGGCTGCCTAGGAGGTGATAAGCCCCACCCTTGGAGGCGCGACACTGCTTCTCAGGCTTTGTGGTGGGTGGCCCCACGTGGCCCACTGTGAAGCGCCTTGGAGGACGCGAGACGCTTCTTAGTAGAGGCCCGCTGCGTCCCGGTGGCCCTTGTCCTGTTGTCCTTCCTGGGAGAGGTGGCTCATGCTGCCCCCTTTTTACCCTCAGGAGGTGATGGGATCTGGGCAGATGGGGGAGGGTTGTCAGTGACTGATGGGTGCAGACTCGGTGGGCAGGTTACTCTTGCTTCACCTGCCATGGCTCCCGTTCCCCCCACACCCCCACCCCCAGCTGTTCTGCACGGGATTCTGAGGATGGCCTAGCACTGGGTTACCATCAAGGTCTTTGGCAATGTGGAATGAGGTGCAAGGACCCTCAGGAAGGCTGGTAACATGCTCACATACCCAACAGAGTGCGGATCCCCCACACACGTTCATGCTCATGTTAAGTCGCTCAGACATGTCCAACTCTGTGCGACCCTGTGGACTGTAGCCTGCCAGGCTCCTCCATCCGTGGGATTCTCCAGGCAAGGGTACTGGAGTGGGTGGTCATTCCCTCCCAACCCAGAGACTGAACCCACATATCTTATGTCTCCTGCATTGGCAGGCAGCTAGTGCCACCGGGGAAGTGGGTCCCCTACATTGTGTGAGATAGCCTTAAAACGTCCTAAGGAACCTGGTCTGGACCCAGAGTCCCTATCTGTAAAACAGGGTGTGGAGAAGGGAGCCTCCAAAGTGCTTTCATTTCTGGCATCTGATGCTCACCCAACTCACCCACTCGTTGAGTCAAGAGCTATTTATTGAGCATCTTCTCTTGTGCCAGGGATTAGCAACAACTGGGAGGACAAGTTGTCTGCCTTCAACAGGCTTCCTCCCTAGTAGAGGGGTCTCCCTTTAAACACGTGGGAGTACATTTATGTTGAGTGAATTAACTGAGAGAACCTCTAAAAAGAAAGACAGTTCTAAACAAGTAAACTAACAGGGGAAAATTAAAAGGCAACTTAAAGAAACAGACAATGCAGATAGAAGGACACTTTTTAAAAAAGGCTATTATTAGCTTCAGAGAAATAAAAAATATATATACATAAAACAAGAACTGGGTGTAAATCTCTTCCCCGGAGGCAGTTAGAGTTGGGACGGTGGAGTTCAAAGAGTGATACTGCCTCTCCAGACAAGCAGCACCAACGGTGGGGTTTCAGGCCCTTTGGGAGACCCCAGAGAGAATATTACAGAAGGAGCAAGGTCCTCAACCTCACCTGGCTGCCAGGTGGACAGTCCTGGGTGATAGAGCCGTCTCTGTGCCTGAGTGCCTCAGAATCCCCATCAGAAAGCTGAAGCCTGGCTGATTCCTGTCCGGAGCTTCCTTTTACCCGACTGGAGTGCAGTCACACCCCTGCCTGCCTCCGCCCTCCTCTCCCAGCCTCCGCCCTCCTCTCCCAGCTCGGCTCATCCAGAGACCTCCTGGGACTTCAAGTGTTTAGGACAGCCCAGCCCTGGAGCCAGCAGGCAGCCGTGACTTGGGGCAGCGGGCTGCTGAAGAGGATGTGTTTTCTTACAAAAACAGGTCTGAAGTTTTGGCTTCTCCCTGAGACTCTGCATCATGGTGGGTGTTTTATACACTTTGGCCTCAGCTTTTCACTGGAACACACCCACCACCCACACAGACACATGGTCACAGAGATGCACATTCATTTCTACACATAAACACACACACACGTGCCTAAATATACGAATTAGACTCACGCACATCCACACAAACACACAGACTTAACCTCACAACCCGTACAAATACACACACTCAAACATTCCCAAACACACAAATTCACACATACATGATCTCACACCCACATCCACACACACACACACACACACACACACACACATACAAACTCATCCACACACAGAGATGTCACACCCACACTCAGACATGCAGACACAGTCCCTCATGTGGTCCCAACTTGGAGAATGCCCTCTCCTTTTTCTCCTGTTCAAAGTGAGGTTAAAAGTCCCCCACCTTCCATGGGATTCAATTTCCCACCCCTCCCTCCCATAAAATCCTTCTGGCCCCATCTTTTCTTGGGTCCTGTCCAGCTAGTGCTGTGGCTTTAAGGAAGTTGAAGCTGCTAAAAGTGAGTGAGAGAGAGAGAGAAGAAAAAAACAAAAAATTTGGCATCTTTTCCCCCTCAAGTTTCTGGTGTCACTTATGAAACACGGGTCCTTGTTGCTGCAGAGAGGCAGTCGTTTTGCTGGAAGGAGGGAGTGTACGGACTGCCTGGGTTCCCTTCCTGCAGCCTCGTGTCAACAGATGGTCTCAGGCACCCTGTCTGGATAAGGGCAGGCCCAGGTGTGCAGACTGAAGGTGGGACAGGGACCAGGCTGTCCCTTCCTCCAGCATCGTCATCTTTCCTTGGCCCTGCAGACTGTCCAGGACTAACTCTTTCTTTGTTGCTTATTGGTTCCATCTTAGAAGAAGCTCTGCTTGACTAAGAAAGAGTAGTTTGAAGGTAAGTCAGCGGCAAAAGGGCTCTAAGGGCCAGTGGGAGGAGAAAGCAGTCTACTGGGCACGGGGACTGGACACTTTCCTGTTGGTTTGGGGTGCTCAAACAATCCCTTCCTTGGATCTGTTCAGGGGCCACGGATCCCTCTAACAACCACAGCTCTGGAAACCCCAGCAGTATTTGGATTGAGCCACTGGCCTCATCCAAGCCAGCTGAGAGGTCCTGGCAGGGGTTTATTTAGGCAGCTGCCTGGTGCAGTTTGAACCGAAAAGGCCAAGGGTGTGAGTCTGTAGAAAGGGTCTGGTGTGTGCTGTGGTCACGGCTGGTAGGAGCAGGAGAGCGGTGGGTGGGGCAGATGGGGGTGGTGTGCACTGCACAAGGGGCCTTGTCTAGGCCAGGGGGCAGAGCATACCTTTGGGGGGCTCCAGGGGGAGGGGCTGTGGCCAGGATGTGGGAGGGCAGGAGGGAGGCTCTGCCAAATGCTGGGGGAGGAGGCGGCTGGAAAACAGATTTCAAGTCACAAAGTCAGCTAGGAGCCGGCGGAGGCAGGGAGAGCTCTTGGCTCAGAGAAGGAGCTGGGGTCCTCTTCCGTCTTGTCTTCGCCCCCTCCTGACTGCGTGACCTCGGGCAAGTCCTGGACCTTCTGTGGGCCTCAGTTTCCCCTTCTGTAGAATGGGGGTGGTGGGCTAGGTGGTGTGGGGGGTGTCTTATCTGGATTATGTGGGCAGGGCCTTCTGATGGGGAAGAGCTCTGTGTCGGGGTGCTGAGAGGGACAAGTGCCTTCTGTGGGTCTTTGGGGGTCACCTTGGAGGCATGTCCTTCTCTGCAGGATGCAGGAGCTGCGTCTGCTGTGCCTGGTGGTCCTTGTGGGCCTGGCACGGGCCTGTCCAGAGCCCTGTGAATGCGGGGAGAAGTACGGCTTCCACATTGCCGACTGTGCCTACCGTGACCTGAAGGCTGTGCCATCCGGCTTCCCGGCCAACGTGACCACGCTGAGCCTATCGGCCAACCAGCTGTCAAGCCTGCCGGGGGGCGCCTTTAGGGAAGTGCCCCGGCTGCAGTCGCTGTGGCTGGCCCACAATGAGATCCGCAGCGTGGCCGCGGGTGCCCTGGCATCTCTGAGCCAACTCAAGAGCCTGGATCTCAGCCACAATCTCATCTCCGAGTTTGCCTGGAGCGACCTGCATAGCCTCAGCGCCCTTCAGTTGCTCAAGATGGACAGCAACGAGCTGACCTTCATCCCCCGTGACGCCTTCCGCAGCCTTCGCGCCCTGCGATCGCTGCAGCTCAACCATAACCGCCTGCACACGCTGGCCGAGGGCACTTTTGCCCCGCTCACTGCACTGTCTCACCTGCAGATCAACGATAACCCCTTCGACTGTACCTGTGGCATCGTATGGTTCAAGACGTGGGCCCTGACCACGGCCGTGTCCATCCCAGAGCAGGACAACATCACCTGCACTTCGCCCCACGTGCTCAAGGGCACGCGGCTAAACCGTCTGCTGCCGCTGCCCTGCTCCGCACCCTCGGTGCAGCTTACCTACCAGCCCAGCCAGGATGGGGCCGAGCTGCGTCCGGGCTTCGTGCTGGCACTGCACTGTGACGTGGATGGGCAGCCAGCCCCTCAGCTCCACTGGCACATCCAGACTCCCGGTGGCACCGTGGAGATCGCTAGCCCCAACGTGGGTGCCGATGGGCGTGCCCTGCCTGGTGTCCTGGCGGCCAGCAGCCGCCCACGCTTCCAAGCCTTTGCCAATGGCAGCCTGCTCATCCCTGACTTTGGCAAGCTGGAGGAGGGCACCTACAGCTGCCTGGCTACCAACGAGCTGGGCAGCGCGGAGAGCTCGGTGAATGTGGCCCTGGCCACACCGGGTGAGGGTGGCGCGGACGTGCTGGGCCGCGGGTTCCGGGGCAAAGTGGCCGAGGGGAAGGTCTGCTACACGGTTGACAACGAGGTGCAGCCGTCGGGTCCGGAGGACAACGTGGTCATCATCTACCTCAGCCGCGCCAGGGGCCCCGAGGCTGCAGCGACAGCAGAAGGTGTCTCTGGGAAGCAGCCCCCTGGCCTGCTTCTGCTGGGCCAGAGCCTCCTCCTCCTCTTCCTCGCTTCCTTCTAGCCCCACCCCTACCTGAGGGCTTGCTGACTCCTGCCCTGACCGCTGGCTGTCCCTCACAAGTGGTGCAGGGGCCTGGGGGTAGCAATTCTTGGAGCCTGCATCAGGGACTTCCCACCTTCCTACCTCCCCTTCTCATCCCTTCTGGGACACTCAGCACTCCCACTTCTAGACTTGCTCAAAGCTAGTGACTAGGATGAAAGTGGATCCCCTAACTCACCGTCTACGGTGCTAATTGCTGCTAACCACGCTGCACGTGCTCCTCTGTCTCAGGGGCAGCATGCCGACCAGGCGATGCCCTAACCACCCAGGGGGAGCCTCCCTGATGGACTTCCAGGCACTGGGACTGACAAGCTTTCTAAGGCTACGGTCAGGGCCTGGGGCTTGGGGCTGGGCGGGGAAGTAGCCTGAAGCAGATGGGCACGGGAGATGTAGAATTAGGACACAGAGCAAGTGGCTGGCATAGCTTGGAGGCTCTCTGATCTGCTTGAGCTCCTGCTGACCTTCCATGTTCTCTAACGACTTGAGGGCTGGGGAGTCTCTGCCCTCAGACAGGACTAGAAGGCCCAGGATGGTGCTCATCTCCAACTCTTCCTCCCTTGATGTGCCCCTCCATCCTGGATTCCTGCCCTGCCTTCCTCTCCAGGTACACATCTATCACCTGCCTTCCCCTCTACCTCGGGAGAGGTTAGCCAGCCTGGGGGCGGCAGAGAAATAAATAGCGTTTCTGATGCTCCCCTGCGTCTGCCTCGAGTTTTGTCTGGATCTAGGAGCCCTGCTGCCTCCAACCCTGCCCCTTTCCAGATCAAAGGGTGCTATGCTTAGGGACAAGAGCCTGTGAAAGAAGCTCTGAAGCCTCTGACCAGAGCCCCCAGAACTGCTGAGACCAGCAAAGTGGAGAGAGGGAGGCCCAGGAACGTAGGGTAGCAGCTGTGAGACTTGGAGTCTGGCCAGCCCCCCTTCCCCCTCCTCTACACACAGTATCTCCTCACCCCTCTGTCAGCTTGCAGCTCCCACTAGGCTGCTGTCACCAGAGCACAGGCCGAGGATGACCGCACCTCTGATGGAAAACAGCAGGATGCAGCCAAGTCCCCTGTGCTGTGTTACCTTGGGTGAGTCACTGCCCATCTCTGGACTTTGATTTCCTCAGAAAACAAAGGATGGGGTGGGACATGGTAATGTCAAGGGTTCCACTGACTCTGAGTATCTAAGGCCTTATAATCCTAACCCAGCATGGACCCCTTGACATCTCTGGCTCTGTTCACAGCTGAGCAGGCTTGGCTTCTTGCAGTAGGATGTGGGCCTAAGACCTGAGTTGGGGGCAGCTGGGGAACACTTGTGTCCTGCCTGAACTAGCTAAAGTCCCCTGTGGCCCCCATGCCCTCAGGGTGAAGCCGGAGTCTCCGGTCAGACGTTCCTGGCCCTTCTGGCTGGCTCTCTGAAGTCACCCCTCCCCACCCTTATGGGAACAGCTAATTAATTGTTCCTTGAATGCTCTGAGATGCGTCATCCTCTGTATATTTACTTACACTGTTCCATCTCTCTGGACATCCTCCTGCTTGTCACTTGACTAAGTCAGCTTTTGAGACTCGGCTTAGGTACCACCTCCTCCAGAAATCCTTCCTGGATGCTTTTCCCTCACCCCCTCAGACTGGACTAGACCCCCTCCTCCGGCTTACATAGCCCTGAGTGTCCAGTGTCCCAGCCTGATCACACACTTTTATGACTGTTTCCATATGAAGGACAGACCCTGTCAATCACAGACACAGGGCTAGGAATACATTTTTCAACGGGCTTCAGTGGGATCATCTCTGCCTCCCTTGCCCTCTTCCTGGGCACCCTTGAAGGTGAGTTGGAGCTCCCTGGCCCTGCCTGGCTTCCTGCCAGTTTGAGGCTGTAGTTTGGGATTGGGAATGTGGTGGGGGTGGTCTTCACCAGCTGTACAGACATCTCTTGAGGCCCCACTGATCTGGGTGTGTGGGGTGGCTGCATTCGCCCCACTCTCAGTAGCCCCAGCCCCACAGTAGTCCCCACCTCAGCCAACCCCCAGCAGGAGTGGGGGGGCCCCCTCAGTGGCCCTTCCCTTTGCAAGCCAGTCTCCTCCCACCTCCGTGTGTGTGTGTGTGTGTGTGTGTGTGTGTGTGTGTGTGTCACTCAGTCTTGTCCAACTCTTTGCCACCCCATGGACTGTAGCCCACCAGCCTCCTCTGTCCATGGAATCAAAGTGGGTTGCCATTTTCTTCTCCAGGGGATCTTCCTGACCCAGGGGTTGCACCCCAGTCTTCTGCATTGTAGGCAGATTCTTTACCCTCTGAGACACTAGGGAAGCCCCCCACCCCAACCTCCATACTCTTTTTCATATTGCTTTCTCCTGAAATCTCTCCTCCTCCCCAAATTGCCCATTCTTGAAGACCCAGAATCAGTCCTACTTCCAAAGCCCACACTGACACAGCTCAGGGGTGGCACCCTGGGTCCCCAGTCTCTCCACCACCCAAAGGGATGTGGCCACAGGTTCCCCTCTGCCCTCTCCACCCAGCCCAGCATGTGACCAGAATACCCCAACCCCACCCAAGCCCCACAAACACACTGTTGATTCACTGAAAGTCTGGGTGGTTTTCCCCACATATCCCCTGCCCCTCCACCCCCCACCTCAGGAGGACTGCTTCTCAAGCACAAGTTTATTACAGAGAGCACACTAACCTCTTTCATAATCTCTAAGGGCATACCAACTACAAAAATATCAGGCTCTCAAGTGTGGCCAGCTCGGTGTGGGGTCTGGTTGAGCCATGACTTTGCTGTGGGATAGGAGCCCATGGCTTCCTCCTGGGCTGCCTTGCAAGCCATGAGAACCCCCAGAGGGAGAGGGGGAAAGCTGTAAGAGACAGGAGGCGCTGCGTCTCATCACGGTGGTGACGAGAAGCTGAGGGGGCCAAGCTGGAAGGCTAGGCTGTCCTGGCCTGAATCGCCAACCCAGGTCAGGAGAAGGCTTCAGGGAAGCCTGGAGGCTGGTGGCAGGGCCGGGCATCGGGAGGGGCCTGGACCTGCTTCCTGGGCCAAGCTCGCCTTCTCCAGAGCCCTTACTGGCTTCCCAAGGTCAAGAGGGGCAGACCAGAGCCTTCCCAAGGCTCGAGGCTCATAGTGCTGACGGACTTCCATCCAACCACAGCGAGCCCCGGCTGGTTCTGCTAAATCCCCGGGACCTGCAGGCAGAGCTGGGGCCAAGCAGGGGGCTGCCGTGGCCATGGTGATGACGCTGGGAGAGCCGGGGAGGGACAGGCTGGGAGGCAGGGACACGGCAGTGCAGCCTTCCCCGGCTCAGGGCTGGGCACCGTTGGCCCGAGCACCTGGCAGGGCTGTCTTCCGGAAGGCCTGCAGAGCTGGGTTGTGCAGCAGTGTGTATGCCAGACCCCAGCGAGCCCTGCCGTGGCGGGCCCTGGGCCCCGCTCCTCTGGCCACCAGGTCCTTGGCCTGTAGCAGCTGAATCCCTGAGAAGAGGCCTTCTGTGAGTCACTCAACAAACACCCGGCCAAACCCTGCCCTCCCCCCGCCACCCCAGCACCAAGATGGGGGCCGAATCTGAAAATTGCCCATGTAGAGTCGGGGAGGTTGACGAGACAGGGGCTCCGGGTGCTGTTTCACAGGGTGGGAAGCCAGAAGAAGTGTGGGGCTGCAGAAGGGGTTTGTTCAAGCTCAGGTGGTCACCCTCTGGGTGGCCGGTAGGAGAGGGAGAGGAGGAGCTCTGTGAAGGCAGGGCTGGGACCAGGGACTGGAGGCAGCTCAGTGTCCCCCTCCCTACTACACCCAGGCTGCAGGGCAGGGGAAGACAGACGGCTTAGAAGGAGAGTAGGGGTGGCCTGGGTGGGGCGGCCTCATGCCCAAGTGAGGACTAAGTGTGATGTGACAGACAGTGTGTATATGTTAGTATCAAGGAAAAAGTTACCCTGAGACGGACCAGGAAAATTCTCACTTCTTCTCTCCCACAGGCAGCCCAGAGAGGAAGTAAGCATTTTCCTGGCCCTCTCTCCCTTGCCTGTGTTGGAGAGGGGGGCGTGCCTTCCTCCTGGGAGAAGCCAGCTGGGTTCCACCTCCCCCCATCCCCAGTGGAAGGGTGTACCTTCCTCTTCCTCCCCCAATCTGAGGCCATCCCGGGGGGTCACGCGGGGCTGGGGCCTCTGAGTCCGCAGGAGCAGGGTGCAGAAGGCTGTCGCAGCTGGGTGTGACTGGCTGACCTCCATCTTCAAGAAGTTGCAATATGTGTGGTAGCCTGGGTGGGGGGTGCAGCGCTAGCTGGGGAGGGCCCAGATGCCCCGAAACACAGACCCGGGAAGTGTCCTGCACACCCTGCATGTGAGCGCGCGGCCCCCTGCACATGCCCACGGCTCAGGGTTACGGACATCCTCCAAGGAGACTAGGTCAGGGGAGAGCCTCCCTCCCTGCTTGGCCAGGCTGAGCATCCCCCACCGTCAGCTCCTACCCAGTGACCTTACCAGGGTCAAGAGTGGCAGCTCTAAGCGGCAGCAGGCTGAGGTCCATCCGGCCAAGGTGGACGGCATTGTAGAGGGCGGAGAGGAGCACTCTCCAGGCGGCCGCCATGGTGCCCACCAGCATGTTGATGGGGAAGAGAAGGAAGGTGGCTGCACAGAGTGCTCTTCTGCGGGCCGGGAGAAGAGGGCTGAGGCAGGTCCCCACACAGAGGCCCTTCCTCGGGTCAGTGTCAGACTGAGATGACCACAGCTGCTGTGCATTTACTGAGCACACCTCAGTGCACCCGCCTTGTGCCTTATGTCTGCCCTCTTAACCCAGCTCACCCATTCCCCCAATCTGGGAGGCCCAGACAGATGTGGTGACTTAGCTAAGGCTGCCTAGCTGGTCAGTGGCAGATTTGGATTTTCACTTCAGGTCCACCTGGATCTTTCTATGATCCTGGTGTCTCCCACCTCCCTCCTCTGGGTCCCTTGTCCACAACTCTAAGCCTCTCCTGGGGCCAGGATCTCCCACAGCCTAGCAGAGAAATGACATGGCTATTAACCTCCTTCCTGCAAAGGGGGGAGCAGGGCTGATCCCCAAGACAGGGAAACTCAAGGGGGTATTTCTGGCCCTGTGACAGGTAAACAGAGGCATTTTGAACTAAGCTGGGCCATGGCCGCCTCTCTCTGTGGATAAGGTGAGCTCTTTTTACCACCCACTGGGGTTCCCTGTTAGAGAAAGGGGAAAGACAGCAGTGGAGGGAGAGGGGGACAGAAAGGAAGACAGGGGAGAGGCGGCCAAGGGCCTGAGGGAGCCACGAGCCCAGGAGCCACCTTACCGGTTGGTCAGCCCCGGGCGTCCATGGTGAGTGTCCAGAAAGAGCCAGTGGGCCGCCACCTTCTGCAGGGTCACAGCCAGGACCAAGGTCAGCCAGAAGGGCCTGTGAGAGGTGAGGGGATGGGGAGGGTGTCACTTAGTGGCCCTTGGGGAAGGGGTCTTAGAACCCTCAGCCTCTTCCTCACTCACCACGAGGACTTCAGGTAATGGAGGAGCAGGAGGTTCCTGCCGTGAAGCATGGGCATGAACACCAGGAAGGCCAGGGTCAAGGTCCCCAGGAAGAAGAGGATCTGCTGTACCAGGAGTCCTGCCAGCATCGGGAGGAGGGGCGCAGGCATCAGCCCACCCCCTCCATTCCCAGGCACTCAAAGCTTTGGAATCAGGTAGACCCGGTTTCAGATCCCTGCTCTGCTGCTGTTTAGCTGGGCCACCTTGAGCAAGTTACTTAACCTCTCTGAGCCTTGGTTTCTTCCTCTGTAAAAAGGGGAAAGCAGCCCCTACCCAGGAGGGCCGCGCTGAGGAGGCAGTGAGACGAAATCTGTGGCCACTCTTGGAAAACCACAAAGTGCTTTGCAAATGTTATTTTCCCCCCAATTGCTCCTGCATCCTTGAGGACAAGACAGTATTTGAAATTAATGTTTACATTCCTACTGGCCAGAGCCTGGCCCATGGTAGGCACCTGAAAGCTGTCTATTAAAATGATGGGCTAATTGTTTACCTAGGATGTGTACAAAAGGGCTTCAGAGGCTTAAAGTTTACCAACTCAAGGAATTATGACTTTTAGTGCTAACAGTCCCTCTAACCCCTTTATCATCTTTTCCCACCTTACCCAGAGGGGCGAGAACTGAAAGAAGCAGCAGGGAGGGAACTCAGGTCCTTGCTGGCTTCAGCCCGCTCACATTTGAGAGGACTTTACTCACTGCAGTGCCCAAGGGAAGAATCAGAAACTTGGAGCATGGAAGGGTCCTTGAAGTCCACTAGTCCAATTCTCTCAGAGTAGGACCCCCTTTGCAGCCCCCAGTAATGGCCACATAACCATGCTAGTGGAGGATGGGGAAGCCTGGCATGATACAGTCCACGGGGTTGCAGAGAGTCGGATGTGACTTAGCAACTGGACAATATCAGCCATGTTTGAATACTCCCATTGACAGGGATCTCATTACCTACTGAGAGCCCATCATGATATAGCCCTCCCTTACAAAAGCAGGAATGTGCCTTCTTCAACTTTCCAGCCCTGGGTCACCCTCTTTGCTAACACCTGGTAGCACCCAGGAGCCAACCTAGTGAGGGATGTTCTTTCACCAAGGGCTCCTGCTCCTAACCCCTCCCTCTCATCCCACCTGTGCGGACTCCCTGAGGGCAGGGGAGGCAAGGTGGCTCCTTCCTTTTGCTTTTATCCCAGAGCCAGCTCCAGCACAGGCAGACCTGCAGGGGCAGCCAAGACCTGCAGTGCATTCCCTCCCCTACTGGGGCCAGCGTCTGGGGTTGGAAGGTGGTCAGTGCTGAGGTCAGGTGGAGCGGGCGAGGGGGGCTCACCAAGGCAGGTAAAAGCAGTCTGGTAGGCAGTGAAGCTCATCCAACAGAATATGGCCTGGCGGGAGGGGTGGGGGCTCTGGGTCAGGGGGCCTATGTCCAGGGCACCCCCTCGGTGCAGAGCTCGCAGGTTGGTCCTAGGGTGGGAGTGAGGAAAGCAGGGATCTCAGGGTGCACACATGCTTCCTTATTCCCAGCTCTGGGCCAGCCTCTAGCTGAACTCCTAGTCTAACCCACAGCCACGGGCAGGGAAGCCCAGGGCTGTGGGAGCCCAGTGGAGCCTACTAATCCAGCCTGGGAGGTCAGGGAGGGCTTCCCAGAGGAGGTGATGCCTGAGTTGAGTTTTAAAGGATGAATAAGAGTAAGTTGGTAGGGGGTGGGGCAGGGATCAAGGGAGACAAATTAAAACAGAAGACTCAACCTGAGCCAAGTCAGGAAAGTGAGACACAACAGTAGGGATAGAAAATGACTTGCAGCTCAGCCACCAGGGCAGGAGGCCAGGTTCCAGGTAGGCAGAGGCTTGAGAGCCTTAGCCACCTGACAGGAAGAGCCGACTCACTGGAAGACTGCTGCTGGGAAAGATTGAAGGCAGGAGGAGAAGGAGGTGACAGAGGATGAGATGGTTGGAAGGCATCATTGACTCAATGGGCATGAGTTTGAGGAAACTCTGGGAGTTGATGAAGGACAGGAAAGCCTTGTGTGCTGTAGTCCCTGGGGTTGCAAAGAGTTAGACACAACTTAGCAACTGAACAACAACAACAAGTAGCGCCAACCCAGTAAGAAAAGATCCCGGAGCAGGAACCCTGAGGTCTGATCAATGTAAAGCACGGGGACCAGCTCCCTGCTAAGTCCCTGGCCCTCCCCTTCCCACCCACCCTACTCCCAACCAGAACTTTCTCTCCTTCTCTGCTCACACTTCTTCAGTGCTCCTTACCATTCACCATGAAAGGGCAAGGTAGGCGGCTTGGCATTCAATATCCCACAAGAATCTCTCTGGTGCCCCAGGCGCCAGCCGGCCCGCCCCCTCACCCACACTCACACTTGCTCTTGCTCACGCAGCTCCTCCCGCCCATGGCACCCTGCCTCCCTCATCTCCCAGTGGGAAGCCAGCTCTCCCAGGTAACCCCTCCTCAGAGGACAAACTCCACACTTCAGCCCTTCATCAGCCATGCCCTGCATTAGTCACAGACGTTTCTCCGACCAGACAGGGACACCCCACCTCCTCCACCCACTGCAGGGCAGCTGGCCTCAAGGACAGCTCGGTCCTGCAGGCATTCTCCCTCCCTCTAGTCCCAAGATTTTCCCCTCCTGGGTCATGGGTCCTGCAGGCCCGACCTCTCCCCGACATCTGTATCAGGGGGTGTCAGAGCCTGCCACTGACCTGTGTGTCACCAGCGAGTGGACCAGCATGAGGAAGGTGAGCAAGCAAGACAGGACCAAGGCCGAGATGTAGCAAACTGGAGAGCCGAAAAGGAGCAAAGTGGCAGGTCAGGGCCTGGGGCGGGTCTCCTGGGTAATCTCTGAACTGCTGTCGAGGGACGGCTGGGTGGGAGTTACCCCCACCCCACAGCCACAATGAGCAGAGGCCTCTCGTCACTTTCCCTGTTCTCAGATCCAGTGTAAGTCGACAACTTTGGTTGGCCCATACTGCCAGGTGACATCTGATGGCCAGGATGGGAGAGGCCAGCTCTGAGGTTGCAGACCTGGCCCTCACTCTGGTCTTGCTGCTTCCACTGCTGTGTGGCCCCCAGTGAGGGACTCCATGGGGGTCTGCCTGGTGTCTGCCTCCAGCTCCATGACCTCCCGGCTCTGAGGCGTCAGGAGACCATACCATTGCCCAGCCTCAGCTTGTCCATACCAGGCACACCGCTGGGCTGCCCATCTTCCAGCATGTTGTGAACACTAAAATCCCATCAAGGCCTGCATTAGTGGCCTTGGTTCAGAGCACAGAAGATACACGCACCCATCAGCGTGACCTGAGTCCATCAGAATGAGGGACATAACCGCTGCTGCGCCATCTCCTCCTCAACTCCCCATCCACCCTGGCCAGGAGTTCCTTGTATCAGCAGCAACTGGGAGAAAATGCATTGAACAAGCCTGGTCTTTAAGCATAGCAGAGCTGCAACCCTTCCTATATCCACAGCCAGTCTCACTCCGTACCCTCAGAACAATCCCACAGGAGAGGCCCTGGGAGACGTGGGACCCACAAAGAAGCTGAGACTCAGAGCTGGTGGGCTTGACCCACCAGCCACACCACTTGGAAGTTATGGAGCAGGCTGTGCAATCTTTCGATCTAGGATAAGCCTGGGAGGTCTGCACCCTGATCTTATTAGTCATCTGAGGAAAGTGTTCCTGGTTCCCATCAGAGACTCAGGAGGGGAGCAAACACATCTGGTCCCCTACCAGAATCTGGTAGGAGAGGCAAGCACTGGGTCCGTGCAGCCACAGGTACTGGAGATGTGAGTCTTATCACTGACAGCATATTAGGATCACCTGGAGTTTTCAGTTCCCATGGCCCAGGGACTTCCAGTGGCCCAGAGGTTAAGAATCTGCCTTGCAATGCAGGAGACATAAGTTTGATTCCTGGTCGGGGAACTAGGATCCCACATGCTGCAGGGCAACTAAGCCCACGTGCCACAGCTACTGAGCCTGTACATCACAACTGGGAAGCCGGAGTGCCACAAGGAAAGATCCTGACTACTGCAACTAAGACCCCACGCACCAAAAAAATAATTTCAAAAATTCCCATAGCCCAAGCTGTGCCCCAGAGCAATAAAGTCAGAATTTCTGGGCATGGAACCCAGACCTTAGCTTTTGGGAAAGCAATCCCAGTAATTCCAACTTGCACTCAGGGTTGAGAACCACTGAACTGGTTTTTGTTTTTTTTTTCCAAAGTCAGAGCCTTAATGATTTCTTTGCGTCAACAGTTGATTGAAATCCAACAGGTCAACCATCATGTGTAAAGCGCCTGCTACAAGTGGTTCTCAAACTCAGTCTTTGAATCATGGAGAAGGCTTGTCCAATCACAGAGGCTGGGCCCCACCCTCCAGGTTTCTGAGTCTGACTAGAGCCTTGGGATTTCTTTAAAGTTACCAGGTGATTCTCAGGCACAGACAGGAGCGAGGATGACCGCTACAGAAACCTGGGGCCACTGTGCCTGCCCCTGGTTCAGTCGTGCAGAGGGGTGCCCTTTACTGAACATGAGGTTAGAAGAAAGCCCTGGGCATGCACAGCTCTGCTCCGCTCTGTCTAGAGCCCTGCCCTCCTAGAGCCAACATGATGCCAGCAAAGATACACTCTGGACTGTTTCTGCCAGGAGTCAAGGAGTTTGCCTGCAGAGGCTGCCAAGGTGAGCAAATAGGTTAACTGAAGGGAAGAGTTATCTGACTCTGATCCCCAGCCTGGCCTTGGTCTCCAGGTGTCTACCTCTCACTCCTCTCTCCCTCAGTTGGTTCCCTCCTAATCCTGGTACTCATAAAATCTTCCTGCTCTTCGCTTCCTCTGGAACTCTGCACCTTCCCCCTTCCAGGCCCGGGTTTTGCGGATCAGTCTGTCTCCCACACCTGATCAGGAGTCTCGAGGACAAAGATGCCTTTAGAGCTTCAACACCCATCTTACAGGTAGGGAGATTGAGATCCAAAGGAGTAAACGGCTTGCCCAGGACACACAGCTGGTAAGCGATGGAGCACAAATTCTAATCTAGCTGGCCTGACTCAAATCTAGCTGGCCTGACTCAGAGTGCGAGCTTTCTGTGAAAGATGCCGGGCTTATGGTCCAGGTGTCGGGTGGGTAGCCCTAAAACAGGCTCTCAAAGCTCAGAAGACATTAGCCTCTTAGACTGAGAACAGACCAAAGGGCCTCAGATCTCATCTCAGTTCTACCCCTGGTTTGCCTTGTGCTTAGGGCATATCCCTAAACCTCTTGGGCCTCAGTTTGCCTTGCCTGTGAGCTGGAAAGGTAAACACTGATCTACTTAACCCCCGCTTCCAAGGAGATTCAGAGTGGGAGCATTTGGGCTTGGAAACTGCAGCATGTGATTGTAAGTGTCAAGTGTGTTGCATAGAAACCAAATCCCTTGTCTTAGACATGTCTGCCTCTTGATTTCCTGCTCTGTGAGAGGAGATCAATGATGCTAACCCAACAGGGCCGCTGTGAGCAAGGTCTGAGCTTGGATATGGACTGATAAGGGTCATGTCTGCTCCTGCCTGTGGCTCAGATTGCAACCAACTTGGAAAATCCTGGAGATGTCATTTTCAGCCCATCCAGAGCTTGTCACCTATGGGCTTCAGCCACAGTTCCAGGACAGATTCTGGTAGGGGAGCAGATACACTCAGGAAAGTGGTGGTCAGGGAAGGAAGCAGTCACTGCACACACCTCTGCCCACCCGTATTCCCTCCCTGATGGTCTTGGTAAGGCAGAGCAGTCATACCTCCACCTGCAATAATGGCAGCCTCAGCTCCGACCATCACATGTTACTCCTCAGGAGCCAGGGTGCCTGTGCCAGCCAGGGACTCCCTAGCCAGAAGAGAGTGTAGGCCACATGACATCTGACCAACAGGCCCTGTCTTAAGGTGGTGGATAGTCCCAGCCAGGGTGTTAGGAGACTTTATTCTTCTCTTGGCTCTATTTCTGCCTGGCTGTACAACCTCAGACCAGTTCTTCCCCCTGTGTCAAGTGAGGATGTGTCTCAGTCTCCAGCATAGGGCTGTGGAGATGAGGTAGTGGGTAACAGGGCGAAGGGCTAGAGGAGGCATCAGACCACAGAATTGGCGAGGGGCAGCTGGTATAGTTTTGGAGCCCAGGAGCTCATTGTCAAGGGAAGGAAGGAGAAAGGAGGTGCCTTGAGGACAGGGATTGGGAAGAGAGAGCATTCGCCCTTCCTGACCCCATCCACCTGCCATAGGATTAACTCAGAATCCTAGCCTGCCATCCTGACACACTGCCCGCTTGCCTGCTTCCCTCAGAGCCCACGGCTGTCCCCTCAGCTCACACACTCCATGCCCTCCTCCACCCCTGCAGAGCAGGGCAAAGTTGCTGGGGGAAGGGGTGGGGGTGGAGGTGAGAGATCCCACACAAGCTGACAGGGGGCCAGTGAGATGACCCCTTCAGGTCTCAAGACTCGAAACTGGAAGCTCCAGCCTCCCAGTTTGTAGAGGAGGCAGCCGAGACTCAGAGAGGGGATGCCCAGGGCGCCCCACGTGTCCGTGGCTCCTGGGATAGAGCTCAGGCATCCCAGCTTGGGTCCCCACTGCAGCGCCTCGGGGGCTTCTGGGAGGCCTCACCTTCTAGAGCCCACAGGTGGTGCTTCACCAGCTCTACCACCTCCTGCCTGTCCTCTGAGAGCACGATCCCAAAGCCGGCCAGCATGTAGGAGACATCCGTGGTGATCCCCGCCCTCACCTTCTGGATGGTGGGTACCACGCCCACTAGCAGCAGCAGGGCCACCTGGAAGAACCCCAAAATTAGGATGGCAGGGCCTGGCTGTGCTCACACCAGGCACTCCCATCCCAGGAGAAGTGTTTTCTGAGACTTCAGGAGATAAACTCCAGCAGCCCGTGGGCTGCAGCCACATGCCCATCACTCATCACAGTGTTCTTATCTGTCTCTTAGAGCAGCATCCTCAAGCCTCTAATCAGCATGTTACAGATATGACTTTAGCCTCATCAACCCCAGACATGCTTTCAAGCAACTCAAGTGCACATGTGCATCTCTGAATCGTCTATCTAAATTTAGCATGAAATTTCCAGTTTTTCCATGTTGGAGAAAGCAAAGTGTCCCCTAAATGAGCACAAGCATTGAAGCTAGCCAGACCTGGATTCGAATTTTGGCTACCCCGAGATATTGGCTGTAGGAACAAGGCCAAGTCAAATTCATCTCTCAGCCTCAATTTCCTCCATCTGTGAAAGGGAGAAGACTCATACCTACCTCCCAGGATGTTCCGATTTTTTTTGTCTCTTTTAGGGGGAGGGGTGGGGGTGGTGGTGGGGATTTATCAAACATATATTATTTCACTAAATCTTCCCTACTGAAAGGAAGTAATTCTATTTCCTCCATTTCACAGACAAACTAGTACCTTCAGGGATGTTGAGTACCTTGTCCAACATCACTTGAGGTAAACAAAAGAGTGAGATTTAAATCTATGTTTACATGACTCCAGAACTCATGCTCTGACCCTGTGTGAGCCCAACAAGGGTTAGCATCCCCTCCCTTCTGGGTAGGCCAGCATTCCCAAGATGGCCAGAAGCAAGAGGATAGGATTGCGGGTGGGGCTCTTGGAGAGTTGAGCCTAAGTCATCTCAGGGTTGGGGGTTGGGAGCAGGGGTCCAGAGGCAAATGGCATGACAGAGGCAGGACATACCTGGTAGATGGCCGTCCCTGTCAGGGTGACTGAAAGCACCAGCTTCAGGGGGAGTCGGAATCCTGCAGTCCCCAAAAGGAGGCGTATGGTGAACTCCAGCACCACCCAGGCCCCGGAGCCCCCTCCGGCCCAAAGGACCCAGGAATAGGACCAGGGCTCAGAGGATCCTGGACCACCAAGGCCAGTCAGGGACTTCCCCTTGTCTCCTGATGACAATGGTACTAAAGGTAGGAGCTGGCCTTCTACAGCAGCTGTTCTGTGCGGATGAGGGGTGCGGTCACCCGTCACTCTTGACCTCAGCTCCCCACCCCATACCTCGCTGCGGAATGTAGATAGAGTGTCTGAAGTAGATCCAGGCTCGGGATGCGAAGCCATGCTTGCAGGTGTGGGAGCTGCGGAAAGACCCAGGCAGGGGGCAGCTCTCAGGAGAAGCTCCTGCCCCGAGCCTGGGCCCCAAGGTCTGGTTGATTCTTCAACTCTGCCCCACCATGGGGCCCAGAGCCAACCTCCCAAACAAACCTGCCTGCCCAGGCCTGTCCCCCAGCCCAAAGGATGTGCCTGGAACCTCACCTGCTTTTCAGCTTCTTCTGGCAAAGGAGGGTCCTCAGATATTCTTCAGAGTAGCTGCTCTGCAGCCCCTGTGGGGACAGAGGACAAGAAGGTGGGACCTGTCTTGAGCCATCCCTGGGGCCCTGGCTCAGGGTACCTTGCTGGGCACCCAGTAGGTGCTCCATACAAACCTCTTGGCTGTGGTAGAGTACAGAGAAAGGGCACCTTGTGGGCATAAGGGCCCCCCAGAGCTGTCCTCCCCTCCTCCTTAAATAAAAGACTAATCCGTCTCCTAGCTAAGAACTCCCAATGCTGGCAAGTCTTTCCTAAGGGCTATTTCCAACCCTCCCCTGCTTTGCTCAGTCTCTTCACATCACTGCCTTCCTCCTGGCCCTCTGGCCTTTGCTAGCTGAGAAGGGGGCTAAAGGGATACTATGTCCCACGAGTTTATCCCTGACCAGGACACAGGCTAGGCCGTTTTGGGTCAGATGCCCCAGGCCTCTCCTACTCCAGGGAGATCACAAGGGTGACCTGATTTGTCTAAGCCACATTCCAGGCCTTAAGCTGCCTGCCAAGTGGCAGAGGTCCACAGTAAGATGCGGTGAGCCCCTGGCCCCTGATCATTTGGAAAATATAGGCCAAGTCACCCATTGCCATGGAAACCCTGGGATCCAGGGCAGGTGTGGATCAGCTCAAAGAATGACTGTGTCCTTTGAGGATTAAAACTCTTTGACCAAGGGCCAAAGAGGATTTTATTTCTCCTAAGACTCCCCAAGAAGAAAGGCGTGCAGTGGAAGGAGAGGCTGAGAAGATCCCCAGGAGAGGAGGGAAGGGCCTGAGCAAGGCAGAGACGTGCCGGCGTATCCTGGGGAGCCGCTCTCCTCCTCTGAGCATCTGGAGGGCAGTAGTGACAAGTACTGAGGACCCTACTGCTACCCTGTGAGCATGAAACCTGCAGTCAAGGGGGCCAGCGGGGGATCCAGGGCCACCCTGGAGACACTGAGCCCACCCGCCTCTTCTCCCCCGTGGGGACCTCACTCCTTCTCTGGTTTCAGTCCCAGCCCCTCTGTTGAGCTCCAGGCCCAGGGTCCAGCTGCCCGCCAGACCCCTCGGCACCACACACGCACAGCTGTACGTCGCCCCCCGCACACCTGCTCTCATCCAGGGCATCTCGCCAGGAACTGGCGCCACCACCCACCCACTGTCTGTCCTGGATGCCACCCTTCAAGCCTTTCCTTCAACCTCCCCATCTGCAGAGCAACCAGCCTTTTGCATCTCTGTGGGGTAGTTTCCCTCCTCCCCCTCTCTCACCAGGAAAAACCTTGACCCCTCCTCCACCCATGCTCTGGGATTGCAATTCTCGCACTGTAAGTGTAGCTCTGTATCCATTGCCCCCAGCACGCTGGGAAGTCCAACACAGTTCACCCAGCTGAGTCTATAGCCCCAGCCCAGGACCTGGCATAGGGTAGGTGCTTGGAGAATGGAGAATATGATTGGCATATCTTATAAGAATTCTCCCTTGCCATGACATCTTCATCCACACACACACCTACCCAAAACTTCAGAAATATTTGCTGAGTGTCTACCATGTCTACCATCTCTACCATGATGCTGGGAAAGTTTGAAGGCAGGAGGAGAAGGAGGTGATAGAGGATGGGACGGTTGGATGGCATCACTGTGTCAATGGACAGGAGTTTGAGCAAACTCTGGGAAATGGTGAAGGACAGGGAAGCCTGGCAAGCTGCAGCCATGCAGTCACAAAGAGTCAGACACACTGAACCACTGAACAGTGTGCCAAGACCTGCCCGGTGCTGCAAACCATGCAAGAGTGAAACAGATGCAGCCCGTCTCTGCCACTCACGCTCTTTGCCATGCCTGCAGTGCCTTTCTTTCTCTCTCCCTATGCCAGATCTTCCCTGACCTTCACCCCCTGCCACGTCTGCTTCCTCCAGGAAGCCCTCCAAGCACGACTTAGTTCTTCCAGCCCTCCCCTTTACCCAAAGTTATCCAACCTAGGGTTGATGTAATTCAGGTGCTCTCTGAATCATGTCAGCATCTACAGAGCTTCTATTAGGCCCAAGGCCCTGGCCTGTCTCATTTCTCCAGCTAGATCCTTGTTCCAGAAATAGGGCTATGAGTTCCCTGTCTTCCAGCCCACTTCTCCTTTGTTGAGTCCCCACTCTGCAAACAGCTCGGTGCCCCAGGCATCCTGGGTGCCAGCCGAGGGCCTGGCTTGGCCTTTGCTTGGGGAAGGATGACTCACCAGTTCCTCAGTGACTCAGCCAAGTGTTTTCTGAGTACCTGCTATGTTCTAGGCCCTACACCAAGCATGACCACATGTAGGAGACCAAAAGACCTGGGTGAGTCCAAGGTGTCTTGAGTGCTGAGTACAAGCCCACCCAGCCCTGCGCCTTTACCTTGGAACCCGTGGCTGCCCCATGACTGAAGCTTCTCACCAGCTGCACTGGGTACCAAAGGCTCAGGAATCCGAGGCCCAGAAGGAGAGGCAGCGAGGCCAACAGCGAGTAGTGCTTGTAGATCTGGAGGGACGGACAAACACCAAGACACATCTGCCTTCCGCCTCCTTTCCCCAGTCAAAGACTGAGATTCATTTCCCTTTCCAGCTCACAGGGGCCCCTGAAGGTGATCGAGGGTGCGTGGGAAGGCTTCTGGTTCTATTACTATCCTACAACCTAGGTCACTTGGCACCGACTCCTACTTCTCCTTCTCAGGCCCCACAGAGGTGCTTGCCCCTCCTTCAGGCCCCTAGACTCCCCGGGCCCTTTCAGGAGCCAAAGGGAGGATGTTTTGTGAGTCCCTCCTACCCACCCCAGGGGACTGCCATGGGACCTGAAACAGGAGACAGCCAGCTTCTACGTCCCTATGTTCCTGGTGCTTTGACACTGGCCTGTTTTTGTTTTTTTCTATTACAGTTTGCAACCTGAGCAACTGCGAAGAACATGCCCTGCCTCCTGGGGCTGAGGCCCTCCTAGGGTTGAGCATGGATTCATTTATCTGTTAATGCCATATGTTTTTACTGAGAGCTTAGTATGTGCCAGGTCCTGGCTGGTGAAAAAGACCAACCACGTCCTTACTCTCACGGGAACCACCTAAGCTTCAACTCTACCCTGAAGGATTCGTGTTATCAGCTCCACTGTGGGAGTGGGGTGGAGTGGGTGGGGGAACCTGAGCCTCAGAAAGGTGATAAGGTGTTCTCAAAGAACCTGGCACCACTTGGCATCATTGCATATATTTGCTTGTTTGACTGTGTGTCCCCTTCCAGAAAAGGCAGCTCTTGGGATGCCAGGGACTTCATCAGTCTTATTCACAGCTCTACTCAGGGCCTAGAAATGCCCCTGGGACAGAGAATATACTCAAATATGTTTGTGGAATGAACTAAGGCAGGAAGGGATAAAGCTGGATTCAAACCTGGTTGTCTGACTATGTAGGTTACACTCACACCCTTTGGGCTCTGGACCAGGCAGCTTCACACCCTAACCAAGCCCAGTGAACCAGGGTCTGAGGTTCTGGAATTCTCTTTTTAGCCCTCTGAGACCATCCCCCGACTCAGTGCTTGCATTCTGCAGCTTTCTTCACTCCTTCTCCAGCCCGGCCAAGGGAAGGCCGGGCAATTGATAATGGGGAGATTTCAGGGTTCCTCTCCCTCCTTCTCTGCCCCTTCCCTCCCTTCCCTCTCCCAGACAGGAAGCTCCTGAGGGCAGGCCCAGCTGTCTCTCCCACAGAAGGGCCGACCTTGGAATGAGCACATGGCTAGAGGCATGAATCCCATGCCCAGCAGAAGTCAGCAGGGAAGCATGTAGACAGAGATGAAAGGAGCCTCGCCGGCTGACGCAGCTCCCCCATGCCACGCTGTCCCGGGCTGTTGCGAGTCCGTGGTTACCTTGGGTGACTCGGGACACTCTGCCCTTTGCCAGACCTGGACCCCCAGATGAGCCCAGGACAGCAGGCTGCCGAGCAAGTGGGCAGCTCCATGTCTGATGGTGGCACAGGCAGCCAGCGGATAGTAGAGGGCAGGGTAATAGAGCAGAGCCAGTATCTTCCACGGCCCTGGAAGGCAAGACAGGCAGAGAGACACACAATGGAGGAGCAGAGGTGGGGCCTGGGTCCCGCCCATCCCCACTTCTCTCCCGTCTCTATCTCCCCAGCCCCTCAGCTGATTCAATAGGCAACAGCCCTGCATTCAAGCCAGGCTCTTGACTAGTATCACCTCCGTGATCTTGGGCAAGTTACCTCTTGAAGTCTCAGCTTCCCCATCTGTAAAATGGAAATAAGAGAGCATATTAGCCAAGATCAAAGGAGAAGGTATATGTAGGGTGCATAGCACCGTGCCTCAGTTAGTACTAAATAAATTCAGCTACTATTTTATTAGTGTTCCCATCTCTGACCCTTGGCCTCCACCACTGTAGAATGGAGCTAATATCTGCACTTTGTGGAGTTGTTGTGAGGATCAGATGACCTAAAGAGGACACGTTGGAGGGCGGTGGCTCCTCTGGATGGTGGCTGTGCTTTCTACCACCACTTCCTTAAGCCCAGATCAACTCTCCAGGACCCCTCCCTATTCCCCTCCCCACATTCCTTCATGTTCACATGGGACTAGGCTGTCTGGGGTCTGGGGGACTCAGCCTTTGCCCCCTCACCCAGGGGAGCAGAGTTTGTACAGGAGCCAAGAGAGCAGCATTGACCCAAGGATGGAGTGACAAGATTCCAGGCACTGTGGTGGGACAGTTGGCGAGGGTGATGGGACAGTGTCTTCTGGCCAGTGGCTCATGACTGGGATCAGGAGCCCCAGTGCTCTGGAGATCTACCCGCCTGCTGCCGTCCATCCAGCCTGGGGCATGAGCCATGCTGGGTACCTTGGCCGGGTGGTGAGGCGAGGCTCAGGAAAGGCAGCGGGTCCTCGGTGGGGAGCAGCAGGCACAGGGAGCTGAAGAGGACCACGAAGACGGCGGTAGGCACGGCCCGGGGCCTGTCTCCAGCCAAGAAATCCACAGGGCTGGTACAGAGCAGGGGCAGACAAGAGCGAGTCACTCAGGCCCTGCACGCCCGTTACCACCCCGTGTTCCAAACAGGGGGAGTTGGAATCCTGCTTTCCAGATGGGGAAACTGAGGCCCCTTCATGTATTCATTCCACAAATGTCTGTGGAGTGCCTCCTACGGATCCAGACCTGGGCCCTATGGCAAGTGACTCAGGAACACGCCCCCCTCCCCCCAACACACAGACGCAGAAGGAGCAAGTCTAAGCACTGCTCCCCCCCCCACCCCGCCCACTCTGGAAGCTTCAGGAAACGGCTGCCTCCACACTAATCGGTCTGTCTGGGCTGGCAGACCTTCAGAGAGCTGGAGAGTCACAACATCCTTATGCAACGGCCGCCGCCCTGGCCTGGGAGTGGCCCCAGGGCAGAGGGCAGACAGCGGGCATGGTTATCCCAGGCATTGCCCCTCTGAGCTCAGAGCAAGCCTCTGAGACCCTCTGCTTGCTCTAGCTTGCCTCCATGCCCAGAGGGCTCTATCCTGCTTCGTTCTCCCCCGGGCCCACCCCTAGGCAGGGCAAGCTCTTTTTCCAACCAGCTGGTGCAGCAGAAACCCCCGGCTCATTCCCATCAAAACCAGTATGGCAGGCCCCACCTCGGTGTGCAGTTCTGAGTGCAAGGCTGTCTACACTGAGGCTCCGCCTTCCACCTCCCCCGATTCTTCAGTTTCTCTCACACTTGCCTGCCCAGTCCCAACGCCTCAGAGTCATCCCCACCCCAGGCTCTGGGGTTGCAAGGCTGAAGGAGGCAGGGGGAGAAATTTCAGCCAGAGGGGCTGGAGGTCAGTCCCTCATAAACCTATGTCAGTAGGAAACACCCTCAGGGAAGAGGGCGAAGATGGCGCGGAGTGATCATGGCCCGTCCAGACCATGGGTTGCCTGAGGGGGTGTGTCCTGGAGCTGGGCCCTCTTGGGCTCCGTCTCCCTGGGGTCTGGAACAGGAGTGGGTGCCCCTGAGCGGGTCCCTCCCCTTCTCTCTGGGAGTCCCCAACAAACCTGGAGATCTTGATGGAGGGGGCAGACGGGAGAGCCTCCAGGCTGAGAGGGTTCTGGGTGTCACTGAGGCCCAGGTACCTAACAACTCACCACCCTCCCAGAGTGGCCCTGTCAGCTGGGCCCCCCAGAGAGGGGAGCCCAGGCCAAGGCACCAACCTGGGCAGCCCGGGCCTGCCATGCCCGCAGCGGGGCCAGAGCTGGCGGCGCCGCACCAGCGTGGCCAGCAGGAGCAGCGCGAGGATCTGAAAGAAGAGCACAGAGGCGGGGCTGGGCGCCCAGGCCTTCCCCAGGGGCTGAGTCAGAGCCCTCGGCCCTGGGAACCCCTAACCCCCATGCACGCTCGGGCAGCATGTTGGGGACTGGCACGGAGGTGACAGAAGTTTGAGAGGTTATACTCCGTCTGCACTCTGGTTTGGGTCCCTACCCCGGGAGAACTCCCAGTACCACCACCCCCCACCCCCATGTTTAGGCTCCCAGCGTCTCCCTTCACCACCCCAGCCTACATCCCCCTGTTCAGGCGGGCAGCAGGTCAGTTTGGACTCACCGACAGCACAGCCAGGCAGGTGTGGTAGAGGCCGGGTGGCACGTTGGGCTGGCAGAAGGGGACCAGCCTGCAGAGCAAATGAAGGCTGGTCAGGCTGAGGTAGGAAAACCCCAGGTGTGCGGCGAGGTCTGGGGTTCCAGGCTCCTTATGCTGGGGCTCTACTCATCACCTCCCTTGACCCCTCTGATCGCTCACACACAGTTCCACCTTCTCAGAGCTGTTCTGGGCCCCATGACCCTACGGGGTGCCAGTCCCATACCAAGGCTTCAGGTTACAGGGCTGAAGGAGGCAGAGGGCTCCCAGGGGAAGACATGGGAGAAACAGAATGGGTCGACTCAGCCTTTCTCTCCATCAAGGCTCGCTTCATTCCTCCCTCCTCCAGGAGGCCCCCCAGACTGCTCCAGGTGTCAAAGGCCTCTTTTCCAAACTGCGGCTGAGCATACCACCTGGATCCAGCAATCAAGCACTTGGTTCTGTGATCTGCCTTTCACTCACTGGTATCTGAGTCTGGTCTGTCTGTGACTGGAATGATCCACCTTGGTCTTCCAGGATTTATGTCTCTACTTGTTTTACGTTTCCTAAGGGCTGAGTCCTGTGTCAGTGAAAGGTATCAGGTGGAAGCCCTGAGCTCAGGATTGGACCTGAACCTAGAAGAGCAGATAGGATTGGGTTCCTGCAGGAGGGCTAGACCTCTGGGTTTGCCCAGCCAGAGCCTGGGAGCGCCAGCAGGAGGCCACCAATGTGGACGGGGCCACCAAGTTCTGGCGGATGAGGCATCGGAGGAAGCCCCTGCTGCAGCTGGGCCTGCCCTGCCTAGGGGTGGGGGTAGAGGGCTCACCCACCCTGCTGGGCTCCTTCCCCTGTGTGGACAAGACGAATCTCAAGGGTGAGCCTGAGGACTCTGCACTAGAACAGCCCAGGCGTCCTGAGCTTGGAAATATCAGAGAGTGAGCAGCAGGAAAGAACCCAGTCCTGTGGGCTTGTCCTTCGGATACAGGGTACAGAATAAGTCTTTTTTGTGCAACTTCTTGGCCCAAGCAGCTCCAGCCTCTTTCCAAAGCAGAGTAGTGCTCGTGGTAGAGTAGAGTAGGCGCCACAGGGGACCAGGTTCCTTCTGTCTGCGCTCAGGCCTCACACAGTCCACTTACAACTCTGAGGCACCTTACTGGAGTACGTGGGGTGGGGTTTGGGTGAGGCAGGCTCCCTGACCAGCCCCAAGAGTCCAGAGCCACCACTCCTGGCCATCCCTGCTGGCATCTCATCACTTGACAAAGTCCGACTCAATCCTGCCCCCACCCCCAGGCCCAGCCAGAGCAGGGGCCTCCGCAAACTGCTCCTGGGCAGCCTGACCCTTCCCCATTCATCCTAGACCAGGAGGCACCCTGGACCCCTCCACAGCCCTGTCTGGGGGAATCACTGGCCTTTCTGTACCACCTGGCACCCGCCTCCATCTACCTTTTATTTATCTCCATTTGGCTGAGACTCATGGACCCTCAAATGTTTGAGGTCTGGGCAACAGAAATTTGGCTGAGCAAACGCTTGGCTGATGGCCCGTGGACCCATGTTTTGTGCTATGGGGCAGACAAGATGGCACAGACACAAAGAACGCCATGGTGGGGAGGGTGGGAGCACGCTCCTTGAGGGAGTGCAAGCAGATAAAGATGAAGAGGGGGAGACATTTGGGGCAAGGCCTTGGGGCGGGTGGTATTTGAGTTTGGAAGATGGTTAGCATCTCTTCAGGCAAACAAGGGCCAAGGGAGATCCATGCGGAGGAAAGAACAGGAGAAAGTGCAGCGGCGGGCAGCAGCGAGTGGAGCTGGGGCAGCACAAGGCTTTCAGCTTGACTGGAGCCCAGAGGGCAGGCTGAGGGCCGGTTATAGCAGGCATGGGAGGCACTAAGCGTGTTTAAGCAGGACAGTGTTCCAGATTCTAGGAGATTTCTGTGGCTAGATTTGAAGGACTTCCCTGGTGGTTCAGTTGTTGGGAATCCACCTCCCAACGCAGGGGACATGGGTTCAATCCCTGGTCAGAGAACTAAGATTCCACATGCCATGGGGCAACCAAGCCCACACACAAGTACTCTGGGGCCTGTGTTCAGCAACTAAGACCCAATGCAGCCAAATAAATAAACATTAAAGACAAAAAGAACAGCCTAGTACTTACTAAGCATTGAGTAAGTGCCATGTACTGCTTGTTCCACATGCTAACTCAGCTATTACTTAAGAGGTGGATGCTATTAGGATCCTCCTTGTGTAAACGAGGAAAACAAGGCTCAGAGAGGCTAGGCGTCTTGCCCCAATCACACAGCTAGTAAAGCACCAGAGACAGGATTCGAACTGCGGCAGTCTGACTCCGGTAGCCGCAAGTGAACAGGCCGTGAAGGATAAGGAATATGTGGAAGCTATTAAGCTGAACCATATGAAACTGCCATTTCTTTACATCAAAGACAGTTGAGTATCAGCATTTTCAAATGGCTCGGCGCAAACAGTCTCAGAGGTATTCAGGAGGAAGAATTGACATGACTTAATGTGGAGGAGCGGAGGGAAGGGGCGTTTCTGGGATGGCTGTAGGGTCCTGGGCCTTATCCCAAGATGAAGAGTGAGGGCCAGCGTCCAGTGGAGTCCAAGGAAGCAGAGGCCTGGTACTGGGCAATTCAGAGGTGGTGATGGGCACTCGGAGACAGAGGCCAGACTGCCAAGTGGTGAGGACAGTGGGACAAAGGAGAAGCCAGAACACTGTTTCTAGAGTTTGACTCTGAGCAAGAAGCTGCACAGGGCCCCACCCAGAGCAGAGGGTAGAGCACAGCTCTGGGGGTGAGACAAAGAGGCTGACTGTCTGGGGTGGGGGTCTGCAGGCCTGGGGTCCAGGGAGGCCTGAAGCCCTGCTCCCCGGCCCTGTCCCCCTCCCACAGCAGAGTGACCTGCGGATCACCCTGGCGTTGGCCTCGCTTGGTAGGAGGGCAGGCCATGGAGGAAGCCTCCCAGTTCCGCCTTCCAGGCAGCTCTTTGAAGTGGTGGGGAGGTGACTGACATCCTGGACAGCTGCCACAGATGTATTTGTGTCCCCAGGCTCTGGCTGGGGAGCTCAATATTGATGATGGGTGGATGACACATGAGCACATGGCAAGTAGCGCCCGTAACCTGGCCGGAGGAGCCTTTGCGGGGAGGAAGGAGCCAGCCTGGCTTCTATAGATCAATCCTATGTCCAGAGAAGACCCCTGCCAGTGCATCCCATCCCCATCAGATGCACCCCCACCCCCTAACCTCTCCAGCCAGGCCCTGGTGCCAAGGGGGCACGTGGGTAAGTGTGACCAGGAGGTTGAGTCCATCCCAGACACTGTCACCATTTCCACGACCCTGACTCCAGCCCAGTGAAGCACGGGGGGAACCCCTGTCCAGAGCTCCTCCAAGTTTGGGGGCACCACCTCACCGGGGTGTCTGACTCACACGGGAAGAAGTGAGTCCAAATTCACCTCCTTGGGATTCCCCTGGGCTCCCAGCTTCCCACGCCCACCTCAGCAAGAAGCTCGACTTGGTTGGGCCAAGTAAATAGAGTCAAACAAAGTTCTTCATTCTCACCTGCAGTGGGAGAAAGGAGCTACAAATACGAGATGTCACCTACCTCAGAGGTAGTACTGCTCGTCACTCAGTCCCTGCCACGCTTCCAATTTTATTTTAAGGCCATGTCTAAATACCGGAGCCACGGAGCTGGCTGCAGGCACCCGGCCCCAGCCAATGCCTGGGTCCTGAGGTGGCTATGGACACAGCTTCCAACTAAGGCCTTAACTTGGGTGGAAGTCTGTGTCCTCCTGGGGCTCCTGGGACCCTCTCCATTCTTCTGCTTCTCTCAGCTCACACACACACACACACACACACAGCAGGAACCTGGGGAGCCCTCGGCTCTCAGGCAAGGGAGGTGGGTACATCGTGCTGACCGCAGGACTGCATCCCAGGTGGTCAGAAGCCCAAGTTCTCTAAACAACACTCCTTCCCCCAGGCTGGGGTGGGGCCTGCCTCCCTGCCGGGTGACCCAGGCCTGGCCAGGCTGCAGCCCGGCCCCTGGGAAGGCACCAGAGCATTTTCCCTTCTCCAGTTTTGGTTGCTGATGGAGAACAGATGTGCACACATCTGGCTTGACACCGCCCACCCCCCACCCCCGGCCTACCTCACCTTTCCAGTTCCCCAAACCCTCAGACAGAGCAGGGAGGTGGGGGATGGGGCCGAGGTCAGGAACAACAATGGGAGAACTGGGCTCTGGGGCCCACGCAGGCTGGGTGTCCTTGGCAGCATGGGGGCACAGGGAGGTCCAGCTCCTCTGCCAGCTTGCCCAGATTAAACAAAGATAGAGGGATCTGGGCAGAGGCAGCCGTGGGCCGAGTCCTCAGGCCACACAGGCCTGGGCAGAGGCCACCTCCCTCCCCTGACCTGGCCCGGGCACTCCTGCTGAAGAGAACTGGATCTCCTATCTCCACAGAGCCTCAGACCAGCCTGCGCCAACAGGGCAGCCTGTTCCCCCAGGCCTCCCCCTGACCCGGGCCTGCTCAGAGAAACTGACGCTCATTAACAGCACACCCAAGATGGTCACCTCAGAGACCAGTAACCCCTTGAAGGCAGGACCAACTTCCCTCAGCCACTCACCCAGCACTCTCCGTCTTGGCTACAAGCCAGAGTCACCCAGCCCAGTTGGATCTGAGTTTGCAAGAGGGGCCCCAGGAGTCTATTTTTGAAACACACCACAGGGAGTTCCCTGGTGGTGCAGTGGTTAGGACTCAGCGCTTTCATTGCCAGAGCCCGGATTCAATCCCTAGCCAGGGAACTAATATCCCGCCGGCCATGCAGCATGGCACCACCATCCCCTCCAAAATAACAGTCAAAAAATAAGCACACCACACAGGTGATAGTTAGGTGCCCAGCATGGCCAAGGTCCCCCACCTCAAGTATCTTAACACCAGCGCAAGGGCTGTTCTCACAGAACAGGGGAGGAGTTGAAACCCAGAGAGGCTGTGACTTGCCAAGGGTCCACAGAGCAAATGAGCAACAGAGTCCCTCTTAGCAACCCTTGCTCAGGGTCTTCCCCAACCACCCCCCAATATCAGTAACCTCTGCCACACCCCACATGCTGGCCAAGAAGAGCCAGAGAGAGTACAACTCACCCCTCGGGCTGGAGCTCCTGGCCACCCTGGGGCTCGTCGATGTACCAGCTGTCATAGGAATCCTCGTCGTCAGTGGCCCCGGAGGAGGTCTGGTTCCCTGCTGCCTGGGTGGACATCCTCAAACCCTTCTCCTCTGACACCGAACAAGAGGGAAAAAACCACTATAGATGTGAAAAGAGGCTTAGGGGGAAAGAAAAAGAAGAAAGAAAGAAAACCCAAACAAAGAAAGGTTTCTCTTTAATCCTAAAGGTTACTTTCTTGCTTTTAGCTTTCTGGGAAAAGCCCGTCTGGGAGTGAGGGCTGCAAGAGGAGGGAAGGGCTTCTGTCCCCTCCTGTCCCTTCCCCCCCAGTCTTGTGTGGTCTTGCAGGAGGCTATTATCCCTCGGGGTCGGTGCCCCCTCGGGGTCCCTAGGCTCTTGCTAGAGCACCTGTCTGTCTCTTTGTGACTGGCCACCGGTAGGCTTTGCCTCAAAGCACCATTTTCAAGGAAGTTTTATCCAATCCAAGCTGCTCACAGAGACCTCCCCCCTTCCTTCCCCTCCTCCCACCCACCCAGATGGACCCACAGACACACACTCAAGGAAGGACCAGGGAGGAAGAAGCTGCGGAGATGAAAGGGTGGGCGGGCAGCGGGCGGGCTCAGCACACCCGGCTGGACTCTCCCAGCTGGGCTCCTGTCCCCTCCCGCTCTCAGGGGTCCAGCCCAATCCCCTCCTCTTTGTTCAGGTTCCCTGGAGACCATCCCCCAGCCTCAGCCTGCCCCTCACTGGCCCCTGTGGGCGCCACTGATGGGAACATACCCAGGATCCTCGCAAGCCCCCCTCCCAAAGGTGGAGGCCCGGCTCCACCGGCGGTCCGAGCCTGGGAAGAGCGTGGCCTGGAGGGCCAGCACCTCACTGCACCCACATACCTGCCTTCCGCGCCTGCCCCAAATCGCTCACACCTTTGCCCAGCACATCTACTGGGCCCCTACTTACAAGACAGGCATTCTGGTAACCCAGGGAGACTGCTGGGGCTGGGCCAGGGGTGGAGGCAGGGGAGGGAGCCCGTCCTTTCCCTCTCCTGGAGGAACATGTGTCCCTCGCGGGTAAAACCTTTTTGTTTCTCCAACTTGATTTCACAAGGAGATAACTCACCCCCACAAGGCATTTAAATTAGTCCTTTAAACTCAAACCAGACCCGCGAGTAGGCAAGAGCCCTGCCTGCCTCCTGTTCCCCCCAGAGTGTGGGGTGTGGGTGAGGAAGGCAGGAGTGGGGTTCCTCTCCCCTTCCTGGTCCCCAACTGTGGGTGGGAGTACAGCAAGATACAGACAAGGCAGAGAGCGGTTCTCAGGACCCTACTCCTGGGTGGGAGGCAGACCCCCTCCCTGAACTTTTGAGGGTCCCTGAACTTTTGAGGGTCCCTGTCCTTTCAATACCCCACAGGTGCCTGAGCCACTGCCTTACCCAGCTAAGGCATTCATTCAACAGCTTCGGAAAAGGACATTTATCTATTTATGGTTTTAACACAAATTCACTGAACACCTACTAAGTGCCAGCACTGTTTGGGGCCCTGTGACAGGAGAGTCTACAGTTTAGGAGGATACAGCAGTTTAGGAGGAGGCGGTAAATAAGCTCGAATCTGAAGGTTACAAAGGGAACGCAGGTTGCCCTGCTGTACACAAGAAACTGAATTTGGTTTGAAAGGACAGGTTGGGTGGGCTGGAGGGAAGCATGTTCCTGAAAGAGGGAACAGCCTGAGTGATGCTCAGAAGGGTCAGAGCTTGAGATCCTAGAAGCTGTCCTTCCAGATTCTGTAGCCAGGCCCACCAAACCTTCCAGAATTAGGACGTGATTTTGCCCTGTTGGCCTTGGCTCCTCCCTCTCCTTCCCAATGGCCCCTCTTCCGGGAAGAGGGCTCCGGCCACCCCTCCCCTCCCCCACAGAGACGTCAGTAGCTTGCTGACTCAGAGCTGAACCTGAACTTTGATGCAACACAGGAGCCCACACTTCCCATCTGATTTCAGGCATGTGGGGGTGAATCCTGCCTCCCAGGCCCCACTACGATCTAAGGACAGAGCTGGGTCTCTGCTCCTCTGCCCTCCTTCCCCCTGATGCATGGTTGACTGGGGCCACACAAGCTATCTAAGCTGGGTTTGGCTCGCTGCCTGCTCCGGTGACCGTGACTCCTCCATGGGCCTGTCTCGTGCACACTGCTGTTTCTCCAGGCAGGTTTCCAGAGCCCTCTGCTCCAGCACCCGAGCCCACCTTCCCTTCACTGCTCAGGAGTCTTAGACCCGTAGCTTGCATGCATGCCCGCTAGGTTGCTTCAGTAGTGTCTGACTCTTTGCGACCCTATGGACTGTACCCCACTGTCTATGGGATTCTCCAGGTAAGAATACTGGACTGGGTTGCCATGCCCTCCTCCAGGGGATCTTTTAGGGAACAGCTAACTCTCTGATGTTAAATCTCCCTCCTGATTCCTCCAACAACTGGAATCCAGTCTGTGCTGGGGAGCTCACTTGCTCTACCAGGTAGAGAAGTTCGGAGCTGGATAAAAGCCCATCAGAAACTGCTTCCTACCCTGCAGGCAGCCTGAATCTGCCTTCCCAGTCTGGTTTGTTCATCCCCTCCTTCATTCAACAGCTCTAACTGCAGGCCGATTATGTGCCAGGCAAGGTTCTCCACGCTGAGAATAGAGCAGTGAGCAAGACAGAGAAAGTTCTGCACCCCAGGGACCTTCATGTGTAGTGGGGGCGGGGAGAAAGAACACGCATCACGTGTGCTGAAAGGGAAAATAAAGTGAGAGGAGGGAGGAGAGACAGACAGACAGAAGCAGTCTGTTTTCGGCAGGATGCTGAGGACAGGCCAGGTGAGAAGGTGATGTTTCAGCAGACACCTGAACGAAGGTAGGCACCCAGATGGGCACTGAGGAAAGGCACTCACGCTGCCTGGAGGGGCCTCCATCAGCCTCAGGGCCTGCAGCCAGACCAGCAGGGAGGGGCCCAAGCTACAAGGTCCAGGCTTAGCCCCTTCCCCATAGCACCCTTTCCTCACCCAAAGCCTGCTCTGCTTCCAAAGAGACCTCAAGTGAAGTCCGTGCCTCCTCCCGGGACTAGCCCGGAGCCTACGCAAAGAATGCGGAGACCACTTTCAGGAAGGCCCTCAGCAGAGGTGAGGAAATGATGAGCTTCGCCTCTCTCCCCAGCTCCAGGCACAGTGGAGAGAGGGCAGCCTTCTGCCCAGTTCCCCTAGTCAGAGCCAGGCTGAAAATGGTAGGAAGCAGGTCCAGAAGAAAAGAGCTGGGTTTCCATACGGCAGGGAGAAGTGCCCTGGTTGGGCAGGCAACCTACCTGGGTGATTTGAGCCCTGGGACGGGCTGTGTGACCGTGAGTGATTCCCTTGGCTTCTCTGAGTCTCAGCCCTGCCTCTCTTGCAGGATGGGGTAGGTTATCCAGCCAGGAGATTCTTTGTGGGCTCTCTCCTCTCTCCAAGGCCCCCACTCCCTGCCCTCAATGACTTCATGGCCCAGGAATGTGAAGCCAGCACACCAGGCACTGGTTGTAGTAAGAAGGTCAAAGCCACAGAGAGCGGCTGCGATTGCCCAGGGTCCCCCATTGTCTTTCACCCACCCACCCTCTTGGCCCCCCAGTAGAGTGGCCTCCACTCCGGGCGGGGAGGGAAGCAGGCTGAGTTGAAGATCCATGGCTATTGGGTGGTTGCGGAGCTCAGGCTAGGAAGGGAACCCCACTTCTTGAGCCCAAAGCACCACCCCAGCTTGAAGGTAGGAGAGCTCACATCTGTGAAATGGAAGGTTATCACTGAGGTGTTAGGAAGGATGCAGCCCAGTCAGATTGTGAGCTGGTAAGGAAAAGTCTTGAGAAAAGAAAGATGGCAATGACATGCTCCTGAATTCCTCCAAAGGCTTGCAGGTAGAGGGCAGGGCAGGCCCTCTGGGGTTGGCTGTATAGGGGGACTCTATCCAGAAGAGTCAGAGACCGGCACCTGCCCTCAGGAGAGGAGGGGATGTCGAGTGGAGGTACTTGGAAGACAGTGAAATCTTGGAGAAGGGAGAAGAGGGGAGGAGGAATAACAAGATGATTTGAGCAGTCCTGGAGGCTTCCTGGAGGAGGGGGCCTGGAGCGAGGCCCAGAGGCTCAGACTGTGAAGAATCAGCCTGCAGAGCAGGAGATCTGGGTTTGACCCCTGGGTTGGGAAGATCCCCTGGAGGGGGAAATGGCAACCCACTCCAGTATTCTTGCCTGGAGAATCCCATGGACAAAAAAGCCTAGCAGACTGCAGTCCACGGGGTCGCAAAGAGTTGGACACGACTGAGCGACTAACACTTGAGCAGTCTTAGAGACTTCCTGGAGGAGGGGGCCTGGAGTTGAGGCCTTGAGGTCAGCAATGGCAGCAAAGATGAGGTGTGTCATAGGAGAGTTGAGAAGGGGAATTTGAGAGACAAGGAGAGTGCAGAGCAGGGGTCAGAGATGCCTGGCACACTCAGATGAGGCCAATGCCAACACCCAAGGAACAGCCCAGGCCAACAGGGCTCCCAGCTGAATACAGATCTGGGGGTGTTCATGCTGAGAGGGGGTCACTAAAAGCTTCTGGGCTTGAGCAGACAAAAGTCATCTGCCATCTGGGCTTGGCACTGAGCTGCCCAGCCCTGCCCCTCGGGCTGGAGTTGGCCCATGCAGACCTCAGGACAGGGCTTCCTTCCTCTCCGTGTTTTTGTTCAAGTTGATTAAATCTGAGGAATTTTTGCGTCCAGGAACAGAGGCCCACGTGTGTGCCTTCAGCAGCCCATGGTTATCAAAATCCTTAAAGGGCAAAGTGCTAAGCTTAAAAGGAGCTGACAGTGGGCCAGAAGGCAGGAGGAAGAACCTCAGACACACCCCCAAGGACCCCCAGTTCCTCCAGAGGCCCCCACTTAGCATCTTAGCAATATCTCCAGAACTTTAGTAACACCACAAGAACTCCCAGAACCCAGTGTCAACCCTTTATGAGCCCCCAGAACTTCAGTAACACGCCAGAACATCTACAACACCTGAGAACTCCAGCTACTTCCTGAGGACCCTCAACTCTGGCAAATCAGGCATGGGTGGGGCAAGATGGTCAAAATCATAGTGGGTAGGTTCAAAAGGCCCAGAGACCCCTCACTGCTCACCACATTCCTATCCCAGCTTTTGCCTTAGAAGTCCAACTGCACCCCCAAAATTTCTACAGCACTGAAACCTCAGTAACATCCCAGAGCCTCAGCAACACCCCAGTCTCTGGCAGGGAGCCTGAAATCTCCCACAGCAGACTATGGCCAAGGAGTGCTTCAGTCCAGGAGTAGGGGGACGGCCCATGCCCCTACCTGTGCAGTCCAGCCCCCACGAGCCTGTGGATAAGCAGCCAAGGCAGGTTCAGCCCCATGTGGACCTATGAGCTCTGGGTCTGTCCCCATCTACACAGTGCACTCACACACACACACACACACACACACACACACAGAGAGAACTGCCCCCGGCACACACAGATACCTAATCCTGGCTCCAGACCCAGCCTGACCCCATTCAGTGGTTGGAAGGCAGCATTACTGGCTGCTCAGCTTATGAAGGAAAAGTGTGGGTTAGCTCTCTACTCCTACCTCCCTTGCTGCATGAGAGCATCAGTAGCATCATCTGATATGCCCTTCTTGGAATTCTCCTGCCCCCTCACCAATAGCATCACCACAGCAAGAGAGACTGAAGCCAGAGCGCGCTGGCATGAGTGTGGGCACTGGTGGGAAGGAGGGCAGCCAGCTCTTTCAGGGGAGTAGTTGTTCTTCCCCTCCCAGAGTGCTAGGCTAGAACTGGTTCAGAGGAGGGAAGGCAAGGAGGCAGATTTCAGCTCAAGACAAAGGTAGGTTTCTTAATCTCACAGAGTAGTGAGCCCGCCACAAGAGGAGGCAATCAAGAATTGGCTAGTAACATCAAGATGCTACAGAGGGTTTCCTGCCTTCACAGGAGGGCTGGTCAAAAGGCCATGAGGACTCCCCTAGCTTTAGAGGCCTGGATTCTCCCTTCCTAACACCTCCTCCCTGGGATGGTACCACCGTGGTCTGGTCTTGAGATGTGGGCTTTGTGCTACCCTCTTTCCTCACTAAGGACACTGACTACTGGGCAGATCCCGAGTTCTCCTTCCTTGTTGCCTGCTGACTACAGGACAGGGCTCTCCATCAATCTCTTGCCCACTTGCAAATCCTATGTGCTCAGTCCCTTTAGTCGCGTCCGACTCTTCATGGTCCTATGGACTATAGCTCACCAGGCTTCTCTGTCCACGAGATTCTCCAGGCATGAATACTAGAGTAGGTTGCCGTGCCCTCCTCCAGGGATCCCAACCCAAGGATCGAACCTGCGTCTCTGGTGTCTCCTGCATTACAGGCAGATTCCACTGAGCTACCTGGGAATCCAACGCGGACTTTATGCAGACTCAACTGTTCTGGTGTGCCCCTGCCTTTTGGAGCTTGCACTAGCTCCCAGGGTGCCCCAAGTCCAGCCATCTCCAGGCCTCCAACCTCATCCCCCAGAATTGCTCAACCCTACCATTCCTGCCTCCTTCCTGCCCCACGCCTTCATTTGTGCTCTGCCCCCCACCATACCTTTTCCTTGCTCCCCAACCTGTCGCAAACCTACCTGGCCCGCAGGCTTGGCTCCAGCCCCACTGCCGCAGTGTTCTCTTGACCTCTCCCTTCGGTATCTCTTCCTTCTCTTTAGTGATCACCCTCAGGAGTCCTGTGCCTCCGGGCAGACAGAGTGTTCCCCACCACCTGGGACCTCCTCCTCTGAGCACCAGCCCCAGCTCTGGCTGGGATCCCGGAGGGATGACTGGCTGTACCGCAGTCTCAGCACTTGGCCCTGAGCAGAGTCCCCAGCACCTGCTTTAAAAGGTGTTTGATCTCCTCCCTCCCTCCAGGAAAGGCAGCTCCCTCCTTCCCACCAGTCCTGGCCCTGCCCCTCCTCCCGCCCCCCAGGCCTCTCCCGCCCCCCAGGCCTCCCCCATCCTCCAGGCCTCCCCAACCCCCCAAGCCTCCTGCCTGTGATTCCGGGGATCAGAGAAGCCCACCCCACCCCCATCTCTCCAGCTCAGGCCCACAGCCCGGCTGGGGCCCCACACAACACACAGGGCGGCTTGTTTTTGGCAGAGACTCTCCAACCCCCAAACCATTTGCCCGAAACTTGATCTCCTTGGCCCTTAGTCACCTCGGTGGAGAAGCCTGCACGGGGCTTTCTTTGATGGCTGAGTTTCCCCAGCTGTGGCCCTGGGTGGGTTCAGGAACCCCCTACCTACCTCCGTTTGTCACCATCCATCACTCCCGGGGGGCCATTGCCTGATGAATTGCACCAGGCCGGAGGGGAACCACCAGCTAATCTTTTAATAACCCGATCAGCGTCCTGCTGCTGCCCAGCTGGGCTGAGGGCCCTGACCCTGGGAAGAGGGGAATCTGTCACACTTTCATGGAGCCTTGGGGCTCAAAATTCAGGTAGGATCCATTCCAGGGGGAGAGCCTAAAGCATCTCTCAAAGAGCTTTCTCTCTACTCTAGAAGGCTGGGTTTCTGGGGGCTGCTATTCACCCCAAGCACAACCCCCAAGGCTGCAGGGACAGTCGCCCCATCCCTGTCCCTGAGTTGGGAAGGGGAGATGTTTGGGTCAGATTTTCCCATCCCCCCCCCCACCCAGGAGGGGTGACCTGGAAGAGTGTGAACCAGATAGGAAAGGAAAACAGGGCTCAGAAGATGCCAACATATGGTGCTATGGTAGTCGGGGAGGGAAGGAATGAAGGTGGAGACCAGAAGCAGGGCCCTCAATTCCCCAGAGAAGGATACCAGGGGAGATGTCTTCTGCCTCCTCAACCTGGGAAGGGGACCCAGTCAATGAAAGGGTGGGGCGGCCTAGGCACCAATTAGAATGTGACATTGGCTTCTGGTCATGGCACAGACCCCAGAGCAGGACTTCTGTGGTGGTCCAGGGGTTAAGAATCCACCTGCCAATGCAGGGAATGTGAGTTTGATCCCGGGTTAGGGAAGATCCCATGTGCCATGAAGCAACTAAGCCTGTCACCACAATTACTGAAGCCCACGTGCCGAGCCTATGCTCTGCAACAAGAGCGTGGCCCCCACTCACCACAACTAGAGAAAGGCCGCGCACAGCAACGGAGACCCAGCACAGCCAAATAAATAAATTTAAAAAAAGACCCCAAAACAGCGGGCACAGAGATGAGGATGTTGCCAGAGCTGTGCCTGCCAAACAGGAGGGAGGGAAGGAAGGCAGGAGGGAGAGGGAGCCATCCAAGCCAGGACGGAAGGGGTCTCTGACCTGACTATCTTCCCCACGGAGAAGGATTTTCACAGAAAGGGTTAAACCTCCAACACTAGGAGAGAATTCAACTTTGGCCCATTTTTAGAAATCTGTCCTCAAGGACCACTTGTATATATATGCAGAGAAGATGCCCAAGACTGTCAGTAATGTAAAAATTTGTCAACAAGCCCAATATTCATCAATAAACTTTGGTAAGTTTATTATTCCTTGTGAACCAACAAGGAAGAGCTCCAAGGCAGAATGCCATGTAATAACCAAAAAGGCAAGTTGCAGAATGCTATATACATATGTTCCTTTAAACTAGGTACACATTTGTGTGTGTGTGTGTGTTGTTTGTGTGTCTGTAAACACACAAAATGAAATGGACAGACACACATCAAACTGTCCACAGTGATCACACTCAGGGGAAGGATGAGTTTGGGGAAATGAAGGGCAATTTTCACTAATGAAAACTATTATCTGTCTTTAGTAAACAAAGGAAAACGTTGTAAGGCTGTGTTGAAGCTGCTGTGAGGAGCTGTGACACCATCACTGAACTGTGTGAAACGATTCTGTGCCCAACGTGGTACTGCACATTTCACAGAATTCCTTGAAGTTAGATGCAACCCTGTGTTCTAAGTATTAGCCAATAAGATGGAAAAAGAAATGCTGAGCGTGACTTCCAAAGAGGTGTTCTTTTAAAGAGGGGTGGTTTCTTTAGCCTTTCCTTCTTCCAACTGGTTGAAATGTGCTTGTGATGGCTGGCCCACAAGCAGCCATCTTGGACTATAAGGTAGAGGTCATGAGTTAAGTAGGAAAGAGCAATAAGTTAGCGGCAAAAACAGAGTCTGAGTTAAGACCACATCCTAGGGCTGGAGGAGACCTGAGACCCCTGCCTGAACCCACATCCAGAGGAAACAGAACCAGAGGGGGCACGTGATATGTCAGGGGCAGTGACTGAGCTAGCAGAAGCTTTGCCAGAGATCCCCCACCCCCATCCCACCCACACATATACACAGAGCTCATGGTTCTTTCCCCAGAAACCTCCCTCCCCAGAGCTTTAATGCTGCTCCGTTCTGTGACTAGGAGACTCCCTCTGGGGCCCAGTCTTAGGGTTGCGTGAAGGCCCCCACAGTTGCTTAAGTGACCGGCCTGGGACATACCTCTCAGGACTCGGACTCTGGTGAGGACATAGCAGAACCTCTGCCCACCGGTGGGTCTGTCAGTTTCTCCTACTTGCTTTCTCTCTCTCTCTCTCTCTGTCCTGTCTTCTTGTCTGTCCCCATCCATCAGCGCATCTTTTCATCCCAGTTATTGTCTGGCTAGCCCACCCGCTCTCTGAGCACCCCAGTCTGCTTGTCTGCTCTCTGCCCTGTCTGGCTCTGCCTCGTTCTCTCTTGTCTATCTCGGTCTCCCTCTGGTCTTCCTGGCTTTCCCTTTCTGTTTCGCTCCTGGTCCTGTACTGTCTCTCTTTCCATCTCCCTCTCTCTGAGCCTGACTGTGAAGCACACCTCTCTCCTCAACACTTCGGGCAGTACCTTTCGTTCGGTCACACTGTGTGCTGACTCGGTGCCACCCCGCCAGCTCCTGCCTCCTCTCTCCCCCTCTACCTGCTCTGTCTGCCTGTGGCCCCCAGGCAGGCTGGACGCCCTCTCAGGGGTTTGAGTCCTTGAAGCCATTGGGGCAGCTGAGCAACTGGGCACGCAGAAAGCAAAGCTCAGTGCTGCGGATGCTGGCCAAGAGGCTAGCAACTGCTCCCTCCTGCGACCCCAGAACTTTATCCCCTCTTACCAAGGCTGGCAGAGTGGGCTATTGGGGTGAGCCCAGGGACCATGGGTATGACTCTAGCTCACACTTGGCTGAAGGCCAGAGCCAGAGGGCTTCAGGAATGACCTAAGACCCTCCAATGTTCCATGCTGGCTCCTGGAGCAAAAACCACCAGGGGAAGAGTATGTAAACTGATGGGTTCGGAGGCTTGGGGACTGGATCAGCCACCACTCAGACAGGAGAGTTTCAAGGTAGCCATGCCCCAATCCTGACCACCACAATCAAAGGAGGGAAGAAGCCAGGCTTCTAATTTTGCCTTTATCACTCACTAGCTGAGTGACCACAAATAAAGTCCTTTCCAGCACTGGGCCTCAGTTTTCCCTTCTGTGCAATGGACGGAAACAGGCTGCTGTGTTTCACTTTGTTGGTCTGAGTCTGTGATTCTATCACCCCATGAATCTCTAGCACAATGGATCTGAAGGGAGTAGGGTATGGGGCTCAGATGGTTTCACTGTTGGGGAGGGGAGGCTAACTGGAGAGGGGCTGGGGGCTGAAATCCCAGTGTGAAGCAGTGATGATCACATGATCCCACTGGCCTGGGAATGAGGCAGTCTGAGGTCCAGATCTGTCCCTTCACTCATCCACCTGGTCTCTCTGTGTCTCCGTTTTCCCTTCTGTAGAAGGGGATAGTAGTCCCAGCTCCCAGGCCTCGGGAGGACCCAGTGAACTCCTCCTGGTCCCTGCCAGGAAGACTCAGCTCAGAGTGCGGAGGTGAGGGGTGAGGAAGGGGGGAGTTGGCGGTGGGCCTTGGGAGGTGGGGATCTTCGGGCCCACAGGAGCCATGGGGGCTGTCAGCAGGGGAGCAATTGTGGGAAGCAGGAAGGGGGCTCTCTGGAGTGGGCTAATCACAGGCCGCAGCTCTACCAGACAAAGCCAGCAGCCTCCGAATGGCCACTCTTCTGGAGAAGAAAGAACACTGTAGGCCTTGCAGGCTGGAACTGTGGGAAGCAGCCTGGAAGTCCGCCCCACTGCCTCCTCTCCTCACGCCACACCCCCTGCCCCTTCTTGGCTCCTTCTGTGGGAGTCAGGCTTCTTCCTAGAGTTTAAACCTTTTGAAAAACCACAGGAGGCTGAATCAGGGAGGCAGCTGGGAATAGAGAAAATACTAGGAAGGGAGTCAAGATCTGGTCCTGCTCTACTATCCTGGGCTCAGTTTTTCCATCAGTAAAATGGGGGTACTATCCTGTCCTGACCTGATAAAATTCATGAGGTGTCCAGACTTTCTTGGTGGAACAGAGGCTAGGCTCAGAGAAGCCTGAGAATTAGGAACAGGCCTGCTGCCCTGCCACTTGCCCCCCTCGCTCCTGGCACCAGCCTGTCCCCTGAGATACCAGGATGCATCTCTGAGTCCAAGTGGGGGTCAAAAGCCCAAAATGGTCTTCATTATCACAGATGGGTTCCAGATGAAATGACCAAAAGAACTATTTCCTATTCTTTCATGCACTCACCGGCTTCCCAGGTGGCTCAGTGGTAAAGAATCCCCTTGCCAATGTAGGAGACAATGTAGGATTCGATCCCTGGGTTGGGAAGATCCCCTGGAATAGGAAATGCCAACCCAATCCAGTATTCTTGCCTGGCAAATTCCATGGACAGAGGAGCCTGGCAGGCTACAGTACATGGGGTCGTAAAGAGCCGCGTGCAACTGCACACGCCAAAGCTGGGTGAGGTCTGTCCCTCAATTCTTCCTTCTTTCCCTCCCTCCCTCCCTTCCCCCCTCCCACTCTCCCTTCCTACCTTCCTTCCTTTCTTTCTGCAAGGCTTTAAGTTCTCCCAGTCACCTATCCTTTGCCCAGCCCTGTCCTGGGCACACAGACATGATTCCTGAAAAACCTTCAGTGGAGCATGGGCAAGACATCATTTGAGACAGGAGAGGAATATGCAGTGTGTGGCAACCGGGAGGGGTCGACAACCTGATTCCAGAGGAGGAGGCTATTAGCCAGACTGGAGGTTGAGTAGGGTGACATCAGGGGAGCCCGGGCAGTCTGGGCAGAGAAAACAGCCCCAGCAAAGACAGGAAGGGGAGACAGGGCAGGCCTGGCCTGGGGCAAGAGTGAGCCCTCCCCAGGACACTACGTGGAATGAAATAAGTCAGCCACCAAAGGACAAGTACCATGTGATTCCACTTACCTGAGGCGCCTAGAGTAATCTCATTCATAGAGATAGAAAGTAGCCTGGTGCTTGCCAGAGGCTAAGGGAAGGGAAGTGGAAAGATGTTGTGTAATGGTGTAGAGTTTCAGTTTTACAAGATGAAGAATGCTCTGGAGCTTGGTTGCACAACAAAGTAAATATCCTTAACACTACTGAACTTGCACACTTAAAAATGGTCAAGATGGTCAGTTTTATCTTGTGTATGTGTGCTTGTGTGCGTGCTAAGTCACTTCAGTCATGTCTGACTCTGCAACCCTATGGACTGTAGCCAATCAGGCTCCTCTGTCCATGGGATTCCCCAGGCAAGAATACTGCAGTGGGTTGCTATGCCCTCCTGCAGGGAATATTCCCAACCCAGGGATCAACCCAGGTCTCCTGCATTGCAAGCAGTTTCTTTACTGTCTGAGCCACCAGGGAAGCCCTGATATTACATATATTTTATCACAAGTTAAAAACAAAAACAAAAAACAGTCACACATACACACCAAAACATGAGTTTCACCCAGAAACTAAGGAGGGGAGGGGAGGCTAGAAACGGGAGGGGGTGGGGTGTCAGATGCAGAGGGCCCTCAATCTATACTATCGCTGACATAGTCATCTCAGATCCTCTGTGGAAAGTTGGAGGGAGGCAAAGAAGAGAGGAAGGGGAAAGAGGGAAGCGCTGAGGAAGGGACTCAGGACAGTCCAAAGCACAGTGGTGTGCCCAGGGCCGGCCTGCAGGAGCAAGGGTCTGGATGCAGTGCACAGACGTTTGTCCGAAGGCAGAAGAGACTGGTTCCCATCTTGTAGCAGCTCTGAGGGTCACTTCAAACATGCAAGAGAAGAGGCTCACTGAACCTCCAAAACTTCAGACCTAGAAGAAGCATACCATAGCTTCTGGACTCAGGCTGGTTGGTCAGGCCCAGCTGTGGAGCCAAAGGTTTCTAGGTAACCTCTGCCAGCCAAAATGGCCAGACTGTGGCCTTTCCCAATATGACTTCCAGAGTTTTAGACCACCAGAATTCATCTGGGAAAACTTATCCATCTGACTCCTACCCATTATACAGATTGGTCCACTGATACCCAGAGAGGGAAAGGAATCTGCCCAAGATGACCTGCAAGTTAGGTGACTACATCTCTGGCCTTATGAACCCTCTCTGTCTCAGTTTCTCCTTGGAGGAGCTGAAGAAACTGAATTTTAATCATTGTAGAAGAAGACTACCACATACACCAGGGCCCTTAGCTGGACTGGCCAAACCATCTCTAGACTGTAGGTGTTAGTCATGTCTGACTCTTTGTGACCCACCATGGACTGTGGTCCACCAGGCTTCTCTGTCCATGGAATTCTTCAGGCAAAAATACTGGAGTGGGTTGCCATTCCCTTCTCCAGGTTATCTTCCCAATCAGGGATCAAACTCAGGTCTCCTGCATTGCAGGCAGATTCCTTACCATCTGAGCCACCAGGAAAGCCCACCTGTACACTGGTTCTCTTATATTTTGAGAATGATGCCTTCCAGTCAAGATGACTTCAAATGAATGCTTTTGGATGAAATCTGTACTGTCCATAAATCCACCTGTTAGTCTCAGAACTTTACTTCTAGAGTTTTAAGGTACAGAAGTCCTGAATAGTATGATTGAAATCCATGAGCCAGTCCCAGAACATGTTTAGTAGGGGGAAATGTAGATAGATTTAGAATCTCTAGGTTCGGATCTCAACTCTGCTTCTTACTAGACACATTATCTGAGATTCTCTCTGCCTCAGATTCTTCATCTGTAAGATGAGGATAATTATATGTATCTCACAGAGCCATATAATGTCTGGTACCTGTAGCTGCTCAATGAAGAACCATATAGTGTCTGGTACCCAGTAGCTGCTCAATGAAGAGGAAATGATGGTGATGATACTGGCTAAGGATTAGAATGATAATAGTGGTGCTGATGATGGTTATATTGGTGGTGATGGCAGAGATGGCTCTTACTGAGGAGTGTTCAGAATCCCCCCTCTCCCACTGGTATCAGCAAGACCCAGGGTGAGGAAGGATGGGTTCTAGCTTGACAATTCTTTGGTCAAGAATTGTGGCAAGTTCTGGGCTCTCTGCAAAGAGAAACTGTGCCCCATATTCTATGTTTTGAAGGTTAACAAACTAGTTCTAGAAGCAGGTGTTAAGGATATGTTCCCAGGGAACAGACACTTCCCTAACTCAAGATCTCCAAGGAATGAATAGGCATGTGGAAACAGGCTTTCCTGGAAATGGGAAGTCCTGATTACCCCATACCCACATGCTCCCCACACAGGGATAAGTACTCCTTAACCCTGACCCTGGTCAAATTTTTCCATAGAACTTATCATCGTCTAGCAGACATCACCGTTTACTTATTTTCTATATTTAGTGTTTACTTGTATCTGCCCCATGTCCCTCCCCGCCTAGAAGATAAGCTTCAGGAGGGCAAGAATCTTTGGCTTACTGCTTCACTTTTGATGCTGAAAATAGTGCCTGGCACATAAGACATGCTCAATAAATATTTGTTGAATGAACAAAAGCTAAATGGGAGGAATCTACTGTTGCCTTTGTTCCCTGGGATAGGTCCAGCTTCCTAACTTGTTACCTGGGTTCTCCACAAACAAACAGAAAGGTGGAGTGTGGCCCTGAGTGCCCAGCATGTAGGTTTTTAGACTGGGCCCAGGTAGGGACTGTGGGTGGAAGAGGACTGTGTTGAGCCCAGGGGTCAGTCCCCAACACAGGCAAGGCCTTCCGGGGGCCTGAACCCCAGGTCCCTACATCCCTGCTGAGTCAGAGGCTGAAGACTGAGGCAAAGACACTGGACCTGGAGTTCGAAGTCTTGAATGTGGGGTTTAATGAGGAGGGCAGGTATACCCTCTGGCTGTCAACTGAGGACCCCCTGCAGGCCTGCTCTGGGGCTGGGGTGTAGCTGCAGGTGATTGATGGGGACCCCCTCCCCACCTACTCTGCTGTCACTGATGCTGTTGAGCTGAAAGACCCTGGGCAGAGCCTCACCCTCACCAGGAACAAATTAGCCTTTACTTTTCCTAAAGGTATGAAGTAAAGGTGGTGGCTGGGGAGGAACAGAGACCCTGCAAATTCTGCCCAGCCCCTGTCAGGGACTCCAGGGAGCCTCAAGGGAAACAGGAGGGGCAGGGGCAGAGCTCTAGATGAACCCACAGCTCTGCTGGTGTGACTGATGGCAAAGCTGACCCTCTGTGAGCCCCCGCCTCCTTCAAGGTGACCTGGGGACACTGATGCTGGTCAGGGTCAGATGAGGAGGGAATGAAAGGACAGGTGAGGAATGGCTTTGTGAAACTGTAAGAGCTGAGCACACAGCAGGTCTGGGGCCAGTCCTGCTGGGCATCACACTGAGTAGCCACTGGACTGTGGGCACGCAGGGTAGACAGAGAGATGGAGACCTGGGCCCCACTTTCTGGAATATTCCAGCAATCAGGTAGAAAGGCAGAAATTCCAAATAAAGAATAGTTAACTGATCTGGAAAGAGGAGAAAATCCATGCCTAGCTTGTGAGGCCATCCAAAGAGTCTTCCTGAAGGAGGAGGCAGTGAGAGAATAGGGAAACTAAGTCCCAGGCTTTCACATGGTCAGAGATCAGGGTCAGGTTGAACTCCTCCCTGGGTGGCAGGACCCAGGATCATCTCACAGGCTAGGAGCCCTCAGCTACCCACATGAGTAAAGGGAGGAGGCCATGGGTGTGGCCTGGCAAAGGGTCATCCTCAAGAAACTCCTAGCCAAGCCTGGCTTCAATTTGAAGGCCAAGCCACTTGTGTTTCCCAGGGGCCCTGCCTGTCATCCTCATCCCCTGGGGGAGGCAGAGAGAGAGATTCCAGAGTCCATCTCTGGGACCCACGTTCCCTACCCAGGTTTCTGCAAGAATGATGGACAGCATGACGCATAACTGCGTGTGGAGGCGCTGAGCCTGGGCAGGGCCTCGGGAAGGGTAGCCCAGGGGGTGTACATGGCCATCTTCCCCATCTACCCACATCCAGACCAGCCCCGTGTGAATCGCTCCGCGTGGGACAGGAATACGAGGACTTGTACCGCTACTGCGGCAACCTGGCTCTGCTCCAAGCCAGTGCAGACCCCACGGCCCGCCACTGAGGGGACCTGGCTTACAGGGTAGCCTTCCACGTGCACCTCGCCCCTCAGCCTCCTGCCACAAACTGCCATCCTGGTGCCAGCCAGCTGGAACCAATGTCACCGCACGCAGAGCCCCAGCTGCCCAGGCTGCAGGTAGGCGTTCCCTGGGTGCCCATCAGGTTCTAGCATCACTGCTCCCCGAGTTAGGAAACCCTGCGTCTCTGATGAGACTGGCTGCCCCACAGTCCTTCACTGAGCAGAACAGCAGAACTTGCCTAGGTTGCCTCATTGGGTTCTGAAGAACAAGCAGTCTGAGGGTGGAACGGGGAGTTCCAGTTTGAAGTGGGAGACAGAATGGAGCAAACAAAGGCGACACAGATCAAGGACATCACTGGGTGGGATTTCTTTGCCCAGTGGTGAGTGTCCCCAGAGACGCTTCAGTCCTCAAACTCACTCTCACATGTTCTCACTGGGTTTCAAGGGAGGCCTGGAGTGACCAGGAGACAGAAGTCTTTCTTTTCCCTCCCTCAACCCCATCTAGCTTCCACCGTAACCAGGCAGGACTCAGCCCTGAACTGGGACCCTGGCAGCCTCAGGCCCAGGTGAGAGGATCTAGCTTTCGTCCAAGCTAAGGAGGATTCATTCCCCAATGTGGTAGTTAGTGTTCTGCAACCAGACAGTGTATCTGGTGGGCCTCACAGCCAGTATAGGTAGAAGCTAGTAGAGCAAGCAGCCCATTTCACAGGTGGAGAAACTGAGGTTCATCCCCCAAGGATGCTTGATTCCATCTAATGCCAGCCACATTTCCTGGGGACCTTAGTGCACAGTAGTGCATGGGATCCAAAGCTGGGTCAAACCCTGGGTTCAAGGTGCCACCTGGCTTGAAGACAGCCTGGCACAATGTAGGGATCCTATGGGCCCAGAAGTTACGTGCTGGGAGGAGAGCTCTGATGAGGGAGTGTGCAGGTCTGAATTTGAAGCCTAGGAAAGGCTTTTCAAAAGAGATATTATTCGAGGTGAATCCTTCATTCATTCAGGCTTCCCTGATAGCTCAGTTGGTAAAGAATCCACCTGCAATGCGGGAGACCCCCGTTCGATTCCTGGGTTGGAAATATCTGCTGGAGAAGGAGGCTACCCACTCCAGTATTCTTGGGCTTCCCTTGTGGTTCAGTTGGTAAAGTATCCACCTGCAATGCCGGAGACCTGGGTTCGACCCCTGGGTTGGGAAGATTCTCCGGAAAAGGGAAAGGCTACCCACTCTAGTATTCAGGCCTGGAGAATCCCATGGACTGTATAGTCCATGCGGGTCGCAAAGAGTTGGACACAACGGAGCCACTTTGACTTTCACCTTCATTCATTCATTCATTCATTCCCTCATTGATCCATTCATTCATCCATCAAACACTTGTTAAGTACTGACTCTCCCAGATTCCATGCTAGGTGAGTAAGATTTAGTAATGGTAATTGTGGGCTTTGAGGAGTATATTCCAAGGAGGAGTGACCAGAATAAGCTGACTGAGAAGGAAAGGGTTTGGCTGGTAGAAGAAATGAGCTGAGGTTGAAACCAAAAGTTTGCAACCAAAGGTGCCTGGCTGTCCTGCAGGGCCTCCATCCCATGATGCATTGGTTTGAAAGTGGAGCCCAGGCTGGTGGGCTCAGTTGGGCTGGGAGATGGCCGATGGGTGGGAGAAAGTGGAAGGAAGAGTGACAGAAGAGCTAGACGGATATTCATGTCAGGAGGCAATGGGGAGCCCCCAGAGGGGTTTGTGCAGAAGAAAGACAATCTGATCTGTGGTCTAGCCAGAGTAATCTGGCAGAATGTGCCAGGAAACCAGAAGAATGGACCAAGGACCAACTTCTCTTGCCCAGGTCTCAGTTTGTTACCTGGACTACTTTGACCTCTGTATATTAATTCGTTAGTCAGTCAATCAACAAATACTGTTGATCACCTACTCTATGCCCAGCTCTGAGCTGGGTGCTGAGGGTACTGTGGTGAGCTAGTGAATAAAATAGATAAGGCTTGGATTCCTACATGTTCTAGAGTTATCACAGGCCAAGATAACACAAGAAGCTCAGAGCTCAGGGAGAAGCAGTCCGGTGCTGTCTAGGTCCCTGCGTGCCCTGACCACCTGATCCAGGGGCCACGTGGACCGTTTTTGTGCAGGCTGCTCCTCTGAATGCCTCTGAGGGAGGGTGGGACTCCCACAGGGAAGGGGGGCTGGGAGATGGCTGAGCCAGCCGCTGCAGCTCTAATTTCTGTTATTTAATGCCATCATCTCCCTGCCGTTCTCCCTCTTAAAGTGTCAGATGTCTGCTTCTACCAAGACAAGAAAATAGCTTTCAAGGGAGAGGAAAATCACTTCCCTCCTAGGGGAGGGGTCAGCCATCACAACCCTGACAACAGGGCCAGGAAGCCAGTGGGGGGAACAGACAACGGAGAGGTGTCCTCCAGAGGAGAGAAGGGCTGTCTCACCTCAGGCAAACTCACCCAGCAGTTCAGCATGAGGAAGGGGGGTACCTTTCTGGCATCTTTGGAGGCTCAGAGACACAACTGGTGGGACAGAGCATGACCAGACACTCAGGGAGGGGTGGGCTTGCAGGCGGTCATCTGGACCTGTGGGCAGCTCCTTGGGGAAGTGGATCAGGCCTAGAACCACAGGGAGGGAAATCATCCTCTCTCCCCTCCCTGCAGATAGGGAAAATGAAGCCCAGGAGGGAAGGACTTAACCTAGCTCTTTGATTCTCAGATGAAGAGGAGGAGAAAGCAATCTAGAGGGGTTGAGGGTGTCGAGAAGAAAAGACAGTGAGCAGGGGAGAAGGAGAGGAGAGGAGGGAATTGCATTCTCGAATTCAGCCCAACGTCAGCAATACTCAGTTCAAGGCCAGGAATGGATTTCTAGGCTCCAGATGCTCATGGATAGACCCAAGGCCATTTCCTTCAGGAAGACTTCCGTGCATTAATTTTGTTCCTTCCAAACTAGCCTCCATCCTGTCTGCATCAGTTATTTCAGTCATTCAGTCTATTCAATTGAGAACGTTATTGTAAATTCGTTTTGTGTCAGGTTTTTTTTTTTAAGCCAGGACTGATGATGGTCATAGATTGAGAGACGGGGTAAGGGTGGAGCAAGGGGCAGAGGGCAGGGGATTAGGAATGCCATGAGCAAGAAAGAGTAAGGGGCGGGAGGCAAGGCTCACTGTGAAGCTGCAGTGACTGACTTTGAATCACTTTGCTTCTCAGCCATGGTCCACAGGTTACATAGCCCTAAATGGCCATGCCGGGGCTAGTCACAAGTTTCCCGAAATCCTGGAGGCTCTGCTGGGACAATCCATTCCCCTAAAATAACATCTTTTCTTCAGTCCTCAAGTTACCTCCTGTGTGTGTGGGGAGCTGGGAAAGGGGTGGGGGTAGGAGGTGTGGGGGTTGGTGGTAGGGAGGGCTTACCTCCCTGAGTATTTCCAGTGTGTATGGCCAGGCCACAGACCCCAGAGCAGACCCCAGACCCTCGGGGCCTGACCCACGAATTGGGGGACCAGGACGTGCAGGCAGTGGCTGCAGAGGAAAGATTACCGCACACAGGAGGGAACCAGCTCCAGGCTTCCTGCCAGATGCAAGAGGTGCTCCGGCGGTTTCCTTTCCAGGCAGAGCTCCGCCAGACTCATCCTGTCCCTGACGCTGCCTCCTTCACCTCTTGGCTGGTTTGAGACCATGAGGCTGTACCACCCCAGCACTCCCAAGGTCCTTTCTCCCCAGGGCAAGAGAGAGTTGATCTGAGCAGAATGAGGGTGGCCTGTCCAGTGCAGGGCAGAGTAAGGTACCCAAGGATGAGGGAAGCAGCAAGTGTTAAGTCGCTCAGTCGGTGTCTGACTCTTTGCAACTCCATGGCTTTGTAGTCCTCCAGGTTCCTCTGTCCATAGAATTCTCCAGGCAAGAATACTGGAGTGGGCAGCCATTCCCTTCTCCAGGGGATCTTCCCAACCCAGGGATCGAACATGGATCTCCTGCATTCCAGGCAGATTCTTTACTGTCTGAGCCACCAGGGAAGGACAGAAGGAGGAGCACGGTGCAGGCCAAATCTGGCTGCTGAGCCCTTGTGGGGGGCTCCTGCTCAACTCCTTTAAGGGCATATGAGGCCTCTTGGGAAATAAGGGTTAGGGGGAACGGGGTGGAGGGGACGGGGTAGGGGTGGGGAGGAGGCCACTGCGGCTTTGGGCCGGGAGCTGCAGGGCCCTCAGGGGCCGCAGGCCCTCCTCGCACCTCACTCACCTCTCTAAGAGATCCTGAAGGTGTAAGGACAATCTCCTGCGAGCCAGGCGGAGCTATTTAAGAGGGAAACTGTGGCCTGGAAATTCCCAGTGATGAAATTTCTGGAAACATGAACTTGAAAATTCCTTGCTGCGGCTCTGTGAGCCATCCTGGGGGCTCCTGCGCTGGGCCCTGGAGCTTCCTCCCACGCAGGGGTGGGAGGGAGAATGGGAGCTGGAGGCTGGGGAGGTGGGCTCCCTCCCCTCGCATGTACCTCTTGCAAACAATCGCAGTTTTGTTTCAAGGAAATGATTCTGTTCCCGAGGAGCTTTTTAAATGATGCTTTCAAGGGTCTTTTTTTTTTTTTTTAATTCTTTCCATTTAAAACATTTTTTTTTTTTTTTTGCCCTGGAGGGAAAAAAAAAAGAGAGGAGAAAAAGCTAATAAAGCAATCACCAAATGCTGAGCCCTTGGCTCTAAGCCTGCGGATTCTGGTTGTAGCCTTGGCACCAACAGGCTGGGGGGCTTTCATTAAAAAGAAGCGGAGGGGAACGAGCAGTCAGTGGCTCGACCCGCATGCCTGCCGCCGGCTGTCCGTCTGGGCGTCTGTCTCCCTTTGTTCCCGCCTTCCTCCCCTCCCCCGCCCCGTCTCAGATTCCAGCCTCTTCGGCTCGTAGTTCCGGCTGGCTCTCCAGCCCCGAACACTTCCAGCCCCAGGCATCTTTCTGCCTTCGGCCCAGCGCACTCCAGGCCTTCACTCTCTTCCCCTTTCTGCTCCGCTTTTCAATTTATTCTGCCTTTTATTGCTCGCTATTGCAGAGACTATTGCCCTGGAGACAGGAATGGTTCTAGTAGGGAAAGGCACTCTTGGTGGATTTCATTAACATTCCTGCCCGGTCCGTCTGCGGTGGGGGCGGGTAGCTGGCCCGGCAGGGCAGCCGGGTGCCTCTTTGCTCCCACCCCTACACCTCAGTACCAGGCCTTTAGCGTCAGGGGCGGCTGCCCAACTGTACCTAGGCTTGTGGTGGAAGGGGATGGCCCATAGCCCATTTCACAGGTAGGGAAACCGAGGCTTGGACTGCTACTAACATGGAAAGGGTGAGAACAGGTTAGATCAGGACTGCCAGCCCCCTCCCCAGCTAATGCCCCAGTTCCTCGGTATCGGGGCCCCATGTCACCCTCCCCTCTCCCTTCCTGTGCTCCATCACGTGACAGAAGCTGTGAGCAGGTCAGCTCCTCCTTGCAAATGAGGCAGTTTTATGGGCTTTAGAAAAACACTCCAATTGTTCCCTCAATTACCCTGAGCGGATTGAATATATTAATCTCTCTCTTAACTGGAGTGAGACTCGGCTGCTGCCCCTCCCCCAGCCACCAGCATCCCTTCACCGCACGTGCCAGGGAGTGACTCCCAATCCCTGCTCCTCTGGCCTGGGCACCTGAGCAGGTCAGCCTGGGTCCAGGCAGCATACTTCTGCTGTGCCTAACACACACACACACACACGTGTGCACATGTGCACACTCACACATGCACACACTCAGACATACACACGCACGCACACACACTCATACACAGACGCACGCGGCTGCTTTACATTTCTCTCTCAATTTGTATTGATTTTCTCCTTTGCCGCTATTTGGAAGAATCTTTTCCTTGTGTAAAAAGGAAAAAGTTGATCAAGGGGCCGCGGGTGGCGGGAGGGGAATGTGGGCAGCTCCCCCTTCTGCTCCTGTGACAACTGCCTCCAGCTTAAACACACTCTGCCCCAGGCAGCTGAGCTCCGTTAAAAGCTACCTGAGGTTTCCCTTTGTAGCTCGATTTTCTTTTATTTCTGGGGAACAAAGACTCTGTCAAGGCGTTCCCAGAGAGCGCTGTCACCCATGCAGGGAAGGGTGTAGACCCGTCACCAATCACCCAGTTGGAGAGGCCAGGCTGGTAGGAGAGGCGGGGCTGGCCCAGGCCGGCCCCAGGGAGGGCGAGGGTGAGGGGCATGGCCAGTTCCCACTCAGGGAGAGAAAGGCTCTTAGCTATTTGTACCACAATGACCTTGCCAGCTGCCTTCTGTCCCCTCGTGCTCATGGGTGGCACTGAAAGGTTTTCTGCCCACGCGGGTCTCTGAAGGGCCTCAAAAGTCCCTGAGTAAGACCTAAAAATATGTTATTTGGGGGGGTCTCATATTTAGGTCCTTGCCCAAGCTGGTCTCTTCTCTCCCCTGGCCGATTTCCATGTCTCTGTATATGCCTCTGGAGTCGGTGCCTGAAGCTCACAGAAGTAGGGTATAGGAGAGGTTTGGGGTCCAGCCACCTTGCAGTGAGAGGCAGGCATAGTGGGGTCAGGTGGATCTGGGTTCAGGTCAGTCTCTGGCATTTATGTAGTAGCTGAGTGACCCTGTACAAGTTGTATAACTTCCCTCAGCCTCCATTTTCACATCTGTAAAATGGGGTAGGACCATTCCTATGCCCTCTATTGCCGGGGAAATTAAATGACCTAGTATATGGTTAGCTTTGCCCTGCAGGCAGGGTTTAATAAATCCTGTCCTAGTCACGAGTTGGGATGTCTGGGCAAAGCAGATAGGTCTGAAATGGCCTCAGTTTCTGCATCTAGGAAAGAGGGTAGCTCCTTTATGCCTAGCTGGTCTCCCTAGGGGAGGGCATTGGGATCTTGTGAACCCCACTGTCTCTGGGACCCAGGTACCAGGTTTCTGGGTGGAGGAGGCTGGATCAGCCTGGGGTGCTGGTCTGCGAAGAAACTCCATTAGCAGATTGCTGTATCCGAGCACACCAGATGGCCCTGCTGCCCAGCCCCCATCGCTGCCTTCCTTCACCCCAGCCAGGGGCTGTCGCTGACTCACACCTCCTAGAAGCTGTGTGTGTGTGTGTGTGTGTGTGTGTGAGTGTGTGATATATGTGGGGTGAGGGGGAGATGGAGAGGAAGGGGGTACCTGGCTCTGATGTCCTCCCAGCCAGCCCAGGCCCAGCTGCTGATGGGTTCCAGGGTGGGAGTGAGGGGGACTGTGACTGCCTTCTCATCTCCAGAAATTACCTTCATGGGAAAGGAGGAAGGAGGGGCAGGAGGGCGCAGTTGTCTTGACCTTTTAAGGTCATCTTCCTCTTCCCTCCTTCACTCACACCCTTGGAAAGTGGAGCCTCCCCCAACAAACACTCTGGAACACAGCCACTCTCACAGACATGCAGACGCACAAGGACATGCATGTTGAGTATACAGGGACCCACCACATTCCGGACATGCAGAGACCCCCACACACACCCCGACATCACAATAATAGACTCACACCAGCTCACTGGTGGACGTACTTGGGGCACACCGCCTCCCACACAAACACAGGCCCACACCTCCTTGGGGAACTTCTGGCTTTATCTCGGTAGGAATTCTCCAAGTGCAGCCTCTACCAGATGAGAAAGAGGCTTTGGGGACACAACATGTGTGATGTAAGAGGTGAAATTAAAACCCTGTGTGAAACAATCTTTAATAACTGGTCTTTGATGAAACAGTGGGCTGAGGAGGGCAGGGGAGAAAGAAAGCTGACAGTGCCCAGCTGGCCTGCCCTGGGCCTGGTGAGGGCTTGGCCTGTCAGGAATCAGCCAAGACACCCCAACCTGGATTCCGAGCTGGCACTGCAGAGTCCCTGGGCAAGGAGCAGCTGAGGCCAGCAGGATGGATGGAGGATGAGTTGAGGACATCCTTTCTCCCATGCTTTCTCCCATCCTTGTCCTTGGATCCAATGGTCCAACCTCCTTTAGCCCACAGTGGTCCTCTGTCCATCCAGCCCTCCATCCATCCATCCACTCCCCCAGCAGTAAGCAAGGTAGCTGATCTCTCAGCCCTTAGGGAGCTGCCAGGCTACGTGGGGAGAAGAGATAGGAGAAGTTGGAAGATCATGACCTAAGAAGCACACTCTGAGGGCCCTGGAGCTCGGGGAAGAGGGATGGGCTTGAGTCGGGTGGTCATCACGGACTCAGTCTCTCGTAGGAAAGCTAGTTCTGACTGGGAATCAAAAGACCTTGGTTTAGGATTCCATTTTGAGGTTGCTTAAGAGCTGTATTGTTGTTCTGTCGCTAAGTCGTGTCTGACTCTCTGCAACCCCAGGGACTGCAGGCCTGCCAGGCTTCCCTGTCCTTCACCATCTCCCAGAGCTTGCTCAGACTCATGCCCATTGAGTCAGTGATGCCATCCAACCATTTGATCCTCTGTTGCCCCTGCTTTTCCTGCCCTCAATCTTTCCCAGCATCAGGGTCTTTTCCAATGAGTTGACTTTTCACATCAGGTAGCCAAAGTACTGGAGCTTCAGCTTCAGCCTCACTCCTTCCAATGAATATTCATGGTTGATTTCCTTTAGGATTGAGTGGTTTGATCTTCTTGCTGTCCAAGGGGCTCTCAAGAGTCTTCTCCAGCACCACAGTTTGAAAGCATCAATTCCTTCATCGCTCAGCCTTCTTTATGGTCCAACTCTCATATCTCTACATGACTACTGGAAAAACCATATCTGTAAGTGCTGTATGACTTCAAGAAAATCACTTACTTCCCTGGGCCTCAAGTTCTTCATCTTGAGGGCAGAGCAGTGCCCACTGACAGGGAGGTTGTGAGGCTTAGATGAGGAAGAAGGTGGGAAATTTCTTGGTTCATTATAATCCACCTCACAAATGTCAGGGGGTGGGGCATCTAATCCCTGCCTCAAAGAATGGGTGTGATTCCAGTAGGGATTGAGGAAAGTGGTTTTCAAGTGGAGAGGACAGGGTGAGCAAAGGCGTGGGAGCCGGAACGTGGAGGTGTGTGAAGGAACAGCAAGCAGGGAGAAAGGATGGAGTGGAGGGACCACGCTTGTGGGAATGGGGAGTGGCAGGGAATGCCGAAGCAAGGGAGGGTCGGTGCCAACTCCAGGCCTCTGAGCCCTCTGCTGTCACGTTTGCCCAGGCTGCTTGGAGCCAGGCTGGCAAGTGCCAAGGGCTCAAAGTCCATTAGAGCATCGCATGGATCTTGGGAGGTGGGCAGGGTAGCCTTGATAAGGTTCATTTCCTGGAGCAAGAAACTGAGTCACTAGGAAGCCACTTACCCAAGGCTTCCTACTGACTCAGTAGTAAAGTCAGGCTGGAATCCCAGTCTCCACGATATGTTTTGTTTTTTCTGATACAGTAATCAGTGCAGAGGTGGGAATGAGTTGCTGTGTTCTTTCCCAGGGAGACTCATTCTTCAGTGGGCTTTCTAGACAACGTGACGGGATCATGGGCAAGCACTTGGAGGAAGAGATTTCTTCCCTGTCGCCCCATATCCTACCACAACCAGCCAAGACAGATTACTCAGGGTTATGCTGACCCTAACAGCAAGTGCTTATTGTCCCGGATGGTTTGGAAGCCGGACTGGGGAGGAGGTTGGGGCAGTCAGTGACTCAGAGTCCCCAGGCAAACTCCCTAGACCGCTGGAGTTGGCTGAGGACACTTAGAAAAAAGTGTTGCATAAATAGCCCCAGCGCAGAATTAAGCCCTTACCCACCCTATCTGAGGAGTGAGAGTGAGTTACAGCCAAGAAAATGCTGTGGATAAACATCAACTTTCTATTCCCGTATGAATTCAGATCCCTGCTCTGCCTTGTATTACGTGTTTCTGATGAAGTCACTTCACTTCTCTGACTCTCTGTTTTCTCCTCTGCAATATGGGGATAACAATGTCTACTTTGCAGTGTGACTATGAAGATTAAATAATATGTTAGCCTGACTGAGTCCAGGAGTCCTCCCTGGAGGAGAGGGGATTCCAAATAGATTCCAGTTCCAATACAGTTAAACTGGAATACACCACTGGAAGGATACAGCCTCGGAGGCAGGGGTGGGCCGCACATCAGCACCCCTACTGTCCCTGTAGGGAGGTGCGTCAACTCTCATGCAAGAATTATCTGTTAAACCCTGATTCTGCTCTAGGCCTGGCCTCTCAGAGCTCTCAGGGAGATGAGACCCCCACAGAGACCAGAGCAGTCATGGGGATGGGAGGGGAAGCTGCTGGGCCTACCCTGGGTGTGGGGGGAATGTTCTTTAACCCCTGCACTGCCACTTTCCAGCTATGGGAAGCTGCCCCCTCTTTCTACATCTATAAAATGGGAATAATGATGATAGTTCCTGGACAGAATCATTGAATTGAATAAGTAGTCAATTTAACTGGGAGGCTAGGTTTAACATGAATACACTACCATGTGTAAACTAGTTAGTGGGAAGCTGCTGTATAGCGCAGGGAGCTCAGCTCAGTGCTCTGTGACGACCTAGAGGGGTACGGGAGGGGCAAGAGGGAGGGGATATGTGTGTACGTCTGTGTATATGTACAGCTGATTCACTTCATTGTACAGCAGAAACTAACACAACATTGTAAAGCAATTATACTCCAATTTTTAAAATTATGGGCAAAAAAATAAATATACTAAATGCTTAGAAACTTAAGTGATGATTATTATACCAAGTGAACGGCAACTTGCCAGATAAGCAGGGGTTGGAGGGCTATATTCTAGGCAGGGGGGACAGCCTCTGCAAAGGCCCAGAGGCTTGAGAGGGCGTGGGTTCTTTTAGGATCTCAGGGAGGTAAGTAGTGGTGGATGGGGACAGGTAAGGGACCAGGCCTTGGGAGCACAAGTAGGAGGGAGCGAATTGAGTCAGCCCCACCCCGCAACCCAGCAGCAAGCCTGCCCTTGTCATTGTTGGGAGGTGGTGGAGGCTGGGTAGAGCTGAGACCATCGTCGGGTGGGGCTAGGGGGTGGATATTATTTTAAACTTCCTCTTAAAGCATAATTGCTTTTTGTCAGCGGGTGTTCTGGGAGGCACCTCCCCATGAGATTGCTTTCCAGGCTCCTCTCCTCCAGGAGACAGGCAGGGCTGGGCCAGCTCTGCGCTACTTTAATACGCTGCAAATGCGATTTCATGGCTGCAAATGAGATTAGGTCCAGAGTCTCTGCTCTCTGGTAGAGACGGTGGGCAGGCGGTGTGGGCCAGGGGCTGGTGCTGAGCACGGAATGAGGTGGAGGGAACCAAGGGATGCAAGCAGTTGAGGTCTGAATAAGCAGTTTCTCGTAACTGGAGCTCCCTGGACTTGCTTGCTCATTACAGCTGCAGAGCAGCCCCTGAGGCCCTGTCCTAGGAGTCAGGGTGTTCTGGGCTGTCTCCCCCAAACTCTTCACAAGCGCCGCATTAAGGTAGAGGGCTGTGATGACAAATGCTGGCTCTATAGCCATATGGCTTGGGTCTAAGCTTGGCTTTTCAGCACCTGCTACTGCCTCTGTTTTTTCATCTGTAAAAGGGGTTTACAGTTGTACTAACCTCACACGCAGCTGTGAGCACTAAGTGAACATATATAAAATGCATAGACAAGTGCCTGGCACACACACCTTGGGAGGTGTATGCTAAGTCGCTTCAGTTGTGTTTGACTCTTTGCGACCCCATGGGCTATAGCCCACCAGGCTCCTCGGTCCATGGAATTCTCCAGGCAAGAATGCTGGAGTGGGTTATCATTTCCTCCTCCAGGGATCTTCCCAACCGAGGGATTGATCTTATGTCTCCTGAAGGTGGGTTCTTTACCACTAGTGCCACTGGGAAGCCTGCTTATGAGGTTCACACTCCCAATATTCATGCTCTAGTAGGGGAAAAAGGCCCCTGAGGGCTTGCTCTCTGGAAGAGGGAGGGTTATTTGGGAAGCAGGCATCACTACCCCAGCTGAAGTGGGGGCATCTGGAGAACTGGCAGGGAGGAAGAAGGCATCTATTCTTAACATCTTCCCTCACTCACTCAATGAGCACCCACCTGGCACTCATCCTTTACCAGGCAACAGCCTGGGCCTTGGGGACAGGGCATCACCAGGCACAGTCTCTGCCCTCAGAGACAGAAAAGTCAAAAGTGGGTCATGAGCCAGGCCAGGGGGAGGCCCAGGGACTGTGGGTCTGATGCCCCTAGGTGGAGATGTGAGCTATGGGGGGAAGTGTCGGGGAAGATTTGCTGGAGGTTATTGCATTTGTGTCTTAAAGAAATATGATGAGTTATTCTAGCTGGTAAATGGAGGACAATCCAGCCAGAGCTTAGGTGAAAGGCAGAAGGCTGGAGAGACCAATGCCCATTCAGGGGACCTCAGGCATGTGACGTGGCTGGAGCGTGGGTGTGAGGCAGGGATTGGCTGTGATGAAGCTGGAGGGGCTGGGGTGAGCAGACCGGGAGACTCCTGAGTCAGCACCTCTCCTGAGAGTAATGGGGAAATGTTTATCAAAGCAGAGCAGGGACATGGTCAGATTTCTGGGTGGGAAGAGTAGGGCTGAGGGAACCGGTTGAACCTACTGCCACCTCTGCCCACTGCTCGGTCCTGAGTGGACCCTTTGGCAGGGTCCCTCTTCCACCCCCTTCTGGCAGAAGGGAATGGCAGGAGGCCTCTCCTGTTTACCCCTTTATTCAGTCCTTTGTTAACAAGTTATTGATTTTTCCCAAGAAAAATGCCCCAAAGCCACATTGCATCTTTAACAAAGTGATTCACAGCGTGATGATGGGACCAGGGCTGCCCCAAACAAGAGCTCTGGTTACCAAATGCTGAAAGGACTTCGATGCAGCGATCAATAAACGTGCCCGCTGAGCTCAGGGACACGGAGTCGGTGTCAGTCAACAAGGAGAACAGCACACCCATAACAATCATTGCGAGTCTCCCATTGCAGAGCTGCGGCTGCAGGGGCTCCAGATTGGCACAGATTGGCATAAACACGAGGGAAGCTTGTTTCTGGGCTGTCTGCCATGCGACAGGCGTCCATTCTCTCACCTGATCCTCACCGCACCCCTACAAGGTAGATTATCCTTGCTGTTTCACAGATGAGGAAGGGAGGCCCAAGGGAGTCAGAAGTGAAGTGAAGTGTCAGTCATTCAGTTGTGTCCAATACTATGCAACCCCACGAACTGCACCCCACGAGGCTCCTCCATCCATGGGATTTCCCAGGCAAGAATACTGGATTAGGTAGCTATTCCCTTCTCCAAGGGGTCTTCCTGATCCAGGGATCGAAGCCAGGTCTCCTGCATTGCAGGCAGATTCTTTACCATCTGAGCCATCAGGGAAGCCTGATAAGGCAGTCAGAGGACTTGCCCAAGTCCTTGCCACGGGGCCTGGAGGAGGCAGGGTTAAAGCCTCACCTGGCAGATTTCAAGCGCATTGGTAGAGTTCTTTGCTGCCCAGTGTGGTGGTGCTAGGCCAGTCTGGTCAGGCCTGAAGGATGGAAACGGGATGCAGGACAAGATTGAGATTGTAAAGTACTCCGTGACAAAATGTGGAGGCACATGCGTTATGCCCAGCTGCCATTGACTGAGAAGATCCAGGTCACCTCCACACAGTTGAGCACCAGAGGAAGGTCAGAAGGGGAGGCCCCCAGTGCCTCCAGGATCCACCACCCAGTCAGCAGGTAAGCTACATTGAAGGGGCATAGCTGGAGCTGGGAGCAAGCTTCCATCAGTGATCCCAGGCATAGCCTCTGGACACTGGGACCCTGACAGACAGCCCTGCCACCCATTTGTGCTAGACAGAATGGGCTCCTCTGGGCACCCCAGCTACTGCCCTGGCTTATAGGGGCCTGCCCACCTTGCCCAGCTAAGCCTCCAGGGTGCTCCACCTCTCTCTCCTTTGACTCTGGTGTCTGCAGATGGCACACTGTCACAGAGCATCTCTCTGGACCCATTCAAAAAGTCGGGTGTTTCCATCTCTGAACTTCACTTGTTTCTTTTTCTAATTTATTTTTTACTGAAGTATAATTGAATTACAATGTTGTGTTAATTACTTCTGTACAACAAAGTTAATCCGTTATCATATATATATACATACATACACATATATACCCACACATTCTTTTCCATATTCTTTTCTGTTATGGTTTATCACAGGATATTGAATATAATTCCTTGTACTGTACTATATTCTTGCCTGGGAAATCCAGAGGCGCCTAGCAGGCTACAGTCCATGGGGTCACAAAAGAGTTGGACACAACAGCAACTCAGCAACAACTATATAGTAGGACGTTGTTGTCTATCCAATTTATATACGCCAGTTTGCATCTGCAGTCCCACACTCCAGGTCCAACTCTCTCCCACCCCTCTCCCACTTGGCAGCTACCAGTCTGTTCTCTATGTCCCTGACTCTGCTTCAGAGATGTTACAGGCTCATTTGTGTTGTATGTTAGATTCTGCATATAAGTGATATCATATGGAGTTTGTCTTCCTCGTTCTGATTTACTTAGTATGCTCATCTCTAGTTGCATCCATGTTGCTGCAAAAGGCATTATTTCATTCTTTTTATGGCTGAGCAATATTCCATTGTATACATGGACAACATCTTCTTTATCCATTCACCTGTTGATGGACATTTAGGCTGTTTCCTTGTGAATTTGACCTTCTTCATGTTGTCCCAGTTTTAGGAGTGAGGGATGGAGAAAGGAAAAAGCAATATGCTTTGGTGGTTATGAGCACAGGCTTTGGAGCCAGCAGGTCTGCATCCAAATCCCAACTCTGCTGCTTTGAAGTTTCGACAGATTCCTTAATTTCGCAGAGCATCTGTTTCTTTGTCTTAAAGTGGAGTAGCAGCAATAACCCCTGGGGACTGTGAGTGTGAGGATGGAATGAGTCAGTGACTAAGTGCTGGTCACTGCACCTGGCTCATAGTAAGAGCTCCCTCATTAGCAGGGAGTGAAGGGTGTGAAGGTAGCTGGGTGTGAAGATGCGGAGGTGACGAGGATGGCAGTGATACCAGGGTCAGTTGGGTGCTCGGGCCCACAGAAAGGGGCTCACACAGCAGGTGCCTCAGTCAGGGGCCTTGTGGGAAAAAGAAGGCATTCAAATTCAGTCATTTGAGGGGAATTGATCAGAGGGGTTGTTTGCAAAGTTGAGGGTGATGTTTAGGAAAAATAAAAGGGACAGTGTAGTCCCCTGGGAGCTAGTAAGTCAGAAGACCCCTTACTGCCCCTTAGCCTTAACAAGCAAGAGAGGGAACGATGACCTGGAAGGGCAGCTATAGGAGCGTGCTGCCTGTCAGGCCGCGTGGCCCTGGGGAGGGGAGCAGCCACCTAGAGAACCAGCCAGGAGGATCTGCCAAGCTCCCTGATGACCCTCCCATATACCCAGCCCGACCAGCACCCGGCGAAATAGTGACGTAGCTAGCCTTCTGGGCACAGGGTAGGGTGGAGATGCGGGAGACTGGGAGACACCCGGCACTGTAGGTGACAGGAGAGGAGACTCAGCTGCATCCTCCAGCCACGCTCACCAGCTCTCCAGTGGGGACTGTCTCAGAAGAAGCCGGCGGCCCAGTCCTTGGGCTGCTTCTTTGGTGTGGGAGGGGCTGAGGGCAGGAATGGGGACAGGCTGGAGGGAACCACAGACCAAGGGGTTCCAGGTGCCCCCAGCAGACCTCTAGCTGCAGTGACTGAAGCTCAAACTCTGCCCAACACCTTAACAGGTAGGATGTGAACTGGCCCCCAGGCGCCCCAGTGGCAGTTGTAACTGAAGCACAAGGCAGAGCAAGTCTCCCCTACTCACCCCCAAATCTCTCTAGAAACTTCCAGGTTGAGCCTCAGCTGATGTGAGGTCAGAGCAGCTGTGGATTCACCACTGTAATTAGAGGAGGGGGTCCCTCCTGGAGTCTGCCAGCCTTCAGCCAACAAGTGAGCACCTGCTGTACACGCCCCTGGGGCTCAGGGGAAGTGGCATTTGGAGCGCAGAGACCCTCTTAGGGAACTGCCTTGGCTGACAATTGTCAGTAACTCAGGGAGGGGCAGGGACTTGACCTCAGGTTTATCTCCTGTCAGGAGTGAACTCAGCAGCGCAGGTGCAGGCAGGTGTTACCGTGAACAGAGGACTGTACAGAGCAGGAGAGAAGGGGGTCAGGAAGGGCTCCTGGACAACATGTCTTGAGCTGGACCCTGAGGATTTAGGTAGGAGAGGAGGAGAGCTTTCTGGCGAGGGGGTTGCCTTGAGAATGGTGGCTGTGGGAATGGGCTTGGAAGCCAGGAACAGAGTGAGTCGGGGAAGAGAGTAGGTGGGGGGCTGGAATATCTGGGGTGGGCTGAAGGCTCCGGTGCTGGGTGAAGATGTACAGGCTGTGCCCTGCAGACATCTTTTTACTTCTCTGGCTCATTTGTTCTGGGGTAGAACCTGCCAAGGCAAAGTTGTTTAGCAAGGAAAAGAGCAAGCATTTTGGGAACACTTAATAGGATCAGCACTAAGAGCTTTGCCTGCACTGTCTCATTCAGTCCTCATAGCTGCCTGATTTCCCCACTGTACAAACAAGAGAGCTGAAGCTCCGAGAGGGTTAGTATTTGAACCATGGTCACACAGTTATCAGTTGCTATTTGCTATGAAACCCACTAAATTTCCCACTTCATTTATCCCCTCCCTGTCCCAGAAGCCCAGTTCAGCTGCCCAGAAGAAATGGAGATAAAATGTTGGGATGGGGGATGGGGAGTAGCGGTGGGGAAAGAATGGGAGAGATGGAGGGGTAGACACTTCCTGCTGCCCAGCAAGCCCAGCGCCAAGCTAAGGGAGGAAGCAGGACCCCTCCTTCCCCAAGAGCTGGCCTCAGATCCGGAGCATTGGCTGTGGGCTCCTTAATGGCTGTGTTTAACCCCTGGCCCCATTGAAATAGGCTGCTCCAAGTGTTTTCTGCTAGGGGGAGGGGGTGGGTAGGGTTACCTATTAGCTGTGAGATCAATCATTACCTGCTTCCCCTCACAATGGAATCTCCCTGAGTCATCAAACCTTGGGGCTGGTCCCCCGGGGCAGGGGAGCAGAAGGTCTTCTGGGCACTTGGGAAGGAGGTTCATGTCCCTTGGCAGGGGGAGGCCACCTTCCCTTTACTGGGAAAGGGGGAGGAGGCAGGTAGAACAGCTGGGGGTGGGGGAGGTGGAGTAGCTGGGGAAGGGGCTTCATAGTGTTGTGACGTAGGAAAGCCATGTCCAGTCCCCTGGCTGGTGGCCGTCTCCCTGGTGAGGAGTAAGCAGTTCTGGGGGGCAAGGTTAGTGAAATGCAGGAGTGAGTGTCCCAGAGGCCCTTGGTCCAGGGAGCCGGGCAGCCAGTGAGGCAGTGGGAAGGCCGTCTTTCCGGCGTTGCTGAGTGTGCAGGGATCACTAGCACTCTGGAGCCAGACCGCCTGGAACCAGCCCTCAATTGCATTATCTTCTTCCCAGGCAGGAAGGTCACCGGGCTGGGAGCTGCAGAGACAGATAGTTCAAAGGCTAGAAGGGCGGCCGGGTGAGAGCCCAGGGGTCACCGGGAGGAGCTGCAGGGCAGGGCAGGGGCCACAGCAGGGCAGGCAAAGCAGTTAGGGTGCAGAATTTAAGGAGGCGCAGTGTCAGGAACACTCACATAGCCCTGAGAGCCAGTGCCTCTTAAACGTTTGCTCCCTGAGAGCCCTCCTGGAGGGCCCTGGACTGAGCCATGAAGGGCCTCTGGAGTAGCGCTGGTCCCCAGCCCCCACCACAACTTGCTGCCAAAGCTTTGGGCCTGATAGAAGGGGGAGACACCCTAGGGAGACTGGGGAACCATCCCCGGAGGCCTTCTCCATGCATACTAGATCGTGACACTCGGCCCAGTCTGGGAAGGGAGAAAACTGGGAGTGGAACTCACAGCCTCCATCCCCAACCATCTGAGTAACCTTGGCTGGTGACCTTTCAGTTCTGATTAAAGGTGAGCTCTCAGCTTTTCTGTTCTAAACGGGGGAGAAGCACATCCTCTCTTCATGGATCACAGCCTTGTGGCGAAGGGGATTGCGTAACTCGATGAAGCTATGAGCCATGCCGTTTAGGGCCACCCAAGACGGACGGGTCATAGCGGAGAGCGCTGACAAAACGTGGTCCACTGGAGGAGGGAATGGCAAAACATCCCATATACTTGCCAGGAGAACCCCATGAGGAGTATGAAAAGGCAAAAAGATATGACACCAGGAGATGAACCCCTCAGGTCGGAAGGTATCCCGTATGCTACTGGGGAAGAATGGATGGCAATTACTAATAGCTCCAGAAAGAATGAAGCAGCCAAAGTGGGAAAAACTCTCAGTTCTGGATGTGTCTGGTGATGAAAGTAAAATCCAATGCTGTAAAGAACGATATTGCATAGAAACATGAAATGTTAGTTCTGTGAATAAAGGTGAATTGGACACGGTCAAGCAGGAGATGGCAAGATTGAATGCCAACATCTTAGGAATTGATATCTTAGGAAATGGACAGGAATGGGTGAATTTAATTCAGATAACAAAATTGCCAGGAGAAATATCAATAACCTCAGATATGCAGATGACACCACACTTATAGCAGAAAGTGAAGAAGAACTAAAGAGCCTCTCGATGAAAGTGAAAGAGGAGAGTGAAAAAGTTGGCTTAAAGCTCACCATTCAGAAAACTAAGATCATGGCATCCAGTCCCATCACTTTGTGGCAAATAGATGGGGAAACAGTGGAAACAGTGGCTGACTTTATTTTTCTGGGCTCCAAAATCACTGCAGATGGTGATTACAGCCATGAAATTAAAAGACGCTTACTCCTTGGAAGGAAAGTTATGACCAACCTAGACAGCATATTCAAAAGAAGAGACATTACTTTGTCCACAAAGGTCCGTCAGGTCAAGGCTATGGTTTTTCCAGTGGTCATGTATGGATGTGAGAGTTGGGACTATAAAGAAAGCTGAGCACCAAAGAATTGATGCTTTTGAACTGTGGTGTTGGAGAAAACTCTTGAGAGTCCCTTGGACTGCAAGGAGATCCAACAAGTCCATCCTAAAGGAGACCAGTCCTGGGTGTTCATTGGAAGGACTGATATTGAAGCTGAAACTCTAATACTTTGGCCACCTGATGCAAAGAGCTGACTCAGTTGAAAAGACCCTGATGCTGGGAAAGATTGAAGGTGGGAGGAGAAGGGGATGACAGGGATGAGATGGTTGGATGGCATCACCAACTCGATGGACATGGGTTTGGGTAGACTCCAGGAGTTGGTGATGGACAGGGAGGCCTGGCATGCTACAGTTCTTTGGGCTCGCAAAGAGTCAGACACAACTGAGCAACTGAACTGAACTGAACCATTATATCTACTAATATGGGCAAGAATCCCTTAGAAGAAATGGAGTAGCCCTCATAGTCAACAGAAGAGTCTGAAATACACTACTTGAGTGCAACCTCAAAAATGACAGAAGGGTCTTGATTCATTTCCAAGGCAAACCATTCAACTTCCAAGTCTGTGCCCCAACCACTAATGCTGAATAAGCTGAAGTTGACCGATTCTATGAAGACCTATAAGACCTTCTGGAACTAACACACACACACACACACACACACACACAAATGTCCTTTTCATCATAGGGGATTGGAATGCAAAAGTAGGAAGTCAAGGGATACTTGGAATAACATCCAAGTTTGGCCTTGGAGTACAAAATTAAGCAGGGCAAAGGCTAACAGAGTTTTGTTAAGAGAACACACTAGTCACAGCAAACACCCTTTTCTAACAACACAAAGAGCTGGCTCTACACATGGACATCACCAGATGATCATTACTGAAATCAGACTGGTTATATTCTTTGCAGCCAAAGATGGCGAAGCTCTGTACAGTCAGCAAAAACAAGACTGGGAGCTGACTGTGGCTCAGATCAAGAGCTCATTATTGCAGAATTCAGGTTTAAATTGAAGAAAGTAGAGAAAACCACTAAAGCCACTCAGGTATGACCTAAATCAAATCTTTTGTGATTACACAGTGGAGGTGACAAATAGATTAAGGGATATCTGGTAGACAGAGTGCCTGAAGAACTATGGATGGAGATTCATAACACTGTACAGGAGGAGGTGATCAAAACCATCCCAAAGAAAAAGGAAGGCAAAGTGACTGAGGAGAGCTTACAAATAACTGAGGAGAGAAGAGAAGTGGAAGGCAAGGGAGGAAAGGAAAGATACACCCAAGTGAATGCAGAGTTCTAGAGACTAGCAAGGAGAGATAAGAATGCCTTCTTAAATGAACAGTGCAAAGAAATAGAGGAAAACAATAGAATGGTAAAGACTAAAGAGCTCTTCAAGAAAATTGGAGATATCAAGAGAATATTTCATGCAAGGATGAGCACAGTAAAGGGCAGAAATTGTAAGGACCTGACAGAAGCAGAAGAGATTAAGAAGAGGTGGTAAGAATACACAGAAGAAATATACAAAAAAGGTCTTAATGACCCGGATAACCATGATAGTGTGGTCACTCACCTTGAGCAGGACATTCTGGAGAGTGAAGTTAAGGTGGCCTTTGGAAGCACTACTATGAACAGAGCCAGAGCTAGTGGAGGTGACAGAATTCCAGAATTCTGAGCTATTTAAAATCCTAAAAGACGATAATGTGAAAATGCTGCAGTCAATATATCAGCAAATTTGGAAAACTCAGCCATGGCCACAGGACTAGAAAAGCTCAGTTTTCATTCCAATCTCAAAGAAGGACAATGCCAAATAATGTTCAAACTATTGCACAATTTCCCTCATTTCACATGCTAGCAAGGTGATGCTCCAAATCCTTCAGGCTAAGTAAGCTTCAACAGTATGTGAACCGAGAACTTCCAGATGTACAAGCTGATTTAGAAAAGGCAGAGGAACCAGAGATCAAATTGCCAACATTAATTGGGTCATGAAGAAAACAAGGGAGTCCCAGAAAAACATCTACTTCTGTTTCATTGACTATGTGAAAGCTTTTCACTCTGTGGATCACAACAAACTGTGGGAAATTCTTAGAGAATTGGGAATACCTGACCACTTTACCTGTCTCCTGAGAAACCTGTATGCAGGTCAAGAAGCAACAGATACTGGACATGGAACAACTGATGGTTTACGCGCCAAGAACTGATGCTTTCGAACTGTGCTGCTGGAGAAGACTCTTGAGAGTCCCTTGGACTAGAAGGAGATGAACCTAGTCAATCCTAAAGGAAACCAACCCTGAATATCCATTGGAAGGACTGTTGCCAAAGCTGAAACACCAGTACTTTGGCCACCTGATGAGCTGACTCACTGAAAAAAACTCTAATTCTGGGAAGGGGCTTCCCTTGTAGCTCAGTTGGTAAAGAGTCTGCCTGCGGTGCAGGAGACCTGGGTTCGATCCCTGGGTTGGGATGATCCCCTGGAGAAGGAAATGGCGACCCACTCCAGTATCCTTGCCTGGAAAAATCTCATGGACAGAGGAGCCTGGTGGGCTGCAGTCCATGGGGTGGCAAAGAGTTGGGCACAACTGAGTGACTAACACTAATCCTGGGAAAGGCTGAAGGCAAAAGGAGAAGGGGGCAGCAGAGGATGAGATGGTTAGGTAATAACATCACTGATTCCGCGGACATTAATTTGTGCAAACGCCAGGGGATAATAGAGGACAGAGGAGCCTGGCTTACTGCAGTCCTTGGGGTCCCAGAGTCAGACACAACTTAGCAACTGAACAACACCAACATCCTCCCACACCAACCACCCCCTCACTCTGGAGTAAGGAATGGGAGGTAGGCTAGGAGGCCTCCGTAAAATATGGCTCCTGCCTCTTGATGCCAGAGTGGGCCTGCTTTTGGCCCTCAAACCAAGGAAAATGCGAAGAACCCTCTGTACAGTGTCAAAAGCAGCTGGCAGAAGAATGAGGCAGGCCACAGGAGTCTTCCAGACATCGCTCAACTCTACCCAGTGCCCGTATCTCACCTTTGCTAGCCCAGGATTCCTGGTCATCCTTTGAGGCCAGTTCAGACCTTGCCTCCCCATGGAGCAGACCCCACCTCAGGCCAAGGGCCAGTCACTCCTCATTCTGCCATCTCATGGTGGCAGAACCATGCCTGACATGTGGTAAGTGCTTGATAAAAAGAGTTATTATCTTTGTAACCATTTCTTGTGGAGTTCAGAGTTGGGTTAGTCATAACCTTTGGTTCGTACTCTAGAACCACTGTTGACCTGTACATGCCCTCTTTAGTCATTTGTTTTCAAGAATATAATGAACACTCGTGAACTGGCCACCCATTCTAAGAGACAAGGTTACAATAACACATCCACCTATTTCCCATTCTCTCCCCCATCTTCCCACCCACCCTCCAAGAGGAAACCATTCTCCTGAACTTTGTGTTTATTATTATTAAACAAACAAAAGACCATAGGCATCCACAGAGGCAGGATGGCTGCAGATTCACTAACAGAAATAGCTGTTTTCTCAATTGAGTTGCAACTTCCTTGCCGGCAGCGGCGGGGTTTCCTCCTTTCCTGCAGAGCGGTCAGCATGTGGCTGGGTACACAGGCCCATCGGTGAATCTTGGTTGGTGGGCTGTTTGGGGTCCCAAGGGCAGGAAGGATGAGGACTGAATGCTGGAAAGCGGCTCCAGGAATAGGGGGAAGGGCTTCTGATTGCCCTGCCTTGGGGTCTGTGTGACTTCTGCCTGCCCTGTGAGGTCACAGTATTGCCCAGGTGACCCAGCTGGGTGGGAAAGCCCACTGCTTTTCCAGGTCTGAGCAGAGAGAGGGCCACTCCTGTCTTTACCTTCTGTGGGTGCCAAGAGCCAGTTGCCCAGCTGCTGACCCTGCCCAGCTGGCCATGACCCAGAGTCCCCATGGTGCCTCTGCTTATAGAATGTCTCCCTGTTGAGAAAGCCCCAGACCGTGGCCCTCTCCCTTCCCCTGCCCAGGTCCCAGAGCCCGTGTCTGGCACCCCTGAGACCACCTTGACGTTCCATAATGTTAGCCAACCGCAAGACTCCAAGGTGCCCAGGCCAGCTGTCTGGGCAGGATTGATCACCCAATGATACCAGGTACTGGTCCCCAAGATTGTTAAACAAGGCCAAACACTCCTGCCCCCAAGAGGATGGTATGGTGAAAGAGAAAGGTATGGGCTGTGCTCCAGCATGAACTCATCTCTTCTAGAGTTCTTTGTTTCGTTTGCTCCTGAATCACAACAGAAGCTTCCTTTCTCTGGACGTTGGTTTTCATAACTGTGAAATGGGGATGGAAGTGACTTTGGTGGCTTTTCCAAGTGAGGTTCCTAGACCCCCTCGAACACGTGGGATCTGAAACAAGGTGCACTTACAGGTGTTATCAACGCAATCTGGTGATTTTTGCCAGAGAGAAGCACAGCTTGAAATGAGTATGTCATCTCCCCTCCACACACACACACATACACACACACAGAGTCTAGAAAGGAGTCTCTGCTTTCTTGTTGCTGGGAGTCACAGAGGCTCAGAGAGCCTGCTGCGATGGTTCATCATCATCCTCCAAGATCTTCCGGGAGATTTCCAGGCTGCTGCCTCGGCAGTGCACATACCCCTCTGCTCCACAGCCTCCCAGCCCTGACCCAGCCCTCTCCCTCGGCCCCAAATGCTCCAGTGCCTGGAGAGAGGGGATTTTTGTCTGTTTCAGTCACGGCGCATAGCAACTCTGACAGAGGAGCTCGACCTTTACCGTGCTCGCTGGCAAGCCCACGCCCTTCACTGTGTCACTTAGCAAAGGCATACAGGTACTTGCTAACTCAGGAGCACTCTTTTTGTAGTTACACTCCTAGGTCAAATAAACCAGATGGCTAAGGGTACCCCAACCCCAGTGCGGTTTCTACTTTATTACCCTTGACTTTGGTGTCTCTGGTTCCTGCTGTTCTCTACCCCCAGCTGGTTCCTCCTCTTGGCTCCACCCTCCCCCTTTAAGCCTCCTTCTGGAATGTCACCACCACTTGGGGCCAGGAACCCAACTGGACTGACCTGGGGGGCCCTGAACTGCCAGCTGGTTCTGGAAGCTCATTCCCACCTGCCCCCGCAACTGGATTTGGGGATCTCGGGAACCCTGAGGAGGAGCCAGATGTGTTTTATTTGGTTCACAGCTTTGGGAAACATTTTTGATAGTTGGCTAGAACCCCCTATAAGGAGGTCTGTAATATACATAATCACATGTCACATATTAATAATCCCTATTAGTATTTCTTTGTGCATCCTCCATTCACGTTTTTTCTGAGATAGTAATGTTTATAGATTTCAGTGTTCCTTGTGCATTAGGGATATCGTCCTTTTATATATACTGCAGATATTACCTCTAGTTTTTTCTTTTTTGCACTGTGGTGAATTTTGCACCATTATAGAAGATGATACGGATTTTTAAAATTTATTTTATTGTTTGGCTGCACTGGGTCATTGCTGCTGAGCATGGCTTTCTCCGGTTTCAGGGAGCGGGGTCTCCTCTCTAGTTGGGGTGAGCCGGCTTCTCACTGCAGTGGCTTCTTTTGTTGCAGAGCAAGCAAGGGCTCTAAGGTCTCAGGTTTCTTAGTTGTAGCCCTTAGTTGGGCTTAGGCAAGTGTGTGATCTTCTGGGACCAGGGATCGAACCTATGTCCCCTGCATTGACAGGCAGATTCTTAACCACTGGACGACCAGGGAAGTCCTCTGGTGTGGATTTTTAATACAATCAGTCTATCAGTCCCTTTCTTTATGATTGTTGGCTTCTACGTCCTTTTGAAAAACCTCTCCTGCTCCAAGAGCCACAACTCCTTCTGTTAGGACTGTTTGCTGGTACTGGCTCCTCAGGTTATGAGCCTGCATGAATACACACATTGTGGTTCAGAGAAATCATGTCACCTCCAAAGAACAGCTGGTGAGAGCAGGCTAGAGACAGAGGATGTGGAGGTGGATGGATCCTGGTTGCATTTCCGGCTCTGTGCCTATGAGCTAAGCTGTGCACATCAGTGAAAGGCCTTTTGTGTCCCTGAGCCTGCCTCCTCTCCTATTAAAAGGGCCTCACCATGACCGTCATAACTCCCAGGCAAGTTTAAATGCTGAAATGAGAAGGAACAGGGGGGGTATTTTTAACTCCAAGCCCTTGTGATGCAGCTGGAGAAACAGGGGCCTCTGGAGTAAATCAGCCCAAATGACTGATCAGGGGCATTCCTCCCATCCCTCCCAGCCCAGCAGCCCCTCCTCTTGCCCCAGTCAGAGCCTCTCCAGTGGCAAGGCTTTCAGATCCAGGGATACCCTGGAGGGTGGAACTTGCCTTCCTTGCTTCCCATGGCCTCCCAGATTGCTGGAGCAGAGGAGTGGCCAGGGGAGGTTGGAAATCTGTCTCCTTCCACCTCCCTCCCCACAAGAACCAATTTAAGTGCCTGCCACACAGACCATTAACCGCTTCACTGCTGGTGCAGTCTTCCTACCCCACCTTGTCCCATCCCTCCACCACCACATCCCCAAATGCCCTGAGCGATGGGCAGTCACAGGTCCCTCAGGACATCTGCTGGCTAATCCTGGCTTACTGAGGGCATGACAGACTGTCTGGAGGGTGAGACACTGGAATTAGCAACTTCTGAGCCTGCCCACATGCCGGAGCCCAGTGGTGGAACAGAGAGAGCTGTGCTTTGGCATCAGGCAGGTTTGGGTTCTCATAACCCAGCCCTGCCAGTACAGGCTGAGTAGCCTTGGATGCTAGTGGTAAAGAACCCACCTGCCAATGCAGGAGGCATAAGAGGTGGAGGTTCAATCCCTGGGTCAGGAAGATCCCCTGGAGGAGGGCATGGCAACCCACTCCAGGATTCTTGCCTAGAGAATCCCTTGGACAGAGGGGCCTGGTAGGCTATAGTCCATAGGGTTGCAAAGAGTCAGATACACTGAAGCAATTTAGCATGCATGCAAACCAGCCAGACCTCTGCCTAGAAATCCTGCCTACTGATTTCTGCACCCTGGCAGTGTTGGGTGAGTTAACGGAGCAAGCCAATGGTGAGTGTGTATCCAGCTCTGCCCCCTGGCCTATAGGAAGTGCCTTCAGGGGACATGAATTCCCTCCCCAGGGCTCAGCTCATCCTCACAGATGTGTTTGTCGGACCTGAGACTTAGCTTCATCATCAGTTCACTTCCCCACGTGGAACCTGGCATGTGGACATACCCTACTCCCTGATAAAGTCTCCAGTGTAGGCCTGGGAAGGGCAGGAGGTGGGGAAGGCCTTGATCCCGATACAGGCACACATCTGAGGGAAGAGGGGAAGGCAGAAAGGTTGGCCCACTGTGGCTCCTCCAGGTCCTGCTTGATGCCAGGCCTTGGGCCAGCCTGCCCAGTGGGCACATGCCTGAAAGTGAAGCATGAGCAGTTCTTGCCAACCCCCCTGCAAGCTTTATTTCCCAGATGGCTGTCCAGAGGGGAGGTACGGAGGATGCAGAGGACATAGAGAGGCACCACGCACGGCCTGGTCTGCAAAATGCCTGGTCGGACTTGGGGTTGCCGGGAAGTCAGTGAGAGCCTCTGGGCAACTGCCATGCTGCTGGGCGCTCACTTCCAGGGACCTCGGGAGCTCATTACAGCCACGAGGGCGCTGGAGCTACCATCCTAGGCAGTTCCTGGGAACCTGGGAGAGGGACATTAGTCATCTCTCCTGACCTCACCACAGGAACCTTAGGCCAAATCATTGGGAGAACTGAATTACCAATGGTTCTGGACATCCCCATTGACCGGGTGGGAAAAATTAAGGCTCAGAGGGGTTTTCCAAAGAGCTGGGGACATGGATGGGTTGAAACCTAGGTCTCTTAATCCCTGGGCTGCTTGTCTTGCTCCTGGATCACCACACCAGGTCAAACCTGCTGGGGAGTGAGTGGGTCACGGAGCATGCAGTGAGGGTGGAACCCTGATCTATGAGCCTGGGGGTGGCTCTGCAGCTGTTTTTCCTTCTTTCCCCCTCCACCTGGCAGGAGTCCTGAGTACAACCTCCCTCCACCTCCTCCCGCCCTGGCCTGGCAGAGGAATAGGGGAGGAAGGGGGGGTTACCTCTGCAGATGGTGATGTCTCCTGCTGGGTCCCGGGCTGGGGGGAGGGGCTCCTCAGAGGAAAGGAAGGAGAGTCTCTGTAGGGCAGGCCCTTCTGGGCTGGGGGAAGGGCGTGGGAGTGATGCTCTCACCTCCCAATTAGCCATTTTTTAGGCAAGGACCACAGCCTGTACCAAGAAGGCCTCTCTGATAAAGAGTCAGATGCACAGGAAGTGAGGGAACAAGCCACAGAAATGGATTTGTAGGGAAGAGCAGTCCAGACAAAAGGGACATCCAGGGCCAAGCCTGGGAGGCAAAAGCCAGCTTGGAGGGCGTGAGAGATCACTAGAAGGCCAGCATGGCTAGAGCGAGTGGGCAAGGGGCTCGGGGATGAGACAACGTCGGTTTCCTGGACCAGAGCGTGCGGTCCTTACAGGCCAGGGTGCAGCTGTGTGGGAAACAAGGAGCTACTGCAGGAGCTTGAGCAGAGAAGTGGTGTCTGCTTGAAACTGGCAGAGGATCGCTCTGGCTGTTTGTGAGAGGGGGCGGGGTGGCAGGAGGGCCAGAAGGAACAGGAAAGTGATGAGGCGAGTGCAGGAATCCCTTGTCTCAGACCCAAGTGGAGATGGTATGAAGGGATCCAATTCTAGACACGGTTTGAAGGTAGAGCTGGCGGGACATGCTGATGGATTGGAGAGGCACAAGGAGCTGCATGAAATCACATGCATAAAAGCCCTTCCCTTTCTCTCTGCCTGGAGACTTCCCACAGCCAGGAGCAAATGTGCCCAAGACCCCCAGGCTCAAAGGGAGAGCAGTGTCTGGGGAACCTGGACCCTCACAGAGGAAGCAGATAAGTGTCAGACAGGCTGGTCCAAGGACTCATTGTCACATTAGGGAAACATTCTCAGAGCACACGTGGCTTTTTCTCACCGTAATGAGAGGCAGAGTTGGTTTAAACCCAGGCTTTCCAGCACTCAGTGCTCATCAGGACAGAGGGGGCCAGGGGACCCAGCCTGCCTAGGCTGCCATCAGCACAAAGCCTGCCTAGGACACGTCCTTGCTTTTCTGTGAGTCAGCGTCTCACATCATTCTTGATGGTCTCCGTGGACATTTCCCCCTTTGAGGGCTCCTCCTCCCCTGCCATGGCCTGCCTTGGAATGCAGATCTGATAGTTCAAGTTTCTCATATAAGACGGTCAGCCCCCAGTTCCCTCCGTATCCCCCCAGGACCCCTTCTCCAACCTGAGAAGGTCCACTGCCTCTCCCCCAGGGCCAGGGGGGGCCTCTCACATCAGCTGGTGCTTATGAATTAGCAGGAGGCACATAAGGTAGTGGTGGGGGGCACCTCTCGCCAGATGAGGTTTAATCTAGGTCAACTGTGTCAACCCCAGACCCTGGGAAAGAGGACCAGGCTGTCAGTGCCAAGGAACTGACGAGAACTGGACACCCCAACTACAGCAGCCCAAGGGATGAACATCCCAACCACAGCAACCTCAGGTCCGTACCCTGACTCTGCCACCCTCCGTGGACTCCCCACTGCCTCCAGAGTCAAATTGAGCCTGCCCTGGGCCTCAGGAAGCTCCCTCCCCTTCCCACTTTGCCCTCTTTGCCCTCAGCTCAGGGTTCTGCTCTCTGCTTGTGAGTCCACAAAATGCTGAGCTGTTGAGACCCTGCACGTGTGAGCCCCCGCTTGGGGCAACCAGCCTAGAGACCCGATGTGCGGGCAGGCCCCTCTCCTCCTCCAAGGTCCACGGGGTTTTCTGGGTAGAAGATGGATGAGGCATCTGGAAAAGGCACATTCGTTCATCTCCATTTAGTGCTTTGGGTGACTTCATGGATGTGGATAAGCCTTTGTAACCTAGAAAGTGCTGGACCTCCCTGGTGGTCCAGTGGTTGGGACTCTGAGCTCCCAATGCAGGGGGCACAGGTTTGATCCTGGTCAGGGAATTAGATCTCACATGCTGCAATTGAGACCCAGCACAGCCAAATAAATAAATATTCTAAAAAAATATAAAGCGCTATGCACAGGTGGGACCTGGGGTAACAGGATGGACTAGGGTGAAGTTACAAGAGAAAGCAAAGAGGACCAATCGCCAGAATCTCAAAAGCAGGCAGGATTTCGAAATTACAGACATGGGTTCCAGTAAAAGCAAAGGCTTAGAGGTGGGACTGGCTGGACTTGAATGGTGAAGTGGCTTGTCTCATTCTATAGAAAGTGCTGGATCAAGACTGGGGGAGGCAAGAGGGAGGTAGAGATGTGGAGGGTGGGACAGAGGTACAGAGAAAAAGGGGTCAAAGTTGACTGCCCCTCTAGTTGCAGACTGGGTATGGGGATGACAGAGGGAAGCAGCTACTTGGACAAGAGGCAGTAAAGGGAGGTGGCCACCCTGGAAGAGGCCACTCAGCCCCGGCTTTCTCCACAGGTCACTGAGGGCCCAGAAGACCCCATGAATACCTCCCAGAAGGTGGACTCTGTCATCAGCCACCTGGCTCCCCCTCATAGGGAGGCCATAGCGGTCACTCTCCATGGGGCCACCAACCTTCCCGCCTGCAAGGATGGCTCTGCACCATGGCCCTACGTGGTAGTATAAATAGCTAGCTGGTTGAGAGCAGGGTCAGGGATGGTGTGCAAGATGGAGCAGAAACCAGCATGTGGATATTTGGGATATGAGTACCCAAAGGTTCAGGGCTGGGACTGTGACACCCAGCGAGGAAAGAAGGCCTAGTGTGAACCACCCAGGGACTGCGGGCTCTGCAGAGGCGAGGTCTCGTATCTTCCCTGCTGTGTGGGAAGCTGCTCACCATGGTTGGGGAGGAGGGAAGAGCCACTCCTTGATCTCACAACCACCAGGGTTTGGCCACAAATCGACCTCAGCAAGGCAGGGCCCCCAGGTGCAGAGACCTGGGCTGGACTCAGTGGGAGGTGATGGTCAAAGGAAGGAGAAAGCCTAAGGCCTACCTCTCCCGGCCTCTGAGTGCTCCGTCTTACCATGCCCAGTCCTGGGGTAAGGACCCCATGACCATCCTCCTCCTCAGTCCCCATCACTTCTTTGCATACGTGTATGGTGCTCAGTCATGTCTGACTCTTTGCAACCTCTTGGTCCTATGGACTATAGCCTGCCAGACTCCTCTATCAATGGCATTCTCCAGGCAAGAATACTGGAGTGGGTTGCCATTTCTTACTCCAGGGGATCTTCCTGACTAAGGGATCGAAGCTGTGTCTCTTGTGATTCCTGAATTGGCAGGCAGATTCTTCACCACCAGCGCCACCTTCTTTGGTCATTTCTATTATGAGGCTTCCCTGGTTCCTTCTGATCCCTTAATGCATGCTCCCTCCCCTCCAACCAGCTGGAGTCAGGAAGCATACTTCTTGCAGCCTGGTATCCGAGTGAGACCTGGTATGTCATGTACACTGCATGCTTCCTGGACCTCACTTCTGCTGGAAGGGCATCAAGGGGCGACAGAGTCTCCATCCAACCAAACTTCTATATGGATGGGGGGAGGGTAACATCTGCTCAGTCTTGATTATAAAGCATGTGCAGTAACCCCTCCGTGAACTTGCTATCCCTTAGCCCCTCTGTAGACAATGGGAGCCCTTAGGCCTCCCCACCAGGCTACCTACCCCTCCCCTCCCGCAGGCTCTGCCCACCTTTCCTTTGGGGGAGTGCCTACCCCAGCTGAAATCCCTGTTCAGAGCCTGGTTTGTGCGCCTCCCCCTCAGGGCACCCATCCTAGCTGAGCTGTCCCTGCTTTGGGACCCACAGCAGTGGCAACACTGGTCTGACATACTTTATATAAACAAAATTAGGTGCTGCTCCTCTGTCCCCCACACTGGGGTTTCCAAGGACAGACCCCCTCTCCCCCTCTCCATTTCCCTAACAATATGCCCAGTAGAGGCCTGAGCAGGCTTAGGGGTCAAGGAATACTGAGGCAAACATCCTAGGTTACTATGACAACAAGCCGGCCCAAGGCACCCACACAGCGAGTGGGACAGAGGATGAGCTGGAGCCCAACAGGTGACACACTTGCTTGTCTCAAAAGCCGGGTTTCCACCGCCCAGCTCCTCAGCCCTGCCCGCCCCGCCCGCCTCCATTTCCGTGCTAAGGAAGGACAGGTGGCTGGGAGCAGGCTTGGCGGGGAGCTCCCTTTTCCCCTCCGCTATTTCCATAAACCAATTATCGCCGATCATCTCGGGAGATTGAGGCCCTGCCTATCACCGATCCAGCTTGGGCAGCGGGGCGGGGAGCTGGGCCGCCCAGGGCTCTGCGACCCGCGCCGGCACCCGGTTGCCATGGGAACGCGCAGTGGGAGCCAAGCGGCGGCGCCAGGGTGAAGGGTGTGGAGGGGTGGACGTGGGTAGCGGGGGAGCGCATCGCTGCACCCATCTCCCCCCAGAGAGGGGGCAGGGAGCAGGGCCTGGGCGAGCCTGCAGCCTGTGTTCCAGGGCTCCAGGCGGCAGAGCTGCCACCAGCAGCGGAGGTGCTAATGAGATGCAAAGACAAGCAGAAGGGTGGGGGGGAGCTTCTGAGAAAGAAGGCCCAGCTGTCAGAACCTGAAAGGGGCTTTCAGTGCGAGCCCCCGGCACCAGGCAGGAGCCCCAGAGGGAGGACTGGGACCCTCAGAAGCCCTACACCCTGGAAAGAGTACCTTATCTGCCATCGCCCTTCCACGCCTGATTTCAAATACACAGCAACAGAGCACGTCCACCAAAGCTTTCATTTTTCTCACAATGAATATTTCAATGCTTGAAATATATATTGTATGTTTAATATATATTAAATCATATTATATAATATATATTGAATATATATGGAATTTTATGTCCTTTCAAAGTTTTTTTTCCCCCTCAGATTTTTGTTGCCTGTGTTTGGGTGCCCTGTCCTTGATTCCTGGCTTAGTTCCCTACTTTCTGCCATCCCATTGGTCTCACCTCAGCTAGGGAATATGGTCCTTGGGGTTCCTACCTCTGTCTGGTTCCCTCCTCCTCTCTGAGTGGTTGCAATCCCAGCAGGCAGGCCCATTTTGGGGCCAGAGAGGTGGAGTGGGTGAGAGCACCCCAAAGCCATTCACTCACTCAACTCATTAGTGAGGAGCAGAATAGGTAGGGTTCAGGTCCAAAGACGGGGCCTTGCTAGTCTGGGGTTTAGCCACTTCCCTCCATCATGAAGGCTCTAGCCTTGAGAAAATCTAGTAATAGAGTGTGTCCCCCAGTGGTGACTATGCCAGACCAACAGGTCCACGTGGCTCATCTTGTGGTTGGTTCTGCCTCTTTCCAGCTGAGCCATTGACCTGCTTCCAATCTGACCCCACTTCTTCACTGAAATGTTGATGTTGTTCAGTCACCAAATTGGGTCTGACTCTTCGCCACCCCATGGACTGTAGCACACCAGGCTTTCCTGTCCCTCACCATCTCCTGGAGTTTGCCCAAGTTCATGTCCATTGAATCAGTGATGCCATCAAACCAAAATTTTGTTTAAAATCACCAGTAATCACCATGCCTAGCTCTCCATCCACTGGGTCTCATCTTCTGTAATCTCTCAGTGGCATTAGCCCCTCATGACCACTCATTCTGTTGGAAACCCTTCCTTGTCTTGGCTTCCAAGATGCCCTACTCTTATTTTCTTTGAAGTGTAACTCTATCTCGTCTACCTGAAATTACATGTTGGCCTGTTCCAGGTTTCAACCCACGGTCTCTCTCTTATTTCTCTATACTCTCTCTTCATGTGAGCTCCTCCCCATCTTGGCATCAGTAATCACATTCTTTTTCCCCCATTCAATCCACTGCCAAGTCATGTCAATTCTCCTGTGATCTTGATTTTGGCTGCTCCTCTCCCCCAGCTCCACCACCTTAGGTTACTGCACTGTTCACCTCTTGGTACATCTAACATGACCCTTTTTCAAACCCCCTTCAAAGGCAGGTTGTCATTTGATATGGTGGTGCCACAGTACCAGTGGAACTCTCTGATGCTTTCACATTACTCCCAAGGTAAAGAGAATTCTAGGCCCAACATGGTTAGGTCTTTGTCAGTCCCTCCAGCTCCCCAGCAGCATGATACCCCCCACCTCCTTCTGTCTGCTCCAGCCATACCTGATGGACAAACATCTCTCAGTTCTCTGAGTAGTCCCTCTTCCCTCTCACAGCAGGCCTTTGCACTCTCCCTCCCCAGATCATTCTATCCCCGCTCTTTGGGGGATCATCAGTCATCACCGCCTCAAGAAAGCCCTCCCCACTTCCCAGGCCAGGCCAGATCCTCATCTATTACACGCTTCCACGGGACTCTGTACTTCTCCAGGGTTGCTGCTGCAGTTTCACGTGGTTTATGTGCTTTGATGTGATTAGTGACTTATTCTTCATCAGCGCCTCCTCCCATTGTGCCCCACTAGTTCCATGAGCAACCCCAGGTCTGTTTCCCTCACCATCTTATCCCTACTTTCAACATAGTCTCTGGAGCTTAGGAAGCTCTCAATAATTATTGAATGAACAAATAAACAAATGAAAGAATGAATCTGGCTGTACTTTGAGCATGCTCCGTGACATTGGGAAAGTTACTTTACCTCTTGAAGCTGAATACCTCACCCGAGAACCTGCCCCAAAGGGCTGAAGAAATGGGGGAGCCAGACCACCAACTGGGAGATGCTGGCAGATATAAAGCCTTACACAGGGTGAGGGGATAGCCTTAGTAGGGGTCACAGTGGGCACCTGAGACATAGCAGAGGAAGCCACAGAGCAACAGAGAGAAGGCAAAATGGAATCAGGAAAACCCAGGGTCGAGCCCACAGCCCCTGAATCACTGTGTGACCCCAGGCTGGGCCCTGCCCCTCTCTGAGTCCTGGTCTTCCCGTGGCCAAGATATAAGACTTGGCATCCTTGCTAGTTCCAGGCTTGCTGGGCTGGTTTATGCTCTGGCCTGGTAAACCGTCTCAGTTCCTTACAGGCAACAAGAGCTCCAGTTGTACCCCCCCAACAGATTACACCCCGAGGTCTGCTGGGCCTGTGGCCAGGCCCAGGGGCTCCCCTGAGTGGCTTGATTCAAGGCTCTGGGGTCTGATCAGAGCCCAGCACCTGCCTCCCAGCTTGGCACAGAGAGACCTGCCTGACAGAGCACAGCAGGGACCAGGAAGACAGTGGCCTGTCAGGTGGGGGGTATCCCAGCATGCAGAGGGTGGGGAGGGGACCAGCCAGGAGACGGCCTGCAGAGTTCTGACCCTTGGCCAAGGGCTGGATGGCTGGGCTGCCCGTTGGCAGCTGCTTCTGTGACTGCTTGCTGCCCAGAGCTAAAGAGCAGGGACAAAGCCAGTACTGGGAGGGGGAGGGCCGCTTCCTCTGTATACATGGAACAGGCTTGGTCCAGGCCAGGGTAAGAGAGACAGGGCACAGATCAGCCCAGTTAGTCATACTCAGGATCTTTGGGGGTTTTTTGGACAAGCCTGAGAGCTGTGACTCTGGCCCCAGACTGAGCCTGACCCTGATGACTAATTGAAGAAGCTATTAAAAGTAGGGCACTTTTGTCTAAGGTCCTAGTAAGAAAGGCCAAGTTGAAGATGGTTATATTTTTCAAGTGTCTACCATGTATCCAGGGCTTCTTTCATAGCTCAGTCGGTAAAGAATCTGCCTGCAATACAGGAGACCTGGGTTTGATTCCTGGTTGGGAAGATCCTCTGGAGAAGGAAATGGCAACCCACTCCTGTATTCTCGCCTGGAGAATCCCCTGGACTGAGGCACCTGGCAGGCTACAGTCCATGGGATCACAAGAGTCGGACATGACTTAGCAACTACACAACCATCACCATATACCTGTCAAATGGGCTAGGAGTGTGCGTGTGTTTGTGTGTATGTGTGTGTGATGTTTAATCATCACTTGGTCTTGTTAAGTAGGTAACATTGTCCTTAGGTTACTAAGGCTCAGAGCATTTTCATGACTGCCCAACATCACAGAACTAGTGAGTATCCAAGCCAGGATTCCAAAATCCAAAAGGTCTTTCCACTTCACTCTCTGCCTTGATCTTCATGTAGCCGCTGCCCTTGGAAGGTGATGTTGGCATCAGGGTCCCAGAATTGCAGAGAAGATCCAGTGACTATTCTGAAGACCCTCCTGGGACTTGACTGCTCACACCTGCCCGTGTCCAGTTGTGGGCCTTGGCCAAGGCCCCCAGAGGGCAGAAATTTGGGCGAAGTCGGTAGAGGCCCAATATGACCCATAGGTGCCCTGGGAGCTTGTCTCAGCAGCCAGAGCATTGGACTTACAAAAATAACACTATAATAACAAAAATAATCCAGTGACAGGTGTCATGTGAAGTTAAAAAGCAGCCCGCATTTGCTGGGAAGGTTCCACACTGAGCTCACTCAGTGCTTGGTTCTCCACGCACTCTGGCTCTAACACTGGCCCAGCGAGGCCAGTCACATTGGCCCCATTTAATAGCCAAGGAGGCCAAGACTTCGAGCAGTGAAGGGACTTGACTAAGATCGCATGGCTGGCCAGTGGGAGTGGAGCAGATGTAGAACACTGTCCCCATCTGGCCACCAGCCATTTGCTCTGGCAGAGGCCAAGCCTTCTTCCTTCCCAGCAGGATGCCCATGGGAGAAGGCGTGTGATGGAGGAGAAGGCCCTGGAATCCTGAGTTTTATCTTCCCTGCAGGGCCTCCTGCCTATGCCATAGCCTGACCTACCTGCACCTGCTCCAAGTGACGTCAGTCCCCTGAGGCTCAGAGCCTCAGAATTTTTGTTCAATGAGAACATCCCTGTGGCCCAGAGCTATAAACACAGCTGGCATCAGTGTTTAAAAGGAAGTTGGTGGGAGACACCCCAAGCCAGACTGAAGCCACAGGGTTCTTTCCCAATGTTCCCCCATCACTGCTGCCAAGGCCTCCTGAGGTCTTCTCATACTTGAAACTTTTATTCAAACCCCCAAAGCCTGAGTTCTCCCGCGGGGGTGCTGGAATCCCAGAGGGGCAGCCCAGAAAGACAGAGCTTACCAATTGAAGCAAGTATTAGTGGAGTGATTTCAGGCGATGAGGCAGGTGGGGGGGCCCTCCTGGTGTCCTCATCACATTAGACAGAGACTGTCTGGTCTGCTTATCTCTGAGCATGACCAAAACTGATGACAGGGCTCCTCCTTCCTCCCAGGACACCATGAGGAGCCCGGAGCTCTGGTGCCCCATCCAGGCGTGGTCGGACTTCGCTCTGCCCTCGCCTGGCCCCCCAGGTTTCAGGGCCACACGCCTGTAGTCTAGCGTCTGTCGAAGAGGATGGGAGGCCACTGGGCAGGGAGCCAGGACTCGGGTTCCAATTCGGCTCCTTCTGCCCTTGTGCGCTCCCGTCTCTGTCCTTTCCCATCCCTACACACACAGTGAGATTCCACCAGAAGGAATGGCATCAGGGATGGCACGGTTACAGCCCCTTCAAGGCCCACGCCAGTTAATAGGTGCAGAAGTCAGCCAGGTGTACGACATCTCGCTCACCCCAGGCTACCCATCTCCACCGCAATTCTGGAGTGGTTAGAGCTCTCAGGTTTTCAAGAGAAGATGGGAATCCAGATTGTTATGTGAAATCGGCCAGTTTTTACAGGCAGAACGAGCACCTCTGCTCAGTTGGATCTGAGTCTTACCTCCTCGTCTTCCCTTCCTGAACCCTCAGCCCACTTAGACTCAACCTCCGCACTCATTGTCACTGACTGCCCTGCTCTCCCAGGGGCCACAGACTCCCCCATGATTGCTTGTCCTTTGAACAAGTCTGAGAGGCATCCCCCCCCTTTTTTTTTTTTAAAATATTGATTTATTTGGCTGCACAGAGTCTTAGTTACAGCATGTGGGATCTACTTCCCTGACTAGGGATCGAACCTGGGCTCCCTGCATTGAGAGTGTAGCATCTTAGCCACTGGACCACCAGGGAAGCCCCAGTCGCCACTTCTTGTAGCCCTTTCTTTCTTTGCTTCCGGGACACCTGGTGTCCTGATTCCCCTTTCTGTCTCCGCCCACTCCTCTGTGGGGCCCTTTCTCCCTGTACCCTGTGAATGTCCATGCTCCCTGCTCAGTCCTAGACCCTCCCCTGCATCTCTGCACTCCTGAGACATCTCCCCCACCCCAGCCTACCCACCTCCACCCCAATTCTGGGGGTTCCAGAATGTATGGGTCCAGTTCAGACCTTTCCAGCCCCTGGACCCACCAGTCAGTGTACACTCTATGCCAGACTCAGTCTTCCGCAAGCTGGCCTTCTCATCCCCTCCTCCTCTGGGGTTCACTGTCCATCCAGAAACCTGTGCATTACAGAGACATTGTGAGTTACACTGTTGGGAGGTGCTGAGCTCACAGATGTTTAAAGGATGAGCCCGCACAATCAGTAGCCAGTCGTGTGTGTGTGCATGTGTGCTAAGTCACTTCAGTTGTGCCTGACTCTTTGCGACCCCATGGACTGTGTAGCCCACCAGGCTCCTCTGTCAATGGGATTCTCCAGGCAAGAATACTAGAGTGGGTTGCCACATCCTCCTCCAGGGGATCTTCCTGACCCAAGGATCGAACCTGCATTTCTTGTGTCTCCTGCTTTGGCAGGTGCGTTCTTTACCACCACCGCCACCTGGGAAGCCCCAGTAGGCAGTGAGGCCAGGACTCAAGAGACCCACAGCCCATGAGACTGAGCACCAACCCAGCCTCTCTGGCCCGGGAATGCTCAGAAGGCCGAGGGGCTTTATCTCTGGGGAGGGGGGCTGTGGCCTCCCTCTTTCCAGCTCCCACAAAGTTGGAGACAGAGGTGCGCCTGGCCCTGAGTGAGGGGAAGGGCTCATGGTCCTGACCTTCTCCCGCCCCATCTCTCATCTGCTGACTTCCCAGTTAGTTCCAGGGCTTGTGGGGGGTGCCATATGCATGCCAAGATGTCCTGTGGGTGTTGGAAAAGCTGGACCTGGGGAGCCAGACCATGGCTACGGTGGGCAGTGATCAGGATGGTCAGTGTGGCCAGGAGAACCAGGATTCAGGATCCAGCCCCAGGGAGCCAAGCTGGGACAGAGAGGCCAGGGTCCAATCTGCACCAAGGATCTCAAAGCCCCAGGGCACCAGAACCTCAAGAGGTCCCAGCCCCTACTGCTGGGTTCCGCTTGCCTCTTTGTGAAGACACGCTTCTGGGTTAGAACTTGGGATCTGAACTCTCCCCCTAGGCTAGAACTGATTCCAGGGTGGTCCTGATAAGCTTCCCCGGGTTAAAGCAGGGTCCCAGCAGTCCAGGCTGAGGGCTGGCCTAGCAGAGCTGGAGAGGAGGGGCTGCCTCTGTCTCCACGTGCTTTTCCAAGGGTCCGGCGCCCCTTTCTTCATGCCACAAACACTTGCTGGGACCCACTGTGCCCAGACTGGGAGCTGGGAACAACTGCAACTCTAACAAGGCAGATCCTTGTCCTCCGGGAGCTCACAGTCTAGTGGAGGGAGATGGAGTGGTGAGTAACATACAGCCCTCACTTGCTCTGTGCCCACAGTCTCCCAAGGCAGAAGGCAGCTGAGCAGGCTTCAGACCCCAGCACTTGGGAACCAGAGCTCCTGAGGGAGGCTGTCTCTTGGGAAGGGGACAAGAGGCAGGCTCTGTGTCTCAAGTCATTTTTCTGAAGCTGGGAAGTTCACTTAAATGTCTGCCCACATTCTTCCTGCTCTAAAACAGCATCTGTGAGAAAGGGGATACTCAGAGGGAGTCACAGAGAGACCCATTGAGAAGGTTCCAAGTCATGGTGGATCTTCCAGGGTTGTCTCTCCCAAGGCTGTACTTTCCCAAGGAGACTGTCATGACATCCTTTAGGAAATGGTGTTGATGGACAGCTGGGCCCTCTCTCCTCTGCCTGAGAAATGGGTCCCTCACCAAGCCAGGCCACAGGATTGGCCACAGCTGGACATGCCAAAGGGCTTCTCTGGTGGCTCAGAGGAAAAGAATCTGCCTGCAATGAGGGAGACCTGGGTTTGATCCCTGGGTCAGGAAGATTCCCTGGAGAAGGAAAAGGCAACCCACTCCAGTATTCTTGCCTGGAGATTTCCATGGACAGAGGAGCTTGGCGGGCTACAGTCCATAGGGTCACCAGGAGTCGAATGCGACTGAGCAACTTTCACTTCAGACATTCCAAAGGCTGGCAGATGGCACAAGCAGAGGCCTTTCTTTGCCTCCTATCATCCCCGCCTCAATAGAGACAAAAGGGGTCTCTGGAAAACACGGAAATTCTTCCCAGGAGAGGATGAAGAATGTGACGGTGCCTGGTAGACTGGGGCTTGAGTCTGGCTTGGACCACCCCCAAAGCTCTGTGGACTCTGATTTTCCTGTGGGCCATATGGAAAGATTATCCCTGCCTGGCTGTCTCCCTGAGCTTCCAAGGGGAGGGGTGCCTGTTGACCATAAGGGGCTCCCCTGAGAACAGCCGGGCTATTTCAGATGAAGTGTGGGTGGGGGTGTGGGGACCAGCATTCTTGTTTTACAGAAAGACTTCTTCCTTTGCCAGAGCACTCATCTCAGAGTTTCTTGGAGTGTGCCATTTCTGATTTCCAGAGCAGTCCCCGCTGCCCACAGGAGAGTGCAGGGAAGGAACCATGTCTGTGTGGATGCCGAGATGACTGGCCTCCAGTTTACACCCGCCTTACACCTTCGATCCTGTAAATCGAGGCCCCCCTGAGGTGGTGTAGCACCATCAACAATTAGTGATGGTTCATTAGCATCCAATTAAGAAATGAAACCCAGGATGAGAGCCCATCACTTCACTGAGAATAACAGCCCCGCTTATGCCTTAAGTGGCAGCCTTCCAGGAGCTCAGAACCCACAAGGATCAGATGCACTGGGAGCTGAGTGGGGGGAGGCAAGCATGAAGTGGGAGGGGGACATCATGGATGGGCTGTTATCTGGCGATGTGGGAGACTCGAGAGGAGGAGATTCAGACTAAACACTCCCTGACTCGGATCTCAGCTCCTCCTTCATGGAGCCTCTGGAAGGATCTTCTTGCCCAGCTATCCCTTGGCCAAGACTAGAAGTGTGAGGAACAGGGCTTTTCCCTCCTACCTGTCTGGCCTCAGAGGATGATCACATCTGGGCGTGGAGAGAAGGCTGGAGAGGAGATGAGGTCAGGGAGGACCACAAGCCTCGTTTTCCTCTCTGACTACTCCAACTCAGGCTCCCAACCCACTGACCTTAGAGAGGACCGCCAGCCCCTCTCCCGACCTGCCCATTGGCTCACGGCTCCTTTGAGCCTCAGGCTCTATCTCCAGTTGCGAAGGTCTTTCTTTCCACCTGTTCAAGCCCTACCTCCTCCAGGAAACTTTCCTTCCCTGGTCCATCTCAGGCAGGGTCAGAAACACAGGAATCCAGCCTCTGACCAGCCTGATCAGATGGCCATCTCTGCAGAGGCCCGCTCTTCCATCCTGTCCGCATTGTGTAAGGCTGGGCCTCTGAGACAGGAAGTGGTCATGGGGTTTGTCTCTGCCTTCCGGGGATGGGGGTAGCCCTGTGACCTGGGAATCCAGCTGCCTCTTGGGCTTCTGGAGGGTGGGGGAGCCTGGCCTTCCTGGCTCAGAGGCCAGCACGGAGGGTCCAGGTAGAAGACAGTTTCCTTGTCCTCTCAGAATAGAATGCGGCCCAGTCATGGCGCGCCAGCATCTGGCCTGCAGCAGTCTTCATCTGAATCTGTTTCCTCGCCTCCCTCTAAGGTTCCCTGTGAGAGAGCAGCAGGGCTGTGGAGGACAGGTCAAAAGGTCATAAGACCTCCTCTGCCACCCATCCACCTAAGTTCTGCCCTCCACCACATCCTTCTCTATCTACCCAAGCACTTCCCTCCCCAGGGCTTCTGGGAATATACCTCTGGTCTTTCAGGATTCAGGAGCCTGCCCATCTGGGACCCCAGCAGCCAGAACAGACCCACACTGGAGGGCTCCCCTTTCCCCTGATCCCCCAAGGGCTGCCCAGGGAATGGCACTCAGGTCAAGTCAGGTGGCTGACATCCTTCCAAAACCCTGCCTAGGAGGAGGCCAGACCTTGGCAGTTGTTCATTTTGAGGAATGTGGAAGACCTAGAGGACAGCCAGGGCAAGAGGTGGGCTGAGAGGCACAGAGGCACCTTGCGGGCTAGCAGACTGGAGGCTGGGTATGAAGATCAGGTACAGCATGTCACACAAACCTCTGGGGCAGCCTGTGTGTGTGCGTGTGTGTGTGTGCTCGCACTCGCATACACACACCCACACGTGTGCTTGTAATGGGAGAGGGGAAACCGAGGAGTCAGCGGAGCCTTCCTGGGCACAGGGACTTTGGCACATAGGTTTCCCCCAAGGTATGTGCCCTGGAGGGCATTCGACAGACAGTGGAGGCTGAGGGGGATCTCAGGGACTCGCCTGTCTCCCTCAGCACTCTGCGCCTTCTCAGAGCTCACCTCCATTCAGAGCTGAGGCCCCTGGAACCAGACAGCACTCTCCCCTTAGTTCTGGCCTCACGAAGCAAAGCAGAGTCCTTCTCCCCTCCCACTTGCAGCTGGCTGGACTTTGTCAAACACACAAGCACCCGCTCCCATGCCCTGAGGGGTAGGCCGGATGGAGGCAGGTTTACATTTCCTGCAGTTTGGGACCCAGGACTACTGCACTGGGCCTCTGAACCCAAGCCTGCTTCCATCCTGGGGTGGCTGCTCTGCTCCCATGGCTGGATGAAGTCTGAGCCCCGGGACAGTGGGCAGCAGCTGGCAGCTCCCCACGGGCCCCTGATAGAGCCAGGCCAGGGCTTTAAGAACAGGGAGGGAGGGTCTCAAGCTTGCAGGCGGCCTGTGTGGAGGCAGGTCCCTGAGAGGTCCTCTGGGTACTGAGACTGCACTGGGAGACCTGAACTCCATCAGAGGCCTGGGGGATATTAGAGCTCAGCTTCTCTCGTACCAGCTGGGGGCCCAGAGTGGGGACTGAAAGCCGAGAGTGAACTGGTTTCCTTCTGCAACTGTGTGAAGGATCAGAGGCCCCTCTAGCTCTCATTTCTAGAATAGCATCAAGACCAGGAAGAGTCAGTTATGCCAGGAAAAGCCATTACCCTGACAGCCTCCCTCCACCTGCTAAAAGCCTCCATCCTTCCCCTGGGGCTTACCCCTCCTGAGCTATTTCTTCTCAGCTCACCTAGCTCTGCCCAACCCCAGTACTCCCACTGAGGGAGATGCTTGCTTAACCCTTTCTATGCCTGAGCAGAGTCAGCACCAGCAGACTCCCTTGGCCTTTTCCATTGCCCTTCCCTGTGTCTTTCCACCTGGAATTCCTCCTGCCGGATGCCCAGGAGCTTATGTAGAAGAGGGGAGGGGACAAGAGGCTGAAGACATCAGAAGGGTGGAAGACAGGCTGGAAAGTTGGGGTCATGGGTTAAAACCTGCATTGTGTCACTGCACTGCTGCAACCTAAGTTCATCACCCACCCCGTGGGTCTGTCCTCTCTTTGCTCAGGGAAGCCCCCAGGGGTGCAATACCACGTGCCCTGCAGAAGCAGGCTTGCTGTTTTGGTGGAGAAGGTCTGACTTCCTCCTGACACATGTCCTTACATCACTCCCTGCTCAGCGCTTCTGCCTCTCTGCTTCGCTCTGCCTTCTGTCCTCCGTGCAGCCTGGTTCCTGGTTCCCAGAGGAAGGGAGGCGTGGGAAACAGACTGAACAGGCGGCATGGGAGCTGATGGGAGGCTGCTGAGAGCTCTGCGGCCTCCAACCTTGGGGATGGCTGTCAGAGGGAGGACCCGAGCAGAGCGGCAGGAGGAGAGGTCCCGGTGTCACCCCTCACTTAGCAGAGGTCACAGAGCTGGGAGGAAGGGACTGAGGAGCATGGCAGGCTGGGCTCTACCACCCCACCAGCCTTTCTGCCTGCTCCTCTCCAGCCTGGCAGCCTCTCACACACATATCCCTAGGCCTGAAGGACCTGCTTTTCAGGCATGTGGAGGTGATGGCCATATGTGGGTGGGCACTGAGTCTGGGGGCTCCGTGGTATGGCTCTATGGGCACCCTTTCATACCTCATTGAGGTGGCAGGGGGGTCGATGCTAAAGCTTATTATACTTTCTTCCTTGTCCTGATAACCATCCTTAGAGGGAGTGGCTGCTTAGAGAAGAGGAAACTGTGGCTCAGAGAGGGGAGGTGCTCGGCCAGGAGAGAACTGTGGGCTTGAAACCACTTCGGCGTAGCTCCAGAGCCTGTGCTCTTTGCATCCTTTGGTCACAGCAGCCAGGGACCTCCTGTTGCAGACCAAGAGTTGGGAGTCAAGATGAAGAGACACCAGGCCAGGAGCAGCTAAAATTATTGTAATTATTGCTACTATCGTTATTGTTAACACTCTCGTGGTATTTAACAATGTCAGATAGTTTACATGTATGAATTTTTGTCCACAACAACCCTGCATTACCACCCCCACTTCACAGATGAAGGAAGTAAAGCCCAACAAGGTCATGAACCTTGCTCAAGGTCACACAGCTACTTAAGGATTATGTGTTCAGTCGTGTTGGACTCTTCGTGACCCCATGGACTAGAGCCCATCAGGCTCCTCTGTCCATGGAATTCTCCAGGCAAGAATACTGGAGCAGGTTGTCATTTCCTCCTCCAGGGGATCTTTCCGACCCAGGGAGCAAACCTGTGTTTCCTGTGTCTTCTTCATTGACAGGCAGATTCTTTACCACTGAGCCACCTGGGAAGCCCCATACTTCAGGGTTAGTGCTGGGATTTGCAGCCCATGTGGTGTGACTCCAGGGAGCCTGTTGCCATCATCACCATGCCATACTACCTCTAGCTGAAGCAGAGGGAGGAGTCCTCAGTGGACCCCCGAGCTTGGATACAGGACTCCCATATGACTGGGTGTCCATAGTAGTAGAGCTGTAAAGGTTCGAAGGAAAGTTCCAGGCCCCTATGTCACTCAAGTTGAGAGGACAGAGGGAGCAGTGAGGGCCAGGGCATCCCGGAAGGCTTCCTGGAGGAGAGGAGCATGCTGGGCTGGGAAGGATCTCGGGTCGGGCTACTAACACAGGGGACACATTGGCTCTGAGCTTCTGAGCTGACTCCCCTGCCACACACTCCTTGTGGGGGCCTCTGCAGGTGGGGGCCAAGGGTTGGTGAGATCGCCATCTCTGCTTCCCACCCTGAGGTGCCATTTGAGGCTTCTCCCTCCCGAGTGCGGTCCCCCTGCCAAGGCTCGCTTGGATGGTTCCTCACCCGTGATCGCTGCAGTTAATGTAGCAGCACCTGTTCCAGCCCTGATATAATAACCTCCTCCATAGAAGGAGCGTTAATTCCCTCACTGAACTGTTTGATGGCTCAGGATCTCAGGGCCGCTTATCCCAGATAGCTATGGGGTGCTCTGGGATGCAGAAGGCCCACGCTCCCGCCTCACCTCGGACAGCCTGACCTTGCATGACCTTGAGGTCTCATGGGCTTGAAACCCCTCACCACCCCCTGCCCTACCCCATGCCCAGCTCCAAGTGCCAAGCCCCGGGGCCCTGCACACAGTGGCTGCTGCAGAGGGCAGTGGTGTGTGTGCGTCCCATTGGAAAGGTTCAGAGCCAGGGGAGCTGGGAGGATGAGGGTTAAGGAGAGACGAAGCAGGGGGGCACTGTACAGCTGCCCTGCCAAAGGCCCCCTCCCACCAGAACCTCAGAAGAGGGCCAGGAGAAAAGTGTCTATGCACTCAGCAGCCTGCTGGGCCGCCCTGACCTGGCAGGGGGCAGGAAGTCAGACAGAGAAGGTGTTTCCCTCCAGTTCTACCCCACCCTCAGCCTCCAGTGCCTTGGTCACCCAGAAAGGCAGGGCAGCCAAGGAGCAAGGCCTGGCGTTCCCTGGGCCTGGGCCGACGTGAGTGTCTCTGCCTGGGAGAGAGTGCGTCATGCTCTGTCCACCCTTTGCTCAGATTTATGCACAGTGGAGTCTGAGAAGGGGAACAACAGGCAGGACCCCCTCCCTCTGACTTAGCCTGCTCCTCCTCTAGCCAGGAAAACCACATCCAAGGGGGCAAAGAACCTGAGTTCCAAGGCAGTCACGTCTGTGCCCTCAGAGCTCACCAAAGCCCCCATCTCGGGGGACACAGTCAAAGTGGAGACCCAAGCGGAGGATGCGGGGCATGAGGGGGAGGCGGGGGAGGCGGGGCAGGCCGGCTGGCGTGCTGGGGTGGAGTGCGAGGCAGAACCAGGCTCCCTCAGCACAGCTGGAGACCACCTGAACATCTCCTTAGGCTCAGCTGAAAGCACTTTAGAGGAAAAAAGTCATAATGCTGTCATGCCTCATCTCCCCAGCCTGCTCGAAAAATGAGTTGTTCCACATAAATGAATTTTCCAGACAATGAAAGCTTATCTTTTTTACGACCGTTGTTATTATTTTCATGGTTGTTATTACCACCGTCTCCCACTGAAATGGCACATTACTGCTTCCTGGCACATCCCCGCGCATTGCTCACTGGCTCACCCCTCCCCAGAGGAGCAGTGCTGCTCCCATTGCTGAGATGAGAACACTGAGGTTCAGGGAACTTATGTCACAGACACAAGCTCAAGTGGTCGGTAAGGGGGGAACTCGGCCCAGGATCCCGTGCTCTCAGTGTAGCTCCTGAGGTCCTCTGCTTCCCTGGAATGGCTGTGTTGTCCTGCCTCATCCTCCCCAGGCACTGCAGGCTGTCAGACAGTAGAATGTCTGCTTCCGAGGTCGGGGGTCGTGTTCATAGAAGCTACCTAATAGTTCTCACTCCTTCACCCCCGGGAGCCTTTCTAGGCCCTGTGTTTTGGCAAATTCTGACACTGCAGGCAATTTAAGGTACCGACGTACACACGTATGGGCTTCCTGGGTGGCGCTGGTGGTAAAGAACCCACCTGCTAATGCAGGAGACAGAAGGGACCTGGGTTCAATCCCCAGGTCAGGAATATCCAACCCACTCCAGTACTCTTGCCTGGAGAATCCCACGGACAGAGGAGCCAGGGGGCTATAGTCCATAGAGTCCCAAAGAATCAGACACGACTGAAGCAGCTTACATGCACACACGCCTGTACACACATACGTGTGCACACTTGTGTTTTCCATACTGGGGACCCATCTGGCTTCCATTCTCAGGTGAGAGCTTAGGCTGGGCACGCAGCAGTATTGACCGGCTGATGCCAGGACAACTGTGGGCACCAGCATCAGGCTCTGTTAGCGCAGACTTGCAGATGCCAGGCTTATCTGGTCAGTCTCAGGCTCCCATCTTGCAGGTGACCTAGAAGACAGGCCTTACTCCTTCCCTTGGAAACCTTGCCGGGGACTTAGACAGAGCTCCTCGTCTACCTCACAAAGACGGGCCCCCAGCTGCTAAAGACGGTGGAAAGGGCGAGAGGGAGGGGTGGGAGAGGAGCACCAGTAACAGGAGAAAGAAGCTGGTTCTAGGGCGAGCCCCAGGATTTTCCTTTTCTGCCTATAAAGGGATAAGTGGAGCTGCTGAGCAAATGTGGAAAAGGAGGAGAAACTGACCAAGGATCTCATGCAGGTACACATGTACGCCCGCGTATGAACACCTTCATGCTGGTTCAGGTGCATGTGTGAACATGTGCCTGTGCCTATAGGCACACACATCTGCGTGTCTTGTATGTGTGAGTGCATTCACATGTCTGGCTGCAACAGTGTGTTATGTGTGCAGCTAGATTTACCTGGGAGCTGGTGTAAGCCTGTTGATACATCATGTATATAGTTTGTGTGTGTGTGTGTATGTATACCTCTGTGTGGCTGACAGGCTTGCAGGTTGGGATGAGTAGACCTGGGCTGTGATCCCGCCCTGGGCTCTCCACATCTGGGGGGATTACAGGAAAGAGCATGATGAGTCAGTGACCTTGGGGCCCATCTGTGTAGCAGAGGGGGAAGCAGGATTCAGCGCAGGAGGGACAAGAGGGTGGGGAGACCTTGTGGGCAGGCAGGGAGTATTCGCAGGAGCCTCTTTGCAGCCTGAAGGAGCTGGATGCTTGCTGGAACCCGGTTGGAACCGGTTGCTGTGGCGATATCTGCAGTGGGGGGTGGGGGAGATTGGGGGCCAGGCCAAGAGGTGGGGGAAGGGTGGAGGTAGCTCAAGGATGTGTTAATGAAAAGCAAAGGGGAGTCGCAGACCCCGTGTCAGGGCCAGAGCAGGCTGGCGGCAGAAATGGCTTGTCGGCCACACAAAGGGAACTATAGGAGGCCGGAGGGGCCCAATGCCCAGAAAAGAAGCTGATGAGGCGTGTTTGTAGCAAGGAGACAGGAACAGGGAGGATGGCTGTCCATTTCCCCCAATTACAGCTCATCTGCTGGCTGCCCACATAGAGCTCCAGAGATTGGGACTGGGGGTGATGAGAAATGCAGGCCCTCACCCCTTGTTTGGCCTCAGCAAATTCCAACTGGATTTGAGGACTCAGGGCCCATGGGTAATGGCCATGAGGGGCTTCAGGCTTCACAGCTACTCTTGTAAATTTGACTGGGAGCACTGGAACCCCCCAGCTGAGTGTTTTGAGTCTGCTCAGGGCTGGGTGAGCATATGGAACACTACAGATGGTTAATGAGCAAGAAAAGGGTGACTGCTACAAGGAACATTTATTTGCTAAGAATTTTATGGGTTGAAAAACATATACCCCTTCCCTACAGCAGTTATTAGGAGAGGGACAGTTTTTCTTCTTTAAAGTATTAACATTTTGCAGAGCAGGAACATGAAGCTCAGAGAGGTTAAGTAACTGGCTACAAGTTACAAAGCAAGTCAGTATGTTGGTACTAAAAACTAGGTCTACTGACTTCATCCCTTGCCTTACTCTACCTTCTATTTTTTTTTTTAAATAAATCACTTAAAAAGTGAAAGTATTCCTTGCTCAGTCATGTCCGACTCTGCGACTCCATGATCAGTAGCCCACCAGGCTCTTCTGTCAATGGAATTCTCCAGGCAAGAATACTGGAGTGGGTGGCCATTCCCTTCTCCAGGGGATCTTCCCGACCCAGGAATTGAACCTTGTTCTCCTGGATTGCAGGTGGATTCTTTATTGTCCGGGCCACCAACGAAGCCCTATATTTCTGTTTTATTGCGTTATTATTTTCGGCTGTGCAGCATATGGAATCTTAGTTTTCCAACCAGAGATGGAACCTGCACCCCCTGCAGTGGAAGCGAGTCTTAACCACTGCACTGAAGTGAAGTCACTCAGTCGTGTCCGACTCTTTACTACCTCATGGACTGTAGCCTATCAGGCTCCTCCATCCATGGGATTTTCCAGGCAAGAGTGCTGGAGTGGATTGCCATTTCCTTCTCCAGGGGATCTTCCCGACCCAGGAATCGAACCCGGGTCTCCCGCATTGCAGGCAGACTCTTTACCGTCTGAGCCACCAGGAAAGCCCACACCACCAGAGAAGTCCCTTATTCTCCTTTCTTCGAGGCAGCTTCAAGTCCTTTCAGTGCCTATTTCCTCCTCTTTCCTTTGAGCATGAATCCCATATGGCCGGCTCTTGAGGGACTTTGGCAAGTGTCTTTCCCTTTCCGTGCCTCCACGGTAGCTGTGGGGAGGAGGAAATAAGGAAGAGAAAGCAGCAAAGCTCTCAGCTCCTCCTCCACCCCCTCATCCAAATGACCCACTCAGCTCACGTGACCCAGCAGCGCTGTGCTCCCAGTGAGCCTGCAGGGCCGGCAGCTGTCCCTGGTGCTGAAACGTCCTTGTCTCAAGAAGAGAGGCAAAGGGCAAGGGGCTATCCAGAATCTCCCTCCAGTACATCCATCCACCCCGATTCTCCCTTTCCCATTCTCCTCTAGATCTCTCTTTTATCTCCCTCCCTCCTCCATCTACTTATTTATTTCCTCCTCCCCCCTCTCCTCTTCTTCCTCAAATCATAGGTTTCCAGCGTGGGAAGATGAGTCCAGGGTCACTAAATCCAGCCTCTCACATCAGCCATTTACCAACCATGTGATGCTGATAAGTTAGATCACCTCTCTGAACTCCAGGTCCACACTTAAAAAACAGAAATGGTGATTCCTCCTTGAGGGCCTGTGGTGGAAATTTGTTGGAATAATGGGTCAGGAGTGCCCGTCCCTATGCCTGGCAATCAGTCGGTGCTTACTCAGTAGGATCACCATGATTATTTCCAGGTCAGTGGTGTTCTTCAGAGTTCATCCCAAAGTTCATGGATTTGAAGACAAAACGAAGTCTCTTTGGAATGAGTTTCCTAAATGCTGCAACATTCTTAGTGTTTAGACCAGTTTTCATTTATAGACTTTTGTTGATATTTGCATTGAAAGATTTCTTGATTAAAACATTTTTTTCTTACTGAGCCTCATTTTTCCCCCTCTACAACTTATGGGAGACAAGCCCTCCCCCTCCTGCCTAAGGAGTTAGTAAGAGTGTCTGTGACCACAGGAAGGGGCCTTATTCCCGGGAAGGGGTACTATCCCTACTTACGTGTGTGTCTCTGGGTCTGTCCATGAGTCTATTGCTAAGGGGACTGGGCTCCGTTCTGTGTGTGTTCATCTCTGGGCTGGGAATCTGGGGAGCAGGAAAGAACTGCATCTTTCAGTCCCAACAGCGCCTGGCATGGATCCTTACCCTGTGCAGGCATCAGTACTGCTTGTGAAGTTGTGTGCGTCTGTGTGTTCTACAGCTGTGCACGCATGTTGATTCTTCAGCGTGGGCCCCTTGCTCACCTGTCACTGTCTCACCTCACTCGCAGGGACAGTGATCAGCTGAGCCCTGCTATGAGCCTGTGTTCATTTCTCTCTCTCCAGAAGTTATTCTCAAGGTGGTGGACAATGAAAAGAAAGAGGAGCTGTTGCTCTTCCAAATCCCCATCAAGTCCTTGCCTGTCTTCCGCCCCTACCACTTTGAGTTGGTGAAACTGAGGCAGAGCCCTGGGCTCTGGGCTCATGTAGGCTTGGGACAACTAGAGAGAGGGCAGGTGGGCACCACCTAGATGACCCCAGCTATTCCTTCAGAGCAACTCTGGGCATCCCAGGCTGACCCAGTATTGCAACTCTTGGGCCATGTGGGACTCAAGAAACATAGCTCCCAGCAGATAAACAGGAATGATTTCCATAAGAATTTGGAATTCTTCGAGTTCATCTCCATAAAACAGTCCAGTGAGCACAGAACATCTACTGCATTAAATGAATACACCGATTAAAGATGTATTCTCATTTCACACATATTTAAAGAAAGGGAAGTTACCTAAAAGTCAAAGAAATACAGTATTTACAGAGCACCTACTATATTCCAGGTCCTGGGCTAGGTACCACACACACCATCTCTGATTCTCAAGGTGAATCGTATTTTGCATACATAGAACTGAGACCCAGAGAGTAGAACCCTCATCCTGGGTGACAGAGTAAGTGAGTAGCAGAGTCAAGGGTGAGCCTAGGACACACTGTCTCCCACGCTAGCTCATTCTGTGCTGTCTCCATGCTGCCTTGGCAGGAGGAAGGCTCGGGAGAATTGGGGTGTGTGGGAGATACAGTGTTCCTTGGAATGCACCCCTCTAGTGGACAACAGGGCAAGAGCCTAGAGGGGTGCATTGCAAGGCAATAACCCCTCAGTCCATGACCCAAGCCTCCCTGCCCCAGTGCCCCCTGCCCAACCCTTCTCCTCATTGCTGACTGATAGAAAGGATAATTCAGTCTTTCATTATTCAAGTACTTTGTTAAGCACCTACTGTGTGCCAAGCACTGGTAAGAAGTATCACTTTTCCCTCTCAGTATACATCACAGACCTCTATGATTGTTTAAAGAAAAATGTGAAGTTAGCCTGGGTTCCTAACCCAAGTTTCAGTTCAGTTCAGTTCAGTTCAGTCGCTCAGTTGTGTCTGACTCTCTGTGACCCCATGAATCGCAGCACGCCAGGCCTCCCTGTCCATCACCAACTCCCGGAGTTCACTCAGACTCATGTCCATCGAGTCAGTGATGCTATCCAGCCATCTCATCCTCTGTCGTCCCCTTCTCCTCCTGCCCCCAATCCCTCCCAGCATCAGAGTCTTTTCCAATGAGTCAACTCTTCGCATGAGGTGGCCAAAGTACTGGAATTTTAGCTTTAGCATCATCCCTTCCAAAGAAATCCCAGGGTTGATCTCCTTCAGAATGGACTGGTTGGATCTCCTTGCAGTCCAAGTTTTGCTGCTTACCAATGGTATATCCATAACCCCCTAGGCCTCTATTCCTCCTCAGCAAAACTTAGATACTGTCCTTCCTAGTGTGGACATTAGGAAGCTCAAGTGCCATGATGGGCATAAAGCACATAGCAAGGGGCCTGCCACATAGTAGGTGCTCAGTTCAGATTAGTTCTCCTCCTCCCTCCCTCCCTCAGGCCCTGGCACTGACTTCTTTCCAAGCAACTCCTCAACCACAGCCCCAGAAGTCCATACCTTCCCTGGGTTCCAAGGAGAACCCCATGCCCAGGCTCTCAGGATGAGGAAGCAAGATCCAGAGAGATTAGTGCCTCACCGGGGACACTGAGCAGTTCAGCCATAACACTGGGAACATCAGCAGACCTCCTGACTCTCTGTCCGCTTACAACCCTTATCACATCTTTACAAAGAGAACAGGCAGGCAGTGGTCCTTGTGAGGGTGATGAAATATTCAAATAGAACAGGGAAGATTTATTATATTGATCTCCTTGGAAGGGCTCGCAGGGACCATGAGCTTTAATTATCAGCTGGGAGCCCCAGTAGAGCAATGCCAAGTGATTGCAGAGGGCTGGATTTATGGCCAGGGTCGGCCCCTTAGTCACGCTTCCTCTTGTGTGTCTTCTTCCAGCACCCTGTCCCTAGCCCACTGAGTCTGGGAAAGTCGATGAAGCCACTGCCAAGACCCAACTGTATGCAATGGTCATTCAGAAGGGCAGCTTCATCCCCTGCTACGTCAACCACAACCACACAGCTCTGGGGGTGTTGGCACTGGGACCCTCAGGCATGGGGTGGGGTCCAACTTTAAGCAGACCCCAGGCTCTGCCCTTGGCTGCCACCTCTGGCTGGCCTGATGGTGTGAGGCAGGGGTGTCTGGGGAAGAAACTGAGAAAGAAAAAGGCACTGGGCCTTTCAAAAGTAGCCGAAGTAGTTTGTATAGAACCTGCCCTGGGATGGCAGGAATGATGGGGATAAAAATGACGATGATGATCCCTGATCTTCTCCAGCACTTTCCAGGCATGTGACCCTGCCCTAACCTTGCTCTGCTCCTCACATACCATGCAGGGAGGACAGGAGGTTCCCAAAACCTATGTCTCCCTGACCGTCATGGGGTGAGGCAGAGTGCCCTACTGTGGCCCACATTCTCTGGTGTTCTCTCTCTTTTTCTGTCCCTTCAAGAGTAGCGACCCCTGAACTAGGGCTTACATACCCTGAGGGAAATTTTTAGGGACCTCCTTACCCTTCTTTGTTTCTGAAGAGATTTGGCTGGTCTTCCGGTTAGGTCATCATTCATTCATCCAATGAATGCCTCTTCCATTGGCCAGGTCAGGACCAGGCCCAGCTTGGGCCTAGCTGCCATACATGCTCCCCTCCCCCCATTACCTTCTATCTCCAGACCTCTCAGTAGCTCCAGGAGGACTGGCAATGCTCCAGGAAGATGTGGTTTTGGGACCTAGCCCTTCTCCCTTGCCCTCAGCCTTCAAACAGCCCAGGAGGACAGATTCAACTCCAGCCATGGCTGGAGTATGATCAGAGTGGGAGACAGGTGGCTCCCACCTAAGCTCTGGGCTTCCCCTGCCCCAACAGGGCTGGTCTGATCTACCCCATAGCACTGTAAGCCCGGTAAGGCAAGACGTGTTCGTCAGCCCCATTTCACAGCTGGAAACACTGAGACCCAAGGGGAGTCTGGTACAGGAGCCCAGAGCTCCTGACCTACATCTCTGCTTCCCCTTGAACGCTAAGGGTGTCAGACCTGCAGACACCCTCTGCTCCCATCTACCCCCTCCCCCTTTGATCATGTCTTCCCTGAAGACAGCCAGCAGCTCTCACACACACGCGCGCACACACACACACACACACACACACAAGGAAGAGTGACAACCGCTTGGCCTTGCTGTCCCCAGATCACAACCCTCAGTGAGGGGCTACACCTGTAATATCCAGGCTGAACTTCGGCCTGCAGGGCGCCCCCCACTGTGGGTCTGCCCCACCCCCACCCCAGCCCTCTGACTTGTCCTGCAGAGTCTGGGCCCCTTTGCCCTCCAGCACCCTGCCCACTCCCCTGCCCCAGCACAGATGTCCTTCCTGTCTGCTCCTGATGGCAGAGCAGAGAGCACAGTGGAAGAAATTGCTTCAGGTTGGCATGAGCAGGTAGCTGTTCATTCACACTCGACCATTCAGAACAGAACAGTTGGAAATTAACACCTCCCCCGCCATGCACACACACTTCTCAGACCCCCGTCTCAGCCCTTACACCTGTTGAAGTCCCTGTGAGTAAAAGTCTAACAAGCTCCAGTGAAGTCCCTCAGGCCCTGACCCCACTTCCATCCAGAGTTTAAATTGCCACCATCAGAGATTCAGTCTTTTGATTTTAATAAAGAGATTCTGTCTCTTGTGAGAGCTGAATGGTCCTCATCACTGTTTTAAGCCCTTGTCAGCTCATACCTGTGTGGAGTGAGCAGGCAACCAGCAGGGAGGAGTCCTGGCAGGGGTGCTTAGGAAAGGGCGCTGGAGAGACAAAGGGAGGAGAGAAAAGAGAGAGAGATCCAGAGCAAGCTCCTACTCCCAGGCACTCTCTTCCCACTGAAAGCAACGCTAGAAGGGCCAGAGACAGTGTGGTCCAACCTGGCAGGGGCCTCTTCCCATCCCCTTCCTCATCCTCCTGGCAGTCTCCTTGGCCCCATTCCTGGCCCATCCTCCTTCTCCCCAGGCCTCTGTTGGGTCTGGTGGGTTCCCAGTCCTCAGGAGGGGACTCAGTGAGGCCGCCGTGAGTCCTGGGGAAGGGAACCTGGGCACTGCAGCCCGCATCCTGAGCAGGGCTTTCTCAAGGCTAGGACCAGTGATCTGAAGGATCAGGGTCTATCATCTGTCTGGGGGTCCAGACCTGAACGATGCGGGCTGCCTCACCCTTTTCCTCTCTCACATCAATCCAGCGCCCACATGGGAGTCCTCGGCCACCAGGCTGGGCACAGAGCCAGCAGCGCTGGACACCCATCGCACTCCTGTGCTGAGGAGGGTCTCTTTGCCTCCCCAGGGACAGTCAGGTAAACCAGAACCCGGCCACCACGGGGCTTCCCGTCACCCCACTCTCGTTCCCCACGCCGTCCGGAATGAACTTTGACGTTCCTCGGGTCAGCCAGAACGGGTACCCTCAGGTATGGCGCTTTCCCTCATTCGCCCTGTCTCTGGCTCATATCTCTAGTAGCTCACCCACTCATGTATTTGCTCACTCAGTCAGCTGTTCACTTGACTGTTAAATAAGAGTTCACTGGATCCTGGCCTGTGCCCCAAGGCAGGGCTGTCTGTGCTGTGGAGCAGCTGCCCTCAGGGGAGTTTTTGGTTTGGTGAAGACAGGAGTCACATACGTGAAAAGGTTAAATATATAAAATAATGTATAATAGCAACAAACCAGGAGGGACCGGCAGAGCCATAAAAATCAGAGCGGAGATAAACATTATGTGATTCCACTTACATGCAGTACCTAGAGCAGGCGAATCATAGAGACAGACAGTAGAATGGTGGTTTCCAGGAACCGGGAGAGGAGAGAAGGGGGAGCTATTATTATTTAATGGGTACAGAGTTTCTGTTTTGTATAATGAGAAAGTTCTGGGAATCAGTGGTGGTGATGGTTATGCCACATTGTAAATGTACTTAATGCCACTGAACCATGTACTTAGAATGGTTAAAATGATAAATTTTATATTATGCCTGTTTTACTACAATAAGTAAACATTTTTAACCAAAGGTGAGAGGGGTGTGAAGGCTGGACAGGTGCCCAGACGTTGGACCGCTGAGTTTTTAATAGGGAAGGGTTGGTGTAGAATGGCTGAGAACAAGAGCACAAGATGTGGAGGCAAAAATGCACAGGACATGATACACATCTGGGCTGGAGGGGAGGGCGGTGGGTTTGAGTACAGCGTGGCGGCCGGGTGTGCAGACTGGCTGGGTCCAGCGACGGCCTCACTGATCTCTTCCCATAGTCTTCCCTTTGCCCCACATCATGGTCCCAACTTTCCTGGGGTCTTGAAGAAGATAGGAGTGCTTGGGAAGTGCTTCCTGTTGTCTGCCAACCAGAGTTCGTGTCTGGCATAATGAGTATAGAATGAGGTACCTCTTTGGAGCCCCAGTCTCCATTTAAAGGCAAAGACACTGGAAGAAGGCTTAGACATGAACAAGAGTGATGGTGGTAAGGAGGGGTGGGACAGAGGGGGACTCTGGGGACAGAGGCTTCAAACCCAAACCAATCCTCGGCCTGATTTCCCCAGAGTCATCTCACTCATGGCCCTGCATTTGCCCAGAAAATTATGAACCAATCAGCAAGCAATCCCCAGGGACAGGAAGCGCTGACTGCTTTAATGAGTGAGCCCCCTCCCTACCCTGGGGGGCTCTGGCTGCCTTTGCTGCCTAACTAGTCTGGGTGGGGGCATTGTTCCCAGTGCCTCTTGCACGTGTGGGACTGGGGGCCAGAAGCCCAGCGATGATGGGACACTTGCGGAAGGTCACCTGGCCATGGCAGTTGGGCCAGATTGGGAACTCACTGGCAGCTGGCAAAGGGGTGCCCAGGTCCCAGCAGTGAGAGGACACGGGCAGGCTTCTGTGGTACAGGTGGGGAGATGAGGGGAGTGAGCAGAGCCCTACCTGGAAGGGGCACCAGTCAGCAGCTCACACAGATCCCTGTCCTGTCCTCTCTCAAAGTTATCAGTCCCCTCATCTGAGTTCGGGGGTGGGGGATGGACTAGGTCACTGCTGGGACCTGCCCCTCGGACATCTTGGGGTATAGTGATGTCCCACCAGTCACGCACCATGACACAGCACTGTGGGTGGGGACTCGAGGGTTTAGAAGACCTGAGTTTGACCCCTCTTCTGTGACTTGCTGGCTGGGTGAACTTTGGCAAGCTTCTTCTTCTTTTTTTTTTAATCTGTTTGGCTGTATGGAGTCTTGGCTGTGGTGCATCGGGTCTTCTGTGTTCATAGTGACAAGCAAGATTTTTTTTTTTAGTTGCAGCATGTTACCCGACCAAGGGCTGAACCTGGGCCCCCTGCATTGGGAATGTGGAGTTTTAGCCACTGGACCACCAGGAAGTCCACTTGGCAAGCTTCTTGATTTCTCCAGTTCCTAATTTCTACCTTACTAGGCTGTTAGGAAGACTTACTGGGTTAACTTCTGCAAAATGTCCACATCCTGGGTGGAAGTGAAATGGATTCGGACCCTTTCACAGCTGCCCTTCCCCTAGTGCAATGCCCCCTCTGAGGCCAGCCTTGCCATTGCCCTTGTTACAGTTGGCTGCAAGTAGCATGAACCCCAATTCCCATCAACTTAAACTCTTATGGCCCCTTGGGACGGATCCCCATGAAGATGCTGCCAGAATTGGTTGATGCGTGGGCTCAGCAGCATGCTCAAGGACTCAGGATCTTTTCAACAACCCTGGATTGCCATCTTCAGCCAGTTAACAGCTCATGGGTACATAACGTTCTGGCACCCCATCCAGAGGAAGAGGTGCCAAGACCAGGAGGACAAGAGAAACTCTCCTTCCCACAAGTGTTGTTTTTTTTAAAATTTATTGAACTGTAGCTGATTCTCTGCTAAATAGCAAAGACTCAGTTTTACACATATAGACGTGCTTTTTATATATATTCTTTTCCATTATAGTTTATCACAGGATATTGAATATTAACCCCCGTGTCATATAGTGGGACCTTATTGTTTACCCATCGTCCTACATCAAATAGTTCACATATGCTAATCCCAAACTCCCCTTCCCTCCCTCCTCCACCCCCCTCCTCCTTGGCAGCCACAAGTCTGCTCTCTGTGTCTGTGAGTCTCTTTCTACTTTGTAGATAGGTTCATTTCTGTCGTATTTTACATTCTACATACAAGTGACGTCATGCGGTATTTGTCTTTCTCTTTCTGACTTACTGCTCTTAGTAGGCCAATCTCTAGTTGCATCCACATTGCTATAAGCGGCATTATTTCGTTCTTTTTACCGCCTGAGTCGTGTTCCATTGTGTATATGTATATACGTTTTCTTTACCCACTCATCTGTTGATGGCCGTTTAGGTTACTTCCTTGACTTGGCTATTGTGAATAGTGCCGCTGTGAACATAGAAGTGCCTGTATCTCTTTGAATCATAGTTTTGTCTGGGTATATAACCAGGAGTGGGATTGTTGGATGATACAGCAGCTTTTTTTTTTTTTTTTTTTTTTTTTAGCTTCCTGAGGAACCTCCATACTGTTTTCCATAGTGGCTGCACCAACTTACATTCCTGCCAACACCCACAAGTGGTTTTTATGAGGACTTGGCAACCTCCTCCAGCTGCCCTTCAGAAGACCCCCCCCTCTCATCTTTTTGGCCAGAATTGGATCGCATGCACGTCTCTCGGCCAATCATGGAGAAAAGGCATGGCATATCACCCTGCCAGTGCAGACAGGTGTAGAGAAGGGGCACCTGGACCAAAGCTGGTTCTGGGCTTGGAGGAAAGAAGGGGATGGCTGAGAGGCAGGCAGCCCTCAGTGTCTGCTTCACCCCTCTCCAAGCCTGGTGATGACAGCGAAACCTGAACTCTGATGAGTTGACTGGGCACAGCCTGTGGGACCCAACAGAGGGTGGAACTTAGGAGTCACTCCTACCCTGGCCTCCTACAGAACTGATAGAGCTCCTAGCTGATGAAATGCAAGCAGTGGAGTCTGTGCCCACTTGCATCTCTTCCCTGCTCAGTTCCCACAGCCGATCTGCACCCAAGCTCTCACGAGACCCCTTTCCCTTGCTGGCGTCTCCTTTTGGCTGGACCACTGCAGCAGCCTCCAGCAGGGCCCTTCCCATCCATCTTGAGACAAGTGGCCACAGCGGCTCCCTGCCCAGGTTTAGGCTTTCCCCCTGGACTCCTTGTCCCTACCACGGACAGGGCAAAGCCCTCACTGTCAGCCAGATACACAGGCCTTGTCCCCTCCAGCCTCCTGGGTCTCTGTCCCTGTTCACCCAGGCGTTCTCTAGCTACACTGGATGACTGGCTGTTCATAGCCATGCTGTCCTCTGTCACCTGCCAGTCTTGGCCTCTGCTATACTCTCAGACTGGAGCGGTCTTCCACCTTCTTATACCTCCTGCACAATCCCTAAGGCCCTCCCCTCTCCAGTCAGGAAGTCATAGCTTTTCTCTCAGACATTTGGCTTCCACGACCCACAACTTGCTTAGGCCTCTGCATGGATCATAAGAGTGTGTGTGTGTGTGTGTGTGTGTATCCTAACCCCCTGGCAGGCAATGAGCTCCAGAGGGGAGCATGGTCAGGCTCTAGTTCTCCCATAGGCCTTACTGCACCCCAGTATCCATGAGCATGGAGAAGCCTCCAATTAGTATTTGCTGAGTTCAACTGAACTGAGCCTTCACCTTCACAGCCAAACATCTGCTGTCTCCTTCAGCCTTCACAGCAGCCTGTCAAAGCATGGCGCCCAAAATGTCTTCTCACTGGACAATGAAAACCAGGTCCTAGAGAGGGGAAGGGACTTGCTGAAGGTCACACACAAGATTGAAGCAGACCCGGGCCCAGAGCCTAGGTGTCCCAGCCACCCAGCATCAGCTGCCCCCTTTGTGGCCACCACTGCGTCTGGGCAGAGCAGGCAGCAGCAGGCGTGGGTGTGGTTGTGGTGGACCCTGGGGAAATGTGAGGAGGGACCGTAGGCCCATGTAATGAAGGCTCTGTCCCCAGGGAAGGCAGGTCTGCCTCAGTGGCTGGGGGTTAATGGCTTTGCTGAAGATCACAGCTGAAGGTTAATCACATTCCTTATTCCACAGCCTGCCAGAGCCTTTGCCATTAGCATCTATGGGAAATGGCTTCCACACTTATGGTGCCCCCACCCCATGCTACCAGCATCTTCACCAGGTCCCTGGTATCAGCCTCGGGAGATAGTTTAACCTTGATTCCTTGCCCCCACCCCATAAACACAGGAAAGAGGCTGTCCCTTCCTCCGCAGTTCTAGGTCTGAAAGGATCTTTCCTGGGGGACTCATCTGGGAAACCATTCAGGGAGGGAGCTGTCCTTCCTGGCCAGGCAGACACTGTTTCTTGCTGTGTAGACTCCATTTAGACACATTAATAGCCCCTAGAGAGCACAGACAGCATCCATTAAACACCCCTCTTCAGCAGAGGGGGCTGTCACAGGTCCTCCTTGAGTGCCTTGGTATCTGGCAGATGGTCCAGGCTGTGTGGATGCCCCTCTGGGATTCGGGAGAATAGTCGCTCTGGGATGGGCATGGTTTGGGGATAAATCCTGAAAGGCCATTCCCGGGCACCACAGAACCCAGAGCAGCTTCTCTGACCTGACCTGGTGGCCAAGTCACTGTCCCTGAGCTGCCACCAGCGCCTGCTCTCAGGAGCACTCCCATCACCCCTGGTTTCAGGTCCCAAAGTGACTGCAGCTCATCTCCCTGGGGGCAGAGGCAGACACAGCTGAGCCTGCAGCCGGGTCTGGGAGGATGGGAGAGACACTTTAGTGTGACAGGCATCAGGGCCCTGATGGCGGGGGAGGGGACCCACACTGTGCTTCACAATCCTGCTGTCAATAATTCCTGGAGCCGGCAGTGCATTTGTGCTGACCTTTTCGAGTGATGACTGATTCCCGCAGGAGAGCCAGAGGTGGGAGCAACTGCCACCCACCTAAAAGCCCCGGGCTGGGGGCAGAGGCACGGCAGCTACTTGGAGAGTTTGTGCCAATGACCCCCAAGCACCTCCTTGGGTTGGGACCATGCAGGGCTGCCTGCTGGGTATTACAGGCTGACACCACCACCACCCTCCACCACACACACACACGCCCGATCCCATCACTCACTCATCACCTTTTGGCCTTTGCAGATGCTTGACCTTCTCTCCTTGGAATCCCTCCTCATTCTAGGGGGTCCACACATGCCAGACTTGATGCCACCTCCACACGTTTGCTCAGGAGGTTTTCCCACCCAGAATAACAGCCTCCCTCCCTTCAGCCTGCCAGACCTTTCTCTCAGAGGCTTTCTCTAGTCCTGCTTCCTTCAAGCAGGCTTTTCTGATCACCCGTGGGAGTGTCTCAGATAGTCTCTTGTTTGGAAGCTATCGTTAATGCTGTCTCATTTTGTTGTTTAAATACTAGCCACATGCGTGCCCTGGATACTGGCTTAGTCCCCCAAATGCCCTATTGAAGACCTGCTGTGGCTGCTGCGAGGGGCTGGGACACCCATGCAGGGCAGAGAGGGACTGGTGACAAGGACAGAGGTCACATCTAACTTGGCATCTAGAACACCACCAGCCATGGGTGGGAACACTGGTATAACTGTTGGGGAAGAGTTTCCCCATGATGAATCAAGTGTCTTAAAATATGTATGTCCTTTAATTCAACAGTTCTATTTTGGGTACTTGTTCTAAGGAAATAATTTAAGATACAGAGCTATGTATCAAAGATTATTTGATGCAGTTTATTGGATAAATGGGAAGGGAGAAACCAGGATGCTTGGACATGACAGAATGTCCTGCAGCTACTACAGATGGGTAATTATTGTTACTTAGGACTCTGGATATGCTCAGGTTTTAATGGTAAATGTAAAAAAAAAAAAAGCAAGATGACAATTACATGGCGATTATATACAAAATAGGCATAGGAAAAAAAAAACTGTCAATAAAAAGAGGTAATTCCCTGGCAGTCCAGTGGTTAGGATTACAGGGGCATGAGTTTGATCCCTGGTTGGGCAACCAAGATCCTGCAAGATTCACAGTGCAGCCAAAAAAAAACAAGAAAGGAACATGCAGTATTATGAACAGTTTTCTCTAACGTAGGAATTCAGGTTTTGTTTCATCTTTCTGCTTTTCTGTATTTTTCCAAAACTGTGTGTTGCTTTCATAATCGGGACAAATCTCTGTGACGTATACAGACATGTACACAAGCTGATGTCTGAACATTCCTTGATTCAGGAGAAGCTGTGACCCCACCACCTACTCCCACCTTCTCCTTGCAGCTGTTCAAGCCTGGGGGACCCCCAGAGCTGCCCCTGTGGCATCAGTCCTTCCTCTTCCAAAACCAAGATGGGGCCACCAACTTCTCCAAGGACACAGCCCTGGTGCTGGAGTACTGCCCCTCGTCTTCAAGTGAGTGACCTCCATTGCCACCTCAGGGAAGCCACACACCAGGACACATGTCTGAAAGGGTGTTCAGACCATCCTGCCTCTGCCTCCTGTGGGGATGGGTGAAGGGGTCCCGAGAGAGCCTCCGGTGTATGCAGACAGATTGGGGAGCACACTGGGGCCTGGGCCAGGACACACGGGCCCTATTCCCATACTAGATCCATGTGTTTATTGCACCACCACCTGCCTCCAGTTGAGTCTGTCAGTGACAAGAGAGGAGAGGGACCCCAAGAGCTCACAGCCTTGGGGGCAGGGATACAGGATTCAGAGACCAGCTGATCCACAGTCAATTCCGCACCATCAGACTGAAGCCCCCAAAGCGCAGAGCCAAGGGAGAACCATATACACACCTAGAGACATGGAATATGCTTGGAGTTGGCCTTGCACTCAGGAAGCCCTGAAGGGCAGAGGAGGAGATTTGCGTAGGGAAAGGTCAGGAGGCAAGAAATTGGTGGGTGGTGAGGGATGGGAGAATTAGATGTCAGGTACCAAAGCGGGCTTCCCTGGTGGCTCAGTGGTAAAGAATCTGCCTGCAGTGCAGGAGACACAGGCAACGCGAGTTGGATCCCTGGGTCAGGAAGATCCCCTGGAGAAGGAAATGGCAACCCACTCTGGTGTTCTTGCCTGGAGACTCCCAGCTGGAAGCAAGCTGGTCAGGCTGCAGTCCATAGGATCACAAAGAGTCGGACATGACTGAAGCAATTTAGCACTCAGTACTGACCAAAAGATGGGCCCCATTGGGGCCTCAGATGCTGGGATCCAAGAAGCCTGGGCTGGGGGCTTTAGTGGGAGCCCAGTTGATCTTCCCCCACAGTGAAAAGCAGTGAACCATGGACCCTTAACATACTCCTGGGCATCTCCGTGTTGCCTCTAAAGAGCCGTTGTACCACAAGATGCTGACAGGGCAAGGCCTGAATGGACTGCGCGTAGAGAAGCTCCCATCACTGTGAGTAGCCCCCTGGCTCATCCCCTGGACAGAGTCCATGGCTGGTCCCCCTGGCCTCACCCCTCCCCAACCTGCTCCACCACGCCCCACCAACAGAGCAAATCTGGTTTCTCCAGCAACTTCCAACAGGGCCTCCACCAGGGCATCTGACCACTGTCAGATGTGAGGAGTACCTCCAACACCAAAACTCAGTCTTGCCCCTGGGCTAGTGATGAAATTGCCCCTGAGCAACTTGGGAGAGGCACAGGGAGGCCCTGGGGGAGAGTAGACTTGTAACCAGCCAGACCTGAGTTCAAATCTTGACTTGCCCTAGTCCTCACAGTAGAACCTGGGACAGTTTACTTAACCTCTCTGAACCTATAGAGCACCCATCTCTGAAATGGAGACAGCATGCTGGATATGATTTCTCTGTATATCATGACAGTCTGGAGCCACACTGTCTGGTTCTAGCATTTATCAGCTTATACGACCATGGAAAAATTACTTGGTCCCAGTGCCTTAGCTTCCCTGTCTATAAAATGGGTTCATAATAATAGTACTTTTCTCATATGGTTGCTATGAGTTTTATTTTGTTTTGTTTTTGAGGAAACACCTGTATTACACTTAGAATAGAATAAATACTCAATAACAATGAGTTACAGTCATCACTGTCTATTTCTTTGTCATGTTTTTCCCTAAAAGACTATGGTCAAGGGACTTCCCTCTTTGGTCCAGTGGGTAAGACTCTGAGCTTCCAATGCAGAGGGCTTGGGTTCGATCCCTGATCAGAAAACTAAGATCCCACACGTGGCATGGCCAAAAAATTAAACTCATAAAAAAACAAAGAAGCATAATTTGGCAACCAAAAGTAATTTTTAAAAGATTATCTTGGCTACCCTGACATAATAGATAGTGTTAGGTGCTCAGTCATGTCTGACTGCGACCCCACGGACTGTAGCCCACCAGGCTCCCTGTCCATGGAATCCTCCAGGCAAGAATACTGGAGTGGGTAGTCACGAACAGACCTCAACAAATTAGAGCTTCCCCATTCCACCAGGAGGCAAGTCTGAAGGAGCCAGTCAGCTCTCCTGCGGGCTTGGGCTCAGCGGGGTAAGGAAGCAGTTAGGGTGAGCAGAGGTGGGAGACCAGCTCCTGCCTCCCTTCCACCCTCTGGGCACAGCCTCCACCAGGCACCGTCCTAGGGAACCTGGGACAGCGGGCAGAGCAGTGGCAGCAGCTGCCTGCCCTGGCCAGTGCGACCAATGGTTCCCTTTACCTCCCCAGGACACCAAGCTGAAAACCATAAATAGTGAGGCCCCACGGTGGATCTCTCCTTCCATGTGCTTTCCTCTGATGTAAGACCAGGGTCAGGGAAAGCTCAGGGCCTGGCAGCCCACACGCCAGCTCGTATAGCCTCTCAGTGGCTTGCAACCTCCTTCTCAATTGCTGACCTTGTTCAGGAGCTTTTGGAAGGAGAGGGCTGCTGTTTCCGATGGTGAGTTTAGGCTTGAAAAAAACAGATTAGGAGGAAAAGAGTTGAGAACAGAGGGCCACTCAGACCTGGGAGTCAGCCTCTAACTCCTCCCATGCCAAGCCTGGCTCCCTGGGATCGAGATGCTACAGGAGTGAATGAACTAGGATATTTGCTTCTGTCGCTGTGTAAAAACTACCACAAACTTAGTGGCTTAAAACGACACTCATGTATGAGCTCACACTTCTGCAGCTAGGGAGTCCAATACAGCAAGGCTGAAATCAGCATACAGGATACGGGCAGAGTCCTGTTCCCGTCCGGAGGCTCCGAGGAAGGGGGCACTTTAGGCTCACTGAGGTTGTCATCAGAATCCAGTCCCCTGCAGCTGCAGGACTAAGGTCCCTGTTCCCTCAGTGGCTGGGCTCAGCCGGGGGCCTCTCTCAGCTCCTGAAGGCCACCCACATTCTTTCTCACAATGCCTCCTCCGTCTTTACACCCGCGTGTCAAACCCCCCTCCCCACAGCAAAGCACTCACTTTCTCCTCTGTCAGCAGCCAGAGAGAATGTTCTGTTCGTAAAGGGGCTCCTGTGACTCGATCAGGCTCCTACTGATGTTCTATATTGAGGTCCGCGGTGCCACGTGACATAATTTTAGGAGTGATAGCTCACCGTATTCACAGGTTTCAGGGCTTAGGGTATGGAATCTTGGCGGCTCGTTTTGGGAATCCTGCCCACTGCTGAGCCCTGTCTGATGGACGGGTTCTCTTCCTCCAGCAGCTGTACCTGAGCTCTGAGTCCAGCTTGAACCTGGGTCACTTGGCACCAGGGCACATGATAGGCTGAACTCTTTCCACTTTTCCCTCTGAGGTGCTGAGAGAGGCAGGAGGTTGGAATGTGGGCAGTTTAGGACCATGAACCCCGGAAATGCTTGCAGGGGGCTGATGGCTGAATCAGCCCACTCCTGCTGGCTTCCCAGGCCAGGAGAAAGAGCCACCTGCTCTAGGGTAATACTTGGTCCTGTGACTTTACCTGTGAAGAACCCAGGGACTTCCATGTGGGAGCATCTGAGGGGGTATCTGGGAAGGTACCAGCCCCAAAGTGTCTCCCCACAAGCCCTCTGGTGAGTGCTGGAAACCTCCCAAAGCACTCCCCACTGTGGAATGCTCCGCATCACCCTCCTATGGTTCTTGGTCACAGAGGGTTTGTTGGGTACCACCTGATGTCTGCCCTCCCCCTACCACCACCAAACCAGGGAGAGGTGGAGAAGTTACCGAGAGGGGAGGATACAGAAGCAACAAAAGACCCCAAGGAAGGGGAGGCAGAGTCCTCGGAGAAAAATGTCCCAGACTGGAGCTCAACCCTCCACGGCTCTTCTCAGGGTCTGGAGTCAGTCAGTGCCAGGCCACCGCCAGCCCTTTCCTTACCCCCGCCCCCGCCCCACCTTCTACCCATTTACTGGAGCACATGTGTCCTGAGGACCGAAAGGAGCGTCACGTGCTGCTGGTCAGGGCACTGGGGGACCCAGGCAGGCAACAGGCAGGTGGGCAGGATGTTTCCTCCATCGCCCAGGGGCTGGGCACAAAGGTCTCAGTGATGAATTATTCACCGGAGCTGCGCTAAGTGCAGAATTAATCCCTTTCCTTCCAGCTGGCGGCCTCACTAAATTATCCCTCCAAGTCATGCGGGAAAATGCTGCCGAATTCATTTAGCTGCTGAGTGTTTTGATCTGGGCCTTGTGATTTTAGCTTCCCCTTCTCCCAGCCCCCTCCCCCTGGAGGCGGGTTTAAAAAAAAAAAAAAAAAAACCTTTCAGTAATGGATTTCCGAGAAGAAAGGACAAGAAAGGGGATCAAGATTGGGTGTGGACCAGGAAAACAGTACTGAAGGAAATTCAGATTCTGCAGCCAAGTGTTCAAACACACAGAGTTCTACACATGCTCTCACAAGATCGCATTTGAAAACCCACACATAGACAACCACATATGCAGAGACACACACACACACAAACTTACACACCTCTCTGCAAGGGTGTGCACATTTAATGCGTACAGATGCATGCCCCCCCACACACATGCAAACTGACACACAGATGTTTTCACACCGGCATTGGCGCACGCAGAAGCGCAATCTTTTTGTGGTTAAACTGTTTCTTGGCAAAAGCATCTGAGAATTGGCCAATAACTGACTCGCTTTGATTCTAGAATCTTGAAGTCCAATGTGGGGGCCTGAATATGAAGAGCTAACATGGATGGCTTTGGCATAAGGTTCCTGCAGGCTTGGTAACCCAATCACTTTTTCTTTTATCCCACATATATTTGACGAGGACTAGAATTTCAGAGGCCCTTGTGGACTGCAATGAGGAGAGGGAGGAGCTGGCAGACATGCAGCCCGCCTGCCTTGAATTCCCCCTCCTCAGGTGTGGACATGGCTCTTTGCTAGTGTCTGAGCCCTTTGGCGTCCTCCTCCCTAAGGGTGGTAGGAGAGTGTCGATGAAGCGATCAGAGGGTATAGCAGCTCCACCTAAAGGACGCGTCCCCAGCTCCGCTCCTCACCATTGTCTTTACTGTAACACCGCCACCGTTTTCCACACAACCGCAAGTCTTTGCTGAGCACCTGCTGTGTAACCAATACTGTCCTAGGTTTATGGGTCTTACACGGAAAAAGATGAGAAAAGGCCCTGTCTTCACAAAGCTTGTATTCTTAGAGGGCAGGGAGTGTGGACCAGACAATGAGCAAATCAGTTCACGAGCAGATATCAGCTCAGGATACGAGGCCTGATGAACCCCAAATGAGTTGACATGATAGGGAGTATTTGGACAGGCTCTTTGCATCTGCTGGGCTCTCCGAGTAAGCTTACCAGCCAAGCTGCTATATCAAGGAAGACTGGGTTCCTTCCATCTTATTGGTCCACCTAATGTGCTGCCCGCCAGTTTGTGGTGGGAGTCACGCAGCCTTCATCTCTGCACTCCAGACTCTTCCCTGAGAACATACATGCCCTGCAGATTTGGGCACAGGCCATCCTGGTTACTTGACCTTCTGGTAAACACAGTTTCCTCGCAGCCACAGCTCTCATATCATCCATTCTCAGAGCTCCAGGAACAACACCACTGTGGAACTTCCAAATAGGCAGAGACCACAGAAGTGTCTCTCAACAGCTCACCTGGACAGGACTCTCTGTGATGCTGTCCACCACGATGGTCATCCCAGCCTCTTCCTCTTGCTCTGCCGAGTCTGGGAGCTTACTACCTCCAGAAGCAGCCAGTCCCATGGTTCAGTGGCTACAGCTGATAGAAGTGCTCTCTCCACATTGAGCCCACCCTGACTCTAGGGGCTCTCCCTCTGCCCCAGGCTGCTGACTCTGCCCTCTGGAGCCACTGCGCAACCCCAGCAAGCCTCCTTCCAAGCCCTCCAGCACGCTGGTGGGCAGACTGCACAACCAAGCCTGCCATCATAGTCAATGGCAAGAGAGAGCTGTTTCCTAGGTTGGGATACTGGGTTTGAAGCTGGTTCTGCTGGCGACGGGTTAAGCTTTTTCCCTCCGATGGAACTCCTCAATGGACACCTGCTGCTTAGAGTGACCTGCCTTAAGCTGGAGTTGTGTGTGTGTAGATGAGTACATACACGTATAACTACACACAGATACAAAACCTAGGAAAACATGGACACCTGCATATACATGGAAAACTTCTCTTCATGGCCTATTCAGTCGGAGTTCACCTTGGAGGTCTATTCGACTCTGAGAACCCAGGAGTCAATGGCCACTCCACATATACATACATGAATAAACCCATAGCCTCCTCCAGTCCCTCTCTGATCTTGGCCTCTACTCTTTGAAGAGTGCAATCTGTCTCCCAGGAGTCTGGGCTTCTCCGGGCTAAGCAGTCTGCCGCTTTTAATGAACTGGTTTCTGGATCCCACAGCATCCTGGGTGCCCTGCAGCTTGCAGACAGCCTTTTTGAAGTGAGATCACTGACTGGGTTTCCTAAGCTGACTATGTGGATGGGAGTCTGGCTTGCACACAGTAGGAGCTCATTGTGTCAGCTCCTGACTCCTTGCCTGGAAATACGCCTCCCCCCAAGGCGGGACAAATCCTTACTGTCATCTGGGTGTTCTCTTGGGGCTGGGATTTGGGACCTAGAGTCTTGCCAAAGCAGGGTGCCAGGTCACCAGGCAAGGTAGGGCCTCTCGGGTGGGTAGCCACCTCTCGTTAGCCCATAGCCCTGAGAGTTGCTGGAGGATTCAAAGCCCACTGCTACCTTGGGTTTGTCACAGACAGGGTGCACTGAAGGAGAGGCGGAGGTGGCCCCTGCTCTCCCCACTGAGGGTGGCTCCCACAGTCCCATCTGATCTGACCTTCCCCCTCCTTGTTCTCCTCAAGGTGGGGGGCAGGGCTTTGAGGCCATGCAAAAGGCTGCCCTGGTGCTTTTATTCAACCCACTTACAAAGATCTCTCTGGAGACCAGCCCAGAGTGGGGACAAGTGGCTGTTTCGCAAATGTGGAGTGGAGGGCAGGTGACAGGCAGAACCATGCAGACATCTGATGAATTTTTATGGATTTTTGGAAACCACACATGACAGCCCTGGGGCTGGTCCTCAGAGAAGCCCCAACACAAGCTCATCTCCATTTCCTCACCAAGCCCAGCTGCCCAGAAGACCCAGTGTCCAGGGTAGCACAGCTGCCTCCTCAGTCAGTTCTATCCTCTGGGAGCTTCAGTTCCACCCCCAAGACTTCAGCTCTGGAAATGCTACTGTAAGGACAATGGCGAATCCAGAAATAAAATACTCTTTCCCCTCTTTCAACCTCACAACATCCCTGACTGTCTTCCCTGCCCTACCCCCAGCCCCGAACCTCACCCTGAGCCCCCTCCCTCCCTGTCCTCCCATTCTCCCAGGCCACATGGCAGGAGACAGAGAAATTGTCTCTCTGTCTCCAGTTCCCGGGTACCCTTTCCCCACTTGCTCAGACTCTAGGTCCAGTTCAGAGATCTTCCCATACAACCAAAGGAAGCTGGAGACAGATGCGTGAGAGGGCAGAGCCTGTGCCTTTCCAGGGCCCGCCTGGCCTTTGGCTCACAGGTGCTCAGTGTTGGGGCAGGGCTCACCATCCCACCATAAGAGGCTCTTGCCTGCTTTTCACAGTGCCTCAACCCCTCCCAGCGGTGCTCCACACTCCCTGCACAGGCTGTTGGTTATGATTCAACCTTCCCACCCTGCTCCCTGCCTCAGAGAGGACTTTTGACACTCCCTGCAACACACAACGTTTGACAGACTCTGCTTGCTCACTTTTCATGACAGGGAGCTCACTACCTCTCAGGAAGCTCTCTCCAGTCTCCATCAGTTCCCTTATAGGCCTCTTCCTCCCTACCTCTCTCCATTTGCCTCTCCCAGTCCTGCCTTTTCCCTTCTGAGATCAGCTCTGGAGAAATCAGCTCCCATGCCCAGGTCAGCCCTGTTGTTTGCAAACTGGCGTCGTCTCCAGCCTGACCAACTCTCCTTCCTCTGGCTGTCCTTGGTCACACTGAGTGTTTCCCTTCTCACCCTCCTGCTCACCTCACCTTGCCAACACCCCCCCTTAAAGTGTCCCCTGCAAACTGTGGAACTGGATCCGTATCGGTGGGTAGAATAGGACCAGCACCCTTTTTCTGCAAATACTTTCTCCCCTTTGGTGCAGCTGAAGTCTATCATTTGCTTTATTTGATTACTAACCAAGGCCGTGGGGGCCCATTTAGAGCCAAGAAGTCCAGTCTGGATGTGAGCCATTGTCAGGCAGCACATCTTCACCTTGACCTTCTGCTGCTCCAGTTCGAACTTAAGCAGGGCTTCTCTTCCCTGCGGTATTTCACCTTCTGTGTCTCGGCATATTGTCTGGACCTGAGATCATCCTGGACTCTGATTTCATCATGGGTCACACATTCACAGCCCCGCCTCCACCCCACCCGAAGCTCCAGGTCATCTGTTGACATGGTTAGGACACTTTGCTGCAACGTGCAGTGGAAAAAAAGATGCATCCTTAGAACTGGGTTTGAGTTCTGAATCTTCCACTTGATCTTAGCCACCTTAAGCTTTACTTTACTCATCTATAGAAAGGGGCTGTGATCCCTACCGGCCAGGAATGTAGTGAGCATTGAACGAGGGAGCATGTGTAAGTGCCCAGCACAGGGTCTTGCAGACACTCAGTAAAGCGAGTGCTTCCTATTGTTCACCCAAGTCGCTGACAAACACGTTGAACTCATCAGAGATGAGGACAGGGCTCCTGGGGGAGGGGAACGACAGAGCCCTGCTAATCCATCACTCGGCGCCCGCCCCTCATGACAGCTGCTCCACCAGATTCCCATCCATAAGGACATCAGGAGGCCTTGCCGAGTGCTGAAGATAAACGTCACCAACACCACATTTGGTCTCACAGCAATTTTTCAGGGAATGAAGAAACGCAGAACAGACAGACAATCATGTCTCCAGAGGCCAGAGCCCTGAGCTGGGGGCTGGAGAGAAGATAGAGAAAATGAAGACCTGTGAGCTCCCAGGTCAGAGAAGCCAGAGCTGAACCCAGAGCCACACTGCAGGCTCATCCTGAATGCCTCCCTGATCACCCCGTGCTGCCTTCAATGTGAGCCTACGACTCCCAGCCACAGATGGAGTGGATTGAGTCAGGATACAGACTTGGAAACTGGACATTTGGGCCTTCCTCTGGCCTGCTCTCCTCTTCCCATGAGCCCAATGCATAGCTGATGGATTGAAGAAGGGGAGGTGGGGAAGTAAGACTGGGCAGAAACTTTCAGACCAAACTTCTTAGAAAGCGGAGGCTGCTCTTGGGTTTTTCCCTATCTCAAAGCCAGACTACCGCAGCCTAGACCTCCTTTCAGCCAAACCACGAGCGCCGTGGGTCCAGCCAAGGTCATTCAGGCATGAATTCATCAGCCGTTTATTAGATCCCTCACCTGCACAAGCAGTAAAGCACTCCAAAAGAGCATCAGTATCCACCTTGCTAAGGGTTCTAGTTAAGGTAGATGCATTGAGCACAGGGGAAGAGTCATAGAGAAGCATGGTTTACACTCTGCCTCAAAGAGTGGCTTGGAAATGGGCAAGACAGGGGAACCACAAGTGCAAAGCCCCAGAAGCATGTCTGGAGTTCATGGGACATGAGGGAACTGTGGTGGGCAGCAAGACTGGAGAGTTAAATGAGGCCTAGATTGCGGAGTGTCTGGATGCCAGGATACAAGGTTTAGACTTTGTCATATAGCAGTAGGAAGCTGGACTTCCCTGGTGGCTCAGACAGTAGAGAATCTGCCTGCAATGCTGGAGACTCCGGTTTGATACCTGGTTCAGGAAGATTCCCTGGAAAAAGGAATGACAACCCACTCCAATATTCTTGACTGGAGAATTCCATGGACAGAGGAGCCTGACTGGCTACAGTCCACGGTACCAAAGAGTCAGACATGACTGAGTGACTAACACAACGTAGACACACAATAGGAAGCTGAGGAAGAGGTTTGATCAGCAGTAAGATGTGATTTGATCTATATATTGGACAGATCTCTAGATACGAATAGAGGGAACCCAAGGGGAAAGATTCAGCACAGAAAGACAAGGTTTCAGGCTAACAAGAGAAAGCCCACAGCTTATCCACTGAGCCATAGGCAGGGCTCTATTTAATACTAAAATCTCTGCCAGAATTTTTAAAAAATCTTTATCACTGGCTTCCCTCCTCTGACCCCACAACTTGCTTTTAGATTAACCCTCTGACACCATTTTCTGGAGAATGAATCATGGCCCCAGTGAGGATTAACACTTGGGCCCTTCTTGGCTGGCAGACAGACTCAGAACTTCAAACCCCACTACAGCTGCCAGACCACATGGTTTGTCATAAATGAGGCTTTCGATATTCAAGGGAGACGGCAAGCACTCTTGGAGGGACTCCTTGCCTGAGCCTCGCCTTCAGCTGAAGAGATAAGAACCTACAACTGCAGCCACAGGAAATGACAAAGCGCGACTGAGGGGGATCCACGGCACAGGGCTCATTACAGCGCTTGCCAGCGGGCGAGACACCCTTATCAGGGAGAAAATTGCATCAGACCTCATGAATTACTAGCGATTGGAAGCAGATTTCTCGGGACGCACTTTGTTAGATACCTAATGAGCAGGATACAGGCGGGCAGAGCCCAAAGCCAGTAGGGCGGGGGACAAATGTCTTTGTTAAACAGAATTTGTCAGTTTCCGCTTCAGGCTCCCTGGGGAGGGTTCAGGGCCAGCTAATTGAATTAAGAGGCCTGTGCGCTCCAGCAAGAAGGTTCTGGGCGGGGCGAGAGGCAGGCAGGCCTCAAGACGGGCACTTTCAGAACCAAGGACAGCAGCTGCAACCCGGCTAGTCTGTAATTGCCAGGGCAGGTTGGAACTGTTGCATTTTGCATGATCAGGGATCTAGGGGATGAACTGAGTAGGAGGGAGGCAGAAGATCCTGGGGCGGGGGGGTGGGGGGGGTGGGGGGGGGCGGGGAGGGGGGAGACAAGTGACCCAAGATGCCTTGAGCCTCTTAATGCTATTGGCCTGGTCTATCTCAACAGACCCTCCTCTGTAGGCAACAGCGAGGGCTGAGAAGGATAAAGAAGGGGTGTCTTCTCCCCTCCATGCCTCATGTGGTGTGGGCAGCTGCAGCAAGACAAGGAGCGGTGGGCTGGGCGCTGAGTCTGAGCCAGTGCACGGCTGTGCATCACTTTGAGCTTTCAAAGTAAGTCTCCCAATTACAGCCCTAATGAAGCAGGACATGCTGTAGCCATGGAGCCACAGAGCAAGGGGCCACTTGTCAGCCCCAAGCTTCCTCCGCAGGCAGGGCCAAGCTTACCAATAGAAAAGCAAATAAGCAGGCTTGTGGGGTGAACCAGCAGCCTCCTCCCCCACCTGGAAGAAGGGAAGGAGAGCAAGGCAAGGCTGGACCTGAATACGGAAGAGCTAGTCCCCAAAGCCCCACCCTCTTTCCGTCCCCATTTTAGCACTGCTTCAGCCTGACTCACTGCTACCTGTAGTGTCAGACAAGTTCCATCCCATGAAGAGCAAGGAGAGGAGGGCACGACCCCCTCCCCAAAATGTGGGCAGGCAGTGTTGGCCCTAAAGAAAGGGAATGACTGAGGAGCATTTAAGCACTATGTGAGGTGCTATGGTGGTCCTGGGGCCCCTTACATCAACATGACTGGAACAGCTGCCTCTGACCTTCCCTTTAGAGCCTGCGTTATACGGAAGTGAAAAAGATTTTTCTAGAAAAGTCTCCCACCCACCTTGCCCCAACCCCCAGGAAGGGAGGAATCTTAGCAAAGCTGATGGGGGCAAGGATTGGAAATGTGGGCAGTAGGCCTGCAGCAGTGGGGGCTGAGGAGGTACTGGCATGAAGCAGCTGTGGAAACAGGTAGAGGCCAGGGCCAGCCATGGAGAGGACAGAGCGGGAACCAAGTCTGGCAGAGGCTATAGAAAGAGCCGCGGGGAGTCCACAAGGGGTATGATGGGCAGGACAGACTGAAGTCCGTAAATACCCTGCCTTTCCTTTCCTCCTCCTTGGAACAACCCCTCTGCCCACCAGCAACTGATGGGGTGGTCTGGACTGAGGGGTCTGTCGCATGTTTATCTTTGTGATGAAATTAAATGAATTATACATAATACATTTCCAAATGCACATAAAAGTAGTACCTGGTGAGTGCCCAGCCGTGATCAGGGGTCCAGTAAGTGTTGGCTCTGGGTCACCAAATTGACCCATCTGGTACTGGGACCACACAGGGTGGATATCAGGCCGACAGGCTGCGGGGGGAGGGACACTGTCAGCAATGTGTCCCTGCTTTCAGAACTGACGGGGGCACCTCTGGAGACCTCGCCCTTGATTTCATTACTTCTACTTCCTCCCCTAACTGGATTAGATGGCAGTCTATGAAATCCAGGGCATTCAGATTGGCTTTCTGCCTGGAAATGAGGAGAAATGTCATTATAGGTCCTGAATCAGCATCTCACCCCAGTCCCAGGGGCCAGTTGGTCAAATGGGAGTTGCTCTTTGCTCTGGCTAGCTATTCTTTCCTTCCCTCTCTCCTGCATCCTCCCACCTATCCATCCAACCGGTACACATTCTGCCATTTTTCTGCTACAGCCAGTCTGGTGTTCAGCTGTTCCAAACAGGAGACAGCCGTGGTGCTTTCTACTACCTAAAACACACAGACGACCAGAAAACCCCGAAGCATCTGACTCAGATGCTTTACAGAGGGCATGTTCAGTGGGGAGTCTCTGAATGAATGAAACTTACTGAGAGGAGCTGATGAGAGAGACAGCCAGGCCTCATATCCAGGGACAGAACAGCCCCAGAAGTCTTGGTTATGAAGTGCAGTCAGTGCCGACGTCAGCCTCGAGGTCACCCAGTGCTTCACTCTTCCCATCCCCAGAGTCTTCGTACAGCAGCTTTCTCCTGGTACCCATGTGATGGAGGGAGGGGGGGTGAGGCCCAGACTGGACAGGATACCTCTGTACTTGTATGAATGTCCCTTAATCTGCTGATGCAAGCCTGAAAATGCTTCTTGTTAATGAAGTTCTGAGCACCAAATTTATTTTATTTTATTTTTTAAGCATTTACTTATTTATGTGTTTATTTGGCTGCATTGTGTCTTAGTACCAGATCTTCGCTGTGATGCACAGGCTTCTCTCTAATTGTGTCTCATGGATTCCATAGTGCAGGAACTCAGTAGTTGTGATGCTTAGGCTTAGTCGCCCCTCAGTATGTGGGATCTTAGTTCCCCGACGAGGGATCAAACCCTTGTCCCTTGTATTGGAAGGTGGTCCTTTACCACTAGACCACCAGGGAAAGCCCCACCAAATTTATTTTTAAAGGTAATGGGCTTCTCTGGCGGCTCAGTGGTAAAAGAATCTGCCTGCTAGTGCAGGAGAAGCGGTTCTATCCCTGGATTGAGACGATCCCCTGGAGAAAGACATGGCAACACACTCCAGTATTCTTGCCTGGGAAATCCCATGGACAGAGGAGCCTGGTGGGCTACATAGTCCATGGGGTCACAGAGTCAGAGTCAGCTTAGCAACTGAGCGTGCATGCAAGCACAAGTAATGGGAAGGGTCATTGTCCTAATTCAACTGGTCCATATGTGTGGACTTTCATACAGAGCATCCACTTAAAGAGAGGACCACCTGCATTCATTCTGTTTTGCTCAGGGTCAGACATTCGAGCATGTCTAACGCTGAGCACGTTTGTCCTGGTTGGCATGGTGTCCGTTGTTCAATTTGCTCCTAGCACAACACTCTAGACAGTGGGATAATTTGTCCACTGTGTGGCCAAGACAGGATTCCAACAGCTGAAGTAGGGTGGAAGTGGGTCACTGTTGAGGTCCCTGCAAACTTCAGACTGACTACACAGTTCTTTGAACAATGGGCACATTTTGGAGGCTAACATGGATTTTCAACAGAGCTTTCAAGTAATCTCTCCCCAAAGGGAGTATGAGACATATCCCTAAGCTTGAGCAACTTAAAGTTTTGCCAGAAAAACAAAAGTGGCAAATAAACCTAGAATGGGAGGAAAATGTGAGAGCAGAAAGCTGCCCAGGTGGCGCCAGTGGTAAAGAACCTGCCTGCCAGTGCAGGAGATGTAAGAGATGCAGGTTCAGTCCCCAGGTTGGGAAGACCCCCCGGGGGAGGGCACGGCAACCCACCCCAGTATTCTTGCCCGGAGAATCCCATGGACGGAGGACTCTGGTGGGCTATAGTCCATAGCATCGCAAAGAGTTGGACACAGCTGACTTAACACACATGATTGTGAGAGCAGAAAAAGCCAGCTGCTGGGCTGGGAGAACCCAGAAAAGCTTCGAGCAAGTGTGTGTGGAGGCCATCAAGGGTTGTTGCTGGTCGTTGCTGTTGTTCAGTTGCTAAGTCACGTCCAACTCTTTTCGACCTCATGGACTGCAGCATACCAGGCTTCCCTGTCCTTCACTGTCTCCCTGAGTTTGCTCAGACTCATGTCCATTGAGTCAGTGATGCCATCCAACCGTCTCATCCTCTGTTGCTCCCTTCTCCTCCCGCCCTCAATCTTTCCTAGCATCAGGGTCTTTTCCAATGAATCAGCTCTTTGCTTCAGTTGGCCAAAGTGTTGGAGCTTCAGTTTCAGCACTGCCAATGAATATTCAGGGTTGATTTCCTTTAGGATTGACTACTTGGATCTCCTTGCTATCCAAGGGACTCTCAAGGCTTCCTGGAGGGGCTGGTATTTGAGTGGGGTTAAATTCTGGAAAAGCAGAGATGGGAGTATTAGTCATGCCAAGGGAGGAAGAAGAGAATTAGGAAAAACAACATGGATGGAGAAAGAGGCCCATCAGAGTAGAGAAGATGAGAGGGTGAGATGAGGAGATGGAAAGGAAAGCAAGTCTACAAAGCAAAGGGTGTCAAAGGAGCAGAGAGGTTTTCAGATCTGTTGTTATTACACCAAGGGTTGGAGTCACAGATGGCACAACTTATTTATTCTTTCAACAAATATTTCTTAGATTTCCCTGGAGGTCCAGTGGCTAAGATTCCTTGCTCCCAATGCAGGGGGCTGGGTGTGATCCCTGGTCAGAGAACTATATCCCGCATTCCACAACTAAAGATCTCACACCCTGCAGCAAAGATCGAAGATCCCATGTGCTACAATTAAGACCCAGCACACCAAATAAATAAAATAAATACTAAAAACCCACAAATACTTCTTGAGTACCTACAATCAGGCAGACACTAGGGATAAATGGGGTCCCTGTTCACTAGTAACTTGCATTCTAGTGTGGAGAGTGGAGGAGGGAGGCAGACAGTCAACAAGGAAACATTTTTTGAAAGTGAATTTTCTGGTAAATACTGTGAAGACAGTAAAATGGGATAGTGTGGATAGAATGTATTGGAGGAAGGGTTACTTTAGGTGGGATGGGCCTCTATCTCCAAGGTAGGGACTCTCTGAGAAGAGCCCATCTGGGCTGAGACCTGAATGATGAGAAGTGGATAGCCATGTAAAGACGTAAGGGACTCTCCAGGTAGAGAGAACAGCAGATGCAAAGGCCCTGAAGCGAGAAAGAGCTTCAGGCAAGGTTTTCCTCGTTGGAAGAAAGGCAAGGACAGTGTGGTTAGGGCGCAGTGAGCAGGAGGCAGGTGGTCGGAGGTAGACAGGGGCCAGGCATGCAGGCCTCCTGAGCCAAGAATAGGAGTGGCTTGGGGGTGTGGAATGGCACGGTTATGGTAGAAAAGTCACAGAGCCACGTCTCTGCACCTTCTCTCCACAAAGGCCGGAAAACTTGACACCAAACTACAGCAAAGGCCTGCCCGTCCTGGACCCCAAGATCTTAGATGAGAAGCTGGGTGTCATCCGTGAGTTCTGGTGCAAGGCCACGGTGAGCTGCATGATTGGGTCCATCACATCCACTTGGCAGGAAACAGAGGCCGAGTCTCAGGTGCCCAGGGTGTCCAGAGAAACGGTGAATGTCTCCCCTCTGAGCCAGGCTAGGAGGGCCAGAGTGGGGATTGGGCCTGGGGAAGGGGCTTGCCAGCCACCTGTGGGCTGTTCACTCCTAGGTGGCCAGTGGACCTTCCCTTTAGGCTCCTTCTGTATGTGAGTCACCCTAAATGGGTGAATTCTTCATTTACCTAGTCTCTTTTCCTTTTGAATGGAACTCCCATTTGCACTTCCCAGGTGGCGGAGTGGTAAAGAATCTGCTTGCAAGGCAGGAAACCTGGGTTTGATCCTTGGGTCAGGGAGATTCCCCTGGAGGAGGAAATGGCAACCCACTCCAGTATCCTTGCCTGGAAAATTCCATGGACAGAGGAGCCTGACGGGCTACAGTCCAGGGGGTTGCAAAGAGTCAGACACGACTGAGCACACACACACCAGGGATTTCTTCCCAAACAAACCCCTGCCACACTTGTAAGACTGGGTTCCTTCCTCTGACTCAAGTTGTCATCAACACAGAACTTCCTTGGGAGCTCACCCTCTGGGTAATGGGAAGCCCCCGAGAGTTTGAACTTTCGAAAGAGGAAACTGGGGCTCAGAGAAAAGGAGACTCGGTCTTGGGTCACAGAGTCTCTGCCCTTAGTCCCGGGAATTGGTCTGGCTTCCTGTTGACCGGACGCTGGGAGAGGGATGGTGCAGGTGGCTGAAATGATGCCTTCCTTGGATAAGGGGTCATGGCCCAGTCCCAGCCCCTTGAGGCGGAAAGCTCCAGACTGGCCGCCGGAAAGACAGCACCGTCCAGGGCCCCCACTGAAGTCCTGCCCCAGCCACCATGGGTGAAATCACACGTGGCTTCTTCCCTTCTCCCCCAGCGCATCCCATGAGGAACACTGCTCTGGAAGACACTGAGGAAAGGCCCGAGCCGAGGCCACCGGCCCCTAGGGGAGCCCTGGGCCTCCTCTTCCCAGGACTTACCCCTCACCACCGACAACCTCCGCATCTTCCCCTGGCACTTCTGCACCTTCCTGGAACATGTCCCATCAGACCAATAGGGAGGGAGCTGTCCACTAGGTGTGCCAGGATGCCCCCACGTGGAGTGCCCCTGCCCACCCCCAACGGTGCCCTCCCTGGAGACCCAGAGCACTCAGGCCATCTTCCACATTCACTCTTCTCACCTCTGCCCCCTGGGAAAGCGGCTCTCAGGCTGACCTGCCAGCCCACCCGTCAGCTGGGTTGAAAATAAAGATTCAGGCCTGACTTTGGAGACTTTGGGTAGTGTGAATAATCCAATGCCTGCTGCCCCCACAGCCTGGCCTCGTGACACCCCTCTTGTGTCTCTGAGCAGAGGATGTGCAGGGGAGAAAGGAGGAGGGGAAACAGGGAAGAAAGGGAAAGGGAAGGCGCCACAGGAGGGGAAAGGCAGACCGGGAGGAAGGAGAAAGGCAAAGGCATTCCGTCCCTGGTCTCGCCCTGCAGAGACCTCACCCCTCCAGGGCACTCTCCTCCCCTCACCCCTCCAGCCCCGGGGGTCTCCTCGGGGATGCTAAGCCAGCCAAGCCTCGGTCATCACCCAGTGAGGCCCCGCTTACTGCTGGATGCAGGCCTCACACTGTCCCAGGGAGTGGAACTGGGTGCTGGGCCAGTGGGACCAAGGAGGGAGCCGTATGGGCCCCACTCCGGGTACTGTGCATGGCAGCCCTCTCTGGTTTGGAGTCTGGTGAACATTTCTGCTTGGCAGAGGATCCGAGGTCTGAGTTGAAGTCAGTGGCTCTGGATTATTTGAGAGAAATTAGATAGCGATGGGGGCTTCCCAGGTGGCACTAGTGGTAAAGAACTAGCGATATAGGAGACATAAGAGACACAGATTCAATCCGTGGAGTCAGGAAGATCCCCTGGCAGAAGAAATGGCAACCCACTTCAGTATTCTTGCCTGGGGAATCCCATGGACAGTGAAGCCTGGTGGTCTGTGGTCCATAGGCTCACAAAGAGTCGGACACGACTGAAGCAACTTAGCACCCGTGCGCAAAGATGGAGATAACTTAGTATGGTCTTTGTGTTTGGTTAGGGAGGATATGACTTATTAATAGAAAGTGTTGGAATGGGCTGAGCTGGATTTCTCATACTGCATACAAAATGTATTGGTGTTAATGGCAATGATGGGGGTAAGAAGGAGAAAAAAAAATCAGAGCTGAGGGGAAAGGGCCTTTACATATAGGATGGATCCAACAGGTGGGCAAATTTAAACATTTTATTCATATATATATATTTAATGTCCTCTAATACTTAAAGGATAATAACTTGGATAGTGGCCAGCTAGTCTTGACCCTCTCTAAAGCATTAAGCCGTGGAGATGAGTCCATATTGCACTTGAGAAGTCAAAGCTAGCCACCAGGAGGAACCCTTTTTGAGCGAGGGGTTGAATAAATATCATGACTGGCAGGGGGTAGGAGGAGAAAAAAGTGGCCCGAGGGCACTAAGGCAGGATGTGAGGAGGCTCTGAGTATGAACAAGGGGGCTCAGGGCTGCCCTGTACCCTGTCAGAGGTGCTGTGAGCTGGGTCTATATGGAGAACTAATTGCAGCGTGCCCTCTCTGGGTATCCCCGCAGCACCCTCGTTGGTGGACTCAGTCCTCTATCCTCCCCCTTGCTGGGTACGTGGCAAGGTCTCAAGCACTGGCTCCTCGCCCTAGCTTCCTGTTGAATTCGGTACCCTCAGCCACCACCTTCCAGGACTTGAACTAAGAGCACTTTGGCTGCCTCATCTCTGAGCTCCAGGGCCCAGGGCAGGCCTGGTTCCACACGGATGTAGGTAAATGCTTTGGGACCGTGTGAGAGAATTCCTAGCTGGACAAGGGCCTCAGAAAGAACCTTAGAGAGAGTATCCAGGACAGTCTCCTAATTTTGCAAAGGATGTCAGTGAGGAAGCCCAGCCGTGGGACGACCCTTGCCCGAGGCTTTCTGACTCCACCACCCCAGGGTGTCCTGCACACAGCCGAGTGAACACCAGATGGCTGCAGAGGCCCACACATACCAGCCCTGGGCCCTTTGGCCACCCTGACGCCACTGGATCCCTCAGACACTGAAAGTACTCAGGCAACAGGCCTGCCTGTCTCTCTTTCCCATTCATCCTGTCCCAGGCCCAGCTTCCAGACTATTCTATGCTAACTTTTGGCTCCATTCCCTTTAACCTCCAGCCCAGCCTCTGTCCTCCAGTGCATCATTGTTCTGTCTCTCTCTGTCTCTTATCAGCACAGATTTACCATGCTGATTATTCCCACCTCTGCTTTGGTTGAGTCCGAGACTCAGCCCCCAGCTCCAGTTCTAAGCCTTTAGCCAGAGCCTCGAAGGACCAGCACAGGAGCCAGACAAGCATTCATGCAGCCAGCAGAGCCCAGGAACAAGGACTAGACCGTGGGTGGGTAGCAACTGTGCACAGCTCCGTGACAGGGCGCATGTAGCAATGGGTTCCATAGCAACCAAACAAAATTACATAGCAATCAGTGAGCCATGTGACTGAGAGACACAATGACAAGCTATAGGCCACGGCCAGGGGGCTGTGGAGCATCGTCACACAGCAATAGACCCAAGCCACACAATGATATCACACAGCCGGCATAGAGGAAGGCACAGCCACGGAGCACGGCAGTGGGCAAAGACGGCAGTGTGCACACCGTAGACACAGCCGCAGAATGTGGAAAGACACCTCACTGCACTAGCACACATCTGGGTGGCCGTGGCACCGTCACGGGTGCGTGACTCCTGGATGTACCGTCAGGGAGCGGTCAGCAGAAGTGGAGCCTGGCAGACAGCGGTGGGCTCACGATTGACTGTGTCCCTCGGCTCTCAGCCGCTATATCTGGACTAGGAGCCTCTCAGCACCACCTGATTCCAGGAGTCATTAATCTGTGTCTGGTCTTGAGCACACTCCCCAGAGCCCAGAAACGATTCTGCCGCTGATTTCCTCCAGAGCCTAATAGGAAATTGAACATTTGCTGGAGAAAGGATCACCTTGGGAACAGAGAAGGGAGTGGAGGAGAACAGGGTCTGTGCCCCCTCTTCCAGGAGGATACCGCTGATGCTCCCTGCCGCCCTGGGCCTGCCTGTCCCAGCCCCACACCCCTCTTCCCTTACTGGCCACGCTTGCCCTAGTGTGCCCTGGTGTGCCCTGGTGTGCCCTGGTGTGCCCTGGTGTGCCCTTGGATCTGCCTTCAGGGCAGTCAATTCTTCCTCCCTTCATTCAAGACACCTGATTTTGACACAGGCTTTTCAAGTTCCATTCTGTCCAAGAGGTGCAAAGTGCCAGTCCTGAGTGGACCCACCCGGGTCAGGGCCTTTGTGAGTGTGACCTTGAGTCCAGAGTTAGTCCTGGGCAGAGCTAAAGAAAGCCTTCACCTCCCTTCTGAACAGCCTAGGGAGCCTTCTTTGGAAGAGGTAGGCTTTTGAGTGAGGGTGAAGAATGAGATATTAAGAGTCATCCCAGGGGACTTCCCTGCTGGTCCAGTGGCTAAGACTCTGAGTTCCCAATACAGGGGACCTGGGTTCAATTTCTAGTCAGAGAACTAGATCTCACATGTTACAACTAAGACCCACACAGACCAATAAATAAATAATTTTTTAAAGCCGTCCCAAACATGCTAACTCTCCAAATTCCAAACAACTTGTAAGCATTCCCTGCTTGCTCCCTAGACACCCTGAGCCCACCTCCTGCTGAGCCAAGCAATAGATGAGGGGCCCCAGGCAGCCTCCAGACAGAGCAGCTCCTCTCACTGGGGCTTGTAAAAAAAACCCTTGCCATTGCCCAGATTTCTGTTCCCCAGCAGCTCCAATAGCAATTTCTCTAACCAGCCAGGAAAAAAGAACTTGCCCCGGAGCCAGGTGCCCAGCCGTGTGCCCAACCGTGCAGGGTCCTGGAAGGTGGGGGGGGGGATGGAAAGAGGCCCAGGCACCCAGCTCTGGGAGTTCCCAGCAGGTAGGAGGAGCAGGGTAGGTACACAGTAGCCGGGAAATATTTGCCCTTTCCTCTGTCTCTCTCCTCCAGTGCCCCCCCAAACCATACCCCTCTGTTTAGTTCCCTCCCTCCTTTCCTCCACTGCTCAGAGGAGATTTGTGGCAGACCAGAGGGCCCTCATACCAGCAGATGAATGAATAATTGACGAGGGTTGTTTAAAGATTCAGTGGAGTTTTTCCAACCTCACCGCACTGGAATAACTCATTTCTTTCATTCTCTGTTTGAAAGCCTAACCCCCTCCCTTCATCTTTCCCCTTCCTGGTCCCCACATGCCTGCCCTGCTCCGAGCATCACACTTTTGTTTCTCTTCCTCTCTTGAGTCTGCTGAACCCTGAATGATCCCTTGATCTCTGCCTACCCCCGTTTCCTTTGTGTCCCCTTCCCCAGCTGTCCCCACCCCCATTTAACCTGGTAGGTTGACTTCAACTCCTCTAGACGTCATTTCCCCAAGACAAAGGGCCCCATTTCAAGGATGAGGTAAGGAAGGAAGGCGGCAGGCGCTGTGGTTCCTCCCAGGTCACACAGCTGTGGAGGGGGGGGCTCTGGAGACCGAGGGCAGACCTCCCAGCCCAGGGACGGCTTCCTTCCCAGCCAGGCAGAGAGGGGTTGGCTCTGCTGTGCCTTCCCAGGGTGACTTGGAGCCCTTTGTGTCCCTGGACCTTGATTTCTCCCTCTGTAATTGAAGAGAACCACTTACCTGCCTTGCCTGCCTCTCAGGGTCAAATGGAACTGGTGAGGGGCCATCAGAAAGGGCTGGCATGTAGCAGAGACACCTGTGAGCCTGGGCCTGCGAGTCTGCCTGGCATGGCCTTTATGGAGTCCAGCCGTCCCTGTTTGCCCAAGACTGAGGGATCCCGGGACATAGGACTTGCAGAGCTAAACCTGAGTCCCAGGCAAATCGGGATGGGGTCATGGCGTGGGCTCTCCCCTGCCCCTGCCCCAGCCCTGCTGCTTTCAAGGTAGTAGCCCCCTCAGCCCCCCACAGCCATAGGACATATACCCTCCACCTGTCAGCCCAGCGCCACACTGTGCCCCACACTCACAGCACTCCTCCTTGAAGTGACCTTGAACTCCCTTCCCTTCTCTGGGCCCCAGTCTCTTCCTCTGTCTGCAGAGGAGTTTGGAGCAGATGTTCCAAAGCCCCCTGGGGTCCCTGGGCTGTGACTGGAGCCTTGGTCCTGCCCCCAGGCTCCGGCCTAGGAAGAGGACTGCTGACTGAGGTGAGGTTCAGCAACAACCTCGGCTCCCCGGGCACCGTGTGGTAGCAGGTGATGCGTCCTGGGTAGGAGGCAGCTGCCGACAGTGGTCCCCAAGTATGGACGCCACGCACATCAGTGGCAGCTAGTAGCAGGAACATCAGCTCAGGTTGTGAGCATCACAAGGCCAAGAGCCTGGGGTCAGCCCCCAGAAACCAGAGTGACACGGAGCCCGCCCTGGGAGGCAGATTGCCCAGTCCTGAGAGTCGGAGCCCCACCCAGATCTTTGGTCCACAGGAGGAGGAAAGATGCAAGACAGACAGATGGAGGCAGAGACAGAGCAAGCCTCTGGTGCCCCTCACAGCCTCTGTCAGATGGCCCTGACTGGTGCCCCCATGGACCACCAGCTGTGTTCCAGAAACATCACTGTCACCCCATCTCTCCTGCTCCAACACCCCAGTCTCTGCAGTTCAGCCTCCACTGCCCAGTGTCCGTGGTCCCGTTTGCCAGGTCAGGCTCCTGTCCCTGTCACTCTACAATCACCCCTGTCTGTCCACCTGGCTTTAGGCTCATTTAAGGATACGTGTTCATCGCACACGGGCACCAGATCCACTCCCATCCCGAGCCCAGCTCCTGCAGGTAGAAGGTCTTCTCAGGACTCCAGTCCGCCTCAGCTCCTCCCCTGCACTCCTGCAGCCTGAGTGGTAAGCCCTGCATGCTGGCACTTGGGGGCTGTCTAAAAATAAATCTTGTGAGGGTGCAGCAGTCACAGCTCCCGGGCTTGGCTGAAAGCCGTCACCAGCTCCACTCTGCTTCTTCTTTGTCCTTCTCTTCCTCCTCCAGTCCCTACAGAGCGAGAGAGGAAAAGGTGCTTACCAAGCATTTGAGAGAAACAAGGATCTTATCCTATATGCCTCTGTTATCTCCCTCTGCAGACTCCTCCTCTCCCCCCTCTCTCAGCTGTGAGCCATCTCCACCTCTCAAGAGCTGTGTGACCTTGGATAAATCACTCCACCTCTCTGGGCCTGTCTTCTTATTGTTAAGTGCAAGAAATCCACCCCCTCCCCACCCATACACAACCTCTTGAGGCTGTAGAGAGGGTTAACCAGAGAGTGGATGACAGTACGGTGCATTAGAAACTGTAAGGGCTGTCCACTTTACAGGAGGCTTATATAGTCACTGTGTTGGTGGGGCTTTTGCAGACAGAGAATGAAAGGGGGGAAGCACGCATCTGCCAGGCCTCCCCACTCTGACCCCTTCTGCACAAGGGCTGTTCCCAGACCCCTGACCCTCTTCTCCCTCCTTCCCCCCATCTCCGGCATCTCCCTGGTGGGCCATTCTCCTCCTCCATCCATCACCTGGGACTAAAGAGATTAATAAACGAGACTCATAACTCAGCTGCTGGGATGCGGCAGATATTTACAGCTTCGTTTCAATTTGCAGAGAGATTAAGTGTTTGTCGATTTATTGTCTTGGTGTGTTTGTGTGTGTGTGTGTGTGTGTGTGTGTGTGTAGCTGAGCGAGGCCCCCTGCAGGCTGGCTCCACCTCCCCCAGTGCACATACTCTCTCGCTTGTGGGCTTACTCCCTCCCACACCATCCCACACCCCGGCCAGGCCCCTGGAGCTGCTGGGGAGCCCAGGGTCAACTAGTAGCCAGTTCAGAGAAAGCCACTAGCTGCTGGAGTGGGTTTGTTTTTCTAAACACCTTGACCAGAGTGGCAAGTGGCTTGGCCACAGGAAAGGTCCCCAGGGCCCTTGGAACCAGGGTTTTAGACAGGACAGGGGAGGAATACCATCCTTAGATGATTTCAATTCAGTTCAGTTCAGTTCAGTCACTCAGTCGTGTCCGACTCTTTGTGACCCCATGAATCGCAGCACGCCAGGCCTCCCTGTCCATCACCAACTCCCGGAGTTCACTCAGACTCACGTCCATCGAGTCAGTGATGCCATCCAGCCATCTCATCCTCAGTTGTCCCCTTCTCCTCCTGCTCCCCAATCCCTCCCAGCATCAAAGTCTTTTCCAATGAGTCAACTCTTCGCATGAGGTGGCCAAAGTACTGGAGTTTCAGCTTTAGCATCACTCCTTCCAAAGAAATCCCAGGGTTGATCTCCTTTAGAATGGACTGGTTGGATCTCCTTGCAGTCCAAGACACTCTCAAGAGTCTTCTCCAACACCACAGTTCAAAAGCGTCAATTCTTTGGCGCTCAGCCTTCTTCACAGTCCAACTCTCACATCCATACATGACCACAGGAAAAACCATAGCCTTGACTAGACGGACCTTAGTCGGCAAAGTAATGTCTCTGCTTTTGAATATGCTATCTAGGTTGGTCATAACTTTTCTTCCAAGGAGTATGCGTCTTTTAATTTCATGGCTGCAATCACCATCTGCAGTGATTTGGGAGCCCAAAAAAATAAAGTCTGACACTGTTTCCACTGTTTCTCTATTTCCCATGGAGTGATGGGACCGGATGCTATGATCTTCGTTTTCTGAATGCTGAGCTTTAAGCCAACTTTTTCACTCTCCTCTTTTACTTTCATCAAGAGGCTTTTTAGTTCCTCTTCACTTTCTGCCATAAGGGTGGTGTCATCTGCATATCTGAGGTTTTAGAAGGGCCCTTTCTGGGCTTCCCCCAGCCTCATCTCTCCCCAGAGAGCAAGGGGTCCACAGGGCCAGATAAATGTACTCTGGAGCCCAAGCCTCGCAGTCTAGACCAGTCTTTCGGTATCCAAGACCTCAGAATTCCCTGCCTGAATGGACCTGAGCCTGCTTCTGAGAGCTGTGCAGACCTGTTGCCAAAGTCTATCCTCCCAAGATCCAATACTTTTGGGGATGCCCATAAGCCGAGGAGATAGCTGTTTATCGGGGAGTGTGGGCACCTGCTGGTAGCCTCTATGCCCTTATCCTGGGCCTCACAGATGTCAGGGGCAGACCTAGAGATGAGGAGACATGATTCCATGGAGAAGGCCCCCAGCCTAACTGGGAGGAGCCTGCAGAGGCCAAGGGAAGTGAGCCAGCCTGGGTAGGTGAGTTAGAAAACAGCGCTTCCCCAGGGACTGCAAAGGGGAAAGAGCTCTGCCCTGAGTCTGAGTGGGGCTTGAGGAGCTAAGACAAGGGCATGTGGGCACAGGGAACAAAAATGTCAAGCACTCCCCCAACCCCGCATGCCCTGAGCCACTCCCCTTCCCAGTGGACTTTGCAGTCAGGCATATGAGCTCACTTGCTCATTCATTCACTCATTCATTCATTCAACCAGGTTTTTGAGCATCTACTCTGTGCCAAGCCCTGTTATCTCCCCCTGCAGACCCATCTACTCATCTGCACAGCTATAACAGGTTTGAGTCCTGTCTCCACCACTCAGGAGCTGTAGGACCTTGGAAAAGTCACTCCACCTCTCTAGGCCACCTCATCTGTTAAAAGGAAGGAATCCTCTCCCTCTACCCGACTCTTGAGGCTTTTGAGAGGATTTATAAGAGAGTGGATGGCGGTACATGGGAAACTGTAAAGGGCTGTCCACTTTGCAGAAAACTTATTAATAGTCACTGCATTCACGGGGTCCTTCCAGATGGAGAGAGAAAGAGGGAGGTGGCACAACTCACCCAGACCCTCCCTTTTGATCCCTTTCCAGAAGCTTATCCCCAGGTTAAGTGACAGTAACATGATAATAGTGAAGTGAAGTGAAGTTCGCTCAGTCGTGTCCGACTCTTTGCGACCCCATGGACTATACAGTCCATGGAATTCTCCAGGCCAGAATACTGGAGTGGGTAGCCATTCCTTCTCCAGGGGATCTTCCCATCCCAGGGATTGAACCCAGGTCTCCCACATTGCAGGCGAATTTTACCAGCTGAGCCACAAGGGAAGCCCAACATGATAATGACCCCCTACAAAGGTCCCTGTCCTCAGGAAGCCCAATTCAACAGAAGAGTCATTGTTCAATTGCTCAGTCATGTCCGACTCTTTGTGACCCTATGGACTGCCCCATGCCAGGCTTCCCTGTCCTTCACCATCTCCCTGAGTTTGCTCAAACTCATGTCTATTGAGTTGGTGATGCCATCCAACCATCTCATCCTCTGTCGTCCCCTTCTCCTCCCAGCACCAGGGTCTTTTCTAATGAGTTGGTCTTTTCTGATGAAACAGAAGAGACACATCAGAATTCACAGGAGGAGAGTATGTCCAGGGCTGGGGAACAGTCGGCTCAGGGGATTGTAGGAGCACAGAGGGGAGTATACCTAACCTTAACCTCAGTGCCAGGAAGGGCACATTTCATAAAGAATGCCAGGTATGGTCCACAGACGGCACGGCTGTCAGGAGTTGTTGGTATGAAAACCGTGGCGGATCATTGATTTGCCAGTAGAAGAGAAGTGTAGGTGAGTGAACTTGTTCCTGCAAGAGCAGTCTGTTGAGTGGCGATGACGTGTGTGTGTGTGTGTGTGTGTGTGTCTCCATATCCCCCAAGTGGGACCCTGGCCTAGTATCTCACCAAGAGGTACTGTGGAGCCTTTGGGCTAGTCTCTTCCCTCTCTGGACTTCAATTTCTCTATCTATAAAATGGAAATTGGCCAAATCAGGGCCTAGCCCCAAGCACCCAAGAACCAGGCTCAGAGGGGGAGAAGATGAGGGGGCCACCGGGAAGAGAGGAAATTAACAACTGAGAGAGCACCAGACAGGAGAGGCATCTGAAGGCCTGGGGCCCAGTTTCTGTTCTGCCACTGACTGGAGGAGACACCCTGGCTGACTCCTTCCTCCTCTGGGCCTCCGCCTCCCTCCTCTGCGGAGTGAGAAGCCTGGTCTTCATGATGTCCTCCTTCATCCCGGCAAACAAGGCAGGCAGAGGGCGGGATGGCCTTCTGGCTCGCTCCTTAGTGAGACGGCTCTTGCTGCCCTGTATCACTGTCCATCTCAGTTCCTTGATTAAACAGTGGGTGGGTGGGGCAGGAGTGCAGCTCTCTCTGTAAATAAAGCCGAGATGATGAGGCCATAAATTGCTGAGCACTCCAATCATCGATTGCGGAAGGTAGGAGGGGACTGCAGAACCAGGGGAGACTGGGACAGATTTGCTAAGCTGGGAAATGGGACCCATCCCTTTCCACAAACAGCCAGCTCAGCCTTCCTTTTAATACTACTAATTATTCCATCAATCTTTTACTGAGTCCTTACTCTGCTCCCAGATCTTTGTCATAATCTTGTTTCATCCTTGCACCAATCTGATCAAGGATGTACAATGATCATCCCCATTTTCCAGCTGGGAAAACTGCTGGAAGCTCGATAACTGTCTCAGGGCCGCAGGGTGAGAGCATTCATTGATCCAGCGCAGGTCTGGGTTCTCTGCCCAGGGCCTGCTCCTGCAGCTGCCTTGGCCAAGCCTCGTGACTCAAAAGTCAAGGGCCTGACTCATCGTCTTCCCGGCCTGTCTGGGTGGGAGGACTGCCTTGGTCTCAATTAAACTCCAAAACAGAGCTCTGTGGCTGCAGGTCCCCTCCCCAAGCCCATCCCAAACCCTTGAGAATACATGTGGAGATCTATACATCACATTACCTACAACCCAAATAATGAAAATTTGTAATTCAAGCCGGACCCCCCTAACTCTTACATACATTCTATTCTTCTGTCATGACAGATATATATAATATATATGTATATTTAGATATATATATCTTGCATATGTTAATAATATATGTCTTATATATGCATATCTTAGAAACAACCTCAGAGGATTCTCAGATTCCACCTTGGACCCTGTTGACATGGGGAGCACAGCTCCCAGCCCCCGCCCCTAGTGCCCCCACATTACACAGGAGGCACCCCCTTTCCTTCCCTTTAGGCTCAGTTTCAGCCCCACACCCTACTGACCCAGTGACCGTGGGAGGCCTTTCACCTGTGTCAGGGTGCACCGTCCCCTTTAGGAGGACAGGCACTAGAAGCAGGAAGGGATTCCACGGTCCCCTGTACCAGGGTGTGGTCTAGTGCGGGACTCAGACCCTGCATGGGCACAGCCCCTCTGCCCCACCATCTCCTCCCACCCCACGGGGAGGGTTCAGCCCTAGAAGGGCTGGAGTAGGACTCCATTTAAGACACAGGGCCCAGGGCAGGGCCCCTTTTCGTCCAGGGTCAAGGGCAGAACTGTCTCTCCCCCAGCTCAGTGACTCTATTAGGGTGGGCTCCTGAGCTCAGATTAAATGCTTTTCAGTACAATCCAATTTCCTCCCGACGTGGACTAGAAAAGCCCAGTTCATGCATGTGCGTGCACACACACACACAGACACACACACACTACACTTGGTGTTAAATATCCAATCAGGTCCAAAGATAATAGAGAAGGGCCAGTTCACTCCCAGTTTAATCAGATAAAATGCCCATTCATCGCTCCTCCAGCCGCAGCCCTCCGCTCCTCAGTGCTGCAGCCAGGACCAAGCAGACAGGGTGGGAGGGGAGCAAGGGGAGGGGTGAGAGGCCAGTGGGAACTATGGGAGAGGAGAAGGGGCTGAGTAGGTGGGCTGTGCCTTTAAATCTTCAAGGAGGGGGGGCAGCGTTGCCCACAGGGGACTAATTATCCTTCAGCCTTCAGCTCTTACTCAAACAGACAAAAGGGGGCTCGAAGCCCTGGTGGCGCTAAGCTTCTGCGGCAGAATGTTTTTTTTTTCACCCTCAGATATGCAAATCCACCTTGATGTGTGGACACTGGGGATGGCCAGATAGCGGCTCAGGGATTTTGAAAGGCCAGCTAGGGCACGGGCCTGGCAGCTGGACCACCTCAGAGGACTGATGTGGGCAACTGGCGGCATCTCACGGTCCCTGAGTCCTGCTCCCCGCTGGAGGAGAGTCTCCTGGAGGCCAAGATGAAGGCCCCTCCCTCTCACCTTCCTTCAGAGGTGGGGGCTCCTGTGGAGTGCCAGAGGGGCTCCCTCGGGAAGCCAGCTCAGGGTCCAGGAGCTAGCAGTCCAGATGGAACTCTCCTGTACACCTGACCCTCTCTGCCTCGGCACAAAGCCACCCGGCGTGTTGCTCCCAAAGCCTTCCACAGTTCCTGTACCTGCTGCGTGAGCCCCTCGGCCTGATGACCCCTGCAACCTCTGAAGCCTGTGCCCCAACCCAGAATATTCTACCCACACCCAACCCTACTCATGCTTGCTCACAGCTCAAGGCCTTTGCTCCTCTGCTCTCTCTGCCCACATTCCGGGGAGCCTGGATATATGCTCCATAAATGGGTACACAGGTGCATAAAATGTCCCTCCTAAGCAACCACATGACCTGGGGAGAAGACAGGTCTGGATCAGAGATAGGAAGTTTGCTTCCCACTCAGTACCCAGCCAGCACCTATAGGAACCTCAGTCTTTTCAGCTGTGAAATGGGAATAATGATAATGCTTACGCTAACGCTACACACTAGCTTTAAAAATCCCATGGTGCCTGGAAAGTGTTCTGTGAGGTGTGAAGGGGCTCAAGTGCCTTAATATTCACAGCAGGAAGTGAGGACAGTATGGGAGAGTTTGGGCAGATTTCCTCTCTCTCAGCCCCTCCAAGACCCTCATATCAGACTACATAGCCACTCCCTTGGGGAATCCAGTCCCCCACTGTGTTTGGATCTCTGCCTTACCCAACCCAGACCTTCCCAAATCCTCTGGAGTATGTGATCTTACTGCTGTCTCAGCAGGAGGGACTTGGGACCTGACATTAGAAGCAGGAGGGGAGCTGGCCCTGAGGCAGGACTTGTGCTTGGAGCAAGTCTGACTAGTCAGGATTTGAACCTGGGCCTTAGCTGGCCGGGGGCATGGGCACCCCAAGAGACTGGGTAGAGAGAGAGCCCTCAGCAGCAGCACCACCACCCACCTCCACAGCCCCATGAAGCCCATCCCTTCATTCCTGCCTAAGCCTGGTGTGCGGTGAGTGGGATTCACAGGATGGGGAGGGGGCAAGTCATGAGGGCAAAGTGCCTAAAAGAGGCTGGGTCACCAGTCAGGTGAGAAGGAGCTTTGAAGGGACCCACTTCCTTGTGGCTCAAGCCTCTGAAGGCAAAGCATAACATGGTTGTCCAGAAGCACCACCCAGGAGGCTGAAAGCAGAAAAACTCTGTGACGCTAGGGGATGAGCCTGGAGCCTGGCAGAAATGGAGCCCAGTGTCTAGCACTTCTGGGCTGGCTTGCAGACAGGAGAGGACAACCAGCCAGAAAGGGTCCAGACACTGAGGGCGTGGGGCAGACGACATAAAGGTTTCTTGAAAAGAAACTCGATACGGCTAGAGAGGCAGAGACAAGGTCGGCGAGCTCCCAGGGGTGGGGAATTACACTTGCCCATCCCCAAGTACCCTGGGGCATTGTCCAGGTATGCCAGCCTCCCCCAGAAAGCCCTGGGAGTCTGGCCCTTGGGCACATCAGGTCCAGGCATTTGGAGTAGAGGACCTGGCTTTCCAGAGGCTAAGGTGAGCCCTGGAAAGAAGGAAGAGAGATCCTACCTCCAACTCCTCTGTCACCCCAGCCCCTCCCCATTCACTGTCTCTCTCTCAGCTCCAGATTGTCTCAGTACCCTTGAATCACGCCAGAGGTCCAGACATCCAGCCTGGGGCTCCTTCCTCCACACCAGAGACTTGGCAGGTAGCCTGAGGACCTCTCTCTATTGCAGTCTGCCCCAGGGCATCTTTGCTTCTGGCTTAGGGAGGGGACACTGAACGGGAAGCAGTGGACACACAGGCCTTCACAGAAATGATGAATTGTAGAGGGGAGGGGTTCTGAAAATGAAAGTCTAAAATTCAGGCGTGGAGCACGCTAATCGAGACAAATGATGTTCTACTAATAATCTCAAATCCTCTAGCCAAAGATAACCGAGAAGGTGGGTGGGGACCTCAGGAAGTTGTGCTGGGAAAGGACAGGAGGGACTCAGGCTCCCGTTGGGTGATTTAGGGGAGACTTCAAGGACAGAGGGCTTTTCTCTAGTCAGATGCTCTCAGGAGGGGGGATAGTTCCATAAGCAAGGATTTTAGTGATTCTCATCCAGAAGGAGGGGAAACAACGAAAACTACAACCGTTCTTGGTAAAGAAGCAGAAGGCACTTGTATTAGCCAGGGAAGGCTGCTGTCTTGTCACCCTTGTGGTTTGGGCAATGTTCACGTCTCAGCTGTGTTCAGACACGATTACGGAGTGTCTTGCTGGTCAGAGAGTAGCCTTGTCAATGCTGTGAAATTATGTTCAATAGGAGAACACCAAGGTCCAGGTGGGTGTGCCAGGCCAGCTCCTGGCATGTAAGGGGCTGCTGCCTTCTTTCTCAGTGACTTCAAGCAGACTGACCAAGAGGAGAGGGAAGGGCTGTGTTGCACATGCACCAGTGCCAGGCCTGGTGCTAGACTGTTACAGACACTGCCCAGTTCATCTTCACCCCAGTCCTGTTCCCACTGTACAGATGAGAAAACTGAGGCTCAGAGTGGCCAAGTGCCTGGCAGAGCCAAGAGTAACTGGCAGGCGAACCCTGAGCTCCCTGGCCTCAAAGTCTCTTCCACCCCGCTGCCTTTCGTCTGGAGGCTGAACCTCTGCCGACTCTCTGGGGCCTGGGACCCTAAGTCGTGTCCCCCTAGGCATCCCAGCTGGGCGTCTCTTGCTGCAGCGGCTCAACCCGCTGTCACAGTCCAGCCGGAGTGTCAGCAGCCGCCACGGCTCAGGCTGGTCCCCTGTGTCTAGAGGTGTGAGGGGTAATGAGGCCCCGTAATTAAGGTTTCTGGAGACATGGCCAGGAGATTTATAGACAGGCTTTGTCAATAACCACGTTAGCAACTGCAGACCCAGAGAGACATCGATAAGTGCTCGTTACAGCTTCTCACCCGTCCTCACCGCCCCCTCCATCCCTCCCAGGCCTGTCAGCCTGCCTGTTCACGGTGCCTATGTACACAGGCTTCGCTCAATTAATTTGCACTTGTTGGCACCATCTGTTCTTTTCATGTGTCCTTATAGGGAGTGTGTGGGTCCTGCCTCCCTACCAGACGTGCTCCTGAGCAGGCCCATGGCTCCCCCCTCAGACTGGGGCTCCACAGGCAGGGGCACCGTCCCCTCCCTCAATCTAGGACCATCCCCCTGAAGGTAGGACCAAGTCTTCCTCTCCTTCATCTCCCTCCCCACCTCTAGCCCCTCACCCAGGTGAGCTGAGGGCCTTGGTCCTCCCATCCCAATCAAACTGTCCCCCAGAAAGCTGGCTGCCCCAGGGGGACCTGAGAGGCACAGCCTGAGGTTTTCAGGTTTCTGCTCTAAGAAGAGGGACATCGCGGAGCCACAGGGTGGGAGGGGGCTGAGAAGTCGCAGCCAAGTCTGCTTCCTGTGAGGTGAGGTGGGGCTGGCCTGGTGGCTCCAAGATGTCAGGATAGGTGGCCCACCCAGAGAAAGGGCAGCATCCTAAATTCACCTGCCGGAGGCTGGCTCCCCATCATCCCCAGGTTCTCAGCGGCCAACATCCCAGCCCAACCCTTTCAGGCCACTCTCTCCTCCAGAAGGTCTCGGTCCTTCCAACTCTGATAGACTGTTTTCCAGCCCTCAGCATGGATCCTGAAGCAGCCTGGCTTTCCCAACCCTGATGAGCTATGAATGCCAAGCTGGCTCTGCCACTGAGGTCTGTAGGAGGCAAGGCAACTCCCTGCCCTCTCTGGGCTCTGGTGCCCTCTGCAGCTCGCTGGGCATGGTTACAAGGCAACCAGGTCCTGGGAAAAGTGTAAAAGTGTTAGTCATTCAGTCACGTCCAACTCTTTGCAACCCTATGGACTGTAGTCCACCAGGCTCCTCTGTCCATGAGATTCTCTAGGCAAGAATACTGGAGTGGGTAGCCATGCCCTTCTCCAGGGGATCCTCCTGACCCAGGGATCAAACTGGGGTCTCCTGCATTGCAGATTCTTTACTATCTGAGCCACCAGGGAAACACCCAAAGGTCTTGGGAAATTCATCATCAGGCTTGGTGCCAGCATCTAGCTCCAGCCCAGCCCACCTCTCTTGACTATGATAGGCTTAGATCCCAGCCTGGCATTAAAGTCCCCATGACTGGGCCCTGCAGCCACACCAGCCTCATCTCTCACCACCCCTCCTCAGCACACATCCGGACTGTCTGCCCTTCAGCCAGTGTGCCAGGCTGCTTCTCGCCTTCCCTCCTTTGCTCCTGTGGCTCCCTCTGCAGGCACCCACTGCTTCCTCACTCCTTTCTCACCTGACACACTCCTACTCACCCTTCAAAACTCGTTTCAGCTCCGGGACACCCTCTCTTTACTCTTCTGCTTGCATGCATCCTGGGGTGAGGAAAGGCTGGCTGAGGGGCTCCCCCACTTATGCGCTGACCATCCTGTGTATCGTATCACACTCTGCTTGCTGCCACATCCACTACAGGCTCCCCGGGGACAGTACAAGCCCCAAGCATTGGTCACATGCGTGTCCCTGGCAGTACAGGCCTGGTCAAACGGAGCTGCTGGGCAGTGTGTGCTGAATAGATGGACCCTAGTGCCCTTATCCCAGCTTGGAGAAGAGAGATACTTAAGCCTCCCCCACAGATGGGGGGCTATGTGCCTTCTCCCTGGGCTGCCTGCTAATAGAACTCTGGAGGCCTCAGAGGGGGCTGTGGATTCATTAGGGCCCAGTGCAGTGCCCCACCAGGGAGGCACCCAAGGAGGAGGCTCTATCCAGCTTCCCACCCAGCTCCCCCAGCCGGACCTAGCTGCAGGCCCAGCACAAGAACCCCATGTAGATGTTGGTGTTAGAGTCATAGTGAGTCCCCTGCCACAGCTCCAAGCTTATCCTGCCTGGGCTCCTGGAGCAGGGTTTTGCCTGGGCGGCAGAAGGGGAGAGGCGTGTGATTCATGGCTTCCATGTGTATTTCAGACCCACTGGTGGCATTTCTGCCAGGAGAGGCTTTTAGAAATGGAGACCCACACCCCCTTGGCGTATGCCAGGCCTCCAGGTGCTGGTGTCTGAGGCCCCACACAGCCCATGCGCAGGGACACAGAGCCTGGGGTGCCCACAAGCCCCCTCCCAGGCTGAAGCAGAGGCCCATAGCTTGGCAAGGCCCGAAGAAATACGGCAACGTGCCAGAAGCCATGGGACAAATCACCTCGGTCCCAGCCTCCTCCTCTCCCGTGTGTTGATGTGCTTTATTGCAGGGAAGGGCAGAGCCCAGGACAGCCTCAGGATGTTGGAGCCAGTCTTGGAGCCTGTAGGGTGGGGGGAGTAGGTCAGGGTGGGTGTTATGAGACCTCCAGGCCCTGCTCTGAGTTCCCCTGAACTGGGAGCCGGACAGCCCTAGGCCCTGCAGTGGCAAGATCCCAGCCCTAGTCAGTGAGGAAGTGGGGAGCATAAGCCCTGCCTCAGGGGACCCGAAGGCCAATTGAGGACAGGACAGCCAGCCCCAGAGTCTGAGCAAGTGGTTAAGAGAGTGGACTCGAGCCATCTCCTCCACTGGGACAGGTTCCTGCTGCACCTCCACTGGGACAGGTTCCTGCTGTACCTCCACTGGGACAGGTTCCTGCTGCACTGCCCACCTCTGTAGAACAGATGTAGTGGCAGCTGCCTCACTGGGTTCCTAGAGGGATGAAATCAAATTCATCTCTACAAAGTACTTAGAACAGAGCCTGCCCATGATGAGCGCTTCGGGTCTGGTTCAAGCTCTGGAAACCCAGCAAAGGAAGCTGCCATCGCTTCTCGCCAAGGAGAGTGGAAAGGCTTTGTCAGGAGGGAGACTGTTTAAGAAGGGATCTGCAGAGATAGGGTGAAGGCGCCTCCATCTTGCCTGTGGAAGAACTGTAACGGCTCAGAGGAGAACAGGACAGAGCCTCTGTTCTTCCCCCAGCCTTGGTTCTGAGACGACAGAAGCGCTCGTGGAAGGGGAGCTGGGCTTTGAGGCTGGAGGGGGCAGGGCCGGGGCCACATTGGACCTGGACCACGGAGTTGGGTGAATAACCTCTGCCTCACTGCCACCAGGCTTCTTTCTTCTTCCCTCAACTGCCTCCCCACCCCAGCCTGGTGCCTACCCTGCTTTCCTGGAATCCACAGAGGAAGGATATCCCCCAGCCCCACAAAGAACCCTAGAACTCCCCTAGCAACTCTGCTATGCCTCACCATGCTTTAAGGAGTAGGACTCCTCAGCACCCATTCTACGGATGAAGTGACTGAGACAAGGCTTCACGGGGGCAGGCTCAAGTCTTTGAGTCCAGCTTCTTCCCACCTCCCAGCATCCCACATTTATGGGGTCCAGTGACCGACCCCCGAGGGCTCCACTCCCGCCTCCCACCAGAGCAGACTGGAAGACAGCCGTGTCTGGGGCCTGGCTGAGCTCAGCAATGCCTCTGCACGGTGCATTATTGATGGGGCTTCTAATTGTGCGTTTCCCAAAGTCTACAGGCCTTTGATGAAAAATTCATGGCACGCCCGAGGATGGGAGCAGATTCAATCGATAGGCAGCGCGGCAGGCGTGCGAGCCCAGGGCCCCTCTCATTGAGGGGGCGGGCGGCTGAAGGCCGGGCTGGGAGAGGATGTTACTCTGGCTTTGCCTATATCCCAGGCTTCTTCCCCGGGATCTTGGGATGGAGGTGGGTGGAGATGGGAGATACACCAGAAGGCAGCAGCCTGTTTCCCCTGTGGGGAGGCTGAGGGGCAGGACCAGGAAGGTCTAGGCCCATATCTGGGATGCCATCTGAGAGGCTGGCGCTGCCCAGAAAGGGTGGCCAAATCCTTCACAAGCCTCATTTCCTTAGAGAAGGGTTAGAACCCCCAGGGGTCCCACAGAGGAGATGATAACATTTCCAGAGCTGCTCACGTGCCAGGCACTCTGATTAGAGCTCTACCCACCCCCTTGCCCCAGCCTCAGTATCCCTGCCTCCCAGCAGCTCTGGGAGGTGGGTGTGATCACACTCTCCACCTCACAGAGGAGGAAACTGAGGCCCAGGGTGGGACTCGAACACAGTGCTGAGCAAACACAAAGCCCACTGCCTTCCCACAGCTTCCAGCCAGCTCAGGTATGAGCCCCAGAGCTGTGTGGGGCTTATTCTGCTCCATACTCCTGCCTTTATGATATCATATTCATATGATAGAGAGGAAGAAACCCCATGAGGAATGAGTGAATTCTACAGGGTCTCAGAGTAAATTCAATGAGAAATGAGGCCTGCCAAGGAAAGGAGTAAGAGCCCACCTACAATACTGACAGGGGCCCCCACCCACACAGAACCCTGGGCTAGCACCCAGCAGTCGGGGGTGGGGGTGCCTTAGACAGGCTGGAGCTTTGGAAACAGGTCAAGCTGTCTGTCTTGGACTGTCTTCTTGAACCACCACTGAAACCCCAGAAACCCCCATCGTTCCTCCATGCATTTATTAAATAGATGAGCAAATATATATGGAGTCCCAGCTTCATGTAGACATCTTGCTAGGGGCAGATGGAGGGGTGGGGCCATCAGAGGAGGCTTTGGGACCAAGCTTGCCTGAGATAGACAGGCTGGACCCAGCTCAGTTGGGGCAAAGCCAGACAGAAAACGCCAAGCCCTAGGAGGGTGTCTCGGCAGTCCCAGGCCAAGGGCAGTTGTAGCAGATGGCTTTGCCTTAGAGACCAAGGCCGTTTCTAGGTGGTGGGCTGCCTTGTTTGGGTTTGTTTTCCATTTGCTTCCCAGGGAGTTCCTTTTAAAGACATCCACCCATGCTGTCTCCACTGAACTAACAGGAAAGGAATTTGTCCAGACTATCAGGACAGCGGAGATGGGAAGGCCCGGGGGGCAGGCTTGGGGCGCTAGGCCTCACTATGCAGCTGCAGGAGAAAAGTAAGCCCGGCCTGGACCACTGCAGGAGGACTGCTGAGGGTTCAAGGGCCAGAGAGAAGGGAGACTGAGGGCTAGAAATAGGAGGAGGCTAAAGGGAAGAGGACAGGGGAGACTAGGCTACGGGGTAACCAAAAGGCAGAGACAGTGGGAATGGATGGCGAGACTAACAGGAGACTGAGGCCTACATAGAGGGCAGGTCGCGGGGGGATGCTGAGACTGGGGTTGGGGAGACAGAAGGTTGGAGCCCTTCAGGGTCTTGCCCGTTTCCTGGTCTCCTGGCCCCACAGCCCTTCCAGGTCCTGCCATCTCCTTGCAGTTCCCTGGCTAAGGAATAAGCCTAGCCTGATTCCAGCCACCCCACCCAGATGCCCTTACCCTGGAACAAAGCGGGAGTGGTCCCCTGGGCCTGCCTGCTTCCAGCGCAGGGCAGGGCTTAGTCACCAGGCAGGCACTTGTTGTAGCAACGGTCCCTGGGGGCCCATCCTGGGGAACGGAACTGCGAGCAGGAAAGATGGGGGAACCAGAGTCTCCATCCCCTCCAGCCCCCCAGGCTGCCCCAGGCCTCCTGGACAGCCACTCTGTAAGTCTGCCCCCATACCGCTGGTTCTGGGAGGATGGGTTGGCTTACCTAGCAGCCAGGTGTGTTGGGGTGTGTTGCCTAGCAACCAATAAAGGTATTCCCAGAGCAAGGTAGAGAGAGGACTAGAAGATCAGGCCCCCACAGCCACTGGCCACTGGATGCCTGTGGTCACTGGAACCTCTGTGGGGCTCCCAGGCCCAGCCCAGGCTACCTGAGCCCACACCTGGGAACCCAGAAAGGGAAGAGAGAAGGACTTCTGGAAACACCCCTTAAAGTGACCACTGCATCCTGCTAACTCAGGGCATGTCTCTGGTCTCTTGGAGGTCCAGCCCTATATCCTAGAAAGTGGCTGGGGCTGGGCTAGCCTGGGGCAGTCAGGCCAGGAGGTCTTGTTGATAGGGCCAGAGCTCATAAGGGCCAGTGAGGGTGAAGAACAAAGCAGATTATTCAGTCATTAAGTCATGTCAGACTCTTTGCAACCCTATGGACTGCAGCACACCAGGCTCCCCTGTCCTTCACTATCTCCTGGAATTTGCTCAAATTCATGCCCATTGAGTCAGTGATGCCATCCAACCTTCTCGTCCTCTGCTGTCCCCTTCTCCTTTTGCCTTCCATCTTACCCAGCATCAGAGGCAGGTGGGGTCATCCAAAAGGAGGGGAATCAGCCTTAGGCCAAGGGGCCTGCCTTGCCTGGGATAGGGACACCTTTCTCCTTCAGACTCCAGGAGCCAAAGCCTTTGTTCTTTCTTCATGGCAAGAACCCAGAGCAGGCCCATGAGGGAGCATATCTCCAGCCCACAGATCAGGAGACCTGGAGTAGGTCAGGGCCTTGCTTAGGGTCACACAGCTGATTTGAGCAGAGGCTAGATTAAAACCCAAGATTGTGGCCTCCAACCAGGGCTCTCCTCACACCCCACATGGAGCACTCAGGGACAGCAAAGCTCTAACCAGGGAGGAGGCTGGCAGGACATGAGCACAGGGGAAGGGGTCCTTATTGGAGAGTAAGCAGAGCCTGTAAAGCCAGGGCAGGGATTTGTCTGCTCATCAATGCCATGAGTGCCTGTTCCTCAACTTCCCTGGGCTGAGATCAATGACCACCCTCAAGCTGAGTCTAGGAGAGGCAGGTCTCTGATCTCCATACCTGAGGAGGTATAATGGAGGTAGCCCAGGAGATCTTCCTGGAGGAGGAGGGTCCAGAGCGGAACCCTGAAGGTCCACAGGGAGGCCTGGGAAGGGAAATGGGAATGGGAGAGAGCATCCTTCAGGAAGCCCCTTCCCCAAGCCAGCCCCACCCCCCTCCATTGTCCAGGCCCTGCTCAATTAGCCGGCTGACTCGGCAGGGGCCACCTAGGCAGAGCTTGGGGTCAGCAACCAAGGCCTTGCCATCACCCCTCCAAGCTTCACTGTGCTGAACGCAAAAGCTTTCCAGGCGCCGTCTCTGCTGCCACTGGAAGGAAAAGAAAGAACAGAAGGAAAGGAAATTTCACTCCTTCCGTTTCATTGCTGTAACCTTGGGCTGAACAAAGAGGCAACTGCCTCCCCCTCAGGGAACCTGTTTTGAACTGCAATTTGCACAGATTTGCTTGTGTTTGGGAGGCTCAGCTGACATCTGAGGTGTGGAGGTGTCGGGTGGAGGCACCAACTGGAAAAAAATTGCACAAGCTGAGATCTGTGAGTTCAGTTTTATGTAGGGTCTTAGGACGGTAGCTCAGGAGACAGCCTCTCTTGTAGCTCTGATGGAGCTCCTTCAGAGAGGTAGTGGGGGAGGTCAGCAAGCACATATGTGACTGTGGAGAAAGGGGTCCATGCCACCAAGCCCTCATCTCGGTAGAAGGCTGCTCTTAGTTACGAGGAACAGATATCTCAGTTCGTGGGTTTAGTGCTTTTCTAAGTAGGGGAAGATGCAAGATTCTGGATTCATACAATTTTCTCCTGAAAATGTACCTAACTATCTGAAGGCTTCTTCTGCTGTTTTTCCCAGAGCACAGAGTGCCTCATTCCTGATTTTTGCCCTGAATTTCTTTCAGGGTGTACTATACATGGAACTGGATTAGGGACATTCATAAATTCGACCAAGGTTTGGGAGGCGTTGCATGACCAATTTTTAGTAGAAATCCTCATTGCTGAGTCGGCAGGGATTCCATTGCTAGGTCCCTCGGTGGACTATTATTGGACTAGACCCTGTTAAACACACCTAGAAGTCTCTGGACATGTCTAACTAATCTGTTATGGTCCGGGAGAAGATTCCCTCTTGTTGCTTCTTCCCATATCTGCAACTACACTATTGCAATCATTGATCCGTTTATCTGGTCGGTCATTTCAAGTCACCAGCCATCATTCTTATCAGTAGCTGTCACACACTGGAGAATACAAGAAATAATAATCTTGTAAAATAGGCAAAATATAATAATATGTGAGTGAGTGTTAGTTGCTCAGCTGTGTCTGACTCTTTGAGACCTCATGGACTGTAGCCCACCAGGCTCCTCTGTCCGTGGAATTCTTCAGGCAAGAATACTTGAGTAGGTTGCCATTTCCTCCCCCAATATAACTAGTAGGCTTTATAAGGTCATAAGTAAGAATTTAAGCCAAGAACTTCCATTAGATGCTGCCCAGTACATCCCTGGTCAGCTGACCCAATCTGTTTAGTATCAATCTCTATCTTTAAGGGCAATGATGTATTAGTCCTGTTCATAAGGCATCAGCCCCAATTTCCTAGTGTTATTAGGCTGATCATCCTTAGTATGATTTAACTGTCCCTGACATAAGGGGGGGTGGTCCCTTCGATTTAAGCCATAATAGCCTGATGTATAAATCCATCCCATAACTGAGGGGGGGTTGTCCCTCCTAATAATCGAGAAGTTGTATTCTTTGATTGAAATTTAGGTCATTTCTCTGATTGAGCCTGAGTAAATTTAAAGATCTTGCTTAGAGCCAGTATGATTGATTGGCCAAGTGGGTTCCATCTAGTAAGATCAATAGTGACTCAGACAGAACTACAACTTCTTTCTTCTAGAACAAATTTCCTAAGGGCTATCCAATTAGAGCCTCAGAGAGGAGAAATCCACCAAGGAGTACTGGTCATATTGGTAATTGACCATAAACCCAACACTTGGATTAATTTTGAAGTTCCGCATAGGCTTACGCTCATGGTAGAAAAAACTTTTGATTCATATGCAAAAGTTCAAGACCACAAAAACACTATAGATAATCACACAGATCAGGTCCAGCATCTCGGAATTGCTGTTGACTGCTGTGGTCAGGCACAACCTCTGTCCTCTCCCCTGCCTCCCCTGCTCAGACTTCTGATCTCAGGAACTACAGAAACAACACCAATTTGTACAAACTGAGTGTTTCCATTTAAAAGAAATGTGGTTAATTTCCCCTTAAAGCTACAGATTAGCTAAGAGTGACCTCTCAGACATCCTGAGGGGACCTATAGGAGCTCTGCCCTTCAAATGATGACCAATCTGGCAGGGTCCTTGGCCACCACTCCAGGGTTGGGGCAGGGCGGGGGGGTCTTCCTGACCCTACTTCCCCAACTCAGAATGGCAACCAGAGGTTGTGGAGAGGAGGGAGAGGTCCTTCCGTAAGTCAGGATCTTCCACAAGCTAAGGGCTTCCTTGGTAGCTCACACTGTAAAGAATCTGCCTGCAGTGCCAGAGACCCAGGTTTGATCCCTGGATTGGGAAGATCCCCTGAAAAAGGGAATGGGAACCCACTCCAGTATTGTTGCCTGGGAAATCACATGGACAGATCGTGGGGTCACAAAGAGTTGGACATGACTGAACTACTAACACTTTCCAGGAGCTAAGCAGAGACTGGTAGGGTAAGGAGTGCCAAGCTAGAGTGGGGGTGGAGGTCAAGGATGTCTTCTAGACAGAGCAGTAAGATTTCAGAGATAGGGAGGAGCCCAGGAAGGCTGGCCCCTGAACTTAGTGGCCAGGTGATATGGTTGTGCTGTGACAGATGGCCTTGAAATTGAGTTGGAAGTTTATTATGCAGGCACATGGAGCCATTGGAGGGCTCCTGAGGCCAGGCAGAAGGTTCCAGTTACCTCTTGCTGCATAATAAGCATCCTGAATTTAAAGCAGTAATGTCTTCTTTTATATTCTCAGTTTTGCGGGTCAGGAGCTAGGCCAAGGCACAACAGGGAGGCCTGGTCTCAGTCCATGATATGTGGGTTCCCAGCCGCCATGACTTCCCAGCCCAGGGAGGCTGGGGCCAGGCAGACATCTCTCTCCCACACACTTGGTCTGGGCTTCCTCACAGCGTGGCCACCTCAGGGTAGTGGACATTCTTCTCTGGGGGAACAGCAAGGCTTCCAGGAGGAAGGGTGGACACTATGAAGATTCTGATGACCTGGCCTGAGAAGTCCCAGAGCTTTGCAATGTGCCATTCTGCAAAGTCTCTGAGGCTCATCCAGTTATACGAGGAGGGAGATTAGATTCAATAAGAGGAGGAACACAGCCTTTCTAGCCCTCTTTCATTGATCAGAGAGGTAGGCTGTGTATTGAGGGAGCACAAAGAAAGACCAAATGTAAGAGAAGCGGAGAACCATGAGGCCTGCCTGCAGAAGGCTCCAGAGATCAGACCAGTCAGCCAGGAGCAGTGGAGGAGGCTGCCCCCTCCCTGTGTCCTTCTGGGCAGAGGGAATTCCTGAGGGAAGGGTGGATATACCTACAGTCTTAGCTGGTTTCTCAAGGGCCGGGGGCTTCCCAAGTGGTCCTAATGGTAAAAAAAAACCTGCCTGCCATACAAGAGATGCAAGAGACACGGGTTTGATCCCTGGATTGGGGAGGTCTGCTGGAGGAGGAAATGGCAGCCCACTCCAGTATCCTGGCCTGGAGAATCCCATGGGCAGAGGAACCTGGCAAGCTACAGTCCACAGGGTCGTGAAGAGTCAGACACGACTGAACACACACACACACACAAACACACACGCACACACACACAGGCAGAGGGATTATGAGGGAATAGAAATGGGCCCTCCTTGCTTCTGTAGGAGTCCAGGAACACCAAGGCCTGGCCAGACCAGGGTAAGGGGGTGTATGGGTAGGAATGAATCTTTCTGTCTCTGACTCAAAAAAGCAGCTTCTAAGGGCTCCTAAAACACCTTGCTTGAAGGGAATGTGCACACACCCACCCCCAGGCAGACTCGTTGCCTAGGAGATAGCCCCAGTCCTTGGAGAATGGAGAAGGTCAAGGGCAGGGTGGCAGCTCGTCCTGTCCCCTTGGAGACAGCAGCTCAGTAAACCCTACCCCAGGCTTGGCTTCCTGGGCACCATAGCAGCCTCCCTCCACAATGCCCAGAGCACCCCAGGTAGAACTGCAGCTCTGCCTCTGAGAGTGGGGCAACCTTGAACACATCACTCAGCTCCTCCCACTCTGGGCCTCAGCTTCCTCCTCAGCAAATTGGGTCTGAAAATGCCTCCCTTGCAGACTCATTGCTCAGGTCAGAGAAAAAGTACATAAAGGGCCTGGCCAGTGACAGACGTTCAACAAAGGGGAGCTGCTGTCATGAGGCTCCGTGACCCTTACAGGTCAACCTGGGCTTTGTGTATCTTCCTGGGTGGATGGAGGACTTGTAAAGATTTAGGCTTTGGGGTGTGTGCGTGAGGGCGTGGCGTACACGTTTTAAACTGCACCCAAGTCCCTCTCAACTGTTCCTTTGGCGCAATGGTCAGCTATGCATGTGTATGTATGTCAGGGTCGCTTCAGTGCTTTGAAATGGCTCTTGTCCCAAGTCCCATCTCTCCCTACTCAACCCCATCATTTTCCCTGGGGCTGGCTCAGGACAGAAGTCCCAGCTGAGGAGCAGGATTTGCTGTGTGACCTCTGGTAAATTACTGCACCTCTCTGGTCTCCATGGGCAGTTCTCAGCAGAATCTCCTAGATAGAGTTCTGGGGCAGGAGGTGTGAGATGGCAGGTTAGACTACCGGGGGGAAGACCGTGTGTGCCTGCGGCTGGACAGCACCCCTAGACATGCTCCCCAAGAGCACGGGGCCCACTCAGGCCATACTTCCCACTGCAGGCCGAAGCCAGAGCATCTGTGGAAGGCGAGTGCCCTCTGCTGGCTGCAAAGGCAGACCACACTGCAGGTAGCCTGCCAGTCAGGGATCCCTGAGGCCTGGGGACCCAGATGTTGGGTGGTTCCCCAGGGAAGGGCAAAGTTGGAAGGGTGCATGCCCAACCCTGCAAACCCACCCCCTGGCTGGGCCTTCCCACCCACCCTCTGCACCCACTCCACCCCCTGCAGAGCCCTGTCACCCATGCCACCTTTGATCTGGACACCCCAGGATTCTTCCTTCCCCTTGGAGCATGAAGCCCCCGCCAATGCCGTAAATCCCCATGCTCCAATCCATGACCCCTAAACACCTCTCCCTGCATGTCTCCTCATCCTCCAGAAAACCCCCTCGCCATCCCCAGGTCTCTCTTCTACCCGGTATCCCCAGCCACCTCTGTCCTTTCGCATCCTCTGTCCTCCTCCTGCACACCCTCCTCCTGGCACTCAGAGTGCTGGCCAAGGTCACCAGGGGCCATTTCCTTCAGGTCCCGCCCAGAGGCTTCCTGTACAGATTGGAAAGCTAGTAAACCCCACCTTTTATCAAAACCCTTTTAAATTGTGAAATACAACCCCCATGGAGACAATTGTGCTGAACAGAAAAATTAAACACAACCAAATTATCTTAAAGTAAACATCCATGAAACCAGCACTCAGGTCTAGAAATGGAATATCACCAGCACCCCAAGTCCCTGGTGCTTCTCATCTCCTAGACATGACCCCTGGACCCGCTCATGTCTTATACTCTGCTGCTGCTTCTTCTTTCTTTTTAAATTTATTTAGCTGTGCTGGGTCTTAGTTGTGGCATGTGGCATCCTTAGCTGAGGATACAGGGTGGAAAAGAGACCTAGGGATGGAGAGGGGGTTTTCTGGAGGATGAGGATTTTTTGTTGGCCGCACATGGGATCTAGTTCCCTGACCAGGGATCAAACCCAAGCCCCCACACTGGGAGCTCAGTCAGCCACGGGACCACCAGAGAAGTCCCATTTGCTTTATTTCTTTATATTATCAACACTTCCGTACATCTCCCTCATCACTATGGCCTAATAGGCCCTGTTTTTAACTTTCTATAAGGAGCATCACGTCACGTGTTTTATTTTGTATATGGTTCATTTGCTCAGCTTTATGTGTGACAGTCATCTGTATGGTTGTGGGGTGCTGTGGGTCCTCTTTTACATTGTTGTATAGTATTCTATTGTATGGGTTCCTCCACCCCACCCCAACCTCCTCTCTTACCTATTCCGTTAATTCCTCACTGTCACACCAGTCCTTTATATGTTTAAGAAGGTAATTTCTACTTTGTATCCAGCTTTGCAGCTTATCTACAGGGAAAGTTGGTCTATATTGCTGCATGTGCCATTATCCAAGTTCAGTTCAGTTCAGTCGCTCAGTCGTGTCTGACTCTTTGCAACCCCATGAACTGCAGCACTCCAGGCCTCCCTGTCCATCACCAATTCCCAGAGTTCACCCAAACTCATGTGCATCAAGTCGGTGATGCCATCCAGCCATCTCATCTTCTGTCGTCCCCTTCTCCTGCCCCCAATCCCTCCCAGCATCAACGTCTTTTCCAATGAGTCAACTCTTCGCATCAGGTGGCCAAAGTACTGGAGTTTCAGCTTTAGCATCATTCCTTTCAAAGAACACCCAGGACTGATCTCCTTTAGAATGGATTGGTTGGATCTCCTTGCAGTCCAAGGGACTCTCAAGAGTCCTCTCCAACACCACAGTTCAAAAGCGTCAATTCTTTGGTGCTCAGCTTTCTTCACAGTCCAACTCTCACATCCATACATGACCACTGGAAAAACCATAGCCTTGACTAGATGGACCTTTGTTGGCAAAGTAATGTCTCTGCTTTTGAATATGCTGTCTAGATTGGTCATAACTTTCCTTCCAAGGAGTAAGCGTCTTTTAATTTCATGGCTGCAATCACCATCTGCAGTGATTTGGGAGCCCAAAAAAATAAAGTCTGACACTGTTTCCACTGTTTCCCCATCTATTTGCCATGAAGTGATGGGACCAGATGCCATGATCTTCATTTTCTGAATGGTGAGCTGTAAGCCAACTTTTTCACTCTCCTCTTTCACTTTCATCAAGAGGCTTTTTAGTTCCTCTTCACTTTCTGCCATAAGGGTGCTGTCATCTGCATATCTGAGGTTCTTGATATTTCTCCCGGCAATCTTGATTCCAGCTTGTGCTTCTTCCAGTCCAGCATTTCTCATGATGTACTCTGCATATAAGTTAAATAAGCAGGGTGACAATATACAGCCTTGACGTACTCCTTTTCCTATTTGGAACCAGTCTGTTGTTCCACGTCCAGTTCTAACTGTTGCTTCCTGACCTGCCAAAGCAGAAGGCTATCTCCCCTCCTTTCTAAAGCTCTGTGGCCTTGGCCAAATCAACCTGCATCCACCCCTTTTCCTCCTACCCCTCTGGCAATTTCCCTGAACTTGAAGGCTCCTGTCCTACCACCACCCTTTTCCTTTGTCCTTGAACCCCTCTCCCCACCCTACACTTCCTCTGACTCTGGAAAATCTCCTCCCTGTCAAGGTTTCCATCACACCTGGGAGGCTGTCTTCCCACCCCTTTATCTCCAGCTGAGATTCTTTAGCTTACCACCATCACCTTCACCTGGAAGCCACACAGGTACCTCCCACCCAGCCTGACTGCACCTCAGGCCAACTCCTCAGCCTCCGTACTCCATGTACGCGCCTCCTCCCCTGAAGACCCACTGCCTACCCCTGATACAGGTCCTAACAAGTTCACCTGGCTCGCTGTTCTTAGCCTTCATTCTCCTGATTTATCTTCTGGGCTCAGCATCCTGAGAGGTCTTATCACAGGCAGCCCCTGCCCCACAGCTTAGGCCCTTCCATGGCCTTCGGAATGGAGTCTTAGGCCCTGAGACTGGCCTTCAAGGCCGTCTTCTGTCTGCCCAACTACCTCTCCAGCTGAACCCCTATTTCTCCTCCCTGCACCCTGCTCTCATCTGCTTTGTTCCTAATCTCTCTCTCACCTCCTTGTCTTTGCCACAGCATCTCCTCTGCCCAGGGGCTCCCCAGGGGGCTCAGTGGTAAAGAATCCCCCTCCCAATGCAAGAGATGCAGGAGACTCTGCATCTCCAGGGTCAGGAAGATCCCCTGGAAGAGGAAAGGGCAACCGCTCCAGTATTCTTGCCTAGAGAATCCCGTGGACAGGGAAGCCTGGCAGGCTACAGTCCATGGGGTTCCAAAGAGTCAGGTATGACTGATCGACTGAGCAGTGTACACGCCTTTGCCGGGAGAGCCCTCTCTCCACCTCCAGAGAGCTCATTCCCAAGAGTCAACTCAGATGATCACTTCCTCCAGGAAGCCTTCCTGCTCCACCCTGCCCCGAGACTGGAATAAGACTCTGAGTTTCCCTCTGTCACAGGCACTTCCTGCCACCTCCTCAGTGTAGAGGGGAGCCCATCACGTTCCTGGAACAGTCTGGACTCTTCTGGGCTCTGAGACCCCAGCATAGCTCACATGTGGCACTCAGCAAGTGCTGTTTGACTGGATGTTTGCTGAGCTGCTTCCAGTCAAGGCTTTATGACTGAGTTTCTGCGACCTTGGGCACACTGCCGCCTTCTTGCCTCTGCTTCCCCATCTGAACAGTGAAGGTATAAGGCGTACCTGGGCTTCCCCGATAGCTCAGTTGGTAAAGAATCTGCCTGCAATGTAGGAGACCCCAGTTTGATTCCTGGGTCAGGAAGACTCGCCAGAGAAGGGATAGGCTACCAACTCCAGCATTCTTGGGCTTCCCTTGTGGCTCAGCTGGTAAAGACTCCGCCTACAAAGCAAGAGACCTGGGTTTGATCCCTGGGTTGGGAAGATCCCCTGGAGAAGGGAAAGGCTACCCACTCCAGTATACTGGCCGGGAGAATTCCGTGGACTGTATAATCCATGGGGTCACAAAGAGTCGGACACGACTGAGCAACTTTCACTGTCACTTTGGCCAACATAGTTGGTTGTGGCCACAGGGATATTTGAACAACCTCAAATGGCTGAAGTGCCTCTGATCCCACCGTAAAAAAGTTCTTTGTGGGGGAGAGGGGCAAGCATTGCCCTCTTCAGGCTTTTGTGAAAGATCACCACCACCCCTCCTCTTTTATTAAAGGTGAGGGAGGCTGAGGTGGATGCTGGGCCTCAGCTTCTGTAAAATGGGAGCAGTCAGATAATCATACCTTCTGGACTTGGTACTCAGGGCTATCACACAGATACTTTTTTTTCATCTATGTCCAATAATTCCTCATTGTCTCACCTGCTCTTAATACGTGTAAGGTGATTTCTACTTTGTATCCAGTTTGTAGGTTATCAAAAGTGGTACAAAGATGGGAGGTAGAGGGAGATCCCTAGTGGCCTAGTGGTTAGGATCCCAGGCTTTCACTGCTGTGGCCCAGGTTCAATCCCTGGTCAGAGAACTGAGATCCCACAAGCCAAAGTGGCCAAAAAAACAAAGATGGGATGTGGTGTCTTCAGGCAGCCTATATACCAGAGCCAGGCAGGCCCTCATCACACTTCCTGATTCCACAGCCACCGCTTGAGATGAGACTATTTTCCCATTCCACAGATGAGGACACTGAGGCTCAGAGCATAGTTACTACCCTTCCAGGGCCAGAGAGGAGGTGCATGCAGCAAAGGCCACCAACACCCTGTAGCAGGGGAGTTATGAACCCAGGGCCACCTGGTGCCTCTCACGTCAGCTGCTCAGAGAGCTGGGGTCCCAGTGGGTGAGGCGGTACAGTGGGCACTCAGGGTCGGGCACAGGTAGAGTCCTTGTCCCTAGAGGATGTGCAGGCCCAGAGAGATAGGAGTGAGGCTGACGTCCTGCCCACAACCCCCACAGCAGAGCAGCCTGGGAGCTGGAAGGGGAGGGGGCAAGTGGAGGGCAGGCACACCACAGGAATCTGGGTCGTGGTGTCCTGGGTTTTCTCAAGGCTGCACTGTGACGCAGAACGTGGCCCTGAGCCGGGAGCCCAGCCCAATCTGTTTGGAGAGGTCAGGGCTGCCGTCGAGAAGCACAGCTCAGCTGTGGGGGTGAGTGGAGTTGGAGAGGAAGGGAGGTTGCCGCCCCTCAGGGTCCCCTGGGATAGAGGAAGCCGGCAAGAGTAGAGCCTGAGGGCGGGTGATCCAGGGCCAGGTCCCTCTCCACCCCTCCAGGGGAGATTTGGCTGGGGGTGGTGGTGGGGCCTGTGGAAGCTCAGTAGGGCTAACCTCCGAGGGATGGAGCCCCCAAGAACCCATCAGCCATGTGGCTGATGTAAGGCCTCCCCACTTCAGCAGGAGCCACACTGTCCTCCATTTCTTTTTTTCCCTTCCTCTGGACCTCATCTCTCGTTCTTTGTCAAAGAGGAGGGGTGTTAAGAATAGAACTTTGTTCACCCCTAAGACTCCTGAGTGAGAGGTAATAGAGCATTAGAAAGGGTGAGCCCAATAAGAAGAGGAGCTGATTAGACCCGTGGGGCAGGCCAAGGTCACAGCCCCTTCCCCAGGACTCCCTCCACGCAAACGTGCACAGGTGCACACACATGCACACTCAGGAGCACACACACGCACACTCAGGAGCACACACACTACCAGTCCTCATGCAATTACAAATTACTGTTGTTGTTGTTCATTCAATCATGTCCAACTCTTTTCGACCCCATGGATTGCAGCACGCCAGGCTTCCCTGTCCTTCACCATCTCCCGGAGCTTTGAACCCATGTCCATCGAGTCGGTGATGCCATCCTGTCCTTCACCATCTCCTGGACCTTTGAACCCATGTCCATCGAGTCAGTAATGCCATCCAACCATCTCATCCTCATCCCCTTCTCCTGCCGTCAATCTTTCCCAGCATCAGGGTCTTTTCCAATAAGTCAGTTCTTCGCATCAGGTGGCTAAAATATTAGAGCTTCAGCTTCAGCTTCAGTCCTTCCAATGAACGCTCCGGATTGATTTTCTTTAGGACTGAATGGTTTGATCTCCTTGTAGTCCCTTAGACTACAAATTACTGAGTGGACTATAAAAGATCAAAGATTAGGTAGTGGAAATGGGGGAGAGGTTCTCTGCAGATATTAATAGTTCAGCCTGAGTAGAGATGTGAAGGGGGAGATAGGAGTGCTGGAGGGGAAGGGCGGGGTTGATGGGCATAAGGGGATGGCTTGTAAGAGGCCTTGAATACCAAGCCTTAGATTTTGCCTCTAAGTTGAAGCAGGGCAGGAAGAAAGCTGCTCCAAACCTCAGGCACTCATTCTGAACCACAGCCGTGATGATCTCAGCCCTCCCCATCCGCACACACATAGACTAAGGTACCCGGACCTCAGCATCTAGCAGGGTTCTTCCCTGCCCAGCACCTCTCTCGCTGCCCCCCTACCTTGAGCAGGACCTACTGAAGGAGAAGCTGGTGAAGCAGCAATGGGATCAGGCCAGCAGTTTTCTCACTGTGCTAAGCAGGCTGCATGCCCACCTGTCCCAACGCAGGGAGACCTGGGCACTTCTGGCTCACTGAGGAGCAGGCTGGGGATGCCCTTCTTCCATCTCCATGCCAGGCAGCCTTGGCATCAGGGACAGAGGGTACCCTGGGACCTTGGGACATCATATGGACACCGGTGCCTGTGCTGGCCACAACCCCAATCAGTGCCCCTCAATTTCTGTAAACAGACTCAGCTACTGTCAAGGCAGGATCCCAATCTTCTTCCCTCTGGGTGAAGCCCCAACCTGCCTCAATCCAGTAGGTGCAAAGAGCACAGGTTTTAGCAGGGTCTGGGTGCAAAGGCTCGCTTCACATTTGCAGGCAATGGGAAACGTGAATTAATCTGAGTCTCATAGGATGTTCTGAGGCATCCTTTAGGCCCTCGACAAGGGTCAGCGTGGGCCTGCTTGCTCTCAGAGGGCCCTGCCAGGAAGGTAGAGCAGATCTGGCCATTTCTCCCAGACAGGACTGGATAAGCCTCACAGGGTGGAGAGGCTGCGATCAGGGCCCAGAACCAGGGCCCACAGGGAGCACCCAAAGCTCAGGGCTGGAAAGGACCCCACTATTGCTGAAAACCAGGATGATCTCCAAAGGGGTGGAAATGTGGAGGCTTCCTGTATTTAAATGAAGTTGACCAGGATTTCCTTTCTTTTTTAATTCATTAAACGTTTTTAACTTTTTAATGTGAAGTACAACACCCATTCAAACAAACACGCAAAACATAAATGCATACAAGGGATGAATCATCGCAAGGTGAACACACACATGTAACCCCCTACAGGTCCTACAGGTCAAGAAGAGCACTCCAGCACCCCAGAAGCTCCCTCATGCCCTCATCATCTCTCTACCTTCCCGAGGGGATCTAATACCCTGATTTTTAACTCGTCAAAGTGTACTTGCTTTTAGAGAAAGTCTGTATGGAATTGTAGAGTAGGGGCTTTGTGTCTTTCTTCTTTTGCTCACAGTTAGTTTGAGAGATTCCTCCATATGGTTTTCCATGACCACCATTCATTCATTTGTGTTGCTGTGTAGCATCTTACTGTATGACTCTCCCACCATTCTACTGCGATGGGTGCTTGTTATTTCCAGTTTAAGATTATTACAAGTAATACTACTAGTAATGTTCTTAAACCAGCTTCTTGGTGCATTTGCATGTGCATTTTGGGGGGTGGTATATACTCAGGAGTATAATTGCCAGACCATAGGCTATGCAGGCATTCGGCTTCAATAGGATCCAGTTTCTGAACAGATCTGTGAAAGGATGGTGGCACTTCCCGTTCCCCCAGCAGGGACTAAGAGCTCTACTTGTGCTACGTCATCACCAATATTTGGTATGCTCAGGGTTGTTTTGTTTTTGTTTTAGTCAGTGTGGCAGCGTATAGCAGAATCTTTTTGGTTTTAAAGGACTAATGAGGGTGGCCACTGATTCCGATGCTTATTGGCTTATTTTGTTGAGGGTCAGTTCAAATCTCTTGCCTGTTATTCTCTTGCATAGTCTGTCTTTCTCTTGTTCATTTGTGGGAGTTACTTTTTTATAATTTTATTTATTTATGTCTTGTGTATTCATTGGCTATGCTGGGTCCTAGTGGCTGTGCAGAGTTGTCTCTAGTTGCTTTCAGCAGGGATGACTGTAGTTGTGGTTCACGGGTTTCTCTCTACGGTGGTTTCTCTTGTTGTGGAGCGTGGGCTGTAGGGCGCTTGGGTTTCGGTAGTTGCGGTTCCCGGGATTTAGGGTGCAGGCTCAACAGTTGAGGCTTAGTTGCTCTGCAGCATGTGGGATCTTCCTGGACTAGGGATCAAACCTGTGTCTCCTGCATTGGCAGGTGGATTCTTTACCACCGAACCACCAGAGAAGCCTGGGAGTAGTTTTTATATCTGAATATGAGCTCATCTTTGGTTGTGTTTGTTTCAAGTATCTTCTCCCACTTTTCTTGCACATTTCACCCTGTTAATAATGTCTTTACATGAATACAATATCTTAATTTAAATGTACCAATTTATCAATCTTTTCTATCCTGATTTGTGCTTTTTTGGCATATTTTGGTTTGGGGTTTTCTTTGTTGTTTTGGGTTTTGTTTTGTTTTGTTTTTTGCCACACTGTGTGGCTTGTAGGATCTTAGTTCCCTGACCAGGGATTAAACCTGGGTCCACAGTGGTGAAGGCCAGCATCTCAACCACTGGACCATGAGGGAAGTCTCCCCTTTTTGGAGATATCCTGTTTTGAAATACCTTTCCCTACCCCAAGTTCATAAAGATGTTCTTATCCTCGTCTCCTGGAGGCTTTATTGTTTCACCTTTTACGCTTAGATCTACAGTCCCTCTGGATTTTGGGGGGAGGGGATTTATTTTTAATTATGGTATGTAATAGGAGTCAAGTTTCCCTTTTCTCCAGATAGATATCAATCGATGCAGCACCTTTTATTAAAATGACTGTCCTTTCCCTACCACCCTGTAGTACCATCATATGTTAAGGGTCCATATATGCGTGGATCTGTATTCGGGCTCTCTCATGCTTTGGCCTGCTTGTCAAATTTTGCGGTTATATTACCCTGTCTTAATTACTGTAGCTTTATCATAAATCTTGACAGCTGATACAGCAAGTCTTCCCACCTGTTTCTCTTCAAAAGCATTTTGGCAATACTTGTTCTTTTTATTTCTTTATTTTATTTAGAACCAGTTCATCTGTTTCTCCACATATACAAGAGGGTTATGATCTTAATTGAAAATACATTGAGTCTATGAATCAGTGTAAGGAAGAACTAACTCCTTAAACATTTCGTCTTTCACTCTGTGAACATGGTATAGCCTTCAATGTATTTCGGTTTAAATTATTTTTAATTAGATGAACAACATGAATAAATTCTTAGAAAAATGCAGAGATTAAGCAAGTGTTCCTTTTCCTTCCCAAACTGAGCAGTTACTACTGTTACTATACTTCTGTATGTATGCTCTCATGCACACATGTACGCACATGCATTCACACGTACACATACCAGTTGTGGATGCGATCATATTAATTTGCCACATTGCTACTTTATTTTTTTTAACTTAAAAATACAGTGTGGACATCTCTGCCTCAGAACAATTGAATCTAGGTCATTCCTTGTAAGCGCTGCCTGTATCCAGAGACTGAGCATTTCCTAGAATAAAATCACACATTGCAGCGTGTGGAGCATCCTTGAACTTGTTTTCTTGGACAAGCTGTGTTTTCTCTAAAAGATAATTCTAAATCAAGGAAACCCACTTGGATACTGCCGTAATTGTTCAGAGAAGACATGAGAAGAGCGTGAACTAGGCTAGGGAGGGAAAGGAGAGATGAATTTTCTTTTTCAAAAATGTCATGTGATTCCTCCTGATGGTCTACTGAGCCTCCCAAACCCCTGTCCATCAAGGGGCTGCTATACATTGAAGATGTAGAGCACAGCAGAGGAGGGAGCAAGGGAACCCAGGCTGAGGGTAGCAAGGACGAAGAGGAAGGGGTCTGGCCTGTTAACTAAAGCTGGTACTAGAACAGTGATGGGGTGGGATGGGAACTGCTGCCTCCAAGGCCTGCCTGCCTGAGGCAGGGCCCCTGAACTCTGACCTTGCAGCAACTCCATGCTCCTCCTGCCAGAGAAACCTGAAGCTCAGCATGATGAAGGGGCTTGTCCAAGCTCACTCAGTGAGTCAGTAGCCAAGCTGGGCTACTGCCTGGGGCCCGACCACAAAGCCCTGAGGGGGTGCAGTCTCTGGGCTGAGTGTCCTAGTTAACGTAGCTGTCTGAGGGCACCAGATGGGCAGATCTACAGGAGCCAAGACCTGAAACTTGACTGGGGCAGGTGCTGGGGAGACAGACCCAGCGCTGGCACCATTCAGAGGCAGTCTAGCCAGAAGGCTAGACAGCAGCAGGTGACAAGTGGTATCTGATGAGCCCCTGCTGTCTGGAAACCCCGCCCTGGGAAGCCAGCAGCCCACCATGCAACAGGTTGGAGGCAGTGACTGGGAGCCAGGCCATATCCCCAGTCAGCATGGGGCCCAGGTGGGAGTTGGGGACCGAGCTCTGCTTCCTGAGGACTTGGGAGCCCCTTCCTGGCTGGAGCCCCCGCCCCCCCGCCTGCAAGGCCTGCACAGTCTCAGGAAGGCCACAGGCCACAAGCTCCCCCTGGCCTTGCTTCCCTCCTCCTGCTCCACCCCCAACCTAGTGCCTCCCTCCTCCCCCTCTGCGGACCTTTCTGGCTTCACGTTTTGAGTCTCTCTTTTCTATTTTGTTGTACTGTTTATATTTAAGAAGCTACCTTCACAAAAGTGTTTGTAAATAACAGTAGGGAATTTCTGATTATAAAACAAATAGTGTAAATATAACCTATGAATTCTCCTATGTTACACACAAGGGTAAACGTGAATTTTTTTCCCAAGTTGAAATCATAATTCTTTGTAATAACCTGTTTTCATCACTTCTCAAAATATTGTGAAGTTTCCCTATATGGGGCATCGTGACAGGATTGCACAGTGCTTAAGAACAAGGATTCAAGGGCCAGCAGGCCTGGATTTCAGACCCTGACCCTGCCGCTCATTAGTTTTGTGACTGAGCAGGCTACTCACCTCTCTGTGCCTTGTCTTCATCATCGGTAAAATGAGGATGATAAGAGAACCCATCCTCACAGGCTAAATGAAGGAGGCGGGCCTGACCTAGAACATGGTAAATGCTCAGTGAACACCAGATATTAGTATTGCTGTTAATCCTATCCTAATGACAGAGCCTGGCATCCTGGCCCCACCTCATATCCTGGATCCTATAGCTGGATCCCAGCGCTGACCCTGAGTCCTTATCTGGGTCTCCCAGGCTTACCTTGGGTCCCTTCAAGACCCCTGGGCTGGTTGGGAGGCTGGTGCCCAGGGGCAGCTCCCAAGGGGCCTTCAGGGAGATTTCAGAGAGAGTCTTCCTCGGGTTCTCAGTGACACAAAGAAGAGGGATTAGAGAAGAAAGAAAGGAGAAAGGAGAAGGTGAGAATGGCCCGAATTTAGCCAGGCCCTGGAGAGCTGGCCCGGAGCTTTTCAAGTCTCTATCATTCAGGGGCTTCCTCAATGGTGTCTGAGGCCTGGGTCCCCCCTAGAAGGCATCTCATGAAAAGATGTAAGCCCCCAGAAGAGCACATTTACACAGCTGTTCTCACTGACCAGGAGGGGTGAAGACCCAGTCATGACCACCCCTCCAAGGAGTTGCTAAGACTTGAGGGCACAGCTTGGGATTCTCTCTGTTCTTTGGCCTCGGGAGTGACCCGCTGACCTCTAAGTGTGAATGTCGATATTGGGTGGCAGCCACAGTGGGGCTGGGGGTTCAGCTCTGAGCTCCGGGGTCCGCAGGAGATGAACAACTACCGGCGGGCCATGCAGAAGATGGCAGAGGACATCCTGTCACTGCGGAAACAGACCAGCGTCCTGGAGGCAGAGAACCGCATGCTGAGAAGCCAGCTGGCCCAGAAGGAGGTAGAAGAGGAGTCAGCCAGCCCTGACAAGGCCCAGAACCTGGGTGAGGGCATGCAGGCCAGCTAGGGAACAGGGAGGTGGGGGCCTCTCCCAGGTGTGTGTGCTGCGGGACACGGGCTAATCAATAGGAGTCTGGGGTCTCTCCGGGGAAGGAAATTGAGAGTCCAGCCCTGTCTCAAGCCCCAGGACTGAGAGACATCTGCCCTCCCCACCTGCCCACCCTCAAGTATTCCAATTTGAATTGGGAGGTGCCTCCTCCCTGAGCCAGCTCCTCCACCACCACTAGCATCCATGAAGCAGAAACTGCTGCTGAGTGAGCTGGACATGAAGAAGCTGAGGGACAAGGTGCAGCGTTTGCAGAATGAACTGATTCTAGTAAGCCAGGGCTCAGAGTGCAGAGGGGAAGGGCGCCCAGGAGGGAGTGTCTGAAAGTAGAAGGGAGAGGGACATAGGGGCCAGGGGGCCAGGGCTGAGCAGAGGGGGCTAGGATAGACCCTCGGGGCCAGGGGCACCCCTGTTCCCCCTTCTCTCCCCTCTCTTCCCCCGCCCCCCACCATCAGAAGAATGATCGAGAAAAGGAGCTGCTCCTCCTACACCAGGCTCAGCAGCCACAGGCTGCGCTGCTGAAGCGCTACCAGGACAAGCTGCAGAAGATGAAGGCGCTAGAGGAGACCGTGAGGCACCAGGAGAAGGCAGGTGTCAGAAAGGCCAGGTTGCCTGACCTGGCCATTGAGGGGAAGGTGTGGTGCCCCGGGGCCAGCCCAGCCTTTGTGCTCTGCCCTCCAGGTGATCGAGAAGATGGAGCAAGTGCTGGAGGACAAGCTGCGCAAGAGGGGCAAGCCCCTGCAGGACAAGCCGCAGGGAAAGCCCAGCATGCGTGAGTCTGCTCCCCAGCTGTCGTCCCGCCCCTGGAGGCCCTGCCTTCTTGGAGCCTCTCAGTTTCAGCAGCAGCTTCAAACTGCCCAGAGGGTGCTAGTTCCCCATTCATTCAGACACTCAGCACTTCCAGAGGCCCCCTGAACTCTCTTCTCCTGCCAGGGAGCCCCTCAACACAAGGGAGGGGACACAGCATGTGAACCATGCTAGAAAGAGGCTCTGACCTTCCAGAAGCAGCTCTGAGACTCAAGTGAACAGAGATGGGCTACCTGCAAAGCGGGGCTTTTCCAGGCAGCAGTTCCCAACTTCTTAACTCCAGGACCCTTCAAATTATATGCTCATCTCCCTGTATCTTCAGAGAGTCTGCTTCTATAAAATAAACAGAAAAAAAAATATTTTGGTCAAGTCCATGATTTGCTTTCTCCATCAATGTTAACGAAAGCCATCCAGAACTGCCCATCCGAGGCAGCTCTGATGAGCAGAAGAGAACCAGGTCACACGGGATCAGGTCAGCCCAAGCAGAGGATTTCTGTGCCACCTCACTGGGGACCCCCATAAGCCCAGCCCTGTGACAGCCTTCACTGCATGGAGGTGTCAGTGGGAAGGAGGCATTTTTGAAGGCCTTTAAGAAACAATGAAAGTTGAGCCCGCCTTTCAGGAACCCTGAGGTTAGCATGAGAGATGAGAAGGCAATCTTGGGAGAGGAAACAGCCAGGCCCTGGCTCAGGGAGTAAGGATGCCAGAAGCAGAGAAAGGAGGAGAGATAGAGATGAGGAGCTGAAACAGACCCAGGAAAAAGGGTGGGGCAGTGATTAGGGAGATCACCCAGGTCAGATTCTAACGAGCCTAGAACGATGGCCTCTGGAGGCGTGTGGACCTGATCTCACTGGCAGTAGGGAGCCATAGCAGGCTGGGGAGCAGAGGATGAGCAGAAAGAAGGAAAACACTGAGGCAGATTGGACCAGGCACACGGAGGCAGGAAAGCCTATCTCATGCACATCTATGGCCACATTCACAGGCTTCCCCATGCTCTGGGCCTCTGGCCTTCCTCTGGGTCCTACGGGCGAGAATCTGCCTGTTGACGTCTACTCAGTGCTGCTCACGGAAAACTCGAGACTGCGGGCAGAGCTGGATAAGAACCACCACCAGTCGGCCCCCATCATTCTGCAGCCGCAAGCCCTGCCGGTAAGAGCCACCAGCACAGGCGTGGTCCTGGGCCTGCCTACCCAGGTCACCAGGTGCCCAGAAACCACTCACCACACAATCCGAGGCGAAGCCCCAGACCAGGAGCTAGGTTTCCCAGGGTCTTCAGTGTGCCTGGAATCTCTGGAGAGTCTCTAGCTCTCGGGCCTTGGCTCTTTTCCCCTGGAGAACACTACGAGTCTGAAAGCTTCACCCTTACCCTCATCTAGTATCCTGGGAGAGCAAGCAAGCCCCTAGCTGACCCCTGAGCCCATTTGCCACTGGCTGGCCTGCAGTGGGCTCCACACAGGGCTCTCAGAACTCCATCCTGGAGCATTTCCTGGGATTAGTACAGCCTTGGAGAGCCCTTTCCCTGATTCCAGGTGGACCCTGGGGAGTTGGAAGCAAGAAGAGACCTGGCAGAAAGCCTGCAAGAGACAGAAGCCCCGGGCCACTCCAGGGGCACCCTGCCCGCACAGGTGGGTGTCCCTGGCCCCTCCCTCCTCCCGAGACTGTTACAGGTGTCTGTGCTTTATGCAAACCCAGAGACTGAACATTTGGAATTACAAGCCAGGTGGGCTGGGAACAGCAGAGTTTTTCTCTTCATCCCAGGATTTGCAGGTGAGTTCTGTTTGAAAGCACCCTCGATGTGTGGACATCCAGGTAAAGTGCGGAAGACAGGGAACCCTCACTTTACAAACGGATCCTTTACTTTACAAAGACCCACCCCCCACCAGCTCAAGATTCACTTCTGTGCACTAACCTAGTGCTCCCTAGTATTAACACATTTTTTCTTAAAAAGGATTTACTCATTTACTTATGGCTGTGCAGGGTCTTTGTTGCTGTGTGTGGGCTTTCTCCAGCTGCAGTGAGCAAGGGCTACTCTTCGTTGTGGTGCATGGGCTTCTCATTGCAGTGGTTTCTCTTGCTGCAGAGCATGGGCTCTAGGCACGGGGGCTCAGTATTTGCAGCTCCCAGGCTCTAGAGCGCAGGCTCAATAGTCGTGGCACATGGGCCTAGTTGCTTCCAAGCATGTAGGATCTTTCCAGATACAGGGGTCAAACTCGAGTACTTTGCACTGGTAGGTGGGTTCTTCACCCCTGAGCCACCAGAGAAGCCCTCCCTAGTATATTTTTACATTTTTAATTGATGTACAAAAATTTCATACACTCAAAATATGTGGGGAGAACAGCTGTGAAAAAAGCCACATGCTAAGTGTGAAACCCTGGACAGGGGCTTTGGCCCTGAGTCTGAGGTTCTGCAAAGAATCGGACACGACTGAGAGAACAGCCGGGGCTCTGCACTGGGAGCTGAACTTGGAGCTTGGACCTGGCTGATTTCCCCCTCAGCATCACCTGGCCTCCCGAGCTCACACAGCTGCAGCCCACGACGGGGACCATGTGCCAATTTCTGCTGTGCCCACAGGATCTCCTTGCCAGTAATTCAGACAAGTTTAACCTCCTGGCCAAGCTGGAACGAGCTCAGAGCCGGATCTTGTCCCTGGAAAGCCAGGTAGGTGAGGCGAAGGGGTCTCACAGGCCAGGGAGTCTCCACGCAGTCAGAGACCTGGCTCCGCCTCTATAGTTCAGGAGGGCTGGGGCTCCGTGTGTGAGGAGGGTCAACTCCAAGTTCAAGGAGGGTTTGGGTCCATTTGTGGCCAGAGTCGGGGCTCTGTGTTTGAAAAGGATCAGGGCTGCATGTGTGAGGAGGGTCAGGACTGAATTCATGACCAGGACTGGGGCTCCCTGTATTTAGATATCAGGACTCCCTATTTAACATTTGGGTTCAGTGTGTATGTGTAGGGTCAGCACTCAATCTGAATCCAGGGTCAGGGGTCCATGGTGACCAGGACTGGGGGCTCCCTTTTGTGACCAGGGCCTGGTGTGTGACTGGGGTCAGTGCTCTGTATGAGAGGAGGGTCAAGGCTTCGTGTGGGATCAGGGTGGGGGCTCTGTGTGTGTCGAGGGTTGGTGATGGATGGCTTTATTTCTAATATTTATTATTCGGCTGCGTTGGGCCTCAGCTGCAGCGCACGGGGTCCTCACTGTGTCATGCGGGATCTTTCCTTGCAGGGCACAGACTCTAGCTGTGGAGAGCATGGACTCAGTAGTTGTGGCACACGAGCTTAGTTGCCCCGAGGCATGTGGGAGCTTAGCTCGCCTGCGTCCCCTGCGTTGCAAAGCAGATTCTCAACTGCTGGATGACACGGGTGTCTCAGTAATCAGTTTTGGTCTAGGGTCTGGACTTCCTGTGTGAGGAGTGTCAGAGCTCAGTGTGTGAAGAAAGTCGGGGTTCCCTTTGTGACCAGGGTCAAGGCTGCACATTAGAGTAGGCTAGGGCTCAGGTCAGTCTCCATGCATGACCAGGGTGGGAATGCCCGGTGTGACCAGGGTCAGAGCTCTGTGTGTGTCCGGCACTGCTGATCGCTGTTTGCTAGGGTCGGGACTCCCTGTATGAGGAGGTTGGGACTCCAAGTGTGAAGAGGGTCAAGGCTTGCTTTGTGAGCAGGATTTGTGTTTCAGGACGGTTAGGGCTCTGTGAGAAGAACTGGGGCTCCACCGGTGACCAGGGTCAGGTCCACATGTCAGAAGAGGGTTGGGGCTCAGGGCATGAGGAGGGTTGAGGCTCCATGTGTAAAGCCTCGAGAGTGGGGGCTCTGTGTGTTTGGAGGGTCAGGTCTCTGTATATGACCAGTGTCGGGGCTCCATATGTGACCGGGATCTGGGCTCAGTGTTTGTCCAGGGTCAGGGCTCTCTGTGTAACCACGTCTGGGCTCAGTGAGGAGGCTCAGGGTTCAGTCTCCATCTGGGGTCAGAGCACCGTTTGTGACCTGGTTTGGGGCTCCTTGTATGAAGGGTCAGGTCTCCATGTGTTTGGAGGGTTGGGGCTCAGTGTGAGGAGGGTGGAGGCTCCATGTGTGACCAGGCTCAGGACTCAGTGCTCACCCAGGGTCGGAGCTCCCTGTGTGACCACGTCTGGGCTTAATGAGGAGGGTCAGGGTTCAATCTGTATCCAGGGTCTGGGCTCCATTTGGACCAGGGTCCGAGTGTGATGTATGACTGTGTCCATGCTCCGTGTGTGATCAGGGTGGTGGCTCAGTTTGTGAGGGGGGTCTGGGATCTGTGTGTCAAGAGAGTTGGGGCTCCATTTGTGATCAAGGGGGCTACCTTGGTGGTGAGACCTGGGTTCAATCCCTGGGTCAGGAAGATCCCCTGGAGAAGGGAACGAATGGCTACCCACTCCAGTATTCTTGCCTGGAGAAATCCATGGACAGAGGAGCCTGGTAGGCTATAGTCCATGGAGCTGCAAAGAGTTGGACACAACTGAGCGACTTTCACTTTCACTTTGTGATCAGGATCAGGGCTCCCTGTGTGACCAGGTTTGGGGCTCAGTGAATGAGGAGTTTGGGGGCTCAACGCATGACAATGGTAGAGGTGAGACAGGGTTTCCCGTACGTATAAGGAGGGCTGGAGCGCCGTGGTGGAGGATTGGTTGGACTCATTGTAATAGTGTCTGAGCTCAGTCTGCTGGTGGAACTAAGAGAAGATCCATCAGCCACAGTCAAGCTGTCACTTAGTCCCTCTTCACCCACTCTTGTCACCCTGAGGTCTCTAAGGAGGGTAGCTAGCCCACATGACCCAGGGTTTTGCTTTTTCCCCAAAGAGCAGGCTCAGGTAGGTTGTCCTAGCTCTCAGGGAGGGGCCCTGCTGCCTAGCGGTTCTCCATCTATGCCTCTTCATGTCTATAGTTAGAGGACTCAGCTCGGCGCTGGGGACGAGAGAAGCAGGACTTGGCCACACGGCTGCAGGAACAAGAATATGGCTTGCGGCACCCTTCCAACATGGTCGCCACAGACGTGCCCGTGAGTGATCCCCATGGGGGAGCTTCTTGGGGCTCGGGTGGTGGGTCTGACAGCTATCCCACCTCCAGAGTCACTGGACCCTGATAAAAACTGTCCAGGGGGTCCTACTTCCTGGCTGGTAGTCAGAAGACCCAGGCTCAGCTTCTGCTCAGTGCCAGCTGAAGCTCTTGCCCCATCTCAATGCCCCGGTCTAAGAGGAATAGTGAGTCCTGCCAAGACATGCCCTCCCCTTCAGGTAGTGATGAGTATCACCAATGAGATGGCTGTGGTTGACAGGTTGCCCACGAGGGCATTTCTCGAATGCCCTGGCACTGGCTGTACCTTAGGACTGGATTTGCTCATGGGCAGAGTAGCTGTGGCCCCACCCCACCCCACAGTGCCTAAGATTCGCCCATGAACAAGCCCTTCTCAGGCAAGCGCAGTGCTGCAGACCTGCCAGAGATGGGATCGTGCTGCCAGAGAGAAACCTCGCCAGCTTCCCAAGAACAAATAGGCCCCTCAAGCTCAGCCCTGGGCCACCCAGCCCCACAAAGCAAACCCCCTGATTGCTCCTGCTCTTGAATTATCAGTATTCTGCTTCTTTCCTGGCTCCTGGACAGATCTGAAAAGGATTGGGGAGCTGGGGGCTGGAAGGAATACCGGGCTACCTTAGTAGACTCACCCACTGAGCCCTGGAGACTCTGAGAGAAATTAGGTATGACCTACTGTGGTTAAATGGGTTTGGAAATATTTGAGAAGTCATGACCCACTGGATTTCGGATTGTCTGAGGCATGACTTTCCAGGAAAGATGCATTTTATTGGATTACTCCTCTGGGAGCAGGGGCATACTCACTTCATCTCGCTTTGCCACCACAGAACCCTTCCAAGGACCAAACGCAACCCTCCAAGTTGGATGCCTGATGCCCAGCTCAGAGACTAAGCTCAACAAGCTCTCGAAATCTCAACAGACTGACTCCTAGCAAGCCTCCCCATCTGTGTGCTGGAGTCTCAGCCCCACCCCCTTAAACTGACTTTATTAAATGCTGAATGTCGGTGAGCATTCACCCTTTTCCCAGAGCAGGGCAGCCTGGGGTACCTAAGCTTCCTCCTTCCAGACCCCACTCTGGGTCTGGGCCCTCTGCTGTAGCCCTATAGCCTCCTGCCTGTCCCAGGAGCTACCCTCTTTAAAGAGTCAAATGTCATAGTGGACTCAGGACAGGGGTGGGCAGGGAGAGGGAAGAGGCCTTTCAAAGCATGAACCAGGGAGACAAGCCCCATTCAGACCTCCAAAAGAATTGAGACCACCAGAGGTCAGCTGGTAAGAGAGGCTGGGATTTTCTACCTGCCCCTCAACATGTATCATATCTGAAATCCTTTGTTTCAAGTTTGCTTTATCTGTTTCTTGGGAAGGAAAAGACTTGAAGCCTGCCTGTGACAATCAGTTACATGTTAGTATGAAATACTCCATTCACGAGGGATAGGCTGAGCTGGGAGTGTTGTGTCTAAACACATCCAGGGACAGAAAAGCAGAAGGGGCTAGAAGAAGGAGCCCTCCACTGAAAGTTAGGAGGCCTGGCTTCTAGCTACAAGCATGCTGTGTGACCTTGTGTGACCCAAACAACCTCTCTGGGCTAACATCTGTGACTGTAAGGCCCTCCAGCTCTATCATTTCCAAGCAAAAATGACTCAAGCCTGGAGAAAGGAAAGGAAGCAGGAAGGAGAGAGAAAGACAACAAGGAAGAGGATTGTGATGAGGAAAAGCAGAAGGGCTCCAAGAGTGAATTCAGAACCTGCAGATCCTGGTAGAAGAGGCCAAGCCATCTGTGCTGCTATCCTGAGCAGCACTAGCCCCTTATGTCTGCCTGACTTGAACTTGGGTAGCCAAGGGCCAGGGAGGATCAGGTACCTGGTCAAGTCAGGAGTCACAGAACTCAGAGGGGGCCAAGGGGGTTAAAATTGAGACCATTTTCAGGCAGTCCAAATAATGCACCAGAGGCTCTGCCCCAGTCTCCCTGCCTAATGCCCAGAGCTTGGACCTGTGGGCCCATCCCACTGGTGCTGGAAGTTAAGGCCTGGGGAAGCCCAGAGAAGGGTGGTCAGGTGGGGTAGAGGAAGCATGCCGGCCTCTTCTTTCCAGAGCCAGTCACCTCACACCAGCCCCTCACCCACATCCTCTTCACCATATTATCCCCAGATATCACGCTCAAGACCCTCATTGGCCCTTGGCAGGAAGTCCTCATAGCCCCACAGGCAATTCCCACCCAAGGCTCAGCCAAGCAGAGCACTGTAGGCGCCTCATCCGTGATAAGCGGGCCTGCCCCAGGAGCCAGGATTGGCCCACACCTCTCAGGCTGCTCTGTTCTCTCAGCAGAACTCTGCCAAGTTCTTTATCCCTATGCCAGCTGCTCCAGGGGTGCAATGGCAATAGCCCTCCATCTGCTCTGCCTCATAAGCAGCAGGACAACACGGAGCTGCTATAGGTGGGTGGGTCCCGGCAGAAAAGGCTTCAAGGGTAGCAGTTCTCCATTCATGCTCAGATCTACCTGCTGACCTGGGTCAGAAAGCATCTCTCCAGGAGTGATGACTGCCTTAGGGGGTCAGAAGGAAACTGAAAGCACTTTGCAGCGTTCACCCGTTTATTGCCTTCATAGGGTGGGTGAAGAGGGGGAAGAGGTAGGGTGAGACAGGGGTGCCTCAGCTGAGCGGAAGCAGCTGACCCCTGAGTGCCAGCTCCATCTGGTCACAGCTTGCCAGAAAGGTGCAAGGGGTGTGGACTGAGTGAGCAATGGAGGTGCGGGTACCTCCACGGCCCCACCCCCTCGGGCCGTCCTCCCACACCCTGGCTAGCTGGATTGGTGGAAAGGGGAGTGCCCGCCCTCTCCGGTCACGCCTGGGGCGGGTCCTGGTTGAAGGGCCGGAAGACAAGGAAGATGGGCTTGTCCGGAGTCAGGATGAGGTTGAAGATGGTGTTCACATCACCGATCTGCTGCATTTCAATCTTGAAGTTCTCCAGAATCTGAGAAAGAGGGGTAGTGGGCTTAGGGGAGAGGCGGGGCAGGTCTGGCTCCCCCAGCCCAGGCTCATTCACCTGGGAGCAGTTGCGTGTGATGTGAGATGCTCCAAGTGGGTCTACCTCCAGCTCCTACTGAACCCTGTGCAGAGCCTGAAAATACCACTAGCACTCTGTCCCCCTGGTTCAGGCTTTCACTTTGGTTTCTACGAAACCTTTTCCACCCCACCCTCCTCCCATCATAAGTTCTGTGGGACCTTACGGCCAGGGAGCCCGTGGATGGTGAGTGGATTTGCCCCAAAAGGAGACAGCAGGAGGCTGTGGGGGAGGGGAGACCAAGTCCCGGGAGACAGATGTCCCCAGGTCAGACTCACGTGGATGAGGAAGAGGGTCATCTCCAGCTCGGCGATCCGCCGGCCCACGCACTGCCGCACTCCCCAGCCGAAGCCCAGGTTCCGGAAGTGGATGAGGTCCTTGTCTTTACCCAGCCACCTGGTTGGGTCAAACTTGTCCGGATTGGAGAAGAAGGCAGGGTCTCGGCCCATGGCATAGATGGCCACTTGCACCAGTGTCTGAGGACAAGGTGAGCCGAGGTCTGAGTAGGCCTTACCTCCTCACACCCAGAACAATACCAGCACAGCATAATACCCACTATGTGATCTTGAATAAGGCCCCACCTCTCCCTGAGCCTCGCCCATCCAACGGGCACCACCAAAGACACTAGGCTGGGGACGGGCCAAGGGATTGTCGTGCCCCTTTCCTCAGTCCCAGAGGACCCTCAGAAACCCAGGCAGCCCGTGGAATCTCCCTCCTAACCTAGAAGTCCAGCAACATCCCAAAACCACCATCCGCTGTGACCATCCCCTCTGCCCTTCATTCACACTTGGACCACTGCTGCCAAGGACCCCACCAGCCAGCCCCAGGGAGAAAGGCAGGACAGAAGCCCCCCTTGCCACTATCTTATGCAATTGCAGTCTGCCCCTGGCCTCCCCTGTCTGACGACAGAGCCTGCAGCCTTCTTGCCACACCTACCTTGGCAGGAATCAGGTAATCTTGAAGAACCAAGTCACTTTCAGGGTATCTCTGCAGGGTCACGGAGATAGGGTGGAGTCTGCCAGTGGAAAGCATTCAGAAGCTGATGCCCCAAGGCCTGGACAAAGGCCCGGCCCCCAGCATGGCAGCTCAGCTCCAGCTGGAGCACCCCGGCGAGGGTGGTGTTCTGGAGGCAGGACCCCTCCTCCCCATTCCCAGCTGTCTTCCCCAGACTCCTCACTTCCTGCTACCCATTTTCTCCACCAGCCCATCCTTGAACCCTGTGCTCAGGCAGCACCCTATCCCTGCCCAGGGATTTGAGGGAGTAGGGTGGGGCAGGGCAGGCATAGGCGGGAGTGGACTTGCCTCAGCGTCTCCTTGATGCTAGCTTTGAGAAGTGGGACCATTTGCAGCATCTTGCTTATGTCGCCCTCTGCCTGGCGTCGGGCATTCAGAACCTCCTCCCGCAGCATCTCCTGCACATTCAGGCTGCGTGCCATCTCGTACAAGTGCCACTGCAACGTCATGGATGTCTGGTGGAGAGTGTGGGGGTGCAGAAAACCCAGAGGGCTGGTTACTCATGGGGCATCTAGTTCATTGCCAAACACTTCCCCTCACCCTTGTCTAGGGATCCAGAAACCACTATCCACATAAAGCAAACCACAATTCAGAAGGCAAATGTCAGGACTTCCCTGGTGATCTGGTGGCTAAGACTCTGCATTCTCAATGCAGGGGTGGCCCAGCTTCAACCCCTAGTCAGGGAACTAGATCCTGCATGCTGCAACAAAGACCTGGTGCAGGCAAATAAATACTTTTTTTAATTTTTTTTTTAAGGCCAATGTCCAAGAAGCTTTTCTTGTGGTCCAAGCAGGAATGTTTGGGGCAGCACTTATCCCTGCCCTCCCCACTCACATCACCAGAGCCCTCCCATCTTCCCAGCCAGTAGAGGGTCATCCCCTAACTAATGCCTTCTTCCAAAGGACTCCAGAGGCCTTACGAGGCCAAATCCTACTTCTGTAATGGCTGTACTCCTGATGACTGCCGTTCCTCTTGAAATGCCTGTTAAACGAGCAGCCCTCTCCCCAGCAGAACTTCCCTCTAAATGTAGCATCTGCCTATAGTAGTATAGCATAAAACGAGGCTCAAAAATGCTGAAACCAGAACAACCAGACCTCTTTTATGTCAGAGTTGCAATTAGCATGTGGTCTATACTGAGACTGACCAGCTAATCTCAGAGCTAATGTAGTGAGTGTTAACTTTCACTGGAGGTATGCGTGATCCTCCTCAGGCCCCATAGAACAGATTCTTCAGTGATGGAACTGGAATATGTCCTAGGGCTAGACACACAGTGTTGGCATATTAACTTGCCAAGGATCATATTTTGGTCCAAGAGGTTTGGACATGCTTCTTCTTCCTCTCAGTGGAAGCAATTGTGGAAAAAAAAAAAAAAAAAAGCCATCCAGTCACTTCCCAGCTTGAAATCCTTGCCTGGATCCCTGGAGTCCCCAGATCAAGTCCAGAGGCTGTAACCAGACCCATGGACCCCCTCCAACACCTGCTGGTTGCTCCCAGCCCACTGCCACCTCTCTCCAGCATGCTCCAGCCACCTTGAGCTACATGCAGCTCCTGAAGCCCAGAAATCTTCCTCATGCCATTCCCTTTTCCTACAGTTCCCTTCCCCAGCCTTGGAAGCAGGTGTGTACCCCTCCCTTAAGACTCAGATCAAATGCATGTAATTGTCTCACTCCTTCCAAGCCCTGACACAGCGTGGGTACTCAAGAGATACTTGTGTAATAAGCAACAGGGCTGAATCACGAGGCATCAGGTACTGACAACACTGAGAAAAGAGGAGAAACTGACATGGCTTTTGCAGGATGAGGAGAGAGACTACTGGCTGTATTCAACTAAGTTAGGGCTTCCCTGGTGGCTCAGATGGTAAAAGAATCTGCCTGCAATGCATGAGACCTGGGTTTGATCCCTGGAGAGGGGAACGGCTACCCACTCCAGTATTATTGCCTGGAGAATTCCATGGTCAGAGGAGCCTGGTGAGCTATAGTCCATGGGGTGGAATAGAGTCAGACATGACTGAGTGACTTTCACTTTCACTTTTCACCTTCACCTGAATTACTGGTTGTGTGACCTTAATGAATTTCCTTAACCTCTCTGTGCCCCAGTTTCCTCATCTCAACAAAGGGGAGCAGTAACATACCGCAAAGTATTGTTTGTGAATGCTAAACGAGTTAAAAGAGTTAATGTGAAAAGCTTAGGCTCCTGCTTGCTGTATAGTGCTTGCTTAATAAATGTTACCCAAGAATAACAGCTGCTCTGGTGCAGGTGAGCTTTTAGCAGGGAATCCCTTTTACATGACTGACAATGAACTATGTTTAAAATATGCCCAAAGTCTCCATCTGCAGCCCAGGAATGGAAACTCCTGCATTAGAGGTTAGAGCACAATGTAAATAGAATACGTAGGAAATGAAGTTATTCACCCAGGGGCTTTGTCACCTGCTTCTCCCCAGTCCTGAAATGCTATTTCCTCTCTCTCCTCCTGGCACAAGAGGGAAGAGAAGTTGACTACTCTGTGGAGTGCTCTCCCTGTCCTGCAAGGCCACGCTGGTCTCTCCCCTCTTCTTAGCATTGTCAGCACCCAGTACCTCGTCATCCAGCCCTATAAGGTGAAGAGGTGGTCGTCTGGGCCCATGCTGCCTCCTTGTCCTGGGCTGAACTGTGTCCCTCCCAAAATTCATATGTTGAAGTCATAACCTCCAGCACCTCACAGTGTGACTGTATTTGGAGAGAGGGCCTTTAATAAGGTAATTAAAGTAAAACAAGAGCTTCCCTGGTAGCTCAGCAGTATAGAATCCGCCTGCCAATGCAGGAGACACGGTTCGATCCCTGAGTCAGGAAGATCCCCTGGAGGAGGAAATGGCAACCCACTCCAGTATTCTTGCCTGGGAAATCCCATGGACAGAGGAGCCTGGCAGGCTGCAGTCCATGGGGTTGCAAAAGAGGTGGACACAACTTAGCTACTAAACAAGGTAAAATGAGGTCATATGGGGGGTCCCTAATCGAATAGGATTGGTGTCCATGTAAGAAGAAAAGGGAATGTTAGTTGCGGCACAGGAACTCTTAGTTGAGGTATGTGGGATCTTGTTTCCCAACCAAGGATCGAATCCAGGCCCCCTACATTGAAAGCAAGGAATCAGAGTTCAAATGCTGCAACTAAAGATCCTGCATGCTGCCACTAAGACCCGGCTCAACCAAATAAATAAATATTTTTTTGAAAAGAAAAAGAAGGAAGTAGGGGAAATCATGTGAAGATGTAGGAAGAAGACAGCCATCAACAAGCCAGGCAGAGGGGCTTCAGAAGAACGCAACCTTGCTGATACCTTGATCCAGAATTATGAGACACTACACTTTTGTGGTTTAAGTCACCCAGTCTGTACTACTTTATCATGGTACCTCTCACAAACTTATACGTGCTTCCTGTCTGAGCCATTTAGGATATCTGAGGTCTGCTGTATTCATCTTTATAGTCTTGGGGCCTGAATCATCACTAGCAATCAAGAAACGCTAATGAATTAACCCTCACCATCACATTCGCTTGAGGAAGTTTAAGGTTTAGGAAAAGGGAAGGCACACAGGACAGAGAAATTTTGACATTCAAGAACAGAAGCTTCTGGGACTTTCCTGAAGGTCTAATGGTTAAGACTCCACGTTCCCAGTGCAGAGGGTCCGGGTTCAATCCCTGGTCAGGGAACCAGACCCTACAGGCCACAGCTAAAGATCCCGCGTGCCACAACCAAGTCCTGACACAGCTAAATTAATACAGTAAAATAAATACTAAAAAAGAAGTTTCTTGGATATTATTCTACCTGTGGACCTCTGGGAGACACCGTGCATGATGCCTTCAGACACTGGGGGCATCAAGGGGGACTGAGGTCTGGAAGTGGGGGCATGGAAGGCAACAAAAAGATTTGGAGGGCAAGCCCAGGGCAAATTCCACTGGTTGGTTGGCTCCCAGCTGCTCAGAGACCCACCTGCCCTCCTGATACCAGGTGAGCTGTGTCACCCACCTGAACCTAGTCACGCCCTCTTCATTAGCAAAGGGAAAATGGTGGATCAGCCTCAAGGCACGCTCAGTGGATGACTGACTTGAGCTCGCTCTCCCAGAAGATTAGCATCTAGGAAGTGGGGTCAGGAGGGGGAGATGGAGCCTTCATGGACAGGGGTTTCAGACAATGAGGAAGGCTGTGGGGAAGGGGCGCAGGAAGGGACCGGATGTACCCCTACGGCCACCTCACTGGGTCCTCACCGTGTCCACACCCCCAGCCAGCATCTCCGTAATATTGGCCTTGACATCCTCCAAGAGCATCTTCTCACTTTTCAGGAGGTGGTAGAGGATGCCTGGGTAATTCCTAAATTCTGTTTTCTGTCTCAGATCCTGGTAGAAGATCTCAGTGTATTTTTCAGCTGTGGGACAGAAAGAAAGAAAACAGAGGGAGGCCAGGAATTTCCCTGGCTGTGCAGCGGTTAAAAATCCATGCTTCTCCTGCAGGGGAGCACAGACTCAATCCCTGGGCAGGGAAATAAGATCCCACATGTTTCCAGGTGACCAAAAGAAGAAAAGGAAAAAGCAGCAAGGCTCTCTCAGAGGGGCAAGAAGGAGCACAAGGGCTTGAGGATTCTGGAGCCCTGCACTTTCTTAGCTGCTGTTTCTTTGAGGAGCACGCTCTATAAAGTTCCTCATACCTGTTGTTTTTTTTTAATTATTAATTATTTAGGGTAAATGCTATCATGCCCATTTTACAGATAAGGAAACAGAAGTCCATCTAAGATAATAACTTGCGCAAGGTCACAAGGGTGTCCAGGCAGAGGCAGGATTTAACTCCAGACCTGGCATCATCACCACATCCCAGTCAGCCGTCTCCACCCTGTCACCAAAGCCCTGCTCTGTCACTAAGCACAGCCGTGTCTGAAATGCTGGTCTTTAACCCATGTTGGGGATCCCAGGCTCCTTGGAAGCATACGATAGACCTCTTTAATCCTCTTTCTTCAGAAAAATCTGATCATCCCCAGGAGCCAGCTTTCTGCCTACCATATTCAGGGGTTCCTGGTCCTTCCTGATGGCCATCCGTGGGTTTTCTATGCGGCAAGTCGTAACTTGGGACAAAGCGGCAGGCCAAGGTCTGAGGCTCCCAACTGACTTTCTCTCTCCCTCTGTGTCTTTCTCCCCACTCCCCCAACCCTCAGCCTTCCAACCCAGGCCTGGATTTCCCATCTCCAGAGGCAGACAGGACTCTCCTGGCTCCCACCTATGACTTCCCAGGGTACAGCCCTCACCTTTGTTGAAAATTGTGTCCCATGCGGCTACATGGTCCCTCCAAGTCTTGGTTCTGAACAGACGGTACAGTTCTGGAGGGAGGTTGAGCAGAGGGACACTGGTATGGAACATCTTGTAGACGGCATCAATGAACTTCTGGGCCTCGGTGTTCACTGTGTCCTCCAGCATCCCCAGGCGCTCCCCAAACATGACATTGGTGATGGCTGCAAAGTTGAAGAGTCTCATCCAACCTGACCATCTGACAGCCTCAGCTCCCAGGAAACTATCGCCTCCCCCCCTCCCCAACACATGGAAGCCCTTGCATCTAACCTCAGCCTCCTTCAGTAAAGAAACTGAGAGCTGAGTCCCAAAGGGCTGAGATTGTAGGAATAAGGAAAACTGCCTTTGTGGCAGTCAATCAGGCCCTTCAGAGGGTCATAGGACAGACCCTAAAAAAGGATCCCTCAAGTGGGAGGCAGAGCCTCCAGCACGGCTGAGAAAAGGCTCAGGCTGGGAGGAAACTGCTCTGTCCCCCTTCCACCAGCACTCCCCAGCAGCCTCTCAGCTTTCCTCCTGGGAAGAGAGACTTCTCGTCTATAACTGATCAGAGTGGCTAAATACTTCCTGGAACAGGTCAGATGAGTGCCTGGGGGGACATTAGTCCCCAGTAACTGGCCATCCAGGGCCTACTCTGGCTGGTCATAAGAAGTCACAACAACCCTCAAGGGTTTCCTGCCTCTTGGGTCAGGAATTTTATGCCAAACCCTGGGCACTCCAAATCTCCTGCAGTGACCACATGATCCCCATCAAGCCACAGGGCCTTTGCATGTGCTGTTCCCTCTGCCTACACTGTCCAACCTCTTTATTCCATCTGGAAAATTCCTACACATCCTCCAATACCCTGTTTCAATTACCCACCCAACTCTCCCCTCTCCTCCCAGACTTCGAAGGGAAGCTCTGTCCCGAGAGAGAGATTTGCTGAATGAAAGGCCAAGTCAGACCCTGGCTTTTGGAGGAAACTGGTGACAGGGACCCACATTTTAGAAATTCCTGCCCCCATATCATGAATCAGATGAGAGCGTGCAGCTCTCTCCCGGGTAGCTGATGACAGAGAATGTGTTCAGCGGCTCCTCCCAGAAACCGATCCTGACACTTCTTCAGAGTCTATGCTGGGTCTCAAGGTGAGATGCTGGGTTCTCCCATCCCCAGGACTGTCGCCAGGTAGGTTCCGGTTCCTTACACTCAAAGGCAAAGTGAAACAGGTCTTCCTTGATGTCCCCTGCAAACTTTCCGGAGCCCTGCTGCTGGATGCGCTTGCGCAGGAGGCTGACGAAGTCCTGAGACACTGGATTCAGCAGTGGGATGAAGTTCTTTATTGCCTCTGGAGCCATCACCTCCGTGTTCAGGACCACCCGGTCTTTCTTCCAGGCTCCTGACTTCCTGGAAAAACATGGGCCCTCGGGCCCTCATGGTCACAAACCCCAGGCCTAGCAAACACAGAGGGGGCTGACTAGGCTTTCCCAGGAGGCTGAGCCACAGCTTAAAGTCCAGCGCTCACATCCACAGCCCTCCCTGCCCTACCCTCCTCCCAGCTTCTGCCTGGCCTAGGTGGGACAGAGGGGAGGGAATAGGGAGGCTTGTGTGACAGAAAAAAAAAAAAAAAGCTGAAGATCAAACCCCTAACCGTGCTCGACTCCCTCTGCTGCTGCTGCTGCTGCTCCTTTAAACAAGATGGAAATCCTATTCTTAGAGCCTTTAAGTAACTGTCAAGCCCTCTAGTCTTGGCCTCTGCTACAGATCTGCCCTCCCCACCACTTCTGCTTCCTCCTGGTCAATCTCACCTCCTACCATTCAAGGCTCCCTCTACATCACCTTTTCTGGCCCCTGCACAACTGACCAACCTCTGTACCCCCAACACGTCTCGTTACTTTCATTGGTGGGGAATCTCAGGTGCCCAGAATTGGGTTAATACCCATTCCTATTCACAGCTTACAGCCCTTTCTTGAAAATAGATCCGTGCAAAGCCCTCTTTGTTATTTGGGGGCTTTTTATGTTTACAAGAATGTTATTATAAACTCACAATCCAACATGAATACTAGAAGCTTGATGATAACTTTCAGATGCCAACCTGGTCCTCCCACATCCTGCCTCCCTTCCTCCCAACCTGAATCTCTTCTTTGCTTTTGTAAATAGTTTTATCTGATCAACATATATTTCCAAAACGTGCTTTTTAAAAATGCATGCTTGTTTTCAATTTCTTATAAAAGCTGTCATGACTTGCTTTTTTCACTCAATTTATATCTCTAAGTATCATCTGTATTGTTGTGAGACACTGAGTCTGTTCTTGTTGACTGGGGCCTGCCACCGTCACTCGTTTCATGCTCCTGTTAGGCATTTAGGTGATTTCCCGGTTTTTGCTATTATGAACAACTGCATTGCAAACATCTTAGTACATATCCATCTCGGTGGGTGGGGTGGGGGTATTCTTTGGAGTATATTCCTGAGAGCAGAATGACTGCATTTTAAGTATGGGTTTATAATGGCTGCATTATAAACATTCAACTGCAGGAAGTAATGTCCAACCATTTTCCAAAGTGGTGACATCGGTTTTCAGTCCCACTAGCAAGCTAGGAGCACTCTAGTTGCTCCATATCCTCATCAACATTTGTTATGGTCACATTTTCTTTTTTTGATGAGCCATTTGGTGGAAAATGCATCTACTGCATTTAGATACACTGACTTGTTCATGCTTCTTACTGCTCCTTTAGACTATAAGGGACTCTCCTAGGGGCAGGGCCCTGCCCTACTTGTCACTCAGAGTCCAGCACCAGGACTGGCACATATGAGGCACTCAATAAAATGGGTCTTACTGGATGAACCAGTGAATGAGAACTTTTCAAGGTCTTTAATTACTCAGTAAGATCTTCTTCCTGACCATGTTCCTGAAGATTGGCAGGGCAGTTCATCCTCCCCATCATCTGTTTGATGGAGGCAGGAAGATGACAGGGATTTGTCTAGAGGCCCAGCTGTTAACAGAAAGGGCAGGACAAGCACGGCCCCAGCATCTCACCCCCAGCATTTGCCCTTGCCCCAGCCACCGAGCATCTCCCTCCAGCCCCTGGGAGAGGGCCCAGGACTCACTTAAACAGGACTCCGATGGGTTTCTGATAATACTGGTGATAGGCCAGCCAGGGCGGGATGTCATATCTCTGTGGGTAGGATCCCTCGAACTTAAAGAGATGGGCCACGTCTTCAGGGTGAATGATATAAACTGACTCCAAATTGCCGAGCTTCTCCCTGGAGGGGCAGAAGAGGGGCGCTGTGAAGTCAGGATCTGCGGAGAGTCCCACAGACCCTGAGCAATCAGGGCACAGGACTCAGCTCCTCTGTAACCACCCTGCGGCCGACAGCACAGCGCGGACGGGCCTGGGAGTGGATCCTGGCCCCTAGTTTCCTCGCTGTACGACCTGAGTCTCCTCCTCTGAGTCTCAGTTTCTTCAGTGGGGATAAATACAGTACCTGCCCAACAGGACTGCTGAGGAACAGGATGATATGAAATCTATGAGTGTGACTGCTGTTGCGTGTGTCTGTGCTCAGTCTGATTCTTTGTGACCTTATGGACTGTAACCCACCAGGCTCCTCTGTCCATGGAATTCTCCAGGGAAGAATACTGGAGTGGGTTGCCAAGCCCTCCTCCAAGGGGTCTTCCTGCCCAGGGACTGAACCCTTGTCCCTCGTGTCTCCTGCATTGGCAGGCGGATTCTTTACCACTGTGTTACCTGGGAAGACATTCTCTAAGTAACAGCTTCGTGCTCATCTTATCATCGCAGTGGCTCCTACACATCCTCAGGACCAAGCCCACCCCTACCCAGGGCCTCCCCTGGATCATCAGGCCCTCCAGTGTTCATTCTTCCTGTGTGTCTACACTCTCAGCACCCTCCACCCTCTCAAGTATGCAGAGCCCAGAAACATGGCACTTTCCTGGCAGCTGGGAGTAACCCTGGACTAGAGTGACTCCAGGTCACACACCAGGCCAGGCAGTCCCTTCTAAGCTCTAGGATTGACGTTCTGGGACTGGTCACCCTCCCCCAGGAATTAGATGCCCAACAAAGTACTCTGTCACTATTAAAATAAAACAGAGCTAAATCATCAAGCCCCAGGTATAAATATACCTTAAGACACTTTGCATAGTATTAATGTACAACTGTCATGAAACAACAGAAAATTCTGCTTCTCACTTGTATCTGCCTTTTGCATAAGAAAGTTAATTCAAGATACACTTCAAGGTAAAATATAAAAGCATACAAGTATAAGCCAAATTCTCATTCTCTCCCTCTCTCTACCCTCCTTCCCCTCTCTTCCTTCCTCTCCCTTGAGAATGGAGAGAGAGGGGAAGGGGAGAAGGCGAGGCTGGGGAGTGGGAGAGAGCATGGCTTTAGCCACTAACCCACAGAGCCCAGGCCTATCTTCCCCAAGTCTCCTTGGCTGACCATGGCCTCCCAGAAAATCCCCCCAGTGTTTTTCCAGCTGCCACACATCCTCAAACCACTGACTCCATTAAAAACAGCTAAGCAGAGTCCTTGAAATGCTATTGTTATTATCAATTCTACCTCTGGGAATCTAGCCCAAGGCAGCTATCTGACATCAGTGATGCCTGATGGATGAAATGTTCATAGAAAAAAAAAAAATGGATAAGGATGTCTAATAGTTAAAAAAAAAAAACTAGAGTGGTCTAAATACCCACTTTAAAAAGCTAGCTGAAAAAAATATGCCTTATCCATACTATGGGCTAATATGCTGCCTTTTAAAATTATATTAAAGAGAGAAAAGAGAAAAGAAGTCCTTGGTACAGTGTTATTGGATAACACAAATAGCATATAAATACATTCACATTCTGAATGGTACATAAATATTACCAAAACTGAGATTGTATTTGATATCAATTTTTCTAAACTATTGAATAAAGAACAGGAATAGACTTGTATTAAGGGAAAGTCCATGAACTTGTAAATTCCTCATGTTCATTTAGAAGTTTGTTATTTCCAGGCTATAGTTAGAATACTGACACCCTGAATAATATAATAATATGCGTGCTCACTCACGTCCAACTCTTTTCGACCCCATGGACTCTAGCCCGCCAGGCTTCTCTGTCCATGGGATTTCCAGGCAAGAATACTGGAGTGGGCTGACGTGTCCTCCTCCAGGGGATTTTCCTGACCCAGGGATCACACCCACATCTCTTGCATCTCCGGCATTGGCAGGTGGATTCTTTACCACTAGTGCCCCCTGGAAAGCCTGACACCCTGAACTGGAAGCTAAACAATCAGGATTCCAGCCCTGGCTTTGCCCTGATGAACTGTGTGACCTTGGCAAGACCCTTCTCTCTGGGTCTCAGTTTTCCCATCTGTGAATTGGGAATAATGCCAAATTTAAGGACAGGTTGCAAGACTCAAATGAAAGTGACTCAGAAAATAGGGGCTTTATAAAATAAAGAGTTCCTACAAGGGGCTAGGAACAGGAAGGAGGAGGAGAGGAGGAAGTAGGGAATAATGAAAAAATCCATGGAGTAAGACTGGGGAGAGAGGCTTAGAAGGGAGAGAAAGAGACAGACAAAGAAGAGAGACTAAGAAGCAAACTTCTTCCAAACCAAACATTCAGCCTGGGGCTAAGGGGATGCCCTGTCTCCAACCAGTTCTAAAAAAGCGCTTGTAACTGCAAAAGGGGGAATTCCCTGTCAGTCCAGTGGTTACGGCTCAGTGCGCCCACTGCAGGGAACACAGGCTCAATCCCTGAAGAGAACTAAGATCCCACAGGCCACGCAGTGCATCCCCCCCACCAAAAAATAAATAAATAAATAAAGTAAAAGTAAAGCGTTATCCTTCCTCATATCCCTTCCCTGCCCTCAACCATCACCTTTGCCACCTCTAATCCCCCTCACCTATGCTCTCAGAAAGGAACCCAAATGTCTCTTGAAGCCCACCTACCTTAAAAACTGCTAAACCAGAACAAGTGAGGCCTCCCTCCCAAGGGCAGCCCCCAGACCTCACCCCCACCCCAGGGCAAGAAGGTGGGGTACAGCGAGGCCAAAAGACCAAAGGCCCTCCCTCCTAGCTGGATGCAAGGCAGATGTTTGGGGAAGAGGGACGGCAGCCAGGCCTAATGGAAGGGACCAATCAGCCACTCGGAGCCCCACAGGCCCAGGGGTGACAAGACCAGCACCCTAGCAGGACAGGCTTCTAGCTGAGTGGTCAGGGCTAGAGTCCTAACCTCTCTGAACTTCCTTCTCCTCTGAAAATGGGGATGACAACCACACCTTGCAAAGTGTCCTGCAGATAATGGAGGTACCGGGGCTTATTCTCTTGGCCTCCCCACCTCCCCAAAGTTTCTAAGGGTGTAGAGCCCGGGGACTGTTGAGGCCTCAGGGCTGGAAAGTGAACCCACTGTCTGGGAAGCATTAACTCTACTCCTGCCACCCCAGGCAGGAAGAAATAAAGTCAGAGGTGAACCAGAGCCTGGAAAGGGAAGGCAGACCTTTCAGGGAGGGGGCCACCACCGGCTTCCCTATCCCGCCAGCCCCCATCCTCTGCCAGGCTTACCTGTAAATGGGGCCATACTTCTGGAAGTTCTCGATGTGGCGAAAGTGGATTCTCTGTGAGCTCTTCTTCCTCCAGAAATGGTACAGGTTAATCCAGCCGTTGTCACCAGGGGAGGGGATCTCACTGTAGGGGCGAGGGGTCCTCGTGGAGATGCCAGCTCCCTCTCCAGTGCCCACCCTGTGGTGGCCCCAGCCCTCCCTGCCCGTGTTCAGGAGGGGTGGGCAGGCTTTGACCAGGGCTGAGCGGAGGGGAAGCCCCCTGGCCAGCATGCTGCCCCTACAGCTGCCTCTGTCCCTGCCCGTACTGCAGCATGTGACTCTGGCCCTGGGGCCCTGGGACCCAGCTTATAATCACCAGCTCAAGGCTAAATGAGAAGCTGACAGGGAGGTCAGCTTCCTCCAGCTGACTCCAGCCCACACAGCTCCTCCCAGACTCAGTACTGTAAAGGAAAGAATGTAGCCCATCATTTCAGTTCTACAAACATCAAGCATCAGCCACAGTGGTCACCTACCTGAGGGAACTCCCTCCCTCAGTGCACCCTGAGGAGACTTCAGGATGAAGAAAAACAGAAAGCATTTGCATTGTACTGGTCCCTAGGTAAGATGTTTATCTAAGGGAAAATTTCCATGACCCCAGATTCTTGCACACATAACTTCTCTGGTGGCTGTCAGTAAAAAATCCACCTGCAATGCAGGAGACGAGGGTTCAGCCCTCGGGTTAGGAAGATCCCAGGGAGAAGGAAATGGCAACGCACTCTAGTATTCTTGCCTAGAAAATCCCATGGACAGCGGAGCTTGGTGGGCTTCAGTCTATGGGGTCTCAAAAGAGTCAGACAGGACTTAGTGACTAAACAACAACATATATAGAAAAACACTAAAATCATTCACTTGAGGTGTCTGTTGTTTGGGATTAGCAGTAATCTTTTTATGACTACATATTCATCCCCCTTCTCCCGGCAAAAAAAAAAAAAAAAGATTGATATAAACCCTATATTTTCCCTTACTTCTTTGGAACAGATCATTGGAGCTGGCTGAGAGCAGTCTCCTAGGCCGAAGTCCTGTAGGGGAGCAAAATCTGCCACCCAAAATATCTCTTTAGAATGCAGATTACTTAAAAATGAAAACAATCAAAGCCCAAAAGACTTAGGAAAAATTGACCTTCCCTCTAACTGCCTGAAGAATTTAAACAGAGGGCCTGTTTCAGGAATCTACCAGGGACATCTACAGAGAATATGGTCTTGGAGATGGAGATGAGACCCCTCTGTATCCCATTATCTCTGCATGGGCCAGCAAACATCTATTTACCAATCATTTGCTATTCCATCTCCATGCCTCTTCAAACCCCTTAAGCCCATACCTCCAACATCTTCTTTTACGGGAAAAACACAAGATACTGGCCCCAGATAGCTGAGATACAAATGAAAAGAATTATTTCAGTGAGCCCAGACTCTTATAGTTGTTGTTGTTTAGCCGCTCAGTTGTGTCTAGCTCTGCAAACCCTTTGATTGCAGCATGCCAGGCCTCCCTGTCCTTTACCATCTCCCAGAGCTTGCTCAAACTCATGTCCATTGAGTCGGTGATGCCATCCAACCATCTCGTCCTCTGTCATCCCCTTCTCCTCCTGCCTTCAACCTTTCCCAGCACCAGGGTCTTTTCTAATGAGTCAGCTTTTCGTATCAGGTGGCCAAAATATTGGAGCTTCAGCTTCAGCATCAGTCTTTCCAATGAATATTCAGGGTTGATTTCCTTTAGAATTGACTTGCTTGATTTCCTTGCAGTCCAAGGGACTCTCTCCAACATCACAGTTCAAAAGCATGAGTTCTTCAGCACTCAGCCTTCTTATTGTCCAACTCTCACATCCATACATGACTACTGGAAAAACCATAGCATTGACTATATGGACCTTTGTCGGCAATGTCTCTGGTTTTAATAGGCTATCTCGGTTTGTCATAGCTTTTCTTCCAAGGAGCAAGTGTCTTTTATTTTCATGGCTGTAGTCACCTTCCTCAGTGATTTTGGAGCCCAAGAAAATAAAGTTATTCACTGTTTCCATGATTTCCGCATTTATTTACCATGAAGTGATGGGACTGGATGCCATGATCTTCATCTTTTGAATGTTGAGTTTTAAGCCAGCTTTTAACTTTCCTCTTTCACCTTCATCAAGGGGCTCTTTAGTTCCTCTTCACTTTCTGCCATGAGGATGATGTCATTTGTACATATGAAGTTATTGATATTTCTCCTGGCAATCTTGGTTCCGGGAATCAAGTTTGTGCTTCATTCAGCCCGGCATTTCACATGATGTACTCTGCATATAAGTTAAATAAGCAGGGTGACTATATACAGCCTTGACGTACTCCTTTCCCAATTTTGAACCAGTCCGTTGTTCCAGGTACGGTTATAACTGTTGCTTCTTGCATACAGGTTTCTCAGGAGGCAGGTAAGATGGCTTGATATTCCCATCTCTTTAAGTGCATGGGGATGACCCAGAGAGATGTTATGGGGAGGGAGGTGGGAGGGGGGTTCATGTTTGGGAACGCATGTAAAAATTAAAGATTTTAAAATTTAAAAAATAAAAAACTAAAAAAAAAAAAAAAAAAGAATTTTCCACAGTGTTATGATTCACACAGTCGAAGGCTTTAGCATAGTCAGTGAAGCAGAAGTAGACTCTAACTTTCCCATGTATAGAAAAGTGCTAAATTCATTAACTTAGGATATCTGGTTTCCTTTAATTATATCATTTTGATGTTCAGACTACATGCCCTTTGTTACAAAACTTCTATATAACCTGGCTCCTCACCTCACCTCCTCAGAGAAGTTCTCTCCCAGGCTTAAAGTCCTAAAAGTTCCCACCAAATAAAAACATATTTCTCAACTTTTAGGTTGTGACTATTTTTTAATTAGACAGTATTTAAGGTGAAAGTTTCAAGTATTTCAGCGTGTTAGTTTTTCTGGATCTCTCCCATTTATGTGTGTTGTTAAACTCCGTTTTATTTTCTTCTGATGAGACATCAGTCTCATGTCAATTTCATTCTTAGACCAGCAAGAGGAACCTAGAAGGGCAGAGGAAAATTTCTTCCTCCCCAAGAGCTGGCAACAAGGGTGGGATGCAGCTTTACTGGCTGGACACTACTCACTTCAAAGCTGCTACAGTTAAGAGACCCTAGAATGACTGACAAAATTTAAGAATTCTTACTATGCCTGTCTCCTGAATCTCTATCTTCTAGATCTATTGGAAACAAGAGTGGTAAGTTATTCTCTTTCCTAAAATAGATTATCTGGAGAAAACAGATATAGAGCTAGCTGGATTTGGCGACTCTTGGCTTGAAATTTGGCAGAGTACTCTTGATTTGTTGATTCTTTTCCTCTCAGAAGTTGTCACTGTTTTCCTTGTCTGTTTTTTGTGTCCTTTGTCCTAAGGAAGAAAATCATTCATCTGATTAGGTTTTCCTTTCGTCTTGTTCTGTGTCTTGAGAGCTTGGCTTGTAAACCAGTGAGAATACTCTCTATTTTCTCTACCATCTCTGGCAGGTGCACTTTTGCGGTTGTTGTTCAGACACGAAGTCTAATCTGTCTCTTTGTGGTCCCATGGGTTACAGCATGCCAGGCTCCTCTGTCCTCTACTATCTCCTGGAGTTTGCTCGAATTCATGACTATTGAGTTGGCGACGCTATCCAACCATCTCATCCTCTATCGCCCCCTTCTCTTCCTGCCTTCAGTCTTTCCCAGCATCAGAGTCTTTCCCAATGAGTGGACACATCCCATCAGGTGGCCAATGTTTGGAGCTTCAGCTTCAGCATCGGTCCTTCCAATGAATATTCAGGATTTATTTCCTCTAGGATTGACTGGTTTGATCTCCTTGCAGTCCGAGGGGCTCTCAAGAGTCCTCTCTAGCAACTCATTTTGAAAACGTCAATTCTTTGGTGCTCAGCCTTCCTTATGGCCCAGCTCTCACAAGGTGCACCTAGCAGTGTGCACTTGGGAGCCAGCTGAATAGACTGGGATTCTTAGCAGTCTCTTGGTCCAGCTGTGCCAATTCTCAGGGGACTTTGTCATATGGAGTCTCAGTCCATATGGGCCTTTGTTATCTCAACCCTCATTGCTTTATTAGTGAGGTAACAAAAGTCTTTAATTTCTCAGACTATATTTGAGACTGAACTTTCTGGATCTTGTGAAGACTGAATTCTCTACACTCTCTTGTGGGGATGTCTCTTGCATTTTGTTGGTTTGAGTCACTATTAAGATCCTTGTCAATGGCCAGATGATGGATCCTTTAAATTGGAAAAGCTTCTAAAGTGATAAAATATTTTACAGAGCTCTCATCATAAGTACCTGTTTTATTGGTACCTATTAAAAAGAATAAATTAAGAGGGTAGATACAAAGAAATATAGCAACTAACTTTAAGAAATCCTTGATGAGAAAAAAAGGAAAACAAAACCAAAAAGAGTTTGGAAAGCCTTAAGGAGTTTGGTGTCTCAGTTTTCCCTCATGGGGAACAAGGTGGAAATTTTAAGGGGTTATTTAAAAATAAGATAAATAAAACAAATATTGTAAGTGGTAGAATAAAGAGAAATCAAAAGGGAAGAGTTACTGGACCCCTCAGGCAGAATGAAAATCTTTAGATATTTATTAACTAATCGGATAAATAAAACAGACATTGATGGGATTAAAACAAAGGTTTTAGGTTTTCCTAACACTGGGTGGGTCAATGAGATCCCCCCTCCCCTGGTCTCCCCAAACATTCAGTTCAGTTCAGTCGCTGAGTCGTATTCAACTCTTTGCAACCCCATGGACCACAGCATGCCAGGCCTTCCTGTCCATCACCAACTCCCAGAGTTTACCCAAACTCATGTCCATTGAATCGGTGATGCCATCCAACCATCTTATCCTCTGTTGTCCCCTTCTCCTCCTGCCTTCAATCTTTCCCAGCATCAGGGTCTTTTCAAATAAGTCAGTTCTTCCCATTAGGTGGCCAGAGTATTGGAGTTTCAGCTTCAACATCAGTCCTTCCAATGAACACTCAGGACTGGTCTCCTTTAAGATGCTCTGGATGGATCTTCTTGCTGTCCAAGGGACTCTCAAGAGTCTTCTCCAACACCACAGTTCAAAAGCATCAATTCTTCAGCACTCAGCTTTCTTTATAGTCCAGCTCTCACATCCATACATGACTACTGGAAAAACCATAGCCTTGACTAGACGGACCTTTGTTGACAAAGTAATGTCTCTGCTTTTTATTTTTATTATTATTTTTTTTACTTTACAATATTGTATTGGTTTTGCCATACATCAACATGAATCCGCCACGGGTGTACACGTGTTCCCCATCCTGTACCCACCTCCCACCTCCCTCCCCATACCATCCCTCTGGGTCATCCCAGTGCACCAGCCCTGAGCATCCTGTACCATGTATCGAACCTGGACTGGCAATTTGTTTCACATATGATATTATACATGTTTCAATGCCATTCTCCCAAATCATTCCACCCTTGCCCTCTCCCACAGAGTCCAAAAGACTGTTCTATACATCTGTGTCTCTTTTGCTGTCTCACATACGGGGTTATCGTTACCATCTTTCTAAATTCCATATATATGCATTAGTATACTGTATTGGTGTTTTTCTTTCTGGCTTACTTCACTCTGTATAATAGGCTCCAGTTTCATCCACCTCATTAGGACTGATTCAAATGTATTCTTTTTAATGGCTGAGTAATACTTCATTGTGTATATGTACCACAGCTTTCTTATCCATTCATCTGCCAATGGACATCTAGGTTGCTTCCATGCCCTGGCTATTATAAATAGTGCTGTGATGAACACTGGGCTACACGTGTCTCTTTCAATTCTGGTTTCCTCGGTGTGTATGCCCAGCAGTGGGATTTCTGGGTCGTATGGCAGTTCTATTTCCAGTTTTTTAAGGAATCTCCACACTGGTCTCCATAGTGGCTGTACTAGTTTGCATTCCTACCAACAGTGTAAGAGGGTTCCCTTTTCTCCACACCTTCTTCAGCATTTATCACTTGTAGATTTTTGGATGGCAGCCATTCTGACTGGCGTGAAATCGTACCTCATTGTGGTTTTGATTTGCATTTCTCTGATAATGAGTGATGTTGAGCATCTTTTCATGTGTTTGTTAGCCATCTGTATGTCTTCTTTGGAGAAATGTCTGTTTAGTTCTTTGGCCCATTTTTTGATTGGGTTGTTTATTTTTCTGGAATTGAGCTGCAGGAGTTGTTTGTATATTTTTGAGATTAATTCTTTGTCAGTTGCTTCATTTGCTATTATTTTCTCCCATTCTGAAAGCTGTCTTTTCACCTTGCTTATAGTTTCCTCTGTTGTGCAGAAGCTTTTCATTTTAATTAGTTCCCGTTTGTTAATTTTTGCTTTTATTTCCAATATTCTAGGAGGTGGATCATAGAGGATCCGGCTGTGATTTATGTGAGTGTTTTTCCTATGTTCTCCTCTAAGGGTTTTATAGTTTCTGGTCTTACGTTTAAATCTTTAATCCATTTTGAGTTTATTTTTGTGTACGGTGTTAGAAAGTGTTCTAGTTTCATTCTTTTACAAGTGGTTGATCAGTTTTCCCAGCACCACTTGTTAAAGAGATTGTCTTTAATCCATTGTATATTCTTGCCTCCTTTGTCAAAGATAAGGTGTCCATAGTTAAGGTGCGTGGATTTATCTCTGGGCCTTCTATTTTGTTCCATTGATCTATATTTCTGTCTTTGTGCCAGTACCATACTGTCTTGATGACTGTGGCTTTGTATTAGAGCCTGAAGTCAGGCAGGTTGATTCCTCCAGTTCCATTCTTCTTTCAAGATTGCTTTGGCTATTCGAGGTTTTTTGTATTTCCAAACAAATTGTGAAATTATTTGTTCTAGCTCTGTGAAAAATACCGTTGGTAGCTTGAAAGGGATTGCATTGATACTATAGATTGCTTTGGGTAGTATACTCATTTTCACTATATTGATTCTTCCGATCTATGAACACAGTATATTTCTCCATCTATTAGTGTCCTCTTTGATTTCTTTCACCAGTGTTTTATAGTTTTCTATATATAGGTCTTTAGTTTCTTTAGGTAGATAAATTCTTAAGTATTTTATGCTTTTCGTTGCAATGGTGAATGAAATTGTTTCCTTAATTTCTCTTTCTACTTTCTCATTATTAGTGTGTAGGAATCAAGGGATTTCTGTGTGTTGATTTTATATCCTGTGACTTTACTATATTCATTGATTAGCTCTAGTAATTTTCTGGTGGAGTCTTTAGGGTTTTCTATTTAGAGGATCATGTCATCTGCAAACAGTGAGAGTTTTACTCCTTCTTTTCCAATTTGGATTCCTTTTATTCCTTTTTCTGCTCTGATTGCTGTGGCCAAAACTTCCAAAACTGTGTTGAATAGTAGCGGTGAAAGTGGGCACCCTTGTCTTGTTCCTGACTTTAGGGGAAATGCTTTCAATTTTTCACCATTGAGGATAATGTTTGCTGTGGGTTTGTCATATATAGCTTTTATTATGTTGAGGTATGGTCCTTCTATTCCTGCTTTCTGGAGAGTTTTTATCATAAATAGATGTTGAATTTTGTTAAAGGCTTTCTCTGCATCTATTGAGATAATCATATGGCTTTTATTTTTCAATTTGTTAATATGGTGTATTACATTGATTGATTTGTGGATATTGAAGAATCCTTACATCCCTGGGATAAAGCCCACTTGGTCATGGTGTATGATCTTTTTAATGTGTTGTTGGATTCTGATTGCTAGAATTTTGTTGAGGATTTTTGCATCTATGTTCATCAGTGATATTGGCCTGTAGTTTTCTTTTTTTGTGGCATCTTTGTCAGGTTTTGGTATTAGGGTGATGGTGGCCTCATAGAATGAGTTTGGAAGTTTACCTTCCTCTGCAATTTTCTGGAAGAGTTTGAGTAGGATAGGTGTTAGCTCTTCTCTAAATTTTCGGTAGAATTCAGCTGTGAAGCCATCTGGACCTGGGCTTTTGTTTGCTGGAAGGTTTCTGATTACAGTTTCAATTTCCATGCTTGTGATGGTCTGTTAAGATTTCTATTTCTTCCTGGTTCAGTTTTGGAAAGTTGTACTCTTCTAAGAATTTGGCCATTTCTTCCACATTGTCCATTTTATTGGCATATAATTGCTGATAGTAGTCTCTTATGATCCTTTGTATTTCTGTGTTGTCTGTTGTGATCTCTCCATTTTCATTTCTAATTTTATTGATTTGATTTTTCTCCCTTTGTTTCTTGATGAGTCTGGCTAATGGTTTGTCAATTTTATTTATCCTTACAAAGAACCAGCTTTTGGCTTTGTTGATTTTTGCTATGGTCTCTTTTGTTTCTTTTGCATTTATTTCTGCCCTAATTTTTAAGATTTCTTTCCTTCTACTAACCCTGGGGTTCTTCATTTCTTCCTTTTCTAGTTGCTTTAGGTGTAGAGTTAGGTTATTTATTTGACTTTTTTCTTGTTTCTTGAGGTATGCCTGTATTGGTATGAACCTTCCCCTTAGCACTGCTTTTACAGTGTCCCACAGGTTTTGGATTGTTGTGTTTTCACTTTCATTCATTTCTATGCATATTTGGATTCCTTTTTTGATTTCTTCTGTGATTTGTTGGTTATTCAGAAGCGTGTTGTTCAGCCTCCATATGTTGGAATTTTTAATAGTTTTTCTCCTGTAATTGAGATCTAATCTTACTGCATTGTGGTCAGAAAAGATGCTTGGGATGATTTCAATTTTTTTGAATTTACCAAGGCTAGATTTATGGCCCAGGATGTGATCTATCCTGGAGAAAGTTCTGTGTGCACTTGAGAAAAAGGTGAAATTCATTGTTTTTGGGTGAAATGTCCTATAGATATCAATTAAGTCTAACTAGTCTATTGTATCATTTAAAGTTTGTGTTTCTTTGTTAATTTTCTGTTTAGTTGATCTATCCATAGGTATGAGTGGGGCATTAAAGTCTCCCACTATTATTGTGTTATTGTTAATTTCCCCTTTCATACTTGTTAGCATTTGTCTTACATATTGGGGTGCTCCTATGTTGGGTGAATATATATTTATAATTGTTATATCTTCTTGGATTGATCATTATGTAGTGTCCTTCTTTGTCTCTTTTCACAGCCTTTGTTTTAAAGTCGATTTTATCTGATATGAGTATTGCTACTCCTGCTTTCTTTTGGTCTTTATTTGCGTGGAATATCTTTTTCCAGCCCTTCACTTTCAGTCTGTATGCATCCCTTGTTTTGAGGTGGCTCTCTTGTAGACAACATATATAGGGGTCTTGTTTTTATATCCATTCAGCCAGTCTTCGTCTTTTGGTTGGGGCATTCAACCCATTTACGTTTAAGATAATTATTGATAAGTATGATCCCGTTGCCATTTACTTTATTGTTTTGGGTTCGAGTTTAAACACCCGTTTTGTGTTTCCTGTCTAGAGAAGATCCTTTAGCATTTGTTGGAGAGCTGGTTTGGTGGTGCTGAATTCTCTCAGCTTTTGCTTGTCTGTAAAGCTTTGATTTCTCCTTCATATTTGAATGAGATCCTTGCTGGGTACAGTAATCTGGGCTGTAGGTTCTTTTCTTTTTTTTTTTTTTTAATTTAGAGAATACTTTATTAGTTTCTGTAATCAAACCCATGTAGATAAGACCTTACATATTTAATACAGTGTGTTACCCCTGTACAAATGGAAAAAATTATGTTTAACGTTTCTAGACCAATATGGCTGTTAATTTCTGTACAATGCCAACCCAACACGGTACAACTGGGATACTTTTTCATTCATCACTCTAAGTATGTCCTGCCATTCCCTCCTGGCCTGAAGAGTTTCTATTGAAAGATCAGCTGTTATCCTTATGAAAATCCCCTTGTGTGTTATTTGTTGTTTTTCCCTTGCTGCTTTTAATATTTGTTCTTTGTGTTTAACCTTTGTTAATTTGATTTATATGTGTCTTGTGGTGTTTCACCTTGGGTTTATCCTGTTTGGGACTCTCTGGGTTTCTTGGACTTGGGTGATTATTTCCTTCCCATTTTAGGGACCTTTTCAACTATTATCTCAAGTATTTTCTCATGGTCTTTCTTTTTGTCTTCTTCTTCTGGGACTCCTATGATTTGAATGTTGGGGCATTTAACATTGTCCCAGAGGTCTCTGAGATTGTCCTCATTTCTTTTAATTCGTTTTTCTTTTTTCCTCTCTGACTCATTTATTTCTACCATTCTATCTTCTACTTCACTAATCCTATCTTCTGCCTCCATTATTCTACTATTTGTTCCCTCCAGAGTGTTTTTGATCTCATTTATTGCACTATTCATTATATATTGATTCTTTTTTATTTCTTCCAAGTCCTTGTTAAACCTTTCTTGCATCTTCTCAATCCTTGTCTCCAGGCTGTTTATCTGTGATTTCATTTTGTTTTCAAGATTTTGGATCATTTTCACTATCATTATTTGGAATTCTTTATCAGGTAGGTTCCCTATCTCTCCCTCTTTTGTTTGGTTTGGTGGGCATTTATCCTGTTCCCTTACCTGCTGGGTATTCCTCTGTCTCTTCATCTTGTTTATATTGCTATGTTTGGGGTGGCCTTTCTGTATTCTGGCAGTTTGTGAAGTTCTCTTTATTGTGGAGTTTCCTCACTGTGGGTGGGGTGTACAGGTGGCTTATCAAGGTTTCCTGGTTAGGGAAGCTTGTGTGGGTGTTCTGGTGAGTGGAGCTGGATTTCTTCTCTCTGGAGTGCAATAAAGTGTCCAGTAATGAGCTATGAGATGTCAGTGGGTTTGGAGTGACTTTGGGCAGCCTGTATATTGAAGCTCAGGGCTATGTTCCTGTGTTGCTGGAGAATCTGCGTGGTATGTCTTGCTCTGGAACTTGTTGGCCTTTGGGTGGTGCTTGGTTTCAGTGTAGGTACGGAGGCATTTGATGAGCTCCTGTTGATTAATATTCCCTGGAGTCAGGAGTTCTCTGGTGTTCTCAGGATTTAGGCTTAAGCTTCCTGCTTCTGGTTTTCAGTCTTATTTTTACAGTAGCATCAAGACTTCTCCATCTATACAGCACCATTGATAAAACATCTCCTTTCAAAGACAATGGGCTGCTTTTCTGGGTGCCTGATGTTCTCTGCTAGCATTCAGAAGTTGTTTTGTGGAATTTTCTCAGCGTTCATATGTTCTTTTGATGAATTTGTCGGGGAGAAAGTGGTCTCCCCATTCTATTCCTCTGCCATCTTAGGACCACCTCCTCTCTGCTTTTTAATATGCTATCTAGGTTGGTCATAACTTTCCTTCCAAGGAGTAAGCGTCTTTTAATTTCATGGCTGCAATCACCATCTGCAGTGATTTTGGAGCCCCCCAAAATAAAGTCTGACACTGTTTCCACTGTTTCCCCATCTATTTCCCATGAAGTGATGGGAACAGATGCCATGATCTTAGTTTTCTGAATGTTGAGCTTTAAGCCAGCTTTTTCACTCTCCTCCTTCACTTTCATCAAGAGGCTTTTTAATTCCTCTTCACTTTCTGCCATAAGGGTGGTGCCATCTGCAAATCTGAGGTTATTGATATTTCTCCCTGCAATCTTGATTCCAGCTTGTGCTTCTTCCAGCCCAGCGTTACTCATGATGTACTCTGCATATAAGTTAAATAAGCAGGGTGACAATATACATACAGCCTTGACGTACTCCTTTTCCTATTTCGAACCAGTCTGTGTTGCATGTCCAGTTCTAACTATTGCTTCCTGACCTGCATATAGGTTTCTCAAGAGGCAGGTCAGGTGGTCTGGTATTCCCATCTCTTTCAGAATTTTCCACAGTTTCTTGTGATCCACACAGTCAAAGGCTTTGGCATAGTCAATAAAGCAGAAATAGCTGTTTTTTCTGGAACTCTGTTGCTTTTTCAATGATCCAGTAGATATTAGCAATTTGATCTCTGGTTCTTCTGCCTTTTCTAAAACTAGCTTGAACATCTGGAAGTTCATGGTTCATGTATTGCTGAAGCCTGGCTTGGAGAATTTTGAGCATTACTTTACTAGTGTGTGAGATGAGTGCAATTGTGGTGTAGTTTGAGCTTTCTTTGGCATTGCCTTTCTTTGGGGTTGGAATTCTGGTCAGATTTTTCAGTGTATTTTTTTTCCAGTTTTTAAATTTTTCTAAATTGGGAGTAAACAGAGTGGACTTGTTTATAAAAATTTAAAAACTGGAAGAAAAAAGTATACACTGAAAAATCTGACCAGAATTACTTACAGCGACAGCTAGACCAATTAGTCAAGTTAAAGACTGACCAAAGAGCCTGAGTCCCTTGGCTCCATCCTTCAGTGATGACCCAAAGCCTTTTACACTGGAGTAGACAAAATACCAGGGGACATCGGAACTATCACAACATTGTTAATTGGCTATACTCCAATATTTTAAAAAGTTTTTAAAAAATAGCCAGAGGATAAAACTTTCTGGGACTCATTGCAAAACTGAGTCCCCCCCTAAAACTGAGTTCCCCTACCAAGTTTTTGATTAACTTCTCTGTCCAAAACGCTATTCTCTTTCTTGTCCCATTCCTGTTCCCCCCACAACTGAGGAATATCAAAGCAAAGAGGAGATTAAAACTGAGCAAGATCCTGTCAGACCTTCCCAGTGACAAGACCCCTCTGTGTCCCCCACTTCTTGTTTGTAGAAAAAGCTTTCATCTCCTAGACCTTCCCTGAGTTCCAAACAGCAGGTTCAAGAAGTTAGCAACTAGAGAAGTGAGGGAATGCAAAATCAAATGAAAATCTCTCCATCAAGAAAAAGAATGGTAACTTACACAAATAGTTCAGTAATAAAAGAATCTTGGCTCTTCCTCAAGGGCTCTAGATAACCATCTGATTCAGAGCTTTGAGTTGTTTTGCAGAAACTAAAACCCTCCCCTGGCAAAGGAAAGAGACTCACTGACCACAAGGACATGGACCCCAGACTGGCTGGAATCAGAAGGTGGATGATAAAAATTCCTGAAATATCACCCTGTTGCCTCACAACCAGCCAATCAGAAGAAAGTCCACAAGCTGCACCCATCACCCCTAATGTTGCCTTTGAAAACACTTTCCTGAAAGCCCTTGGGGAGTTCAGGTCTTTTGAGCAAAAACTACCCGCTTTCATTGCCGGTGCTCTGCAATAAACTCTGTACTTTCTTTCACAACAATCCAGTGTCAGTAAATTGGCTTTGCTGTGGAGTCAGCTGCTGCTGCTAAGTCGCTTCAGTCGTGTCTGACTCTGTGCGACCCCATAGACGGCAGCCCACCAGGCTCCCCGTCCCTGGGATTCTCCAAGCAAGAACACTGGAGTGGGTTGCCATTTCATTCTCCAATGCATGAAAGTGAAAAGTGAAAGAGAAGTTGCTCAGTCATGTCCGACTCTTCGAGACCCCGTGGACTGCAGCCTACCAGGCTCCTCCGTCCATGGGATTTTCCAGGCAAGAGTACTGCAGTGGGGTGCCATTGCCTTCTCCAGTGGAGTCAGGCAAAGGAACCCAAATTTGGTTCAGTAGCAGCTGTAAGACCAGGACCTACTGATGGGGTCCTAATGGAGGCTATGGTTAAAAGAGTAGGAGTTAACAGAATTGAGATGAAAGTTTCTAGGGAAACTGAAATATCTGAATGGGCTTTTTGTATGATGGTGGCGTCTCTTTTGCCTGATTTGAACAGAGGAGCCTGGCAGGCTACAGGCCATGGGGTCACAAAGAGTGAAACACGACTGAGCAACTGAACAACAACAGTCGTGGGGACAGACATTGTGCCTCACTGGGAAATGTTTCCCCACCTGTAACACAGGGCGCAGAAATCCAGCCTCAGGCAATGTTAATTAAACACGCTGAAGAAACTAGTAGGGATGACTGAACCCATACAATGTGAGGTAAAAACTGGGGATTCACATTGTGTGGGTTCAGTTGCCCCTACTAATATCAAGGGGTTAAAATGAGCAATAGTGAATGAAAGCTTTTTGCCCATAGGGTGAATTGATCTGGGGTTGATTTATGTGCTTGGAAAAGGGGTCTTTGTTGAATTTCTTGTGCAAACTTTTGAAGGCATAGTACACTGAACTCTAAAGTTTTAGAACATAAAAATCTTTTGATTTCCCATTTAGTTGAAACTCTCACTGATATAAAGAAGCAAAGTGAGAAAAAATGTAGTTGGGCAAATCAATCTTTTGATATCATTTAGACAGCAGTCCACTTCTTTGGGGAATTGAAAGTAACTGTCTTTGTCTTGAAAACTCTACAAAGTCAGAAATATAACTAGACTGAGCCTAGTTGACTTGGATCGGGTAAAACTTGAAACCAAAGAAGAGACCTTTTAAAAAATATAAATTGCTGGAGTTCTCCCTTACCCAAAAACTAGTTCACAGGGTTTCCCTAGTGGTTCAGTGCTAAAGAATTCACCTGCCAATGCATGAGATGTGAATTTGATCCCTGGTCTGGGAATATCCCACTTGCTGCGGAGCAACTAAGCCCATGAGCCACAACTACTGAAGACTGGGCCACCTAGAGCCCCCTGCAGCAAGAGAAGACACTGCAAAGAGAAGCACTCGCGCCACAACTAGAGAGTAGACAGCGATCGCCGCAACTAGAGAAAAGCCTGCACGCAGCAACGGAGACCCAGCACAGCCAAAAGCAAATAAATGAAATTATTTTCAAAACACTAGTTCACAGCCTACGTAAGGATTTATTCAGGACAAATACCAATCTTAAAATTCCTTTCCACAAATAGTGAAAAGCCTTAGCCATCAGAGCAAATAAACTTAACTTATTCCAACTGCTATTTATAAACTAATGAGTTTTATACTGTTATGTCTGATTCACAACTAAAAGTTTTAAATGCAAGCTATAAGGTCTCTGGTTGTGTCTGTCTTCAAGTCTAAATGTGTACATTATAGATGTGGTAGTTTTCTACCTCTGGATGTATTGCCAAAATTAATTTGTAAAAGATCTCTATTTAATGGGCTTAAAAGTAAACACTTACAAATCAAATAACTCTAAATCTCAAAAGTGTAACAGAAACTAATCCAAACATTTTTCAGGTTCACACGTTCTGGGACTAGTGCACGCGAGCGTGCTCAGTCGTGTCTTACTCCTTGCAGTCCCAGGAATTGCAGCTCCTCTGTCTATAAACTTGTCCAGGCAAAAACACTGGAGTGGGTTGCCATTTCCTACTCCAAGGGTTCTAGGACTAATTTTTAGTAAATAAAAGCAAATGTTAAATTATTGGCTTAATTAAAATAAGCATGTTTTTACTGTTATCAGCATTAAATGTAAAACTTTTATTGTACTTAGGCTTACCACAAGCCAAATAAGCTTATGCTATCCCTGTTACAAAATCTATCAGCAAGAAAAATTGCTTGGGATGATGGGTGATTTTACGGAGAGAAAAAAAGTATTTCGGCAGAAACTATAACACAGCAGTTGTGGATGTTAGATTCCGGTTCTGTTTATTATCTTTGAGGTTTTTGTTTTTCCATCAGTAAGCTGGACTGGATCCTGAATTCTTAGGGTTTCCTCAAATATTTGACTATAGCTCTCCACACTCTTCCAATTTTTTTCCTACTTTGACTTGGAATCATTGAGAACTGAAACCGTCCTTTTTCCTGAAGCCCTGCAAACTAAAGCTCGATGATTGGATAGAAACTTCAGAGAAATCACCACAACAGCTCATGTTTAAACAGCTTTCACTTCTCTTGTTGTTGGGGCCACTCAGAAAGTTTACCTAAATACCTGACAGCATCGTCACAGACATTTCAAACTTCAGCAGGTGGTTCGACCCTCACACCTAGAAACCTTGACTGGTAGCTTTCAGGACTCAGACACTGGGTTTATATTAATAATTTGCTCCAATCACTAACCTTTGTTTTCCTCCACAGAAATGTCTCTTATTAAATACCTGATTGCTAGCACCTTATACACCTAACTTTGAGAATCCCCCTGTATCAGCATCTCCTAAAATGAGTCCTATTATCAGGACTACGAGAGATGGAACAGTCCACCAACTCAGCTTCTGGAATGTGAAACTTCTGAAAAATTTCAAAGGCAGGACTGCAAGGAAGCAAAACATGCCCAAAATATCTCTGAAATGCATATTGTTTCAAGACGGAAACAGAAGACTCAGGTAGAAGCGTTTCATTTTCTCCCAAATTCCCTGAAGAATTTAAATAGAAGGTCTGTTTCAGAAACAGACTTATTATCAGAAACATCTACAAACACAGGCTAAGTACCATGAGGTCACAGAGTCCAGCAATACTGAACAACTGGGCAGGCTCACATGCAGGCACCAGCACGTGCATGGGGGCGGGGGCAATGCTTGGAGATAGGAGACCACTCCATCCCATTGTCTCTGCTGCTGCTACTGCTAAGTCGCTTCAGTCGTGTCTGACTCTGTGCGACCCCATGGACTGCAGCCTACCAGGCTCCTCCGTTCATGGGATTTTCCAGGCAAGAGTACTGGAGTGGGGTGCCATATGGCCCATCAAACATTTATTTACCAAGCATTTGCTTTTCTATCTCCCTGCCCCTTCAAAGTCCTAAACTCCTTTCTTCAGCATCCTCTTTTGTCTTCAGTTGAAGATGGTATCTATGGTGAAGTTTTCAGCCATTTTGGCGACTTACTCAGTTTTCCTGGGTCTTTCCCATGTATTCATGTTACTAACTTCTTTTTATTTTCTCCTGTTAATCTGTCTCATGTCAATTTCATTCTTATACCAGGCAGAAGAACTTAAAAAGGTAAAGGAAAATTTCTTCCTCTCAACAGTCTTCAGGTAAGTCCCAAAATAAAACTGAAATCCACTGTTCTCACCTTGTGTGTGTGTGTGCCTTTTTTTTTTTTTTTTTTCAGTTGATAGTACAAAGGCTTGACCTGGAATTCCTGTAGTCAGAGAGGCTCCGCAAAGCACAGGAGACCCCTGTGTCTCTAAACTCAGTGCCAGCCCCAGTGGGCCCTTGTAATGATACAGAAATGGTTCAGATTTACGCCTGTCTTCTACTGGGGCCCTTTGCTAACCACCTCTGTTGTGGGACCTATTGGAACTGAATCCCCCTAAAACTGAGTTCCCTTACTGAGTTTATGATTAATCTTCTTTTTTTTAATGTATTTGGCTGTGTCAGGTCTTAGCTGTGGCACAGAGGATCTCCGCTGTGGTGCTCGGGCTTTTTTCTAGCTGTGTCGTGCAGGTTTATTTGCCCCACAGCATATGGGATCTCAGTTCCTCCACCAAGGATCAAATCTAAGTCCCATGCATTGAAAGGTGGGTTCTTAATCACTAGACCACACCAGGAAAGTCCCTGATTAATCTTTATGCCTAAAACTTTATTCCTTTTCTTTATCCCCTCTGACCTCAATCCTGTGCTAAACAGAGTTAAATGAATAAGTGTTATTGTCGATAACATCATTAATGTACTAAAATTTGCTGTTCTAGATATCATCATCAACGTAAAAACTCAAGTTGTTTCTTCAGGACAGGATAAGCTAACAGATCCCCAAGCCATAGAGAATTATAAACCAGGGACATCTTGATTCCCAAAACTAAATTCAAGAAATGCCACATAAGTGTCACAAGACCATGCTTCATTCCAGCCTCTTTGCTCGTCCCCATTTAAAAAACCTCTAACTTGGACTTCCCTGGTGGTACAGTGGATATGAATCCACCTGCCAATGCAGGGGACACAGGCTTGATCCCTAGTCCAGGAAAATCCCACATGTCAAGGAACAGCTAAGCCCAAGCATCACAAGTATTGAGCCCGTGCACCTAGAGTGCAGGCTCTGCAATGAGAGAAGCCACTGCACGGAGAAGCTGATGCATCGCAACTAGAGAAAGCCCGTGAACAGCAACACAGTCCTATCGCAACCCAAACTGAAATTAATTAGTTGATTAACAAAATGAATAAAAACCGCTAACTCAAAGACCAAGCAGAGTGGCTCTGAGGCTTGTATCTCACTCCCTTGCTTGGCACCCTGAAATAACCACTGTACTTTCTTTCACAACAGCCTGGTGTCAGCAGGTTGGCTTTGGTGCAAGTCAGGCAGGCAGACCCAAATTTGGTTCAGTAATGCTAGCTGCTGCAGGAATCTATAAGGTTGTGCAGACAGCCTGGTGTTGGGGTTAATGATGAGGGGCCCAAGAGGAGATTGGAGCCACCTTGCAACTTCGGGATGACATACATCTTAGTTGCCACCTCATTATTTCTATGCATATGATTATCAACTGTTTTTGTATAGTTCTATGATTTTTCAAGTTCTACTTTTTCTGCTCACAAAAAAAAATGCCTATACTTTCTGAAAATGTTGTAATTGACAGGTATTGTGATTATTTTTAAAGATATTATGATCTGTAAAAAATAAACTTAATTACAGTAATGCTTGCTCACTGTAGAACACTAAGGAAAAGGACAAACAAGAAAAATTGAAATCTCCTGAGCCTTTCATGTGGAGTGAAAGAAACCAGACATGAAAGGGTATATACTGTTAAATTCCATTTTGACAAAGTTCAAGAATTGGCAAAATGAATTTGTGCCGTTTAGAAGTGGTTCTCTTGTGGGATAGTAACTAGGAGAGGGGATGTAAGAACTTCCTGGGGTCCAGGGATGTTATCTGTCTTAATCTGTGTGTTCATATTTGTAAAAATTCACCTGAGCCATCAACTTGCAACATTAGTATTATCTGAAATATACACAATTAAAATATAAAGAAAAAGAATGGCCCTTTGCAAAGAGGAAACTGCCTCACCGAGTAGGAGTTAAATCCAAATCAAGCAGATCCCGGATCCCTAGGCAGAGTGGAAGGAAGTCCTTGGCTGAGGGTGAGCACTGCAGACAGAACACAGACGATCAGACCGGGGAGGGTAGCAGAAGCCCTGGTCCTGAGAAGCTGTGCCCAGCTGGTATGGAAGGGCAGCAGTTCACCCAATGGATTCCAGCAAGGATGACAGCATCGCCCTACCCGAACATCTGTCCTGCTGGCCCAGAAAGTGGCCATCAGACTCACTGTTTATGGAGCCAATGAATCAAAAACCGTCTTTTATCCAAAAAATGCTGGGGGACTTCCCTGGTGGCCCAGTGACTAAGACTCTATATTCCCAACGAAGGAGGCCCACGTTTGATCCCTGGTCAGGGAACTAGATGCCACTTACAGCAACTAAGAGCTTACAGGCCGCAACTAAAAATAAAAAGATCCCACATGCCGTAGTGAAGATGGAAGATCCCATTTGCCACAACTAAGACTCAAGACAGCCAAAAAACAAAATAACTGCTGGGCATCCAGGGCTGTGCTGTCCCAGGGACAAATGCCCACACATTGCTTTCTTTTTAGAGATTATCCATTTAAGAACCCACACCCCGTTTAGAGGCAAAAGCCAGAAGCTCCCTTTCCCAGCATCCCTTGTACCCAGTGGCAGGCCAATGACTTGGGCTCTACCAATCAAATGCCACCTTTGTGAAATGTTAGTGAGAAGCTAGTGACATGGAGAGGTAGCACCATGTGGAAGGTATCTGGCACCTGTTGTGGCAGAGACCTCCAGGTTGGGCAGCTGCAGTGTGTGAGCCTGGGGCAGAGGGGAGTGCAGGGGGAGGAAGGGCATGGGCAGGGATCAGTGGGTGGCCACCAAGGCAGCCCTGGGATATGATTCAACTGATGTTTCTGACACTGTGGCATCCAAGCCTGATTAACTTCCCTCTGAGAGATTTTGTGAATGACACAGTAACCCTTGATAAGTTCTTTCCCTGAGAAATACTAGCTGGAGTGAATTCTATTCTTGACAACTAAGCACTCTCAATGAATCAATAGTAAACACAATTGGCTTAAAGCTCAACATTCAGAAAACTAAGATCATGGCATCCGGTCCCATCACTTCATGGCAAATAGATGGGGAAACGGTGGAAACAGTGGCAGACTTTATTTTGGGGGGCTCCAAAATCACTGCAGATGGTGACTGTAGCCATGAAATTAAAAGATGCTTGCTCCTTGGAAGAAAAGCTATGACCAACATAGACAGCATACTAAAAAGCAGAGATATTACTTTGCCAACAAAGGTCCATCTAGTCAAGGCTACGGTTTTTCCAGTAGTCATGTATGGATGTGAGAGTTGGACTATAAAGAAAGCTGAGCACTGAAGAATTGATGCTTTTGAACTGTGGTGTTGGAGAAGACTCTTGAGAGTCCCTTGGACTTCACGGAGATCCAACCAGGCCATCCTAAAGGAAATCAGTCCTGAGTGTTCATTGGAAGGACTGATGTTGAAGCTGAAACTCCAATACTTTGGCCACTTAATGTGAAGAGCTGACTCACTGGAAAAGACTCTGATGCTGGGAAAGATTGAAGGCAGGAGGGGAAGGGGATGACAGAGGATGAGATGGTTGGATGGCATCACCAACTCAATGGACATGAGTTTGGATAAACTCTAGAAGTTTGTGATGGACAGGGAGGCCTGGTGTGCTGCAGTGCATGGGGTCACAAAGAGTTGGACATGATTAAGCGACTGAACTAAACTGAACTATTTTGGTAAAAGTCCATCACACTCCTACATGTCAATTGTCATTTACACCTAAATTAATAAAGCTAGGTTGGACCATTTTGTATCATCTTACTTTTAATTTATCCCCTATGATTTGTTATGGAGACATTCCGGGAACCAAAGAGAGAAGGTCTCATAACAAAGTACTTTTGAGGGACCTCCTTGGTGGCCCAGTGGTTAAGATTCTGCACTTCCAATGCAGGAGACAAAGATCTCACATGTTGTGGGACATGGCAAAAAAAAAAAAAAAACAAGAAGCAAAAAAAAGTGGTGTTTGATGAAAACAGGGGGCCATGGGTTTGTCATGGGGACTGCCTCTGTAATACCTGTCATTCTATCACACTAAGATAAACATAAGCCAAATGTCAACTGAAGAAAAAAACTGCACAACATGAGAGCTGTGAGGTCAGTTTTATTGGGAGACTTATTGAGGACTATAGCCCAGGACACAGCCTCTCAGACAGCTCTGAAGAACTGTGCCAAAGAGGTAAGGAGAGAAGTCAGTGTATACACGATTTTAGAGTCAGTGTATACACACATTTCGCTAGAAGGCTACTGTTAAGTCATGAGGAATGTTATCTCAGTAAATTAGTTCTTTTGTAAGTATGCAAGGTGGAGGAATCTGTGTTCAGACAATTTTCTTCTCAAAATATCTAACCTCTGGAGGCCTCCTATACTTGTTTTCCCAGACCACAGACTGCCTCATTCTTGGTCTTTGCCCTGAATTCCTTCCAGGATGAACTGTAGGTAGAACTTGATGGTGGACAAACATTTTGATGTATTTCCTTTAGTCCTGTTTCCTAGCTCCTCATCCGATTTTCAGGACCTTCCTTAGAAGGAGTGCATGGAAGGTTAAATGTTGAGATCTTGCTATTCTGACAATGCCTTTATTCTACTCTCAACCTTGATGGCGAGTTTAGCTGGATATAGAATCTTGGAACTGCTGTTGAGAAGTCCAAAGCCATTCTGATTCCTGAACCTTCACATTTGCCTTCTTTCTACACACCCCTCCCTCAACTGTTCATAGAACCTTCTCTTTATTTTGGTTGCTTCAAATTTCACAATGCATCTTGTCACCTTAGTTCTGGGGCTGGATCCTTGGTAAGCCCTTTTAATCTGGAAACTCACATCCTCAAATTCCTGGACATTTTCTTGTATAATTTATTTCATAATTTCTCCCTTTCAACTTCTCTTTTCTCTATTTCTAGATCTCCTAGTTGTTACATGTGAACCTCCTGGATTTATCTCCCTTTTTTTTCATCTTTTCTCTCCCATACTACATTTCTCTGTCTCTTCATTCCATCCAATGAGAGACTCTGTCCTTCAACTTCCAGTCTCACGGCTACTACAGCCATGAAATTAAAAGATGCTTGCTCCTTGGAAGAAAAGCAATGGTAAACCTAGACAGCATATTAAAAAACAGAGATATCACTTTGCCGACAAAGGCCCATCTAGTCAGAGCTATGGTTTTTCCAGTAATCATGTACAGATGTGAGTGTTGGACCATAAAGAAGGCTGAGCTTCAAAGAATTGATGCTTTTGAACTGTGGCGTTGGAGAAGACTCTTGACAGTCGCTTGGACAGCAAGGAGATCAAACCAGTCGATCCTAAAGGAAATCAACCCTGAATATTCTTTGGAAGGACTGATGCTGAAGCTGAAGAAGCTCCTATATTTTGACTACCTGATGAGAAGAGTCAATTCATTGGAAAAGATCCTGAGGCAGGGAAAGATTGAGGGCAAGAGGAGAAGGGGGCAACAGAAGACGAGATGGTTGGATGGCATGACTGACTCAATGGACATGAGTTTGAGCAAACTCAGGGAGATAGTGAAGGTCAGGGAAGCCTGGAGTGCTGCAGTTCATGGGGTGGCAGAGAGTCAGCATGACTTAGCAACTGAACAACAGCCAATTGTTTAGCTCCCTCAGGCCCTTTCCTGTGTCTGAATGTGGACACGTTACAGACCTGACAGCTTCTCTAATCTCTGAAGATACTAATCACAGGGTTGCTTTTTAAGTTTTTTTGTTTTCAATTTCCTTTTGTTCTCTGTACTATCTCTGTTTCCTCTGAGTTCCTTTTTCTATTTGTTTCAGTCTGTACTTTTCATGTCAGAAGTTTCCTCAAATGTCTACTGATTTTTGGCAGTTCCCTAGGAGTCCTGCCTTGACTCCAAATTTAACAATCAGGACCCGAAAGGCTGGGGCTTCCCTGGTGGCCCAGAGGGTAAGAATTTGCCTGCAAGGCAGGAGACCTGGGTTTGATCCCTGGGTTGGGAAGATCCCCTAGAGCAGGAAATGGAAACCCACTCCAGTATTCTTGCCTGGAGAATTCCATGGACTGAGGAGCCTGACAAGCTACAGTCCATGGGGTCGCGAAGAGTCAGCCACAGCTGAATGACTGAGCATACACACACACGCGCACACACACACACGCGCACACACACACACACAAGGCTGTCCAGTTTGGAGCAGGTGAACAAGGCTTGCCAAGCTGTGGCTTCAGGGCAAGGTCATGAGAGAGGACTCTGACAGATCTCCAGTGTCAGCGATTACAAGACTTTTCACTTAGGCTGATCATTTTCCCTAAGGAAGAATCTTGTACATTTTCAGTACAAGACATCTCACTCACTTCATTGCAGTTGGTATCCCCAGGCCCAGAGCCTTCTTGGTTCAATGAATCCAGGAAGTAAACTTCAACACTTTGACCCAGAAACCCTCCAGACATCCTGTGCACCCAGCTATGATCATTATGTTTATACAGTTTTCTGTGCTGCCGCATGGTCAACATCTTCATACGCATTTCTCATTTGTTATTAAACGCCCCTGAACTGTCTCTCAGAAAAGTTGCATCACATTCTGTGAGTGAGTTTATCTGTGTCTTGTTCTTTTAAGTTCAAAACTCTGAGCTTCAGAGGTTTACTTGGGTGATTAGGTGGGACCAGATTTTGCCAGGTCACAACCAAGAGGTGGGGGAGGGGAAGCTGGCACTTTCACTTATTTCCCCACCTGCAGCATTTGACATCTCTGCTCCAGACACTGGGCCAGGTTAATGGTTTGCGGTGGAGAGGGGGGTGGTCCAAAGGCCATGCGGGCCCTGACCCCATGGAGGGCACAATTAGGGGAGGCAGTGAGAAAGCCTTGAGAGAGGGAAGGACTAGATGGACTCTGGCCTCCAAAGAGGAGGATGAAGTAGGATTTGTGGGCTGAAGCTTGGTGGCCCCCATGGGCTCCCAGATGAGAATCTGCAAAGAGAACAAAGGAGAAGCATGTAGTGGAGGCAGGAGAAAACCAGGAGAAAGCCAAGGGGAGCAGATTTCATGAGGAGAGCAGATAAGGTGGTCAAACCTCCCCAAGGGAGGGGGCTATGGTCTGGGTCTGTCAGTACTGGCATTTTTCTTTTTGTCCTGGGTTTTTTTTTTTTTTCAGCTTGTATTCATTTTACTTTTGGCTGTGTTGGGTCTTAGTTGCTGCATGCAGTCTCTTCGTTGCAGCACATGAACTTCTCTCTAATTGCGGCGCATGGATTCCAGACCATGGACTCCGTAGTTGCAGTATGGAGGCTCAGCTGCCTCTCAGCATGTAGGAATCTTAGCTCCTGGACCAGTGATCGAGCCCATGTTCCCTGCATTGGTAGGTGGATTCTTCCCCACTGGACCACCAGGGAAGTCCCAGTATTGGCATTTTTCACTTCTCTAATGTCTGTGCCTTTGGTTTCCTGACACTGGACAGTCTCATGGAGGGTTAGATCAGCGAGGGGTTTGCCTAAGTGAAGGGCCATCCACTGCCTGCTGATTTCATGCCAGTTTCCTCCTCTCCAAGGCAACAGATGAAGGATCAGTTCCAGAGAACTAATGAGAAGGGAATGGGAGAGAAGAGACAGGGAGAAGTAAGATCACAGCTTGGCATCAAGCTGACCAGGTTGACTATGGCTCTACATTTTACCAGCTGGTGACCCACGACATGCATGCATCTTTGCTGAGAGTGAGTAAAGGGGCACTGAGGGAGTGGGGACAAGGCCAGTGAGGAAGGAAGGTGATCAGCTCCAGAGAATATTCTTTTTGAGTCACACCATATCCAGCAGTGAAAGATATCAGGGTGAAGGAGGGGAAAAACCAATTGCAACTGGTAAAATGAGCCATCTGACAGGGTTATCTGAAGTCAGAACACAGTACTCAGAGCCCTCTGCAGAAGCCTTGCACTCTAGAACCGTGGGTATGGACCTTCCCTCGGAGCAGTGAGGTGATGGGCAGAAGGAACCCGGACAGGACCCAGATGGGGCAGACAGGTCCAGTCAGGGTGTTTTCTGTTTTCCTTCTTTGGGGCAAAATAAGGGAAACCAAGGAAATTGCAATCCACTCCAGCACTCTTGCCTGGAAAATCCCATGGATTGGAGGAGCCTGATAGGCTACAGTCCATGGGGTTGCAAAGAGTCAGACACGACTGAGAGACTTCAAAAAAAAAAAAATGGGGCTTCCCAGGTAGCGCTTAAGTCACCACCCAGGGAGCGGTAAAGAACTCGCCTGCCAATGCAGGAGACACAGGAGACATGGGTTCGATCCCCGGGTCAGGAAGATCCCCTGGAGGCAAGCACAGCAACCCACTCCAGTATTCTTGCCTGGAGAATTCCATGGACAGAGGAGCCTGGAGGGCTACAGTTCATAGGTTTGCTAAGAGTCAGACATGACTTAAGCGACTTAGCACAGCATAAGGGAAACCTGTGTAGGCAGAGAGGACCAGAGGGAAAAGGAGAGGCTGAGGGAGGCAGGGCCTTGAGTCCAGGTGCCGGGGCACTGAGGGAGTGGGGACAAGGCCAGTGAGGAAGGAAGGTGATCAGCTCCAGATACTATTCTTTTTGAGTCACGCCATGTCCTGCAGTGAAAGGTATCAGGGTGAAGGAGGGGAAAAACCAATTGCAAGAAGGGAATGATTTCCTGGGCACTGGGGCCCTGCCCTCCCCACACGGCACCCCAACTAGCGGGAAGGACTCAGTCCCCAGCAAGCAGTGCACAGCCTTGTTTACTGCCTGACACTCACCCCATAGGCCCCCCACATCTCTGTGTCATCCTGACCTCCAAGACCACAGCGCCAGAATTTTTCACAGCCCCCTCCAGCACACTACTGATGGGGGTCAAGCAGACAGCCCCAGCAGAAGTAGAAAGGTGTGCCCCCAGGCAGCCTGCCACCCAAGCAAAATCAGTAAGAGTCTGGTTTTCCATTTCTGCCCTGGACAAGCCCTGTAAGTTTCCCTGTCTGTATTTTTTTTCTTTTTCTGGTGGTACCGTGGTGGTAGTGGTACACATATAAGCTTCATTTATTTATTTTTATTGGAGTATAGTTGCTTTACAATGTTATGTTAGTTTCTGCTGTACAGAATAGTCAATCAGCCATTTGTACACATATATCCCCTCTTCCTTGGATTTCCTTTCCATTTAGGTCACCACAGAGCTCTGAGTAGAGTTTCCAGAGCTATACAGTTGGTTTTCATTAGTTAACTATTTTATCTGTGTGTGTGTGAGAGAGAGAGAGAGAGAGTCACTCAGTCATGTCCAACTCTTTGTGACCCCATGGACTATAACTCACCAGGCTCCTCTGTCCAAGGAATTCTCTGGGCAAGAATACTGGGGTAGGTTGCTATTCTCTTCTCCAGGGAATCTTCCCAACCCAGGGACTGAACCCCAGTCTTTCGCATTGCCAGGCAGACTCTTTACCATCTGAGCCACCAGGGAAGCCTACTGTACATAGTAGTGTATTTATGTTAATCCCAATCTCCTATCTGTATTGATATGATACAGTGAATGTGTAGTATGTACAGAGCATATTATATGCATTCATCCACTTAATCATCACACCTCCCTTATGAGGTAGGTTTTAATACTTTCCCTATTTTACAGATGAGGAAACCAAGGCATAGACAGAATGGGTATTTGCTCAAAGACACTGCACTAACCAGAAGCAGAGTTGAGATTCAAACCCAGGTTATCCCTCTCCCAGGCCTGGGCTCTCAGCACGCTGTTGAGAAGTGAGCCTGAGGACATCAGTGAGAGCATAATAATGTGACAAAACCCTGCAAACCGCAGAGCGGTGATGACATTACTCTAACTGGTCTAGGCGGAAAGACCTACAAAGGCCCTTGGGAGCCATCTCTTTGATCTCCTGTTGTACAGATGGGAAGACTGAGGTCCAGAGAGGGCAGAGCCCTACCCTGGGTTACTAGAGCAAGGCAGGAGCCGAAGTAGGCCTGAAACTAGGCCTTGAGCCCCTTAAAGAGCCTGTAGGGACCGATCAGGAGTGGCCATTCTGGAAAGGAATGGCTGGCCCATCCCCTGAGCCTGCCCTGTGAAAGGCCAGCTGGGTACCCCCTGCAGACTTCCAGAGAGTAGGTGTCTGGCTGATGACAGGCGGTAAGGTCAGAGCAAGAGGAAGAGGTGATGAGAAAGTCTTTCTTACACCAGGCCTTGGAAGAACTTGAACAAAGGAATTTCACCTTGAACTTCAATCTGTGTCATCCCTCCCCAGTTGGCCCTGATCTGGGCTGTGATTCAACATGGCTGACTCAGATGAAGCTCTGGGTCCCTTGAGCTGAGGTCTGTGGTCAGGCCACTTTGAACTTACTCCAAAATCTTGGCAAATCAGGCCAACCACTTGGCATACCACTGAAGTCAGGATGTCAACTCCTGTCCATGCACTGGCTCTGTTGTTTCCCTCACTGACCTGCCTCCACAACCCTCCCCATCACACCACATCCCAGACCCATCCCAGCCCCCCCACACACACACCCTCCCCCTGCATCCACCACTTTCCCAGACAACAAGGATCAATCGTACAACATCAGTCAACAAAACTACAACCTGGGCTTCCCTAGTGGTCCAGTGGTTCAGAATCCCTCTTGCAATGCAAGGGACACTGGTTCGATCCCTGGTACTGGAAGATCCCATGTGCTGAGGAGCAACTAAGCCCACGCATCACAACTTCTGAGCCCACACGCTGCAACTACTGAAGCCCATGTGCCCAGAGGCCATGCTCGGCCATAAGAGAAGCCACTGCGATGAGAAGCCTGTGCCCCACAAGGAAGAGAACACCTGCTCACCACAACTAGAAAAAGCCAGCATTCAGCAGCGAAGACCTAGCACGGCCAAAATAACTAAAAATAAAAATAAATAAATCTTCTGTTTAGAAAAACTACAGCCTACTTGATAAACGCATATTTGTTAGGAAGCACACACACCACGTGTTGCACTTGATAACTATATCTACAGTGTACCTTATGTTTTACAATGGACAATATATTTCTTCTTTTTTTCCCCCTAAATCTTATCTGCTGGCAAAGCATATATGTAAAGCACACATAAAAGAGAAAGAGGGGCAGTTGCTTCCAGCTGAGAGGATGATATCTGAAGGGAATGGAGTTTCTCTGGCAGGTGATGAGCAGGAAAATGTTCTAAAATGATGTCTGTAATGGCTGCACAACCATGGAACTGTACACTTCAAGTGGGCGAATGGTGTAGTATGTGAGTGACATCTCAACAAGGCTGTTACCACACACACTCATACCTTCACAAGCTGACATCCTCCAAACCCTTCTGTTATGTTTATCAGCCCATAGATCACTTGAGACAGTGAAAGCTGTCCTCGCACAGTCACTTGACCTAGGATTCCAACAGTGTTGGACCACTTCCAACAAATTTGTAGCAGCAGTTTTTTGTTTTGTTTTTTTTTTAAATATATATTTTAAAAATTTATATTTATATTATACTTGTATATTTTGCATTTATATATTTTTTCTCTTTGTACTTATCAAGAGTGGTTGTTGTCTCCTGGGGGGGTAACCATTGCCCCATCCAGGCATGACTTTCTGATAAAGAGAGTCTGGAGGGAACCTGTTTTGCCTCACCAATGGCCCTGAGCCTGGAATGATGACATCAGTCCAGGAAGGTCAAGTCTTATAGGCGGCACTGGAGCAATGAACTCTCACAAAGAAAAGCAGTCAATTTGTTTCTCTTCATAGACTCTCAGAACCAAGGTGAAATTTGTGGATTTCTGCCTTGAAGCCAGTCTCTTTAAGTGGCCCCACAGTCCTCTGCGGAAGGAGCATGAATGGCCACTTCTTGGCAGCACCCCAACTCTGATCAGGCCTCCACCCCTCCCCCTCAGCCCATACTCTTGGGCACTGACCCCAGGAGCGGCCCAGGCCAGAGGCTATTGGCCTCCTCTGAGCCCCTGGCCAGTCATTGGTTGAAGAATAGGCCTGTGATCAGTCTGGGCCAATAAGACATGAGGAAGGGTTTGCTGGCGGCTTCTGGGACAAAGGCGTCTTCACTTTCCTGAAAGAATTTCTAGAAGCATATTTTCTCCTTGGGCAAGGATAACTATGTTAATTATCTATTCCTGTTTAACAAACTATCTCAAAACCTAGTGGCTTTACACAACAGATAATTATTACCTCACAGTTTCTGAGGGCCAGGAATCCAGGAATAATTCTGCTAGCTCAGAGGTTGTTTTGAGGGGCTGCTGTCACCTGAGGTTTGGCCAGAGCCAAGGATTGGCCTCCAAGCTCACTGGATTAAACCGGCCCTTCCTCAAGACCTCTCAGTGGCTGTTGGTAAGGCGACTCAAGTTCCCCCTGGCTATTGGTCAGAGGTCTGTTTTTCACCTCAGAGGCCTCTTCCAGGGTCACTTGAGTGTCCTCACCATATCGGCAGCTGGCTTTCCCCAGAGCAAGTGATCTCAGGGACAGCAGCACAAAGCTGTGTTCTCGCACCACCTCGTCTCTGAACTTACATGGTGTCACTTCTGCTTTTTCCTAGTTGTTAGATGCAAGCCCCTAAGTCTAGCCCCATTCAAAGAGAAGGGGATTGGCTTTGCACCTTCTAAATTTGTAGACATATTTTAAATCTCACTGAGGAAGCCTGCACCTCCCAAAATTCTGGGCAGGTATCTTCACAATTACAAAGGGGGATCCAGGTTTTAGAAAGATGTAAAGAAATCAGGCCCTTGAGGCCACTGTAGGAATGTGGAATTAGATCAGCTCTAAACCAAGTCTACTTGGAGACTTTGCAGTTATATGAGCCGACAAGTCCTCTTTATAGTTTCAGCTAGTTTGGAAACTTTCTATAAAACTATAGTTTCTACTGTCTGAAACTGAATGCTTCCTAATCCAGGCAGTGAGGGCATGGAATTCCCTGGACCACTAGGGAATTCCAAACTCGGGGTATAGTTCAAGGACAATCCCCCACTCCAGCGCCTAAGCGGGGATTCAGGACATGCCCCAGCCACTCCCTGGGCTGCCCTGCACACCAGGGTCAGTGAACTCTTTCCTAAGTACCAATCAGCCTAGGAGTGCCCATCACCTGATGGAGAGACTTGATTAAGAAGAAACTCCAGGACATTCACACAGCTGGCATGCGCTGACTTTGTTTCCCAGACAATGCTCAAACACTAGAATTTTAAGATCAAAAACCAAACCCTGGGAGACCTCTTAGTTGAATCCCAGCAATGAGATCAGTTTGGGGCATTCAGGCCTTGATGGGTCCTAGATCCTTCAACTTCCAGAAGGTCATTCTAGATATGACTTCAACTACTAGCTCAGTTCAACACTTGCATGGAGTGGGAATTCATAAACAATTTTAAGAACTGACAAGTATATGGTTGAATTCCTATCTACCCAATCAGGGATGGGGCCCTGGGCAAATGCTTAGCTGCTTCATCTGTTCATGGAAATATTAGCACCCAGCTCACCAACTATTGCAGGAAATAAGGAAATCCTATATATATTATATATACATGTGGCTATTGTATCGTTTTTTCACTCCTTTTCTGTTTCTGCCAGTGCTCAAACTGAAAGTGACAGGAAGTTAAGGTCCATCCTCACCAAGTCCTTCACAAGGGGTATGTGAGGGGTGCAATTGGACTCATGGGCAGGCAAGCTCAAACCCCTCTTAGGTCTCTCAGGAGAGCCAGCCAGGGCTCACCAAGCTCTTTTTCTCTCCTTTCCCATCACCTCTGACATTCTAGAACTACCCTGCAGTTCTCAGAGTGGGCGTAGTACACATTTAGATCCATCTAAAATTCTGCCTGGGTGTCCCAAGTAGCTCAATGGTAAAGAATCCACCTGCCAATGAAGGAGACGTGGGTTCAATCCCTGAGTCGGGAAGACCCCCTGCAGTCGGAAATGGCAACACATTCCAGTATTCTTGCCTGGAAAATTCTATGGACAGAGGAGTCTGGTGGGCTGCATAGTCCATAGGATGGCAAAGAGTCAGACATGACTAAGTAACTGGACATGCATGCAAAATTCTGCCTATGACAGAGAAGGTGAATATATTGACTGGGATCAGATTTGGATAGATAAACAGAAAATCCAAACCACAGGCTCACACAAAATAGGAGTGGATTTCCTCTCACATATAGGGCAGTCCAGGTCTAGTTTGTCAGTCCTGTGGAAAACCCAATCTCTGTCTCCATGCATGCCAGCAACGGCTTTGTAGCCTCGTGGCCACATGTCATGGTCCCAGATGCTGCCAGAACTCTACTCAGGCTTCTAGCCAGAAAAGGAGAAAGAACTAAAGAAGACAAAAAGAGCCCTCCCGTCCTCGCTGAACCAGCTCCATCTATGCAGGCTTCCTGGAGGTCCCACACAAGTCCAGCTATGTCTAATTTTCCAGAACTTACCTGCATGATGGCACCTAGCTACAAGGAGACTGGGAAATGTAATTTTTATCTTGCTGGTAACATACCAAGTCTTGGCTGCAGTAAATTAAGCCAACTGGAGGAAGAATGGGAAGGAAGCCTGGTTCTTTCATTGAAAAAGAAAGCTGAAAATCTGACCCTGTCTAACATCTGGGTCTATTGCTTAATCACTGCAGAACTTGTGTGTGGGGGTGGGTGGGGGGCAGGAATGTGCCTGGAAACTCAGAAATCCCCTGCCTCTAGTACAAGGCCTGGCACAGAATAGATGAACAGTATTTTCATTTCTCATACCTCAGATATGCAGATGACACCACCCTTATGGCAGAAAGTGAAGAGGAATTAAAGGGCCTCTGATGAAGGTGAAAGAGGAGAGTGAAAAATCTAATTTAAAACTCAACATTCAAAAAATGAAAGCCATGATATCCGGTCCCATCACTTCACGGCACAGAGATGGGGAAACAATAGAAACAATGACTACTTCATTTTCTTGGGCTCCAAAATCACTGTGGACAGTGACTGCAGCCATGAAATTAAAAGATGCTTGCTCCTTGGAAGAAAAGCAATGACAAATATTTAGACAACATATTAAAAAGCAGGGACATTACTTTGCTGACAAAGGTCCATATAGTCAAAGCTATGGTTTTTCCAGTAGTCATGTACATATAAGAGCTGGACAATAAAAAAGGCTGAGCACCAAAGAATTGATGCTTTCAAACTAGGGTGCTGGAGAAGACTCTTGAGAGTCCCCCTCGGACTGCAAGGAGATCCAATCAGTCAATACTAAAGGAAATCAACCCTGAGTATTCATTGAAAGGGCTGATGCTGAAGCTGAAGCTCCAATACTTTGGCCACCTGATGCAAAGATCTGACTCACTGGAAAAGACCCTGATGCTGGGAAAGACTAAGGTCAGAAGGGAAAGGGGATAGCAGAGGATGAGATGATTGGATGGCATCACCGACTCAACGGACATGAGTTTGAGCAAAGTCTGGGAGATGGGAGTGAAGCCTGGTGTGCTGCAGTCCATGGGGTCACAAAGAGTCAGACATGACTGAGCGCTGAACAATGACATTTTCATTTCTGTGGTAGACAATGTGTGGTAATTCCCTGTCTGATGAGAACCACTTCTTCTCTGGGAAAGACCCCAAAAACACATAGATGGGTAACCCTCCCTTCTGGCCACAGAGGACAGTTCTACTTGAGTATCGACTCACCTAGACTGAGCCATTCATGGTCCCTTCCAGAACTTTCTGAAGCCCATGTGAGGAAAGAGCAACAGTCCTTCCCTGGTGGCCAACCAGTGAGGAGTCAGGGAGGGAGAGAAGAAGTCAGTGGAAAGAATGAAAGCGTCAGAGAAACTCAGAGAAGAACTCTGAACACACAGGTCATGGCCAAGACCTTGTCTCTGTTCCCAGAGCCCCAGAGGCCCAGATACGCCTCTTTTCTTCAGGCGAACCCCTGTCTGTGCCACCCAACACAGGCTGGGTTTCTGTCACTTGCCATCAATAACTCTAACTGCCTTTCCCTTTCTAGCAGGGAACAGCTTCCGAATTTATAACACATTTAGTTATAGAATGGTATTTGTTAGAATTCTTTCAGTAACAAGTGGCAGAAATCTAGCTCAAATTGGCTAAAACAAAAATAAACCCATAAATAAATAAAAATTCACGGACATAAATTTGAAAAGTCAGGACAGAACCTGCTGATCCGATGGCGTTTCAGGGCTCACCCTCTCTCTCTGCAGCTCTTTCCCTGACTCTTGGTTCTCCTTTCTTCCATGTTGCCTGTGCCCGCCTGTGGCTGCCATCATAGGGCAAGAAGAAGCCAAGGCGACTCCAGACTCCATGATCCTCAGAGCTCACCCGCCTATAGGTAGAGGGACGCCCCTGCCCCCTTCAACAACCACACTTCTTACAGTAGAGGTCTGATTGGCCAACCAGGGTCACATGTCCATCTGTTGGTCAAACACAGTGGACAGGGCCACTATACCCAGCTTGACAGGCAGGCATGCGTCACCACCCAGCTCTGCAGCCAGGGGCCAGCAGCCTCTGTGGTTGACGGGGCCTCAGGATGGGGATCAAACAGTCTCCAATGCAAGGAGGGACTGGGCAGGCACAGTGACACTATTTTGCACTGTGGAACAAGCAAAATTTTGGAGCCAAATGGACATGGGTTTAAATCCTAGGTTAACCACTGAGTGAACATGTGGCCTTGGACAAGCTACTTCAGCCTTAATGTTTTCATCTTTAAAATGGGGATAATCAGGAGTTGCCAGGTGGTCCAGTGGTTGGGACTCAGCACTTTCACTGCCATGGCCCAGGTTTAATCCCTGGTCAGGGGTCTAAGATCCCACAAGTCATACAGTGTGGCCAAAAAATAATAAATAAAAACTTTAAATTTCTTTTTAAAAAAATGGGGATAATCATTTCTGCTCCTCAGTGTTGTTGCAAGAATTAAGTAAGATAATAGAGCACTTCAAATATCATGGCTTCTCAAAGTAGCCGACCTAACTTCTTTGCATTTAATAGCACTCTACTACCTGCTGTGACTTGGCTTCGGGTGTGGATGTCATTCATAAGGATGATGCGTTTCTTTCACATGCACAGATTCAGGCTGTGTCAAATTCTCACTAAGTCAAACCATACCCCACTGCTGCCTCATTCCCTCCTCAGAGTGATCTTCTATGTTCTAACCCCACCCTGACTCTAATAGTTTAAACAGTCTGGATTAGAGGGTGGGAAGGACCTAGAGATGTTTGGAGAGAAGTCAGCCATGGAGACAAGTCTCAAGGTTACGACCTTTCTAATCTTGAGGAACGGAAAATGACTCGAACATTTTTTTATTATTATTACTAAACTAGCATTAAATTCCTTTTACTCTTCCTTCCTCCCCCGCTTCTTTCCTGCCTTTTTTTCACCTTAGGAGGGGTCATATGGTCTTTTGAAGGTCAGGAGACCTTCCCAGGAAGGAATGACATCTGTCCTCCCCACCCAGGCTGGCCATGAAGGTTGACAAAGACTGAATTTTCATGCCCTGGAGGAAAGGGACCCCACTTGGAAAACTGTTTCTATTCATGGATCCTGGGCTATTCTTTTTGACTGGAGAGAGTGAAATGAAGGAAAATATGGGACAGAGTTGATGGAAATTTGGGCATAAGAGTAAACTAGGGTGGAGGAGGGAAGATGAGACCTGGAAGCCAGGGGCCCAGAGCCCTCAACAGAGGAAGGTTTCCAGTTTGGAGATCCCTGCAAAGTGCATCTCTGAGGACTGATTCTCCCCAGTGCCAACCATCACAGCCCTCTATGAGAACATACTCCCCAAGGGCTGAGAGCCCACAGTGAGAGCCCCATGCAGTGAGTGCAAGCTTGAGCCCTACTCTTCCCTCATCTACCCTGTGGGCCCCTTCTGGCACCCCTAAGACTCCTGTAAATAGAGGAGCCCTGTACCCCAACTCCAGAGGTGAATAAGCAGCCAGGGTACTCCCTGCCAGGTTCCCCATCACCATCACTGTCCGCCCCCCACCTCTCCACCCCTCCCCCGCCCCCCATCCCCCCACTCCACCCCCTGGGTCCCCAGGCCTTCCTGTGCCCCACCCCCAGCAGCCTCACTGCCTCCTGCAAGACAAAGAGCAGTTCTTGGACCTTTATAAGACCAGACATTTTTTATTTTTGATGGCTTCACCCCACATCAGTGCAAACATATTAAAATATTAAAAATCCTCTGTAAAATTATTGAAAGGATATTTATAATTTTGCTCTTGAAACCATTTGGCTAGGAGTAACTGATTTAAATTACAATTGGGGAATTCTTGTAAAATGAGAAAAACCCAACCCACACATTCCTTCAAATGTAATGAAAGTTTCATGAATACTAAATTTAACAATTAATGAGGTTGATATAATGTTACAGTTGGACATTTGATTAAGGATTTATTGATTTCAATTTTGCAGTGTTCTTATTTTAGAGCAGGTAATTTTTTTCCAGCTGTCAAATATTCAAATGATGGCCCTGTGGAGGCTCTTGCGGGCAATATATGAGCAACCTGGGCCAATACATCTTGCCTACCCTCCACCTGAAGCATACATCCCTGTATACACACACACACACACACACACGACAAACATGACTTTGGTTAGACTGTGAAGTCAGAGTCTAGCTCCCAATGAAGAAGACAACGGGCCACTTAAGAGCAGAGATGGAAGCAGGGGCACATCACGTCACGTCATACATCATAAAAGAAAGAACTTCCTTACTACAACCAGTGGCTGGACCTGCTAAGGGCACAGAGGTTGAGACAAGCCAGCCTTGGAAGCTGGCACAGGTGCCTCCTCCCTCCCAAGGAGGGTGAGTAGAGGGGGCAGAAGGAAGGGAACCACTTGCCCTGGTTTTCACAGCCAGTCACAGATCAGCTGCCTGAACGTATCTGAGGACTAAGGCCTCCGTGTTCCAGAAAGGTGACATCAGGACTAGTGAGCTGTGAGGTTTCTCCCTGACACAAAGGCAGTGCCCTACAGGGAGGATGTGGAAAGGCTGACAGACAGAGGGCTGTTGGGGTAGATGCAGAGAGGAGAGGAGGGAGAGGCTGGGGAGAGAAAACCATTGAGAAGGAGCTGGAATGAGGGCAGAAGGAAAGGTGGGAAGAGAGCTGGACTGTGTGCCAGTACTCAGGGGAAGGGAAGGAGGATCTCCCAGGACTGGGGTGGCCCTGGGACAGCAGCAGCAGCTAGGTGTCACCCAGGGATGAAGGCAGGGGTGGCAGTGATGTAGCCAGGAAAGGCAGGGGCACTAGTTCTCGGAACACCGGTGTGGTGTTACCCAAGCCTTCTCCACACAGAGGCAGAGGGGTCTGCAGGGGCATCTGGGGTTGGTAAGAACCTCTCCCAGTACCCCAGCCTCCCCTCGGAACAGGAGGGAGGGCCTGGGCTGAAGCAGCCCTCAGCCAGGTCTGCAGCAAGGGCTGAGGCAGAGAAACGTCACTCTGTCCTCCCCCCATCTCTTAAAGGTACCCAGTGTACCAGCCGCTTCCCTCGCCCCAGAACGTCAGCACCTCTGAAGTTAAACACGGTGCCACTAGGTGGAGCCAAAGCCCACGGCAACAGCATGGGATTGGGACTTTTCAGTGGCCAGGGTTTGAGGACGGTGGGCTCGAGAGGCAGAGGACAGAAGAGAGGCTGAGTCTACGCAGAGCCAGGGAGGACACAGGACAGCCGGTCCCAGCCTATTTGGTTTATGAAGTCTGCTCTAGCGGTAATGCCTATATGGTCCCAGAGCGGATCCCGGCAGCCGAAAAACCCCATTTGTCAGACAAGCCTGAGGCCTGTCAAAGGGATCCAGGAGTCGGCTGAAGCTACAGCCCGCGCGCCACAGCTCCTTCCCTGCCCTGCTCCTGAAATCTGTGTCCTGCCGGTGGAGAGGGTGCCGCCTCCAGAAAGAGCAATCCCGGGCAGCTCCCGCTGGGCCCCGGGGCCTACGACTGGCACAGGCACAAGGATGCTGGGCCCTCCGCCACCCTAGGGTGGGACGGGATGGCGCAAGCGAAGGCCCGAGCTTCTTCGAAAGACCGCGGCTGACCCAGAATCAGAACAATCCACACGCCTCGGCGGCAGGTGGAGGCGGTGGGGCGGGGCTTCGGTCGAGAAGCTCCGCATTGGGCGTGGGGGGTTGCTGGGGTTCTCGCATTGGCTGGGGGTGAGGGGGTGGGATCAAGGGCGTGGCTGAGAGATGTGAAACCCGAAGAAAAACGCTTCGGGACAATGCACGGACCTCAGGTGTTGCTCTGAGGCCAGAGACACAGGAGTTGATCCGCACCTGGGGTGAGCATCGGCCACGTTGTCCCCAAGCACAGGTGTGCTGCGGAAGACCAAGCTCCAGACTCCCTCTGGCAGCCTTGTCACTTCCAGAACTAGGGGGCTCCCCCGGGTCTCTTGCCTGCCCTTCTCCTTGATCTCACTGACCTACCACCAGCCGAACCAGATAGGTGTCCAGACCTTCTCCAACCTGCCCTCCACCTCTCACAGCAGCCATGCCCTCCCTTTACCTTCATCATTCCCTTTTAAAAGAATCTTTCCCCAGGATTCACGGATAGATCGCACTTGGCTTTGCACAGCCAGCGCCCAGCACAGAACCCCCACCTTCAGTGGTGTCCTTTCGCTTTTCACAGTGTCTGTAGAGGGGGAGGATGGAGAGGGGGACAACATGGCCACCTGGTTACTATGAGTGCACTACTCATTCCACACACATGTACTGAGCACCGACTATGTGCTACAGCCTGTGGTGGGCGGACACCGGAGATAGAGCTTTGAGCAAAACAGACACTCTCTCTACTATTTTACACATCAAGCTGTAGGACGGGGAGAGAAAGAGAGAATTTAAGGATACTGACAGGTAAGCCCCACCACTGGGGGTGTGGGTGGGCAATGTTAGCCTTAGCCGGTGGATAAGGACGTTTGCAGAAATGGGTTGGGGTCAAAGCTTATCACACCTGTAAAAGCAGAAAATGATCAATTATCTTAACTATCAAGAAGATATACAGTGCCCTCTTGTAGCAGGGTACTGCTTCAAGCAAACTAATACGCAAATGCCAAGGGGAAGAAATTAGTTGTTTGACTCTATCCAAGAATCAATCATTAATCAATCAAAAGCGGATTTCCTTTGAAATCCAAAGGAAGACATTGTCTTTGTGGACACAGAGAATTAACCGCCTTGCCTTCCTTCAGAACAGTGCAGTTAGTAACCACTAGAGGGCAGCAGAGAGATGGAGATGCCAGAGGGAAGAGTCATTGGTTAGTTTCCACCTGCACCTGTAATGAAAACAATATAGCAATAGTTCACATTCATTGAGTGCTTACTCTAGGCCAGGCATCCTTCTAAGTGCTTTGTAAAAAACTACCTCATTCGATCCTCCCACCATCCCTGTGAGACAGATTGTTGTTTAGTCACTAAGTCATGTCTGACTCTGCAACACCGTGGACGGTTGCCTGCCAGGCTCCTCTGTCCACGGGATTTCCCAGGTGGGAGTACTGGAATGGGCTGCCACTTCCTTCTCCAATGAGACAGATACAGTTGTGTTAACCCCATTCTACAGGTGAGGAAACAGGTTGAGTAACTTGCCTGAGGTCACACAGCCAGTAGAGAGTAAATCCCAGATATAATCCCTGGAGTAGAGCTATGGAGCCTGCATGCCTCACACTGTGCAGTTCTTTCTGTGACGAGGATGGAGAATGGAGGGGGCAGCTGAGGTCCTTACACATATAACCCCAGTGTGTTTTCCAAGGCCCATTCCAGATGCAGGCTTCAGACAAGGCTTCTAGCTAATTAAGGACCTTGGGGCACCTGTCGGGTAAAGTCAGAAAGTCTGAGCTTCCTTCTACAGGGCCGTGGGGAGGCAACACCAGTTCTCATCACCACCTGCAACAAGGCCCAGCCCTCCTTTACCCCTGGGTGCCCACCTCCATGGTGTACCCCTATACCGAGTGGCCTCTTTGGTTCAACTGTGTGATGCTGGCTTCAACCCACCCTTCTGCTCATCCTCAGACAGCCCTACCTGCCCCACCATCAGCCTGGCTCAGTCCTCCTCACCGCAGTCAAGAAGGGGCTGGTCAAGAGTGGTGATGGCTGCTCAGAAGTTGGGGTCCAATGAGAATCAAGAGCACGTTGCTGGGGGTCCTGTCCAGGACCACCTAGAGAGGAGTTTCAGGCCAGAGTCCAATCCTTTCTTGGCTTTCTTCCTGATTTAACAACCATTCATTGAGCTGCTGCTGTGTGCTGTTTCTATGCTGACTGCATGGGTCATAAGGAGAACTTGCTGGGTGACCTTGAACAAGCTGTTTACCTGAAGAGGCCTCTGACATTATGCCTATGTGTGCCCAGGTACATTTTTCCAGGTCAGGGTTCCTCAGCCTCGGCATGATTGGCATTTTGGTCTGGATCATTCTTTCCTGTGAGGACATTTCCTGTGCACTGTGGGGTATTTAACAACATCCACGGCCTTCACCCAGTAGATGCCAGCAACACCAGCTTCCCAGTTGTGACAATAAAAAAATGTTTCCAGATACTGCCAAATGCGCCCTGGGGGTGGAAGGTGGGGCAAGGTTGCCCCTGGTTGAGAATCACTATATTGCAGACCTACAGGAAATCCTGGAATTTGCTGAACAGCAAATTCATCAGTACCGCCCTCTGTAGACTGTGGGTAGAGCAGGGTTGCTGCGTGTGAGGCAATGGGTAGGCAGTGCTCAGCTTCCCCGCTTTCCTCATCCCTGACCTGGGAGTCTCAAGGGTCTGCTCCTCAAAGAGAGGAGTACCTCTTTTTAAAAATATTTATTTATTTCATCTTTGGCTGCACTAGGGTCTTCGTTGCTTTTGCGTGGGCTTTCTCTAATTGTGGCTAGCAGGGGTTTCTCTTGTTGTGGAGCACAGGCTTCAGTAGTTGAGACCCTCGGGCTCAGTAGTTGAAACTCACATTCTCTAGAGCGCAAAATCAGTGGTTGTGGTGCAGGGGCTTAGTTGCTCCGCAGCACGTGGGATCTTCCTGGACCAGGGATCGAACCCATGTCCTCTGCACTGGCAGATGGACTGTTATCCACTGCCCCACCAAGGAAGTCCAGGAGTGCCACTTTAAAGAAAGAACCTGAAAGGACCAACTCTTACCCAAAGTGCGGCTGGAGATGGGACTTCAGACACCCTCTCTGAAGCCAGCTCCTGCTCAGGCTGGAAGGCATGCAGGAAGGTGGCACATTGCCATGACCGTTTGGGAGAGGAAATAGCAGGATCTCCCCTGGGCCCAGTTCTCCAGGAGCCCTGCCAAGGCCGCCCACACCTGCCGACTGTCTGGGGCCCCTCAGCCCTGTCTTGGGCAATATGGCACCTCTCTGCCCCAGTGCCCACAGATGCAGGCCCCCGCCCTAGGTCTTGCCTGTGCCTTCCTCCCTGAGAGCCCTGAGGGGAAAAGGGGGCAGCGGCCAGAGTCAACAACGGTGGCAGGTGTTGGGAGCAGATAATTCTTTCTCCCCTCTTGTTGGGCAGCCCTCCACTGACCCCTGCTGTGTGCCAAGGCAGGTGGTCACAGATGAATTGAATGGGAAGCTGGAAAATGTTTAACAACCAGTTCTCTGAGATGTGTGGAATTTACCCATTTCTGTGGTGTCAAAATTCCTGCCATGGCAGGGGGCCAGTCACCAGTGTGATGTTGCTGAAGGCTGGGTCGGTTCACTCCATAGTAGAGGGTGTCCCCACCGCCCTATTACCTTATGAGCATAGGCAACAGTAGAAGAATTAGAAAGTGATGAGGTCTTGTGTGTATGTCCCCTTCTAATGAAATTAAGTGTAGGTTTATATAATTTAATCACTAACAATGGCTACATTTCACACCCAGTTCACAAAATTCCTGAACACTTAACCACCAGTTTTCAGAAGCCAGTCCAAGCCATCTCCGTTTCCTTGCTGGGAATTGAAGGGGATCCATGACCTCAAGACCATCATTTCTAAGGAAGACAGGTCCGCAGGGTAAGACTGTCACTGGAGGACAGAGAGATGCACTGGGGCCGTGGAGACCTGAGGAGGCTCTGACCCTGCCCAGAAGTTCAGGGAAGGCTTCCTAGAGGAGGTGCCATCACGCAGAGACCTGATATAGCCCAGAGAGAAGGGAGGGAAGTGTGTGAGGCTGAAGCAGGTAGAGGGGAAACACCAGGAGAGGAGAAAGCGCTTGGCATGGACCAAAACCCCCAATGAGAGGCTCAGTCTGCAGGAGGGAAGGCTAGGATCCAGTGCAGGTTCTTCGGGTGATGCCGCTCTCATTTTGGGCAAGTCTCCTCCTTTGTAGCTCAATCGGTAAAGAATCTGCCTGTAATGCAGGAGTCCTCCAGCAACGCAGGAGATCCGGGTTCAATTCTTGGGTTGGGAAGATCCTCTGGAAAAGGAAATGGCAACCCACTCCAGCATTTGTGCCTGGAGAATCCCATGGACAGAGGAGCCTGGCGATGACAGTCCATAGGGTCACAAGAGTTGGACACGACTCAGCAACTAAACCAAACCATCACCTTCTTCTCCAGACTTCTCCCTTCTGTCTAACTGGGGCCTTGAACTACATGGTCTCCAGGCCAGTCAGTTACCTAGAGCCCCTAGGGGTCTCTGGAAGGGACCTTGTGAGTATAGTCAACTGGAGGTGAGGGCCTGGCCCATGGCAGACCCTCCTCAACCAAGTCTTCACCTCTCCTGCCCTCCCCCTCTCGCCTGGTTCCCCCAGGTGATCCCCGAAACTCCTGGTTTGGCTGCAGAAAGTAACTATAATTACAGTCATTTATAGAGCAGTGTGCCACATCTCCTAATTACCAAGCAGTGCAATTTCAATTATACATCTAAGGAAACATCTCGGGAGCCCCCTCCCCAGGGCCAGCCCGTCAACTGCAGCCCTCAGGCCGATGGTGGGGGCAGGGGGGTGGGGCAAGGAATGGGATGAGGGGCTGGCCGTGGCTGCTGCTGTATCTCCGAGGTAATTCTCTTCATGTGATGACAGGCAGGAAACCTTGCCTCAGAGGCCTGCCCTGCAGCGGGCATAGGGTGAAAGGAGGAAGGGGAAGCGCCCCAAGAAGAGGGCTTGAGACCTGCAGAGGGGCAGGGGCCCAGCACACACAAGTCCGAGCTTGCAGCCAAGGAAGGGGTCCGTTCAATGCGGAGGAAGCAATGCCCCCTGACCAGATGCAGACTCTCTGACCTCACCTCGCTCACCACCCGCAGCAAAAATCCCCGCAGAAACAGTTCCCCTCTACAGAGGGGCCATCAGGCATGCCTCACACGCCTCCTGTGACAGGGAGCTCAGGGCCCAAAGAAGCCTGTGTTATCTTCAGGGGTTCCATTGATGAGAAAATTCTTCCTCAAATCAAGAGAACCCACCCTCTGGGCAATTTCTGCCCACAAGTCCCATCTCACACCCTCCCTACTGGGGCTGCTCTCCCCTCTGTCCTGGGGGCGCTAACCGGCCCTGCTGCCCACTTGTCCTCTCCTAGACAGGCGGCTGGCCCCCGGGCCTTGTCTGGTTTCGCACTGCACCACGCCCCCCCAACCAGCTTCTGGGAGGACCCTGATTAGCGGCTCCCAGGGCTTCTCCCCGTACATGCTCCTAGGTGCCCGCATCCAGTCTCACAGCTCTGGACCGATAATTCTCAGGTGGCTCTGCTCCCGAACCCCAGACCTGTGCCCCTCCCCCAACCTGTACCCACACCGCACCTAACCTGGCCGCCTCCGGCTCTCCTGGCCCGGTCTCCGCTTTCCCAGGCTTCAGAGCCTCGAATCCCAGCACTTCCTTCTCTTTCTCCCAAGTATGCCCAAATCTCTCTCTCTCTTCCAAAACCTCCGGCCCTGCCCCACTCAGCCCTCCATCCTGTCACCGGGAACGCTGCCAAGCCCCCTCACTGGTTCCTCCCCTGAGGCTCCAGGGGCAGCAGAACGTGGAGATCAGGCACGTGGCTGCAGGTGGATTCCACTCCCCGTTCCTCCACTGCTAGCTGGGCTCACAGGCCTTGAGCAAGCCACCTGACGTCTCTGTTGTTGAGTTGCTAAGTCATGTCTGACTCTTTGCCAGTGGACTGTAGCCCGCCTGGCTCCTCTATCCGTGGGATTTTTCGGGCAAAAATACTGGAGTGGGTAGCCGTCTCCTGCTCCAGGGCAGCTTCCTGACCCAGGGATTGAACCCATGGCTCCTGCACCGGCAGCCAGATTCTTTACCCATGAGCCACCAGGGCAGCCCGGCATCTCTGCATCCCTTACCTAATATTAGCACCCTTCGCCTAGGATCACCTGTGAACAGCGTGGTTCCCAAGGAATTCAGAGTGCCCAGAGCTGGTAGGAGGAAGAGAGATGAGATAAGGCAGAAAGGGCACAGAGGCCTGGTCCCTGACACCTTCTATGTTCCACTGAAGACTGTGGGCTTGTTCCTGAGATGAGTGGGGAAGCTTCAGGATAAAGTCTCTGATCCATTTGCTATCTTAGATGGTGCCAGGTGATGCCTGGCACCTTCTCTCCTGAAGAACTGGAACCTCCCCTGCCCAGGGGTACCGGGGGTGTCTGGCTCCAGCCCCCACCAACCCCCTGCACTACTTTAGTATGTGTAAGTAGCTGAGTTCTGCCTGGCTGAGTCCTCCTCTCTCACCTTGAGAGAGAGGACAGGGCAACTCTGCAGGGGTCTGACCTGAATTCCAGCCCTCAGAGGGTGGGCTTGTAGCCAGCGAATGCCACCAGCGCAGGCACGGCCCTGCAGGCAGGGGGTGGCGAAGCTGGCCTCTCACAAAGGCACACCACCTACAAAGCTATTTCGCAAACGTCATTAGCTTGTTTAATCCTCATAACACCTCTGGGAGTTGCGTGTTATTATTCCATTTTACTGGGGGCAAACAAAATAATGTTATGGTCCCATTACATACCCATCAGGAACTTGCTCAGAACACAGAGCATCAGGGTGAGAAGGAGGAAGTGTTTAAGTCAACCTCGACAACCAGGCCCAAGGCAGAGGGAGGGTCAAGCATGGAGTGGGGAGAGGGGCCACAGAGAGTGGAGGGGAGGTATGGGTGGGTGTGCCCCCAGGGAGGGCTCCCAGAGCTGGAGCCTGCCAGGCAGCAAGGAAAGAGGTGGGCAAGGCCCAGGAGAACAGGAATGGGGGTGAGAGTGAGGCTGGGAGAGGGCCCTAAAAGCTGCGGTCTGGGGGAAACCTCCTGGAGTCACCCTGCTCCTTGTACAGATGGAGGAATTGAGGCCCAGGTAAGAACAGAAACTTACTTCAGGCCACGGAGCCTGCCAGATGCCCAGCTGGGACCTGCCTCCTAGGCTGGGGCTCGAACTCCACTCTCAGTGTCCTGAGCTGCCCTGGATCTCTCAGAGGGCACTCAGCCGGGCCTTGGGGAAAAACAAGAATCAGAGCCTCTGGGGTCCCAGCAGCTCCCTGGGCTTACCAGAGGGGACTGGGTGAAACTTCTAGCCCCTGGAGCCTCTCTGGGCTGCCCCAGGAGTGAAAACTTCTAGGCTTCCAGCCCCCTTCCCAGGGGTCCTTCCCAAGGTCCAAGGGTAGGTGAGCAGAGGGGCAGAACAGGGTTTCAGGGCGGGAAGAGCACCCAGGGCTGAGCATGAAGACTCGTGGGCCCTGTCCTCATGTCCTCTCTTCCTTCAGAGTCCAGTTTCTCCACCAGAGCACTGGAGAAAAGAAGTCCTTTCCCTCCTACATGCCCACCCACTGAGAGAACATTGTAGAGATGCAGGACTCCTTCTATCCTCTGCTCTCTAGAGGAGAGAAAGCTTCCTAGACTGCACCCCTGCACAGAGGGAGGCCTCACACCAAGGCTACACATAAGAAGGAACTGGCCAAGGTCTCCACCCTGAGTGCCCCTGATGGATCCCAGGACTCGTCCTTGGAGCAAAATCCTCCTTTGGGGGCAAGGAGGATGACAGGACTGTGAGCCGAGAGGGACTGGATGTCTACCGCCCTCTCAGGCCTGCCATAGAAGGGAGGGGTTTTTCCCAGGAAGCCAAAGGAGGGGAGTCGGGGGGATGATCCCTCCAAGCCCCTAGCAGAGACCTCAGTATAGGGCAATGGCCTCCCTGGGGAAAGGGGCTCCATGTCGCCCCTCAGCAGCCCAAAGACCCTTCTCACTGGAGAGGTTTCCTATAACCAGTCTCCTGGAGTCCAGTGCCAGTTGAAACCCCTGCTCTGATGTAAAGCTCACTGCCCATCAAGAAAGTGAAAGTGTTAGTCACTCAGTCCTGTCCGACTCTGCAACCCCATGGACTGTAACTCACCAGGCTCCTCTGTCCATAGGATTCTCCAGGCAAGAATACTGGAGTAGCCATTCCCTTCTCCAGGGGATCTTCCTGGCCCAGGGATCAAACCCAGGTCTCCTGCATTGCAGGAAGATTTTTTCCATCTGAACCACCAGGGAAGTCCATCAAGGCCTCCCTTCAAAGTCTCAGAGGTCCACCTTCTAAGGGCAAGAGTCCCAGGGCAGGAGGCAAAGCAGGACCCAGGACAATGAAGGGGGTTTGAAAGACCCCACAACCCTGCCTCTCCCAAGATTTAAAATGCCCAGGAAGCTGGAGGGTCCCATCCAGGTGTCTGTACTTTGCTGGGGTGAGTCATACCCTCCCCAAACCTTAGCACCCAGCCTGGCTGTGCCACATAGAGGGTGGTCTCCCAGGGGCCCTTTCAGCATCACCCTTCTAGAGAGCCCATCAGTGTCCCTATCCACTCAAGTCTGGGCATTGTCTATGGGAAAGCCTCCTGTAAGGGCCCATTGTTCTAGTCACAAGCTGACTGGCTCTCCTGCCCAGAGAGAGCTGACAGGTGGGGCAGGGGACCAGGGAGCCACAGCGGGCACCCCAGAGGGGCAAGGAAAATCAGAGTGGGGACACAAGGGGGCAGAGTCCTGGCAGGTCCCAGGCTTGCACTCCCTGGAGGGACCAGTGACTCACAGGGCTGGACAGGGGGCATTTCCTCTCGGAGGCGAAACCAGACAAGGAAGCAGGGAAGGAGAAACATCCGGGAGGCAGGCTTTATTCTGAAGGTGTATCTCCAGGCCTGCATTGTGAGTCACTCAGACCCTCCTGCTGCCTCATGCTGACGCTGATGTCTGAGTCTGGGCCATTACAAAAAGGGTGCCCCGCCCACCCTACCCCCATCACCATCACTGTGGTTCAACTGCCATCACCTTTGGCAAGGACCAAATAAAAGCTTCAAATCAAAAGTCTCCTCCCTCTTCCAGGGGCTTTTTCATCCCATTGACACTGTCAGTAAAGGCAGGCCTCCTGGGGGCCCCCTCTCTGCTCTAGCCACCCCAGCTCTTCCTCAGCCTCTTCTCTTCTCACCCATCTTGGTTCCTCTATTCCCTCTGCCTGAAATTCCCCTGCCACCCCCTGCTTTGCCCAGTTATTACTGATTGTTAATAATAACTGCTTTGTCCTCTTATTACCGTCTTCAAGTTTCAACCATGTCACTTTCTCCAGGAAGCCTTCCCTGGCCTCCCAAAGCAAGTCAAATTCTCCATGACCTGTGCGCTGGTGCCACGCATCCCTCTCTCCAGCCCTTGTCAGAGCTGTATGTATTCTGTGAGGGTCAGTTGTGTGGTAAGTGGCAAGTGCCTGCTTCCCCTGCTAGATCGGAAGTGGGTCTACGTCGGCCTCCATCACCTCCACAGCCTGGGGCACAGAGCTAGGCACACAGTAGACACTGAATAAACAAGAGTGAGTGAATGGATCCCCAGCCATTGGGATGTCCCACGGTGTGTCTGCAGCCCCTCCCCTCCCACCTACACCCAACCCCACCCCACAAGGACCCAGGTCCTCTCTCTCTGATCCTTCTCATCTGCAGTCCCAGAAACTTCCTTTTTCTTTTTCTCTTTTTGAATGATTTTATTTATTTATTTTTGGCTGTGCCAGGTCTTTGTTCCTCTGCAGGCTTTCTCTAGTTGTGGTGAACAGGGTCTACTTTCCAGCTGTGGGGCGCGGGCTTCTCATTGTGGTGGCTTCTCCTGTTGCGGAGCACAGCTCTCAGGTTCACGGCTTCAGTAGCTGCAGCTCCAGGGTCTAGAGGGGCCTTTGGCAACTGCCTCAACTTTCCTGGGACCATTTCCTCTCCTCAGTCCTGTCCAACTCTTTGCGACCCCATAGACTGTAGCCCTCTGGCTCCTCTGTCCATGGGATTTCCCAGGCAAGAATACTGGAGCGGGCTGCCATTTCCTTCACCCAGAGCCTTCTAATGGTTGGGCTTTGTGGTGGGAACTGGGCAGGCAACCTGCCCCCAGGCTCCCAGATCAAGGCCAAACTCAAGACCCCTGTAAATTCCCCAACAGGCACCAGGGACAGCCTCAGTGACATCAATTAACCTGATCCAGTCCCTCAGAGGAGCCCTCCTCCCTGAGTTTGCATCTGACAGCTAGTTCACACTCAGAGCCTATGGCCCTCAGAGACTGTCTAGCCTCCATCTAGAACCAGATACCCAGAGAGGGTCAGGGCCCAGCCCAAGGTCACACAGCAAGGCTACCGCAGAATCCAGGGCGCCAGCTCCAGCTCAGGGTTCTCCCATGCTATAATAAACGTGGCTATTTTTAGGAAGCTAATTAGCAAGTCAAATATGACTCCTACTAATAATAATACCACCTTTATACTTTTCAGTCTCTGCCTCACCTCATTTGCTCCTGCGACGCCAGGTGGGCAGTAAAGTAGGGGATGATCTCATTAAAAAGTCACAATCCAGAAAGAGGAAATGACTGGTCCTCCAGCCCATCCTGCAAGCCCAGCTCAATAATGCTCCCAGAAGGACAGAGTGTCCCAACATCTCCCGTCCCCTGCTCCTAGCAGCCTCCGCTCTGCGTCAGCTCGCTTCTCTCAGCCCCCAGGTGGGCTCCAAGCCTGGTATCCACTGGTGTTCTGTCCCCTGCAAATCTCTAACGTGTGTCAGGGATAGTTCATGGGCAGCCTCACTGTGCAGCCTGGGCTAGCCCTCAACTCGGAACCCCAGAAAGAGAGAAGGACAGTTTTGCCCCCCAAAGGGGCTAGGGATGGGTTCAGTAGCCCACTGGGTTCTCCTGCCCACTGCCTCCTCTCCTGCAGAAGTTCCCGCAACATCTAGTGGCTTGAGACAGGCCCGGATAGATGCAAACATGAGGTCAGATCCTCGATTTCTTCCTGAGCCCTTCCCAGAGAAGGGAGGTGTTTCCCACCAGGATGCAGCTGGGTCATGCTGTTTGGGATATGGAGTGAAGGACAGGGTGACCCTGTCTCTCAGATGAGCGACTAAGCCATAGGTGAGTCCTGACAGCGTCATGAGCCCGTCACTTCTTGTAAGACCCCACGGGTTGGGCACGCGTGGAGAAGGGTGGCAGGATAAGACCAAGGAAGTACGCAGGCCAGTTCCCAGGAATTGGTTGTGGGTCCTCCACCCAGACTGGCTGGGGGAGCTCTGCAGTCAGGAATGCTTCGCAGAAAGGGGGCACTGTTGAGTTCAAGGGCCACAAGGAGGGGATGGCGCTGAGCGGGGCACCGCAGAAGAAAGGTGTGAAAAGAGGACAGGCTCAGTGATTCTCCTCTCAGACTAATGCCGCCGACCTGCGTCCCACCTGACCCAGGGAGGCTGCCTGCAGGAGAGAATGTGGGTTCCCCACACGTGGTGACTATCCCAAGCACTGCCCCCCATCATGGAGTCCCTTCACTGACCGACAGATCAGGCGACTGGTCCCCCTTGTTGAGCCAGCCAGGAGGGATGGCTCACCAGGAAGGGGACAGGGGCCATCTAGGTGAGGAGGGAGGAGGGGCCTCCAGGGTGGCCCACAGCCCAGGGGTGACGGGTGTGTTTCCTTCTCTCCTCTGTTACCTGGCGGGATGGGGTGGGCACCCCACAGCCAGTGCCAGACCCTATCCCCACCGTCCCCACCCCCAGGGAGCTGTGTCAGCTGAGGGCAGGGGTGATGTTGTCACAGCAAGAGCAAGGCCACCAGTGAACAAAGGTAGGGGTGAGGGTTTCGTGTGCAAGACTCGTCCCTAAGGTGGCAGATGGTACCACGGGCCACGTGGCTGAAGGAGGAGGCTCGAGTTCAGCTCCCCCTGAATGTCCAGTCCAGAGTGTTCCTGGTCACATACTTGGGAACAGGATCAGCACAGGTCCCTCCTGGCCACAGCTCAGGGTGTGCATCAGCCTTCCCACAAAATCCCAGGGCCCAGGGCTGGCTTCTCCCCATGGACAAGGTCTCTGAGTTGCCTCTCAATCCCGATGGCAGGGTCTGTCCACCTCACCCCATCTAAGGCAGAAGGGGGAACTACAGTAATGGGTCCTGCCCAGGCCAAAGGCAGGTGGCACTGATGGGGGAGGGTGGCAGCCTTGTGGCAGATGCTATGCCCCCGTGAGGGAGGCACCCAGGAGCAGGATGGGCGGCAGGACAGGTGCAGGATCCCTGAGGTTGGACGTGTCACATGGCATCAGGGAAGGAGCTGCCAGGCCCGATGAAGGTTAGGAGCCTCAGGGAAGCAGTGGCTTTTCAGCTGAGTGAGCAAGAAACATTGGCTAAAGTAGAGTCAGTGTCCCACTTTCCCGGCACAAGCTAGGGAGGGCTGCCCACTGCCTGCAGGGCTTAGCACCAGGAATGCAGAGAACCAGAGTAGGCAGGGGAAGCTCAGGGTCCTGGAGAGGTGGAGGCAGACAGTGGCAGACCCTCTTCCCCTCCTCCCCGCTGTATTTTCCCCACCACTGCAAGAGGAAACTGGGGTGTGCGGGGCAGGAAGGGAGGGGCTGGTGCTGGACAGGAGCCCTGGTGTCTGGGGCACAGGGAGGGCCAGCTCCCCGCATCTCCTCACCCCTCTAGGGCTCTGTGTGTGTGTTAGTCACTCAGTCGTGTCCGACCCTTCGCAACTCCATGGACTGTAGTCCGCCAGGCTCCTCTGTCCATGGGATTCTCCAGGCAAGAATACTGGAGTGGGTTGCCATTCCCTTCTCCAAGGGATCTTCCTGACCCAGGGATTGAACCTGGGTCTCCTGCATTGCAGGCAGATTCTTTAACAACTGAGCCACTGAGGCTATGGGATGCTTCACGTCCTGGGATGTAAGCAGGATGGAGACATTCTTTCCTGAGCCAGGTCCTGGGAACACCCCAGGGGCAGCATTAAACTTAGGCCTAGGCAAGAAGGGTCCCTGCCTTGGAGGCTGCACTCCAGAAGAATACACTCTGGCCCTCCTCTAGCCTCCCTCCCCAAGAGAAGTGGAGAAAGTCTGTGAGCCAAGGGGACTCAACTCTGATGGCAGGGTCTTGCTCCTTCTCCCAGTGCAGGACCCCGAGTTCCCTGCCCCACAGTCTGCATGGGCATTTCCTCAAGGACAGCTGCAGCCAGGTATGTGGATGGACTGTGGACCAGCAGCCTGGGGACGTGACCTGTGAGGCCCAGGTAGGGGCCAGGGGTGGGGCTGGGGTTGGCTCTCCCACTGCTGCCACATTCCAGCCCTGGACTCTTCAAGTCCAAGGATTCTGAATGCAATCCGGCCTTCCAGGTGATGAGGAAGATGTGTTTGTTAGTGTAGGAGGCTGGAGGATATTCTGTTTAGCACCGGGTCTACTTGATTGTGGCTTTTCTGCAGGCTCACCGGTAAAGAATCTGCCTGCAATGCAGAAGTAAGTCACAGGAGATGCGTGTTAGATCCCTGGGTTGAGAAGATTCCCTGGAGGAGGTCATGGCAGCCCACTCCAGTACTCTTGCCTGGAAAATTCCACAGACAGAGAAGCCTGGCAGGCTACATCCATGGGGTCACAGAGCATCAGACCTGACTTAGCGACTCAACAATGAACAACAAAGCTTGATTATAACTTAAATATCTAGACATCTGTTCTCTAGACCTCCATCTGTACTTCTGCCCTGAGCTTCACATATGTCAGGGGTGAGCCTGTCAGGGGCGCTTCAGGCAACACTTCCTCATTCTCACTCTGAAGCTTGTGGCCTCCTTCCTAAGGGAGGCCCCAAAAGGGACATGAACTCTAAAACCCAGGTGAACCCTCAGCTCCCACGAGCAGGGCCAAGTCCTAAAGCTCCACTCCCCATTTCCTGGCACCTAGCAGCCAACAGTCAGGGGGTGGTCCCAGGAAATTGGGGCCCTGGGGGAAAGGAAGCAGGGTTTTCTGAGCACCTCCTGTGAGCCAGGCTCTGGAACTATCTCCCCGAGTCCTCACCAACCCTTTGGGGACAGTGTCATTATGAGCACCCCTCTATAGCTGATGAGGAAACAAAGGTCCAGAGTAGTCACAGTTCTGGCCCAGGGTCACATGGGTGGCCTCAAAACTTCATCTCTGAGCCCAGAGCCTGCGCTCTCTACTCAAGGAGGCAGAAAGAAGTGGGGAGCATTTCTGACTGGGGCATTTGTGGGGCGCTAGGGCTAAGCCGTCTATGGGGTCACACAGAGTCGGACATGACTGAAGCTACTTAGCAGCAGCAGCAGCAGGGCTAAGCAGAGAGCAGGTTGCTGGGAGTCACAACTGGGAGTCTGGTCCAGCCTCCATGTGTGGACCCCAAGCTCTGGCCATCAGGAGTCAATTCTGAGTCCCCAGTGGGGTGCCTTGGGAACTGAAGAGTGTCCACGAAGCTGGTCATGCGCCGAGTACCCCCTCGGAGCCTTTCTCAGGCCCTGAGCACCTTTCACCAGGGTAGGAGGAACTTTCTCATGTCTGTGAAAGCCACAGGAACCCAAGGCATCCGGGAAAGCAGCACCCTAGATAGGAGGGGGAGATTAAGAACGTCCGCTGTCACAAGAGAGCGTGTGGCCGGCCACATGCAGATAACTCAGGACAGATAACCCCCTGGCCAGGCCTCTCCACGTCACATCAGTGACCTCACCTCTCCCTAAGATGCCGGCTAAGCTTAGTCACTGTGTCTCCCCCTCAGCCTCCCCACCTGTTGAGTGGGGAGGACAGCGTCCCCTCTGTGGGGTCTTCATGGATCGTCTCCGAGTCTGGCACCTATTCACACAAGGGTGAGAAGCGTGTATGTGTGTGTGTATGGGGCACCCCAGGTAGGGACTCATTTAAAGGTGAGTTAATACCAACAGGGTTAGTTAATACCAACAGGGTTAGTTTCTGTTCCCTGAAGTTAAAAGTAGTTTCAATTTTCAGAAAAGAAGCAGGTGGTTTCTTAAGAAACCTTGGGCCAGAGGGGGAATATCCACCCCCGAGCCAATGGGTAGCTCTGAAGATTAAGTGGCTGAGGTCCAGGTGTGCCCAGAAAGAGAAGAGATGACAAAGCAGCTCTTCCCCTCCCCTCAACCCCCGCCACACCCCCAGACAGCCATGGCCTCCCTGCACTTTTGGCCTGGGCCCTGGAGAGGGGCCCAGAGGCTCAGTTGGTAAAGAATCCGCCTGCAATACAGGAGACCTGAGTTCAATCCCTGGGTCAGGAAGATCTGCTGGAGAAGGAAATGGCAACCCATTCCAGGCAGTATTCTTGCCTGGAAAATTCCATGGACAGAGGAGCCTGGTATGGACAGAAGAGCCTGGCAGGCTATACTCCATGGGGTGGCAAGGGTCAGACATGACTGACTGACTAAACCACCACTGGAAAGGGCAGTGAGCCCCTGGAGGCTCCACCAGGCTGGGGGCACCAGGTAGACCCAGGGCCGGTGGGCATTTCTGGTTGGGTCACACTCAGCAGAGACTCCTGGGCACCGCAGGGTCTCGACGCTCTCTCCTGGTCGGCTGGTCTCTGCAGCCAGGCCTTGGCCTCTCTCCCGGCACTGCCTCTGGCCCTGCTTTCCAGATGTCACAGGCTCCCCTGCCTCCAGCTCTTGGTTAAGGCTGCCCTCCCACCCCATCCACCCCGCTTCCATCACTGGGTCTGTAGGCTTGCTCCCACTGGAAGCCCTTCTGTTGGGGGAGCCCTCCGAGGTTCACCAGCTTTAGGTGTGAGGTCAGGACAGGCTGGGAGCAGGGCTTGAACCTGCATGTTCAGGAAGTCTTTTCAAAAGGCACCCCCACGCCTGCTTTCACGAGGTTTCCTTTACGTTCTTACCACGGTGGAAACAGCCATCACATTCTCTGTAAAGGATGTCAGCACTTCCCTCTGCTCCTGCCTTTGTTCCCTGCTAGGCTCTGTCCACATTCCCCTCCCATAACCCCCGCAGGTCACTTTCCTCTCCTCCCTCCTCGGGATGGGAACCAGAAGGAAGCAGGAGCGCAGCACCTCAGACCTGCCCCAGAGAGGCTCCGGGAACTTGTCGGCCTCCACCTTGTCTTGCCTGCATCCCCCACCTCCTGCTGCTGCCTTTTGGCATCAAACCCACTGCTCGAGTCTTTCCCATCCTACCGGAACCCTCTCTCAATAGCTCCCTCACCCCAACCTCCAGCCTCTGCCTGGCAGCTCTTGAAAGCAAACCACCATCACCAACCACCTCTGAACCTGAGACCTAACTCCCACGCAACACTCCACCAAGGTCACTGGCAACGTCCCGACTGTTCTTTTGTGCCCCATCTCTGCCCACATCTCTCTGTGCTCCTCGGCATTGTTCCATACTTCTGATCACTCCTCTCTCTCTTGAAACATGGGCCGTCTTGACTCCTGAGACACACACACAGACCTCCTCCTGCCTCTCTGATCGCTGCCCCTACCGGCCCCTTCTTGGTGCTCCCCCCGCTCCTCCCAACGCCACCTTTGAATAAGTCCCCACCCAGGGCTCCGTCCTGGGCCTTTTCTTCTCTCTGCCCCTCACGCCCACCCCGAGGAGACAGGCCGCTTTCACCCTCAGCTTTTCCTGCTGCATCCTTAACACACTGCCCCTCCAGTCTCTCTCAGGAGCTCCAGACCAGATAATGTGAGTGCTGGTGGGACCCTGCCTCCCAGACGCCCCTCAGGCACTCACAGCTGGTCTTCTTCCCCAGACTTTCCCTTTCTTCTTTCACCATCGTGGTTGGCCCAGATGCTGAAACCCACAACCATTTTCACTTTCTCCCTCCTGATCTCCTTCTGTCTCAAGACATCAAATGCCAGGTACGCTGTTGACATCCAGACACCCAGACGCACATCCCACCATCCCCCGTCCAGATCTCTGCCCGGTTGCCCGCTGGAGTCTAACAAACGTTCCAGGTGTTCCCACTCCTGCTCTTCTGCCAGAATGCCCCTCCCCCACATCTCTGCAAGGCTCACTCCCTCACCCTCTTTCTGTCTTCATTCAAATGTCACCTCCCTGATAAGGCTCACCCTGACCACCCCATTTAAACCTTCAGAAGTCTTCTTGACCAGGACTGCCAGTCACTCTTAGCATTATTTAATTTTTTCCACAGTTCTACCAGACTCTATAATTAACATAGCTATTATGTGTATTGTATATTGTCTGTTTGCACCTAAAGCTAACAAGAAAGCACTTTAAGAGATTTTTTTCTGTGTTGGTGGCTGAGGCAAGCCCAGTTCCTGGAACAGTGCTTGGCACCCGCAGGGCACTTGATCTTGCTAAGGTGAGTGAATGAATGAATGGATCTTGGACTCCTCCCCCTCCACAGTAGCCACACCCCACTCCCTATCAGATCTTGTTTCCACCCCCTTGAAAGCTTTCAAATCTACACCTGAGTCCCCATCCTCAAAGCTACTACTTTCCCCCCAGGCCCTCTCTGCCTCTTGTCTGGGTTGTTATAACAGCCTCCTGACTCTTCAGGATACCCTGCCCCAGGCCCCCATTCTGAGAGCCAGGATAGCAGAGCAATTCAGGTGTGGGCTCAGGAGCCAGACTGCCTGGGTTATTTCTCTGGCTCTGCTGTGTGAGTTTGGGCTAGTCCTCTAAACTCTATGAGTTCCATGCCATCATTTGTAAAATAAGGATGACGACTACACTTCCTTCACGGGGCTTGGAGTTGTTGAGAGGTTTAAAGGAGACAATGTGTATAAAGTGGGAGTTACTGCTTTACAGTTGCCAGGTCTTATTACCAGAAAAAGTCGATCAGCACCTTTTGAAAACTGTCCCTTGGCTCCTGGTGGTTTTCTGTTTCTTCTCTGAGCCTAGGGGCCCTCCCACACTGGTCTCCATCTCACTCGCCAGAAACTGCCCCTTCATTCCAGGCACACTGAACTCTCTTCATGAGCATGAACACATCATACTGCTTTTGTCCCCTTGGCCTGGGCATGATCTCTTTTCTCTGCACTTAGCTGACTTGTAATTTGCTTTCTGACTTGACAAAAATCCCAGAGCTTTTTGCACATTCATACATAGAAAGCATCCACATTCTGCGGACATACCCTCGTCTGAGCAAGTCTCACGTTGATGGGTAGAGAGGGTGTTTCCAATCTTTAGCTCTCACAAACGTTGCGAATGATCTTGGGCATACACTGTATGTCTACAGGTGTCTCTGTGGGACAAAGTCCCAGAGGTGGGATGGTGGAGTCAAAGGTCACTAGCCAGGTTTCCTTTGTGTCACTGCTGCTTTCTCACCATCTCACCACCTGGTGTTCACAGCCTGGATATGGACCCAGGACTGGGTGATTCCAAATTCATGCCCTCCCCTCTGTTGCAACCTGCCTGCCATCAGAAGTAGGACCTGAGCTCATGAAGGGATCGGAAGAGCCAGCCCAGAGGAGCCAGCCTTGGACCACTCCTGAGCTCAGGTGGCTCAGGTGGGCAGGCAGCCTCCCATGGGCCCTCAGAGAGGCAGAGCTGAGTCGGCTGCCATCTGCCATGCCAGCTTTGTGCAGGGCCCTCCCTGCACAGCTGTGCAAGGAGTCCAGGAGGGTCCCAGCTCTTCCCCAACACTGCTGGCTTCAGGGAAGTTTCCAGGTCCTTGCCTGAGCCCTTGGGGTCCTTTCTGAGCTGTTCTGCTCACCCTCTGCCCTTCAGAATCCACACACCCGCTCCACTCCCGACAGTCATATGGAAAGGCTCGTGGTTCCCCCAATAGGTCATTCTGCCCGCTGCCTCTGCGCCTTTGACCACGCAGTTTCCCTGTGCTCCTTTCAGCTGACTCCACTTGTCCACAAAGGCAGAATCAAGAACCACTTTGACCAACCTAAGGCAATACCTCATTAGTTTCCATTCTTTTTTATTAATTTTTATTGGAGTACAGCTGCCTTATGATGTTGCTTTAGTTCCTACCGCACAGAAAATAAATCAGCTCTACACCTCATTGGTTTTAAATGCCCCCCACCTGGGTTCACTGCTATCAGGGCTCTGGCCCCCACTGGAGGGCTCACCCCCAAGGCACGATGCCATCCTGATCTCTGTCCTCACAGGGCCACAGGCCTGGCTGCGGCAGCCCCAAGGGCTAATGCTTGGGCAGCTAAGCTGGCCCAGGGGACGTTTCAGCCATGCTGAGCCCCTGGCGACATTAAAATCCCCATCCCACATTGCCACAGCAGCAGGGCAGTCCCGAGGAAAAGACAGTCCCTAGAGGCCCTTTGCCCAAGAACTGAAAATCATCCCCAAAGCCCCACGGAAGATCCATAATAAGGAAGTGAGGCCTCGGGCAGGCAGGGCGGCAGGAGGCACTTTGGGGACGGTATCTTCTGAACTTCCCCCCACCACTCACATTTCTTCACAGCAGCCACTGGGACAGGCCTGGGGGCTGCCAGGGGACAAGGTGAAGAGATAGCTTGAGCCTGCGTGAGCTGAGCCCCCAAGAGGAGAAACGAAGTGTGGGGGCAGGGAATGAGAGGGCAGGGGTGGGGCTTAAGAGACACGTGGTCCCTCCCATCCTTCAGAGCCAGCAGGTCGAGGAGCATGAGGGACAGTCAAGGCAGGTCTGAGGTCCCTCTGCCAGTGCCCAGAGCCCCTGAAGGATGTACCCCAGCCCCGGAGAGACCCCAGAGAACCAAAGACATGGAATCAGATACCTCTCCCACAGAGCCACAAAGTTCCCTGACCAAGCCAAGGCCCCAGATGGGGACTATCTTTAATAAATCTGGGGCGTGAATTTCCCTCATGCTCCTCGGCCTGCTGGCTCTGAAGGATGGGAGACACCCCCTGGGGTTGGGGGTGCATTGGGGGTGTCTCTCAAGCCCCACCTGCCCTCTCGTTCCCCTCCCCCCCACTCTGAGCTCAGGTCACCACGTGTGCTGTGCTTAGCTGCTCAGTCGTGTCCGACTCTTTGCCACCCCATGGACTGCAGCCCACCAGGCTCCTCTGTCTGTGAGGATGCTCCAGGCAAGAATACTAGAGTGGGTTGCCATGCCCTCCTCCAGGTCAGGTCACCATGGGGAGATGCAAAATGTTCCAGGCTCAGGCAGGGCCTGGGACTGCCAGTCCACCCCCCTGGGCACCCCAGTCAGGCTGGTCCCAGCTGTCTGCTCCCCATCAGCACCACCGCCACTGGCTTTCCAGTGCCCTGAGCGTGCTGGTGGGGGAACCAGGTCCTCTCCTGCTGTCTGGGAGGACAGGGACTGCATCCCAGCCTATCCCCACTCGGGATGGCCACACCTGGTATGGCCAGGGACTTACCGTGGGGACCGGTGAGTCACTGACTTTGGAGTAAGAGAGTGGATGCATTTTGACTTAATCCTATAAAGTATGAACTCATTGAGCAAACATCCCCCCAGCCTTGCTCTGGGGACAGTCACTAGTTCCTGGAGGCTCCAAATGTGAAAGCGGGAGAGGCCGTCAACATCGTCACATTGTCGGTCAGCCAGGCCCCCCCAGCTCACCCCCATCCACTGGGGTTGGGCCCAGCCAAGCCTCCAGTCTCCTCCTTCAGGCCGTGGGATCTGGTGGGGACAGGAAGGCAGGCTGACGGAGGTGGCCCATAGATGGTTTGGGGCCTGTCCCCTACCCCCACCCCCAGGAAGAAGATGGGCTTGATTAAGTCACCCCAACATCATCCAACGCACCCCCAACCCCAGGGTCTCAGGGGGCAAGTGAAACAACAGAAACTGGGGGGAGGAGAAAGTGGTCAGAGCGGGCCCAGGGACCCCTCCTCTTCACCCCTCACTCGCACAAAGCTGATCAGCGTCTCCGCCCCCTGGCCTGGGAAAAACCTTCGAAGCTTGGCTTCCTGCTCCCCGGGCTCCCCTTTCAGGCTTCTGCCAACTCCTCTTCCCTGCCCCCAGCCTCATGCTACCCCAAGCCTCATCCCAGAAGAGCTAAGAGCATGTCATACTGGGGGTTTGGCAATCTGGGCTCTGGTCTTCCCTCTGCCGCTGTCTTCTAGGCAAATCATTTCCCCTCAGGCCTCAGTTTCCTCCTCTGGCTCAGGCTGCTGACATGGGGCCGCTAAAGATGAGGGCTCAACACAAAGGGACAGGCTCTACTGGGTGAAGCTCAGGCAAGGAGGGTAATTTTCAGATCAGCAGCACCAAGGCATTTGGCATCTGACCATCACACCTCCCAGGGGCAGGAAGGCTGGGAAGGGGGCCAGGGCAGGGACTGGGGGCCACGGCATAAATGTCACATCTGAAGCCTGCCCTGCTTGTCCCTCGCAGGTCAGGCCCCCGGTTACTCCTTCACTCACCACCAGCTGCCACTGTTTTATGTCTGAGTCCCCTTGGCTCTGCCAGAACAGCCAGAGGCCCAGTACCCCTGCATCCCTTAGCCCAAGCACAGGTCTCGCACCAGCTTAGGTGCTCAACAATATATGTGCTGATAGAATAAAGGCAAAGAATATAACAAGTGTTGGTGAGGAGGTGGAGAAATTGGAACCACACATAGCTGGTGGGAATGTAAAATGGTATAACTTCTGTGGAAAACAGTTTGGGCAGCTTCTCAGAAGTTAAATACAGAATCACCACATGACTCCACAGTTCCACTCCCAGGTAGGTAAATCCTCCAAAGAATCAAAAACGTATGTTCATACAAAAACTTGCACACCAATGTTCATACAGCATTATCCATAACAGCCAAAAAGTGGAGACAACCCAGGCGTCCATGCGCTAATGAATGGGTAAATAAAAGATGGCACATCCACACCATGGACTCGTATTCGACAATAAAGAAAGGCGAAGAGCTGATACATACTACAACATGGATTAGTCCTGAAAACATCCTGCTAAGTAAGAGAACACCAGCCACACAGCCCACACGTATGGTTCCATTTGTGTGAAATGATCAGAATGGGTAAATCCATGAAGACAGAGAGGCAATTAGTGGGGGCAGGAGGAAGAGGAAGTGACTGGTCATCGATATGGAATTTCTTTTGGGGTGACATCATGTTCACCGTAATTAGATAATGATGGTGGTCACAGTGATGTAAATATAGTGGTAAAGAATCCGCCTACCAATGCAGGAGACTCTGGTTTCATCCCTGGGTCTGGAAGATCCCCTGGAGAAGGATTTGGCAACACACTCCAGTATTCCTGCCTGGAGGATCCCATGGACAGAGGAAGCTGGCGGGTTACAGTACATGGGGTCACAAAGAGTTGGACACAAATGAAGCGACTTAGCACACACTAGATTGTGTACTTCAAAAGGGTTTTTTTATCTCAATAAATAAATAAAGGCAAACAACCTCCCTAGGGACAAGTTGAAAGGCCAAACCCGTCTGGCTAGCTTGTTTGCTCATCTATTTGTGTCTCTCTGAAAACACCATCCCCAGGAGCCATTCTTTGTCCCAGGGAAGACCACACCCTCACACCCCAGCCCTGCCCCCAGACTCAGCCTGCAAGGAGTAGTCAGGAGGAGAAGAGACCCAGAGCGCCTTGTCAGAGGATGAAGCCCTCTCCTTGCGTCCCAGCTTCAGGGCAGGTACCCTCATGACAAAGGGGCTAGGGAACTGGCTGCAGTCTGGGCTCTGACACGGGTCCCGTCTCCTCCTTCAGTTTCCCCATGAGGAGTCTGCCTCCCAGGGTAGGATGAGGTGCGACAGAGCCTGAGGCTGGGGCACCATCCGGAAGTCCTCTCCCCTGGCTTGCACTCCAACATTGTATGGACCAGCAGTTGGGAGGCTCTTCCTTTGGTCTGACTGCAGTATCCGGCTTGGAGACATTAGTGGGCAGAGGTTTCCACTGAGTCAGCCTGATTCAACCTTACTCAGCTTTGGGCCCCCATGGAGGTCCTTGCGCTCAAATGCTCTCGGTATGGTGATGAAGCAGGATGTGGGCTCCCGGTAGCCCCCAAAGCAGCTGTTCCCTGAAATGGTCCTGGTGGGAAACAGCAAAAGGAGAAGGCCAATCCCCTCCCCACCTTCCTGTGACAGCCTTCCAGCCAGAGCAGGGAAGCTGGACCCCCACACAGCCTGTCTCTGTCCCTCAGAGGATCCACTGGCAGGTGGCCCTCCCCACACTGAGCCTTTTAGAATGAGTGGCCACATCCTCTGATGTCCAAGCATTGGGTCTGAGCAGATGGCACGTGCAGAGCCCTGGTCCCTGGGGACTGACCCAGGCCTGACCTCTTTCATTTCGCCAGAGTGATCCCCCCACCTACCTGTATGCTTGCCTCTGCTATATATATCCTATGTCAACCACACGCCCAGCAGAGGAGCTTAATACATCACTACACAATGAGTGAATGAAATCAGATAAAACAGCCTGAAACTCCGGTTACTGTAGGGACAGGATTAATTGCTTTTTTTTTTTTTTTTTTTTGCTTTGAAGTTTTGGCAAACCGCTTACCTGTGTTTCAGTTCCTTTAACTAATAAAATGGATAGTATCAACTTCATAGGGCTGGTTAGGAAACTAACTAAAATGATTCATGTAAAACGTCTAGAACAGCCCCAAGCAAATGGTGTACATTTGCTATTATCCAGTCTGTACTATTGTCCTCGGAATCTTGCCCTTTGAAGACCAGCCAGGTGGTTGGCTGACCAATGCCTTTTGCTGACAAAGAGTGGAGACACCTTTCAGGAGATCTCTGGGCCCCTGCTGGGTCAGCCCCCCAGAGGACCATTAGCTCCTGCCCCAGTGGTGACGGGTACCCCCTCCCAGGTGTCCAGCCCTGGCTCCTCCTGCCCTTCACAAGTCTACTGCATGAAGAGCCTGGACTTAGGTGCTCAGTAAGTGGGCAGCTCTGAACACACAGCCAGTCATGTGCTGAGGTGGGGTAGGCAAAAACAGCTCTGGGGACCACCCTGAGCTCGCATGCAAGGGCAGAGCAGGCCTTCAGTGTGTCCCGGGGCTTCCTGCCTACACAATCCCCTTTTCCCATGTCATTGCTTCAACCCTGGGAGACCAGGAAGTCTGGGTATTTCAGGAAAGCCCTGGCCCGCCCAGGAAACCAAAGTACCTGGCCTTATCTGGCCCATTGTCCTGAAAGCATGGGAACAGAGGCCCTCTGCACCCATGACCTCCCCATGTACTTGCCAGGGACATCCAGCCCCAGCTCTCCATGGGCGGGGTACACATTCAGTTAGCCTTCCTGCCTGCAGCCACCTCACCCTGGGCCTCCTGTGGTCCAGTTCTCCTCTGTTCCCAGTTCCTAGACGGGTCATAGATCATCTCAGCAGGCCCACAGGGAAGGAGCACCAAGAGGGGAGGGTCAGAACTCTGAGCCAAGCATCAGCTCCACGTGGCATCTTCCTGTTCCATCTCCTCTGCTCACCTCTCTCTCTCTCTCTCTCTCTATAGGTCTTGTTGGCCCAGTGATCCCCACTAAATTCCCCAAATATCAATGAGGGAGTTCCCAGCCTAGGTCTTCAAGCTCCCAGTTGCCAGAGCCAGAGAGGCAGGAACAGCTGAGAAATTAGATGTGGGTCTACCCTGAGGCTGTAGCGACACAAAAAGAGCCTCACGACTGTCCCCCCCTTATCTGACTATGTGGACAGGACCCCAAGGGGGAGGGCTCTAGGAATGGGTGTGCACGTGCACAGATGTGCACGTCTGCATGTGTGTACACGTGAGCAGGTAGTGCGTGTGGCCTCATGTGCTTGCTATGTGTATACACAAGAGATAGAGAAGCCCGCAGTTCCACCTTGCCCTGGTTGCCAGGGCATCTGGCTCTTCTCTCATTACGCAGACACTCTGCCTGTGTTTCTACCCACGACCTGGGGTAGGAGTGATGGTGTCTCGGGGAGGTGAGTAAGCAGCAAGTGGGGTTCAGGAAAAGATGCATCAGGGCTAAGATGTCAGCAATCCCACACCTTCTCACTCATAGAGCCAGTCTGGGTCTTCACCCAGGTCTGTGGTTTCTTCACATCGGAAACGGGTCTAAGGTCCCCAGGATGCTATCCAGGGCACAGGAGAGCTGCAGCTCTGGATTCCTCAGGTGGCTGGGGGAGGAGAGCACCTCTGACAAGCCCCAGAACCAGGAGCAAAAGTCCTAAAACTGTCTCGACCCTTTTTGGTGGTCTCTGTGAACATTGAGCGGGGTTCCCACCTGCTGGGAAATCAGGGGAGCTGTAGAGGGTGAGAAACCTCAAACATCTTAAGTATCTCTTTCAACAACTTCGCCTTGGCCAAGAGCAGCGTCTAGATCAAACCCACCTCTGCTTCCTTGGGGGAGGGTGCTTGCGAGAGGTACGAGGGGCTGGGGGGAAAGCAAGAATCCTGGGTTCTAGGCCAGGTTCTGATGGGCCAGGTAGCTCTGGCTCCCTTCCTCTGGCCTCATCGGTTCATCTCACTGCTGGGGGAAGCTTATGCCCACACTGGTTGTCTGCCTCTGAAGACTAATGGAAGATGTCAGGCAAGAAAATTCTTCAGAAATAAGACTCTGGGCACCTCATGGAAAGAACTGCTCCATGACCTGAGAATTTCCCCTAAAATCACTCCCCAGAAACAGAAAGTGGCTGTGACATCCGCTGCCCCCACTTCCTGCACCTGGGACCCCGCTTAGCTCGAGTGGGGAACCGTCATGGACTAGCAGCATCAGCTGCATTCTCACTCTTGCCGCCGGAAAGGCCCTCCCCTTTGTGGGGGCCCACAAACAACATCATTTACACTCTGACCAGGATGTGCCCCTAGCCTCAGAGTGAGGGCTAGGTCCCAGCTAGGCATCAGGATTCAGAGGTTCCGGTCCCAGCTCTGCCAAGTGCTCCAGATTGCCCTGAGTCCCTCCTTCCTCTGGGCCTCAGTGGGGAGCCCCACCTGCCTACTTGCAGCCCTGAGGAGCAGGCAGGGACCCCAGAAGCTCAGATCTGGGAGGCACCAGAGGTTCCCATAGACCATCAGTATAGAAGGCCCATGGAGGGGAGCAGGTGCCTGGCACTGAACACTCCTCCTGGCAGGGTCAGAAGGGCAACAGCCCATACAAATGGGCTGCCACATAAAAAACCTGCAGCTCCGTCCCTGTGGGGCAGGACAGAGATACCTGAAGTACCCATGCCTGAGAGGGAGGTAGCTGCCAGACCTGCCCTACCGCCTTCCAGCCCTATCTCGCTCAACCAGCCCTTCCAAATGGCTCACCTCTCCCCAAGTGCCATGGTCTCTCATACCATTGGGTTTTACAGGTGCTGGTTGCACTGCCTGTAAGACCCTCCCCTCCTCTGTGTCTGGCCAACATCCCCTCAAGAACAGGAGAGTGAACAGAGCACAGAGTTGGGAGGTCCAAGGGTCCAGGGGTCCAGGGTCCCGTCTGCTTAGGAGGGCAGAGCAGTAGGCAGACCCTCATCAGGCCTGACAGTGGGCACGCTGAGCTTAGGGTCCCCAGGGGCCAGGATAGACCTCAGCCAGGGAGACGGGGGCTGGTGGCTAGGGCAGATCTTGCAGACAGTCTGGGTTGTGGAGGAGCTGGCGGGCACAGGGCCCAGCCTTGCTCTATTGGCTGTGGAGGAGGCTGGAACTGCAGACTATTTTTAGGCTCCTGATGGATTGGAGAGCCGAGGATGCTACAGCCCTTGCTCGCTGGGAAAAGACTAAAGCGGCCCCGGCTCAACCTGGGGCTCAATCTTTCTCTTTTGTCCCTAGAGACCAGAAGCTGGGGCCGGAAGTGGGCCGGAAGTATGCCCAGTACCCCCAGACATGCAAACACCCAGGAAGGATTTCCATATCATTTGCTCTGCTTCCTCATCAGAAGGAACAAGAAGTTCCCTTTCAGAGGACCCTTGGTGGAGCAGGGCATTCACCCGAGTTCACCTCCAGCTGCCCCTCCTGGGTATCAAGAAAGGCTGGAAAGGGTGATGAAGCTCCAAAATCGGAAAACACAGACAGGAGATTCTAGCAGCTTAGCAAATACATTCCATCTGATCACTCAGTTGTAGCTCCCTGGAGAGCAATGTTGACAAGGCTTCATTCATTCAATCCACAGATAACCATTTGAATGTCTATTATGTGCCAGACACTATTCCAGGTGATGGAGGGTTCAGTTCAGTTCAGTTCAATCGCTCAGTCGTGTCCGATTCTTTGCAACCCCATGAATCGCAGCACGCCAGGCCTCCATGTCCAACACCAACTCCCGGAGTTCACCCAGACTCACGTCCATCGAGTCCGTGATGCCATCCAGCCATCTCATCCTCTGTCGTCCCCTTCTCCCCCTGCCCCTAATCCCTCCCAGCATCAGAATCTTTTCCAATGAGTCAACTCTTCGCATGAGGTGGCTAAAGTACTGGAGTTTCAGCTTCAGCATCATTCCCGCCAAAGAAATCCCAGGGCTGATCTCCTTCAGAATGGACTGTTTGGATCTCCTTGCAGTCCAAGGGACTCTCAAGAGTCCTAACACCACAGTTCAAAAGCATCAATTCTTCAGCGCTCAGCTTTCTTCACAGTCCAACTCTCACATCCATACATGACCACTGGTAAAACCATAACCTTGACTAGACGGACCTTTGTTGGCAAAGTAATGTCTCTGCTTTTGAATATGCTATCTAGGTTGGTCATAACTTTTCTTCCAAGGTTAGCTGTGAGCAAAAATGACGAAATGCCCTCACAAAGCAGGTATGCTACCGCAGTGTGGCCCACTAGAAATGTATTTGAGCCACACAGATAATTTCAAATATTCTAGCCACCTCATGAGAAAAGTTGACTCATTGGAAAAGACTCTGATGCTGGGAGGGATTGAGGGCAGGAGGAGAAGGGGATGACAGAGGATGAGATGACTGGATGGAATCACTGACTCGATGGACGAGTTTGAATGAACTCCAGGAGTTGGTGATGGACAGGGAGGCCTGGCGTGCTGCGATTCATGGGGTTGCAAAAGTCGGACACGACTGAGCGACTGAACTGAACTGAACTGAATAGCCAAATTAAATAGGAGTTAGAAGGAACACGGAAGAAGGACTTTTATAATATATTTTATATAACCCAATATATCCAAAACATTTTCACTGCCACATGTAACCAACATAATAATTTATTAATAAGATAAATTATTTTTTTCATATTACATCTTCCTTCATATTATATTACCCCAGTTTGTCTTTTTATCCTTCCAGTGCATTTCAGTTCAGTCGAGTTACATTTCAAGGGCTTGTTCTAGAAGGCAGTTCTAAAGAAAATTGCTCATCTGAGCTCAGGAGAAAGGAAAGCCACGACTGATTAGGTGTCTGCTATGGACCTGGGCAGGACCTCTGATCTGGATAAAGTTGCAGGCCATGTGTTTGCCTTTGTGTTATCAACCCAACCCCAAGCACGTATGTGTTCATCTTCTGAGCCCATTCATCTTGCCCAACCTGAGAAAACTGCCAGCCTGACTTTTGGGATTTTAATCAGGTGTGGGTCCAGCAATTCTGGCATGGGCACCATCCTACAGAAAGATATCAGTACATCAACAAGGATCTCCTGGAAGTGAGCCTGTGCTTTTTCCTCCCATGTGGGCTGGCTCATGGCCACTGGTGACCCTGAGAATGTGGGTTTTGCTTTTGTTTTATTCCTCAAGGCCGCTTCCTCCCAGAGTTCAATAATATCAACAGAAGAGTGTTTCCTGAGCCTGAATTAGCCATTTCAGGCGCATTACACCAGCTCACACCCATAGACCTCCTAGCCAGACCCTAGCTGGGAAAACCCATCCTAGACTCTCCACTTGGTTTTCCAGATAGTGAGAAGCTAAAATTGGGCTTTGGAGGCAGCTGGAAATGCCTGAGGATTGGGTGTGTGTTGGGAGCTGGGGGGAGGGGGTGGTCGGGGTGTGTGTGTCGGAAGTGGTGAGCTAGGAGTGAAGGAGGCAGAGATACAGTGTGTGAAAAACTGGGTCTCAAATCCCCATCATCCTTATCATCATTATCGTCATCACCCACCCACCCCTGCTCAAAACCCTTCGGAGACTCCCTAGAACCTACTGGATAAAGATCTAGGGCCTTGGCCCCAGGAACTGATGGAATAATTTAATCTCACTTCCAGAAGCTCGCCCCTCTTCCATCTTATTCATTCATCTAACAAGAATGTATCATAGGAACTCTTCTAGGTGCTAGAGATGCAGCTGTGACAACTGACAACGTTCCTGTCTTCCTGGAGCTCACATTACTGCAACGGAGCCTATAACACCCCAAGTTCTTGCACACCCCCAGGTCTTTGCAGATGCTCCATCCTCTTGCATTCATCAGTGACCTCTCCACCATCTACTCACCCTTGAAGGTGCTCTCCGCACTTTCCCCAACATCTCCCCCAAAATGGGTTGGTTCTCCTCCCACCCTGGACCCTCTCAAGTACAGTCACCACCCAGCTCCGTATCTGCCTCCCCTACCAGGCTGCAAGGGCTTAAGGGCAGGGCCTGTGCCTCCCCTCACCAGGACACCAGGGCCTGATTCCAGGTGCCCTCCCCCTAAAGCTCCTTCTTCCCCCCAGCTCAGGACTGAGCAGTAGAGACATGGAGGCCGAGTGGGGTCTAGGACTCCCGTGAGGTCATTCTGCAACCTCTGCCTAGGCCCATCCTTCTCCTGGCATTCTAGGGGAGGCACTGAGAGAAGAAAAGGTGCCGACTGTCTCCAGCAGAGGAAGGTGGAGGATCAAGGGGAGACGGGGCTGGAGAAGATCAGGTTGCTTGGGGCTATGAATGCTGAGAATTGTTAAAGTGTTTCAAGCAGCAGAGAGATGAGAAGGCAGTAGCCTTGGCCCATGAGATGGCAGGACACTGATCACCCAGGGAAAACCTTAGTGGCCCTTAGAATTATGAAGCAGAGGGAGGCATAAAGGAGTTCCCCATCCCCTGCTGACTTCTCCAGGAAAGCTGAGCTTTGGTTTTCCGTCTTGCTCTCTCTTTTGTGCCCCTGGGGCAGGATGCACAAGACAGAAAGCAGGACAGGCCTGGCTCCTGTCCCTGACCCGGCCCTCAAGAGGCTGGTGTTGCTGCCGTGATACTGTGTGGATCTCCATGCTCCCAGGGCCCAACCCTATAGTCCTCCCACCCACCACCCCGAAGGCCCGTTGTGTGGCTGGCCAGTCAGGGGAAAACAGGGCAGCGGCCCAGGGCCCAGCCAGCCCCTCCCCACAGGCTCATTTACATGGGATTTACATGGGCTCATTTCATGCCTTGATGCACAGGCTTCTTGCCTGCCTGGCCTCTCCTGGGGTGCCTCCATAGAGACAAAGGAGTATGTTCTGTCCCTCAGGTCCCCTGATGTCGGGCCCACAAGGGAGCCAAGAGACTCACCACAGGAAAGAGGGCACTTACTGGGGTCCAGAGAGAGGGCAGGGACCTCCTAGAGGTTGCCTGGCAATCAGGGCTTGAGACCCACTTTCCCCACTAGCCACTCCCAGAACCTACTCCTTCTGCTCTCTCCACCATCCAGGGATTGAGGAAGGGTCAGTCTATCCTGCTGCTGCTGCAGCCCAGCTATGACCTGGAAGAAATGACTGACCCAGTCATTGACCCTGAGCTCCTTCCAAAGGCCAAATTAGTCTTAGATCCCCTTACAGTGTGCAAGAAGGGGCCTCTCAGAGGCACTGTCCAGCCCCGTCCTCTTCCACAGGAAGAGAATGAGGCTCGGGAAAGGCCAGGTCTGCCCAGGATCACCAAGGGTGATGGAGATTCCAGGTCTCTGCCCCCAGCCCAGAGCTCACTGGGGTCGCCCAAACTCACAGCCTCAGCACCTGATGCCACCTTGGTCACCCTGGGAAGGCACGTATGGGAGAGGGAAGAACCATGTAGAACCTGTAGCATGGGGCTGGCCCAGGAGAACGCGGGGCAGACAGAAGGGGAGCGGGCAGTTCCAGCCTTGCGGGGGTCTGTGAGGCATCCAGAAACTGGGCTCAGATTCAGAGAGGGGAACTGTCCCTAGTCTGCCACAGTCCCCTCTTCAGGAGTTACTGCTCAGGAAAATCTCCCAGCAAATCCCAAAAGGCCTGGATCAGACCTCCCTGGCAGTCTAGCGGTTAAGACTCTGCGCTCCCAATGCAGGGAACATGGGTTCTATCCCTGGTGGGGGAAGATTCCACATGCTGCATGGCACAGCCGAAAAGAAATCTCCAAAAGCCTGCATGAGGGGCAGGAGGGAGGGAAACAAAGGAGAGGGGAGAGAAGAATGCCTGGGTCCCTCTCTGCACGCCTCCCCAGGCCCCCACCCTCCATCTCTGGCCCTGCCATAGTTCTGTCCACCATTCCCGTGAACAGCCCCTAGCTCCCCTCCCCATCTCCCACCTCTGGCTCAGGGGACCCCTTTTCACACATCCTTCGGGGTTTTAAAACCTATGGGCTTCATCTTGAAGGGAGTTCAAGAGTTTCTAAGGCACAAATCTCACTCCAGCACTGTCGCTGCCCTGGGGGTTGAAAAGCCAAGCTCGCTTAGCACACAAAGCCTGCCCACCAGCACCTCCTTGCTGGAGCCACCCCCTCTGCACACACACACTAACCCCTGGCCTGCCTGCTGGCCCTCGCCTGCCCTCTCTCCTCTGGCCCAGATACTTCCCTCACCACAGGTTTCTCCCACAGGGTCTTATTTGATCAGCTTTATCTCCCAGAATGGGCCCCTTGAAGGCAGGGAGGCCAGAGGCTGTTTCTAGAATGGAGAGGCCTGCCCAGGGAAGTGGTCAGGGGGTGGAGGCTGGGAAGGGGAAAAGGCCCACTCTTGAGGGGAGGAAAGGTGGGATGCAGGAGTGTCTGGGCTCCAGGTCCTTGCCTGACAGGCAGAGCAGTGCTCGAAAGCTGTGGGTTTAGAGCTCACTCCTGCCTCACGCTAACCAGGAGCCCTTCAGCTCCAAGGACCTCGGGAGAGGGGGTGAGGCTCACAGGGGCAGGAGGTACTGAGTCATGAACAGGAACCCCCATCCTCACCCCCTGACCAAATGGTGTGGAAGGCAAGGAGCAGGCACAGGTAAATAAATAGCTTGTTTATTAGTAACATGTTACATTATTAAAGTGCATTGAGAAGAGATGCAGGGGCCCGAAGCTGGAAGGCCACCAGCCCCAGGCCCTGCCCCAGGCTGGCCAGACACAGCCAGAGAAGGGCCCAGCTCTCTGCTGAAATCCATGGACAGGGCTGGGGGCAGAGCCGCCCACCTGGAGAGCTTGGCCCAGGCCGTCCCTACAGGAATTCACAGTTTAGCCTAAGTTATAACAAGTCCTGAGCTGAAGGTGGGAGGCTAGGAGCATGGAAGCACAGCCCTTGGGGAAGGGGGCTGAGGGGAGGGGAGGGGAGGGGACCCCCTCCCCGCCCCCCAACCCCCAATGCCAAGGGCAGAGTCCTAGAAACCTCCCCCTGAGGACCTGGCTCCTCCTTTGAAATGAACACGGTGAACCTAGGGCTCAGTTTTCTCCTTCATTCTCCCCTGTCTCCCTCATCCCACCCCCTCCCTCAACCACCCCGACCAGGGGCATGGACGAACGTCCCCTTCAGACTGGGCTCCCAGGGCAGAGCCAGCTCATGCTTTTCTCTTCAAACCCATGCCCATCCCTGGACTCTCATCCCATTCCCAGGAGCCGTAGACCGAGGCCCCCCCTGCCCCCCCATGACCCATCCCTCCCCCAACCCCTCCCTCCCCACCCTACCCCGCATGTAGTTTTGGTATTTCATACAGATGCAGTCAGAAGTAGCTATACATGAAAGAAGCCTAACATAAAAATAGAGCTTTTTCCGTCCTTCCGTCCGGAAAGCAAACATCCTTCAATAAACATGCAAGGCAGCTGCCTAGAGGGACCCAGGGCTGATGAGGAGGTCACAGAGGGCAGCCCTGGGCCTGCAGGAATACTAGCCTCCCCGAGTCCTGGCAGGAGGGAGAATGAGGGGGTGATCTGGGTCTAGCGAGTCCAGAAGGACTCGGGCCTCAGCCCTAAGGTCCAGAGATGGGGTCCCTCATTCCTCTTTTTAAACCCCACTCTCTGGCCCACAGGCTCTTAGGCCAAGAGCATCACTGCATTTCATCCGTTTGAGGAGTTTTTGAAAAATAATCTCCAAAAGATAGTCTTGCATCAAGGCCCCAGCTTCAAAGTCAGAGCCTGCGTTGTGTGGCCTGCAACACCCTCGCCCCACGGGGGCCCAACAGCCGCCTGCGGCTGGCCATCTGCAGGCCCGGTGTCCCCCGTCAGGTTTACGCAGTCCCCCTGGGAAGAAGCAGTGGACAAGGAGCTCCTGGGCCCAGCCGGTTCCGGGTGTGAGACTTTTCTAGTGCCTCGGGGCTGCAGAAGCCTGCAGCACACCCGGCCCCGTGAGGCTCTAATGGACCAGCAGGCCAAGGATGAGCGTGGGCAGGACACCCAGCCAGAGGCTGGTGGCCACAGTGCAGGCATGGCCCAGCAGTTGTGAGGTCATGGCGCTGTCCTCACGCAGCAGCTCCCAGTGCTGAGCTTCGCGGAGGTAGGAGTCCTCCTGGGCCTCGCAGTAGTAGTGGCCGTAATGGAGGTCCGTGAGGTTCTCGATGAACAGGATGCAGCTGGGGCTCTGGTGGCTGGGCTCACAGCTCTGCTCCACACTGTTCTCGTGGCGCCAGGAGTAGGTGGCATGGCGGGACTCCATGGGGCAGCTCAGGTAGTAGCGGGAGTTCTGGGCCAGGGAGACCTTCTGCAGCGGGGCCTGCTCTGGGGAGCGAGAGGGAGGGAGCCGTGAGGAGCGGTGAGGGCTCCCAGGGCAGGCTGTGTCCTCCCACACTGATAGGGCTACAAGGCCAAGCCTTCTAAATGAATGCGGGGACACCAGCCCCCCTTCTCCTCCTTACTCTCCCCTGCCTCCCTCACCCGACTCCTTGTAGAACCCCTACACCAAGGGGGCTCCTTCCACAGGACTGTCCTGCCCCATCTGTCTGGAGCCCCCAGGACCAGATTTGGCCTCCCTTGGACAGGGCAATGGGGCACGAATATACCACCCCCATTGCACTGCAGCTTCTGAGCTGGGCCAGATAGGTACCTGGCTTCGGGTTGGGGCACCCCTTGTGTGGCTCGACTGGACTGATGGACTGCAGCACTGGCCTGGAGTTGGAAGGAAGAGAGAGGCTAAGAAAACAGGAGGCCACAGGCCCGGCCCCTTCCCTGGTCTCACCCCCGAGCAGTAGTAGCAGTGGTGCCCACTCGGAGGAGGGTCTGGCCAGAAGGGACGCCGCCCACCAAGCACTACTGCTGTGTCCACTTTCTCCTAGGAGCAGGGGGCCCGGCCAACATACTCTTGGGAGCTGTAGATGGAGACACAGCGGTCCTGGTACCAGCCGCAGTAGGGGTCGCGGGCCATGAGGCAGCCATGACAGCCCCCGGTGTAGACTTCACACAGGTCCAGGGGTACCTGGCTCACCTCCCACTGGGAGTTCACATACAGTTTCCGCTGGAAGGAAAAAAATGACCAGTCAGGTCAGGGACCCCAACTGAGTTCTAAGCCCCCAGGCTGAGGTCCAGCTGCCTGGCAGGCCCAGGGGCCCAGAGACCCTGAAAAGGACATGCGAGTCACACACAGACGGGCTCTGTCCTCAGGTCACGTTGGCCCCACAGGGCGGGTTGAGGGTGGGGAGGCTCACCCGGTCAGCATCCAGTGATATGGCCTGGATAGCGGCCGCATGGCGGAAGGGCTGGATCTCCAAGATGTTGAAGACAAGGCTGTGCTCCCGCTCCCCCGGCTCCACCACCTTGTGGATGGTGCCCTTGTCTATGGGTGAAGAGCAGAGGGTCAGCAGGCGGGAGCCCCACCACAGAGCCAGGCAGCCTCCCCATGGGCTGACCAGGAAAGACACAGGTGGGCAGGGCTATTTAAGTCAAGGCTCAGGCGAGGGTCAGAGGACTGGGGTGGGGTGGGGAAAGGACAGCATGACTGGGGAGGGTCTTAAGGGCCCAAAGATATCACAGGAAGTTTCCAAGACTGGGCCAGGGAGGCCATCCCAGGAGGCTCTGGGCTCCCCAAGGCCACAAGGGGAAGCCGGAGCACAGAGAAGAGAACCAGCAGTCCCACTGCCAGCCCAAGCACTGCCAAGCCTCCAGCTACACACATTGGTTACAGTACTTCATTTAACCCCCCACTCCCCTGGGAGGAGGGTATCAACATCCCCACTTCAAAGGAAAGGAAATGAGGCTCACAAAGACCAAGCAACTTGCTCAAGGTCACGTAACTGGTGACTGGAACTCAGAGCAGGCAGAACTAGACCCTTCCAACCTCTTCTGTTTCCTGGACTCTTTCGGATGTGCTTTCTTTGAAATAAACTTTTTATTTTGGAATAATTTCAGATGTACTGAAAAGTCACAAAGACAGTCCAGAGTTCCCATATACCCTTCGTCCAGTCTCCCCGAAGGTCAGCATCTTGTGTGACTGTGAGGTTTGTCACAGCCGAGCAGTTGACACTGGTTTGTTATGATTAAGTCGACTACAGACTTTATTGGGATTTCACGGGTTTTTCCGCTAATGTCCTTTGTCTGTTCCAGGATCCAATCCAGGATTCCATACTGCATATGCAGTCTTAGGGGATTTTTTTATTTTTCTAAAGTCTTAGACCTGAAAAGGACCTTAGATTCCACATAGGGGATCCCAAGGTCATATACTAAGCTGCCTGCCTCAGAGCCCGGAGCTCTCTCCATTCACTCCTGTCAGGGACTAATGGGCATCCTGACCCCTGAGTCTTCCCAATCCTACCTCCCCGGCTGTCCCAGTTTCTAGAATAGCCTACCTCACTTTCCCTCCCTCCCAATTTCCCAGGGCATCACTTGCCCCAAAAAAGCAGTCAGATGATCAGATGACTGCCTGCCGGGGACATTACCTCTAAGTGTCCACGATCCCCCCTCTGCGGGTTCTGGGATGTGGTCCCTGGCTCCCTTGGCCTGACAGGCTTCCAGCCCACGCACTACCTTCACACCCACACTGCCCTTCACCTCCTCCACACAGCCCGATGACAACCTCTCATAGCTTCTTCCAGCTGTAAGAGCCTCCCATTCTCTGCAGAAGGCTCAGAAAGTCCTGTCTCCCATCCAGCCCCAATCCTTCATGCTGCAAACTCCAAAACAGTATCTCTCTGATGGCCCTCAGGGAGAACCGAGACAAATGCCCTCATCACTCAAGTGCATCGGCTTCCAGGTCTGCAGAAAGGGAGCCTACAGCTCCCTCAGCCCAGGACCAGCCTGCCTTGTCCTGGCTCCTGCTCCCAGTCCTACATCGTCACCCCCCTACACCCCAGTGCTCTATCCTGCTGGCTGGTCACAATAGCCGGGCCATCCGCTGCTGGAGCAGAGCAAGGACAGGGGTCAGTGGGTGGAGCCAGGGAGCAGAGCAAGGACAGGGGTGAGTGGAGCCAGGGAGCAGAGCAAGGACAGGGGTCAGTGGGTGGAGCCAGGGAGCAGAGCAAGGACAGGGGTCAGTGAGTGGAGCCAGGGAGCAGAGCAAGGACAGGGGTCAGTGTGTGGAGCCAGGGAGCAGAGCAAGGACAGGGGTCAGTGGGTAGAGCCAGGATGAACGGAGGAGTCAAGGGGTGGTGGATCTCACAACTCGGAAGCCAAGCCTGTGAACGGGAAATTACTCTCCCCAAGACTCCTAAGCGCCAAAACACCAATGAGGCCACTGTGACCCTGAGAAAACCCCAAGGTGAAGCAACAGCAGGAAGTCACATAGGCGGTATGTACAGTTGAGGGGGCTGCCTGAGGCCTAGACTATAGGACCCCAGAGGTGTTCGGCACTGGGGGAGACACTGCTTTTCTGATGGCACCAGCACCCAGTCCTAAGGAAGGCCTATAGCACCCTCCCCTCAATACTGATCTCCATGCCTGCTCCCAGAGCATCTTCGCCCACAGTCTGGGACCAGGAAGTTGCTCTAAAGCCACCGCAGGGCTGTTTTCTTCATGGCCAATGACCTTCTGGGATGCAGGCTCATCTTTAAGAATGTTCTATTCTGCTTCTGGGGCCAGCCAGACCCCACTCCCAGAGGGAGCCCGTCTAGGGAAGAGGAGGTGGCCCCGCAGTCCTCCGCAAGACCCTGCAAAGGAGCTGCCATCTGGAGGTCCTTCCTCATATCTCATGAAACTCTTTGCATCCCACAGATGTTTCCTCATACCTGCATAATCTCAAAGACAGCGAGAGGGGCCAGTTTCCTCACTCTGCCTGGCAGAGGCCCATAGGACACCTGGGACCAGGCCCTTCCACCTGACTTTCCATATCTCTTCCTACCATCCTCAGGAGTCAGAGTGCTGGACCAAGCTACACCCAGCTTTGCTCACACTCACTACATTTCTGCCTCTGAATCCGGGTACCTTCCAGCCTTCGATGCCCTCCTCCCTCTGCCCCATCTCCTCCAGGAAGCCCTCACTGATTGACTCTTTCACAGCTACACATATTAATTCCTGACAGCTCTTAGCCACTCAGTTCTCCCTTCCAGGTATAACTATCCAACCAGATGTTAACGACATTACTCTTTATACTCATTTTTTCCAAGCAGACTGGAGAGGGGGTCCCGGGTAGCCCCTCACCTGTGGTTAGGTAAAGCACGTGGAAGGTCTCCCCATTGCTGGCATGCATGCGGTGGACAACCACCTTCTGGTAGTGGTACTTAGAGTGGAACAGTGGTGTCTTCAGAGGCCCCATGGGCTCCACCCTCTGCACCACCTCAGGGTGACTGTCGGCCACCTGGAAGGTCTCTGTGGGTATCGGCTGCCGGTCTGGGAGGCACTGGGCGAGGAGAACAGGTCCAGATCAGTGGGGTGGCTGGGAGATGGGGTCACAGCCTGGGCCATGGCGGGTGTCACTGCTCACCTTGCCAGGCCGTGGGTTGGGGAGGCTCGAGTGGTAGCCCTTGAGTGAGGAAGTGCAGAAGACCTTGTCAATGTCGCCGAGGGAGTACACGCAGACAGCCGAGTAGTTCCTGGGGGGACATAGAGACCACCTCAGTGGGAGGCCCAGGACCGCCCATCTCCACTCACTCAGGCCAGCCCTGCACCAGATGGAGTGTAACTACAGCCTAGCGACCAAGCCTCCTGGCCTTCGAGCTCCATGACAGCAGGGACTCTCCTGGAGGCCAAGACCAGTGCCTGAGTGTTAGCAAATACCACTGAAAGAAGGAGAGAGGCAGGACAGAAAGGGAGGGACGGAAGTTCAGCCTAATTTCTCTCTTTTGCAATATAAAACCATAACCTGTATTCTGTCACGGAATCACTGAGTTCAGAGGTCAACCCCAGGGCAGAAGAAATCCCAGCACATTCATCCTTGGGATGCTAATGGCCACAGAGGCCAGAACCCCGTCCTCCTCCCAGCCCGCTGGGTCCATGCACACGGGAGCCCCAGAGCAGGGTCTTGGTTTCCCCACCCTGCCCCCACCCTCCCCACACACACCCTCACTTAGGCCTGCCTTGTTTTCAATCAATGAGAGTGATTAAGAGGTGTGATTATCAGGCACAGGCAATGCCTGAGCAGGTGTGATAGCACCCAGCACCCTGAGAGGCCTCCGCAGCCTTTTCCCAGGGCCCAGCAGCCGCTCTGCGCACACAGCTAGCGGACACACAGGCCCAGTAGCCGTGAGCATGCATATGGCACATGTGCACACAGCCGTCTATACAGACTCACAAACGCACCAGCATGCACATCCTCCTGAGCACTGTGTCCGCCCAACCCAGGTCCAGCAACAGCCTTGTCCCTTGAGCCTGGAATCCCTGTGCTTGCCATATCAGCCATCCCCTTGACAAGGCATAAGTGCTCTGATCCCCACTGGATACTCACCAGCCTAGCCCCAGGACAAGACCACTCACCAGGGGTTGGAGAAGACACCGTAGACCCTAGTGTCCTTCCACTGGCCGTTAGGGTCGGGGAGCAGGAAGACGTCCTGGAGCCGGTTGAAGTTCCTATTGGTGGCAGCATCACTGCACACCAGCATGGCTTTCAGGAAGGTGTTCCACTTGGACACCGACAGTGAACTCTCACCACCCTGGTCCCCCTGGAAGGGAGGAGAGGAGAGGGAGGTCCCTCAGCACCTGCCTGGGCTGCCCCACATACCCGGGGCACCTGATGCCGGGAAGGCCAGCATCCAGGCTTCTGAGGAGGAAAAGAGGCCCTGCAAAGGGCCAGGACCTGCCAAGGGGCGAAGCTGGACTGCCCCACAACTCAGGCCAGGCTCCAGGTGGCAGGCCTGGCTGATCCAGGGCACAGGGCCCACAGTGGGGACCTGCAGGGTGCAGGGGTCAGGTCCCCATCGAGCACACTGGCTCAGACACACGTCTGCCCACTCTTACACATTCACACTCACATACATGACACAGACCTACACAACCCAGCATCTTCACGCAGGTGAAACACAAAACGTCAACACACGCTTGTTCCCACGCATATGCTCGCACACACTCTCCACGAATACACACCTGTGCACACCCTCACACATGCACGTGACCCCAACCATCACTACCCATTCACAGATGCACCGACCGTCCTGTGCACACCCTCTTCCTCCCACAGTCCCACAGACTCCCTCGCACACTTGCACTCACACACTCACTCACTCCTGTTCAGGCACAGACACACTCGCTCGCCCACCCTGCTCTGGCTCACCCTGCACAGCTGGGCCACTCGGGACACATTGAGCGGGGCCTCGGGATTCTTGTCAGGGTTGTCCTCTCGGAAGAAGTAGTAGATCTTGTCATCATAGGCCTGGTCTTGGTGCACGATGGTGGCCTTGATGAACTGTGGGTCTGCCGGGGACAGATATGAACGGGTGTGAGGCCGGGAGCCTCTCAGAGGACCCAGCCCCCGAGTCTGCACAAACAAACCCACGTCCAGTCACACCAGGAATAAACTTCAGAACGCCAGGTCCAACACCCCAAGGGGGCCGAGACTCTGCACCCCCACCCCTCACCTGTTTTGCCCTCTCCTACAAAGATGTCATTGGCCCAGGAGCAATGACTTCATGCCGAGGGACCCGGAGGAGTCCCTGGGGGCCTCTATGTCACCTCTGCCTAATTGGTAGAAGAGGGAGTGGGTGTGGCCCCACATGAACTCAGCAGAGGGACACGCTGTGGCTCCCGAGGACCCCACACGGGTCTGGGGCTTCCTCTGATGTGTCTCCAGAGGGTGTCAGGCCCATTCTGCCCCCACATCTTCACCTCTGCTATCCCCCGCTCCTGGCCAGGACCACCTCCTTGGCTATCTTATCTCAGGACTGCACCCAGCTCCCACTTTACTGATGGCCTGTGGCCCCAGCAGCCCTCAGGGAGACTCCCCAGAAACATGAGGACCCCTGAGCATTCACACACTCTCATTGGCCCAGCCCAGCCCAGTGGGAGTCTGACTCACTCTGCATGACGGTGTCACTGGTGTACAGCTCTATCTCACCCTTGATGCGGCGGAACCTAGGGATCTTCCCGTTATATTCCTGCTTCCGGATGGTGGAGTACACCTCATCCCCTGGGCACAGTGGGAGGGCCACGGATAAGGGCACGCAGCTCTTGGAAGCCCCTCCATGGGGCCTGGACCAGGCACAGAGCTGACCGCCCTCCCCCAGCCCAGCACAGCTACCCTCAGGGCACCCGCCTGCTCCAGCCACAGCCCTACCGTCAAATGGCCCTACCGTCAAACAGAACCAGGGAGTTCTCATCAGGGCTGAAGGGTGCATAACCTTTCCTCTCCCCAAGAAACTCCACAGAGTTGTTCACCTGGGGAAGACCAAGGGGGTCAGAATGCCACATGGTCCCATGGTCATTGCCTCCCATGGGTACCAGCGGCTCAGCCAGGGTCCCCATCCTCCCAGGAACTCTGTACAAGATGAGACCAGCCACAGAGCGCCGCCCCCACCTCTTCCCACCTTGGGGGGCAGAAGCCCATCCAGACAAGGGTGAGCTGACCAGGCACACAGGGAGGGCCCTCCTCACCAGGATCCAGCAGCTGGGGCGCCGAGCATTGGTGCCACAGGCCAGCAGCCCTTCGTTCTGCTTCTCCAGGAGTGTGATGTAGTTCCCACAGTCCTGCCAGGAAAGGCAGAAGGCAAGAAGTTGGTTGGAGGCCCTGGCAGGCCTAGCACTAGGACCCTCAGTCTTGGGAAAGAAGGCTTTAGAAATCTAAGCCCAGGAGGTATCTCTAAGGAGAGCCCGAGTGGGTGCAGCTGACTCCCACCCCCCTAAAAACAGAGGAATGGTTTAGGGAAGGAGTGTCTCCTGCTCAGGCCAGGAACCCTAGGAAGGGCTGCCTCTCTCCTCCCAGACTGCGGCTCCCAGGACAGGGCCAGGCCTCCTTCCTCAGGCTCTTAGGGACTCTTCCAAGGGGCCCAGCCTCCTCTCTGCACTCCCTTTTCCCCACTCACCTGCTTGTCCCGGCAGGACCCCTTGGTGGAGCCAATGTTCACCTGGGGGAACAGGGAGGGGGATGTGAGTCCACCTGCCAGGGGCAAGATGCCCCCAACTTCTTTCCATGCATCCTCAGGATGGGCTCGTTCGGCAGATAAGCAATTAAGCCTTCAAAAAGGGGAGTGATTTACCCAAGATCACACAGGCTACTCAGCCTGAGACCCAGAGCCAAAGCCCAGAGCTCAAGGGCCAGTCCAGAAATCTCACAAGACAGGGTCACGGGGTTTGGGAGGCCAGCTTCCTGCTAGGCCTCCCTAGTCAGCGCTCCCTACCCGGCCAGGCCTGTTAGCTTCATGCCTGTCTCCACATCACCCCAGCACCCAGGCCAGTCAGGACCACTTTCAGGGAGCCTTTCCCCAGACACCACTTATGGGGTATAATAGGGGGCTGACCAGTTCTGGAAGACATGCCAGCTCCCCCAGATTCCCTGAAGCCTCTCACCAAGGCCAGAGAGGAGATAAGATGGGGAAAGGGACTCCCCCGATGGTCCAGTGGTTAAGAATTCACAGGCTGATGCAGGGGACACAGGTTCAATCTCTGGTCTGGGAAGACCCCACATGCCACAGAGCAACTAATTTTGTGTGCCCGTGAGTCACAACTACTGAGCCCGTGCCCTAGAGCCCGTGCCCCAAAACAAGGGAAGCCACTGTAAGGAGAAGCCCACGCACCGGGCTCAACGAGAGAAACCCCACACGCAGCAAGCAAAGCCCAGCTCAGCCAAAACAATCAATCAATCAGTCAATCAAAAGAAGATGGGGAAGGAAGAAGAGAGAAGGGGGCAGGAGAGGGTCCAGGCTCACCGTGCGCACGGAGGCGTTCCTGCCCTTGGAGAAGTCAAAGACATAGACTCTGTTGCGTCCGCCCACCCACACGGAGGAGCTGCCTGGCTCATGGAAAAGCACCGTGTGTGGCTCAGTTGAGCCGAAGTCCACATGGTCCTGCCCTGCATGGCCTAAGGAAAAGACAACAGGCACAAAATGTTGAGGCTGGAAGATCCCAGCCTGCCCTCCACGCACACTGCATCCACTGAGCTATGAGGGCTTGGAGCTGGCTATGAAGACATTGGACTCAGAGCTGTGAGCAGGAAATGAGAGGAGCCCTCTGGTAGGGGCTGGCAACCAGCTGTCCTCACCCCAAAGCCAAGGGCCCTACCCTACAATATGTATGACTTCAGAGTCAGGACAGAATTTAAGGACCCCCACCCCCACCCCACTCCCCCCCCACACACACTCTGCTGCTCCCAAGAGGGCTGGGCTTGGAAAGGAGGTCCCTCAACTCTGCTCTAAGGCTCTCTACTGCCTAGGACAGAGCAAGCAGTCACCTCCACCTCCCGCAGGTAGCAAGGCCTCTAAGAACCCCATGGACAGTTCAGGCTCCCAGGAATCACTTTGCTCGGAACCCTCTCCCCTCCTTCAGGAGGCCCTCTCTGACCCTTCCCAGCCTACCCCACCCCCTGAGTGAGCAGGTCAGTAAGGATCAAAGCCAGAAAGGAATCTTAATGTCCAGTTCCTCCCATTTTAGAGATGGAAAAACAAAGGTCCAGAGAGGGGCAGCCCAAACTCACACGGGCAGTAGTAGCAGGCCAGGGACCAGAGCTTCTGCCCTCAAGCTGGACTCTGCCCTGGACTGCCCTGGCCTGGTTTCACAAGGATGCCAGCTCACTCCCGTGGGGATGACCAGCCCCCACTTCCCCGCAACTCTGGGATGGGGGCCCTTCGCAGAGCATAGCCTGGGCCTTTAAGTAGAAGGGCTGATTGGGACAGTTTTGCCCAAAAAAGAAACCTGCAGCCACTGCCTCAGGGGAGAAGATGTCTCATCTCCGGTGACATCGCTGAGGTCGTCCTGGTTGCAGGGCTAAATTACAGGAATGGGACAGCCTGTGGCAGCGCCCTCAGCAATCAGCCATAACTAGCATCATCCCACCTCCGACCAGCCAGTGCCCTCAGCCTGATCACTGTTTATTCAGCTGCAGCAAACTCAAGGGCAGCAGGCAGTGACACCCAAGCAGGACACCCTCAGCCCAGACAGAAAAGAACCGCCCTGTCCTTGACTTTGCCCCCAGGCCCCCTCAGTGCCATTTGAGCCATTCCTCCTGATTCTGCACTCAGCAGGGACAGAGCACCCTCTCCACCCTGCAACCTCCACCCTCTCCACTTTCACCCCCTTTCCTTAAGACACATTCTTGCATGGCCAGGTCACATGAGCAAGTGGGCTATTCTCAGACACCACCTCAGCTGTGGCCCAGCTCACTGTATAGAGGCCAGAACCAAGGGCCTTCAGGAACACTCTAGCTCAAGGTCGCACTGGAGGCAGGAGATTCTGGCTCATCCAGACTGAGTGTTGGTAGACAGGAATGCTCATGAAGATGCCAGCACTGCAGGCCACAGAGAAGCGCTGAGCTCACGGCCCTTGGGTTCACCTGGTGAGGGCTCAGCCAGGGCTGGCAGGCTCCCCTTCCCCAGCAGCTGGGATAAAATTAGAGTGTTAGAGTGCTGGGGAGAGACACAAGGTTTTCCTGACTCAGCGCCCTGGCTCCGGCTCCCCTTTCACCCGCAGCCTGAGCAGCCACCACCGGCCCTGCAGCCTAACCCAGAATCGAGACAGTCTGTGGCCCCAGCTCCCCACCTATTCCCCGAGACGCCCAGGCAGCCAGAAAAAGCTACATGTCTGGGCCCGAAGACGTGGGGCTGGAACCTGAGATCTGAGGCCCTCCAGAGGCCAAAGGGGAGGAGACTCAAGCTCAGGTCACACTGGCCACCTCCAAACAGTCGCCTCAGCTCACAGCCTCAGAGGAGGGGTCTGCACAGCCAATGCTTGGCCCTAGTCGTGGAGGAAGGGGCACAGGAGGGGCCCTGAGGGAGCCTGTGTCTGGGGTCACAGGGCCATCCAAGTGAGGAGGAGATGCAGCCTGTTCTGGGCAGTCTAGTCTGATGGGACAGCTGTGGCCTGGCCCTGGAGAGCAAGCTCTGCAGGGAGGCCTGTCCCTACCCTGGAACCCAGTTGGAGGGGTGGAACAGCCACACCAAAGCAAGTCTCCATGGAGCTCAAGCAAAACTGGTACAGACCCTGGGATGCTCACAAAGTATCGCTGAGAACACACAGGGAGGGTGAAGGCTGCATGGAAGTTGGGGGGCTGCTGGGTGCATATGGGGGTGCTGCTGGGTATAGCATGACAGGACAGCCCTGCACAGATCTGCAAGCGTGAGCTCTGCTGTGCTCAAATCCTGGCTGTGGCTGTCAGGGTCAGGAGTGGGAGGGAGGCAAGAACTGCTCACCTCGTCTTAACGGGAGAAACAGGAGCCCAGGAGCATTGCCTCCCTTGACCCCGAGGCGCCCGCCCCTCCCGGCTCTGAGCCTGGTGATGTGTATGGGGGAGATGGCACCAGCTCAGCCCCAGGACGAGGCCTTGGCTCGTTCCCTACCCCAGCCCCAGCCCGGCTCCCGCACTGCCCGAGGCCCTCAAAGGGCCTGATTGTGCAGGGGAAGTGTCTGAGCGGCAGCAGCTCGATGAATACATGAAAGGAAGCTTTGTTCAGGTCACAGGAGCGGGGGCTGGGGGGCTCAGGGGCAGGAGGGCTGCCTGGAAGTGAAGGCAGCACCAAGTCTTGGAGGCCAGGATCTGTGGCCCCTTGGCACCAAGAGGGGAGGGGGTGGCATTCAAGGCTCCACTCCAGCAGGGGTTGAGCAAGGCCGGGGCCTGCTCCTAAAGAGATTCAGTTTTGTATCCCTAAATATGTCTTCTTGCTTCCTTAGGAATCCAAAAGGATGGAGAAGGCAGAAAGACCTATGCTAGATGGGTAAGAAACAGGCAGGAAGAGACTTCTAGGCAGTGGAAACAGCCTGAGCAAAGGTGGGGAAGCTGACAGTGTGGTGGGTGAAGAGACCTAAAGAGAGGAGACTGGGGAAGGTGGGCTGAAGCCCCCAGTGTGGTGATGGGGGAAGGGCAAGGCAGGGGACCAAGGCTACACCAACCCATGCCCTTCAGTCTCCGGACCTGCCTTCTCTTTCCAATGAGCAGGGCCAGGATCCACAGAGCCTCCGCTCCTCCAGCATCCCTGCACCTCAGGTCGCCCTGTCTGACCAGCACCGCCCCCCCCCCCCACTTCCTATCCTGGAAGTCTAAAAGGAGCACCGTCTGGCACCGTGTCACCCCCCTCACTCCCCGGCCTGACGCATTAGTGGCTGACTAAGTGGTAGCTAAAAGCTCCCAGAATAACCAGGGGTTCAGGCAGGGGAGAGGGCTAGGGACACATGGGATAGACATGGCTCCAGAGGCGAGCCAGGCACAAGCCCCCTACCCCCATGTGATTCTTTGCCAATCCTGGCTCCTTCTCGACCAAGAAAGGACACACTCAGGCTGCCCTGTACCCAGCTAGACTCCGTGACCACCTGACCCCCCTCAGCCGCAGACAGAAATGAGGGTCAAGAAGATGGCCAGGTGTCAGGGGGGCAGCCCTCCCCCATCAGGCCCTCAGCCAGGCCATCCCTGGGGCTCAGATCCTGTGGGAACCAATCAGACCTGACCCCTCTGGTGGCCCCCACCCTCCCAGCACAATACCAGCAACCGACTGTCTGGGACAAGTGTGACCTTCTGTGGTGGGGGTTTTCCTAAAGCGGGGCTGCCTGCTGGAGCATCATTCTTCCTCATCAGCGCTGGGTGCTGTCATGCATGCCCTCACCGTCCCCGCATCCTCACTGCCCGTGAAAGAGGGCTGCTCAGGGGAGGGGGGAGTGGTCACTAGAATGGGGAGCAGTGGCATTATCTGTGAAGGGAGCAACAAGGGATGGGCCCACAGTCCGGTCTGGACAAGGACAGCCTTCCAAGCTGACCCACTGACCTGACAGGCCTTGAATGCTAACCTCAAGGAGCCCTTTGAGAGCAAGCATGGGGCAAGCTCAGAGAATGGCAGGAATGCGGTATCCAGCAGGGAGTGCCTGCAGCAGGCAGCCAGGGAGGCCCAGGCGCGGGGCAAGAGCCAGGCCACCCTCCGACTGGAGGCCCAACCACAGCTGTCAGGAGCCTCCTCCCATAGTCGGGCCCCACCCTGGATCACCAGACCCACCTCACACCCTTGCCAGAGGAAGAAGAGGGAAGGCCCACGCAGGGCCCAGGAATTAGCCCTCAGGCTCGCCATCCTGTGGAAGCCCACAGGTCAAGGAGAAGGGAAGGGAACAGTGGCTGAGCTGAGGGGCCCGGAGGCCAGAGAGATGGTGCCACTGGCCCAGGACACAGAACTAGGGAGACAGAGCAGGGCCAGGCAGCGGCTCAGGTTTCTGCAGCTCATCGCCCTGCTCCAGCCCAGGACCACAGCCTGGACTTCCGTGAGAGCGTCCTGATCTTCCAAAGCTGGCCATCCCCTTCTCTCGGCCGCCCTGGGTCATCTCCTGCTCTCTACCCTACATTCCCTTGCTGGCCAAGGGAAAAGTCACTGGCCTGGTAACTAGAGAGATCACCCATCCACCATCCTTCCAGGTAGGACTCTGAATGACAGAAACTTTCCCACTGGAAGAGGTGAGGGGCAAAGGAACAAATGTTTCATCGTTGCCTCCCGCAGAATGGCAGGGAGGAGGGCCCGGGGAAGCCGCTCCTTGTATCCAGAAGCCCAGCTTATGTGATGGCATGGGCCTGTGCTAAGGAAGGGCTGTGCTTGCTGTTGGGGTGCTGGCGACACTCGGCCAGGCAGGGCTCCAGACAGCTGCCAGAGAGTTGGTGTGCTGGGGCAGGTGGCACCCCTGAGGCGGTACTCAGGGTCGTGGGAGGGGTGCCTCTCTCTCTTTTTTTTTTTTTTTCAGGCAGCAATGTATTTATTGGAAATGAACTAGACATTACATTAACTAAATGAAGATGTAACAATGCATGAAGCATAATTGGTGCAACATTTAAAAGATCACAAAATAAAAAGAAAATTCATTTTCAAAAGAAATATTGCATCCAAGGCAAGCCCTGAACACCATAATACAACTGATAACATTGACTGTGAAGATCCAGAATAAAATTTAAACCAAACAACTGAAAGAAAAAGTTTCTTTTCCCAACTTGAAGGTTCCCTGGTTACCACCTGTGTATCATACACACCAGGTAATTTTCATCACCAGACAGTAACCAATGATATTTATCATATTCCTCATAAGAAAATACCTCTCCTACAAATAGAGAAATCTGAGGGAAATCCAAGCAACAAAACAGTTGGTGGCCCCAACTGATTAGGTCAGCATTTTCTAGAATCTAGAAATTATATTAACTTTACTAGTAAGACTTCATTTCCTTCTGAGAAACTGCCTGGATGAGAGGGCGTGCTGATTGTAACATTACATTTACTACACTACACTGAGTCACTACATTCCACTGAGTAGCTGGTCGGTCGTGGGGGTGAGAGGGGATGTTCAGATCCTTATCCATTCATCAGACGTTTCTGAAACTTTTAGAGCTTTACTTTTCTACTCTGTAATACATTGTAGCTTGTGTATAACAAACTCCCTTTGAAGAAAATTATCCCAGATAATCCATCTCTGATAATACAAGTGCTGCAAAACGCAGTGATGAAAAATATTGTTTGGAAAGGCAGAACTGCTGCATCCACTTTCCGAGGCACTGTCACAGAGTCATCTCTGAAATGGAGAAATTCCATGTGTAAGTTAAAAATTCCTTTCCTTCCATTCACCCAGCATGCATGAATGTCTTCTTATAATCTCTCTGTAGACTGAGAAAGTCAGGAGTCCCAATGCAGAACTGTAGGTTTTAGAAAGGCTTTCTCCTTCCCTTCCCATGGATTTCAAGTTTGTTTTAAACACTCCACAGTTCTCATAAACACTCATGTGGAAGGGGAGGATGATTACAACCTTATCAGACCTGTCAATTGACAAAAAAAAAGTATCTCAACACAGTATCTCATCTTTAGAAAACCAATCATAATTGCATTTCCTTACCCTCCATTTAAGGTAGAGAGAACTAAGACAAGAGTTCCCACATTTTAGTGGGAAACGGCAAATCCTTGTCACTAACTATGGCACCAAGTAGTTCATTCAGGACAAATTTCAATAAAAAGGTAGAAAGTTAATCTTGACAATTTACGTATGCTCAGTCGCTCAGCCATGTCCGACTCTTTGTGACCCCATGGACTGTAGTCGGCCAGGCTCCTCAGGCCATGAGATTTTCCAGGCAAGAATACTGGAGTGGGTTGCCATTTCCTACTCCAGGGGTGCCTCTCTTTATCAACCGTGGGAACAGTGAGCTGTGTGCTGAGCCACGGGGGAGGGTCTTCCCACCCATCAAGGTCAGCCGTGGGTGGCAGGGAAGCATACCTCATGTACGGACTCAGCCCGGGTTCTCTCTGCGCTCCCTGTGGCAGCCAGGCGGCTGGGTGACCGTGACTTGACCAGGGACTGGGCCTTCCTGAGTGTGGCTTCCTCCTCAGTGGATTGGAGGGCCTGGTGCTTGCTAAGGTCTAGGTTTTATGACCCACCGTGACTTAGCATCAGCAGCAGCAGTGACTCAGAACCAAACACTCGGGGTTAAGCTTGGGGGCATTTGGGGGAAAGCGTGGGGTTTTGAGTACTGGATAAGTCAGAGACGGCTTTCTGAAGGTCCAGGCAACAGTGAAACCACATCCTCATCTGCCTCCACCAACTAGCTCACCAAATCCCCCCAACCACCCTGCAAAGAAGGCAGGACAGCACCTGCATGCCCATTTTACAGACAGAAAAACTAGGGGCCTTCCATGCCACTGCGGGCTGTGTGCTCTCTGCACTGTACCACTGTTCTCGAAGGAACAGAAGGCTTGGCTGGCTGGAGAGACGAGCTGGGGCAAAGGCTTGAGGGTAAGGAGCAGTGTGGAGAATATGCTGAGTGTGTGCTGGAGGCGGGGCTGAACAAAGACAGATTTGGGGGCTCAGGGAAGGCTAGCACAGAGGCCCAGCCAGACAGGGGAGGAGGCGCCAAGCCCAGGGAAGGCAGGAAGCCACGTCCTGTCCGGATTCTGCCCAGATTCCACTGGTTCTTCAGCTCAACAGTTTCTAAAAGCCCCAGAGTGAAGCTGAAGTCAGGTGGTAGCTCTTTCAAAGGAGAGGATAGGCAGAGACACTAGGCCTGCCCTTGGGCCCAGGGCCAGAGTAGGAATCAGGGAGGGCAAAGGATGGCTAAACCACCCCAAATGGAAGGAGGCAGGCAGGACAGGGGGCTTGAGAAACAGAAGGTTCCTTAGCTCAGCCTTAGCCTGGGCCAGAGGGGAAAGAGGGAGGGGTCAGAGAGCAAGGGCAGCCAGCCAGCATGGGCAGTTAGGGAGAGCTGGCAGGGGCCAGGCTGCCAGGGCTGCATTTCATCAGCAATCAGAAATGCCAAAGGGGGAGACGACACAGGCAACGATGATACCCCCACCTAACTGTTTCACAGCATTTACTAAGTGCTGGGCAGTACTCGAGGGTCAGATGTAGTAACTCATTCAATCATCACTGACCTCTTGAAGGCAGCTTCTTTTATTATGCCCTGTACGTTCTACAGATGAGGGCAGCCAGACACAGAGAAGTTGTGTAACTTGCCCAAGGTCACCCAGCTCACTGGTGGTGAGGCTGACACTCAGGCAGACTGAATCTGAAACCTGTGTTTGTAACACTGGGCTCCAAAGGTGAGCCCTTGGAAGCTTCTAGGCCAGCCTCTCTCATGCAAATGAGGAGACTGAGAACCAGAGAGGGTGGAACCTGGTCAGAAGCTACTTGCCTGACCTCTATCCACGATGCCCTAAAGAGAGTGTGTGTGTAAGGAAGCGTGGGTGTGCAGGCCTGAGGGAGGCAGGGACTAGGGACCTGGGCGTGTGTGCCACACTGCGTGCTGACCAGTACACAAGCATCCCATGATCTCTGCCCAGAATAGAAGCACAGTGCAGTGTGGGCAGGCTGTAGCGAAGGGAGGGTGTGCTCAGAGACCCTTCTTAACCATCCAACCAGCCAGGCTCCCGCCCAACCTGCACTGGTTAAAAAAACAAAACAAAACACTGCTTCTACCTCCCAACTCAAGAACCCACCGTGGGTCCCAACTGCATGTCGCAGCAGGGCCCACCTCCTCCGCTGGACAGTCGAGGCCCGCCGTCCCTGCTCCTCTCTGCCATGGCTGCATCCCGCTTCTACCCCTTCGCTTGCGCTCTCCCTTCCCGACCGCCTTTCCCCTTCTCTCTGGGCACACAGTCTTACCTGGGCTTGAAGATCTAGCCTCAACCCCCCTCTCCCCCCGCCGGCTTCAGGAAGTGTCCCAGACTGCTCCAGGCCTCACGGTTCCGTCCTCCCTCTGACCTTGTTCTATACACCATCTGGCACACACCATCTTCTCTCAGATCACATTGTTTGGTGGAATTTCACCAGGACTGTGGGGTCCTGAGGGTGAAGCCCAGTCCCCAGGGCCAATGCAAGGTCAGGACAGGCAAGTGCGGGCAGCTGAGGACATTAAAAAGAAGCAGGACTAGGGTAGGCCAAAGCCCAAGGTCAGACTCGGAGACACCTTAGGACAGGCTCTTGGGCCACCAACAGGGTACCTTCCTCCCTCACTAGGCTGGCAAAGAGCCCTGGGCCCAGAAGACAAGGATATAAGCAGTAATCTATGCCACATTCTGCCCCACTTCACGTCCCTGCTCCTCTGTCTAGCCTGGCTCTTCCTCCTCCACCAGGCAGTCGTCCCAGGTTGCACCACCCCACACTGACCCTTCCTGCTCTCACTTCCTGTCCCAGTCTTTGGCTGCACCAGGCTCCTGACCTCCCCAGGTGCCCTCTCTAGTCACAGGCTGCAGGACCACCTCTCCAGGTACCAGCAGACCCTCCAAGGGCAAACCCAGAACCTCTCCTCTGCCCTCACCGGAAAAGCAACTGAACACAGACCTAGACACAGAGCGGGGACTAGCTGCCCTCCTTTGTGAGGGCTGCCCCCAGGGGTGCTGGGTTAGAGCCTCACCCCTGACTGGCAGAAGGGGTGTGGAGATGCGGCAGCCTCAGCCTAATCCCCGGCTGCCGTGACGGTTAAACCCCGATTAGCCCATGCAGCGACACAGATCAACCTGCTCCCAGGACCTGAGGCCCAGCTGCCCCGAGGAAAAGAGCAGAAGAATGCGTGGAGCTGGCGCAAATCCAAAGTCCTGGAGGGAGGAGGTCAAGCTGCTGAGGCTCCCAGGAGCAGACAGTGCTGGGGCAGGGAGAGTCTGGGTCCAGCTGAACTGGAAATGGGTTTGGGGAGCCACAGCATGAAGACCAGAGAAAGCAATGGCCCCCCACTCCAGTACTCTTGCCTGGAAAATCCCATGGATGGAGGAGCCTGGTAGGCTGCAGTCCATGGGGTCGCTAAGAGTCGGACACGACTGAGTGACTTCACTTTCACTTTTCACTTTCATGCATTGGGGAAGGAAATGGCAACCCACGCCAGTGTTCTTGCCTGGAGAATGCCTGGGACGGGGGAGCCTGGTGGGCTGCTATCTCTGGGGTGGCACAGAGTCGGACACGACTGAAGCGACTTAGCAGCAGCAGCAGCAGCAGCAGCAGCAGCAGCAGCATGAAGACAGATAGACAAGTGGAGGGAGGCCAAGAGCTGAGGCCAAGGACAGTCCTGGGAGGAAGACACTGCCCTGGTCCTGGCTCTGCCCATCTCACTGGGTGATGCTGGGCCAGTCCCTGGCTTCTCTGGCCTCAGTTTCCCCATCTGTGGAATGAGTGGTTAGCCCAGGTGAACTCTGACGTTTGTTTTCTGACATCAGGCTGTGTGAGTTAGAGTCATCCGAGAAGGCTCCTTGGAGGAAGTGAGATTGAACCAACAGAAAGAAGGAAGCGGGGCAAGTTGGGTGCTTGGAGGAATGACCAGCAGGGCAACAAGCAGCAGGGCAATGGCCTTGAGGCAGGAAAGCATGGGGAGTGGGGAATGCTGAGGGAAGACCTACGGCCAAGGTGGGGTGGGGGTGCAATAACGGGCTTGGAGGCAGACTGGCCATCGGGAACAAGAAAGGGATGGATGAAATGGTCCCTCAAGCCTGGGCTGGCTAGGAAAGGGAGAAGCCCAAGTCCTCTGACATTTGGGGGCCACAGTCCCTGCTCTAGGAGGACCCCCTTCCTCCCCCACCCTTGAAGAGAGGTGGCTTCTGGGGCAGCCAGGACTGACCAAACAAGGAAACCAAGAAAGGAGGAACCAGAGCTGTCAACTAGAGCAGAGGAAGTGCTGTCAGCCCCTTGTGACACAGCTAGACTGCCCGGCAGTGGCACTGGGGGTGGAGGGCAGGACGTCAGCTGGGGCCTGAGCTGTCAACTCGGGGGCCACCCACTCCTACCACCGCCCCTTGCAGGCCACTGGGTCCCACCCCGTAGGCTGAGCCTCGGCTTCCCACCTGCACATTAGGGGTCCTGGCTCAGCCTTCCTCAAAGAAGGGTGTCCTGCTCTCCCTGCTTCTCCCAAGTGCCCAGCCTGGGTAGTGATCCACCCTGGGTAAGGAGGTGAAGGTTCCTGGAAGCGGAAGCTGGGCAGAGGAAGGCCATCTGCACCTCCCACACCAGCAGGGCCTGGCTGACGCTGGGCGAGCTCCTCAGCCCGTGAAGCCTCTCTGCTGAGGACTGGGCCTCCTCACCCGGGAAACACCTGTGGTCAGGAGCCAGCAGGAAAGCTCTGGGGTCCCTGGACCTGCCCCAGCTTCCCATCAGGGAGCTATGACACAGGGAGGTCTTCCCTGCCCACCATGGTCCTTCCTTCCTGCTGCTGGGCTGGCTGTGGAAGGCCAGGTGGCCTAGCTCAGACATCCCCCTCCTACAAGAAACCCTTCTGGAGCCCCTAGGCCAGGCTGACTCAATGTTCCTCCACACAGCTCCTTGCCTCTCCTTCATCCTAGTTGCAAGTTCTGGGGTCTGAAATCCTGTCATACCAGGGTACTTTCTCCTGTCCCTCCCCTCTCAAGCTGGCTCCTATTCCACGTACCATCCTGAGCGATCACCTCTTCTAGGAAGCCTTCTCTGATTGTGCAGACTGGATTAGGTACCTCCTTGACCCCCACAGCTGCCCTCTGTGACAGGCCCTGACATGTTGCATTGTAACTGCAGGTTGACTTGCCTATTTGTCTCATCTACACAGAGAAGCCTATGCACTCATCTAGTTTCTCATTCCTGGTTCCCTAGGCCCGGGACCAGCACAAGGTTGGCCCCAGCAAATGATAAATGCCAAAAATACTGAATTACTATGCCCACCCCCGGAGTTACAGACCAAATGAGCCATTTCCTCCAGCTGATCAGCCATCAACTTATGAGGGAAAATGATAGGAAAGAACAGAAAACTAAAGGAGTTCCCCTGACTTCCCAGGTTTTGGTTTCTCCTCACTGCTTGGGTTTGAAGAGACCACTACAGCCTCCACCTGCCCCAGAAAGGCAAAGGATTAGTGTTCTGATAAGGATGTGCTCAGTCGCTTCAGTCACATCCAACTGTTTGCAACCCTACGGACTGCAGCCCGCCAGGCTCTCTGCCATGGGATTTTCCAGCCAAGAATACTGGGTGGGTTGCCATGCCCTCCCCCAGGGGGTCTCCCATGACCCAGGGACTGGACCTTCATCTCCTGCATTGCAGGTGGATTCTGTTATCACTGAGCCACCAGCTCCTTCCTACAGGGAAGCTTTGGGTTTCCCTGATGGCTCGGCGGTAAAGAATCCACCTGCAATGCAGGAGATGCAGGTCCAGTCCCTGAGTCATGGAAGATCCCCTGGGGAAGGGCACAGCAACCCACTCCAGTATTCTCGCTTGGGAAATCCCATGGTCAGAGCAGCCTGGCAGGCTACAGCCCACAGTGTCACAAAAGAGTCAGACACGATTTAGCGACTAAACAACACCTGCTTTGGAAATTTGAGGAAACTGAGGCTCAGAAAAAGTCAAGCACTTGCCCAGAGATACACAGAAAATCATCAGAGCTGGGTCCAGAACCAGGCTTCCAACTTCCCATCTCTTTCTCCCCCATCATGGTTGTCTTGGGCCAGTGCCGGACACCTTACATCCTGGCCTGCTCTTAGAATCTTCATTATTCAGGAAAGGGGGCCCACAGAGCCAGCAGGAAACTCCCGGTGACATCACCAAGCATCTCTCCCAGCTTAGAAACTCCCCTTCCTCCTGGGACTTGTCCCCCGCTACCCCCACCCCTCACCCCCGCCCCGTTCTGCAAGGGGAGTTCACCTTGAAGGTGATGAATACATCTGAGTCCCCAAGGGGGCAAGGATTTCCACTGGAAATGGTGATGCTTGGGGAGCCCCAGCTGTGACCTCATCCCCTAAAGGAGGTGACAACAACCCCCTACCCTGGGGAGTGGCCTCATAATGGCTCCCCCAGCAGCTGCCGAGTCAACAATAACATCCTGTGTTTTAACTGGACAAGGGAGATGGCAGAACCAGCTGGATAAGTGGACACTGCGCTCTGCTTCTTGCTGTGGACAAGCTGGCTCACCTCTGACCTTGGAGATCAGGGTCTTCTGGGTCTTCTCCATTTCCTTCAACCAGGGATGGAATGGGAGAGGGGTACACAAGCATGCCCACCTCCTGCCTTCACCTGCAAACCACTCCCCTCTAGCTCCTGCTGCAGGGAAGTCAGGTCCACAAAGTCACACCCTTGACTGGCTCCTGTCTCAGTGACAGCTCTAGGGGGAAAAACTCCAGAGCCCTGACAAGCTCTGAGGGTCAGAGACAAGTACAGAGCTCAAGGGCAACTGGCAGTTCTGGGCCAACCTTTATCAGGCTGGAGAGGCATCAACCTCCCTGACAAGAACAGGCCAGGACCTTCCCAGAACTCCCTTATCTAATCATCCCCTAGGACTTGGGGGTTCAAGAGGCAGAAAATAAATGACAGAGAAAGATCCCTCTATATCCATTCCAGTCCTCACACTTGTCCTGGCTTATAATTAAAACCCCAGTTTAGGCCTCACGGAAAAGCAGCTCCAGAACCACCATTATCCTTGGTCTGGTCATTCCTGGAGGCCGCCACCCCCATCCCTTCACCCCACTGGTATACAGGGACCTAGGCCTCCAGCAAGGCTGGGAAGGTCCTCCTCTCACCCTACTCCCGGGCTCACCCTGCCCAAGCCCATTCCTGTCCGACTGCCATGTGTCACTCCATGGGAAATAGGAGGCAGCTGTCAGCTAGGCATACCATTACCAGCTGGTGGTCCTGGGGGACAGGTGGATGGCAGGGTTTGTCTGGCCTGTGGGGTGCCTGGCACCAGTGAAGAAGACCACAGATTGCTCTTGGCCAAGAAAGGTGAGGGGCTGGCAGACCCAAGTGGAGGTCAATAGTGCGTTACCCAACAGAGGGCACGGCCAGTGCGGCTACGATAGTGAACTGCGTGCAGTGGAGAGAGCACTTTGGAAAGTGGGTAAGAGGACAGAAATCAGTTTTAAATAGCCTCAGGGTGGGAACTAAGTGCCCGACGAGATGGGAAGGCAGCATTAAGTGCTAAAAGGTGGGTGTGCATTAAATATGTGTGTGAAAGGGTATCTTGGGAAGACTGGGGGATGGGGAAAAGCAGAGCCAAAGGCAAGGGGTTTGGCACAAGGGGAGATTTCAGAACACTCAGGCAGGGGGAGATTTTAGAACACTCAGATGTGGCCATCATCCCCTTCAAAGTGCACAAACGCCGTGCTGTCCAAGACAGCTAAGCAGACTGAGGAAAGACAAGGATGCTAAGAAGGAAGAGAGAGCCCAGGGTGGAGCTGGTATGACTGAGGGGCGTGTTGGTGTCCACCTTAAGTGGACAGTCAGGGCTCAGATGCCCCGCTCCACTTGCACCAGGAATATCTTTGTCTGGGTAGCAGAGCTGGCCAAGAAACGGCCTAAATCTTTCTCCACTTCCTAACTCAGAATAAGCTCTGGTCCCTGCCAGATCAGAGCCCCCTCTCTGCAATGTGAGCTCACACAATGCACAGTGACCTTGGGCGAGTCACATTCCATCCACTGCAGCAGCAGCTCAGGCCACTTGCTTTTGGAGTGGGTTTTTCTTTTTTTTTCTCTCTCTCCGCTAAGAATACCTGCCCCAGATAATGCTCAGGCTCTGGCAATCCCTGCAAACCGCCTCAGGCATCAAAGAGCTCCCGGAGGGGCCAAATCTACCAGCCCCCCAACCCCCACTGCCGGTCCACCACCACCGCAGGGGGGCCGCGCCGACGCCGAACATGAGGACAGAGCCCAGTGGCAGGGGGGTGGGGAAGCATTTTTGTGCATTGCAGAGGAGGGGAGCTCAGTCCCTCGAGGCATGAAACCCCTCAAACCACCCAGCTGGTTTTCCGACCCACGTACAGTGGTCTAAACTGAGACGCCCCTGGGGGAGACTCCGGTCCCCCAAGTTCACATAACCCTGAGGGCCTAAAAGCTGCACTCCCTCCCCAGGTCCTCTGCCTGGGGGTCCCAATGGCCGCGCCCCACCCATCGGGTACTGCCCCCACGCTGGCGCCGAGCCCTGTGACAACTGCCACGTGCGGACAAGGGGGGAGCGGCTGGTCCCAGCACTGCAGAGGCAGCGCCGGGGTGCCCGAAGCCTCTGCACCGCACCTTGTCCGGGCTCTCCACAGGGTGCCCACCCCTTTACCCGGCCCGCGCTTGGGGCCGGGGCGGGGGGCGGGGGCAGGCAGCGGGGTCTTTGTTCCCGCAGCCCGAGCGCAGCGGCGGCAGCAAAGGGTCCGCGCCCCCTTGCCGGCCCCACTGGCTCCCCCGCACGCAGCTAGAGCCCGCAGCTCTGGAAGATAGAGCCGGGTGGGGGTCCCGGCGGGAGAAAGGATCCCCCGCACAGAGGCCCGGGCGCTGGAGGGCGATGAGTGCCTAGGGCCGAGAAGAGGGCCCTCTCCGTCCCCCTGAGCCCGGCCGCTGCGGCTCCCGGCTGCGGGAGGACTTGGAGCGACTTAGCTGGGCTCCGGCCCCCGCCGCTCGCTCGCCGCAGCGTTACAGCCTGCTCCGGTGTGGCCGCGCGCACATTCACACACTCACCCGGACCCACACGCTACCGGCGGGGACAGCCCGGGACCCACAGAGCCGCGCGCACGCACTCCCTCCGGTGCCGCACACTCCGCACCCGCCCCGCGCGGCACTGGATCCCGCGCCCCGCAGCTCGAGCGGCGCCACCTACCTTTCCAGACAGCGGAGATGCGGGGTCCGCTCTTCGGGTGGCCTTGGGAGGCGGCGGCCGTCCAGACCAGCTGCAGCAGCAGCCGCAGCAGGAACCTGGACCGAGCCAGAGGGCTGGAAACGCGGGCTCGCGGGGCGCCGAGGGCGGTGCATCTGGACGGAGGCGGTGTCATCCCCGGAGCGGAGCGACGGCGGAGAGCAGCCAGACTGAGCCAGCGCCCGAGCGAGAGCTGAAGCCAGTGCGAGGAGGCGGAGTCAAACGCCTGACCCCACCCCGCCCCTCCCCCGCCCCTCTTCTCTAGGCTAGCCAAGGGGAGATGTAAGTGCCCCCCCTCCCCCCCACGCCCCAGGGAAACCTACACCACCTCTTTCTGGGCAACTCCACCCGCAGGCAGAACCCGGGTGGGCAGCGAGCAAGACAGACTTATGGTCTTCCGTGATGAGCTTCAGGTTCTGTCCCCTCTCTGGGCCTTAGAGTCGCTCCCCCCACACCATAAAGGGATTAGCCTAGCCTAAAAGTCAGGCAGGACCTCTCCTGAGACAACCTCGCTAATGGTCAGCTAAGTGTTTGGACCCTGAAAGCTGCGGTTCTCAGAGGACAGGCTGGCCAGAGTGGACACAGCTCCTCTGAGCCTATAAGCAGAAGCAAGAAGCTTTTCCTTAAGCAAGGCGGGCGGGTTTTGTGCAGAGGGTCAATAATCTGTGGGGAGCACTCAGAGCCCCATCCTTGCTCTGCTGTGAGAACACGGAATTTTCATCTTGGCCTGGCTCCCTCCCCTCCCCTCTCCTCCCTTCCCCAGCCAGCAGCCTTCTGGGCTGCCTCCCCCCCAGCCAGCTGGTGTATGCTCAGAAAATCCAAACTCATTTCCATGTGAGTGGAGGGGGATATAATTAAGAAGGCCCCTTCCCCAAGTAGAAAGAGAGGGAAGCATCTTGCATGCCCAGGACTCACTGCTGGGGAAACAAAGTCAGGCCAGCTTTAAGGGCTCTCTGCCCACAGGATGCACAGGGCTCAGCTGAGCAGGCAATCTGATGACCCAGTGGTGACCCCCTGCAGGTCTGACCACATCCCTCTGCAGTCATCTGAACTGCCCAGGCAACTCTGCCATCAGCTCATCTTTTCCGAGCCGCACGTCTGCCCTTTGTAAAGGAGTCTCCTCTCCCTCAAGCCAGTCAGGACCCAGACCCTCCACCTGTGCTTCAGCCTAACCTAAGCGTGGTGGAAAATCCACTTACCCAGTGCTGGTGCTGTGCCCTGCTGTGCTATGTCGCTTCAGTCGTGTCCGACTCTTTGCAACCCCGTAGACGGTAGCCCACCAGGCTCCTCTGTCCATGGAGATTCTCCAGGCCAGAATACTGGAGTGGGTTGCCATGCCGTCCTCCAGGGGATCTTCCTGACTTAAGGATCAAACCTGAGTCTCTTATGTCTCCAGCATTGGCAGGTGGGTTCTTCACCACCTGCGCCACCTGGGAAGCCCCACCTACTGCTTACTGACCGTCTGTCCTCAGGTGGACTGCCCGTAGAGAAGACAGGTTGAGGAGGAAGTAGCAGAAGTGCACTGGGGCCCCCAAGACCCACACACCTAGCTGGACTTGATTCACACACTGCAGGCACCACCAAAGACAGGGAGCAGGCTGCCCTGGCCCCAGCCCCAGCGCCAACCCTCTGCCCAGCCTGCAGCCCCAGGAAAAGGCTATCACCAGGAAGTTCGGCCTTACCATTTCATACTTTGTTTCCAGTTATCCTCTCCTTCTTCCCCAAGTGCCCCTAAGACACCCCAACAGGCCAAAAGATGAAATTAAGATGCCTCCAGGGATAGTGCAGAACTAGGTTCCTGGCCCACTGGGAAGGGCCAACAGATTCCTGATGCCCAGAGGTACAAGCCCCAAAGAGAGGGAGGCCATGGACAGCTGAACAGCCCAGCCGCCCCAGTCCTACACTCAAGCCTGTGGCCCTGAAGCCAGCAGCATGTCCTGGCCCAGGCTGACCTCAACACTGACACTCTGTTTCCAGCCCAGGGCCCCATCAGCTGAGCTGCATGGCCCCAGTGTCTGCCCTCTCTGCAAAGATAAGCAAATTAAGAAATTGCCTACCCTGCCTTTAAGAACTGAGAATTCAGAATTGATGATAACACTGCCCACACGCACAGCAACTCACAACACAACCCACTTCCACCTACATTCTCCCAGCCAGTCCTACATTCTCTGCTCTCTCCCTTAGTGAGAGAGAGAATATAACCCTGTATTAGAAAAGGAAACTGAGGCACAGGGAGGGAGAGGGATCTGCCCAAACTCAGCTGATGGAAAGGAGCTAGGGACTCCAATAGCAATAGCTCATGCTGAGGTTACTATGTGCCATGCATGTTTCAGAGCCTCATTTGAATTCATTTCATCTTCATAGTCTTAAGAGGTAGGTATTATTATTGGGCTCCTTTTGCAAACATGGAAAGAGGAAGAGGTGTGCCCAAGGTCACACAGCTCATTAGAGGAGGGCTGGGATGGCAGCCCAGTCAGTCTCTCTGGGACCCACACCCCTACCTTCTCTATCATAACGCTCTCAGTGCAGTCCACCCTTCTGTGGCTGCCTTCGGTGTGGGGCTGGACCTAAACAGTCCTCAGAAGCACCCGAACAGGGCCCAGGTTACCAGGTGTTCAAGAGGAGGGCAGGTCAGGGGCTGGGCTCAGCATCCCAAGCAATAGGGCAGCAGATGGAAACTGGGGCAGGTGCCAGGGAATTTTTTTCCAGGCTGGGGTGGGGGTGATGGGGTAGTGCTGAAGACTGTCCCACCTCCTGTCAAAGGGGGAGCCCTCTGGCTAGGCTCCTCCATGTTCATCTCAGCACCTGCTTCACCACCAGTGGACACCCCGGGCCAACCAACCTAGGGGCAAAGGGCCAGCGCCAGATGGCAGCCCACAACTGGTTGGCTACAGGCAGCCAGGGGAGGTGAGAACTGAGCCCATAAAAGTGATTTGGGGCAGTAACTCTAGTGGGAGAGTGCAGCTAGACTCTGGGCATGAAGGGGAAGAGGTACCCAGGGTGGGGAAAGCAGAGCGCCAGGGTCTGGCATGGTAATGAAGGAAGTCAAATCAGAATGGTCCAGGTACAGGAGCCTGCCTTCCTCACTGGGGCCCAAGGCTGGCTTTGGGGCCTGGACCAAGGATGGCCACAGCCAGTGATGGGAAATGGACCAGCAGAGGAAGCAACAGATGTGGATGCTGACATGTCTGAGGCAGAGGCACACTCCTCCTGCCTTCCGCCTCCCTGCAGCTCCTCCTGGGGGGAGTCAGGGGAGGAGGCTGGGAGAAAGAAATGAGGCAAGGGCTTCTGTCTAGGAGAAAACTACCTTGAACCAGTTCTCCCTGTGGAGGCAGTGCCAAATCCAAGAAGACCCCTTGCAGAATCAGAGAAATGGACACACACAGACGTGAGGTTCAGAGCTCCAAAGCCGCAAGAGGCCCTGGAAGCCTTCCGAGCAAGACCTTTCAGGGCCCTACTCAGAGCATTCCTCACACTCCAAGCTTCCTCTGACCCCTCCCCAACCCTGAGTCCATGACTACACCTGGTCTTCAAAGAAATGACCCACCCCTAACAAGAGGTCGGTGGGAGGTATGAGGATGGCAGGATAAAGAGCCCAAGCCCACAACAGCGCCTTCAAGAGGCTCAGAGCTTGGTGCCCAGCAAGGACCTACAGCTTCCAGTAACAGCAACTCTTCCTGTCCCCCAATCACCACCAGCACCCATTGCAGGGGCTGAGAGACCAGGGTGATCTGTCTACAGGGCAGCTGCTACTCAGCTTGAGCCCTGAGGCCATAGGAAAGTACACTCAGTGAAACGGGCAGCTAGTGTTCAACAGAAGCTAAAAATGAGTTTTTGTTGAAACTCCCAGTTTTAAAATAATTCACAAGTCAGATATTTATAGTCATGTAAGCCACGGCTGGGAATTCCAACTTACTGTGTGCTCATGATGTATAGGCCCATGACTGTATCACAACTGTAGGCATGGCCACAACAGCCTCAGCCATCACTGACTTGGCCCAGCTCTTGGTAGCCCATGTCAGGGATCAGGGCTGGACAAGGCAAGGCAGAGAAAGCCCTCCTCGGCTCATGCAGACTCTGATACCACACCTCATGCTTCCCTCAGTGGTCTGCCCACCCCTACCCCTCTGATTGGATGTTCCCCTCAAATGTCTAGCTCTCTCCTCCTACCCAGGGCTACCTCTTCCTTCTAGGCCAGCTCAGAATCACCCTAAATGGAGAAGTTCTCAGAACTTCCACCACCTTTCTTAGTCCTGAGCGTCAACCCTTCCCAGCAGCATTTCATTCTTGCATCTCTGTTCCCTGTCCTAGTCATTCTTGACACAGTTTTATATGACTGGTCCTACCTTAAACTGCTAAAATCAGAGTCTGGCCAGCCAAGTTGAGAGACAAAAATTAAAAATCCACAGGGGGGACATTCAGCGATAAACAAGAGAGTGGCAGAGAAGACAGACAACTTTTCTCCTTCTGTCATGGCACTTGGGCTAAGTCATGTCCGACTCTTTGTAACTCTATGGACTGTAGCCTGCTAGGCTCCTCTGTCCATGGGATTTCCCAGGCAAGAACACTAGAGTGGCTTGACATTTCCTTCTCCAGGGGATCTTCCCAACCCAGGGATCAAACCCACGTCTCCTGCATTGCAGGAAGGTTCTTTACCGCTGAGCCACCAGGGGAGCCACCAGGAAAGCCCCGTCAGGGCACTCAGGTCACCTCAAAACATGATAGGTGCCCCCCATGGCTTCCAGGGGCAGCCCAGCATTCCTAGCCCCCAAACTCTGCCCATATGGCATTGGGCTTGTGGTGAGAGTGCCACCTGGTGGCCATTTCAGAACAGAGCAGACTGTTAGCAGAGACTAAATGTTGACCCTTGAACAACATGGGTTGGAACTGCATGGAACTGCATGGTTGGAACTGCATGGGATTTAACCAATCCCCAGTTGGTTATATCCTCACATGCAGAAGAGCAGAGTCAGAGGCTGGACCTTAAGTCATACATGGATTTTCGACTGCACAGTGGGTCAACACCACTAACCCTGCTTGTTTAAGGGGCAACTCTACTTGCTCCCAAGACTTCCTGGAGTCAAACTCCTCCCTCTGCTCCACCCTACTTCTCCCCTCCCCTCCCCTCAGATCCATCTCTGAGGCTTCATTCTCAGCGCCCGAGGCCTGAGGCAGAGCAGGATCTTGTGGGAGTCACGCGGAATCCATCAAGACTAACACAGTCTCCTGACCAGATATGGCTGGGAGGCCAGGGATCAAGTCCCAGCTTGGCCACTGACTCACATTAAGCAAGACCCTATCCCAGGCCAGGCCTCTATTTCTTTGTTTACAAAATGAGAAAGAGAGGCTAAACCAGCAGCTCTCTGGTCTATCTAATCTAGACCAGAGTAGACAAAGCTTCCTCATTCTACCTTCTGCATTTGCTTCTTGTTTGTAGGCTGAAATAAACATGCTTTTAAATCTCTGGAGGATAGGCGGCGTCCCAGGACCCTTCCGGTTCTGATGTGATCCTTACGCCTGCTAGGGCCACCTGAATGAGGAAAAGAAATGCATGCAAACACGTGATTTCCCACACTCACTTTCTTTCCTGGACACCCCAATTCTTGGGGTCAGAAGTAACCCTCAGAGGCCGTTCAGTCCAACCTGGGAGCCCCTACAACAGCCCTTTTGGATGTCATGTAGCATCTGCTTACATCCAGTGAGGATGCGCTTACCCCCAAGGCAGCCTTGCCCATCTCCTTAGCTCTGACAAACAAAGGCTTCTTCCCCAGCGGGAGACTCCTACCCAGTGGTCCCAAATCTGTCCTCTAAGGCCTCTGTCCTCACAGACCACATCTAATCACTCTTCTTGCAATAGAGCCCTTCAGAGAGAGATTTCAACACAGAGGTCATGTCCCCTGAAATCTTTTTTTTTTTTTTCAGGGTAAATAACTCCATTTCCAACTTGGTCCCACATGGGGCTTTACTTGGTCTCTCTAATCCTGGTTGGTCCCTAGGACATCATCAACTAGTCATTTAACAAACACCTACTGAGACCGCCCTAGGCAGTCTGGTTTGTGACCATCTCCTTCTGAGACTGGGGTGTAGATCAGATACAGCACCTAGAAGAGAGAGGAGTCAAGAACGGGAAAGACTTCTCCGCTCCTATTACAGCCCCTCCAGAGGCACTGCCTTGTTGGGCTGAGATACTGGGTTGCTAAATCTTGTTGATCTTAGCTTAGGGTGGTCCTTGAACCAATTCCCATCCATCAGCAGTGGCTTTCTGAGAGACTGGTTGAGAAAGATTGAGTCTGGATCTGGGCCCAAGAGGGGAAGAAAGGAGACCCCATCATGCAGAAGAGCAAGTGGTGTTCTGGTTTCCTCCCACAGGACCTCAGAGTGTCCCTGTTTCTGTCCCTCCTGTCAGGGGTGCCTCATCGTCAGGATCTTGACTCCATCGGTCATCTGGAACATTCACCAGCCCAGCTCTGAGTGCCTTGACATCTCTGGTATACATGTTGTCAATGTCCACTTACAAATGTTGAGGGAAAATGTCAAACAGGACACAACTGAGGCTCCAAGAGGTTAGGTTCTCCGTGGAAAAGAGACCTACACTTCAGTCAGTCTGACTTAGAAGCCTGATTTCCCTCCAGGACTCAGGCTTCCACTTCCAGGAAGGATAAGTAGTGAGCAGACCCTTCAGGCCCTTTGAGTGGCTTCCGGCCTGCCAGGCAGGCATGAGGCCCCAGGTGCGTGCATTGATGGAATCGCACGGACTCAATCCTGCCCAAGTTCTAGCATGGCCCATCTCCTGGCACAGTCATGTCCGGTTAACGGGAAGCACTCATCTGTAAATGGGGATAATAAGGTCTACTTTTCAGGGTGGTTGTGAGGATCAACTGAGATGGCATATGCGAGTGCCTAGCTGTGACTGGCACAGAGAGGGTGCTTGATAAATGAATACTGTTGCCCTGCATTGCTGTGAGCTGCTTTTGCCAAGGTGGAGTAGGGCAGTGCCTGGGCGTCCGCAAAAGGCATTTCAGGCATACAGGAGGCAGAATTCTGTTACCAGCAACTGCAGTCTATAGGAGCCAAAATGAGGCCGGCCCCAGGGGAGCCAGGGGCACAGCCAAGCTGATCCAACCCCAACCCAGGGCCCGAGCGGGTTTGGAGAGGCTGGGTAAGCAGATAGAGGGAGGCCTAAATACCACTCCCCCACCCCCCATCCTCAACACACATTCACTGCCAAAGGCTGTGGCAGAGGCTATGAGAGGCCACCTCAGGGTAGGACTCAGAGCTTGGTCGGGGGCCCAGGCCATATGGGGCTGAGGCAAGGAGCAGAACCGGGGCCCATGTGCCCAGCAAGCTGTGCCAGCCCAGCCCATGCCAGCCCAGCCAAATTTGAGTTATATCAGGAGAAGGGATCTGTTCAGAAAACTCATCCATCTCTGCATATTTGCATATTCTATTTTGGGGTCGCTTCCTTTTTTTCCCCTTCGCTTCCTAGAAAAGTTCTTGTGATCAATTCCAACTTCACCTCTGCTGAACTGCAAACGCTCACTCTCCATCCTATCTTCCCTCCAACCACCCTCTCCCTGGTCAGGTACTCCAGGGTTCTCTGTCCTGCCTCCGCTGCCCCCACCTACTCAGGCCTCAACCCCTGCAACTGGGCTCTGTGCCAAGGTCACCATGGCTCAAGCAGTCAAGTCCAAGGTCAGCCCCTGGGTCACCAAACTTCTTAGTGGTACTTCATACCACCTGACCATGCCCCTTTTGTCCAGTGCTTTCCAGCTTCTTTCTGTCCAGCTCTGATGACTCCTGCTCTAGCCTTCCCAGAAGCAGCCCATCATCTCCTTCCGGGTCCCACGTTGAACAGTCACTATTTGCTATAAAGTCTAACTCCTTAGTGGGTGTCCCTTTTCCTGCCTTTCCTTGAAAAGCTGAATGCCCTTCTCTCTTGACACAGGCCCATTCAATTTGACTTCCTGATCATTATCTCCAGCCTAGAAACCTCCAGCTGTCTCCCAGACACCCCCACCTGGTGTCTCATGGCCCCTCCAGCTCAGTATATCCCAACTGGTCTTGTACGCCGAATCCCAAGCCCAGTGCCTCACTCCTGCCGCACCACCCTCTACCCACTCACATCCTGCCTGGCCCCCAGATCTGGTCTTTCACATCTCACATCCCTCTCCTCCTCCCAGCCCCCTGCTGCAACTCTAGTCAAGGCCCCCACCGTGTCCCATCTGCAGGCAGCGAGCATCCTCGCTGGCCTCCCACTCCCAGTCTCACTTCCCACAAATCCAGCCTCCAGGCAGCTGTCAGATTCTCTCACACGAGTCTGGTCCTCCACTGCCCTGCCTAGAGTCATCCACAGGCTGCTCTCTGCCTTCAGGATGAAGCCTTAGCTCCTCAGCCTGATGAGACCACCCCCTCACCCCACCTCCCACTTCACTCTCAGAAGCCATGGGCAGCAGTGGGAAGGTTGCCAGCTTCGGAGTAAGTGGACCTGAGCGTCCAAGGCTGATCTGCCCACTGTACCACCGTGACACTGGGGACAGGTAACCTCAACCTTGGTGCCCCCATCTAATAAGTGGAGCTAATCATAATATACTCACCTTTGCCAAGATGTCAATGCTGACTCAAGTCCCTCCCGCCCTACCCACGCTTCTTCGCATCTGCCATACTGCCCATCACACTGTCAGTTCTAAGTGGATCACAGCTTCCTCACTGGTCTCCCCTGCCCAAGCTCGCCCCACTCCCCATCTCTTCAAACACAGCAACCAGCGGCCTTTCTAAAATGTAAACCCAGCTCTCCCCCCAATGCAGATTCTCCTGTGACTTCCCACTGCCCCTAGGATAAGTCCTAACTCCTTACAAGGCTGAGAGCGCTCCAGCCTCTGTCTGTCTTGAAGTCCACCCTCACACCTGGGGCTCCAGGAGCCGCGTCCTCCCTGCTCCCGGCCCACTCTGAATGTACACCTTCTGGCCCAATTCCTCCTCACCTGCGGCAGGCCTCACATCAGATGCCACCTTCTCCAGGCAGCTGTCCCTCACACACACACACCCCACCCTAACCCAACCGAGCTCCATTTCCTGTGAGCACAAGCCCACAGGACCAGCCTGGCCTATTCTCATCAGGCTTAGTGTAAACACGTTTGTCTGTCTTACCAATGGCATGGCTCTGAGAGCGCAAGGCCCTCGTCATGTTTAACTGGCACAGAGTAGAGACTGAATGAATGTTTGTTGAAAGGATAAAGGGGACAATAGCGAGGAAGGAGTCCTTGGCCCTTGGAAAGCCCCAGGCTCAGTGCGGGCACTTATCAGACCCAAAATATATTATTTAAAACATGGCTACAGGAAGCAAAACCAACATACCCAGACCGTGGAGGAAAGAGCTGACAAAGAAGGGAAAGGGAAACTGTGGGGACAGTTCAATTCTGGGAAGCAGTGTAACTGGTATTTGGGAGTCAATTCCAGGGACAGGGCAAGGCAACCCAAGTGTTCCGCAGCATAATGGCCGGGGGGTATCAAGGGGACCTAGCACAGTCCCTGGGGGACGGGGGCAAGTTGCCACAGCACGGAAACCAGCTCAAGGCGGGCTGTGTCATGGGGACGGGAAGGGCTGTGTCAGCCCCATTTGACCAGACAAGCCTGTGAGGATGGAACTGGCCTTTGTTTCCATCACAAACAAGCCAGACACATCAGGTTCGGAGACACAGCTTCCTGGTCTTTGCTCCCGACCACAAAGAGGCAGTTGGGTTCCAGGCAGACCAGTGAGGCACGAAGAGGCCTGGCACCAAGAAGCCTGGAGAGCTCTGAGTCCTTTCAGCCAATGCAAACACCTCTCAACATTAGCTCTAGGGAAATGTGGAGACTTCCCATTTTCTGGAAGGAAAAAACAATGTTCAGACCACATGTGAAACAGTGGAGCCTCCCAAGGACTTCTCTGTAAAGTGTCACCAAGACTGGAGACCATCTGGAAAGAGGAACAGGACTTGCGAGGGGCCAAATCCAGGAGGACATGTCCAAGGGCAAGTGAATTCCTTGTGTGTGCTCATTCTTTAATTGTGTCCAACTCTTTGTGACCCCATGAACTGTAGGCTACCAGGCTCCTCTCTGCTCATGAAATTCTCCAGGCAAGAATACTGGAATGGGTTGCCATTTCCTACTCGAGGGGATCTTCCCAACCCAGGGATCAAATCCGCTTCTCCTGCATTGACAGGTGGATTCTTTACCACTGCACCACCTGGGAAGCCCAACTCTCCTGAACTGAAGCCCAGCTCACAGAGCAGAGGGAGCAGGCTTGCTCTGCGTGGTCCCTTAAGACAGAAAGGGAGCTAAGAGGTAAATGTTCTGAAGAAGCAAGGACAGAGTAGGCAGTCCCCATCAGGGGTAAATCTTCTGTCCCAGGAGGTGACAAGCAGAAGATGAATGGCATGAGCACGGAGGCTGTGGATGAAATCTCTGCCAAAGGCACATGGCAGGAGCAGCCCTCTGAGCAACTTCCCACCGAAACACCAGCTGAAGGGAAGGGTTTTTTCCTGACAGAGTATTCAAAGCACATGAAACCCACCCGCTCAACTTGGACATGTCTGCGATGCACCAGGGAATGCTGTGCCAAGGGGAACGAGAGCTCAGGCAGATGGAGCAGCAGCTTGGGAGTTGGTGCCCTCTCTGCAACATGAAAGCTGGGCCCTGTTGGTGTTGGTGTTGTTGTTTAGTATTGTTATTTAACTGCTCTTGTATTTATGCCTTCAGGACAGAGAAGTGGGCCCTGCCTCCTGGCACGGCTCTGAGGCTTGGATCCTGGCATCATTACAAAGCGGGCATCAGAGTGCATGGTGAGACTAGGCCAGGGGAGGGACAAGGAATCTTCCACAAGCCTTTGGGAGAGGGAGCAATGGCAGGGGATTGGCGGGTGGGCTTCCACCCGGCCACTCCTCAGACTGGTCATCCCAGGAGCACAAGGCTCTCCTGGCCACAGCCATACACAGCAGCCACCCTGGAGACTGGGCAAATCGGAGGAGGCCACACCCAGAGCACCAAAGGGCCTGGAGGCTATCACTGGAAACTTCTGCCAAAACACCAGTGTGGGCATCAGGCGGCATCTCAGGACATGGATCTCAGCTTTTCCACCTGGGGCCCAGAAGCAGGGGCCAGCTGATGCCGTGGCACCAGAACCCACACACCACGCTTGCCCCACCACCACCTCTACCCACTCAGATCAGCCAGAAAGGCCACACACTGGACAAAGCAGAAGGTCGACCATCAGGTGTATTAGGGCTAGTGAGATGGGGCACCTTCAAGAGTGCTTCCCATGGGCAGGCGCCTTAGCAGTTTGCTGGGGGTTCAGGAGGAGCAGGGAGTTCACGGGGCTCCTCCGGCAAAGATGAGCTCCAGGGCCGCCTGGATGTCCCCCCCGGTGGCCTGCAGGGCCCGCAGGCTCAGCTCATCGTCCTGGATGCCCATGTCCCTCAGCTGCTGCAGCTGGGGCTGCCACTGGCTCTGTAGAAAGACAGGACAGGCAGGAGCAGTCAGTAAGGATCCGACAGAGACCTGTTCACCTCTAGCAGAAGGAGGTGTGTTCCTCCAAGAAAGCTGCTGACATGAGGTTCCATACAACACAGCACATCAGGGAGGTCTGCGGACTGTCGAAGAGGCCTATGGAGAGGCCGGAGGGTTTAGGGAACAAATTAAAAGTTTTTCCAATTAAAGAAGGGGAAAATGTATCATAAAGATCAAAAAGAAAAAGCATAAACTATACAATATCTAAACTTCAAAAGATTACTTTCTTTCTCTGCTGTATCTATAGACACACACACACTTTTGAATTAACTTTGTTGTTTTAGTATGATACACAGTGCCTGGTGGCTCAGTTGGTAAAGAATCCACCTGCACTACAGGAGGCTGCCTGCAATGCAGGAGACCCGGGTTCGATTCCTAGGTCAGGAAGATTCCCCCGGAGAAGGAAATGGCAACTCACTCCAGTATTCTTGCCTGGGATATCCCATGGACAGAGGAGCCTGGTGGGCTACACCCCGTAGGGTTGCAAGAGTCGGACACAACTGAGCGACTAAACCATCAACACCACGCTGTGAAAAGTCTCACACTCATCTACTCGTTTCCCCGATTCCTGATAACCTACTTTATTTTCTCTGAGGAAATATAATAAATATACATTCCTACACTTACCCTTTTCTTATATCTCTCCTTTTTTTCTAACATATTAAGGTATCATAGAAAATGCTTGTGGATGTCCTGAAATGTACCACAACAGGGCAGCTTCCAATCTTTGCCGTTATAGAAATGCTGCGGTGACTGGTTCTGTACAAATGTCACTCTCTGCATGCACATACATCTCCGGGATAAATTCCGAGCAATGGGACTGCAAGGAATTACAGGCCATCTGTACTTCCTTTTTGGTGAACAGTCTGTTACTATCCTTCACCTGCTTTTCTACGAAGCTGTTGGTCTTACATCACTAGAACTTCAATTCATGGAGGTTTTGCCCTTTGTCTGATCTGTGTTACAGATTTCTTTCCAGTTTGTGATCAGCTTTCAGACTTTGCTTGTTCTTTTTGTATGTTGATTTGGTTTTCTTTGCTTTGCAGAAATTTTCACATTTATGAACTCAAAATATATGTTACTTTTTATATAATGGTTCCTTGATTTTTTTACTTTCAGCTATGAAAGGCCTTCTCTATGGATTTAAACAAATTTAGTATTTTTAATATCTCTGTCTCATGAAAGAGGAAGTGCACACCTTAGGGGAAAGGATGTGTTCACACTGTGGGAAGGAGAAGGCAGTGAGGATGAAATGCAAATACAAAGAAGCAGGCAACCAAGGGTGAGGATGTGGAGGATTTTTAGAAAACCACAGAAACTGACTCAAGTTCCGATTACAGGCCAGGTGGAGACATACAGGTTTCTAAGCTGAAGAGCAGAGCGAACAAGGATCAGGCTGCAGATGATGAAGGAACCAAAAAGGCCAACTGTCCCTGGGTCCTGCTCCTGCTCCCCTCACTGTCCACCGAGACACGTGGGGCAGTGAGAGCCACACGGGCCGGACCCTGTCCCTGTCATTTAATGGCTTCATGACCGTGGACCAGTTCCAGAAATGACGTTCATGCCCCAGGCTCAGGAGCAAAGAAAAGAGTAAAGCAAACAGCTTGTGCATAGAGGCATGCAATAAAATGTGAACGCCTTGGGTCATGCACTTAGCTGCTAGCTAAGCTTCCGTGTTCATGAGGCAGGGGAGTTGGTGTCGCTCCCTGGTGACCTCTGGACAAGCCTCATCTCCTTGCGCAGGCATTCAAGGCCCTCACACTCAGGCGTCTGCTCTCCCTTACTCTGGCTCCATCTCAGGACCCTTCATCTTGGATATTGCCTTCTGCTCTTGCCGATTTGCCATGTGTACCTCCACATTCCCTCAAACAGGCAGCTGCCTCTGCCGGGACACCACATCCCCTCAACCAAACATCCCCTTCTCTGCCTGGCTAACCTCTAATTAATTCTTTGACAGTAGGTACAACACCACTTTCTCAGAAAAGTTTTACCTGACCTCAAGCCTGGGCCAGCTTCTCACCCTGTTGTTCTCTCAGTTCAGTGACTATCTGGCGCCCCTCCATGGAGGGAATGAGGACTGGCTCATCACTATCCCAGGAGCTGGACCAAGCCTGGACCAGACATGCTCAAGGCTCAGTCGATGCTCACAGGATGGATGAGTGACTCCTCCACTGAAACAGCCACTGAAATACCCAAGCCAGGCGGTCAGTGGAGCCAGGCCATGGGCACTGGGTGAAGGAGTGGAAGCTGCAGGGACAGCCGCCCTTGCTGGGAGCACCCTCTCCTGTCACGCTGCCATGCCCCAGCTGTTCCTGCACCAAAGCAGGCCAAGTGGGAAGGGCCTCCAGAGGGTAGAGAAAAGCTCAGCGTCCAAAATACCAAAGAAGCCGTGTGAATATCAGAAGGGGGAAGACTGACCTGAAGGCTGGGCTGCCCTGAGGCCTGCAGGGCATGCTGCAGGGCTTGGCTGAAGAGATCGTTGGTGATGGGCGTCCCTGACTGGACGCTGGAGGACATTGGGGAGGTCCCTGAGGAGTGGCCCTGGAGACAGACCAAGGTCAGCGCCACCCTCAGAGCCAGCCCAGTCTCCCAGCACACACCCACCGCTGTCCCATCACCCTGCCTCACCACTGCCTCCCAGCAGGGGCCAGCATGAGACAGCCACACAGAGCTGCCTGAAAGCCCTCTATGTGCGCAGGAAGGGTTCTGTACTTTTGCTCCAGGGAGATGGAATGGGAGCCCTGACTGAGCCTAGGACCCACACTGGGAGAGGAGAGATGGCCTTGCCGGCTGGAGTGACTATCAGTAGGAATGCTTAAGCCTGTGATGTATGCCTGGCCACTTTCAGGAGTAAGTAAGGGGCCATTATGCAACATGAGGTTCTTCCAACTGCTGAGAAGAGTCAGTCAGGCCTGGGATGAGCCCCAGACTTCTAAGCCTAAAGGCAGGTGAGGGGAGGTCGCCTGAGCTGCAGTGGGAAATCCACTGGGGCTCTAGGTAGAGCTCAGATCAAAGCAGATGGAGCACAAGGATCAGCAAAGGTAAACCCACTCTACCACTAGGCCCTTCTCCCTGGGGGCCCGGCCTGAACCTTCCCACCCCCTCTCTCCATACCTGGGGGCTCGGCCTGGACCTTCCCACCCTCTTTCTCCATACCTGGGGGCTCGGCCTGGACCTTCCCACCCCCTCTCTCCATACCTGGGTACCAGGAGTTGGCGTGTGAGAGCTGCTCTCCGGAGTGCTGGCCAGGGCCAGGGCAGTGGCCAGCTCGCTCTGGGTGATGGGCCGGGGCCCGGCAGCTCCACTGTACCCCAGGGAAGCTGGGCGGGAGCTGGGGGTGCTGCTTGAGGGCGTGGACCTGGCACTCTGGACAAGGGAGGTGCCCAGATCAGGGCGGCAGCCCTGAGTGGTTCTCAGAAGAACCCCACCCCTGCTCCAGAACAGTTCTTGGGGAGACTCCTCAGGCTGCCAGGGCACAGCAATAGTGTGGCACACCTGGGCCCCCACAGGGCCTCTGACCACCCCCTGCTGGGCGTGCCAGGTCCTGGGGAGGGCGCCTCCCCAGCACCATCTCCCCCAGATGGCAGGCAGCCCGGTCACTTACCGGGTGAAAGTCGTCCTCATCATCAGAGAGCCCTTCAAACAGGAAGCCACCTGGAGGAGGGAGGACAGATTTCAGGAGCAGGGACAGGAAGGCGCAGGCGCTGCTCCAGCGTCTCAGCGCTAGTCACTCCAAATCCATGTTCTCATCTCTCCCCTGGAAAATTACAGGACAGATGCTCTCCCTGACTCAAACCCAGAGTTCCCAAGGAACACCCTCTGCCAGCACTATACATAGCTGCGAGTAGAGCAAAGCCCTGGGCCACTGCCCGTTCCCCAGGGGCCCGCGTCCCGCAGGCCAGGGGCTCACCTGGCATGTCCCGGTAGGCGCTGGAGGGCATGCCCCGGGAAGAGGAGTCGGCCCCTGGCAGTGGGGTGCTGCCTGCCACCGAGTGCAGGACCAGGACAATGGCATTGACCAGGGCAGGGTGAGCAGGCACCAACCTGAGACGGAGCAAGAAGAAACTCAAGGGTGACTAGGAAGGAAAGAGCATCCTTGGGTTTGACAGGAATTCTGGGCACCCCTCGTAACTGTCAAGTCACCCCTGCTTGTCCTTAAATTTCCCAGTCTTCAGCACCTCCCTCCAGGCAGCTTGTCTTCCTGCTGCTCTGCCTCCAGCATCATCAGGCCTTCACCCTGGGGCCCCCACAGATGCTTCACTCTCCTCTCTGGCAATGCATGATGGGACATGCACAGCCCAGAGGCTCAGGGGTAGTCTCCTGTCTTGACTCCAACACCACTTCATCAGGCAGTCTTTGACTGGTCCCTTCTCTCCTGAGGATTTGGCTGTTTTCTTCACTTGAAGATAAAGGGACATAACCTCTACTTTCCCTTCCAACTTTAAAATTTGGGGGCGTATGCACCTATTTCTTTCCCAGCTTAAAATCCTTCACAGGCTCCCTAATATCTACTGAATGAGATCTAAACTGAGCCCGGCCTGCAAAGCCACCTCCCTCAGGACGCTGCTTCACCCCCACCTCTGCCTGCCCCTGCCCTTGGGCTTTGTCCTCACCTCCCCCCGGCCCACCCCCTCCTCCAGCCCTGGCTCCTCGCCACCTCCTGGCACATTCAGAAGACAGATTTGGGGGATGGGCTCCAAGAGCAGAATCCAGGGCGACCATTAGGCTTCTGGCCCGACCATGAGGAGAGAAAAAGCGCCCTTAGTAAGATGGGTATACTTACGTATCAAGCATGTTGGGGTCAGCAAAGACAGAGAAGAGGTCCTTGTCCTGGAGAACCCCTGAAGGAGAACAGGGCTCACCTCAGAGACAGGAAATCTAGCCAGATCCAGTGGGGAGGCCTTGGAGCAACCAGCCTAACAGGGATACGTGTAGAAAGTGGGTGCAGCAACGTGCCAGCAGCACAGCCCACGTGCTCTCCACGTCGCTCCCTATGCCCTGCACGGAGGCTACACACTGCACAGCGCCCCAGCCTCTTTCCCTGTATCTCTAGGCTCTTCCCTCGCCCATCAAGGTGTGCAGGAAGTCTTCCCTGACTGCCGTGGTTTGGGCTAACTGCTGCCCTCATGTGTCTTCCTCACAGTCTCACTTCTGATGTTAGTTAGGCCACGATCTCTCTGTGGGGCTGCAGCTCTTGGACGGTTGGGTATATGGAACACATCTGGGTTACTCCCCCTCCTGCCACAAGACCAGTGAATCTTCACATGATGTGTCAAAGCTTCTTTAAGGTAATTGCCTCCTCCTGGCTTCTTCTTCTTCAACAGTTCCTATTTCCTTCAGTTCAGCCTTGCACTTACCAAGAGCAATGGGGTCACTGCTGAGCCCTGGGGTGGCCACAATGATCTGATCCAGAGATTCTTTATTGCTGAGCATCTTAAAGACCTGCAGGAGAAATGGAGAGGGCTGAGCACTCCCACTAGCTCGGTGCACTCAGAAATACCCACACACAGCTGAAGGACTTCCTTCCTCCAAATGCTTGTACACACACCACCACAATGGAATAGCCCCAGGAAAGAGATGAACCTCTTTTTTTCTCTGAGATCATGGCTTACTGGAGGGGAAACAGCATAAAAGCAAGATCACAATAAGCCTTCAATCTATGGTCCTTTCCCCCATTTCTAGTTCTAATGCTTTCACAATAAAAGCTCTTATTATAAGCCCAATAACAAAGGTTTCTCTAGATTCCAAAAGTCCTTTTCAATCTCCAAACAACTATCATTTTGCAGTTATATATATTGGGAAGTTTGCAGCTGTCTTCATCTTGCTTATCAACTCTCCTATGGAAAGTCATCAGTGCATTTTCCCAGTGAGGGGATCCTGGGAAGGAGTGCTGGGCAAGCAGTTCAGTCCAAGTCAAAGAATGCGGCCCAGCAGAAACAGCATACGGATCCTTTGACTGTAACTATATTCAATTCCATGAGGCCAATCAGGAGAGGCTGTATCATTATTATTAGAGGGAATCAACAATGCCTAGCTGAGAGCCTCTTTGGGGGAAGACAGGGTTCTGCTGGGACCCACAGACATGGTGAAACCTCCCCAAGGAACTCTGGGGAGCCATGGCAACCAGCTTCCGGCTCCCTCTCTGCATCACCCCTCTCCAGCAGGCCTGCCAAGAGTCTCACAGGGGGTTCAGCACACACTCACCGCCTCCCTGTAGGAGGAGCTGCTGTGCAGGGCAGTATGCAGTACTCGGAACTCCCTCAGGGCAGCCACTTTGTCCACAGGTTCTGGGGATGAGACACTCAGTTACCCTATGACCAGGGCCTCACCCCTGCCACAGACGCAGAGCATCACTTCAGCCAGAGTCCAGGCGTGGGTTCTCTTCCCTCCTCACCCCACTAAGAATGGGTACCCAATCAAAAAAGCTACACCACAGACATGAAAACTGCACTCTCTTTTTAAGCCTCTTCAGTAGATAAACAAACTCAAGTTCTAGCAGAGGAGATTCTTACCTTAGGAAAGAGACTGTTCTGATCAATGTCCCACTGCAGGAATTCTAGACTTTTCACACTTGGAAAGGAGGAGGGTATAATGAACTCACTAGACTTTTGTGCAGTGATTTAAAATAAGTGCTGCAAGCCATCTGAACAATATGGAGCCATGTTGACACAATATGTTAAGAGAAAGAAATAGAACATAAAGTTGTATGGGTGTTCTCTAGTAAAACTTTATGAGATGTCAGTGTGCGTGTGGGCCAAGGCTGGGTGGGAACAAGCCAAGGTGGCAGGATCGGGGGGGTAACTGCTTTCTCCTGGGTATTTTCTTTCAGGCCTCTGATTGAAAACAAACAAACAAACAAATACAAGAAGGACCAAGACAACACTGTACCTCTAGGCTTCTGAACAAACTTTCATCACATGTCCAAAAACAAGCATGTCACTAGGACTCAAAGTTCCTTTTTGGTCTTTGGACGTTATGACTCGTTCATATGGGAAAGTCTGGCAGTTGTCTTAGTCTTACTTGGTCACTTTACTATTTAGGACATCTGCCCACTTCACAGATAATTTAGGACATCAGCCATTTCATAGAAATTTCGGTAAAAGAAGGGGGAGTCCATCCTGGATCACACTTTAAAAAGTGTGGTGGCCCTCACCCAGGAAGGCTACTTGTGACTATATGGCCTTGCACTGCTCCACTCCAAAGGCACGATTCCCAAAGCAAGGAGGATGGCACCCCTGGAGTTCTGTGTGGCAACCACACCCTCACCTATTGTTCTAATCATCAGGGTTGTCTCTTTCGAAAAATATTCACCTGAAGTAAGTTACCTGGCTTATTCATTAAACAAATTTGTGCTAAGCATTTACTCCACGCTTTTGGAGTGAATCTTGTTTTGTGCAAGGCACAGGAATGTGAAAGGTAAGAGTCCCTGCCATCAAGGAACTCTTAAGACAGTAGGAGAAATGAGACAGAATCAAACACACACACACAATTACCAAATACCACGCTGAGGGCTTCCACAACAGAGACATGGACCACAGTGTGGGCATTAGGTACATGGAGGCAGACAGCACCACTGACAGGGAAGACCACACCCCCCAGGAGAGAACGTTTGAGAGGAATATTGAAGGTAGAACAGACGGTGACTGGGGGAAAAGGTATTGTAGGCCTAAATGAGAACAAGTGGAAAGGCTTGGGAGAATATAAGTATGAGGTGCTTTGAAGGAACACTAAGCTGTTTCTGTGCTGGAGCCCAGGGTACACACCCCTGATCAAACAGCAGGCCTACGTGAGATCCTAAAGGGATGTGCAACCTTCTGCAGAGAACCACCAAAGGGATCCAGGTGGGAAGGAAGCAACTAACACTTTCTCCTCCTACAGGATCTAATCTGGTGGAAAATAAAGAAATGTGCTTCCTTTTGAAAGAACACTCAAGGATAAAATATCTAAAATGCCATCACAAAAGTTTCTTTTCAAATCCAAAAGTTTATTTTCCCCTCTGAATAAGAAGTCCGTTTGTTTCAAAAATAAATTTCCAGGGGATAAAAAGGACTTAAGCCCATAATCAGCTAAGAGTTACAGGTTGTCTCCTTAACGTTTCTGAGCTAATCTCATCCTTTAGAAGTGGGAGGCAGCCAGCCCAGTGGAAAGAATACTCTTGAGCCAGGAAAATCTGGATTCACATCCCAGCTTTTGCATTCTTTTTTCTAAGCAGATGACCTTGAATGAAAACCTTTCTAACTCTCTTTTTCTTCATGTATAAAATGCTAATACTGTTACCTGACCTGCTGAGCCACTTGATTAAATGAGATATCAAACAGCAACAATCTGGCTGGAAGAAGCAACAAATGCTCCTTGCCGTCTGTCAATCCCCTCCAGCCAAAGACCAGAGGGGCACACCTGCAGCTGTGCAAGGTGTGTTTACTGCTCTTACAGAGGGGACGCGCACCACCAGAACCATGGGGCATCTCAACAAGAACATGCTAGAAGGGACTCAGAGGATTTGGGCTTTAGTTAGGGGACTTGGTGGGGGAAGCTTAAGGACGCAGGGTTTTGTTGTGGATTGGAGGCTGTCAGGAAGTGGGGGTGATTTTATGATTAGGTATCTTAATAATTCTTATCTAGAAGGAAGGAAAACTAGAGCAAGATGAAAGCTGAAATTAATGAAGAAACAGCAGTCACTCCTAATAGGCAGGATAGAGGCTAATTTGGTCATTTCTGTGGTTGGTCAATGTGCAGGCTTATGGCTCTGTTCAGAAATGAGAAGAAATTTTGTTTTTATCTGGATACGTTACAGCCCCAGAGTGAGTGGCCTTGTAGATGCTGATGACCTGTGAAATTGTTCACGATTCAAGGCCTAGCTGAAGGCCAGGCCAGCCCCTGGATACGAGAGACTGCCTTTCTCTTTCTCACTTCCCATCAGGGTACAAAAGAAGATCTTTTTGTCCTTTATGTTTAGAATTGAAAAGAGGGAGAATTTCAAGCTGATAACCAGTCACAGCAATTGTGAACATTATTAAAATATGCCAAACTGCCCGTTTTTAACAAAGCTAATCTCCTACACAGCTTAGCTTTATCCTCAGGGAGGCTTTTAAAACACAGATGCGAAATTTAAATTATGAATTCCAAGCAGCACCTTTTATCGATAAGTCAGAAAGGCACGAGAGGCTTTGTATGTTTCCTCCAAGAGCTACTTTCATACCATTCGAATATTCTCAAACTCCAGGAAAATAAATTAGCAGGAGTGAGGTGACTGAACAAATCACCCGCCTGAGGCAGTTTGTGGGAAGATTTGCGAACATGAGAACACACCGTAACATTTAGAGGAAGGCAAGGAGTTTTCAGCTTCTTTCTAATGAGAACAAAAATAACCAAAAAATATAAGGTTCGCTGAGAAACAAACTGTTGCCCTAAAGGAATTTAAATAGATACATCCTCTCCATCCCACTAAAACAACGGGTAATGAACACAAAAAGTGCCTTCTGTTACTGGCCGCTGGCAGCAAGAAAATCAAAATTACACTGTTCATCAATGTGTCTAATCCAATAAATGATAAAGATGCCCTTTATTATCATCTCAGTAAATCTCCCCTATGTTCCACCCAGGCCCTTGCCTCAAGGACACACAGACCCTCCTTCCCTTGCAGACATTTCAGAAGCACTGCCTGTCTAAGAGCCAACACTCACCAGGTTTCTGGTCGGGCTCAGGCCAGGACTTGCGCAGAACATGGACTGTGGATCCAGGTTGAATGCCATAAAAGTCAAGGGTCTGATCATCTTTTAGCTTCCGGCCACAGTATATCAGATCTGGGGGGAGGGGGGGTAAAAAAAAAAAGAACCATTCATTTATATTTTACTCTTCATAACAATTTAAATGACTTTTGTCCCCTAAGAACCTTATCTTGATTGGACAGATAGCTAGAGAATGGTATATGCTTTAAATAGTACTCTTACTTAATAAATACATTTTGCCAGCCTGGATGGGAGTGGGGCCTGGGGACAATGGATACATGTATGTGTGTGTATATATATATATATATATATATACACACACACACATATATATATATATGGCTGACTCCCTTCACTGTTCACCTGAAACTACCACAACAATGTTAGTGGACTATACCCCAATGCAAAATAAATTAAGTTTGAAAATAAATTAACAAATACATTTCAATAACACTTGTTACAAGCACAAATTGATAAAATACAGAATCTATGCACAGGAAAACTCTAGAGCTTAACATCATGGAGACTGCACCATTTAAATGAATGGGAAAATGTAACAATAAAAAAGAATGAACCCCCTGTTTTTATGGCTAAAAGCACTTTTTTTGCCAGCTTATACCATTTTGCCTGTTTATATGCCATTGTATTAATAATATATGGCTTCCCAGGTAGCACTAGTGGTAAAGAACCCACCTGCCAGTGCAGAAGACTTAAGAGACATGAGTTTGATCCCTGGATTAAGAAGAACCTCTGGAGGAAGACATAGAAACCCACTCCAGCTGGGCTGAAGAATCCCATGGACAGAGGAGCCTGGTGAGCTACAGTCCATGGGGTTGCAAAGAGTTGGACACAACTGAAGAGACTTCGCATGCATGACTGAAAATATACTTTTTGCCAGTTTATACCATTTTTCTAGTTTATATGCCATTGCAAAAATAATGCAATTTAATTATATTCTCTTTCTGAAAGTGATGCTGGAATCCAGGGTTTGATCCCTGGTCAGGCAACAAAGATTCTGCACACCACACAGCATAGTCAAAAATAAAAAAGAGAAAGAAATAAATTATATTTAAATTCCTTCTTCCGCCACCTAGAATGCCCTTGCCATCTCTCCTTTTTGGTGGGTCAGACGGTAAACTGTCTTGCTTACAATGCGGGAGACCTGGGTTCGATCCTTGAGTTGGGAAGATCCTCTGAAGAAGGAAATGGCAACCCACTCTTGCCTGGAAAATCCCAGGGACAGAGGAGCATGGTGGTCTACAGTCCACGGGGTTGCAAAGAGTCAGACACCACTGAGCGACTTCACTTTCACTTTCCCTCTAACCAACCAACCAACCAATCAACAATCCTTCTAACCATCCCTTAAGACTTACCTCAAATGCCATATACTAAGGGCCTTTCCCTAGCCAGCACCCCCTTCCAACCCAAGTTCTTGCTCTTTCAAAGAATGTCATAGTTAAGGAATGTCGTGATGAAGTATTTCAGTATATTGTACAGCTAAAATGGCAACCAACAGTTTTATTATATGATTTGTTTCTATTCACCTAACAACAATCACCTCCCAGCTTAACATTTGTTTTCGTTTACTCTCTAAGTCAGACTCTTTTGCGACCCCATGGATTGTAGACCATCAGGCTCCTCCTCCCATGGCATCTCCCAGGCAAGGATACTGGATTGGGTTGCCATTTCGTTCTTCAGGGGATCTTCGCCACCCAGGGACTGAACCCACATCTCCTGCATAGGTAGGCAGATTCTCTACCACTGATCCACCAGGGCAGCCCAGTGTTTACATTATGAGACAACAAATTCCAAACTCTTAATTTACCCTTGTGATTCCAGAAGGATTCTCCCCCAAAAGAATCAGAGCAGAAGCCCATCCCCAGTACACAGAGACTCACCAATCAGCTCAGGGTCTGGAACAGACTCCTGGAGTTTGCCAGCAATAAGCTGCTTCAGAAATGAAATACTATATCCCCCCAGGGAGTATTCTCCGAGCTCTGTCTCTGGCAACCGAAGAATAGATTTGGGGGCAAGTGGCTGGTCAGCCAGCTTCACCGCCAGGTGCCAATCTGAGAGAGACATCCTCTCTCTTTCGCGCTCTCTCTTTCTCCCTGTAAAGGAACAAAGCCTTAGTGGTTAAAGGACAGACCTACACCACCCCCACCCCACCAAGGGGTTGAATGAGAATTCTCTGTGACTCTGTTGGAAAAGCTCAGGCTGCAGCATCAGGAACTAGAATCTAAGGTCCTCTTTTCACTCATTCTATGGCAGCAGGAAACTTCAGCTCTCTAAGCCTCTTTGGCTTTACAGTGGACATAAAAATGCCATCCCACCTAACAGGAGCGTTGTGAGGTTCAAATGAGATCATCCAACCCTCTCCCTTACATTACACACACTCCGTGTTTCTTCATCAACTTTTGCTTTAACCACCACAACAGCTTTACCAGAAGCTCCCTGCCTCCTGCTTCTCCCTGTTAAATATCCATGCTGCCACTCATCATTTTAAAATGCAGATCTGATCAATATACTCCTCTGTTTAGAAATCAAATCACTTCTATGAATAAGTCTAAACACCACAGCCTGGCTTTCAAAAACATTCACATCTGTTCTCTCTACCAGCCTTCCCCTCTCAAGAGCTCTGGACTGCCCCACCCTTCCCAACACTTAAGTCCATCCCCACCAAGCATGAATTCAAAACAAAGTTCTCCCCCACTCTGCTCATCTGCTAACTCTGCATATAACTCCTCTTCCCTCTTCCCTCTCTAATCAAACTCCGATCAAGAGCAACTCAAACACAACCTCCTCTATTCTCTCTCTCTCTTTCCCCCCTCTGTTGTTGTCACATTCCCTCATGACAAAGGGTTACAAATACCTATACTATTTACTTCTCAATCGTCTCTGCATCTCATTCTTAGAGGCTCTTGAAAGCAAAGACTAGAATTTTGTCTTTATCGACTCAATGCCCGGTATTTATGGGTATCCAGAAAATGAATCAGAAACCCGGCGATTGGGAGAAATAAGACAAGACAAGCCCTTGTTAGAATTATTATTGCTTCCAAAGTGGCTTCTTTGGAAGAGGAAAGAAAAGGTTTCGAGGCTGTGCAGCAGATCCTAAGGCACGCTCAAACCTTCCATCTCCAGGTTGATGGCGGGGAAGAAAATGGATCTTTTAATATACTATGTATCATTTAATCCTCACAAGTGTTCTGAGACAGGCATTTTCATCTACATATTACAGCCGAAGGAACCGAGATCTAGAAAGGTGAAGTCTGCGGCCCAAGGTCACTGATAGTTAATATTGCGACAGGGACACTATCTCTTTGGTGACGACCCCTCCACTCCCACAGAACCAGCTATCTAGTCACCACAGGTCGATCCCGCGCGGCCCGGGACCCAGCGCCCTCACCCGTCCCGCGGAAGGAACCCGGCCGCAGGGCCGCCGGTGTAAACACTCACTCAGGTCCTCTCGCCGGAAACCGGAAGCTCCGCGCTGCATTCTGGGAGTTGCAGTTCCTGAGGCGGTGCCCCACCACCCCGCCCCACCCCCGCCCCTTTATAAACAGCCGGCCGGCAAGGGGGAGCTAGTTGTAAAGCTTCCGGTTTCCGGGGGTGTGGCTCCTCTGCAGTTTGAAAGTCCGGGCGCGAGGGTGTCTTCGTGCTTGCGCGTGAGAGTCTTATGTATCAGTCAGTCTTCCAAGACACAGGTTACGGGAACGAGGTCTGACGTGAGGTTTGCGTGCGCGCGTGCTAAGTCGCTTCGGTCCTGTCCGACTCTTTGCGACCCCACGCACTGCAGCCCGCCAGACCCCTCTGTCCGTGAAATTCTCCAGGCAAGAATACTGGAGTGGGTTGCCACGCCCTCCTCTAGGGGATCTTCCTGACCCAGGGATCGAACCGGCGTCTCTTCTGTCTCCTGCATTGACAGGTGGGTTCCAGGTGTGATGTTTATAGCCCCGCGATTCCTTCAATGTCCTGGTTCGCATGCAGAGTCCGAAGGTTACGCCAGGTCCGTCCAGCGCTGCAGATGGGAACGCCGGTTTCCGGACTCTCGGCCCTGGGTCTCCCGCTTCGACCCGTCGTCGCTCGGCAAGGACCCTTCCGGAGCTGCCTCTTCAGACTCCCTGTTGAATATCCTTGTTCAGACTCGCCCCAGCCTTGTAATCCTCACCAGGAAACGGCCTGTCTTTGAGTGAAGTCAGCTTCCTTTGTGCTCCTCGCTTCTGGCTTTTCGTGGCGAACATGCCTGTGAAGGCATACTAGGAACCCAACGATGAGTTCCTCTAAAAGTTGGTACCTTGAGAGAAGTTACCAAGGGTTCCTGGTACACCCCAACGTGCAGTAGTGGGGTTTGTATCAGTCATTCATAGAATTAGTTCGGGAAGGGGAATTTCACTGAACTCTCAGAGAAACTGCATACCGTCGTCCGGGGTATCCGCAGGGGATTGCTTTCAGGAGCCCCTGGTGGATACCAAAATACGCGAATACTTAAATCCCGTGTGTAAAACTGGTATTGTACAGTCGAGTGTATTTTAGATGCATAGTTAGAATAGATTTTTTTGCCCAAAGATTAGAATTAGATAATCTATTCTGTTCGAACTCTCCTGGAGGAACTCATTCAAGGACTAAAGAAAGCCAAAAAAAAAAAAAAAAAGGTAAATATATAAGAAAATAATGAGGTTGATCCTCGCAACTAAAGACTGATTGGGTGTGCACAAACGTAAAAGCAGGACTGCAACATTCCAGTGTATGGACTGAAACTAAAGCAACAACTGAGCAGGATAGCTTGACTATGGAGAGCAGATAAACTGCAGGTTCTGGGAGGGCCTAGCACTGGAGCTAATTACTACTCTATTCTTCAGTAAACTGAAAAATTAAAGCAATGGGAATATCAGACCACCTTACCTGCCTCCTGAAAAATCTGTATGCAGGTCAAGAAGAAACAGTTAGAACTGGACATGGAAAAATGGACTGGTTCCAAATTAGGAAAAGAGTAAGTCAAGGCTGTATGTTGTCACCCTGCTTATTTAACGTATATGCAGAGTACATCATGTGAAATGCCGGGCTGGATGAAGCACAAGCTGGAATCAAGATTGCTGGGAGAAATATCAATAACCTAAGATATGCAGATGACACGACCCTGATGGCAGAAAGTGAAGAGGAACTAAAGAGCCTCTTGATGAAAGTGAAAGAGAAGAGTGAGAAAACTGGCTTAAAACTCAGCACTCAAAATTCTTAAAGTGATGGGAATACCAAACCTCCTTCTTCAAAAAACTAAGATCATGGCATCTGGTACTATTACTTCATGGCAAATACATGGGGAAATAATAGAAACAGTGGCAGACTTTATTCTCTTGGGCTTCAGAATCACTGTAGATGGTGACTGCAGCCATGAAATTAAAAGATGCTTGCTTCTTGGAAGAGAAGCTATGACAAACTTAAACATCATGTTAAAAAGCAGAGACAAAGGTCCATCTAGTCAAAGCTATTTTTTTTTCAGTAGTCATGTATGGATGTGAGAGTTGGACCATAAAGAAAGCTGAGCACTGTAGAATTGATGCTTTTGAACTGTGATGTTGGAGAAGACTCTTGAGAGTCCCTTGGACTGCACAGAGATCAAACCAGTTAATCCTAAAGGAAATCAGTCCTGAATATTCATTGGAAGGACTGATACTGAAGCTGAAGCTCCAATACTCTGGCCACCTGATGCGAAGAACTGACTCATTTGAAAAGACCCTGATGCTAGAAAGGATTGAGGGCAGGAGGAGAAGGGGACAACAGAGGATGAGGTGGTTGGATGACATCACCGACTCGATGGACTTGAGTTTGAGCAAGCTCTGGAAGTTGGTGATGAACAGGGTAGCTTGGCGTGCTGCAGTCCATGGGGTCACAAAGAGTTGGACACAACTGAACGACTGAACTGAACTCTTTTAATATAGGAGATTTTCACAAATATCACCCCATTTTCCTAAAGCCTGGGTTCCTCATTGTTGCTGTTGTTCAGTTGCTAAGTTGTATCTGACTCTTTGTCACCCCATGGACTGCAGCACATCAGGCTCCTCTGTCCTCCCCTATCTCTCAGAGTTTGCTCAAATTCGTGTCCATTGAGTCAGTGATGCTATCTAACCATCTCATCCTCTGCCACCCCCTACTTTGGCCTTCAGTCTTTTTCAGCATCAGGGCCTTTTCCAGTGAGTCAGCTCTTTCATCAGGTGGCCAAAGTATTGGAGCTTCAGCATGAGTCCTTCCAATGAATATTCAGGGTTGATTTCCTTTAGGATTGACTGGTTTGATATTGCTGTCCAGGGGACGCTCAAGAGTCATCTCCAACACCACAATTTGAAAGCATCAATTCTTTAGTATTCAGCCTTCTTTATGGTCCAATGTTCACATCTGTATGTGACTACTGGGAAAACCATAGTTTTGACTATACGGACTTTTGTCAGCAAAGTGATATCTCTGCTTTTTTAATATACTGTCTAGGTTTGTCATAGCTTTCCTTCCAAGAAGCAAGCCTCTTTTAATTTCATGGTTGCAGTCATGTGCAGTAATTTTGGAGCCCAAGAAAATGAAATCTGTTGCTGCTTCCACTTTTTTCCCCTTCTATTTGCCATGAAATGATAGGCTCAGGGAAGCCTGGGGTCACCAAGAGTTGGACATGACTGAGTGAACTGAACTGATGGGATCAGATGCCATGATCTTAGTTTTTTGAATGTTGTGTTTCAAGCCAGCTTTTTCACTGTCCTCTTTCGTCCTCATCAAGAGGCTCCCTAGTTCCTCTTCACGTTCTGCCATTATAGTGGTATCATCTGCATATCTGAGATTATTGATATTTCTCTTGGCAATCTTGATTCCAGCTTGTGATTCATCCAGTCCAGCATTTCACACGATGTACTCTGCATATTAGTTAAATAAGCAGGGTGAATATACAACCACGTACATACTCCTTTCCCAATTTTGAACCAGTCAGGAGACAGGTAAGATGGTCTGGTATTCCTATCTCTTTAAGAATTTTCCAGTTTGTTGTGATCCACACAATAAAAGGCTTCAGTGGACCCAGTGAAGCAGAAGTAGGTGTTTTTCTGGAACTCCATTGCTTTCTCCATGATCCAACAAATGTTGGCAATTTGATCTCTGGTTCCTCCGCCAGCTTTATATCTGGAAGTTCTCGGTTCACGTACTATTGAATCCCAGCTTGAAGGATTTGGAGCATAACCTTGCTAGCATGTGAAATGAAGACCCTGTCATCATCTTGTTTTCCTCACAGTGGATCTAAATATACTAGGTGCTCATGAGGTTTTTGTTTTGATGATTTCATTATCTGCTCCATAAGAGAATGAGCAATGACTATCTTACCCTCCACTTTATCTTCAGCAGTTGACCGGGACCTGGCACTTAGTAGAGAAGCAATAAATAGGTATTGAGTAAATAAGTCATCTACCAAATGTGGTTGTCTTGCTATGGCTTGTTGCTCCCAGGAAAGGAGGTAAGCCTCTCTGAGTTTTGTAATGATAGATTATTAAATCAGTAAATGAATGAAGACATAACCCAGGACCAAGCAGGTTCTTTGGGAACCAGTTTACCAAGTAGGTGCTGTGGTCAGAAGCAGGGTCAGATTCCAGATAGAATTAGAGGTCTGGACAGAAGACAAAGAAGGATGACCATACTTGGTAAAAAAGAAAGTGTCCAGGCCCAGTCCTTCAGTCAGTCTGTCCATATTTGGAGACAATACCCTCATTAGCTTTCCCTGAGAAAGTAGTGAAAAGTTTTTCATTAATCTTCAAGAGACTATTTGCCCAATCATTAGCTATTGGAAAGCAAATTATAAGAGTGTACATTTTTAAAATAACTTTATGAAATTAATATGGCAGTTTCTAGGTCTGGCAAGATAGCAAATGAAAATCATCTGCAAGTACTCCTGCTACAAACAAAAACATATAATAAATTTATTAAAAATCACACACAGGGAGCCTAGCACTCTGTGATGCCTAGAGGGATGGGATTGGGGGTGGGGGTGGGAGGGAGGTTCAAAAGGGAGGGAACATATATATATACTTATGGCTGATTCCCATCGTTAGATGGCAGAAACCAGCACAACATTGTAAAGCAATTATCCTCCAATAAAAAAAAAAACAACACATAGTTGTGGGGAATCTTCTGATACCAGAAATGAAGGGGTAACTGGAAAAAGGCAGTGAGCTTTGGAAGCTGATGATCACCTTTACAGAGAGGTAAGTGGTCCTGGAAGCCTTGCTTGGAGATTTTTGTTTTAACACCAAAACACTGGACTGGGCATCTGAGCAATTAAAACTGATACCACATACCACTACATAAAGTTGAAAATGTTAAAAGAGCTGCATCCTAAGTAAAAGGGCAGAATACAAAAAAAAACAGAAAACTCAAAACCAGGCATCAGCACTAAGAAGACAAGGAAAGTTCTCTGGCTTGGAAGGCAGGGCAGTGAAAGGGGAGTTGATGTGTGAAGGAATAGTCTTCCCTGAGAATTTGAAACCCTAGCACTGTACTTTGTGTAACTTCGTGGCCAAACTTTCCCAGAAATGTCCAAAAGATTGGTCCTGAGATCTGCATTTTAACATAGAGTTAAACTGGGGCATTCTATTAAGAAACTAAAGATTCAGTGGCAGGAGGAAGTGTGTAGTCAGTGACTTGTGTGTGAGTGAAGTTGACTAGCTGAAGTCTGCTTTTTTAATAAGGGGGAAAAGCAGACAACATGTCACTTGAGGTCTACAGTTTTAAATTTTTAATCAAATTCAATCTTTTACAGAAAGCAACAAAAACCAGATCTGTATGAATAAAAAATATAAAAGCTAAGATCATGGCATCTGGTCCCATCACTTCATGGCAAATAGGTGGGGAAACAATGGAAACAGGGACTGACTTTATTTTGGGAGGCTCCAAAATCGCTGCAGATGGTGATTGCAGCAATGAATTTAAAAGATGCTTGCTCCTTGGAAGAAAAGTTATGACCAACCTAGACAGCATATTAAAAACCAGAGACATTACTTTGTCAACAAAGGTCCGTATAGTCAAAGCTATGTTTTTTCCAGTAGTCATGTATGGATGTGAGAGTTGGACTATAAAGAAAGCTGAGCACTGTAGAATTGATGCTTTTGAACTGTGATGTTGGAGAAGACTCTTGAGAGTCCCTTGGACAGCAAGGAGATCCAACCAGTCCATCCTAAAGGAGATCAGTCCTGAATATTCATTGGAAGGACTGATGCTGAAGCTGAAACTCCAATACTTTGGCTACCTGATGTGAAGAACTGACTCGCTGGGAAAAGACCCTGATGCTGGGAAAGATTGAAGGTGGGAGGAAAAGGGGACAACAGAATTAGATGGCATCACCAACTCGATGAGCATGAGTTTTGAGTAAACTCCAGGAGTTGGTGATGGACAAGGAGGCCTGGAGTGCTGCTGTCCATGGGGTCACAAAGGGTCGGACACGACTGAGTAACTGAACTGAAGCAACTGAACAACGACAGTTATTATGTTCTAATACCAATACTTCAAATTCCAACTCGCACTACATATTCTTTCCTAGTTTTCCCCTCTATAATTTTACCTCCTCCAAAATGGCTCCCATTTTCTACAATATATTTACCTGCATTTGCTCATATTGAAATCTGTTGTACTGAGCTAGGAAGTAGATGGACCACCCACCTCTCCCTGTGGGCCAGGGTAAAGCTACTGGAGATTTATTCCCTTTGGACTGAAACTCCAAGATGAGCATCAGTTCAGTTCAGTCACTCTCTGCAACCCCATGGACTGCAGCATGCCAGGCCTCCCTTTCCATCATTAACTCCCAGAGGACTCACTCATGTCCATTGAGTCGGTGATACCATCCAACCATCTCATCCTCTGTCATTCCCTTCTCCCACCTTCAATCTTTCCCAGTATCAGGGTCTTTTCAAATGAGCATAGCAAGACCATTAAGGGAGGAGGCTGGGCCCTGCCCAGGTCAAATATTTCTCATTCTCAAAGTCAAAAGACTTCCATGACCACACATGCACAGAAAGGCTCCTTGGAGGTCAAAGGGGAGTGATGTCAAGAGATGCTCTATCCACAGGCCTTTGCAGTAGACTCCATCTTGGAGAGATGTGTGCGTACACATGGGAGGAAGCAATGCCTCATAAAAGTAATTCAAACTGCCACACTGACACAAATCAGCCTCCCTCCCTCTCTCTCTCTCTCTCTCTCTCTCTCTCTCTCTCAGTCTGCCTGTGTGTCTGTCTACATGTACTGTACCCTTTTTTTCCTCCTAATAAATACTTGTTTCACTACTTTCTGTCTTTGTGGCAGTTCTTTTCTGCAAAGCTGAAAGGCCAAGGCCCTTGTCACTGACCACTGGTCTAGTGATTAGGATTTGGTGCTCTGACTGCTGCAACCTGTCCTCAGTCTCCAACTGGGGACCCAAACTCCACTTCAAGCAGTTGCAGGCCAAGGCCACCCAAGATGAGTATCATCATCACAGTGGAGTCTCCTCAGCTTATGCCTGAGTCATCTTAACGTTTAACCTAAAAGGTTCTGATCATTGCCTTACCATCTGTCATGGCAAGAGTTTACGTTGGCCTCATCTTTACATTTCCTGCACCAAACAACAATGAGGCATGTCTTCAGAAAGTTCAGATTGTGTTTAGCGGTAAATTGAATTTCAAGACCACAGCCTGGCGCTAGGGATACTCATTTCTACTGGATTGGTCATTATTTCTAAGCTGCTTTAGTGGAGAGAGCTAGATCTATGTCTGTATCTCTATTTATATCTAGAGCTATACTTAAAAGATAGAAATAGAGATAATTTATACTGCTACTTCAAATTCAAGACTACAAGGGTTTATGTAACCTTTTTATATTACATGTTTCTTTTCTTTTCCACACTGAGAATCCTAGTTCTCAAGAACATAAGGCGTATTCCATAATTACTCACTCTATCCCACATTGCATACACAGCAGTCTCCAGCATAAGAATATGAATACTACAATCACTGGTACAATTACTGAGAAAAGTTTACATTTATATTTGCATATGCCCTTTCATGTTATACCTGCTACTTCCCTCCGCACGTGAGGTACGCTCCCCTCCCACCCACAGCTGACCTTGGTGGGCCGAAGGACCCTCCCCAGTGGCTTAGCACACAGCTCACTGTTCCCATGGCTGATAAAGAGAAGCACACCTCCAAGGCCACCGAGGGCTGAGTACCCCCTCAGGGTACTCAGGTACCAGAGTACTGGTACCTTCCCCAGTTCACCAGCTTTCCCCCATAAGGCAGCTGTCAGGAGCCCTGCCTGCCCTGCTGAGTGTTGCCAGCACCCCAACAGCAATCACAACCCTTAGCATGGGCCCATGGAGAAGGCAATGGCAACCCACTCCAGTACTCTTGCCTGGAAAATCCCATGGGCAGAGGAGCCTGGTAGGCTGCAGTCCATGGGGTCGCTAAGAGTTGGACACGACTGAAGCGACTTAGCAGCAGCAGCAGCAGCAGCAGCAGCAGCACGGGCCCATGCCACCTCAAAAACGGCTTCTGGATACAAGGAGTGGCTTCCCAGGCCCTCCTCCCTGCCGTTCTATGAGAGGCAACGATGAAACATTTGTTCCTTTGCCCCTCACCTCCTCCACTGAAAAGGTTTCCTTCCACTGATCTGACGCACAAAGTCCCACAGTCATTCCTTCGAGTTTAAGGCTTGATTGCTAAAAGTCCCTGGAGGTCAGAGTCCTACCTGGAAGGATGGTGGATGGGTGATCCCTCTAGTTACCAGGCCAGTGACTTTTTCCCTGGCCAGCAAGGGAATGTAGGGTAGAGAGCAGGAGATGACCCAGGGCGGCCGAGAGAAGGGGATGGCCGGCTTTGGAAGATCAGGACGCTCTCACGGAAGTCCAGGCTGTGGTCCTGGGCTGGAGCAGGGCGATGAGCTGCAGAAACCTGAGCCGCTGCCTGGCCCTGCTCTGTCTCCCTAGTTCTGTGTCCTGGGCCAGTGGCACCATCTCTCTGGCCTCCGGGCCCCTCAGCTCAGCCACTGTTCCCTTCCCTTCTCCTTGACCTGTGGGCTTCCACAGGATGGCGAGCCTGAGGGCTAATTCCTGGGCCCTGCGTGGGCCTTCCCTCTTCTTCCTCTGGCAAGGGTGTGAGGTGGGTCTGGTGATCCAGGGTGGGGCCCGACTATGGGAGGAGGCTCCTGACAGCTGTGGTTGGGCCTCCAGTCGGAGGGTGGCCTGGCTCTTGCCCCGCGCCTGGGCCTCCCTGGCTGCCTGCTGCAGGCACTCCCTGCTGGATACCGCATTCCTGCCATTCTCTGAGCTTGCCCCATGCTTGCTCTCAAAGGGCTCCTTGAGGTTAGCATTCAAGGCCTGTCAGGTCAGTGGGTCAGCTTGGAAGGCTGTCCTTGTCCAGACCGGACTGTGGGCCCATCCCTTGTTGCTCCCTTCACAGATAATGCCACTGCTCCCCCTTCTAGTGACCACTCCCCCCTCCCCTGAGCAGCCCTCTTTCACGGGCAGTGAGGATGCGGGGACGGTGAGGACATGCATGACAGCACCCAGCGCTGATGAGGAAGAATGATGCTCCAGCAGGCAGCCCCGCTTTAGGAAAACCCCCGCCACAGAAGGTCACACTTGTCCCAGACAGTCGGTTGCTGGTATTGTGCTGGGAGGGTGAGGGCCACCAGAGGGGTCAGGTCTGATTGGTTCCCACAGGATCTGAGCCCCAGGGATGGCCTGGCTGGGGGCCTGTGATGCAGGAGGACCGCTTATACCCAGCCATCTTTTTTTTTTTTGCCTAGTTACCTATTTTTTTCTCTTTTTTTTAACCAGTAAATTTACCAGACTACATCTTGGTGTTGCTTGTTTTAAGGACAATAGTCTCAAACATGTGGTATTCTCCTTTTTCTTTAATTAATCAATTTATTTATTTTTGGCTGCACTGAGTCTTCATTGCTGCACAGAGGCTTTCTCTAGTTGCATCAAGTGGGGGCTACTCTTTAGCTGTGTTATGCGGGCTTCTTATTGTGGTGGCCTCTCTTGTTGCAGAGCACAGGTTGCAAGGTATGCAGGCTTCAGTAGTTGTGGCACATGGGCTTAGTTGCTCCACAGCAAGCGGAATATTCCTGGACCAGGGATCGAACCTGTGTCTCCTGCACTGGCAGGTGATTCTTAACCACTGAACCACCAGGGAAGTACATGTGTTATGCTCTTTTAATTTGTAGTTTCAAATATATCAGATCAGTTCAGTTCAGTTCAATTCAGTCTCTCAGTCATGTCCGACTCTTTGCAGCCCCATGAACCGTAGCACACCAGGCCTCCCTGTCCATCACCAACTCCCAGAGACCACCCAAACCCATGTCCATCGAGTCAGTGATGCCATCCAACCACCTCATCCTCTGTCGTCCCCTTCTCCTCCTGCCCTCAGTCTTTCCCAGCATCAGGGTCTTTTCAAATAAGTCAGCTCTTCACATGAGGTGGCCAAAGTATTGGAGTTTCAGCTTCAACATCAGTCCTTCCAATGAACACCTAGGACTGATCTCCTTTAGGATGGACTGATTGGATCTCCTTGCAGTCCAAGGGACTCTCAAGAGTCTTCTCCAACACCACAGTTCAAAAGCATCAATTCTTCAGCGCTCAGCTTTCTTTATAGTCCAACTCTCACATCCCTACATGACCACTGAAAAAACCATAGCCTTGACTAGACAGACCTTTGTTGGTAAAGTAATATCTCTGCTTTTTAATATGCTGTCTACGTTGGTCATAACTTTCCTTCCAAGGAGCAAGTGTCTTTTCATTTCATTGCTACAATCACCATCTGCAGTGATTTTGGAGCCTACAAAAATAAAGTCAGTCACTGTTTCCACTGTTTCTCCATCTATTTGCCATGAAGTGATGGGACCAGATTCCATGATCTTCGTTTTCTGAATGTTAAGTTTTAAGTCAACTTTTTCACTCTCCTCTTTCACTTTCATCAAGAGTCTCTTTAGGATCTTCTTCTTCACTTTCTGCCATAAGGGTGGTATCCTCTGCTTATCTGAGGTTATTGTTATTTCTCCCAGCTATCTTGATTCCAGCTTGTGCTTCATCCAGCCCAGCGTTTCACATGAGGTACTCTGCATATACGTTAAATAAGCAGGGTAACAATATACAGCCTTGACGTACTCCTTTTCCTATTTGGAACCAGTCTCTTGTTCCATGTCCAGTTCTAACTGTTGCTTCCTGACCTGTATACAGGTCTCTCAAGAGGCAGGTCAGGTGGTCTGGTATGCTCATCTGTTTCAGAATTTTCCACACTTTATTGTGATCCACACAGTCAAAGGCTTTGGCATAGTCAATAAAGCAGAAATAGTTGTTTTATATATATATACATATATACATATGAAACAACCAGACAGAAGATAAGTAAGGAAATAGAGAATTTAAACAACACAATAAACCAGTTATATCTAACAGACATACAGAACACTCCACCCAACAACAGCAAACATATTTTTCTCAAGTGCACATAAAACATTTTCTGTTCCATTTTCTATATCAGTTCAGTTCAGCCGCTCAGTCATGTCCGACTCTTTGCGACCCCATGGACTGCAGCATGCCAAGCTTCCCTGTCCATCACCAACTCCCAGAGCTTACTCAAACTCATGTCCATTGAGTTGATAATGCCATCCAACCATCTCATCCTCTGTCATCCCCTTCTCCTCCTGCCTTCAATCTTTCCCAGCATCAGGGTCTTTCAAATGAGTCAGTTCTTTGCATTAGGTGGCCAAAGTATTGGAGTTTCAGCTTCAGCATCAGTCCTTCCAATGAATATTCAAGACTGATTTCCTTTAGGATGGACTGGTTGGATCTCCTTGCAGTCCAAGGGACTCTCAACTGTCTTCTCCAACACCACAGTCGAAAAGCACCAATTCTTTGTCACTCAGCTTTCTTTATGGTCCAACTCTCACATCCATACATGACTACTGGAAAAACCATAGCTTGACTATACGGACCTTTGTTGGCAAAGTCACGTCTCTGCTTTTTAATATGGTGTCTAGATTGGCCATAACTTTTCTTCCAAGAAGCAGGCGTCTTTTAATTTCATGGCTGCAGTCACCATCTACAGTGACTTTGGAGCCCAAAATCTGTATATTAGGCCACAAGTTAAGTCTCAATAGATTTTGAGACACATCATACAAAGCATCTTCTCTCGCCACAAGATAAAATCAGAAATCACTAACATAAAGAAAACTGGAAAGTATACAAAACTGTGTACACTAAACAACACACTTTTAAATAACCAATGGATCAAAGAAGAAGTCAGAGAGGAAATTAGAAAATATTTAGAGATGATTGAAGATGAAAGCAACACACCAAAACTTCTGGGACACAATGAAAGCGGTGCCGATGGGAATTTATAACTATAAATACTTACATTAAAAAGCAAGAACATACAGATGGCCAACAGGCAACGAAAGATGCTCAACATCACTAATCAGGGCAATGTAAATCAAAACTACAATAAGCTATTTCCTTGTGCCTGTCAGAATGGCTAGTATTATCCAAAATGACAACAATTGTCAATGAGGATGGAGAGGAAAGGGAATCTTGCACACTGTTGGGAATGTCAATTGGTGCAGCCACTATGGAAAACAGTACAGAGATTCCTCAAAAAAGATGAAAAATAGAACTACCAAATGATCCAGCAATTCTATTCCTGGGTATTTATCTGAAGAAAACAAAACTCTAGTTAGAATAGATATATACACCTCTAAGTTCATTGCAGCATTACTTACAATGGCCAAGATATGGATACCAGCTAAATTCCCATCAATAGATGAATGGATAAAGAAGATGTGTACAACCACACACACACACACACACACACACACACACACACACACAGAATGAAATATTATTCAGCCATAAGAAAAGAATGAAATCTTGCCACTCGTGACAACATGACTGGACCTAGAGGGTATTATGCTAAGCACAATAAGTCAGAGAAAGATAATACGGTATGATTTCTCGTGTATGTAGAGCCTAAACAACAAAACAAATGCGATACAGATAGAACAAAACAAAACAGATACAGAGATTCAACAGGTGGTTCCCACAGGGCAGAGAGGTAGGAGGAGAAAAGAAATAGATGAAGGAGATTAAGAGGTACAAACTTCCAGTTCCAAAATAAATAAGTCTTGAACATGAAATGTGCAGTGTGGGGAATACAATCAGTAACTATATAATATCTTTGTATAGTGACCTATTGTAACTAGACTTACTGTGATGAACATTTTGAGATGTATAGAAATATCAAATCACTATGTTGTGTAACAGGAACTAACATAGTGTTGTAGGTTGTTTATACTTCAAAAACAAACAAGTTCATGGAAAAAGAGATCATATTTATGATTACCAGAAGTAGGGGGAAGTGAGAGGGAGAATTAGATACAGGGAGTCAAAAGGTACAAATTTCCAGTTATAAGATAAATAAATATTAGGGATGTGATGTACAGCATGATAAATACAGTCAACATTGCTGTATGTGATATATGAAAGTTGTTAAGACAGTAAATCTGCTGTGCTGTATGTCAATTACACCTCAATAGAACTGAAGAAAAGAAAACAAAAAAAGATCTCAAATCAACAACCTACTTTACAACTTAAGGAACTTAAGCTAAAAGAAAAAACTAAACCCAAAGCTAGTAGGAGGAAGGAAATGGTAAACATTAGAGCAGAGATAAGTGAAATCGAGAAGAGAAAAACAATAGAAAAAAATCAATGAAACCAAAAGTTGGTTCTTTGAAAAGATCAACAAAATTGACAGACCTTTAACTAGACTAAGAAGAAAAGAGAGAAGATTCAAATTACTAAAATCAGAAATGAAAATGGAAACAGTACCCGATTCTATGGAAATAAAAAGGACTATAGGAGAGTGCTATGACAGTTCTATGCTAACAAATTGAAGCAGCTAAATAAAATGCGCAAACTGCTAAAAACACAAAACCTACGAAGACTAAACCATGAATAGAGTATCTGAATAGATCTATAACTAGTAAGGAGATTGAATCAGTAATCAAAACTTTATTAACCACATGGTGCTGAGAAGATTTTGAAAAAAAAAAAAAAAAAAAGACAATAAAAACAAAAAACTGCCAACAAAGAAAAGTCCTGGACTCGATGACTTCACTGGTAAACTCTACTGAACATTTAAATAAATAAGGCTAATTCTTCTCAAACTTTTCCAAAAGCCTAAAGAAGACGGAGCACTTTCCAACTCATTTTACAAGGACATTACCCTGACATCAAAGCCAGACAAAAACACTACAAGAAAACCACAGTCTGATAAAGGTCCATTTGTCAAGGCTATGGTTTTTCCAGTGGTCATGTAGGGATGTGAGAGTTGGACTATAAAGAAAGCTGAGCGCCAAAGAATTGATGCTTTTGAACTGTGGTGTTGGAGAAGACTGTTGAGAGTCCCTTGGACTGCAAGGAGATCCAACCAGTCCGTCCCAAGGGAGTTCAGTCCTAGGTGTTTATTGGAAGGACTGATGTTGAAGCTGAAACCCCAATATTTTGACCACCTGATGCATAGGGCTGACTTATTTGAAAAGACCCTGATGCTGGGAAAGATTGAGGGCAGGAGGAGAAGGGGACGACAGAGGATGAGATGGCTGGATGGCATCACCAACTCAGTGGACATGAGTTTGGGTAAACTCCGGGAGTTGGTGATGGACAGGGAGGCCTGGCATGCTGAGGTTCACTGGGTTGCAAAGAGTCAGACATGACTGAGTGACCGAAATGAACTGAACTGAACTGAACTGAATATCCCTTATAAACCTTGATGCAAAAATCACAAAATACTAACAGAATTCAGTAGCATATCAAAAAGATGTACCATGACACACCATGACCAAGTGAGATTTATTCCTGGATTGCAAAGATGGTTCAACACACAAAAAGTGATGAATGTAATATACCACACCAACAAAATGAAGGGGAAAAAAACACATGCACATCTTAATGTAGAAAAAACATTGACAAAATTCGACACCCTTTCAAGATAAAAACGTTCAGCAAAAAGCAATAAAAGGAAACTACCTCAACATGATAATAAAAAGAGTCTTCTTAATTATATCCCCTCCCACTCACATAGAAATGAGTTTAAATTCTCTGCGCATAGACCATCTGGGGAGGAGGGTGTTTGTGTGTGGCAGGGCAGCCCAGAAGATTGCTGCCTGGGGATGGGAGGAAAAATGAAAAAGGGGGAGAAACAGCCCAAGTTGAAGATTCCTAGTGTTCTCAAAGCAAAGCAACGGTGAGGCTTTGAGCGCTTCCCACAGATCATCCACCCTCTGCCTACCTTCACCCTCCCCACCACTCCTCTCTGAGGGGAGATCGCCTTGCTGCTGCGCATAGGCTCACAGGGAACCATGCCCACTCAGGCTAGCCCATCCTCTGAGAAACACAGCCCTCAGGTCCGAATACTTAGCTGGCCATTAGCGAGCTAGTCGGCTGTTAGACTTGTCTGTGCCCTTCCAGAGATCCTCACTGACTTCTGTCTACATTGATCACTTCATGGATTGGGGGGACCGGACCCGAGGCCTAGAGAAGTGAAGGGACCTGAGGCCACTAGCAGAAGAGCATCGTTTGTCTTGTCCCCGCCCACCGGCATTTTCCTGTGGAGTTCCAGCTAGCAAGCGGCAAGTCCACCGTGACTCCTGGCACCACTTACTCCTGTAGGCTGGAGGCCAGCCAGAAGGCTGTGAGGGGCCAGGTGGGGTCAGGCATTTGATTCTGCCTCCTCGTGCTGGGATCTGCCTGTCCTACTCAGTCTGTCTGCATGCCAACGTCCCGCCCTGGCCGTGGGTAGCATGACCTCCACTCTGATGCCCATCACTCAAAGCCTTGCTCCCCTCCATCCTGGCATGCTGCTCTGGACGGCCAGCACCTCCAAAGGCCTCCCAAGGAGCAGACTTCACAGCTCTACTGTCTGAAACTGTAGGGAGCCGGCACAGGAAGCGGGGAGCAGGATAAGATGCTGCCTGGATGCCTGAGGAGTGTGGCACCGCGGGAAGTACATGTACATGGCTCTGTGGGTCCACGGCTGTCCCTACAGGGAGAGTGTGGGTTGGGTGAGTGAGTGTGCGCGCTGCCACGCCAGAAAGATCTGTAAGGCTCCAAGACTGCCAGCAGCCCTAGTCAGAGTGTGGCAGGGGAGGGGGGTGGGGGCTGCAATTCCTCTTCCCAGGGCATGCCCTCCAGCGCCTACCGGGACATGCCAGGTGAGCCCCTGGCCTGCGGGACGCGGGCCCCTGGGGAACGGGCAGTGGCCCAGGGCTTTGCTCTACTCGCAGCTATGTATAGTGCTGGCAGAGGGTGTTCCTTGGGAACTCTGGGTTTGAGTCAGGGAGAGCATCTGTCCTGTAATTTTCCAGGGGAGAGATGAGAACATGAATTTGGAGTGACTAGCGCTGAGACGCTGGAGCAGCGCCTGCGCCTTCCTGTCCCTGCTCCTGAAATCTGTCCTCCCTCCTCCAGGTGGCTTCCTGTTTGAAGGGCTCTCTGATGATGAGGACGACTTTCACCCGGTAAGTGACCGGGCTGCCTGCCATCTGGGGGAGATGGTGCTGGGGAGGCGCCCTCCCCAGGACCTGGCACGCCCAGCAGGGGGTGGTCAGAGGCCCTGTGGGGGCCCAGGTGTGCCACACTATTGCTGTGCCCTGGCAGCCTGAGGAGTCTCCCCAAGAACTGTTCTGGAGCAGGGGTGGGGTTCTTCTGAGAACCACTCAGGGCTGCCGCCCTGATCTGGGCACCTCCCTTGTCCAGAGTGCCAGGTCCACGCCCTCAAGCAGCACCCCCAGCTCCCGCCCAGCTTCCCTGGGGTACAGTGGAGCTGCCGGGCCCCGGCCCATCACCCAGAGCAAGCTGGCCACTGCCCTGGCCCTGGCCAGCACTCCGGAGAGCAGCTCTCACACACCGACTCCTGGTACCCAGGTATGGAGAGAGGGGGTGGGAAGGTCCAGGCCGAGCCCCCAGGTATGGAGAGAGGGGGTGGGAAGGTTCAGGCCGGGCCCCCAGGGAGAAGGGCCTAGTGGTAGAGTGGGTTTACCTTTGCTGATCCTTGTGCTCCATCTGCTTTGATCTGAGCTCTACCTAGAGCCCCAGTGGATTTCCCACTGCAGCTCAGGCGACCTCCCCTCACCTGCCTTTAGGCTTAGAAGCCTGGGGCTCATCCCAGGCCTGACTGACTCTTCTCAGCAGTTGGAAGAACCTCATGTTGCATAATGGTCCCTTACTTACTCCTGAAAGTGGCCAGGCATACATCACAGGCTTAAGCATTCCTACTGATAGTCACTCCAGCCGGCAAGGCCATCTCTCCTCTCCCAGTGTGGGTCCTAGGCTCAGTCAGGGCTCCCATTCCATCTCCCTGGAGCAAAAGAGTACAGAACCCTTCCTGCGCACATAGAGGGCTTTCAGGCAGCTCTGTGTGGCTGTCTCATGCTGGCCCCTGCTGGGAGGCAGTGGTGAGGCAGGGTGATGGGACAGCGGTGGGTGTGTGCTGGGAGACTGGGCTGGCTCTGAGGGTGGCGCTGACCTTGGTCTGTCTCCAGGGCCACTCCTCAGGGACCTCCCCAATGTCCTCCAGCGTCCAGTCAGGGACGCCCATCACCAACGATCTCTTCAGCCAAGCCCTGCAGCATGCCCTGCAGGCCTCAGGGCAGCCCAGCCTTCAGGTCAGTCTTCCCCCTTCTGATATTCACACGGCTTCTTTGGTATTTTGGACGCTGAGCTTTTCTCTACCCTCTGGAGGCCCTTCCCACTTGGCCTGCTTTGGTGCAGGAACAGCTGGGGCATGGCAGCGTGACAGGAGAGGGTGCTCCCAGCAAGGGCGGCTGTCCCTGCAGCTTCCACTCCTTCACCCAGTGCCCATGGCCTGGCTCCACTGACCGCCTGGCTTGGGAACTTGGGGCAGTTTCAATGGAGGAGTCACTCATCTAAGAAATGGAGTATTTCCTGCCATATCAGTACGCAACATTGTCACAGTCATCAGTAACTTCAACCCTCCCATGTGAGCTCCTGAGCCCTAAGGGCACTCTGGAAGGAGAATACCTGAGATCCCGGCAGCTGTCAGATGGCAGCCACTCCCTATGGTGAGTCCCAAGGGAATTCAGGATGTGAAAAACATGGAGTGCTGGCCCAGAATAGCTCAGATACACATGAAAGGAAAGATTTCCGTGAGCCCAAACTCTTGCATCTTCCCATATATAGAAAGGCACTAAATTTCTTAACTTGGGTTATCTGGTTTTCTTTAATTAACAATAAGCTTCTGATGTTCAGACTGCCTGCCATTTGTCTCCAAACTTCTCTATACTCTGGGTCCTCTCCTTCCTCAGAGCAGTTGTCTCGGGGTTCCCTGAAATGCTGTCTCCAGGGCTTAAAATCCTAAAAATTTCCACCAAATTAAACATAGCTGTCAACTTTTAGTTTGTGGATATATATATTTCTTAAGTCAACACATCCATCCTATGAGTGTTGACTGAGTCTTGAGCAGCTGGGGTAGAGGCCAGCCAGTCCTTATTCCTCCATGGAGGGGCGCCAAGCAGTCACTGAACTGAAGGAGCAACAGGGTGAGAAGCCCGACCCAGGCTTCAGGGTGAAGGCCTAGGTCAAGCAAAACTTTTCTGAGGAAGAGGTGTTTGACTGGCTGTCAAAGAATTAATTAGAGGTTAGCCAGGCAGGGAAGCGGTTGTTTGGTTGAGGGAGTGTGATATCTAGGCTGAAGCAGCCAAACTTGGAAATGGCCTGTATCAGTCTACCTGTGACCTTCCACCCACAAGATTAGTTCTGAAATCTTGGTGCCTGCCACGCTCTGGATATCATTCCTGGGGTTAATAATGAGGCTTGGTTTAATGTCTCATCCTATTATTAAATTCTCAGCCAATTTTATCACCTTCAGAAAAGTAATTCTTCTTTTCTTATCAGAATCCCTATTTTTATCATTATCAGAATCTCTGTTTTTAAAGTGACCTCTGGTAAAAGTTAATTAGGCCATGAGTTTTAGCTACACTGCCCTAATGTGGCTTTGATTCCACTCACTTTCAAATTGGGTGAAGAGGCACTTTCCACCCCAGAATTCTATGTGCTAAGTCACTTCAGTCGTGTCTGACTCTTTGTGACCCTATGGACTGTAGCCCGCCAGGCTCCTCTGTCCAGAATTCCATACTTGGGTGGAATTTGCTTTGTACATTACTTCACAATAGCCAAAAGGTAGAAGCAACCCATGCGTCCATCAACAGATCAATGAATAAACAAAATTTGGTATATACATACAACGGAATATCATTCAGCCTTAAAAAGAGAGGAAATTCCGACACATGCTACAACATGGATGAGCCTTGAGGACGTTATACTAAGTGAAATAAGCCAGCCATGAAAGGACCATATGAGCCCACTGATGGGGGCAGCTGGAGTAGTCCAGTTCATACAGGCAGAAAGTAAAGTGCTGATTTCCAGGAGCTGGGGAGCAGGGAGAATGGAGGGTTGTTGTTTAATAGGTACAGAATTTCAGCTTGGGAAGATAAAAACAAGTTCCAGAGACAGATGGTGGTCGTGGCTGTATGATCGTTTGAGTGTACCTAATGCCACTGAACTGTACACTGAAATGGGTAAAATGGTAAATGTGATGTCACGTATATTTTACTGCTGGTTCTAAAAATATATAAAAGACACCCCACCACCAGCAAAACAAAAGGGAACGCATCAAAATTTGGATGATTCCACCCCATCTCTGTGCTGGAACTCCTCCAACCCTTCGCTTGACAGGAGGCTGTTCTATGAATGGAGTTTATGAGTTCACTAAAACGGCTATAAAATGTAAAAATGTGTCTTGCTACATATGCAGGTCTCATTCTTCTCCTAGAGCCTGAAATAAAAATGGACAAAGAGGAAATTACTACCTTTATGACTGAGCACGTATTTCGCAAATGCCGAAGTGCCGTTTTATGCAAGGCACTATGCCAGGAGCTGGAAGATGTGAAAATGAAGCATATAGAAAAGTTCATAGTCTGGAAGGGAAAATGTCCGTGCATAAACTTTTTCCGTGAATAATTTTAATGTCAGAAAAAATATAAACTGTGCCCCATTCTGTGTCCTTAAAGGACCCTGTATTTCTCTCAGTTATTGTATGTTTAACTGCATTGTGATTAACTTCGTTTTCTTTCTCCTACTAATTGGTAGACTTGTGTTGATGGCCCAATTCATCATCCTCCCTGGAAACAGGCCCTTTACCATATGACTTTGCAGGACCTGCCCACCGTGAGTGGAGTGACCTGCCTACGCCTTGATTCCAGTTTCCACCATGTGACTTGCTTTGGACAATGGAATGTTCACAGATATGGTGAAAGCAGAGGCTTGAAGTGGACTTGAACACTGCCCTTTGGCCACACAGCCATTCCAGATGAACAGGCCTGGGCTAGCCTGCTCAAGGCCACGTAGCAGAGCTGACTCTCCTAAACTGCCTTAGCCGAGGCCAGCTGTTGATCAGACGACCTATAGATATGTCACTGAGTCCAGCCAAGAAAAGTGTACAAAGTATCATTGTATAGCCAGATGAATTGTTTACAGAGTGTACGCATTTGTGTAATCACTACCCAGAGCAAAAAGAAGCATGTTAGCAGCACTTAGAAGCAGCTCACAAACCCCTTCCCAGTCTTTACCCACCTCCTCCTCCAAAGGTAACCATTACCTTGACATCTAACCATAAATTAGCTTTTGCCTGTTCTTGATCTTCTTCTAAATGGAATCATACTATATATAATCTTTTGTGTCTGGCTTCTTAGTCGGACACGACTGAAGTGACTTAGCAGCAGCAGCAGCAACGAAAGTCTTCCTGGTTGTTGTGAATGCAATGGGACTTCCTGATTTTCTTTGCTTTATAGTATGACGTGATGAGAAATGGAATGTTTCTTGCCATATCAGTAAACAGGGATGTCACAGTCATCAGTGATTGCAGCCCTCCAATGTGAGCCAGTGAGCCCTGGGGGAACTCAGGAAGGAGAATACCTGCCGTCTAGCAGTCATCAGCAGCAGCAGCAGCAGCAGCAGTCATCAGATTGTAGCCACTTCTTACAATAAGCCCTGAGGAATGGACACTCAGGATGTGAAAACAGGACGCTGGTCCCAGATGGCTGAGGTGCATGTGAGAGGGGTGATCTCAGTGAGCCCAGACTCTTACATCTTCCCATGTGCGTGTTTGTGTGTGTGTGTACGCGCACACTCAATCACTCAGTTGTGTCCGACTCTTTGTGACCCTCTAGACTGTAGCCCACCAGGCTTCTCTGTGGATTTTCCAGGCAAGAATACTGGAGTGAGTTGCCATTTCCTACTCTAAGGGATCTTCCCAACCCAGGGATCGAATCCTCATCTCCTGCATTGCAAGCAGATTCTTTACCACTGAGGCACCGCTGCTGCTGCTGCTAAGTCACTTCAGTCGTGTCCGACTCTGTGCGACCCCATGGATGGCAGCCCACCAGGCTCCCCCATCCCTGGGATTCACCAGGCAAGAACGCTAGAGTGGGTTGCCATTTCCTTCTCCAATGCATGAAAGTGAAAAGTGAAAGAGAAGTCGCTCAGTCATGTCCGGCTCTTAGTGACCCCATGGACTGCAGCCTACCAGGCTCCTCTGTCCATGGGATTCTCCAGGCACCAGGTATGCCCCAAAGGCACTAAATCCCTTAACTTGGGTTATCTGGTTTTCTTTAATTAACAATAATCTTTTGATGTTGAGACTACCTGCCCTTTGTTGCAAAACTTCTCTATAACATGGGTCCTCCCTCTACCTGCTCGGAGCACTTGACTCAGGGTCACTTGAGATGCTGTCTTCCGGGCTTGAAGTCCTAAAAATTTCTACAGGATAAACATTGCTCTCAACTTTTAGGTTATGAATATTTTTTAAGTCAACAATGGTTTGGATATAACACAATGTCTTTATAAATTCTACCATCAGTGATATTGTTAAGTCCCTACGTCAATGCACACTTGTATTATTTCCCAGGTAGACCTATTAGGAATAGTGCTGCAATGAGTATTTTTACCTATGTCTTTTGGTGACCATATGTATGCATTTCTGTTCCACACATAGTTAGGAGTAGAATTGTCAAGGTATAGGATAAATGTGTGTTCCACTTAATACATATTGCCTAACAGACTTCCCAAGTTGTTGTCGTTCAGTCACTATGTCGTGTCTGACTCTTCGCAACCCCATGGGCTGCAGCACACCAGGCTTCCCTGTCCTTCACCATCTCCCGAATTTTGCTCAAACTTATGTCTATTGAGTTGGTGATGTCATCCAGCCATCTCATCCTCTGTTGGCCCTTTCTCTTCCCTCCCTCAGTCTTTCCCAGCATCAGGGTCTTTTCCAGTGAGTCAGCTTCTTGCCTCAGGTAGCCAAAGCATTGGAGCTTCAGCTTCAGGATTAGTTCTTCCAATGAATGTTCAGGGTTGATTTCCTTTAGGATTGACTGGTTTGACCTTCTTGCTGTTCAAGGGACTCTCAAGAGTCTTCTCCATCAGCACACACAATTCAAAAGCATCAGTTTTTTGGCACTTACCCTTTTTTGGGCTTCCCTGATAGCTCAGTTGGTAAAGAGTCTACCTGCAATGTGGGAGACCTGTGTTTGATCACTGAGTTGGGAAGATGCCCTGGAGAAGGGGATGGCTACCCACTCCAGTATTCTGGCCTGGAGAAGTCCATAGACTGTATAATCCATGGAGTCACAAAGAGTCGGATATGACTGAACGACTTTCGCTTACCCTTTTTTTAGGGTCCAACCCTAACATCTGTATATGACTACTAGAAAAACCATAGCTTTGACTATGTGGACCTTTATCGGCAAGGTGATGTCTCTACTTTTGAATACATTGCCTGGGTTTGTCATAGCTTTTCTTCCCAGGAGCAAATGTCTTTTAATTTTGTGGCTGCAGCCACCATCCACAGTGATTTTGGAGCCCAAGAAAATAAAATCTGTCATAGTTTCCACTTTTTTCCCTTCTATTTGTCATGAAGTTAAATAAGGAGGGTGACAACATACAGCCTTGACATACTCCTTTCCCAATTTTCAACCAGTCCATTGTTCCATGTCCAATTCTGACTGTTGCTTCTTGGCCTGCATACAGGTTTCTCAGGAGACAGGTAAGGTGCTCTGGTATTCCTATCTGTTTAAGAATTTTCCACAGTTTGTTGTGATACACACAGTTAAAGGTTTTATCATAATCAATGAAGCAGAAGTAGATGTTTTTCTGGAATTCTCTTGCTTTTTCTATGATCCAGCAAATGCTGGCAATTTGTCTCTGGTTCCTCTGCCTTTTCCAAATCCAGCTTGTACATTTGGAAGTTCTCGGTTCACATACTGCTGAAGCCTAGCTGGAAGGATTTTGAGTATTACCTTGTCAGCATGAGAAATGAGCACAGTAGTACGGTAGTTTGAAAATTCTTTGACCTTGAACTTTTTGGGGATTGGAATGAAAACTGACCTCTTCCGGTCCTGTGGCCACTGCTGTGTTTTCCAAATTTGCTGATATATTGAGTGCAGTGGGAATCCCTGGTGGCTCAGCATTAAAGAATCCATCTGCAATACAGGAAACTTGCAGGAGATGAAGGTTCAATTCTTGGGTCAGGAATGTCTCCTGAAGAAGGAAACAGCAACACCCTTCAGTATTCTTGACTGGGAAATCCCATGGACAGGGGAGCCTGGTGGGCTACAGTCTATGGGGCCTCAGAATTGGACACAACTGAGAGACTCAGCAATGACAGCACTTTAACAGCACCATCTTTTAGGATTTTAAATTGCTCAGCTGGAATTCCATCATCTCCACTAGCTTTGTTCATAGTAATGCTTCCCAAGGCCCACTTGGCTTCACACTTCCAGCAGAAATGTATGTGTCCTGCTTTCTTCACATCCTTGCCAACACTGGGTTTGGTCAAGTCTTTCTCATTTTAGCCTTTCTAATGGGTATGTAGCAATATCTCATTTTGATTGGTGGCTCAGAGGTTAAAGTGTCTGCCTCCAGTGCGGGAGACCCGGCTTCGATCCCTGGGTCGGGAAGATCCCCTGGAGAAGGAAATGGCAACCCACTCCAGTATTCTTGCCTGGAGAATCCCATGGACGGAGAAGCCTAGTAGGTTACAGTCCATGGGGTTGCAAAGAGTCGGACACGACTGAGCGACTTCACCTTCACCTATGACTTACGCGCAGGAGTATATCTTCAATTTGAATTTCGTGTGAAATATCTGTTCATGTAAGATTCAAGTTTGTACTTCAGACTCTTCTACTGTAGAATTAAAAGGGTAGCCATGCAGGTAATGAGTCTTCACAGAAAGAGGTCCTAAAGATGAAAAAGAACTTTGCATCAGCTCAAACCCAGCCTTATCAACATCAGGAATGATGCAGTGGGATTCTAGCATAAGACATTTAACTCTAGAAAACCTCAGATCCGTACCCAGGAAGTAGACAATGGGTTGGACACATGACAATGTGGGGATCTTCAAGGAAAAGCCACTGGCTGGTTGCTAGTAGACTCACAATGAGTCATCAGGTATCCTAGAAACACCAGGACTTCAGGGTCTGGTTCTCAGCCACACAGGCTCAGAAAAGAGCTTTGGCTGACACAGTGAGTCACAAATTAATGTGAAAATCAGAATGGTGATGTACTAACTCACACCATGAACCAGAATTGCCAAGCCTTCCACTCCCTATGAGAAAATGGCTTGGGAAATCAAGTATAATCAGAAGGCTGTATAAGCTGGAAGCAGAGAACCAAAATGGGAGGGGGGGGGGTGCCAAGAAAAGCAGGAGTGTGCTTCCAAGACCCTCACAGTAAAAATGCTTGTGATATTGGAACTGGACAGGATATGACTTCGGACTAGACCTCCCTGTCCCCAGCCAGTGCTCAGATGAACACTGACCATGTCTCTTTAGAGACTCTCCTTTTTTCAGTCTTTCCTGTGCTGATTAATTCCCTTTCTGATTGACTCCTTCTTATCTGGATACTCTGAGGACATTCGTTGGTCTCTTCATATCGTCCATTTCCCCAGCTCCTTCTCCAGAGGTCCCTGGCCCCTTTTCAATAGACCATACTTTCCATGGAGAACCTGATCCTTGGAGCTCCTGGAATGGTTCCATCCTAGACCTAGCTTTAAGCTCACCACCTGGGCCAAACCAATCAGTGCGTTCCATCCTCTGAGCTCAGCAATGGACTGAGCAAGTCAGCTGCAAATGCTGGGATCCTGATACTCTGTATTATCCACTGGGCATGAATGAAAAAGCTTGTAACCTTGCAAGTTGTCTGAGGACCACAAGGGGAGTCAGCCTCAGGTTATTTTGATATGGAGGAAGGCAGGGTGGAGAGCAGAGAGCAACTGGATTCCTTGTGATTTCTTAAGCCACTGAATCAAGCGAGTGCAGCCTCTGGACTTTTCAGATCCTTGAGCCAAGATATCCCTTTTCTTGTGTTAAACAGTTCGTATTGGTCTGGCAGACCTAATTACTGTCGGTATCTAGTATCCTCTTCTTCTTTACTAATAGAATCCTCTTTTTAGTCATAGTTTAAAAATATTTATCTCCCTTACTCCCCTGGCAGGCTACAGTCCATGGGATCACAAAGAGTTGGACACAACTGAGCGACTAACACACGCATGCTTAAAATAGATAACTAATGATGGAGACTGGCTGTTAATACAGATGAAGCTTTGCTCACTTGCCCACTTTGCCCACTGCTCACCTTCTGCTATGCAGCCTGATTCCTGGACAGGTACCAGTACATGGTCCCAGGGGATGGGGACCACTGATCTAGGGCTTATAAGGACATCCTTTGTACAGGTAAGAGTCCTTGTGCTCCCCCAATCCCAATGCCAAGGAAGCCTCTTTGAATTTTACAGGCAGCATAACTTGTGTGTTATGCTCTGACCTGAAATGTTGATGGATTTGAAGAAACTGCTTAGGTGCATTGCATTGCTACCCTGTCATTGATCCGAGTGGGGCCTTCAGGAAAATAATAGCAGCCAATAGGACACTCACTCTAAAGAGGCAAGTCAGGGGCGGCACCCAACTTTTCAACAAAACCTATTCAAATATGACTCTTTTTTCTTTGAGAAGCAGTCCCTAGATAATTCATCTAGCAGAGATTGAGTGTTTGAGACCTGAGGTGACCAAGGGATTGAAGGAGTCATCTTGAACAACTTTCTGTCTAATTCAGCAATAGTAACATCAGAAAGCCCAACAGCATTCCATACCAAGAGTGTCATATATAAAACCTGCCTCATGCTGGCCCTGAAGTGGGAGCAATTTGCCCCATGGCATTGCTAACTATTCTTCAACCGGACCTTAGAAGTCATGGGGAATTCCCTAAGGCCATTTGGCAGAGAAATGCAAACTTTAAGTCTCTTTTACTCATAGATTTCATCAATATTCTCAGGGGATGGTGCTGGAGAACATGAAGGATCTTCACCATTCCTATCACAACTCAAAGGCACCATCTCAATGAAGTCTTCTTGTCTTAATCTTTCTACTCAAGAACCACCAACATCTCCTTTCCTTCACATCACATAATTTTGCTCTAATCATACAACTTCACAGTTAAAAAAAAATCTTGCTTATATATTTTTCTTTGTTTTGGTCTGTTTCTTTTGTTTAGAATATAAAATATCAAAGTACAGGCAATTTATTTGTCTCAGCACACAGAAAAGTACATTCTGAACTCTTAATGTTCTACCAAAACAATGCAAGCCATATAATTGTAAGCATTCTACTAGATAGAGTAAAAAAGTAAAAAGCAAAACAAAAGAGATGAAAACGATTTTTCAATTCTATTTTGCCTAATATATTTCAATATTATCACTTAGCATCTAAACAATACTTTATGTAAATGGGATGGGATGTGTGTTATACTCATAGCATATCTTCATGAGAACTGCCTCAGTCAGTTCATTCACTCAGTTGTTTCTGACTCTTTGCAACCCCATGGACTGCAGCACGCCAGGCTTCCCTGTCCATCACCAGCTCCCAGATCTTACTCAAACTCATGTCCATTGAGTTGGTGATACTATCCAACCATCTCATCCTTTCTTGTCCCCTTCTCCCCCTGACTTCAATCTTTCCCAGCATCAGGGTATTCTCCAATGAGTTGGTTCTTCGAAGCATGTGGCCAAAGTATTGGAGTTTCAGCTTCAGCATCAGTCCTTCCAATGAACATTCAGGACTGATTTCCTTTAGGATGGACTTATTGGACATCCTTGCAGTCCAAGGGACTCTCAAGTCTTCCCCAACGCCACAATTCAAAAGCATCAATTCTTCAGCACTCAGCTTTCTTTATAATCCAACTCTCACATCCATACCTGATTACTGGAAAAACCATAGCTTTGACTAGACAGACCTTTGTTGGCAAAATAACATCTCTGCTTTTTAATATGCTGTCTAGGTTGGTCATAGCTTTTCTTCCAAGGAGCAAGAATCTTTTAATTCCATGGCTTCAGTCACCATCTGCAGTGATTTTGGAGCCCCAAAAACTAAAGTCTCACTGTTTCCATTGTTTCCCCATCTATTTTCCATGAAATGATTATTATTGTATTATTATTTCTGTAATTATGAAGCAGTCTTTACTCATCATTATTTCCTCTGCTAGCTTTATGTAAGATACAATGCTGTAAGTAGGTTCTTGTTGTTTATCTAATTTACATATAATAGTACATATATGTTAATTCCAAAATCCTAATTTATCTCTGCTACCCACCTCCCTCTACTATTCCCTTAACTAACAATAAGCTTTTTTTTTATGTTTGTGAGTCTACTTATGCTTTATAAATAAATTCTTTTGTATCATATTTTAGATTCCACATATAAGTGATATCATGATATTTTTGTTTCTCTATCTGACTTACTTTACTTAATATGATAGTATCTATGTCCATCTGGGAGAAGGCACTGGCACCCCACTCCTACTCTTGCCTGGAAAATCCCATGGACGGAGGAGCCTGGTGGGCTGCAGTCCGTGGGGTCACCAAGAGTCAGACACGACTGAATTACTTCACTTTCACTTTCCACTTTCATGCTTTGGAGAAGGAAATGGCAACCCACTCCAGTGTTCTTGCCTGGAGAATCCCAGGGATGGGGGAGCCTGGTGGGCTGCCGTCTATGGGGTCGCACAGAGTCAGACACGACTGAAGTGACTTAGCAGCAGCAGCAAGTCCATCTGTGTTGCTGCAAATGTCATTATTTCATTATTTTTTATGATTGAGTAATATTCCAATATATATTTTATTTATCCACTCATCTGTTGATGGACACTTACATTGTTTCCCTGCCTTGGCTATTGAAGTAGTGGTATAATGAAGTTTGGGGTACATGTGTCTTTTTGAATTAGAGTTTTCTCTGGATATTGCCCAGGATTGAGAGTGCAGGATCATATGGAAACTCTATTTTTCATTTATAAGGACCCTCCATTCTGTTCTTCATAGTGACTGTACCAATTTATATTCCTACCAACAGTGTAGGAATTTATATATAATAGGAAGGTTACTTTTCTTCCATACTCTCTCCTTTATTTTTTATTTGTAGACACTTTAATGCAGCCATTTTGACTGGTATGAGGTGATACTTCATTATAGTTTTGATTTGCATTTCTCTAATAATTAGCAATGTTGAGCATCTTTTTGGAGAAGGTGATGGCACCCCACTCCAGCACTCTTGCCTGGAAAATCCCATGGACGGAGGAGCCTGGTGGGCTGCAGTCCATGGGTCCTGAAGAGTTGGACACGGCTGAGCGACTTCACCTTCACTTTTCACTTTCAACTGAGTCGAGCTCCCTGTGCTCTTCAGTAGGTTCGCACTGGCTGCTGCTGCTGCTAAGTCGCTTCAGTCGTGCCCAACTCTGTGCGACCCCATAGTCGGCAGCCCACCAGGCTCCCCCATCCCTGGGATTCTCCAGGCAAGAACACTGGAGTGGGTTGCCATTGCCTCCTCCAATGCATGAAAGCGAAAAGTGAAAGGAAAGTCGCTCAGTCGTGTCTGACTCTTAGGCTCCTCTGTCCATGGGATTTTCCAGGCGAGAGTACTGGAGTGGGGGTCCACTGCCTTCTCCGACTCAATGCTCTATGGTGACCTAAATGAGAAGAAAATCCATACATATGTATATACGTATAACTGTTTCATTTTACAGAAGAAACTAACACATTGTAAAGCAACTATCCTCCAATAAATTTTTTTTTTAAAATCTAAATGTCCATCAACAGAAGAATGGCTAAAGAAGATGTGGTGCATATATACAATGGAATATTACTCAGGACTAAAAAGGAGCGAAATAGTGCCATTTCCAGAGCGGTGGCTAGATCTAGTGACGGTCATACAGAATGAAGTCAGAAAGAGAAAAACAAACATTGTATAATATCACTTATGTGTTGAAGCTAGAAAAATGATACAAAAGAACTTAGTTACAAAGCATAGATGTAAAGAACAACTTTATGGAGGGGGAAGAGGGGGATGGGATAAATTTGGAGACTGAGATTGACTTATACACACTGCTGCTGCTGCTAAGTCACTTCAGTCGTGTCCAACTCTGTGCGACCCCATAGACGGCAGCCCACCAGGCTCCCCCGTCCCTGGGACTCTCCAGGCAAGAACACTGGAGTGGGAGTATGTATAAAATAGATGACTAGCGAGAACCTACTCTATAGCACAGGGAACTCTCCTCAGTGATCTGCGGTGACCTAAATGGGGAGGAAATCTGAAAATGAGGGGGTATATGCACACGTATAATTGATTCACTTTGCTGTACAGCAGAAATTAACACAACATTAAAAAGCAACTATACTCCAATAAAAATTAACTAAAAAAAAAAAAAAAGGAATCACCACTCAACAGAAAAAGCAGGGGATGGGGGGTGTCTGCAAAGTATTCTCTTCAGCTAGAGCCCTTTGTTTCCAATTGTTTCACATCAATGAGCATTAATTTGAAGGCCAGAAGAATAAGCAGAACACAGAGGCCAACAGCTAATGGAGGAAGATGTTTAGGTCCATGGACTGTGACCTTACAGGAGCTTCAGCTGTGGTTACTCACACAAAGGACTGAAGAAGAGGTAAATAGACTGGAAGGCGACAACATTTTTGAGGGAATCATATCACCAAAAATGAAAATTTAAGGATCTGACCAGCAAAACTTAATCATTTTTCAACCCAAGGTCCCTGAACACACACGACAGAAAGGGCATCCTCCCCCAAATTTGCTTCAAATATGGCTCAAGAGGCTGATGCATAAGAAGTCATTCTAAAGAAGATGGAGGGACTTCCCTGGTGGTCCAGTGGCTAAGACTCGGCACTCCCAGCGCAGGGGGCCGGGGTTCAATCCGTGGTCAGGGAACTAGATTCCACATACCGCAGCTAAGAGTTTGCATGCTGCAACTAGGGGTCCTGCGTGCCATAGCAGAGACCAAAGGTCTTGAGTGCTGCCACTAAGATCCACTGCAGCCAAATGAATAAATACTTTTTAAAAAACAAGATGTCTATTTTTTAAAAAGATGAAACATGGACTACAAAGCACAATCAATAAAGTTCTTCCCAGGGAATAGGTTGTCTGAGCAAGGAAATTACTATCAAACGAGGCTTTTCCTGTCTAGCAGAATTTGGTATTTGCCATAGATCTAATAGTCTCAATAGCTTTGATAAGTTCCCCATTCTTCCCATTCCTTCTCCGTTATTATATATGGATATGTTGGGGGAAGATAACTTGGCTTTTAGTTCATGGGTTACTGGACTTGGTATGAGGATTCACACCAGGGCTAAGTGGAGAAACTGCCAATGAACTAGAGATTCTGGCTTTTGAGATGGATACAGTGTCTGAATGAGACCTCAGAACTGTCTTCATTAGGGAGAGTCGGACACAACTGAGCGACTGAACTGAACTGATGTTCTGTATATGGGAGGATAGATAGCCAGAAGGGTGAGCTGTGGGAATTATGCTTTCTTTCTACCCAACAAGCATTTTCCATGTCTTCCTTACCATCAGAACTCTGAATTTGTTTAGAAAAGCCATATGCCAGCTAAAAATGACAGCAGAGTTTTCCAGCCATTGAGACTTAAGCAAACTCTGCCAAGGATATCTGGAAAAGCTTTGCTTTCTCGTTATAAGTATCACCACTTCTCCCTTTTTTACTTATTTTTCCTTTTCTTGCCTGGAACTAAATGGGAAGTTGAATCTTCAGGAAATAGTGAAGACTATCAGAAATGGTGAATATTTGAATAAATATCAAAGATTACTTCTCCCTCTTGATTTCTTTAAATTTCATGTGGCTATTTAAAAATAATGTTGAGGGGACATTTAAAGAAATAAAATAAAAATAATGTGGGAATTTCTCTTTCTATGTTCTGGAACTTCTTAAGTAGCTTTGAAGATTTGATGTGTTCTCTTATGAATTCTTCTGGGCCCTATGAATTCTTGAAGAGTAATTATTTAGTTTATTTAAATTTTTAATGTTTATTAGGGTAAATTTTGGCAAATAATATTTCCCTAGGAAGTTGCCTATTTATGCTACATTTTCAAATGTGTTTGTTCTAGACTTGTGAAAAGTAGCTTCCTGAGATTTTTAGGTATTTAAACCTCTGCTGGGGCAGCCTTAGTTCTCAGAGTGCATGTTATGAGCCTCTTCCCCTGGATTGATTCTTGGGTTTTTTTTCCCAGCATGGCCCCTAAACACCAGTCTCCGCTTCCATCCCACATAAAGAAACCAAAACTGACTCCTGCCTCCAGGCCAGACAAAACGTCTCCTCTGAACTTGCTGAAGGAAGAGAAAGAACAGCAAGAAGCAACTGAACATATTGATGGAGTACAAGATGAAATAGACAGACTTAGTGAACAAGCCAGTGAGGAGATTTTGAAAGTCGAACAGAAATATAACAAATTCCGCCAATAATTTTTTCAGAAGAAGTTGGAATTGATTGCCAAAATCCCAAATTTGGGGGTAACAACATTTGTTAACCATCCGCAAGCGTCTGCACTGCTTGGGAAGGAAGATGAGGCGCTGCCTTATTTGACAAGCGTTGAAGTGACGGAATTTGAAGATATTAAATCAGGTTACAGAATAGATTTTTATCTTGATGAAAATAGAATATTATTTTCACTTACTTTGAAAATAAAGTTGTCTCCAAACACTTACATCTACATGAGAGTGGCGATCTATCTTCAAAGTCCACTGAAGTCAAATGGAAATCCAGAAAGGATTTCACTAAGTGATCAAGTCAAATGCAGAAGAAAGCCAGCCGGAAGAGACAGCATGAGGAACCAGAGAGCTTCTTCACCTGGTTTATTGATCATTCTGATGCAGGTGCAGATGAGCTAGGAGAGGTCATCAAAGATGATATTTGGCCAAGTCCGTTACAGTGGTGCTTGTTTCCTGCCATGGATGATGAGGAAGGGGAAGGAGAAGAAGGTGATGGTGACAGTGAAGAGGAAGAAGGATTGGAAGATATTGATGAAGGAGATTAGGATGAAAGTGAAAAAGATGAGGCGGAGGAAGATGAAGGAGACGAGGACTAATGGAACATGGATGGATTCCAACCTTCCTTTTTAAATCTTCTCCAGTCCCTGGGAGCAAGTTGAAGTCTTTTTTTTCTCCTCCTGTGCTCACTCACTCTGTTTTTAAGGTCTCTTTTCTCTTTTATACCAAGGTTCACAACTTATTTGGGAATATCTTGAGCAGAATTCAAGGGGAAAGGAATTTCTACCCCTTTCTATTCCAAATTCATTTTTATCCCTTACTGTCACAACAAAGGCTATAGAATCAACACCACCATGCTCTGTGGGAAAAAAGAAAAACCTTCTGCTCTCCTGGCTCTGCTGGAAGCTGGAGGGTCCTAGGCCTCTGTGTGATAGTGCATAGAATAGTGCCTTTCCCCCTCCTTTCTCTGTATATTGTGTTCAGAGACTACATTGTGTCTCTACGTGAATATGGACAGTTAGCATTTACCAATATATGTCTGTCTACTTTCTCTTTTTAAAAAAGAAAAAAGACTTTTTAAAAATGGGGTTATAGAAGGTCAGCAAAAGGTGGGTTTGAGATGTTTGGGTGGGTTAAGTGAGTATTTTGACAACATGGCTACTCCTTTGGCATGTTAAATTGTGATGTTTAATGGATGTACTTTCAGTTTAAGATGACACTTTTGAAACAAAAAAGTGAAAGTGAAAGTCACTCAGTTGTGTCGGACTCTTTGCGACTATACAGTCCAAGGAATTCTCCAGGCCAGAATACTGGAGTGGGTAACCTTTCCCTTCTCCAGGGGATCTTCCCAGCTCAAGGATCAAACCCAGGTCTCCTGCATTGCAGGTAGATTCTTTACCAGCTGAGCTACCAGGGAAACTCCCCTTTTAAAACAAAATTCTCTCCTAATAACTTGAGCCCTGCCTCTAGATGGGAGAATCAACAGGACCTATAGGAAGTTACCTGCAATTGACATTCCCTATTGTAATTTTGTTCCTGTATATTTTTAAATGTTTCTTTTTGCTTCACTGAAAAGTAAAAATGATGCTCAGTTTTTAATGTTAAAAGTGTACAAGTTGCTTTGTTACAATAAAACTAAATGTGTTTTTAAAATTTTTAAATTCTTCTGTTTCAATGGCTATTTCCTCCTTGTCATTTCTTGTCTTGCATATTTATGCCTTTTCTCTCTCTTTTTTTTTTTCCTGGTTAGATTAGCTAGTAATTTGTTGAGTTGACTTTTTTTCCTGAGAACCAGTATTTGGATTTATTTATTCCTTTTAGTTTCTTTTTCTGTTTTCTAACTTATTAATTTCTGCTTATATCTTTAATAGTTCTTCATTCTGCTTTCTTTTGGTTTGCTTTGCATTTTTTTTTAGCTTTTAAATTGATTTTAATTTTACTTAGATATCTAGTGTAATACATTCTCTCCTAACTTTCTTTTACAGTATCACATAGATTCAGATATACTGTGTTTCCATTACTGCTATTTCATAAAATTCAGCAATTTTGGTTTGTATTATTTTATTAACCCAAGAGTTTCTTGGTACAGAGTTTTAAAATTTTCTAGGTGAAAGACTCTTTTTGTGATTAACACTTTTATTGCATTGTGATTGGAGAATTCTATTTATATCACTGTTCTTTTTAATTGAGATTTTCTTAAAATCTCAATAAATTTGTTATTTATATCACTGCTCTCTTTAAAGAAAATTGAGATTTTTCTTTTGTGACTTATATCATCAATTTTCACAAATGCTTCAATCACCCAGTTGCCAGTGCTCTGACCCACCAGGTCTCAGACCTGTCCTCAGTGTTCCTCCTCTCACAATAGGATCCTCTCTCCTTCTGGGATAATTCTAGCTGCTGTTGTTAGCAGCTGGCCTCCTCTAGGACCAGGCTACACTCTTCTCCCTTCCACACCACATCCCTACCTGCCACCCCTCTGTTCAGACGTTAGCTCTGGAGCAGGCGCCTCTGGTTTCCGATATTAATCTTTCCATTTACAGGTAAATTGAAGTTGGAGCTACTCTCCCTCTCCTAGGATGCTGTAGGTGAGGGCTGGGGTCATGTAATTTGCTTTCGTTGTTGATCTGTGCGGGTTTTGCAGGATTGTGAAGGGATTTAGGCATCTGCCATCATGCACAGGAATCAGAAAGCTCTGTGATTTATTTTTATCATGTCTCTGCCACTTTTCCTTCGTTCCTGCCTTCCACTGGCTTAAATTTTCCTCTTCTGCCCTTTCCTTCTCAACAACATTGAAGTTGCAGTTCTATTTCTGTTCTTTTAAAAGTAATCCTGAAAAATGTAACATGCACATTTAGCTTAGCAAAGTCTAAAATTAATTAATATAGCTATCTTCCTTCCAAACAATATAAGGACTTGAGAATGCTTTAACTCCTATCATCGCCCTCTCATGCTATGATTCTTACACCAAAGAATTTTGAGTACCTACTGTGCGCCAGGTTTTACAGTAATAAACAAATGTATGGGCATGGCAGGTGGGGGGACTGGGGGCCCCTGTTCCAATGGATTTATGTTTTAGTAAGGGAGACAAGGGCTTCCCTGGTAGCTCAGTGGTAAAAAATCTGCCTGCAATGTAGGAGACTCGGGTTCAATCCCTACGTTGGGAAGATCCCCTGGAAGAGGGCATGGTAACCCACTCTAGTATTCCTGCCTGGGAATTCCATGGACAGAAGAGCCTGGCAAGCTATAGTCTATAGGGTTGCCCAGAGTCAGACACAACTGAAGTGCTAAGCAGCAGCAGGGAAGACAAACGGGCTTCCCAGGTGGCACTAACGCTAAAGAATCCACCTGCCAGTGCAGGAAATGCAAGAGATGTGGGTTCGATCCCTGGGTCGGGAAGATTCCCTGAAGAGGAAATGGCACCCCAGTCCAGTGTTCTTGCCTGGAAAATTCCATGGGCAGAGGAGCCTGGTGGGCTACAGTCCATGGGGCCACAAAAAGTCAGACGCGACTGAGCACAGGGGAGACAAGAATCAAATTTAAAATAGAGTATGTGGCACAGTGAAAAGTACTACAAAGCAGAAAACAAAGAGAGGTAGGGGGTATGAAGCCTCCCCTGACTCTGTGTGAGTACAGCTAATCACGCAGATATCTTGAGGAAAGAACATTCTAGACAAAGTAAATAGCAAGCACAAAAACCCTAAGGATGTCTTGATATGTTTAGGGAACAGCAAGAAGTCACGTGAGGCTACAGTGAAGTGAAAAAAGGGACAAGTGGTAGGATTTCAAGGTCACAGGCAGAGCTAATAAGGAAACCAAGGTAGAACCTTTCAAGGACTACAAAGTGGCCTACAGTCCATATTAAGGATTTTGACTTGCATTCTGAGATGGGCACCCATCAAATGGTGCTGAGCAGAGGAACGACATGGTCCTCTATAGCGGTACCCGGATTGCTCTGGATGCTGTATTGAGAAGAGACTGCTGAGGTCTAGCCAATTAGGAGATGACTGCGCTAATCACGTGAGAGATAATGCTGGCCAGCGCAAGAGGGGTAGAGGGTGGTGATAAGAAGTAGTTGAATTCTGAGTGTGTTTTGGAAGTTGAGCTGACAGAATGTGACCTCTGATCAGTGAGGTGTAAGGAAAAGAAAGAGAACAAGGACGACACCCAAAATGTTGGCCTGAGCAACTAGGATTGAATTGCCACTAACCTCCTATTGACTAGGATTTAGTCACATGGCCACATTCTTAGAATTCCCCAATGCCCCTTGCCCTGGCATAATCCTTGCCCTTTGAGTGTGGATATGATCTCACTTCTGTGATTATGTTATATGGCCAAAGGAAGACTACCCAAGTGGACCTAATCTATTAATAATCTCAGGGGACTGACTGTCCAAGCCCCTTAAAGGTACAGGTTTTTCCAACTAGTAGGTGGGAGGGAGAGTCAGAGATTCAAAGCATGAGGAATTCGGGCCACACGAGAAGGAGTCTAGGCAGCCTATAGCAACAGAGAACAGCTCCCAATGCCCAGCCAGCCAGGAAACAGGACCTCAAAGCCATAGCCATAAGGAACTGGATTCTGCCAACAAAAGAGGCAGGTTCTTCCCGAGATCCTCCAGGCAAGATCCCAGCCCAGTGGACACCTTGATTTCGGCCTTGTGGGACCCTGAGCAGAAAACCCAGACAAGTCCAGACTTCTGACCTACAGAGCTCTGAGATAATGAGTAGGTGGTTTTTCTTTTTACACTCCTGTTTGTGGAAGCTTGTTATACTGGAGTAGAAAAATGGATACACATACAACTTTTAGGGAGACTGGGAAATGGTGCCTCTAGTTGGACAGTCATGATTATCACCCCTCTGGGGTGCAGGAGAGAGGTTAGTGTGAAGGAAGGAAAAGATAGGGTACTGGGAGGATGATAAAATGTCCTTCTACACACTGAAAATCTGCACTGTTACTGCCCTGTACAGTGGGTATGTATGTGGGTACCCACATATGCCCTGCCATAGGTGGGTACTGAGCACTTGGAAAGTGGCCGGTCTAAACTGAGATATGCTCTAAGTATAAAATAGTAGCTTGTAGCTCAGTCGGTAAAGAATCTGCCTGCAGTGCAGAAGACCCAGGTTCGATCCCTGAGTTCGGAAGATCCCTTGGAAAAGGAAATGGCAACCCACTCCAGTATCTTTGCCTGGAAAATCTCATGGACAGAGGAGCCTGGTGGGCTGCAGTCCATGGGGTTGCAAAGAGTCGGGCACGACTGAGCGACTAACACTATAAGTGTAAAATACACACTAGATTCTGAAGACCTCATATGGAAAAAAAAGGAATGTAAAACATTTCATTAAGTATACTTTACATTGTTTAAATTTTGAGATGATAATATTTTTGATATATGGGATTAAAGTAAAATGCATTATTAAACTTAATTTCAAATGGTTCCTTTTTACTTCTAAAAATTTGTAAAATTTAATTATGTATGTGGCTCCCATTATAGTTCTGTTGGACGGTACTGCTGTAAACTCTTTTGTATGTCTGTTTTTCTTTTTTTTTTTTTTTTTAGTTCTACCAGTTTATTGCTACCAACCCATCACCCTCCACCCTCATGCACACATGCTCAGTCATGTAACCCCATGGACTGCTGCCCGCCAGGCTCCTCTGTCCATGGACTTTTCCAGGCAAGAATACTGGAGTGGGGTGCCATTTCCTTCCCCATGTCTGTTTTTCTTTAAGTGCACATGAATTACATTTTTAAAAACATTATTTCATTTTCTTTTCAACACTATAGGTTTTAAGAGGCAATGTTCCCAAAAGAAATGGCAAAGAAAGGAGTTCCTTTCACAGTCAGTAGACCTGTTTTCCCAGGTACCTTCAGAAATTAGCTTATGCCTGTACGCTGTATAGGAGAGGTTAAGAGAGAAAGTGTAGGGTCTTGGAAGGAAAAGAAGGTTACGACATTAGATAATATCATCGTGGAGATGGAATGGTGCTTATACTATCATGATTCATCCCTACAGGCTGGACACACCAGTCTTGAATAAAATCAAAAGGGGAGGGGTACCAGTTATGTAAGTAGAAGCCACAACCTCGTCGTTTTGGGAGGGTGAGGAAAGGACCGGCTGTCACAGCCCAGCCTCACCAGGACACATACGTAGCGCCCTCTGGTGGAGGATGGCGGCACTTGAGTCAGTGGATCAGAATCCCCCACTTCTCTGATACTCTGATACTCTGGTCCAAGCCACCATCATCTCAGGTGAGAATTAGCCTAGGAAATTCCTAACTGATCTTTCTTCCTCCCCTGTCCACCAGAATGATCTTTTAATACCCTCATCAGATCATGTTACTCCTTTGCTCAAAACTCAGGAATTACTTTTCTTTTCACTCACAGTTAAAACGAAAGTCCTCAGTATCGGCCAACACATTTACCCCTTACTCAGTCCACTCAGCCACGCTGGGCTTCTTGCTCCTCCTCTGACCATTTAACACACAAAGCAGGCTCCTGCCCTCATAGCTGCCATCTCCTCTGCCTGGAAGGCATGAATCACTCCTCACAGCAATGCTCAAACGTCACCACATAAACTTATCATCCTAAATAGAAAACAACCCTCTTCCCAGCATTTTATATCCCTCTCAACTGGAGTCTTTTTTTTTTTTTTTTGCAATAGTATTTTACACTGTCTGTCATATTACATATTTACCTGTGTCATGTATTATATGTTTATTACCTGTCTCCCCCTACTATTAATAGAATGCAAACTTCAAAAAGGCAAGGACCTTGTCTGTTTTGTTCACTCTTGTATCCCGAGCATCTAGAACAGTGCTTAGCACATGGTAGATGGTCAACAAAAATATTAATTGGATAAATGTATGAGACAAGATCTGAACAATGAAAAAAGCATTGAAGGCCTTCATTGTTCCCTTCTTGGGTATGTCAGATAGAGGCCAACTTTACAAGTTTATGTAAGATTAATAAAATTCCTATTATAATCCCCATGTATTTCTTTTTAATTGGATTAAAGTATCCTGAAATTCATTTGGAAAGAATAAGGTACCTGTGACTAGCCATTAAATGTAGGAAGAAGTGTGCTAAAGGGACATTTGGCTTACCAGATGTCAGAGGACACTATAAAGCAACCGTAATAAAATCCACATGATATCAGCATAGGCTTAGACAAATGAACCAGTGTAACAGACTGGAAAGTCCAGGAATCGATATCTGATTATGAAAATATACGTATAAAAGATTTTTAATTCAATGACAAAAGGATGACTATATAATAAACAGTACTGATATTATTTACCAGCAAAAAAACCCTAGAGCCCTATTTTATACCATTCACAAAAATAAGTGTCAAGTAGAGTGTCAGAGCCCAGCAGAGTGAGGGGGCCGTCCATGGTGGGGAAAGGAAAATCAGCAGTGGTCAAGGGTAAGATATTAGTCCAAGTATGAGGAAGGTTTGCACAGGACAACAGGAGCACGGCAGCGGCCCAGCTGGGAATGTCAGAGTCCAAGCCAGGTGCGGAGAGGGCTCATGAAAGGGGCAGCAGTGACACAGAAGACACAAAGGCATTGGTCAAATAAGCAAATATGTGTTTAAAAAGTTCAGTTCAGTCCAGTCGCTCAGTCGTGTCCGACTCTCTGTGACCCCATGAATCACAGCACGCCAGGCCTCCCTGTCCATCACCAACTCCCGGAGTTCACTCAGACTCACATCCGTCGAGTCCGTGATGCCATCCAGCCATCTCATCCTCAGTCGTCCCCTTCTCCTCCTGCCCCCAATGTCTCCCAGCATCAGAATCTTTTCCAATGAGTCAGCTCTTCGCATGAGGTGTCCAAAGTACTGGAGCTTCAGCTTTAGCATCAGTCCTTCCAAAGAAATCCCAGGGCTGATCTCTTTCAGAATGGACTGGTTGGATCTCCTTGCAGTCCAAGAGACTCTCAAGAGTCTTCTCCAACACCACAGTTCAAAAGCATCAATTCTTCGGTGCTCAGCCTTCTTCACAGTCCAACTCTCACATCCATACATGACCACAGGAAAAACCATAGCCTTGACTAGACGGACCTTTGTTGGCAAAGTAATGTCTCTGCTTTCGAATATACCATCTAGGTTGGTCATTACTTTTCTTCCAAGGAGTAAGCGTCTTTTAATTTCATGGCTGCAGTCACCATCTGCAGTGATTTTGGAGCCCAAAAAAATTAAGTCTGACACTGTTTCTACTGTTTCCCCATCTATTTCCCATGAAGTGATGGGACCAGATGCCATGATCTTCGTTTTCTGAATGTTGAGCTTTAAGCCAACTTTTTCACTCTCCTCTTTCACTTTCATCAAGAGGTTTTTTAGTTCCTCTTCACTTTCTGCCATAAGGGTGGTGTCATCTGCATATCTGAATTTATTGATATTTCTCCCGGCAATCTTGATTCCGGCTTGTGTTTCTTCCAGTCCAGCGTTTCTCATGATGTACTCTGCATAGAAGTTAAATAAGCAGGGTGACAATATACAGCCTTGACTTACTCCTTTTCCTATTTGGAACCAGTCTGTTGTTCATGTCCAGTTCTAACTGTTGCTTCCTGACCCTGACCTGCATACAGATTTCTCAAGAGGCAGGTTAGGTGGTCTGGTATTCCCATCTCTTTCAGAAATTTCCACAGTTTATTGTGATCCACACAGTAAAAGGCTTTGGCATAGTCAATAAAGCAGAAATAGATGTTTTTTTGGAACTCTCTTCCTTTTTCCATGATCCAGCGGATGTTGGCAATTTGATCTCTGGTTCCTCTGCCTTTTCTAAAACCAGCTTGAACATCAGGGAGTTCATGGTTCATGTATTGCTGAAGTCTGGCTTGGAGAATTTTGAGCATTACTTTACTAGCATGTGAGATGAGTGCAATTGTGCGGTAATTTGAGCATTCTTTGGCATTGCCTTTCTTTGGAATTGGAATGAAAACTGACCTTTTCCAGTCCTGCGGCCACTGCTGAGTTTTCCAAATTTGCTGGCATATTGAGTGCAGCACTTTCACATCATCATCTTTCAGGATTTTAAATAGCTCCACTGGAATTCCATCACCTCCACTAACTTTGTTCGTAGTGATGCTTTCTAAGGCCCACTTGACTTCACATTTCAAGATGTCTGGCTCTATATTAGTGATCACATCATCATGATTATCTGGGTCGTGAAGATCTTTTTTGTACAGTTTTTCCATGTATTCTTGCCACCTCTTCTTAATATCTTCTGCTTCTGTTAGGTCCATACCATTTCTGTCCTTTATCGAGCCCATCTTTGCATGAAATGTTCCCTTGGTATCTCTAATTTTCTTGAAGAGCTCTCTAGTCTTTCCCATTCTGTTGTTTTCCTCTATTTCTTAAAAAAGTAGCTTGAGGATAATGGGCGCCACTATCAAAACTGAAAGCACAAACAATAAGGTCCTCCAGTACAGCACAGGGAACTGTAGTCAATATCCCGGGATAAACCATCATAGAAATGAATAGGAAAAACAGCACATATGTGTATAACTGGGTCACTTTGCTCTACAGCAGAAATTAACACGACATTGTAAATCAAATATACTTCAATAATTTTTTTTTAATGAAAGGATAAATATTTTCAAGGAGAAATTAGAAAAACTGTGGTTTTAGATTGGAAGTGGAACGATTTTCACTTAGTATGCTGCTGCTGCTGCTGCTAAGTCGCTTCAGTCATGTCCGACCCTGTGCGACCCCGTAGACGGCAGCCCACCAGGCTCTGCCATCCCTGGGATTCTCCAGGGAAGAACACTGGAGTGGGTTGCCATTTCCTTCTCCAATGCATGAAAGTGAAAAGTGAGAGTGAAGTTGCTCAGCCGTGTCCAACTCTTAGCAACCCCATGGACTGCAGCCCACCAGGATCCTCTGTCCATGGGATTTTTCAGGCAAGAGTACTGGAGTGGGGTGCCATTGCCTTCTCTGTCACTTAATATAAGGAGGTATAAAATAAAATAATAAGTCTCGGGATGTAATGTATAACATAGGGAATACAGTCAGTAATACGGTGATAACTTTGTATGTGACAGATGGTAACTACATTACTATGATCATTTCATAATATATAAAATATTGAATCACTATGCCATATGCCTGAAACTAATACAATATTTTATGTCAATTATAATTCAATATAAACTCTTAAAAATATAACAAAAATATTTAAGTAGGTAACAATGTATATGTAAGTATATGTATGTATATATAGAACAGATTTTCCCCAGGTCTATTCACTGAGAGGGACTGGGGAGGGGCAATATCCCAAAGCAAGGAGCCCACTTAGCAGTCAGATCTTAGATTCCAAGTCCTAAGAAATCTGGCAGAGACCATTTTTTTTTTCAATTTTAGAGTAAATGATTTATGTGATATTGTTTGCTTTGTGGTATAAATGGTGAAAATTCAGGTATGTGAAGATTAGATAGCAAAGCAAAGGACTTTCTTATCATCAGCGTCATCTGACAATGGATGTTCTGTCCCCGGGGATGGATGTTCTGTCCCCGGGGATGGATGTTCTGTCCCGGGGGATGGATGTTCTGTCCCCGGAGATGGTTGGTTTCTCTTCACTGGAGATGTGCAAGCAGATGCTGGCTCACTTTGCCTGTCACCGAGGCTGTCCGAGACTGTAACCTTGGCTGAAGAGGGTGAAAGTGAAAGTGTTAGTCATTCAGTCATGCCTGACTCTTTGCAACCCCACGGACTAGAGCCCACCAGGCTCCTCCATCCGTGGGATTTTCCAGGCAAGAATACTGGAGAGGATTGCCATTTTCTTCTCCAGTGTATTTTCCTGACCCAGGGATCAAACCTGGGTCTTCTGCATTGCAGGCAGACTCTTTACCGTCTGAGCCACCAGGGAAGGCCTGAAGAGGGTAGGAGGGCTAAACGACCTGACTCCTGAGGTTCCTTCCCATTCTGGATATTATTCCTACACTTTACATATGAACTATACTGAGAGATGGACTCAGGCTTTTGTATTCTATTCAGGGGAAGGTATAATGGTGTTTTTTCTTTCCTCTTTAAGTGAAAGTTGTAAAGCTTATGTAAGATCACAGTAAAAAATCTGATATTTATACTTCGTGAGTTCTAGCTAAAGCTGGGATCTTTTTTTAGTTTTCTTTAAGTTTTTCTTTTTTATTTTTGCTGTGGACCATTTTTTAAAGCTTTTATTGAATTGTTACAATACTGCTTCTGTTAATTATGTCCCGCTTTTTTGGCCATGAGGCATATGGGATCTTAGCTCCCCAACTGGGAATTGAACCCACACCCCCTGCATTGGAAGGTGAAGTCTTAACCACTGGACTTGGGGAAGTCCCTAAAGCTGAGATTTGATCTTGAAATATGAAAGTAAAGTGTAACTACCTCAGTTTAAGTCGGCAGAGACCATCTTAATTAAGTGAATCAAGTAATCAAAGTTAACATCACAGGTAACACACCAAATTAAATTATGCATCCCCTGATAGGATCCAGTAGCAGAACACAGCGCCACTTCTGTGATATTGCTGCCAAAGTGCATCACTGGATTCTAGCCATTAGACAAACCCAGACCAAGGGACGTTCTACAAAATCACTGGCTTGTTATCATCAAAAGTGGTCAGGAAGGTCAAGGAAAGACTGAGGAAATGTTTCAGACTAAAGGAAACTAAGAAGGATGAAAAATCAAAAGCAAGGTATGATCCTGGGTTGGGTTCTTTTGCAAGGGCATTGTTGGGACAACCATCAAAACCAGAATGGGTTCTGTAGGTTGGATCGCAGTGAAGTTTCATTGTCAGCGTCCCAGTTCTGATGGTTGTATCGTACTTCTTGTAAGAGAATATCATGGTTTGTAGGAAATACACACAGTGAGGTGTTTGCACAGGCGACAAGGCGTTTGCTGGCAACATACTCAACTAGTTCAGGACAAAAAAGTTCAATGTGCTAGTCTTGCAATTTTTCTGTAAGTTTGAAATTAGTTCAAAATTAAGAGAAAGGAAAAAAAACTTCGTTTTAACCACTGATCCAATGGCAGGGGTCGGGGGTAAAAAGAAACATAGAACAAAAGCACACAAGTATAATTAAGATTTCCATTTTTGTATACCTGTGTACACACTTCAATACAAAATAATTGTAAACTTCTAGAGAGAATGATGTATTTCTAGAAAGAAAGGAGTGTTGGCCATGGAGAGTCAACCTATGATCCCCATATCCCTAATGTATATTATCCATTCTGAGAGTTGGACTGTGAAGAAGGCTGAGCGCCGAAGAATTGATGCTTTTGAACTGTGGTGTTGGAGAAGACTCTTGAGAGTGCCTTGGACTGCAAGGACATCCAACCAGTCCATTCTGAAGGAGATCAGCCCTGGGATTTCTTTGGAAGGAATGATGCTAAAGCTGAAACTCCAGTACTTTGGCCACTTCATGCGAAGAGTTGACTCATTGGAAAAGACTGATGCTGGGGGGGATTGGGGGCAGGAGGAGAAGGGGACGACAGAGGATGAGATGGCTGGATGGAATCACGGACTCGATGGACGTGAGTCTGAGTGAACTCCGGGAGTTGGTGATGGACAGGGAGGCCTGGTGTGTTGTGACTCATGGGATCTCGAAGAATGGGACATGACTGAGTGACTGAACTGAACATAATTCCTACGTTTGTGGCATACCACTGTTATATTGATGCAATGCGTGTGTTCTGTATCCTGAAGAAGGGCGCCCCATCTTTGCAGAGCATTGCAGCTGTGCCTTCAACAGGCTGCCCTAAGCATCTTCTTACATCAGATGCAATGGAGGATATGACCATTAATCCCATGGTCATGGGCTTCCCCCCTACATGGTCTTACCCTCACTGTAAAGTGGGCCCTGGTCTGGTACAGTTATGCGGGACCTGTGACAGCAGATCAAATCCTAGATAAGCCTGTTTAGTGGTGCTGGCTGAGGCTCTGTCGGAAACAAGGGAAAACCATTCCTGGAGTATATGTCTGTTCCTGTGAGAATGAGCCCTGGGCCCTACCAGGATGGAAGGGATCCAATATGCTCTGGGCCTGCTTTAGGCCTCATTCACATCTGTCTGCCTTCGGGGACTTCCCTGGTGGTCCAGTGGTTAAGAGTCCACCTTCCACCGCAGAGGATGTGGGTTCGATCCCTGCAGGGAGAACTAAGATCCCATGTGCTGCAGGGCAACTAACCCCACACACTGCAACTACTAAGCCCATGTGCCTCAATGAAATCGTGGGCTGCAAATGACTCACTGCAGCAAAAAATAATTAAAAAAAAAAAAAGCAGTTTGCTTTTCATATCATAAACTGGAGCAGTATCCCCAGGTATGTAATGTGCTGACTCTAAAACCTGAAGAGGCCCACCAGGCGTTAAGATGGCAATTATCTGGCTCTCACCTTGGAGGAGAGTCATCATGCCCTTGACGACTGGACTCCTGAGAATTTTGTACACGTAGAAGGCCCCGAATCTTCACAGCTCCCTCTGGAGTGCGGGTATCTTACCAAGGCCTCCAGTGTACTATTCTGCTAAGTCCAGTGTTCACCTGGCCCAGTGACGTAATGTCATCAGTGTGATTCGTCTGCATGATGCTCTGCAGCATGTCCTGATACTCGAGTCTCTTCAGGCTATATTATGGCCTAGGGTAAGAGATGTAACCCTGGGGGAAATCTCTAAGGGTACACAGTTGTCCATTCCACGTAAATTCAATTGTGTTCTGTCCTTTTTTTTTTTTTCTGATTGGCCAAGTCAGCGGTTGCATAGCACACACCTGAGGCCAATGTAGGAGAAGGCAATGGCGCCCCACTCCAGTACTCTTGCCTGGGAAATCCCATGGACAGAAGAGCCTGATGTGCTGCAGTCCATGAGGTCGCTGAGAGTTGGACACGACTCAGTGACTTCACTTTCACTTTTCACTTTCATACATTGGAGAAGGAAATGGCAACCCACTCCAGTGTTCTTGCCTGGAGAATCCCAGGGACAGGGGAGCCTGGTGGGCTGCCGTCTATGGGGTCGCACAGAGTCAGACACGACTGAAGTGACTTAGCAGCAGAGGCCAATGTAATGTGCTCTAGTATATATACCACACCTGGCGCAGCAGCCGCAGTCAGGGCTCTAGGACCTGGCTGAGCTCATAGAGGTCTGTGGTCACCCTCCAGGATTCATCTGGGCTCTACAGGGGTGAATGGTGAATTAAACAGATATGCCTGAAGCCAGCATCCTATAGCCTTTGTTTGCTTAAGAATGGAACCGATCTGTTATCCCCCCTCTCAGCACTTTTCTGTGTTGATCCTCAGGAGTAAGCTAACCTCAACTCTACACACAGGGAAGTGACCCTTGAGTGGGTCCAAGAACCCAGCGGACCCACGGTAAGTCAAACCTAAGACAGGATTCCACTTATTACCTGGCCTTCAGCTCTAATAGGGAAAGGGAAGATGATACTTGAGGTCTCTAGTATCATTGTGAACATAGACGCTGTATCCAACAGACCTTGATAACGTCTGTGTTCCTCCTTTCCCAGTGAAGTTACACTAATGGCCATAGGTCTCTATCAGGGAAAGACTGATAACAAGTTACAAATGAGGCCTTCTTTTCCTACCTAGGTTCTCAGGGAGGGGTAACTGGTAAAGAACTCTCTTACCCATAAACTGATAATCCTCGCAGATTCCTAATGCTCCCTGAGAGTTTTTACTGTTTCTTTAGAAATGCAGCTGGGATAGAACTTATTCCTGTTTCATGGGTAAAGTTGACCTAGGAAATATTAGAATGGGCATAATTTACAGGAAGTGAAAGAAGAAATTAGGCATATCAGAAAGGCAGCCTGACCTCATAAAAAAGATACATTCCTCTCCTTTTATCCTTTCCATAGATCTCTTTCTAAATTCCCATGAGACCAAGGGAAGTGACAAAGGCATTGCTGCCTATTGCTTTAGTGACGTCACAATGTTATGACGTCATGGCAACCGTGCCTCTCTAAACCTCCCCTAACCAAGACACTAGGCTGCAGTAGCCATGAGGAAGCCTAGAGGATCACAAGCCCTCCCAAACCTTTGGAGCTACCTGGGCCTTTCCCCCAGTTTCCCAGGCGTGTTGGTGTCAACTTCTCCATGGCACAATTTGTAGTCTGTGGCCACAACTCTTATCACCAGTCGTCTAGATTCCTGAGAACCCCAAGAGACCACCATTCCAGCTTGCAAACTGCATGTCTGAAAACAAATAGGAATACAATTCAGTCCAAACTGAAGGGCTCCACCCCATGGAGATGTACGTGGTCCTCCACCCTTTTGGGGCAATTATGAGCAGAATGGAATCACATACTCTTGCTATAGTGTTGAAGGTCCTTCCTCCCTGGGAGACTCTACTTCTTCAGTCATGGTCTGAAAACTGGCTTAAGTCTGGACACTGGGCAAGGGATTGTGACTTTTTCTTGAGGCTGTTACTTTCAGTCTTCCAATCATCTATCCTTAATTTCTTTAGCTGGTACAAGCTGGTACCCTTGACACTAGCCCACCTATTCTTCCTCCAGGGATGTTTTGCTCTGTTAACCATAACTCTCTGGGCTAGGTTCTCGTGACTGCCACTCCAAACTTACCAACCACTTCCCTAGTTCTGGAAGTTAGGTACTGCTGCTGCTGCTGCTAAGTTACGTCAGTCATGTCCGACTCTGTGTGACCCCATAGATGGCACCCAATAGGCTCCTCTGTTCTGGGATTCTCCAGGCACTACTTGGCCTTTATTGTCTCAGGGTCCAGTTATCCTCATTGCTATAGTGAGCCAAGTTCTAGAATAGTATCTTCTATTATCAGCCCTAGTCTATGGAGGAGAGCTACCACTTAGCTATTTTAGAGATTTTGGTGGGCCTCTCACCAACCCACAAGAAAAATTTTATGGCCTTGGTAAATAATGTTTTTGGTTCTTTTCACGGACCATAATTTATCTGGCAGGTCTCAGTTCAGTTCAGTTCAGTCGCTCAGTCACGTCTGACTCTTTGCGACCCCATGGACTGCTTCCCTGTCCATCATCAGCTCCCAGAGCTTACTCAAACTCTTGTCCATCGAGTCAGTGACACCATCCAACCATCTCATCCTTTGTCATCCCCTTCTCCCGCCTTCAATCTTTCCCACCATCAGGGTGTTTTCCAATGAGTCAGTTCTTCACATCAGGTGGCCAAAGTATTGGAGTTTCAGCTTCAGCATCAGTCCTTCCAATGAATATTCAGGACTGATTTCCTTTAGGATAGACTGGTTGGATCTCCTTGCAGTCCAAGGGACTCTCAAGAATCTTCTCCCACACCTCTCCTACACCACAGTTCAAAAGAATCAATTCTAAAAAAAAAAAAAAGAATTCTTCAGTGCTCAGCTTTCTTTATAGTCCAACTCTCACATCCACACATGACTACTGGAAAAAACATAGCTTTGACTAGACAGACATTTGTTGACAAAGTAATGTCTCTGCTTTTTACTACGCTGTCTAGGTTGGTCATAACTTTCTTTCCAAGGAGCAAACGTCTTAATTTCATGGCTGCAGTCACCATCTGCAGTGACTTTGGAGCCAAAGAAAGTCTACCACTGTTTCCAGTATTTCCCCATCTACTTGCCATGAAGTGATTGGACCAGATGCCATGATCTTAGTTTCTGAATGTTGACCTTTAAGCCAACTTTTTCACTCCCCTTTTTCACTTTCATCAAGAGGCTCTTTAGTTCTTCACTTTCTGCCGTAAGGGTGGTGTCATCTGCATACCTGAGGTTATTGATATTTCTCCCGACAATCTTGATTCCAGCATGTGCTTCATCCAGCCTGGCATTTCGCATGATGTACTCTGCATATACGTTAAATAAGCAGGGTGACAATATGAAGCCTTGACATATCTTCTGCTTCTGTTCAGATCAGTTCATTTCAGTCGCTCAGTCATGTCCAACTCTTTGCGACCCCATGAATCGCACCACACCAGGCCTCCCTGTCCATCACCAACTCCCGGAGTTCACTCAGACTCACATCCATCGAGTCAGTGATGCCATCCAGCCATCAATTAGGTCCATATTATTTCTGTCCTTTAGGTCTAGTTATCCATAATCTATCCAACATTCTCATTTAGCTGAGTCTTTTAATCCCCCTTCATCATCTTCCACATTTAATCTTCCCGTGGCATGAATAGGGCTTCCCTGGTCCAGTATCCCTGCCTAAAGAATAGAGGAGCCTGGCAGGCTACAGTCCATGGGGTTGCAAAGAGTTGGCCACAACTGAAGCGACTCAGCATGCACACATGTAGCATGGATCATAGCTTTTTCCATGCTTCTAGGACCCATCCTAGTGGTGAGTTTGTACCATCTCCTGGTCTTTGCCAGAACACTGAATCTTATAATTCAAGAGAGGGATCCCAAGTCAATAAACTCTTCCATTTCTAACTTTATGTTTCTTTCCCCTTCATCAAGTACCCTCAGAACCCAGTTCCATATGTATCCCCTCTGGCTCCTGTGGATATATGCTGGCTTGACCTTGCTCCTCCTTTGGGTAACAATCCCTTCCTTATCACGATCAGCACTTCCATAGCTGGGTTATGCTGCAGTTAACCTAGTGTAGGCCAAGTGACTGGGAAGGGAGTGTGGGTAGGTCATGATGGGAACGTGTTTATTTGTGAGGGAGGGGCATCTGCACTGTCCCCCAGCAGAGAGGCAATGCTGGCTCTTACGAGGGAGGGTGGGCCATTTCTGCAGGCTTAGAAGATTCAAAGGAATTCATGGAGTTAAAATGTTTAGAAATGTCTACCTTGATATCTTCATTCCACGTGTCAGAATTTCAGGGTTTTTTCTCAACCAGGACCTTGACTTTAGCATGAGATGTGCACATCCAGTCAGATTAGCAATAGCCATTGAATCCATCATCCATGTAGCACTAGTCCCTCCACACATCTCAGTCATCTGGTACATTATGCTCTCCAGAGCATTCTGTTCTATTGGCCCACCCTCCCAACTCACCACGGTGTGTTCCACCTACCTTCAGTAAGGGGGTCTTCCTTGTCAGATGGGTGATGATCAGTTTCTAAAACACCATCTTATCATCAGCTTTCTCATCTGCTTCTGCTACCAACTGTCAAAGGTCAGGTTCTCAAGAAGAAGATGCTGAGACAGAGTCTGGGATGTAAAATGTTTATTAGATGAGGATTTCTCTGGTGATCCAGTGGTTAAGACTCCACGTTTTCACTACAGGGGGTGCAGGTTCGATCCCTGGTCAGGGAACTGAGATCCTGCATGCTGCACGGCACTGTTAAAAAATAAATAAGTGAAATGCTTGTTAGAGATTCACACCTGTGAAAGGAAGGGAGTGAGTGCAGGATTGGGCAGAGGGGAAGTTAACCCGTGCTACAGGCTCAACAGAGTCTCAGCCAATCAGCAGCTCACTCTGGAGTGAGACGTCCCATCAGACTTGTCCAACGTCAAGTCGAAATGGCTGCATCTTTATTCCCCTACTTTGCTCAGTCACCAGATGCAGGCTGCCCTGGGAAGGGGTAACCTCAGGCAAGGCAGCCCTCTGTAGGCTCTGAGGGACAGCTGGAGGCTGCCCGATGACCACTCTCCCTGCAGCTGGGCAGCAGGTCCTTCCTTGAAGGGCAATCTGGGCAACTCATCACCATGTATCTCACGGTAATATACATACATAAAAGTGCATAAGTTCCAAGTGAATGCACCCGGTGATCATCGCCAAGCTCAAGGAACAAATTACCAGCACCCGCAGAAGCCCCATTCATTCATTGCCCCTTTCAGTCCATGTCTCTCCTCCAAAGTGACCACTGTCCCTCTGTCACCGCAGATTCATTTACCTGCCTTAAAAAAATTTTTTTAAACTGTGGTCAAACACACATAACATAAAATTTACCATCTTAGCCATTTCTAAGTGTATAGTTCAGGACTGCTAAGTACATTCACACTCTTATGCAACCGATCCCGAGGACTCTTCCTCTTCCCAAACTGAAGCCCTCCATTAAGAAACTCCCTGCCCCCCTCCTCCCAGCTCCTGGCAACCTCCATTTTCCTTTCATCCCTGTGCCTTTGACTACTCTAAATACCTCATGCAGGGAGATCAAGCCAGTCAGTACTACAGGAAATCAACACCGAATACTTATTGGAAGGAAGGATGTTAAAGCTGAAGCTACAATAATTTGGCCACCTGATGAAAAGAGACAACTCATTAGAAAAGACTGATGCTGGGAAAGATTGAGGGCAGGAAGAAAAGGAGGTGACAGAGGATGAGATGGTTGAATGACATCATCGACTCAATGGACATGAGTCTGAGCAAACTCCAGGAGATGGTGAAGGACAGGGAAGCCTGGCATGCTGCAGTCCATGGGGTCTCAAAGGGTCAGACAGGACTTAGTGACTGAACAACAACAGAGACTTACCTGGTGGTCCAGTGGCTAAGACTGCACTCCCAATTCAGGAGGTCCAAGTTTGATCCCTGGTCAGGGAACTAGATCTCACAAACTGCAGCCAAGACCTGGCACAGCCAAATAAATAAATAAATACTTCATGTAAAGGAAATCGTACAGTACATGTCTTCTTACGATTGGCTTATCTCACTTAGTATAACATTCTCAAAGTCCATCCAGGTTGTAGCATATGTCAGAATTTCCTTCCTTTTTAAGCCCAAGTGATTCCATTGTAAACCTATACCACACTTTGTTTATTTATTCATCTGTTGCTAGACACGGGCCTCTTCCAACTTTTGGCTATTGTGAGTAACACTGCTGTGAATATGAGTGTACTCAGTCACCCATGTTTGAGCTTAATATAAATGGAATAAGTTATACCATGTGTATTCTTTCGTGGCTGGTTGCATTCTTTTGACATTATGTCTGTGAAGTTCATAGTTTTGTTTTGCTGTACATGGCAATAATTTCTTTTTTCTCATTGATATATAGTATCTTTTTGTGTGATGACATCTAAATTTGTTCATCCTTGCTACCACTGATGGACAATTAAGTTGCTTCCAGGTGTTAGCTATTTGAATAGCACTGCTATGAATGTTCTTGGTCGTATACACATGTATGTCTGTCTGGGGATACATACCTAAGAGTTAAAAGAGTCACAGACATTTTTAGTTTTACTGCTGCTGCTGCTAAGTCGCTTCAGTCGTGTCCGACTCTGTGCGACCCCACGCCGTCCCCGGGATTCTCCAGGCAAGAACACTGGAGTGGGTTGCCATTAGTTTTACTAGGTACTGCCAAATAGTTTTCCAACTGGCTGTGCCAGTTTGTCCTCTTAGGAGCACTGAATGAGTGTTCTAGTTGTTTCACATCCTCAGCAGCACTTGATATCAGTCATTTTAATTTTAGCCATTCTCACTGGCATAAAGTGGTATCTCACCGTGGTTTTTGTATTTCCCTGATGACTAATGAGGCCGAAAACTTTTCATGTTCATCGGTCAGTTGTATATCCTCTTTTGTCAAGTATTTGTTCATGTTCTTTGCCCTTTAGTTAATTGAGTTATCTAGTTTTTTCTTATTGATTTTTTGTATTGTAATATGTGTACATATTTTTCAAAGGGTGTTGAATTTTCCACTATAGATGGCATGGGTTTGCTCCAGAACCCCAGGGACTCTTCTTTGACTTGCCACAAGTCATATCTAGCCTCTTCTCCCAGCTCCCCCACCTCTCCCCTCCCCATTCCTGTATATGTATATTTGATGTGTGTGTGTGTGTGTGTGTGTGTGTGTGTGTGTGTGTACTCTTGGTAAGTGTCTGTTGTCTGATACATGTATTGCAAATATATTCTCCCTCTCTGTGGCTTGCTTTGTTGCTCCCTTAATAGTGTCTTTAATGAACAATAAGTCTTCATTTCAGTAAGCTTGAATTATCAATTTTTTCTTTATGGGTTGGTGCTTTTGGTTTTCCCCTTACAAATTATTTTTTAAATATATACATAAGAATAAACATGTCTTTATTGAAAAAAATATATACTTTTGTGACCCACCTAAGGTTAAACTGTGTAACATCGTTGCCTCTCACACAGCATGGTGTTGCTAACCCACCACCCTGCCTTTGAATCAGCAGTTCTGGAATCATCAGTGTGTCAGAGACCTTTGCGAAAAATCATTCTCCTCTTTCCCACCAGAGCCCAGATTTTGTTTAGCTGTCCACCCTCCTCCCTGAGGTTCAGGGGAAGAAGACCCCACGCAGAGCTGCAGGAGGAGCATCCTGACTGCTTAATTCAATCATGGCCCCACATGACTCCTGCCATGGATATGGGCCCTTACCAAGGAAACATGAGAGGTTTCCCTGGTAGCTCAGTCGGTAAAGAATCTGCCTGCAGTTCAGGAGACCTGGGTTCAATTCCTAGGTCAGGAAGATACCCTGGAGAAGGAAATGGCAGACCATTCGAGTACGCTTGCCTGGAAAATCCCATAGACAGAGGAGCCTGGCAGGCTACAGTCCATGGAATCGCAAGAGTCAGACATGACTTAGCAACTAAACCACCACCTGGGAAAGGCATCTTTACTCCATTTAAAGAGAACAGGAGGAGGTGGCCCACTTCCTACAGCAGATGTTATGGGGCCTGAGGGCAAATCCCATATGCTGAGCGCAGAGGTTTGCCCCAAAGAACCTGGGCCTTTATGACTTCAAATGCCATTGCTGGTACTATGCCTGAAGAGGAATCTTCTGCCATCTGCATTTCCTTATAGCAGAAGCCATTCTGAATCAGGTTCCAGTCCCTTTCAACTGAAAGCACCTACCTAGTAACCTTGGGTGAACAGCAGAATGTGGACATCCTTGGTGGATTGTTGGTACAAGGCCAGCTTCACGGGTTTGTGGCTTGTGCTGTGACATGAACCCCCATGCTCAGTGGGAACTCTGACTTGATTTAATCTTCTACTGTTACTATTATGAAATTCTTCTTACCTTCTGAACAGGAGGCCCTGCACTTTCATTTTACAATGGGCCCCACGATTTGTGTAGCTGGTCTTGGTGATGTGACATTTCTTATCTCCTTGTTTTTCTTTATCTGCCCTCTCAGTCTTTGAATTTTCATAAGACGATGCCTCATCTGCAAAACCCACCAGCTTAACTGAAATGAGGAGGTTGAAACATTCTTCAGCTGATCCCTAAGGAGACTACCAGCACGGCTAAAAACTCAGCTTCCCTCATCCCAGTTTGGTACTCAGCATTTCAGTATCCCAAGTTGCCGTTCACAAGGCAAAACCTAAGCCCCCTTGCCTGGCATTCAGTATCTTTTTCAAAATTAAAAGATTTTGCCTTTTTCTCCTGTCACTCTTTCAACCTCAACTGCTATTACTCTCCAGTGGGAACCACCCACTTCAGCCAAATTTAAAATAATAATAATGATGAAAAAGATGGATTCACACATAGACAACGCAATAATGACCACAGTCTGCATTTACACATATTACGGACATTTGATTCTCACCATAAGTCTGTGAGATATAATTTGAAAATAGTTGCTCTGTACCTTTATCCTATTACAAATAGAATTTGCTAATCAGTATTGTATTTAGATGGAGAAGGAAATGGCAACCCAATCCAGTGTTCTTGCCTGGAGAATCCCAGGGACGGGGTGGGCGGAAGGGGGGGGGGACCTGTGGGCTGCCATCTGGGGTCACACAGAGTCAGACACGAATGAAGCGACTTAGCAGCAGCAGCAGCATTGTATTTAGAAGTCACAAACTTAATATGCACAGTTACTAGTCACTTTTTGGGGGGCATGTCATGGCTTGTGGAATCTTAGTTCCCCTATCAGGAATCAAACCCAGGCCCCAGCAGTGAAAACACTGAGAGTCCTAATCGTTGGACCACCAGGAAATTTTCAACTAGTCACTTCTAAAATCTTTATTTTGAAAGAACTTCAGAAATATAGAATGGCTATGTGAAAAATAAAAAGATCTCCCATGTACCTTTTATTCAGATTCTCAAAATGTTAACATTTTATCGCATTTGTTTTATTGTTCTTACACTGTCTCCCACCTCCCTCTCTCTCTATATATATGTATGTATGTATATAATATATAATTACTTCCTGAGCCCTGTGATTCTTTGATAGTAAATTGCGATATGATGCCCCTTTACCCCTAAATATCTTTTAGATAACAATAGCACAATTATAAAATCAAAAAAATGGTATTGTTACAATAATACCATCTGGAGCCTCCCTGGTGGTGCAGTGGTTAAGAATCTACCTTGCAATGCAAAGGATATGGGTTTGATCCCTGGTCGGGAAAGATCCCACATGCCGCAGAGCAACTAAGTCTATGCCTACAACTACTGAGCCTGTGCTCTAGAGCCCAGAAGCCTCAACAACAGAGTCCACAGACTGCAGCTACTAACACCATCACATTCTAGGGCCCATGCTCTGCAACAGGATAAGCCACCTCAATGAGAAACGAGCACCACAGTGAAGAGTAGCCCTCGCTTGTCGCAATGAGAGGAAGCCTATGTATAGCAACAAAGACCACCACAGCCAAAACCTAAAACTAAATATATAAATAAAGCTTTTTTAAAAAAATACCACCTAACCTACAGATTTTATTCAGGTATCATGCTGCTGCTGCTAAGTCACTTCAGTTGTGTCCGACTCTGTGCAGCCCCATAGACGGCAGCCCACCAGGCTCCCCCGTCCCTGGGATTCTCCAGGCAAGAACACTGGAGTGGGTTGCCATTTCCTTCTCCAATGCATGGAAGTGAAAAGGGAAAGTGGCATAAATTGTTTTAATAATGTCCTTTATTTTTTTCTTATATTTATTTTCATTTATGTGGCTGTACCAGGCCTTTGTTGCAGCACTGGGTTTCTGGTTCCCTGACCAGGGATCAAACCCAAGCCCCCTGCACTGGGAGCGTGGCCAGGGAAGCCCCAATAAAAACCTTTACAGCCAAGAGAAAAATAGTATTTTTCTGGTTCAGGATCCAATCCAGGATTTCAAATTGCATTTAGTTGACTTGTCTCTTTAGTTCCTTCAACCTAGATTAATTCTTCAGTCTTTCTTTGCCTTTCATTATTTTGTCACTTGAAGAATACAGACAAGATAGTTTGTATAAAGTCCTTCAAGATTTATCTGTTTTTTCCCCGTGATTAAGTTCAGGCTATGAAATTTTGGCAGAAATATCACAAAAATGATGCTGTGTTCTTCTCAGCTCACTAAATCAGGAGGCACACGATGTCTGTTTGTCCCATTACTGGTGATGTTAATTAACTTGACCCCTAAATTAAGGCGGTATCTGTCATGTTTCCCATTGTAAAATTAAACTTTGTCCATTTGTAATTAATAAGTATCATGTGGGGAGATATTTTTACACTATATCTATTCCTCTTAAAACTAGTTTTAGTATCCATTGATATTAAATGTAATTGTTCCTTCCGTTGAAAAGGCAAACATGACCCAATGGTTTAAAAAATCTAAACAACAAAGTGAATGTAGTGAATAATACTGTGAAAAGTAAGTCTTTTGATTTCAGATCCTCAGATTCCCTCCTCTTGTTACCTTTTTGAAAAAAAATTTATTTAGTTGCAGCATGTGGGATCTAGTTCCCTGACCAGGGATGGAACCCAGGCCCTCTGCATTAAGAGCAAAGAGTCTTAGCCACTGAACCACCAGGGAAATTCCCTTATCTTACCTTTTTGTGCATGTGTTCTTGTGGCAGAGACAATGTCAAAAGACACTGAAACCCATTTTATTTTCTTCTTCCTCAACTTGAACAATGACAATATTGCCTATCCTGCCTTGTTAGCGAGGCAGGGCCCATGAGACTAGTTTTGCTTCAAGGATTATGAGCAGAAGTGATATGTGTCCTCCTTAGCCAAAGTGTGTAGTGCCAGCTCTCTCCTATGCTGCAGCAACTGTGGGGCCATGCCTTTAGGTGGAGGAGCCACAAGACGTAAACACCCTAGATCCCTGAGTCACTGTATGGAGAACAGAAGAGCTACCCCAAAAGAGTTGCTTATCTCTCAATGGACATGTGTATACACCAGAAATATAAGCCTTTTCTGTGGTAAGTAATTGAGATTTCAAGTTTAATATGCTGTTACAACATAATTTAGTCTATCCCAATAAAATTATTCTGGAAAAAATAATTATTTTTATTGTTAAAAACATGTAATTACATATAATTTTATTGTATATAAATAGGTGCATTATGAAACATTCTGGATCTTCCTTTTCTTAAAAACATCTTTGAGATTTTTTCTACATCAGAATTTTTAGCTCATTTTTCTTAAGAGTTGGAAAGTGCTCTATTGCAGGAACGTATTTTACTATATATTTAGAAGGTAAATTTCTTAAATAGGTACTGCATATATATAGTTTAAAATTAAAACAGTTCAAAAGAGTATGTGTGAAAATTTCTCCCTCCCACAACTTCCCTGTGCCAACAAATTTCCCTCAAAGATAACCAATATTTTCTGTTCCATGTATATACTTCCAGAGATATATATATAGATGAAACATTTAAACGAACTCCACTTAGTCTTAGATTTGGCTGAGATCCCAAAACAGTAAGGTCATATTCAAAGTTAGATGCAAATTCACCAACACAGGATTTCCAGAAGGAGAATGTAGAAAAACCAGTTTTTTACTCTTAGTTCACCACCCACCTCCAGCTTACCAAAGCTATTGGAGAGGTAGGAAAAAAGAGAAGCAATTCAAGGGTTTTAGAGAGTTATTCTACTTTGTACTGGGTTATTGCCACCATCCCCAACCTCATCCAGAGGTGTGTGTGCCCCTTAATATAAGGAATTTGGCTGCACGATATAAGGCATATGGCTGGATTAGGGTTAGGGTTATGGTTAGGGTTAAGATCTCAGTTACATCTGGGATATGTAAAAAATAAAGATCTGGTTTAGCCGTCCTGTGGGGAAAAGACGAGGCTACAGTTTGGGATATAACAGATTTCCCAACAGTGGGTCAAATAAGCATGTTTTCCCTAGTCCAAGTGTGGTATACACAGGCAAGAACTCTGGAGAAGTACTGTCTTGGATCCTGTTCAAGAAAGCTGCCTAAAGAAGTGAGTGGACTTCAGCAGAAGGAAGGTGGAGGCGTATCACCAGATGCCAAGTCTCAAGAAAGAATTATAAACAAACAACCACAAAGGAAACATACTCATCTATGTGAAAGCAAGTGCAGAGAGGGGACCTGCATGCGGGCTCAGTGGCTAAGACTCGGCACTTCCAATGCAAGGGGCCCACGTATGATCCCTGGTCAGGGAACTAGATCCCACATACCACAACTAACATGCAGGTAAATACATACTTAAAAAAAAAAAAAAAAACAGGTGCAGAGATGAATCCTCAAAGATGGAATGATGGAGCTTTAAAGAACTCAGAAATATATATGTATACCTATGGCTGATTCAGGTTGAGTTTTGACAGAAAACAACAAAATTCTGTAAAGCAATTACATTCAATTAAAAAATAAAAAATTTTAAAAAAGAACTCATAAATACAGCCTGCAAAAAATAAATAAAGAGTAAACCTAAAACATCTGTGAGCCCTGGAGAAGGCAGATGTCACCCATGACAGCACAAGCCAAGGGCAAACATTACTGTCTCCCCAGTGACTTCCTCCATAAGTTCCAACCTTAACCAGCTTTGTGGGTGTATAAAGTCATTCACTGCAAAGGGCGCTTGGCTGTAGCTGCCAAAGGGGGCTGAAATCCAGCATGCTTTCAGTCTCCAAACCATATGCCCTGGCATGGGGCTGTGCCTACTTGGAGGAAGAGCTGCCTTTTCCTACTTCAAACAGAGGCACAGTGGTCTCACATGGGGTTGCATTCACTCAGAAGGGGGACCTTTTTCTAATCTCTACAAACACACCAGATGAATAAACAGCCACTCAGCTTGGAAGGATGAGACAGCAACAAGATGAGGAAAGTGGAAGCACTGAATGAAGAAGGAATGGAATGGATCACACAAAATTTTTTCATAGGAGGTGACCCACATCCTAGAGGCCCATGCTGGGAGAGAGGAAGGAGCCTCAATTTTAAATCACTTTTAGAGTGATTGATGACTGTTAGAGGGAGCTGGGCATTTCTGTTAATTAATTGATGTTGTTTGGGAGACTAGCATTTCAGGACTTTTAACACCTAAGAGTGATTCGAAAAGTTGATGGACTTGACCCAGGTAAAAGGGGCAAGGGAAAACCAGCCATACAGAATAAACTAAAGGGCCAGTGGAAGACGAAAATTAAGATGCTTTCTACAAAGACCTACTGTATAGCACAGGGAACTCTGCTCAATGTGGCATCCAGGATGGGAGGGCAGTTTGGGGGAGAATGGATATATGTATGGCTGAGTCCCTTCGCTGAACACCTGAAACTATCATAACATTGTTAATCAGCTATACTCCAATACAAAATAAAAAGTTTTTTAAAAAAAGATGTTTTCTGATTTATACTCTGTAGTAGAGACTTCTGACTCCCTGCTAACATATATTCTGTCCTTTGCAGTTTGAAACAACATCTAGAATACATTTTGTCCAATGAAATGTTAAGATGGGTTGGTGTATTCAAATAGGTGGGCCTTAGGAAGCATTGTTGGGAAGATCCCCTGGAGAAGGAAATGGCAACCCACTCCAGTACTCTTGCCTGGAAAATTCCATGGACTGAGGAGCCTGGTAGGCTACAGTCCATGGGGGCACAGTCAGACACAACTGAGCGACTTCACTACTACTAAGAAGCATTACTATGAACAAAGCTAGTGGAGGTGATGGAATTCCAGGTGAGCTATTTCAAATCCTAAAAGATGATGCTGTGAAAGTGCTGCCTTCAATATGCCAGCAAATTTGGAAAACTCAGCAGTGGCCACAGGACTCGAAAAGGTCAGTTTTCATTCCAATCCCAAAGAAGGGCAATGCCAAAGGATGTTCACACTACTGTACAATTACACTCATTTCACATGCTAACAAGGTTATGCTTAAAACCCTACAAGCTAGGCCTCAGCAGTATGCAAAATGAGAAATTCCATATATACAAGCTGGATTTAGAAAAGGTAGAGGAATCAGAGATCAAATTGCCAACATTTGTTGCATCCTAGAGAAAGCAAGGAAATGGCAAAAAAAAAAAAAAAAAAACAAACATCTATTTCTGCTTCATTGACTATGCAAAAGCCCTTGTGCGAATCATAGCAAACAGTGGAAAGTGCTTAAAGAGATGGGAATACCATATTACCTTACCTGTCTCCTGAGAAACCTGTATGCAGGTCAAGAGGCAACAGTTAAAACTGGACATGGAACAATTGGGAAAGTTGTATGACAAAGCTGTATATTGTCACCCTACTTATTTAACTTCCATGCAGAGTACATCATGCAAAATGCTGGGCTGGATGAATCACAGCCTGGCATCAAGACTGCCAGGAGAAATACCAACAACCTCAGATATGCAGATGAAACTACTATAATGGCAGAAAGTGAAGAGGAACTTAAAGAGCCTCTTGATGAGGGTGAAAGAGGAGACTGAAAAAGCTGACTTAAAACTCAAACTTCAAAAAACTAAGATCAAGGCATCTGGTCCCATCACTTCATGGCAACTAGAAGGGGAAAAAGTGGAAGCAGTGACAGATTTTATTTTCCTGGGCTCCAAAATCACCACAGACGGTGACTGCAGCCAAGAAATTAGATATTTCTTCCTTGGAACGAAAGCTATGCAAACCTAGCTGTGCTGTGCTCTGCTGTGCTTAGTTGCTCAGCCATGTCCAGCTCTTTGTGACCTCATGGAAATCTAGACAGCGTATTAAAAAGCAGAGACATCACTTTGCCAACAAAGGTCCATATAGTCAAAGCTATGGTTTTTCCAGTAGTCATGTACGGATGTGAGAGCATAAAGAAGGACCATAAAGAAGGCTGAGCACCAAAGAATTAATGCTTTAAAATTGTGGTGCTGGGGAAGACTCTTGAGAGTCCTTTGGACTTGCAAGGAGATCCAGCCAGTCTATCCTAAAGGAAATCAGTCCTGAATATTCATTGAAGAACTGATGCTGAAGTTCCAATACTTTGGCTATCTGATGCAAGGAGCTGACTCATTGGAAAAGACCCTGATGCTGGGAAAGATTAAAGGCAAAAGGAGGAGCAGGCGGCAGAGGGTGAGATGGTTAGACAGCATCACAGAGTCAAAGGACGTGAATCTGAGTCAGAGGAGCCTGGTGTGCTGCAGTCCCTAGAGTCACAAAGAGTCAGACACTTAGCGACTGAATAACAACAAGTGAGGTGCCACTTCCAGGACTGGTCTAGTAAATACCTCCCAGAATACCACACACAGGGGAGCTCTCTTTCCTCTTCTGACAGCTGGATGCAGCTGGATCCATGAATGACAAGGAAGATAAAAGCTGTGCCACAAAGCTGAACACCTGTTCAAAACTACTAGGTGAGCAGGAAATAAACTTCTATTTTGTTAAGTCACTATAGTTTAGATTTGCGGTATTAAAGGAATCACAATTCTTTAAAACTAGAAAGGAAAAAAAAAAAAAACCTAAGTGGAAATTATTTATTGCCAGGCAAGGGAGACTTGCAAGGAGACAGATAATGTCTGTGAACAAAGTAAAAGATGGGGTTTATATAGATTTGGGGGGGAAATGAGGGGTTTAGATTAAATATAAATGATTGGCAATGACTGGCTCAAACTGAAGTGGGGTCAGTCACTGATGAGGTGGATTTCAAGAGCAGACCTATTGTAACAAGTTTGGTGTCCATGGGTGAGTCAGCCCAAGATTGATAATGAAAAGTCTTACCTTTTCCTGTTTCAATTCCTGAGGGCATGAGTAAGTTTCTTCAGGCAAGAGTGGAATTTTTTTTTCTTTTTTAAAAACATTTTATTGGCATATGGTTGATTTATAATGTTGTGTTGGTTTCAGGTGTACAAAAGCGAATCAGTTATACATACACATATAGTCACTCTTTTTAAGAGTCTTTTCCCAAATAAGCCATTGCAGAGTACTGAGTACTGTTCCTTGTGCTCCTTAATAGCTATCTAGTTTATACATAAGAGTGTGTATATGTCAGTCCCAATCTCCCAGTTTATCCCTCCTCCCACCCTTTCCCCCTGGTAACCATAAGTTTGTTTTCTATGTCTATAACTCTATTTCTGTTTTGTAGATAAGCTCATTTGTACCCATTTTTTAGATTCCACATGTAAGTGATATCAACATATTCATCTTTCTCTGTCTGACTTACTTTACTCAGTATGATGATCTTGAGGTCCATCCATGGTGCTGCAAATTGCATTATTTCATTTTTTTATGGCTGAGTTACATTCCATTGTATATTTGTACCACACTTCTTTATCCATTCCTCTGTTGGTGGACATTTAGGTTGCTTCCATGTCCTGGCTGTTGACAATCGTGCCGCAATGAATACTGGGGTGCATGTATCTTTTTAAATTATGATTTTCTTCAGATATAGGAGTGGGATTTACTGGATCATATGGCAGCTCTGTTTTTAGTTTTTAAATAAACCCTCATACTGTTCTCCATAGTGGATGTACCAATTTACATTCCCACCAAGTGTAGGAGGATTCCCTATTCTTCACACTCTCTCCAGCATTTATTGTTTGTAGATTGATGATGGCCATTCTGATCTGTGTGAAGTGATACCTTACTGTAGTTTTGATTTGCATTTCTCTAATAATTAGTGATGTTGAGTATCTTTTCATGTGTTTTTTAGCCATGTATGTCTTCTTTGGAGAAATATCTGTTTAGATCTTGCACTCATTTTTTGATTGGGTTGTTTGGGGGTTTTGATATTGAGCTGCATGAACTGTTTGTATATTTTGAAGATTAATCCCTTGTTGGTTGCTTCATTTGCAAATATTTTTTCCAATTGTGAAGGTTGTCTTTTGTTTTATGGTTTCCTTTTCTGTGCAAAAGCTTTTAAGTTTAGTTAGTTTCCATTTATTTATTTTTCACCTGTGACCCCATTTATTTATTTTTGTTTTTATTTTCATCACGCTAGGAGGTGGGTTGAAAAAGTTCTTGGTGTGATTTATGTCATAGAGTGTTCTGCTTATGTTTCCCTCTAAGAGTTTTATAGTATCCAGCCTTATATTTAGGTCTTTAATCCATTTTGAGTTTATTTCTGTGTATGGTGTTAGAGAGTATTCTAATTTCATTCGTTTACATGTAGCTGTCCAGTTTTCCCAGTACTGCTTATTGAAGAGACTCTTTTCTCCACCGAACATTCTTACCTCCTTTGTCATAGGTTAGGTGGCCACAGGTGTGTGGGTTTATGTCTGGACTTCCTATCCTGTTTCGTTGATCTATATTTCTGTTTCTGTGCTGGTACCATACTGGTTTTGTTGTATAAAGAGTGGAATTTTCCATTCTCATCTCCCTTTTGGTAGGGAGATTTGTAGTATAAAGAGTGGAATTTTTCTGTAGCTTTGTAGTATAAAGAGTGGAATTTTCCATTCTCCTCTCCCTTTTAGTCCTCACTGACAGATCATGGAAGAGGCTACTATTGTCTAGAACAAGAATGGGCAATTTAAAATTTTAAAAAAAGATACAAACGAACTTATTTAAAAGAGACTCACATACATAGGAAAAACAAGTATAGTTACCAAAAGGGAAAGGGTGAGGGGAGGGATAAGTTGGGAGGTTGGGATTAACATATACACACCACTATGTATAAAATAGATAACTGGGACCTGCCTGATGGTCCAGTGGTTAAGAATCCATTCGCCAATGTACGGGACACGGGTTTGATCCCTGGTCTGGAAAGATCCCATGTGCCTCGGGGCAACTAAGCCTGTGTGCCGCAACTACTGAGTCTACACTGCAACTGCTGAAGCCTGTGCACCCCAGAGCCCATGCTCTACAGTGAGAGGCCACTGCAGTGAGCAGCCCACACTGCAGGTAGAGAGTAGGCCCTGATCACCACAACTAGAGAGAGCCTGTTCACAGCAACAAAGCCCCAACACAGCCAAAAATAAATAAATAAAATTTAAAATAAAATAAATAATATAAATAATATATGATAACATATAATATAAATATAAAATAAATAAAATAAAACCAACAAGGACCTACTGTATAGCACAGGGAACTTAATATTTTGAAATAATCTATAAGAGAAAAGAATCTGAAAAAGAAAAAATATATATATATATAACTGAATTGCTCTGCTGTACACCTGAAACTAACCCAACATTGTATATCAATTAGACTTCAATTTTTAAGAAAGCTATGAAAAAGAATGCTAAAAATATATACACAGATATATCAGGATGTATCTTATCAAAAATTAGAAAAAAAAAGAAAGGGTAATTTTTTATTTTCTCTCGAAGGGCCAGAAGGTAAATATTGTAGGCTTTGTGACCCATACTATCTCTGTTGCAGATACTCAGCTTTGCTGTTGTAGTACAGAAGCATCATGAATATATAAACAAGTAAGTGTTCAATAAAACTTTATTTTAAGAAATAGATGGTTGGCCATGTTTGCTCCACAGGCTACGGTTTGCTGAGCCCTGGTCTAGAATTCTAGGTCTAGTTCATCTAAATTGGATGGATTCTTAGGTTCATTCTTAGACATGGTTATGGTTTTCCCTGCCAGGTGAAATGGCGGTTGTGCTGGTCATCATGTGTTTTTGATTCAGGCTCATCTCTTGCACCAACTCATGAGGCAGCCACTACACAGTAGAGTTTAATTCCAACACCAACTAGAGAGTATACGACTGCAACATCAATAAACATACAACTAGCAGAATAAAGAGGGACTGGAAAGTTCACCAAAGTCATGATCCAGAGAAAAACCTGTCTGAGAGATCTTTGGGAATACAAGCTGCTTAGAAGCAAATAGAGCTGAAATTTCTGGGGGAACTATTTTGCCCCAAACCCCCACAAGCCTGGCCTGCATAAATGAGTAAAACCATAAAACAGCGCTTGGATCTCCAACCATCCGGAAGCAGGTTGTCAAGGCCGTACAGTCCTCAAGGAAGGCATGCTCCCAATTCACAGAGCTAGGGAGAAAAGTGGCTGAGCAAGGACTTGCCAGAGGGCAGAAGCAGGGCATACGGAGAACAACAACAAGAGCAAAACCGGCTCTAATCTGAGAACTTCCTTCGCTGCCAGGATAGAGTATCTTTTTATAACGCCCTTTAACATTGTTTTAATTGATGTATAACTGACCAACATTCTGTTATTAACAGTTTCAGGTGCACAGGATGGTGATTTGATATTTCTGTTACGAAACGATCACCACAGGGCTAGTCACCATCTGTCACCATACAAAGATACTACATAATTATTGACTATAATCCCTATATGGTTCATTTTATCCCTGTGGCTCATTTATTTTGTAACTGAAAGACTGCACCTCTTAAAAAAAACCACCTTACCTCTTAATCTTCCCATCCATTTCACTTACCCACACTCCTTCACCACCTCCCCCCACCCCCACAACCACCTGTTTGCTCTCTCTGAGCCTGTTTCTGTTTTGTTGTTTGTTCATTTGTTGTGTTTTTTAGATTCCACCTGTGACATAATAACCGTATTTATTTTTCTCTGACTTATTTCATTTAGCACTATATCCTCTAAGCCCATTTATGCTATTACAAATGGAAAGCTTTCATTGTTTTTAGGCTGATATTACATTGCATATGTCAGGATATACGTATGTGTTATATGTATGTTATATATATGTTTTATATAGAACTTCTTCATCCACTCATCTATTAATGGACACTTAGGTTGCTTTTGTAAATTGGCTATTGTAAATAAGGTTGCAAAAACATAGGAATGCATTTTTTTAAGGTTCTTAAAATAACATTTTTTAAAGTTAACATGAGCATAATAGGAAACCAAAAAACACAAGAAGCAGAAAACAAAGTCACTCATAACCACAGTTTACCATTTGATGTGTCCTTCTGGTCCACTAAAGAGTGGACCTTTTCCAACAAAACGTTTCACTTATTTATTACTGAGCCAGATGGACCACTCGGAGAAGGCGATGGCACCCCACTCCAGTACTCTTGCCTGAAAAATCCCATGGACGGAGGAGCCTGGTAAGCTGCAGACCATGGGGTCGCTAAGAGTCGGACACGACTGAGCGACTTCACTTTCACTTTTCACTTTCATGCATTGGAGAAGGAAATGGCAACCCACTCCAGTGTTCTTGCCTGGAGAATCCCAGGGACGGTGGAGCCTGGTGGGCTGCCGTCTATGGGGTCACACAGAGTTGGACACGACTGAAGCGACTTAGCAGCAGCAGATGGACCACTAGTGAGGAAACACCAAGAGTCAAATATTCCATTTCTCCCTTAAAATACTCATGAGGTGTTCAGACAGTAGGTCATTAGGAGGTGTAGAAACGACCCAGAAGGAGATAAAGATCACCTGTAATAGGACCACACAGAGATAACTATTGTTAAGACGTTGGTATATAGTCTTCCAGGTTTTTTTTAACTTTACTTATTCATTCATTTATTTATTTCTGGCTGTGCTGGGTCTTCACTGCTGTGCCCAGGCTTTCTCTTCTTTCAGTGAGAGGGGGCTGCTCTCTGGTTGTGGTGCATGGGCTTCTCATGGTGGCAGCTTCTCGTTGCAGAGCACAGGCTTTAGGGCACACTTCAGCAGTTGCAGCACCTGGGCTCAGGAGTTGCGGCTCCCAGGTTCTAGAGCACAGGCGGGCTCAGGAGTTGTGGCACAGGGACTTTGTTGCTCCACCACGTGTGATCTTCCCGGACCAGCGATCGAACCCATGTTCCCCGGGCTGGGAGGCAGATTCCTAACCACTGGACCACCAGTGATGTCCCAGTCTTCCAGTTTCGTTAATGTACATACACACATATAGGGGTGTGTGTGTGTGTATGCATATCTGTGTATACACACATATTTTTAAAGTCTTATAAAATGGATTCATAATATATATATTGTTTTATAAAAATTTTAACTTAAAATGTATCCTACATAGACTTTCAGCAGGTTAAGTAGCACTTCATATGCAAGGCTTCTTACAGACTCAGTCTGATTCTTCTCCAATGTCTTCTCTTGGAGTTGTACCAATTTTATTGCCAGTTTTCATTTGAATCCATTGGGAAATGGGACAATGCTGCTTTTGTTCCTTGGCCAGGAATCACTTGATCCTGAAAGTCTTGTGAGAAGACATTGCAAGCAGCAAATTCCTGTAATTTCTGCTCTTAAATGATGTAGGAAGTATTATTGTTGATTCCACTGCCTCAGGCTTTCAAACAGAAGAGTAAATTACAAACAGATAAAACTCAACCAAATGATGTGAAAAATAGACCCTGTACTACCTGTGAAAAGGTGCAGCAGGTACCACTCTGGAGCCATTTCTCTGGCCAGGAGACAGTCAGGATCCCTCAAGGAGTGAGCTGGGAGTTTCTTATAGTGTAGCCCAGTCTCTGGGAATGGAAGGTCACTGGGGATATCCTTTGCAGAGAGAAGAGAGTCCCTGGCAGTGCAACCCCAGACCTTATCTTTTTGAATTTTTTCTTCAGAAAAATATTCAGAAGTAGAACTGCTAGATCGTATGGTAGGTTTCTTTTTAGTTTTTTGAGGATCCTCCATACTGTTTTCCATAGTGGTTGCACCAATTTACATTCTCACCGACAGCGCAGAAGGGTTCTCTTTTCTCCACATCCTTGTTAACATTTGTTATTTGTTGTCTTTTTGATAACACCTATTCTGACAGGTATGAGGTGATACCTCATTGTGGGTTTCTTTTTTTTAACTTTTAAACTCATTGTGGTTTTGATTTGCATTTCCCTAATGATTAGCAATGTTGAGCATCTTTTCATGTGCCCTTGGCCATCTGTATGTCTCTTTCAGAAAAATGTCTATTCAGATCCTCTGCCCAAGAATATCTTCATAATGTATATGTCAGAATTCTGTGATAGCTTTGGACATGACTGCTTTGTTTCCCATTCTCCCTTTTCCAAATAGGGACTTTTTTTTTTTTTTTTTCAAAATAGGGACTTTTATTGCTGTTTTTCTGTCTTATCATTGGGTACTAGGTGGAGTAGTAATGAAGTATTGATAGCAACAACTTGACTTCTAGCTCATAGATTGCTAGACCATGAGGAAATTCATCCAAGCTAATTAGAAAAGACTGAAATCATGATTTTGATATGAAATTCAATAATTGAATGAGACTTCACCCTTGGGGAGGAGGTGACCAGAGAGGTTGACTGTGACAGAGGCCTTGTCTGTCTAGCAAAATCTATTAATCTCTGGAACTATTAGACTAGTCTCCCATATTCCCATTCAATTTGAGTATAGCCACATGACAACATTTTCTCCAGTGTGGGTGGAAGCAGTGTGTACCACTTTCTGACCCAGGTGGTGGCAAACCAGATGAACAGAGCCAAGGCCTGTGAATGACAGTAATGTAGGAGCGCTTCCTCCCTGACCTAAATATCTGTCCAGAACTATTAGGTAAGCAAGAAAAAAATTACTTTGCTGAGTTGTGTTTTGGGTCTATTTGCTGCAGTTGTTCAGCCTGCATTAACTGATATACACCCCATGAGTCATGCTTGTTCAACATAATGATTATATATGCACATCCTGTTTGAACGTGATTATTAATGGTAACATACAAACATCCTGTAAAGAGCCTTGCTTTTTTCATTTAATGTCTTGGAAAGCGATCCACATTAGTACATTACAAACTTCATTTTTATCTTCTTTCCACTTTGCTTTTTGATAGCTTAAGTACCATGTTAGTTAGCCAGTTCCCTACACATGAACCATTTAGGCTGTTTCTAACCTTTAGCTAGTATCCTATGTTGCAGTTCTTTCAGCTTGTACTCTGCAAATGTAAGGCACAGGTCAGCTTCAGGTCCACCAGTATCTGGCTTTACTCTCTGAATTAGGACTTTACTTAGCTTCTTTTAGCCAAATTACAAAGCTAATATTTGACCATATTGATTCTCTGCGGCCTACTATTGTAAAACTCAAATGGTTACAAATTCAAACATTTACATTGATGAGAGGAATATAGCACGGAGGTCAGCAGCATGAATTATAGTCAGAGACTCTGCGCTCAAAGCCCAGTTCTGCTACATGTAACGTGTATTTGACCTCCGGCAAGTTGTTTAACTCCTATATGCATTAGTTTTCTCAAACAGTAAAATGCAGGTTGGGGCCTCCCTGGTGGCTTAGAGGTAAAGAATCTGCCTGCCAATGCAGGAGACACAGGAGCCATAGGTTGGATCTCTGGGTGTGGAAGAACCCTGGAGAAGAAATTGGCAATCCACTCCAGTATTCTTGCCTGGAAAATCCCATGGACAGAGAGCCTGGGCAGTCTACAGCCTATGAAGTCGCAAAAAGTCAGACACAACTGAGTGGGCACAAAATGAAGGTTACTGTGAGGATTAAATGATAATGTAAGTAAAGTGCTTAGCACATAGTAACCATCAGTTAATAAGCAGTGTAAAGTTTTCCATAATATATAATTTTGTCTAATTACCAAAGAAAACAAAAATTAAACTTGAGTCTAAGGTTAGCACATGTATCATAACTATCTTTATTATTAAGATGGGAAATTATTTTTCAAAAGATTAAATCACTTTTTCTTTTCCAAGATGATTTTATTTTACCCACTTTCCTGTGACTTCCTACTTTCTAAATTCTACCACTGATGACTTCCTATGTCAGCAGAAATGTACTGACTTCATTCTTTTTAAAGACTACAATTTTGTGGGGTAGTGATTCAGTTTTATTGGAGAGAGCCCTCAAATCTTGTGACTATTCATTTGAATTTTGTATCAACTATTAGCGTTAGATTGTATTGGGTTCAGGCTGATCCTATGTATTTTTTGTTTGTTTGTTTGTTTTTTCAGACTGATCCTATATTATAGGTTCCGGAAATTTAGTCATTGTAGATGCCAAAATTAATGTTAAAGCAAACAACACAAAGGGTTCATCGAGTTGGGGAGTGAGAGGGAGGGAGTTGCAGAAAATGTACACAAATGTAAATGCCATTCTCCAAGTACTTGAATTCCAGAAGTGAAACTGGAGGGTTCAACTGTCCATATTAGGAAATGACTCGTTGCTTGATGACCAGTGTTAAGCCAAGTATTTTGCCCTATTTTTTTGTGAGGGTGGCGGGGAGCATGAAAGGGGATTGGTCAGGAGAACACTACTGATAAATCAGTTAGCTTTACAACCACTCTTTTCTCTTCTAACATAATCTTAGTACAGTTATAAGCATTATAAAATCAAACTTTCACTTTAATTGGAGAGACTGAAAACCAAGCTCAGTTTTTCAAGATGAAGTTTCTGAAACAGATTCCCAAATGGGGTTATCATTCCCTGAAATTGCATCCGAGCTAAGAACCTGTGTTAAGATTGGCTTGAATCCATCAAAACATTCAACACATGCTCTTGTCATAAAGTAGCAAATGAAGGCTTGGAGAACAGACAATCTTTTCAACTTCTCTAGCTCTGAATATATTCCACATTAATAAAACATCAGGAACTCCTAATGCCTATTAAACTATACTTGGTTTCCTTTAGCTCAGATTCTGGATTAACTAGCCTTAAGCTCACAACAGGAAGGAACATAGCTGTGCTGTGTGGGAACAATAAAGACATGATGAGCCCAATGCCTAAGCATTACAAAATCAAGCGCTCCCCACCCTATATTTGGGAAACTTAACTTCTTCCCCACTGTTTCTCCAAACATGAGCTCATGTTTCTAAAATCCTTGCCTGGTCTCTTCCATAACATCTCTATAGTTGTCTGGATTTTTTTTTTTTTTAAACACAGAAAGGGCAAGAGTCCTGGCCATCTTGATAATGAAAAGTGAAAGTGAAAGTTGCTCAATCATGTCCAACTCTTTGCAACCCCATGTTCTTCTATACAGTCTGTGGAATTCTCCAGGCCAGAATACTGGAGTGGGTAGCCTTTCCCTTCTCCAGGGGATCTTCCCAACCCAGGGATCAAAGCCAGGTCTCCAACATTGCAGGCAGATTCTTTACCAGTTGAGCCACAAGGGACTCTTCCTGACCCAGGAATCAAATTGGGGTCTCCTGCATCGCAGGAGATTCTTTACCAACTGAGCTATCAGGGAAGCCCAATCTTGACAACAGAAAATGTATATTACTATTTTTAAGAACTCAACATTCAATGCTGGTGCTTGGGAATAAAGATATTTGATGGGTTAAAGCCCCTGACCATATGTAGGTGTCTGTGGACACATTTATAGGAACTGGTTGGCGCCACTATTCTCCCAGTCAACCAAGCTCACTGCCAGGCTGACTTCAACTTGGGCACCCTATCCTATCAGTCTTGTCAGCACTTGATAGTATCTGGTTTATAACAGCTCTGTTGGATGGGAGGCCAGGTAGCTCCCAAAGAGCCCCGACCAAAGACACAGACCTGAGACCAGAGGTTTTGTTCTAGGACAGATAGCTTGAACTGCCTCCTATTCCCATTTGCTCTGGAAGCCTATGGGACTACTGAGTGCTGGAAATCTGGGTGGAGCTTTGCAAAAATAGCTTTCAATTCTGTGTCAAAAAGAGTGAAATGAACCAATGTTTGCAAAGATGAATCACTTGCCTTAGGGGTCTGACCTCTTCCAGGTCAGGGAAAGAACAATATAATCTAGTTCATCAAAATGCTGGAAAATCCCAGTTGAAGGATTGGAAAGGACCTCTGTGGTGACAGCAGGTTAAAAGGGAATGGGCTTCCTGCAGGAGAAGGCTGGCTGCTCACCACCGGCCGGCCTTATTATTTCGGGCCTCAATAACTAGGTGCTGGCAGTTTCCCAGGGTTGACTGGCTTGTGAAGGCTGAAAAACATAACTCAGACATCAGGCACCAAATACTATCTGATTTGAAAGATGAACAACAGGGACTTCCCTGGCAATCCAATAGTTAAAGACTCCATGCTTCCACTTGCAGGGGGCACGGCTTCAATCCCTGGTCAGGGAACTGAGACTGCACATGCTGTAAGGTCAAAAAATAAATTAAAAAAATTTTTTAAGAAAATAAACAAAAAATGAACAATAACAAAAATACAAACAGTTTTGTGAAAGAAAGGACCCAGGAGTCAGCCTGGTGGGCATATGTTTCCCTGTAGGAAAACACATTGAAGTCAAATCAGGATACAGATAACTTTACTGGTACATACACCACCACAAAAGCAAGGTCTCCTCAGGATGTGTGAACAGGATACACCTCCTTTCAGGCTTGTCACATTCTTTCTTTACACACAGTTATACACATGTGCTAATAGAGGCTCCTGAGGCTATACCTTGATCTCAGAGCAAGAAGAGCCTTAATCATCTGTCACATTTAAATTTTATATTATAGTAAAAGGACAGTCCCCTTCTGCCTTACCTGAAAAGCCTCTTGTGGGGCCAATGCAGGTGGAAAATGTAATCACGGTTAATTTCAATGAGAAAACATTTTTTATGTTCCCAAGTCCCCAGATTGACACTTATTCATGTGAAAATACCAAATCTCTTTAAGATGGACACAAATTACATCAGTAATTCACATTGGTTATTATAAACTCATAAAAGCATTTTCCCTTTTAATTGTAACTAATTACATTATTTTTCTATAATGTGGCCATTTAACATATTTCTCAGCTTGTTTCTTAGCTTTTATGCCCTGTACTATTTAAGAATAAATTAATAACAAAACATACATATGAATAGTACCTAATATTTATACAAGTCAACCTTTATTTTTTTTAAATAATAAAATCAGTGAAAACCATGCAAATAATATCACCTATATTGAACAGCTGAAATAACAGACATGATGTAAGATACATTCCTGCTGTATTTAAGCAAAATGTGATGGGAGAACTTTAATTAACATAGGCCAGCTATGTGAAGATGATATACGGAGACTTTCTTCTTCAGCTCTAAGAATTCCACCAACCAAATCTAGCCGGACAGATGCAAAGAAATGCCCTGAGTTTCAATTACTTTTACTGCAAAACAAACTGCCCCAAAACTTACTGGTTTAACTTTAAAACAATAAACCTAATTTTTCACTGGTTTATGGGTTTGTCGATGGACTTCTGGTCTTGGCTAGCATAGCTTTGCCTAGATGGTCTGCAACGGCCTGGCTCACACATCTGATGGCTGGCAGGCTAGTTTGTCTAAGGGGCCACACTCACATGTCTGGCAGTTGCTTAGACGGCAGTTGCTTAGACGTCAGTTGGGGTGACAACTACATGTCTTTCATCATTTATCAGGTTAGCTAGAGTTTTCCACAAGGTGGTGAAAGAGTTCTCAGCAGCAAGAGAGAGCAAGCCATAATTGTAAGCACCTTTTAAGATTTTTATGGACTTCCCTGGTGGTCCAGTGATTAAGAATCTACCTGCCGATGCAGGAGACATAGGTGGGTGGGTGGGGTTCGATCCCTGGCCTGGAAGGATCTCATATGCCAAGGAGTAACTAAGCCTGCGTGCCACAACTACCGAGCCCACGTTCTAGAGCCTGTGCTCCCAAACAAGGGAAGCCACCGCAATGAGAAGCCCATGTACCACGATGAAGAGTAGCCCCCACTTGCTGTGACTGGAGAAAGTCCGCACATAGCAACAAAGACCCAGTGCACCAAAAGTAAATAAAGTTTAAAAAAAAATTTTAATACTTCTAGAATCAGATTTGCTAATATCCCATGGAAACAAAGCAAATCAAATGACCAAGCTGAGATTCAGAAAATGGAGAAACAGACTCCACCTCTCAATAGGAGAAGCTGAAAAATCCTATGGTTATTCTGTTCAATCTACCACATCTTGGATGCCAAAGTAGAGAGATTAAATGATATTTCTGGTAACCAGAATGGGTGATTATCTCCAGAGTTTAAACACATGATTATGGGGGGTGAGGGGTGGGGTGTGGGGCAGAGAGTGTGTGTGTTATTTCAACTACTACTGAGTTTATCTAGGAAGGCTGCCCCCTCTTGGGTCCTCTACTCTACCTGAGGCAGAGTTAAAACCAAAGAGGTAGGCAGAGGCTAGGGTTCTGCCGGCTACATGAAGGAATTTAGGTCTCAATCCCAAGAGTAATGGGAAGCCGTAGAGCATTTTAAAGAGAGAGAGAGATAAGATCGCTTGGGCTGCAATGAGGACAGTAATTCTAGAAGCTTTGCCAGGAAGGGGAATCTTGAGATAAGGCCTTAGTCACAGAAAATAGGGTCAAGGGAAAGGGTGTTTTGTTTTTGTTTTTTTCAAAGCAAAAGATGGTTGAAACTAGAGCTTGTTTGAATGCAGATGGAAGGATCCAACATTGCAAAAGGTTAAAGGGAGAACCCTGAGAATTAGGAAGGGAAACTTGAGCTCGCAAGGTAAGTCTGGTTTAAAAACTTATCATACAATATGGGGCTTCCCAGGTGGCGCAGTGGTAAAGAATCCGCCTGCCCATGCAGGAGACACAGGAGATGCAGGTTCAATCCCTGGGTCAGGATGATCCCCTGGCATAGGAAATGGCCACCCACTCCAGTATTCTTGCCTGGAAAATTCCATGGACAGAGGAGCCTGGTGGGCCACAGGGCTGCAAAGAGTTGGACACGACTGAGCATGCACAGCACGCATATTCTGAGCACAGTAAAAAAATAAAACATGATCATACAATAAAACTGACTGTATTTTTGTTATACAGTTCTATGGATTTTAACACATGTATAGACTCGCGTAATTACCACCACAATCAGAATACAGAAGAGTTCCATCACACCCAAATCCTTCTTTTTGCCATCCCTTTATAGTCGCTCTTCCATTCCTAAATCCGGGAGCCACTGACTTATTCTCTGTCACTATATTTTTTAATATTTTCAAGATGTTCATTCTGAGACTAGCTTCTTTCACTCAGCATAATGCCTTTATTGTTATGTTGTTGTAACACCAAGATGTTGGGTATATCAATACCTAATTCCTTTTTTTAAAAAAAATTCTTCATTTCTTTTTATTGTTGAGTAGCATTCCATCGGGGTCAGCTTCGGACAAAATTTCTTGGTTAGTAATGATATCACTATTCTACCAGTTACTTGGGACAAAAACCTTGACATTATCCTTTACTCTCTTCCCTAACCTATACATAATCCATTAGTAAGTCCTGTGGCTTTATTTTCAAAATGCACCTGAAATTTGCCCCGTTCTTACCACCTCCACTGCTGCCATCATCTTCTGCCAGAACTAGCACTTCCACTCTTACTTCTCTACCCTCATTGTCTGTTCTCCACATAATAGCTAGAATGAAACTTTAAGACACTTAAATGTGATCAAACAACTCTTCAGTGGTTTTAGTGGTAACAATCCAAAGTTGTCACCATGGCCTACAAAGTCCCACATGATTGGACCCCAGGCTACCTCTCTGATCTCATCTCCTACCACTCTCCCCACACTGACTCTGTATCAGCTAGAGCAATCTCCTTGCTATTTCTATAGCATGTCAAGCACTCTCCTGCCTCAGAGCATTTAAATTTGCTTCTCCTGTCTAGAACTTGCTTTCCCTAGATATCCACATGGCACAGCCCCATCAGATCAATTCCATTTTCTGCTTAAGTGTCCCTTATCAATGAATCTTTCTCTAACATCTAAAATAGTAGCCACCTGAGACCACTGTTTAACCCTTACCTTGCTTTGTTCTTCTTAGAATATATACATACACACATATATATTTGTTTTTCTGTCTCCTCACACTAGAAACATCCTTGAAAATTTTTGTTCATTGCTCAACAAGCACTTAGATGATGTCTCATCTGGCATATAGTTGTTCAGTGAATATTTTTGATTGAGTAACTTACAGGAGGCAAGGACAGGATGGAAACACATGTAGATTTCTAGATTTGAGGGCATTCTACATTTTCTATTACTTAGTAGGATAATCAGGGAAGCAGTACAGGAAGCATAGGATTAGAGATTTGGAGACAGTGGAGAGCAAGTTAACTAGAAAAATATGATGAAATTTCCAGACACTGTTCAGAGCTCATTTAAGGTTGAAATTATTGTATTTACGGATGCCAATCTGCTCAGCAGGACAATTTACTGTGACAAGATACAGGCATACAGAAGCATGTTAACCCATCAACGGTGGAGGACTTATTTGGGGAAAAGAGGAGTGTTGGGGCAGGTTTAAGAGTAAGAAGGGGACTGTAATGGTATAACATTGAATTTAAGATGGATAAGGAGGGAACTGAAAAGTGGGAATTAAGTCGAAGCTTTCATCAGATTAGAGGTTCTGATAAAGCGAAAAAGACAGTTATGGTGACATTCTTGAGCAGTCAAGCTCAAGTTTATCAGGCTGTGGTTGGATAGAGGGATGTTCGAATTACTGATTCCTAACAGGACGGAGTTTCTCGTGACAAGATCCAGGTTTGGGGCTGGGATTGGGAGGCTGAGATAAGGGATGAAGCCTGCAAGTTAAATGAATTGTCAGTGATTCTGAATTTATCAAGATGGTAGATGGTTACAAGGTGCTGGATGCAGATATTAACAGATCGTGTTCACAGAGGTGGTTAAATGGGTGCCAAAGTCTTACGAGTAAGCGTCACAGAAGCAAGGGTTTTTACAGGAGGTGACAGTATTTGGCACATTGGCCCCACTTCTGGAACCTGGGAAGTGAGAATACTAACCCATGTTAGAGAGTTCCAGGGGATGCTGAATCCTCAGAGGACACAGAAAAGCTAATCTGGAAGCGGGAATCTCAGAGGAAAACCGGTTTGTAGGCAGGAGGCTGGGGAGAGGACCGCAGCAGCAGAAAACCCTGACACTTCTTGTCCTTTATTTACCTTCCTCTCTACCTACCGCTGGCCCGCGTTACACCAGCCCTCACAGAGAATACTCGCAGAAAAGGGAGCAAGCGGACCAGCTTTTTTCAACTCCCCGCGGAAGTACTCTTACCGGAACTCCTCCGTTTTTGCGCTTTCCCATTGGCGGAAGCTTCCGCCAGCTCCCAGTAGCTTCCGCCCACGACTAGGTTGGGCGGAGCTTTCCCTGGAAGTCACTTCCGCTAAACCCCGCCCCTCGTTCCCCTTTTGGCCACTTCCGGCATCAGGCCACGCCCACTCGTTGTGGCCCCGCCCCCTTCCCGCCCCGGGCCGGCAACTCGGCCCCGCGGCGCCGCTTCCGGTGCGGGCCCCGCCCCGGCTGTGGCCCCCGGCTGCGGAGAACTCTGAAACGCAGCTGCCGCGCCGGGGCCTGAGTGACCGCCTCCTGCGCCGCTGGCGGACCCGGAGCGCCCCGCACAGGTAAGCCGCGCGGGGTCCGTCTCTCTCAGCCTGGGCAGGAGCGGGTGCTGTGGCAGGTGGAGGGAACGGAGGAGTAGAAGGGAAGGCAGGTGTGTAGCGGCAGACGTGAAGGCGCGGGCCGGCGGAGCACTGGGGGCCGCGGAGGAAAAGTGAGAGCGCTGGGAGGAGCCCAGAAGCGCCCTCGCCCATTAGGGTGATTTGAGATAAAGGGATGGGAAGAGTGAGGGGCCCCTGGAAACGGAGAGAGCAAAGATAAGGTGGCGTTGGGACGATCTAAGAAGAGCCAGCGGATTGGCTTGGGGGTGGAGGGGGGCTTGGTAGAGGTAAAAGGGATAGAGTTGGGTTGGGGGGATGTAAAGAATGGCGGGGTGATGGATGTATGGAGTAAAAGGGGGCTGGCAGAGGGATCTGAACGAAGGTAGAAGGAATGGTGGGCGAGGCGGGCTTCAAAGCTGCAAGGAGTCCGTTGCGCCCGTCTTGCAGGTCCGGGAACTTTAGGGGAAATGGGGGAGGGGGCCGTGTGAAGGGATGGAGTGGTTTAGATTTTTGAGACCTAAGTTTTCTAAAAGTAGGCAGGTGGTATTGTCTGGATCTACTAGCTGCTTAGGGTCGGGGGGAAGATGGGCTCTTTGGGGGAGGGTGTACGCATCGAGTTGTAGAACTGAGTCATCTCAGTCTTCCTAAAGAGGCTGTGAGATACCCCCCCACCCCTCCCCGCTGGGGACAGCATACAGAGAAGATGGTGCCACAAGAGGAGAAACAGTTGTTCGATGACTGGCAGAACTTGTTTGAAAAATTATCCCGCTTGTGATCGATTGATGTTATAATGTTATAAGGAGAATGAAAATGACCACCGAATTCTTTACTTTTCCTTATTCTTTTGTTTACTTTTCTTTGATGCAGATTGTTTTTATCTTAAATGAACACTTTTGGCAACTGGATTTAACGTGGGTGTAAATCTTTTCATGCTTTGTTACGCTATAAAAAGGGCTATAGCAGAATGAAAGTATTGCTGCAGGCATAACTCACACTTTCTAAAGTGCGAAGAGAGGAAGTAGAGGCAGTAAGAGGCAAATTGGAATTTGAATTTTTCACAGAATGCAAAAGACGAACGACGTGCTTCTAAGATTAAACAGAAAATGAAAATTTAAAAAAAATTTTTTTTTTTTGCCTAGCTTTAAAAGTTGTACCTTTTCGATCTGTTAAAAAAAAATACATAAATCCAAGCAGTTGATTTTGCTAGGGGTGTGATTACTTCCCCGTGAGTTTTTGAAGATGCTAAGACATTTAGGTTTCTTTCTTTCGTTAAGTCTTTCTGCCCAATCCTTCAACGGTGGAACAGGACATTTATCAAAGGTATCAAGTCCCAACCTGTGCACCGCTGCTGCTGCTCTTATGTGCTGATAGTACTGCACGCCATGTTGCAAGTGCCGCTCACCTAAAATTTGCCCATGCATAGTAATCCATTCAGTTGCGGAGACTTGCTGAGGAAACATAACTCAAATGAGGTTTGCTGGGGGTGGTGGCCTGAAAAGGAGGAAGGGAAGAGGGGGGCTGGTTAGAGGAGGAGAGGGTGTGAAAGGGGTGTGTGTTTGGAGACTGATTGGTAAGAATGCTGATAAACCTGCCCCCAGAATACTTTTGGCCTGAAAGCCTTTCCTTTTTGTATTTGTCGTAGAATGTCATAGAAGTGAATCAGAAAGAAAGGGGATGTGAAGAGATTTACTAGACTGTTTTTAAAAAAGAAGCTTTAAAAAAAAAATTAAAAAATTTTAAAAGGAGCTTTGACTTGTTTAGATGATATTGATACCTGTTTCCAATTAATTAAAGCTTAAAAATCTCCAGAGGAATCCCCCCTCCCCCGTTTGTTTTTGAGTTGATGATTGCAATTTGAGAACTCTTGCCTCCTTTCGTGTTTCATTCTCTCATGTGGTTGAAATTGGATTCTTTTTGAGGCTATAATGTCCAGTTAGCATTGGCTCGGCCCACTCAAAAAGCAGGCTGGCCATTTATTCTGGGAAATTTTAAAAGTTTAAACCCAAGGGGAGTTTGCTAGGTTCTGCTCTTCTGTGAGAAAAATCTTTGTGTCTGCCTGGTAACTCTGTCTTGCTTTGATGGTAATATCTTTCTCTGATGGCCCTGGGAACATAAGCAATAGTCTCTTTCTTGTAGGCAGGCCTTTCTTTCCCTTTTTTATTGTGGTTTTCCTACTCACAACCTCTGTACAGTGCAAACCCAGTTGCTTTTTCAGTAATAAACAGATTAGTGTTTGATAATGTTGAGGAAGAGAGATCAGAACACAGATGTTTGCAGACTTCATGTCATCTAGGTTTACTTTGTTTTAAACCCACCAGTTGTCCAGCACTACTGAGATTCATCCCATATTTCTCCTCTTAAATCCTGTTCCTCTTCCTTACACTTTTTCTTACCCACCTACCACCCCGCCCCAAACTCCCACCACTCAGGTTTACTGGCACATGTTTAATGTTCAGAATTCATGCCCTTTACTGGAGCAAACAAGATGTCTTTTTTTCCCTAAATTATTTGTGTATGTATTTTTGGCTGTGCTGGGTCATCGCTGCTACACTTTCTCTAGTTGCGGTGTGCGGGCCTCTCTTTATGGTGGCTTCTCTTGTTGCAGAGCACTGGCTTCAGGGCACACGAGCTTCGGTAGTTGCGGCACGTGGGCTCAGTAGCTGTGGCTCCTGGGTTCTAGAGCCACAGGCTCAGTCGTTGTGGTGCACAGGCTTAGTTTCTCTGGGGCATGTGGGATCTTCCCAGACCAGGGATTGAACCCAGGTCCCCTGCCTTGGCCGGCAGATTCTTTACCACTGAGCCACCAGGGAAGCCCAGAAAACCTTTTTATACCTGTTTTACATCTTTTTTTTCCCCTTTCTTTCTCCTGTGTGGTTTCTATTAATCACATAAAGGTTTAGACCCCGTGTGCCTGTCGGGCTGTGCCCAGGTTCGGAGCCATGCCAGTTTGTGGGTGAAACTCAAGGCAGTGATGGAGCCACTGCACCCTCAGCAGAAGCAGCCGCCGCCGCCACAGCCACCCCACCTGGCTCCTCTGCAGATGGATGCCAGAGAGAAGCAGGGGCAGCAGATGAGAGAAACCCCGTTCTTGTACACCCAGAAGCTGGTCACACAGCAGACTCACCTTTCTGCCACACCTGGGAGGCCTTCTGGCAGCCCTGCCCTGGGTCCCTCAGCCAGAGTTCCACCGGCCACTGCAGGGGCCCGAGTTTTTGAACGGAGCAAGGTGAACTCAGAGCCTGAGGAAGAGGAAGGAGGTTTGGAAGGTGAGGATGGGGATGATGAAGTTGCAGAGGTGCCTGAGAAACAGACCCAGGCTGCTTCAAAATATTTTCATGTGCAGAAGGTGGCTCGCCAAGACCCCAGAGCAGCTCCCTTACCTGGTCTGCTCCCAGCACCAGGGCTCGCACCCCATGGACAGCAAGCTAAAGAAGACCATACCAAAGATGCTTCGAAAACCTCCGCTTCAGTCTCTGCGGCAGGGCAGCCGGGCTGGAACCTGGATGAGCAGCTCAAGCAGGTCAGTCTTTCCTCTTGGGGGTTTTATTTGTTCCTCTGAAAGGCTAGCCAGGGAGGGGTACTGGACTGCCAGGGTGTGTGCCAGTCTGTGTCTTCTCAGCCTCCTTCAGTGACCAGCAGCCTAGACAGGGGCAGACCTTGAGTTTTTCCCTCATAGTTGTTTTCTTGATTAGAGCAGTGAAATGTATAAGTTACTCCTAAAATAGATAGTTCCAAGTTTATTGGGAAAGATTGTCAATACAGTCTTTTGGGGGAAGGAGGGTTGAGGAAGAATGAAGTTGCAACAGTGTTATGAGGGATATCTAAAAATGAGATGTATGACTCCAATTTCAGATTTTCTAGTAGTAGTATGATAAGAGAACTGTCTTGCCTAAGATAGTGTCTTAGCCCCAGGCTAACCCAGGATCAAGCTTTTTAAGGGCAATTTTGTTGTTCTGCTGCTAAATGTGGCTGATGGGAAGCTGTTGTATATTTCCAGCAGAGAGCCTTATAGACATGATTTCATCTCACCCTTCTTAAACCTTCTCTGAAACATGGAAGGGTAGACCTCACAATTTTCTTTTTATTTTGCTGTGCTGCTCGGCTTGCAGGATCTTAGTTCCCCAACCAGGGATTGAACTCAGACCAGGCACTGAAAGCACTGAGTCCTAAGCACTGGACCACCAGGGAGGCTCTCACAATTCTCTTTTAGCCAAGGCAAGCTTCAGTGATTCCTACACAAGGCAGAGCTTGAGAGTCATCTAGGGAGAGCTCCAGAATAGTTTTAAAAAATACAGACTCCAGGGTCCTAATGAATTAATTCAGGAGGTGGAGCCTAAGGACTCTGTGCTTTCTTCACCTTCTGCTGCTGCTTGTCTTTCTGACTTGCCATGCTCCTTTTCTTCACCCAAAGAATGGGAGTGATGATCAGGTCTTCCAGGCCAAGTGACTTGGTGTGAAGGCAGGGAGTTCATAATAAAGCTGATAATATTTGGGTACTCCCTGTAAGCACATATACTTCTTTTTTTTCCCTGAAAAATACTTACTTACTTATTAATTTGGCTTTGCGGCTCTTAGTTGAGGCATGTGGGGTCTTTAGTTGTAGCATGTGAACTCTTAGTTGCCGTATGCAGGATCTAATTCCCTGACGAGGGATGGAACCTGGGCCCTCTGCGTTGGGAGCTCAGAGTCTTGGCCCCTGAACCGCCAGGGAAATGCGCAGCATATATACTTCTTGTGGTCCAATGATGCTGTTTAGAAATCAGTTGTGAAGAGCTATGGATTTACATAGAGCACCAAGAAGCCATATGAGAACGGTCCTTTGTAGGCTGAAAAATCAGCGTCTTTGTATCCAGGAGTCCTACCTATGCAGTTGATCTGAGCTTTACAGTAGCAGTGTTTGCAGTAGATTCCAGAGCCAGCAAAGTGGGTTCAAATACCCTCTCTTCCATCTGTTACCCTTGTGATCTTTCAGTAGGGCTCTTAATTCCTTTGAGCCCTCTGTGAAATAGAAATACCGAAGCGTACCTCCAAGGATGTTGTGAAGATTAACAGAACTAGCTCACGGTGGTAGCAGTGCCCCAGGTGCTTTTTCATTCACACAGTGCCATCCTCCGCTGCAGCTCCACAGACATGCTCGGAAGCAGGGGAGACACCGAGAGGCGCAGAGGTTTCCCCTCTGATCACCAGGAAGGTGGTGGCAGAGCTCGGACTAGGACCAGAGAGTCCTAGCTTCCCCGACAGCAGCAGCCTGGCTGCCAGCCCAGACCCGCCTCCCGGCTGATTGCTTTGGTTTAGCAAAACATCTGTGACTTGCCGGCAGCCCCCGAACTGCTGTGTGGTTGGCAGAGTTCCACGCCGGCCGCTGAGTCAGCTCCTAGCAGGAGCCCGCCCTGACAGCACTGGGAAAGTTCAGGCCCGAGGCGGCTGGGCTGCCCCTGCCTTGGCAGCTGGCCAGCCTCTGCGTGTGTGCGGTCGTTCCTAGAAAGTGCAGCCTCGTGCGAGGAACAAGTGGAGCTCCAGTGCCTGTCTGTCTTCAGGAAGTGCAGCAGGTGTTGAGGTCAAGCCATGAGAGCGTTGAAGAAAGAAACTCTGCAGAAGTGGCCTGTGGGTGCACACGTGTGTGCCGTGGCCGGCACCCAGCGCCGGCTCTCAACAGCATCAGCCCCGGGCCTGTGCGGCTCAGGGCTCAGGAGGCTGGCTCTTGGCTTCTGAAGCCTGAGTTCATTTTAAATTTCCGAGGCATGCTCACTAATTATAGACTGCCTGACAGAGCACTTGGCAGAATGTGTTTAAATGCCAGTGTGTGTGTGCTTAGTTGCTCAGTTGTGTCTGACTCTTTGTGACCCCATGGACTGTAGCCCACCAGGCTCCTCTGTCCATGGGATACTCCAGGCAAGAATGCTGGAGTGGGTTGCCATGCCCTCCTGTAGGGGATCTTCCCAACCCAGGGGTCGAACCCAGGTCTCCCGCATTGCGGGCAGATTCTTTACCATCAGAGCCATGTAGCTGAGGCCTAATCTTTCACCCTAAATTTACCCTTCCCCTGAATTTGGAGATCAAGAGCTGGGTTAGGGGGTCACAGGGTAAGAATGACTTTACACTTCAGACGTGCACGTTCCTTTCTCCTTTTGAATTTAAGTTTTCAACACCGATTTGGTCTATGCCCTCCCTTTGTCTAATCCTGCTTCTGAAAGTGGTAGTTAATGTGCTTGGGGATTTTAAAAGCTTTTTAGTTGTGCTTTGGAAAGGGGACTAAAAAGATGATATTCCTAGGGAGAACCTGTAAAAACTATTACAAACTAAGACTAGCTTTTTAAAAACGTATTATTATTCCAAGTCTTGTTTCTTACACATTTAACTTCTAGAGAGCAGAAAAAGATCTTATTAATGTGTGATGGTGTCCATTCTGTTCTCTCACACAACAGACTTTTACAGAAGCTTCTTGGGTCAGGCCTGTACTCCGGGGGCTAAGGCCTCTGCTTCTCCCTTGAAGAGCCCTCCAGCTAGGTTTAGCAGAGGCAGTGTGGAAACCTCAAGGGGAATTGAGTCTTGGGTTGTAACAATTTTACTCTGTCCTGAGTCAGTTAAAGCCCAACTGCCCAATCTGAGCTCTGCTGCAGATATTTTAAAACAGTTTTGTTTCAGCTATTCATACACCAAGATAAAGTTGATTTTGTCTGCAGCATAGCTAACATAGCTTGGTAAATCAACAGAACACTCAGAAGTATTTTAGAAGATTTAAGGGTGCTGTGGGGGACTACAGCAGGCATCTGCCAACTATAAAGCAAAATTTGAAAAGTTTAAGGGCTCCACAGCTCATCTTTTGTTTCTGAAATCATTTTATAGCCTGTAAAGCCAAAATTATTTGATGTTTTCTCCTTGAAGAAACTCTTAGAAAATAATTCATTCTGTATTCATGGTGGAATCCATTTAGATCAGTGTTACTCAAATGGAGACTATCTCCTCATCCCTTCCTGCTCCCAGGGGATGCTCCCAGGCAATGCTGGGAGATCTGTTTAGTTGTCATGACCGGGGCAGGTGGAGTTGTACTGCTGGGACAGAGTGTGTAGCGGCCAGGGATACTGCCACACATCCTGCAATGCCTAGGATAATTCCCCACAGCAAAGAATTACCTGGCCCCAAATGTCAGTAGTGCCAAGGTTGAGAAACCCTGCTCTAGATTGTGTAATTAGAAAGCGAACAGAGACGCTCTGCTTTCATCAGACACTGCCCTAGATGCTTCCTTTGTGTCTTGATCTTGGTAACTGAAGTGTTTGGCAACCTGGAGTTTTCTTCACTTCTGATTTCAATATCCGTGTTGAGTTTGTGTCTTCTCCCATCAGCATGTGGGTGAACACTGTCCATTACTTGGAAAAGGATTGGGGCCTACAGATTGATGCTCTGTCAGTGCGTTCTTCCAGCCCAATGTTTCCTGGCATCTAAGATGTCAGTGTCGACTTGTGAGAGAACTTGGTTGCCCTGCTAGATGTGAACCCCAAAAGGTCAAGGCATAAATACTCAGCAACCTTGTTATGTATTAAGAGATGTGATTATTAAATCGGCATTAGTTTTGGAACCTAAAGATGTGGGTGTAGATCCTGTCTCCACTGTTTGCTATAGCGCTTGAGATGGATGTCCTCTCCTCCCATTCTGAACCCATGCTTCCATCTTTCCCAGAGGATGATAATCCTCTCTTGCTATCCTCGGGGAACAATTTTAAAGATATTACAAAGGTGGAAGAAGAGAATATGAGTGTGAAAAATCTTCCTAAAATGTATGCCATGATGCAAAGTTTAGGTTGAATTGTCACTAGCGCCTAAATGCTTTTTGAAGCTGTAACTTTTCAGTTTTTACTACCTTTAGGAGTACGATGTTGCATAAACCTTAGTGCTCTAAAACTGTGACCAAACTCTAGTATTCTGGGGTTCTCTGAAGCATTGCAGGATTATGTGAGCTAAAGCCATTGCATTTTTGAAGCTGCTTCTTTCCATGTTAGAATAGGGATATTTCTCCTTTAGGTAGAAGTAAGCTTTATGTTGAATTCTTATAAATACTTGGTTAGGGACTTAATGACTCATCCCTTCATGTCTCTCAACTCCCATCCCTTCCTAATTTTCAGGACTTGTTCCATCAGTGAGCCCATTTCCCTGACTCTTTAAGTCTCCTTTAATCAGTAAATCTGCCCAATTCAGTTGCTACCAGGGAACGAGAAGTCACTGTTTATTTTTTTAATTTTTGTTTACTTATCTTCTGGCTGCACGGGGTGGCTTGTAGAATCTTAGTTCCCCAACCGGGGATCACACACAGGCCTCAGGAGCAAAAGCACAGAATCCTGACCACCGGCCTGCCAGGGAATTCCAGAGAAGTCACTTTTTAAAAGCTTTCTCTTGATTGCACATCTCCTTCCAGCGCGTTGTGTAGTCCAGACTGTCCTCCCACTTGCCATAACGAAGCTTCCAGAGGAATGGCTTGCACACTTCACCTTGTTTGTCACCTTCTGCTCACTCCTCAACACACTTCGGTCTGGACTGTGTCTCTTGTGTATATATCCCTGAAGCTCCTCTGGGTAAGGCCTCCCAGGGATTACCATGTTACTAAGCCCTGCCTGCCGTCACCTCCTGTGATTTCTCTGCAGTATTCAGGAGAATTCAGTGGGCTCCTCTCCTTGAAACATTTTCTTTTTTGCTTTCTGTAGCCCCATCCGTTGGTTTATTTCCTGTGATCTCTTTCTCTTCTGTCTAAACCTCTAGAACTCCAAGTTCCTCAGGGCTTAGTTTTAAACCCTCCTCTCTTTATGCTTCCCCTGGGCAATTTCTTTCACTTTCATGACTTTAAATACTACCTGCAAGCCATTGATTCCAATGTATATTGTTTGAGCCCATGTTTCCATTCTGAGTTCAGTGGGTGTTTTATTAGATGTTTTCCTGGCACCTCAAGTTTAATGTATATAACTCTTACTTTCTAACCTACTCCCCCACGATTATTTCCTCCTTTATTTTGCTTCACGGTAAAGGGCATTTCTACCCACTTGGTCATTCAGAAACTTAGCGCTGACTGTCTTTATATACCTCCTACTCTGTCACTCCATCTGGTGATGTCCATCACCAGGTTTTGTGAATTCTCTCATCTAAATATCTAGAATCCTGCCACTTCTTTCCTCCACCATCACCTGCTTAATCCCAGCGATTTACTGCTGTAGCTATCAACAAGTTTCTGTGTCTTCCTCCCCCAGTCTAATTCTCCACACAGCAGCTAGAGTGATCTTCTAAAAACCAAATCAGATTATGTCACTCCTTTAATGCCCTTCAAGTTTTTTGGCAGTTGCTGTAATTGTAAAAGCTAGAACCTGCATAATCTGACCCTACCTGCCTCTCCAGCCTTATTTTCGCCGATATCCTGACCTATCACTGTACTCCAGCCACCCTGGCCTTTGCATATGCTGGTTTTTCTGCCTAAAATACTCCTCCCCAGCCTTCTGTTTTCACCTTAAACATCACTTTCTCGGAGGCACTATTAGTGTGGGTCATGTTCTGCCTTGGAGATATGGCAGATTTGGTTGTGAATATCACTATGCAATAAAGTCACATGAATGTTTTGGTTTCCCGGTGCTTGTAAAAGTTGTGTTTACATTTTACTGTAGTCTGCTAAGTGTGCGGTAGCATTATGTCTAGAAGAAACAGTGTACATACCTTGATTTTAAAATGCTTTATTAAAAAAATGCCATAATCTGAGCCTTCAGCAAACTGTAACCTTTTTGCAATAGTAATATCAAAGATCACTGATCATAGATCACCATAACAAATATAACAGTGATGAAAAAATTTTTAATATTTTGAGAACTACCAAAATGTGACCCAGAAGACATGAAGTGAGCAAAGGCTGTTGGGAAATGGCACCGATAGATGTGTTCAATGCGGGGTTGTCACAGACCTTCAATTTGTTAAAAAAAAAAAAAATGCAGTATCAGCAAAGCACAGTAAAGCAGAGCACAATAAAATGAGGTTTGCCTGTATTGGCGGTAATTGAACATTGTGCTTTTATATTTGTGTGGTTTATTTGTTTGATAGCTGATTCCTGTACTCAGTGGTGAGCGCCAAGAGGATGGGGATGTGTTCTGCTTATGTCTTGTGTCCCAGCACCAGCAGAATAATAGGAGATATTATTATGCCCTGCATAAATATTTGTTTCTTCTACTTTCTTTTAATTTGCTCTGTTTTATTTTTTTATGTGAATAGTACCATTTCATTTCTTTAAAAAAAAATACTGTTTTTTAGAGCAGTTTTAGGCTCACAGCAAAATCGAGCAGAAAGTACAGTGATTTTTTTCATACGCTCCCTGCCCCACACATGCCTGCATGCACCAGAGTGCTGCATTTGTTACAGTTGATGAACCAACAGTGACACATCATTATCACCCAGAGTCCATCGTTTTACACTAGGGTTCACTCTTGTTACACGTTCTGTGGGTTTTGACAAACACGTGACATGAACCCACCATTATAGCAACATAGACTAGTTTTGCTGCCCCCCAAATCCTCTGCTCCACCCATTCATACCAGCCTTTTCAGATTGACTTCTTTCACTTAGTATTAATAGTATGCATTTAAGTTTCCTCCATGCCTTTTCATGGCTTGATAGCTCCTTTCTTTTTAGCACAAATAATATTCCATTTTCTGAATGGCTGCAGTTGATGCATTCATCTACTGAAGGACATCTTGGTTGCTTCTAAGTTTTGTCATGTATGAATAAATCTACCATAAACATCTGTGTATAGGTTTTTGTTGATAGAAGTTTTGAACAACAAGGAGCACGGTTGTTGGATTGTGTTAAAAGAACGTGTTTAATTTTGTAAGAAACTGCCAAACTGTCTTCCAAGAGTGGCTGTACCCTTTTGCATTCCTACCAGTAGTGAATGAATTCCTGTTGCTTCACATCCTCATCAGCATGTGTTAGTATCAGTGTTGGGGGTTTTTTTTAATTGACGTTTTCATTGAGATGATTGTATATTCACATGCAGTTCTAAGAAATAATTTAGAGAGATCCTATACACTTTGTCCAGTTTCCCCAATGGTAACATTTCATAAAACTGTAATATATGATGACAACCTGAATCTTGACATTGATGGGATCCACTGATCTTATTTGGATTTCCTAAATTTTACTTGTATCCTGTGTGCCTGTCCTGCTTTTCAACCCTATTTCATTATGTGTTTAACAAATCTTCTGAAATTCTTGTTACTTAAAAAAAATGCCTTTGAAGCTGCTGCTTTCTCTCAAGGTTGCGCTTTTGCTGTATCCCGCCAGTTTGGATGTGCTTCCATTGGTTAGTACAAAATCTTGGTTGTGATTGCTTCTTTAACCTGTGGGTTTTTCAAAAGTATTTTTTAGTTTATGAATATGTGAGTTTTATCTTTTCAAAAATATAATTTTATAGCTTATAATTAAGCTCTATCCATTGGTGTTAGAGAACTGGTGTAGTGTCAATTTTCTGGAATTCATTATGATGTCCTTTGTGTTGACCTTATATATGATCAGTTTTTATAAATTATTCATGTGTGCTTGGAAAGAATGTATACTGTCTATTTGATAGACATGGGGTTGTATATCTGTCTGTTGGGTCAAGCTTTTTAATTGTTATTCATGTCTTTCTTATCTTTACTAAGTTGTGTTTGTGTGATCACTTTCAGAAAGAGGTGAATTAAAATAATCCAGTATGAGACTGGCTTTCTTTTGGTTAGTATCTTGAGACCATATGTAAAAAATTTAAAAATCTCTGTCTTTTTTATTAGGTTAATTTAATCCATGTAGTTAGTGAAAGTGAAAGTTGCTTATGTCCCACGTTTTGCGACCCAGGCCAGAATCCTGGTGTGGGTAGCCTTTCCCTTCTCTAGGGGATCTTCCCAAGCCAGGGATCAAACCCAGTCATCCTGCATTGCGGGCGGATTCTTTACCACCTGAGCTCTCAGGGAAGCCATGTAGTTAGGTATTAGGACTGGTGATGCCTATTCACCGATTTCTGCCTTCTAACTTTGAATTTCCAGTTTAACTACGCTTTTACTTTGCTTCTGATTTTTTCCTCTTCTGTCTTTTGTTCATTTGATTGATTGAATTTTCTTTAATCAACTCTCTTACTGGCTTAGAAATGACGCATTTTTTCTCTTAACCTCACCATTACTTCTTGCATGGCATTCTTCCCCTTTGGCTGTCTTCTTCCCTTATGGCTTAGCTGGTAAGGAATCCGCCTGCAATGCAGGAGACATGGGTTCGATCGCCTGGATTGAGAAGATCCCCTGGAGAGGGGAAAGGCTGCCCACTCCAGTGTTCCGTCCTGGAGAATTCCATGGGCTGTATAGTCCATGGGGTGGCAAAGAGTCGGAAACCACTGAGCGGCTTTCACGTTCGTCCTTTCCTTGTTTAGTAACTATATACAGTAAACTCAGTCTTGGTACTGAAAAAATTTCTTTTAGATATATATCTTCCTTTATCTTGCCTCTATTCTTGTACCATTGTTCATAGCTTTAGATTCTAGAGTGACCGTTATTTGCCTTAACACTTTGAGGATATGGTCCCATTTATCTCCTAATAACTATTTTTGCTATTGAGAAGTCTATTGTCAGTTTGTCACCTTTGTGAATCTTTTTTCCCTCTTTTTTAGCTTTAACTTTTTTTCTGACTCTGCTGTTGCCCTTGTATTATACTGGTGTTCTGGGTTTGAACATATTTTTATTTACCCCACCTGGGCCTTAATCTGCTCCTTCAACTTGATGTTTCCTTCCCACCTTGGCTCCTATTTTTCCTTGACCACTATTCTATGAGAAGTATTTGAACCTTCTCTTTAGCCTTCCTAGTAGCTTTTCTTGTATAACCTAATCTCTTTATGTCTTCAGCCTGCATTCTGGAATATTTTCACATTCTGTTTTCCAGTGTCTGATTCTCTCTTCAGCTCTGTCTATACTGCTTAACCAAAAAAGCAGTTATCTTAATATTGCGTTTTAATTTCTATTCTCTTTTTTGGTTTAAAAAACCTGCCTCTTATTACCATATGGTTTCAATTTCTTCCTTTAGCTCTTTGAACTTCTTTAACTTTTAAAAAACTTTTTATTATGGGCTTGTTAAAAACTTTTTATTATGAGAATTTCGTATATACAAAAGAAGGAAATGGTAATGAACCGCCTGTGTCCTTTGCCCAGCTTTCAGCAGTTAGCAGCATTCTGTCACTCTTTCAGCATGCTTGTTTTAAAGAGGCTTTTAGATTATTATTATCTCTAATTTTCGGAGTGCAAGTTCTCCTTATGTCATGTCACTCTCCCCTCTGATGGTTTATTTCCTCTTGCAGCGGTTTGTTTTTGTTTTTCAACGTAAGCCTGTTTTGAGTTGGGATTCGTTTCCGTGGGATTCCCATATGTTTTGGATTATGGAAGCATTCTGAAGGGGAGTTTTGTTTTCTCCTCTGCTGGGGCCCTACAAATTTAGCTGGTTGCCATTGGTTTGAGGTGTGCGTATTTGGAATCTACATCTGTACCTCCACATCTGTATAGTCTGTGGGGTCACAAAGAGTCAGACACGACTGAGCGACTTACACTCCCTCTGTACCTGGCGACAGCCCGAATTCCATTTTCTTATGAACCCTCTTTTTCCATGAGGCCCCTCGCAGATGGCAAGGTTCCTTGCTGCTTCTCCAGGTTGGTGAGCAGTTTTTTAGGCTCCAGTTCATGACGTGGGTGGGGCAGTGGTGTGGAAATATAGTCCTTCCTGGCCTCTAGCTTTAGGAATTTATCTCAGCTCTGGTTTTTGGCATGCAGGGGGCCTGTAGCCTGGACTCTTCTTCCTTAGGGGTGATTAAATCCCCAGTCCTCAGCGCTCTGCTTTTAAGAACTGTATCTGGGTGCTTTCTCCCTTGAGTCCTTCAGCTTTGGCGCCTGCTCACTAGTTTCTCTGATTCCTCCCTTTTTGTTTATGACACAGTAGACTCCGCTTTCCTTCTTGGTTTCAAGCTTAGCTGTATGTGTAAGGGGTGTGGAGTGTTGAATTTTATCAAACATTTCTAGTGGGGTTTTCTTTGGAGACAAGAAGGAGGTAGAGTTGCTCTACATCAGATTATCCTCGCTCAAGATCTTGCTTGCTACTTTGGTTTTTCATTGGTTTTTAATCGCTTCAGCATTTTAACCTCTCCTGTGCTGGGTGTTTGCCTTATTGCAGTGAGTTGTGTGAAGTAGGCCCTGATAGTCGCCCCCCCTTTACATGTTTGTTTTATTTTACAGGTGAGGAAAGAAGGGTGAAATGGGCTACTTGTGGTCTCAGAGTTGGGAGGCTGGGCTGTGAGCACAGGTGGTCCAACTTCTGCCTCCATACCTCTTCTCTTAATATTCCAGAGAGAGCAGGGCAAACATAATCTTTTCTCAGTTGTTTCATTAGCTAAAAGTAACATTTTTTCTGATTTTCCAAGTAATTCAGACACATTTTAGAAAATATGGAAATTTGTGAGGAAGGGACTTCCCCTGGTAGTCCAGTGGCTAAGACTCCACACTCCCAATGCAGGGAGTTCTGGTTCAATCCCAGATTGGGAAACTAGATCCCACATGCCGCAGCTAAGACCCAGCACAGCCGAATAAATAAATATTTTTTAAAAAATTTGTATGGCAGAGGCCATCACAATATTGTAGAGTAATTAACCCTCCAATGAAATAAGTAAATTTTTAAAAATTTGTAAAGAAGAAAATATAGTCAACCACATAACTTCAGTATAAATGTTAACTTTTTTTGTATTGGGTGCTTTTTAAAAAATGCCTATTATACGCACTTTGTTGTTGTTGTTTTATTTTTGTGTTCAGCTTTTATTACCTGATAGCCCATGAGCAATTTTTATAATTAAAATTTATTTTGAAGGGTTGTTTTAAAATAGTTTTATTTTTATAAAAGATATCACAAGTTATATTGACTCAATTTTTAAGATACAGAAACACATAAAGCAAAAGTCAGCCTAACCTTCCACAGGTCATTGTTTGGTCTATACCTTTGCAGAGTATTTTCTCTTCACAAATAACCTTTACTTGTTTTTAATAGATACAGAAGTTTTACAACTTAGTTTTTTACTCGGTATTATGACTATCTTTTCACACATGTTTATGAAGATCTATTTATTAGTGTTTTTATAATCATATCAGAATTATTGAAGTAATGTTGAATAGATGCTCATGAAAAATTGAAACAATATAGAAAAATACAGTAAAAATGCGGAGTAAAAATGTATAGTTTTTAAAAATATAGTGTCTGGTTGCCTCCTTTGCTCTCTCCCAGCCGATCCTCCCATCCCAAAGGAGGCCGCAGTTAGGAATGAATCAGCCTCTGTGACTGTTCCTGTGTATTTACCTATTTAGTGTGTGACCACAGAATGTGTGAGTATATGTGTTAGGTATAAATGCAGACTGTGTTTGTAGATGCTGTTTGACCCTTTGCCCTTCTGTCTATATTGCTGTGGTAGGCTAGATTTAAATATTCTAGAAGTTAGAATCTGCTCACTCTGCAGGTATATGTATATGACTGTCTTTTCATATGTTTATTTGCCTTTTGTTTTTGTCCTGTGACTTACCCTTCCTTTGCTCATTTTTCTTTTTTTTTTTAAATTGAAAAACACAGGATTTACTCTAACACATTTTTAAGTATATAGTTCTTATTATTGGCTCTAAGCACAGTGTTGTACAGCAGATCTTTAGAACTTTTCTATTTTGCTTGACAAAGTTATACCCATTAAGCTTCCCATTTCTTAACCTCCCACCCCCGCCCCAGGCCCTGGTAACCACCATTCTACTTTTTCCTTTCTTTTCTTGAAATTTACTCATTTACTTGGCTGCGCCATGTCATAGTTGCAGCCTGAGGGATCTTTAGTTGCGGCCTGTGAACTTTTAGTTGTGGTATGTAGTTTCCTGACCCGGAATCAAAGCTGGGCTCCCTGCATTGGGAGCCCAGAGTCTTAACCGGTGGACCACCAAGGAAGTCCCCACCATTCTACTTTCTTCTTCACTGAGTTTACTTTAGATACTTCATAAAATGGAATCACACAGTATTTGTCCTTCTCAGAGTGGTTTATTTCACTTTATGCTTATTTACATTTTGGTTGAAATGATTTTTTTGTGCATGATGTAAAATAAGAATCCATTTCTTGAATGTGGATATCCAGTTTTCCCAACACCATTTGTTGAAGGGACTGTCCTTTCTCCATTGTGTATTCTTGGCATCCTGTCAAAAATCAGTTGATCGTTGTGCATGGGTTTATTTCTGGGCTCTATATTCTGTTCTCTTGGTCTGTACGTCTGTCTTTATGCTAGTACCGTACTATCTTATTATTGTAGCTTTGTAATATGTTGTGTAATCAGGATGTCTGAGGCCTCAGCTTTGTTCATCTTTCTCAGGATTGTTTTAGCTATTGGGGTCCTTTGTGGTCCCAAAGAATTTTAGGATTGTTTTTTCTTTTTCTGTTAATATATGCCCTTGGGATTTTGGTCAGGGTTGTATTAAATCTGTAGATCACTTTTGGGTAGCATGGACATTCTACAATATTGAGTTCTTCCAATTCATGAACACAGGATGTATTTCCATTTATCTGTATCTCCTTTGTTTTCATTCAGTAATGTTTTGTAGTTTTCAGTGTACAAATCTTTAATCTCTTTAGTAAGATTCATTTTAGGTATTTTGTTCTGTTTGATCATTTGCAAAGTAAATGAGATTGCTTTTCTTAATTTCTTTTTCAGGTTGTTTGGTGTTAATTTACAGAAACAAAACTGATTTTTGTATGTTGATTGGGTATCCTATAGAATTCATTTATTAGACCTAACAGTTTGTGAGTGTGTTGTATGTGTGGAATCTTTAAGGTTTCTATTGATTCATGTAAGTGGGTGTCATCGGCCAGCAGAGGAAATGTTACTTTTTTCCTTTCCAGTTTGGATGCCTGTTCACTTCTTTCCCTTGCCTAGTTGTTCTAGTTCGGGCTTCCAGTACTATGTTGGATAGAAGTGGTAAGAGTATGCATCATTGCCTTGGTCCCGGTCTTAGAGGAAGAGCTTTTAGTTTTTCATCATTGAGTAGGATGTTAGCTAGAGACTCTTCATATATGGCCTTTAAAATGTTGAAACCATTCATTCTTTTCCTAGTTTGTTGAGTATTTTTATCATGGAATGGTGTTAAGTTTTGTCAGTTTCTTTTTCTGCATCTCTTGAGATAATCTTGCGATTTTTATCCTTTGTTCAGTTAATGTGGTGTGGCACATTAATTGATTTTTGAATGTTGAATCATCCTTGCATTCCAGGGATCAATCCTACTTGGTCATGCTGTATGATCCTTTTAATGTGCTCTCAAATGTGGTTTGCTAGTAGTTTATTAAGGATTTTACATCCATATTCGTCAGATAGTTTTCTTGTAGTGGCTTTTTCTGGCTTTGGTATCAGGGTAGTACTGGCCTCATAAAATGAGTTTAGAAGTATTCCCTCCTCTTCAATTTTTGGGAAGAGTTTGGGAAGGATTGATGTTTTAATTCTCTAAATGTTTGGTAGAATTTACTTATGAGGCTGTCCCTTCCAGGGCTTTTCTTTGTTGTGAGTTTTTGATTACGATGCAGTCTCCTTACTAATTGTAGGTCTTTTCAGGTTTTCTGTTTCTTCATGATTCAGTCTTGGTAGGTTGTAAGTTTCTGGGAAGGTATCCCTTTCTTCTAGGTTATCCAGCTTGCTTGCATATAATCATTCATGACAGGCTCTTACAACCCTTTATTTCTGTGGCATTGTCGTGATGTCTGCTGTTTCATTTCTGAATGTCTTCTCTTTTTTTCTTAATTTAACTGAAAAGCTTTGTCAATTTTGTTTATCTTAAAAAAAACCTGTTAGTTTCATTGATGTTTTTCTGTTCTCTGTTTTGTTTATTTCTGCCCTAATCTTTATTATTTCCTTCCTTCTGCTAACTTTGGGCTTAGTCTGTTCTTCCTTTTCTGGCTCCTTGAAGTATAGTTAGGTTGTTTATTTGACATCTTTCTTACTTTTTAATGTAGATGTTTGTTACAACTATAAACTTCTGAGTACTGCTTTTGCTGCATTCCATGAGTTGTGGTATGTTGTATTCTGTGGCCTTTACTAGTTTTTTTCTATTCTGTTATCTTTTCTTACTGATCTGTAGTAGCTCTTTTGCATATAGATACTTGTCTTTGTGTTTCAAGTGTTTTTCTCAGTTGTTGCCTATTCAGCTTAATTATAGTTCTTTCGCCTAGTAGTTTAAATTTTTGATGTTGCTAAACCTAGTTGACTTTTCCCTTTATGATTTCTGTTATTCTTAAAAAGGCCCTCCCATCTCCCAAGATTATAAAATATATATATATATGTTGTTATTTCATGGTTGTATTTTTATATGTGTATCTTAACTCCATCTAGAATTAGTGGGAAGGATGTGAAGTAGGGATTGAACTCTTTTAAGAAGCTGTGTTAAATGGCTACACAATGTTCTGTCACATGGAGAGCATTTTCGCAGGTTCCCTGTTCCCTAACTGTCGCACTGTTAGGCTTCTGTGATTTTTTCTTATTATAAATAAGGATGTACTGTGTTTCTAGTTGCTGCTTTCAGGTGGATTCGTAGAACTGCACAGTCAGGAGACTAAGAAGGCAAGGCAGTCTCCAGGCGCTTGCAGGTGCATGGCCTACATTAGCTTCTCGACCCCACACTCTTGGATCACTTGGCAGCCTTCTTCAAGTCATTTCCTCGGGTCTTCCTTGTGCCTTGGTTTTCTCATGTGAAAAATAAGGGTAGTAATACTACCTACCTCAGAGCATTGTGCTGAGGTTTAAATGTTTAATGCACATAAAATACTGGAATAGGGCCTGGGTTAGCAGTTATTATTAGTTATTGCTGCTGTTGTTTTTACTGACATAGGCATTTTAAGGCAAGTGACTTTGAGAAAAGGTGCTGGTGTTTTAATATTTTCCTATGGGAATCTAGGAGATCCCATTGCCCCAGTCCCTTCTTATCACTGAATGTTATCATTGTTTAAAGCTTTTCTAATTGAATGTGTGAACAAACTTCTTTTTTGCTGGCCCGGGATGGGGGGCGAACTACAGCCTCTTCTGTTATCTTCCTGAACTTTAAATTGTTTTCTCTCAGAAATGGCTTATATTGCCTTTTAGTTCCCTTTTATGGAGTCGTCCTTTAAAATTGGGAGTTCACCTGCTTCTCAGCATGATTCCCCCAGTCCACCCCCCGCCAAATCCCTCGCTTGGCCCGAAGCGACTCTCCGAACGACGGTCCCTTGGCTTCTTTTTCAGGTACTGGCGTCCATTTGAGCCCCTTCTGTCTGCCAGGCCCTGTGCCAGGGGCGCAGGCGCCTCAGAGGAGTAAGTTACCATCTCCGTATGAGAGAGACTCAGCCTGGGAGAGGTGGCAGGCAGCGCAGGGGCAGCTGGCATCAGAGTGGCAGTGTGTGTACCTCAGTGCCATCCGCCTGTGGAGCGGGGGTGGGAGTGGGGTGGGCAGAGCCCTAGGAGAAGCTCTCAGGTTGTCAATGGGGTTGATTTGTAAACGTAACGCAACTATTCTGCCTGAGGAAACTTGCTCTGTAGAAATCCCAAACTTGAAGGGAAGGTTTTTGTTTTTATTTTTTACCTTATGAAGTAATTCATCATAGCATTTTTTTTAAAAATTGTTCTTTCTATACATTTAAAATATGTAGTTTGAAAAAAAAAATTTCTGAAGCACTGACTTCAGGCAGGTTTCTTGATCTCTTCAGGTCTCAGGGGAGGTGTTCTCCCACTCGGCTCTCCCGCTCTGTCTTCCTGAGCTCTGCTGTGTGAAGGAATGTCAGCAACCATTATGGACGGTCAGGTGGTTGGTAGCTAACAGGTTGAATAAGCTGTGCTGCCGACTCAAATACTGCAGAGAAAAGGAGCTGGAACTTTCCTGTGGGGTGCTCAGACTTAGCCTTGTCTGGGCCACTTCACTCTTCAGCATAGAGGTGTCCTCATCCCCAACAGTGCATTGGAGTTTTTCTTCCTCCTTTTCGTAGGAACACTCCATTTCTGGGCAGTCGTCTTGATTATGGCATGAAAGTGTGATTATATGCCTAGATGGAAAGGCAGGACTGCCACCCTCTCTCCCTTGCTCCACCCTTCCCCCTTTCTGCTGCTTAATCAGAAAAGGGTCCCTTGGCTCTTTTTCCAAGCCACCGGGTTTGAATTGACTTTGTTGCCAGTAAGAACGTGGGGAAGCACTTTCTGGTTCCTGCTAAAGTTACCTGACAGCGGAAGGTGTGCATCTGATAATTATAACTCTAGTGCTTCCAAGGCCTGAGCCATTGAGCTAAGAGCAGTAATCCTGATCTTATCAGTAGGGTTTTGTAGTCCAACAGTGTTGCTTCTAACAGTATCTGTTTTACTTCCTGGGGCTCCCCTCTCCTTTCAGGATTCTCCTATAATCCTGCCCATTACCCCTTTGTGCCTGTCTCATTACCTCTTGGGATCAGTTAAAACTGGTGGGAGAGCAGAGGTGTTTTTTCTTTTCTTCTTGAGATCTGGGAATTGGACATTTAACATCACAACATTATCCACTTGTCCAGTAGCAGATAGTCACAAGTGTTAGGGGCAATACCTACAGAGACACAGGCAGAGCAAAGAAAAGGTAGTTCATGTGTTGCTTATTTTTAAAAAAGAACAGTACTAACAACAGCAGTATTCAGCTGGAATACTTTTGTTACACTTTATATTTCAAAGTTACTAACTGATATCTTTGAGCTTGGGATCAGCCCTTTGAAGTCTACCCATGGAGCTGACTATGAGGTTCAGGTCCCAGGAATTTGCCCAGATCTGAACGGTGGGTGTGATTCAGAATCTATTAGATTATAGAGTAGACAGAAAGGAAACACGTTACTGTTGTGTTGCTTTCAGAGAACACCCAAGAATCTCTGTAAAGCTGTAGTGTGTGTGATGGTGTTCTAAGGACCGGACAGCTTCTTAGAGGTTTCAGAATATGGGGAACTCAAGTGAAGAGCTAGTAACTTAGCCTCTGTGTTTTAAACCTGAAGGAAAGGGTTAACTCTTGCCTTGGGGAAGAGTGAGGAATGGGGACTAAAATTGCTTTGGACATCTGAGCTGTGCTTTAATAAGATATTCCAGGTGGTCAAGGAGTAATCCTAAAATAGCCTAGATACTTAATTGCTTTTAAAGTCAGGCGCTCCTGTCTCTGGGGAGGCACAGCTCTAAGGAATGCAGTGCTGGCTCCTAAGGTCTTAGAGGCGTGGTCTGGTTGGGCTTTTTTTTTTTTTTCTTCTTCTTCTTCTTCCAAATCCCCAGTGAAAAAGCCCAAGGTATCTTTCTTGGGTCAGGAGACACTGGTTAAATGTCTCTTCTCACTGGAAGTTTGGCAATAAGCCTTTGGCTCCTGCTGCTGCCAAGTACTATAGCCTGGCTTCCTCCAGGGCTGTTGGATTGTTCTTGTCACCTGTAGCACACCCCCAGAGACGGTGCACTGCTTTCATTAGTGCTCCAAGGCGTCCTGCTCGGTCCCCTGCCCAGCGTCTCTCCATTTTCATTGGAACTGACTTTTCTCACGTTAAGATTCAGATTCATCCTTCTTGTCCTGCTCCATCCCCTCCGTCCAGATCTAGCTGATTCTCTGACTTGGCTGGTCTAGGACAGCCGTTTCTCCCGGTTCTACTGCTCTCTCCACCCCCAACCCAGACTCTCAGTGTTGCCAGCCCCAGTGCTGGCTTTTCCTCTCAAATCTTCACTGCTGTTTACAAAAGTGATGTATTGACCTTGTGAATCATTACCGAGAAACAGTAAAAACACATTTTATTAAGTGAAGAGCCATATTGCTGTCTTACCTGAAACACTAAATATTGTGATTGTATTAGTTCATTATTCTATAATTTTAATGCAGTCTGAATTTTCTTTGTTGTGGGGATGGGTGGGGAGGAGAAGAGTGTTGGGTCATGACAGATTCAGATGTTAATCTAGAGGAAATAAACAGTTTTTAAAATCATCTCTCTCTCTCTCTCCATTAGATTCTAACATCCAAGAAGTCAGAGGTTCTTATCTGTTCTCTTCCCCTTAGAACCTTTCACAGTATCTCGTATATCCTGGTGATCCAGTGTTTGTATGTGAATGAATATAATGCAAAAATTGGAAAAAAGTTAAAATCTCCCATAATTCCAGTCAGGTGGCTACAGACATTTGTATGTGTATATCATGCATTTTCCAACAAAAATGAGTGATTAAAATCAGCTGAAGCACTGATTTAATCATCTGTTTTCTGTTCAGAAAACATCCACAGCCTCCCCGCTCTTCACATTTCAGAGCTTAAATTTCCTCCTGGTATTCAAGGCATCTCACAGCCTCTTTCCACCTTAACTATTCAGACTTGCATCCTCTCTGCCAAAACATGCCTGTTTATCCCCCACTCCATGCTCATCGAGACTGTTGACCTCTCAGCCCTTTCTTCCAGGCCAGCTTCGTCTCCACCTCCGAGCCACCTCCTTTCTTCCAGCTCCCTGGCACTTCATGTTTTGGTACTTTGGCTTGCTCTGTCTATTAAATGCTGTGTGTGTTCAGCCTGTGTTTCCAGCTTTGTGGTAGAACTCCGGTGTGGGAACCACTTCGGGGGGAGTGGTGATTCTCCTCAGCAGCCTGCACAGCTCTCTTAAGTGGGGCAGGTGCTCAGGAAAGCAGCGCTGAGTGAATGTCATAGGCTGTTTGCTTCTCCTAGGGGCCCCGTCTCACGTTGGATTCCACACCATGGCATAACCAGACAGGCAGTCCTCCGGGGACAGGAAGCAGCCCACCTCCTGAGAAGGCCCACTCCATTTCTGGGCTGTTCTGACTGTTGGAAAAGTCTTTCTTGTAATCAACCTGAAATCTTCTCTCGGTTAACTTCTGCTTAGAGACTCTCATTCTGCCCTCTGGGGCTTTAGAGGGAAAAGGGAAAAAAAAAGACAAGCCCTCTTCTTCTTCCACAAGGCAGCCTTTTCGATTTTCAAGGATGATGAATACATTTCCCCTTCCAGGGCTGAGGTGTTGAGGAGGCAGTATTTAAGTTTTGAGTGGCAGTTAGATCAGACTCTGATTGGTCATTCTTTTCAAGGCCTTTTATGAGCAGGCTGGGAGTGCTAGATGCCACATTCTTTCAGTCCCCTCAGAGCAATCAGAAAGAAAGGAGAGTCTCCCCTTCTCGCTCTCCTGCGAGGAAGGTGGGCAGCTCTTCTTAGCCAGGAGGTTCTGTTTGGAAGGTAGTGGTAAAAGGTGAGCTGTTCTTATTCTGGTACCTTCAGTAGTCCCAGGTAAGTCCCTTGGGCAAGTGCTGTGTGAGGGCTGGGTTTCTGTTTGGCTGCACCTGCCAGATGAAACCAATGAGAAGAATCAAGGAGTAAAAGAATCTCCCAGTGATAGAGCCGCCCAAGGCCAAGCAAGACCTGGCATTTGTAGGCATTCTGCATATAGAGAACATTGTTCTTCATTTCCTCCCTCCATCCCTCCCTGAGGTCCCACCCAGAACACTTTCGACTGTTCTTTGCACCCACGAGGCAGTGTGGTGGTGTACCACAGAGACAGGCAGACCTGGGCTTCAATGCTGATGCTACCACTGAGAAGCTCTGAGAATGCGGGCAAGGTGACTAACTTGCTCTGCGAGCCATTGTTTTCCCATTTCCAAATAACACCCTCTCCATTGTGGAATTAAGGGAGAAATTGCTTGGCTAGCTCCGGGTCCGGCCCTGGTTACACAGAAGATGTGTGGACGCTAGCTTCCTGCTCTGCTTTCTTCTTTCTCCAGCTTTCTTTCACAACCAATTTTGAGAGATTTATAGGCAAAACACTCTGTGGCCTCCCTGGGGGAAATGAGCTGAATGTGGGTATGGTAGGGAAAGCTAGCCTTAGGTGGGTATTTGGGAACAAACTGTCAGTTTCCTGTGAGCTCCTGGTGAGATCAAAGCTGGTAAAGTGAGCCCTCAAGTAAGGGAGGCTGAGAAGGTCGTAAATGGCAGCAAGCGGCCACTCTGGCTACTGTTGCTTCCGCACGTCTCTGGGCTGTTGAATCCTGGCTGCCTGCTGCCCACAGGGAACAAAGCCTCTTCCCCGGCTGCTCGACTGCGTGTGGCGACCTTCAGCTGAAATGGTTTATGTGGGGGCCTCTCTTGATCTTTATTGAGCTGACTCTTCGGGGGTATATTTTCTCCACATTCGCTTCTACCATTCCCTGTGTTCCTCCTCCACCAGCTGCTGTCAGCCACATTCTACATTCGAGAATTCAGTCATTTCCGAGCTGAAAACTTCCCAGCAGCCACACCCACACCCTGTTGATAGGTAGAAACCTCCTGTACATAAACTTGAAGTGCACAAGCAAGCTGTGTTTTGCAGCCATTGAGCAGAGTTAAGAACCAAGAAAATAACTTCTGAAGCCTGTAATCCTGCTAATGAAAGGAGGAGGGGAAGACAGGAGCTGTGGGGTTGGAAGTTCCATGGAGGAGCCCCTCCCCGTCTCTCAGCAGATGAGTCGGGGCTTTTCACGTGCTGGGGGCCAGGGATACCCTGACAGGATGCTTACAAACTGGGCACAGGCAGGGGCACAATAGAACACGAGGCCACACCGCCCAGAGGAGAACGCCACTGTGGGCAGAGGCTTCCCAGAGGAAACAGCCCGACCGTGAAGGGCAGGCAGGGTTTAGGAAGTACCCTCACCTCAGCCAGAAAATCCTGTGAATCAAGGTGGAACTTTAACTGTCTCAAGACAGAGCAATGCAGAGAGAGTGGACATGTCCCCGTCAGCCCCAACTGAATATTTTCAATTATATAATGGTCCAGTTTTGCCTGGACAAAAGAAAACGCCTCCAGTCCCAGGCAGCTCTTTCCCTGTGTTTCCTTTAAACACTAAATGGACATTCCTATCTGAGGAATGGGTCAAACAGGGGGATTGCTCATAGGAATGTAGTATCCTGTTTCCGTCCGGTTCTGACAAGCATCCTTGTCTTCCCTGGTCACCATCCTAGTGCATTTCAGGGTAAAATCACAGCTCAAGGCAGATTTTGAACCTGAGTGGTTCTTGGTGGGCCACGACTAGTCCACAGTCTGACCGTCCCAGTGCTTGGACTGTCCTGTGACTCAGGCAGAGCTGGTGAAAACCAGTCACGACGTCTCCATCCTCAAGGCCTTCTCCTCTGTTCCCAGAGCCGAACCCTCGCACTCGGGTGCTTATTTTCACACGTAGTCACACCGCTGGTGGCACTGGGGCTGGCATGCTTGTTTGTACACTCCCTTCCTGCTGCGGAAAGCGCTGTCTGAGATTCTAGGCTGTGGATTCCTTCCTCCCTACCCAGCTGAGCGTTAAATAGCTTCTGAGTGAGCTTTCAGAGTGCCTTGAGGTTACTGTGATTAGCAAAAAAAGAAACTGTTTTTCCCTCTCTCTTGGTGACTGATAGAGAAAGAATCCTCCTGTGAACAGAATCAGCTTCAGATCTCTAGCTAGAGAGTTGGGAATTGAGCTGCCACGGTAAACAGCTGACATAACAGAAGCAGCAATGATCCCCCATTAAATGTCTTTCAGCTGATAGGGGCTCCCGGGATAATTGACTTTCCAGCAGGAATTACTGGCTCAAACGAAATCACTAGGCATTAGGACGACCTGCTGCAGCCTTTGAAAGGAGACCGTAACTCTGTCTGGTTTTGCTGACCTGACAGGCATAATTCATCTTGATTATTCATTGTGCTAGTTGCCACCAGATGACACCAGGTTTCTGTTGACTGTAATTACAGCGTGGGTTTTAGCTTTTTTTTTGAAACAGTGTTCCACTTGGTTGTTGGCCTCCCTGAGCTGAAGGTGCTGTAGGAACGTTTCTACAGCCTCTGCCTGGGGAGATGATGTGAGCACAGCCAGATAGCATTTCCTGAGCACTTCCTTACACAAGTCTTTCAGTAGATAAGCAGGGAAACAATTTGATGGAGCCTGTTTCATGTCAACTGACAGGGTGTCACTTCTTCTTGGTTATCCTTAACCTGGTGTATGGTGAATTGCTGCTCTCACAAAGCTCAGCCCACTCCCCAGCCCGAGACGTCCTTCCCCAGCCACTTACACACCCCAGCCAGCTGGCTGGCACACGTGTGCTTGTGCATGTGGGCACTTTTGGCCCTGAGGGAGAGAAGAGACTAAGTTAATGCCTTTTAACAATGATTATAGTCGATCAGATATTCACTGGAGCCTTAAAATTGTCAGGCAGTGTGTTGTGTGCTACAGGTACAAAGATGAAGACACTTTGCTTTCAAGGAGCTTACAGTATGTGGGGATGACAAATAATTCCAAAATAATATGTCATATTCTAAGCTCAAGATGAACAGAGAGTGCTTCCAGAGAACTTGTGCATCTACGTGTGAAGGGAAGGCTCTAGGTAGGAGATGATGCCTGATTTGAGAAAGAGTTACTCAACTGAATAAAAGCAGGAAGCAGATTTTAAGAACATAAACAAAAGCATATTTGCCATTTCCTCCCAATCAGTTGAATGGTGTTGGTTTGACCTAATCAATTAAATTAGGATTAGGTTTTCATTACTTCTCTAATGAAAATGAACTTCACCCTAATGGAACAGTCTCTTCTATATCTTGGGAGTAATCTCAGGCCCCGGGGGCCCTCATATCACTAGGCAGTTCTAATCACTAGAGTTAGGGCTTCTGGTGGAGAGGCTTGGCTGAGAGACCACAAGATCTTTGAGATCTTCATCTTGCTCCCTTTGACCCTTTATCTTCCACTGAAGTGTTGTGCACGAGGCCAGCTAGGTATCTTCACAACATACCGTATAATTTGCAGGCACACCATGAAACATACAAACGTATGCCACACTGGACCTGCAGAAAAATGGTTCACCTCAGAACGATGGCTTCCGGAACATCAACTAGGGATGAGCCAGTTCTCAAAGCTAGGCCTTTGTGTCCCATCTTCCAGGGTTATCAAGTATAAGTGACACCTACTGCCCTCCAGCAAATGAAGACGATTCTTCTACCTGACTCCCTCTGGTGTTGGAACCATAATTGAAAGCACAAAACCAAGATGTCCCTTTTAGGGGGGCAGAGGCAGTTACTCAAGCGGTCGCTCTTTCAGTGTGAGCCAGGAGAGCACAGTTGCTCAGGGTCCCCCTCTGTGCCCTAAAAGACTGCCTTGCCCCCTCACTCCCTGCCTACTGACCCTGCCTTCTGACCTCTTGCTTCGTTCCCCTTTAGAATGGTGGTTTGGCCTGGAGTGACGATGCAGATGGAGGCCGGGGAAGAGAGATCTCTCGTGATTTTGCCAAGGTCTGTGATGTTTCCTTCACGATAACAGAAGGGGCCGTTCTGCAGTGGGTTATTGTATCTGCTCCCCAAGGAATGAGGATAGAAGTGGCCTGTGAGTCACATCTGTAGTCATTCAGATGGTTGTGTATCACTGTTGTAAGACTTCCTACATAAGATGGAATTTATTTTCACTGTGGTGTGTGTTTTTCTTTTCTCTGGTGGGTTCGGGATCGCAGCTGTATGAACTGGACAGTGACCCGGAGAGGAAAGAGTTCCTGGATGACCTCTTCGTCTTTATGCAGAAGAGGGGTGAGTGTGCACCCTACTCATCATTTCAGTTCATTGAACATTTATTGAGTGCCCACTGTGTGCAGGTCACTCAGCCATCCTCCCTGTGGAGTGCCAGCATCTTAGCCCAGGAGGACAAGAGCCATTTATTGCCAGTGGGTCCCATACTTAGCTGAATAATTGACAGTCAGGTTGAAGAGGGCAGAGAGGGCCTGGGTAGAAAATGAATGGAATGATCATCCAGATTTGGTCCTGCTTTATTCTTGTCACTGTTCTGATTAACTGGTCTCTGGAGTCATTTCAAATTCAAATACACTTTTTTTCTTAGCCTTATAGTAAGTAGTCCTGGATATCACTTAAAACTCGTATATGGGGCTTCCTGCTGGTGCATCTGGCTTAATACAGACTTAGAATGGCCAATGAAAAAATGGAGGCCCTCCAGGTTGTGTTGGGAGGATTCTGAAATGATCCACAGGAAGGAAAAGCTAACTTTTTTTCCCCGTATCCATTGGCTGTTTGACTTTTGCATCCACTGGCTTGGTTGGGGTGCTCCTGCAGTTTAAGTGTAGGGCACGTAGACATCGCGCCTTCCTGCTTCTGGTCTTTGTCTCCTTCTCATTCTCCTGCACCCACCCACCCCCAGCCATCTCCACTTGGGACCATGGCATGTCTCAGTCTTAAGCCCACAGTGACTCAACTTCCTGGCTTTGTATTCTGTCACAGCAACGGGTTCACCAGCTGGCAGCCCTCAGGAAGCATGGTCAGAACCCCAGCCTCTCTAGGAGATAGTTCTCGGCAACCTGGGTGGCGACATCTTCTTCATCCTCAGGACAAAGCCTTAGGGGAGCTGCTCCTGCCCGCATGTTCCCGGGGACCCTGCCTGATCGTGTAGCCCTTGGTTTCTGTGTCAGCTCCTTTACTGAGACCTGGGAATGAAGTCCTCCTCTTTATTGTAGGTGGGGCTGTAATGACGGCCTCCAGCAATGAAAGATCCTGAGTTAACTCCTCTTCTTCCCTCTCTCCCTCTCCCCACCAGCCTCATCCCTCTTTCTGTCCCCCTCCTTCCAAAGCTTCATTGCCTTCTTAGTAGTGTGCCTATTACCACTGGTTTGCTTGCAAAGGCAATCGAAAGTTTTGAGTCTCGGTTTCCCCTCATCTCCAAGCCTATCAAAGCAGTCTAAGCAGCTCTAATTAGTTTACTCCTCCAACTGTTATCTGGAGCTGCATGTGTCAGTAAAAAACAAGAATATAATCCCGAAAGATAATGTGACTGGCAGCAATGAAACTCCCTGGTTGCCCTGAGAGAGAGAAATCCACTTAATACTTTGGTCTCCCCTTCCAATTACCTTTTAATTATTTACAAGCTCCACAAGCCCAGCTGGTGCAAACCCAGGAGCCGATCTCGTCTCAGAAGGGCTGCTATAGCAATATAGATTTTAATCAGCAGTGTGGCTCCACTGCTTTAGATTCTGCTTTATTGTTTTTCTCCCTTCCCAGAAGGATTTTTAAAGGAAAATGGAAGTTATAGCAGCCTAGCCAAGAGTGAAGATCCATAATTGTGTGTTTACTGCTCTGGGTCCCCACTAGGCGAGGCTCTCCTTGAGGGCGGCCGCTTTGTCATTTCTCCGTGTCCACAGTGCCAGCACAGGGCCAGACCTGGGGGCAGCGACTGGGAGGAGCCCTGCTCAGGACACATTTCCTGTCAGAACAGTCCTGTTGGTTTTCCTAACTCAGCTGCCCCAGTGGTGGTGGGGAGCCTCCCCTCCCCCACCCCACCCCCAATTAGCTGCCTGTGATTGGAGGTCAGCAGTACGGAGGGATGTATGCTGAGTGTCCTGCTATTGCACAGCACTGGGGCTGCCAGACTGCGTCTAGTCTATTCCAGAGTGAACCCAAAGCAGAAGTGACTCTCTTTGATCCTGTCTATGTACGGTTATTCAGGCCCTGAGTAAATCTTTTTTCTTTCTTCAGCACTTACGTTCGGTATTTCACTATTTGCTAGTGTCAACAATAGAAGGGAAACAGTCGAGTCAGTTTTGGTACTTGTTAATTACTCTAGTATAAGGTTTCTCAGCCTCAGCATATTGATTTTGGGGACTGGATAGTCCTTTGTGGTGGGGCTCCTCCCCAGTCTTGATAACCAAAAATGTCTGCAGATATTATAAATGTCCCTGGAGGGACAAAAGTGTCCCCCTGTTTAGAACCACTGCCGTAGAAGGGTAGGAAAGAAGTTGAAGTTCAGAAATTTCCTCTGCAGAGAAACTCTTCAGGGAAATCATCCTAGCTCCACTCAGAGAGCAATACCTGAGGGTGGCAGGGCCTGTGTCTGGCGATGGGAGGAACTTCCCGCCTGTAGCTGAGGGCCAGCGGAGTGGGTGCCGGTCCCCATCCAAGGCTGCAGTGCAAGGACCCGAGAGTTGCTGTAGCTCCAGCATGGCAAGAGTAGAGGCAGAAGTGCCATGGTGTGTATGTGGTCCAGACAGGGCTGGAAGAACCCTTGTCTGGCCTAGATGAATCAGGTGGCATCAGATTGTGAAGAGCTGTGTTTGGCCAAGAAGGTAGCACTCCCAGTCTGTGACATAGCAGAGTTATTGAAGGGAACACCCGGGGAGTGTCGCCAGAGCTGTGCTTTCAGGAAGCTCGCTGTGGCAAGCAGTGTGTAGTTGGGCTGAAGAGGGAAGACTGAGGCAAGGAGACTGTGGAGGTTAGGTTGTTCTCTTTAAAATCACAGTGATCTCCTCCCTGGAAGACTCATGTCTGATGGCCTAAATTTAGAATGAGTGGTTCAAGGGGACTGGGAGCAGTTTGTGCTTCTAACCATATGAAGCTTGCTGTCTTTTCTCTTTGCAGAATGGTGAGACCAAGGGCCCCTAGGCATTTGTGATTTATTTGTCATTCCTACATTGGAATCTGGGGCACTCAGGAGCCCACTTGTGTTAGCTGGCTGGGTGCAAGGAAGAGCCTCATAGACCTTGGCAGTGGGTCAGCAGCTCATCCTCCAGAGCTAAGGTGAAAGATAAGCAGTTGATTTCAGAGGAGCCCCGGAAAGCAGCCATAATCTGAAAGGCCCAGTGATGCCCACCTGGGCCGTGAGTGGGCTGGGCAGCTTTGACACAGAAGTTATACCACAGAGGAAGTGCACCGGGCTCCAGGGGAGGTGGCAACCAGCCCGAAGCCCCGAATGACTGCAGCTGCAGGTGATAAAATGGCTGTGCGGTGGGAGAGGGGCCTGGCCATAACTGCTGCTTTGTGCTGGGTCTCTCCGGCTTGTTAACATGTTTGGGTGAATTGACTGCAGCAGATGGGCCTTTCAGCTCAAGGTACCTTGGTTTCTAGCCCAGACTGGGTGACCTGTACCCTCGTGACCCCTTCCCCCACCCCCAGCAGAGAAACCTGCCCCAAAAGGCACTTGAGAAGAGGCCAAGGCAGTGCCCAGTCAGGCGCCTGTCCTGCCTGCCTCAGAACGGCTGCTGCAACCTGTGGAAGGCCTGTGGACTGAGGCAGGTGAAGCTGGGGCCAGCATCCATCCTGAGCAAACCCTTCGTCTTCCAGCGGCCACAGTTTCCTTATCTCTAAAAAGAGAAGGCTTCGGTTGGAGTCAATCTGGAAGTTTCTTCCAAGTTCTCTGTTCTGTATTATGTGTCCGTGGTTGTGTCTGTTGAGCTGTGAGCAAACAATGAGCCACCCTTCATAACCAAAATAGAAGAAAAGCCCCTTGAGCAGTTTTCTATTAAAATAGTTGTGTAAAAACTACACCAGGGAATCCCACCCCGCCATCAAACCAAATGCTTCAGTCCTTTCCTTGCAGAATCATGTGTTTATTCTTTAGCTGAGTGAAGCCAGACTGAACTAAACAAGTTTCTTTTGCTTGTGCTTCCCACACAGACGTTTCTGTAGAAAGATGGGTTAGGTTTCAGAACTCTGATGCCCCCTTTTCCTCACCTTTTGCCATGTGTACATGCTGGGTGTGTGTGTGTGTGTGTGTGTGTGTGTGTATGTAATTTAACTCACTGTGGGTGATTTCTGAGGTGTTATTTATTCCCTGGTAGATTTTCCAGGGGGTACTATGGGCAAGGGGGGCAGGTGTTGATTTGAAAGTCTCATAAGCAAAGGCTTATGAACATTCTTCCCTCGTCACTGAGGAAGAAGAGCTTGTTCTCTTGTTCCCCAGGCAGTGAAGCACAAGTATGATTTCATCAAAGAGGAGGAAAATGATTTTGCTGTTAATTTTATTATTGTTACCCTATGTACTTTACAGAACCCTTTCAACCCATTATCTGATATTCTGTTCCCCATAGCTCCACCTCTGTGGGATAGAGAGAGCAAAGGTTATCACAGTAGCCATGAAGAACCAGCCCCCAGGTTAAATGACTCCCCTGAGGCCACAAAGCCGCTTTAGCACGTGTTTCCTCATCCCCAGGCCAGGATTCTTTGTCTCACCCGCACTGCCCCCTAGCACCAGCAGCTCCATCACTTCCCATTGGGGCAGTGGACAAGCCTCCGCTCTCCTTCAGCCTTCTAAGCCCCACAGGGACTGTGGCCCACCTCCACAGCTCAGGGCCCGGGAGGGTCTGACAGCATCCAGCTGATAAACATGGGGCACAGGTCTTCATGCAAGAAGAGTGTTCATCTCAGGGTGAGACAGCCTGTCTCTCAGGGAAGGGCAGATGTGACGGGTCACGGTGGCACAGAGGCTGCCGTCTGTCAAGGCAGGATTAGGGGGGCACGGGAAAAGCCCTAACAGCACCAAGGGCCCCCTAACCAAGTGCCCGCAAGCGAGGATCTCTCCTCCAGCACCTGTGCCAGCTTGGCGCACCCGACGGAGGGCCTGCTTGGTCGCATGGAAGACAAGTTGTGTTAGGACTGCACTGGAGAACGGCCCTCCCTCCCCCACCAGTTCTGTTCAAGGCTGCACCCTGACCTTGGTTTTCCCAAATGGACTGTTGGATCTGTTTTTGATGTGTATATACAAAGAATTTACTGTGGGAAAGGGGCTTGGTCTGCCTCAAAGTGCAATTTGAGTGTTTTTCCTTCTGTTGTGTGCTTATCTATCCATCTCAGGCAAGGAAATGTTCGTGACATATATTGCTTTGCCTCTTGGTGGAGGGAGTTCCTCATATATTCTTTGTACCTTGCATTAAATGGTCTGTGCCGTGGACACTCTTCCTGATAGACTAAAATGTGTTTGTCTTTGTCAGATAAAATATGCTCTGGGGCTTCGTTTTCCAACTTTATCCCCAAATGAAAGTCCAAAATACAAATCTTCGTCTCAGGATCAGTCCTTTGTTTTAGGCCAGATCTTTTTCTCTCCCCAGGTGGTGGCTGATGTTCTAGTGCTAGGGTTCCTCTCCCACTTTTTTTTTTTTTTTTGGCTCTACCAGAGATTCATTGCTGCATGTGGGCTTTCTCTAGTTGTGGCAAGCAGGGGCTGCTCTGTAATTGCAGTGCGCTGGCTGCTTATTAGGATGGCTTCTCTTGTTGCGGAGCACATGCTTTAGGGCATACAGGCTTCAGTAGTTCAGGCTCTCAGGTTCTAGAGCAGCAGCATTAGTCGTGGCACACGGCGTAGCTGCCCCAAGGCATGTGGAATCTTCCTGGACCAGGGATTGAACCTGTGTCCCCTGCGTTGCAAAGTGGATTCTTAACCACTGGACCACCAGGGAAGCCCCGTGTCCCCACTTTTAAATACCTTATTACTAACCAGTTATCCATGATAATAGGAAGAGATCCCTGGTTTTTGAAAGGCATGGTTAATTTGAATAACTCATTATTATCTTTAAATTCAGCCTCTTCCCCTTCAAAATCATCGATTGGTACTTTTAGCACTTGGTAAAATTGGGTTGAGGGCTTCCCTGATAACTCAGTTGGTAAAGAATCTGCCTGCAATGCAGGAGACTGCGGTTCAATTCCTGGGTCAGGAAGATCCACTGGAGAAGGGATAGGCTACCCACTTCCGTATTCTTGGGCTTCCCTTGTGGCTCAGCTGGTAAAGAATCTGCCTGCAAGTGGGAAACCTGGGTTCAATCCCTGGGTTAGGAAGATCCCCTGGAGAAGGGAAAGGCTACCCACTAGCCTGGAGAATTCCATGGACTGATACTTTGGCCTCCTTTGTTCCAAAATGAGCCAGTATTCAGTAGACCATCCAAGGACTGGTGTAGGAAAAGTCTGAAGCGAGAGTTTGACCCGCTTACACTGTGGGAACATCTGCTAGGTCTTGAGAGGCTAGAGGTACAGAGGGCAATGGAAGCTCAGACAGCCATGCACTGCTCAGGGAGAATGGCCTTGAGTTGTTGGGCCTCTCCCCAGTCACCCCTCCACCCTTCTCCTGGACAGCTCAGGCCGGTCTGTTGATCAGCAGCAGGTGAAGCAGAGACCCGACAGTCCACCTCCTTCTAACTCCTTAGTTTTCTTCTCTGAGCATAGTTTCTATGGGAGGAAACAGCACCACCATAGCCCTAGTTTTATCATCGGCCGTAGCAGAGTACAAGACTGCATGTGCTATTAAACTTCACCTAAAGCAGTTGGTCTGAGCTAGAGTATCAAGAAGGGTAGTGGGTCTGAAGTTAGCCTCTCAGATTGTGGTGCCTCCAGAACTCCACTCATTGCTGGTGGGACTATAAATGGGCGTCACTACTGGAAATCTGTTCAGTGGTGTTTACTAAAGCTAAATGAATGCCAACCCTATTACCCAGCAGTTAAACCTCCAGGTGTATCCCCAATGGAAATGAAAGCTCTGGTTCACTAAAAGACACACGCAAGAGTATGCATAGCAACACCATTCATTATAGGCAAAAACGGGAAAGAACTGAAACGTCCATCAATAGTAGAATGGGCAACTAAACGGTTGCATAGTCCTCTGGTGCAGTAAATACCACACAGCAATAACAAAGAATGGATTACCGTTGTACCCAGCTGGGATGGCTCTCACAGGCCTAATGTGTAACACAAGAAGCCATTCACAGAAAACTATATATACTGCATTCCTCGGTTTGTGTAAAGTTCAAGAAAATCACCTATAGTGATACAGGATAATGGTTACCTCTGAGTTGGGTGGTGAGTGGCTATTGATCGGGAAGGATAATGGAAGAGTTTTCTGGAGTGCTGGAGATGTTCTGTATTTTGCTGTGAGCAATGGATAGTGGGGTGTACACAGCAGAAAAGATCTGGTGGGCTGTATCCTTAAGACACTCATCTAGGCTCTAGGCACTAAGCCCTGTGTCAGTCAGGCCTCCTCAGTGAGAGCTCGTGGTAGAGCGCTGAAGGGTGCGTGTAGGCCCAGTCCAGTATCGGGATATCTGCGCATCCTCGCTCCACCCTGACTTGTAGGCCAGTCAGCTCCACACACATGGCACGCCACCACTCCCTGCTGCCTAGTGTCCCAGTGGGAAATATTTTCTACATGAGCGAGTCACAGGCAAAATACCACCAGTCATTCCCCTACTTGTTCCTGGGGAGCAAGACTAGAGCTGGGCAGGAATTAATATGCAGAGGAGTAAGCAGGAGGCTTGCTTGCCTCTCTGCGTTCCCGCTTAAATGGGGGCTTAACTCTTCTAGGCTCCCAGCTCTCTTGACATGCTGTGGAAATGATTAATGATCTTGTTCAAAGTCAGGAAAAGCAGCGAGGGTCTTGGGCAGGGCCACGCCCTGGGTCCTGGGCTCTCACCCCTTCCTGTAGGCAGGAAGGCAGCCGTGTGCCTTCTGTCCTGGGTCCCTGCCCCCAATTGCTTCTGGTCATCCTTGGAACGTGCCCACTCTCTGTGGTGGGGAGGAAGCGGCCCTCCCCTAACATGCCCACCATGCTCGAGGAGACCATCTCCCCGCTCCGCCCTCGTCCCTGCTCTGCTGCGTTTCCAGTCCCGGTGCCAGGGAGGAGGCCGAGGACCAGGAGCAGGCTTTGCTTGGCTCCATCTGCACTGAGGGCTCCGGACAGCAGCACGAGGGCCAGCGCCCAGCGGCATGCCCACCTCCCAGGGTTAAAGCCCCCGGAGCTCCCAGCGGCTTCCCTGGGTCCCAGCCTCATAAAAGCCTTTTCCGCATCTCCCTCGGGCTGCTTCAGGCTCCTTGGCTGAAATCTGATAAGGGGCCTCTTTGTTGGAACTGTCAGTCTCCTTTATTGAGGAGGGAACTGGAGACCAGCGGCATTTCTTGGGGTACAGATAAGGCCCTGGATTGCTGTCAGAGGGACCATGATTAATTACCCTCAATCCAAGCGCCTGCTTTGATAGCAGTGACTGACAGCCCACAGGGTTTCCCGCAATGTGCTCCTGCCCACTCTGGGAGGCATAACGGGGGGGCGGGGGGGGGCGGGGATTCGGCCCCCTGCAGGGCCAATGCTGGTGACCCACGGAGAGTGCTCTGCAGTGGCTGCTGGCCTCCTTCCTGGCTCTCTGCAGGTTGCTTTAGCTTTTATTGTGGACTGAGGCCTGCTGTCTCTCCGGTGAAGAGGCTCTGTAGAGTAAGATGTAATCCAGCCCATAGGGTGGGCCAGAAGCTCCCCTACTTCCCCCCAAGGCTACGGGAAGAGGCATTGCTTATGGACTTGAACTTTGAATTTTTATTCCTAGACTCATAGGACTTTAGAGCTGGAGTCATCTAGTCCAAATTCCCTGCTTCAGCCAGACAGGGAAACTGAGGCCTGAATATGTCAATCTCCCATCCCCTCCCCCCAGTATGATGTTTTTGGGTTTTTTTTTCCTTGTTCAGGGAGGGAAACTCAGCTAAAAGTTCTTCTCCCCCTCTTTTCGTAGTTGAGTCTCTTTGAGACACAGGAGATGGCTGCTAGGTCCACTAAGCAAAGGGCAGACCACAGAGCCAGACTAGCCTGAGGACCCTGCTTCTCTCTTAGTTGTCGAAGGAATCAAAACCAGGGCAGGTTTCATGTCTGGATTGGCTGCTTAATGTGAGAAAGCCATGATGTCATCTAAAGTTGGCTTGCAGGGTATGGTCAGCTTTGTTTCTGGTGGGACTGAGGGGCCCACCTGCCCTGGACACTCCTTTTAGGGGTTTTGTGGAGGGCCATCCGTGGGAGGAAAACACCTGTTCCTCTTACCTGCCGATTCCTGGAACTGGGGTGCCTGACCAGGCAGTAGGGCCCCCGCTGAGAGAAATCACGACCCCCGCATGCCCAGAGTGGGGCTGGGTGGCAGAGCAGCCCTGGTGTAGGGGAGAGGTCACCCTGGGGACTCAGAATGCCACTTTGCTCCTAGCTCATGCGCTCCTAGCTCATGCCCGTTTCCCATGCCCCTAGGCAACTCCCAGCCTAACGCAGTCACTTGCTGTGTGACTATAAAGAGGGGAATATTTAATGACATTTCTACATCTATGATGTTGTTCTCTTTGAAAGAAGTCATCTCAAATGACTAGACATTTAGTCCAGTGACTGCTCTGAGGGAATCTATAATTCCTCCCTGGGGAGTTGCCTTCAGAGGCAGTTTGAGCCCCACGAGGAAGTCTGTCATGCTTGATGGCCACACCTCATCTTCACACAAAATCAGTATAAACCGCCTGCTCACTTCGTCCTGTTTTCCTGGCTTGTTTCCTTGAATGACTGTTTTTTAAAAGTAAAACACACCCTTATATTTGAAGATCTACCACCTTGGAGAGAATCAAATGAAAATAGTATAAACTCTGAAAGCTATTCGCAAGTGGAGTTCCAAAGCCATGTGTTAGCTGGCTCTCCAAGGAGACATTTCTGAAGGACAGCACACCCTCATCTGGGCAAGCCCAGCTTGGTGGTCACTGACTCAGCCATGCCTGTTCTGTGTATATCTCAAACCCAGCCACCTTCCCCTCTTTAACACTTGTCTCCCCTTCTCTGTGGCCCCACTGAATGACTTCATGGTTTCTTTACCGTCTCAAAATCCCCAGCTCTCCATCCATTCCTGTGCTGCTGGTCCTCTTATTGTAAGACTCAGATGCCAAGGGCTAGAGTCCTCACTTCCCTAGTCTGTTTAACAAAGGTCGTGACACTCATGAACCTGCCAGTTTCCGAGAAGAGAGGGTGACTTCTGTTCAGGGCTGTCAGCATTAGCCACTTAGAGCTAGTGACAGACCCAGGCGGCCACACCACCGACAGGAGGAAAATGCATTTAATATTCCCCGTTGGGTTAGCACAGAGCTGGTTGCTTTGACTCTGAGAAGCACATTGTTCAATCTGCATGGTAGTTTCGCTTATTAAACTTTATAATATTCAAGACATGATGAAGGGAAAAACAGTCCCTGCTTTCATGGAGCTTACAATCCTCCTGGGATACCAGACAAGCATAAGTGAAATATGTGTAATTGTTTGTGGAACTTGTAGTGGTTATAATAGATATTCGGAGAGGAAAGAAATATATTCAAACCAAGGTAGTTAGAAAATTATTCCTGGAGAGAGTGAGCATTGAAGGCCCATATAAGGAGGATTTGAGCACATCATTTTAGAGTTGATAAAGAGGAAGAATAAAACCCAAAAAATAGAGGAGAAAGAATTTGGGTTGTGGGGTGAGAGTGAGAAGACCCAGCTGATTGAGTGAGAGTAAGTTATTGGAATGTTCTTGAGACACATCATACATAATCTTCTAAGTGGGGGCTTCCCTGGTGGCTTAGATGGTAAAGAAGCTGCCTGAAATGCAGGAGACCAGGGTTCAGTCCCTGGGTTGGGAAGATCCCCTGGGTGGGAATGCAACCCACTGTAGTATTTTTGCTTGGAGAATTCCATGGACCCAGGAGCCTGTTCAGCTATAGTCAGTGGGGTCGCAAAGAGTCTAAACTAGGAAGTGAGTAATGGGGTGAAAGTGGTGTTTTCATCAGATTGTCTGGCAGGAGCATGCAGGTTGAGCGCGTGGATTCAAGGCTGCTGGGGCCTCTAATGGGAAGCCAGTGAAGGCCTGGCCCAGGGTGATGGCTGTAGAGAGCAAGCGAGCTTTGAAAGGTGCCTCAGAGGAGGAATCGGTGAGCCTCCAGACAACCTAAAGGTGAGGGAGAGAGAAGAGGAGCAGTCTCCCTCTTAGGTTGCTGCCCAGGACCTCTCAGAGCGATGGTGTTGCTGAATGAAGAGGCAAGGATGGGAAACGGGAGCTCGCCTAGGGGATAAAGGGGAGCTGAGTGTGAACATCAGACCTGGAAGTGAATGGGTCACATGTAAAGATGTTCTGGAAGCTTCTGGAATTGAGAGCTTCTGGGTCCTATGGGAGGGAACCTTGGAAGTGGTCCTCCCAGACTCTCAAGGCAAGGCCGTGAAGGCTCGGGCAGACCAGCCGCAGAGAAGGGAGACCTTAGCCCTGTTCTGCTGGGGGACCGATTTTGTTGCGTGAGACCTCTGTGCTTAGGACAGGGATGAAGTCTGATGTGCAGAACAGTACAGGGAGGAGTTAACCAGCGTGCGCGCTGTTGTGTCTTAGGAGCATGCCGGCAGTCCTCTGGCATCTAACCAGTGATCCTTTGGATTCAACTCCATGGCCTTTGTCAGGACACAGGTCTTCGAGACCTCTGGCTCCCTCCTACACTGAGGAAAGCGGCCTGGGACCACCGCAGCAGTGCCATGTGTTTGCGCTCACACTGCTGCTTCCTCATAATCGTGGGACCCTTCACTCTACTCTGGCTTGAATTATCCTATAAAAAGAGCGAGGGCAGCGTGCGAGGACTGAGATGAAAATGCCATTCCTTGAGGGGAAAGAAGCAGGAGCTGAAACAAACAGCCCTTCTCTAATCAAGCTGGCCTGACGTCCACCAGGCAGTCAGTGAGACCGAAGCAAGCCAGAGTGGGGGTGGGAGGGGGTCTGGCGGGGGGGTGGGGGTGGGCAAGGCAGAGGAGGAGCAGCCGGTGTACAGTAAAAGGACTTGCCATCAAAAGGCAACAAGTCTCATACTGTGCCCCGGACGGTGACCCTTCCCGCTGGAATTCTCCCCTCTGACCTCCAGATCATTAATCCCGGGGCTGCCAAATGACAGTCATCCATCACGCCTCCTGACGAGCATCCCGGCTGCCCAAGAAAGGAGCCTGGCCGCGCCCTCCCTGCCGTCCCTGGGTGCTCATTAGTGGGCCTTCCTGCTCCGGGCCAGGTTTCCTAATCAAGTCCCTGACTCCTGTCACTTCCCTTCGGGGCCAGGGGGCGGAAGCAGCTCTGACCCTCCCTCTTTCAGAGGCCAGGGAGGGAGTGGAGTGATTAGTGGGAAGAGAATTGTTGAGTGGCTTTTCATCCCCTTGGAGACCTGTGTGCCCAGCAGCTCCTTTGACATGTTGGAGACACAGGAGAGGGAAAAAACCCATTTCTCTATCCTGCAGCAGGAGAAGAGATGAGGAGAAAACAAGGCAGGATGCAAATAAATTAAAGCACGGCTATAAACGGCGCTGAGAGCTGCAGAAGAGAAGCCCAGGGGCTGTCCAGGTGGACAGTGGGACCGGCCCTCCCCTGTGCAGAGGTCAGGAAAGAGTTCGTTCACTGGGGAGGCAGCCGAATGACTTCTGAAAGCTCTAGAGGACTGAGTTGCCAGATCATTCAGTTCAGTTCAGTCGCTCAGTCGTGTCTGACTCTTTGCGACCCCATGAACCGCAGCACGCCAGGCCTCCCTGTCCATCACCAACTCCCGGAGTCCACCCAAACCCATGTCGATCGAGTCGGTGATGCCATCCAACCATCTCATCCTCTGTTGTCCCCTTCTCCTCTTGCCCTCAATCTTTCCCAACATCTGGGTCTTTTCAAATGAGTCAGCTCTTCGCATCAGGTGGCCAAAGTATTGGAGTTTCAGCTTCAATATCAGTCCTTCCAATGAACACCCAGGACTGATCTCCAAATCATTAGGAGTCATATTGCTAGCAAAAAATAAATCTTTGAAGTCATGTAGTCTGGCTCTCTTATTTACAGCAGGGAACAGACCCAGAGAGGCCATGTGTTTTACCCAAGGCTACGCAGCCCGTGAGTTGGACCTGTCTTTCTGTTCTTCCGAGGAGACCTGGCAGCTAGTCTGATAGCTTCCGGGCTTTAGGAGTTTGACTCAAATTACACTTCTGAGCATATTTGTGAACATATTTCCAACTCAGCAAAAGGTGGGCATGCACAGATGTCTTCTTTCTCTGCCTGAAAATGACCTATCCTTGTGTTTCTCTCCTCGCACCATTGCAGGGACCCCTATCAACCGAATCCCCATCATGGCCAAGCAGATCCTGGACCTGTACATGCTGTATAAGCTGGTGACGGAGAAGGGGGGCCTGGTGGAGATCATCAACAAGAAGATCTGGAGAGAGATCACCAAAGGCTTGAACCTGCCCACGTCCATCACCAGTGCGGCCTTCACCCTGAGGACCCAGTGAGTGGCCCGCGGAAAGGCGGCTGAGGCTTGCAAGAGGGAATTAGCCTTGAGGCAAGGAAGGAAGGAAATTCCACCGTGTGGTGAGCAAGACGGGCGGAATGCCTGAAAGAGCCAGGAGCTTTCTGAGCTGAATCCCTCGGTCACCTAAGTAAACCTGAGAGTGCCTTTTCTCAGGCGTGTCCTGTGTGCTGTTGCTTCACCTTTCCGTGTTGTTTCATTTCATTCATTCCGCTTCACCGGCAAGCCCACCAAGTAGGTTTTGTCCCTGTTTTCCAGTTGACATGAACTAAGCCTCAGAGCCTAGATCGTTCGGTCAGGGCCGTATCAGCTAGTAAGCAGGCTGGGGTTCATACCTGGACTTCTGTCTCTGAAGTCCACAATCTTTCCAAGACATCTTCTCCTACACAGTACCCCCACTCTAAGCCTGGCCCTTTTTCTTGACATTCAGCTTATCCAGAGGAAAGCAGGCAGGCCTCCACTGGGATTAGTGACCTGTTTTTGTACCCATTTGAGTTAATTATAAGGGTGGCAGGAGCAGGGGGAGCATTGAAGAAGGGGGCCCAGAGGGCAGTCTGTTCTTTGGGAGCTCGGGATGTTGCTCTGTGAAGAAGACAGAAGGATCAGCTGTGTGTGGCTTGGGTGGGCATGTTAAGGCCTTGCTGAAAAGTAGAAGGGTCTTATCTAATGAAATGGTTCCTGCAGAAGTTGGGAACAGAGCAACAGCCAGCAGAGCCGTCTTTCTCCCAAGGTTCTTAGGTAGAGAACTGCTTTCTTGGCGCATCTCACACGAAGCGGGACGGCACTGCTAGGCCTACACACAACAGGAAGAGTTGCGCCTGTCTGAACAGCTGACTCAGAACGGCTAGGAGATCGAGGAGCCAGAAAGACATTGCAAAACATGGCATTTCCCCTTTCTCCCAGGGCACTGGAAAGGCACCACACAAACACAGAACATTAGTGATGTTAGCTGTTTCCCTGATGAGCCATGACTCCAGTTCCAGCCGCACTTAGCCCTGGGTGCAGTTAGGGAGCCTGGGCTGGGGCGTCCCGCTATCCTAAGGGTTCCTCTTTCACCAAGTTCTCCAGGTTGTGCTCCTTCGTCCTGGAGGACAGAGCCTGCCCCACGGAGGCCCCTTGCAGAGGATCATCAGCTTATACTGGGCGGTCCTGGCACTGCATTTTGGGTGATCCTTCCTTCCTTCCTTCCTTCCTTCCCTCCATCCAGGTATATGAAATATCTCTATGCCTACGAGTGCGAGAAGAAAGCCTTGAGCTCCCCTGCTGAACTGCAGGCGGCCATTGACGGCAACAGGAGGGAGGGTCGGCGGCCCAGCTACAGTTCCTCCCTCTTTGGCTACTCACCCACCACCGCCGCTGGGGCCCCTGCCCTCCTCTCCCCACCCAAGATCCGCTTCCCTATCCTTGGGCTGGGCTCCAGTGGTGGCACCAGTGCCAGCGGCTCTCGAATGTCCCCGGCAGCTCCTCTCAGGAAAGGTCTGCAGGGCTCTTGGGGGAGAAGGGGCACCAGGCTCCCCGGGTCCAGGGCGCAGGCAGGAGGGTGGGTTGTGGGCTGCGTCCAGCTCTGGTGCCTTTGTCAGGTGATGGAGTCCCAGTGACCACCGTGCCTGTGCCAAATCGCCTGGCTGTGCCTGTGACTTTGGCTGGCCAACAGGCCAGTACCCGGACGGCCACGCTGGAGCAGCTGCGGGAGCGGCTGGAGTCAGGGGAGCCTCCAGAGAAGAAGGTGTCCAGGCTGTCAGAAGAGGAGCAGCGCCTGGTGCAACAGGCTTTCCAGCGCAACTTGTTCAACATGGCGCGGCAGCTGCCCATGAAGATCAGGATCAACGGCAGGGGTGAGCAGCAGCCTGTGCACCAGGCCCCGGCTCCACTCAGGGTGGGTTCACGTCCGGGGACTGGGGTGGGGGCCCTCCAGGTTCTGCCCCCAGCCCTCTCACCCGATCTGCAGAAGGATCTAGAGACCAGGGAGTCACCTGGGGGTTCATTGGCCGCGGAGACCTCAATTCACCAAGCTCAGGTAATTTTCCAGGGTGCCTGAGTTCCTCGGGCATGCCCTGTTCTGTAGCAAAAAGGAAAAGCAGTTGTTCAAGGAGAAGGAGCTGGAGACCTTCAGGGCCAGTTGCGGGGTCTTCCCTGTCCACCCCTGCCTTTTGATCTGTCTCAGTTAAAGGGCTCGCCCTTTCCCCCACTGCCCCACCACCTGGAAGAAAGACTGCGCCCCACTCCCGAGGCCCAGCAAGGGGCCAGAGCTGCCTCAGGCCGGCAGCCAGTGGCCCTCAGGAGGGAAGGGAGGAGGAAATACAAGTTTGGCAGCATAATTGACATCTGTCCCTTGCCCTCCACATTTTTCAGATGCCCCACCTCATCCCTACAGCCACATAGCCCACACCCCTCATTCCTGTTTCTCCCCTTTCCCCCTCACACATTTCTTTGCCATTCTTGACTCTCTCAGGACAAACATGAGCAGGCTTGTGTTGGGGGAAAATCAGGTGTGAGGGAGTTGTGCACATTCCCAGGCAGCCCCTTCCTGTCCCACTCTCCCCTGGCGAGGAGCCCAAGGAAACTGGAGATGGTGGCCCAGAGCAGGGCTCTGCCCTATCCCCCTCTCAGGCCAGCTGCCCCTGGTCGTGCACAAGCCAGAGGCTGATAGATGAAGCAGCTCATCTGGAAGAATTCTTGGCTCTCGACATCAGGAACGGACAGAGTCGCAGGTGGGAGGGGCAGAGGCCTCGTGTGCCAGTGCCTGCCGCCTTCCATAGACCGTGGATGGCTCAGATGGAGAGCGAGTGACAGGGACTGGATAGGCAGACCCCGTCCTTGAGGACCTCCCAGTCTAATTAAGGGGAGGAGGGAGCCAGGCGAGTTCTCAGTGGATGGGGCTGGTCTTAGTGATCTCCCGACGCCGACCCCTCCCCCCATCCTGGCCCCCCATCTGGTGGATAATGGGTGCTCAGGGTTTGTTGAATCGCACTAAACGCATCAGTGCACAGCTGTGAGCCGAGGTCAGCCTCCTTCCCAATGTGACCCCTCTCTCAGAGCAGAGCGAGCTGGGGAAGTGAAGTGGGTCAGTGGAGAAAGCAAGCGATAGGATACTGACCAGCCTGGGTCTCCTGCCAGACCTTACACTGGGAGAAGGTTACACGGGTGCTTTCTAACTCTGGGAGGCCTCAGCCTGCTGTGGCCGGGCCGGGAGGGTGGCCAAGCCTCGGAGGGGACGACAAAACTGCCCAAGGGCTTGACCGGGCCTGCCGTCTCCCTTGTCCCCAGCAGAGGACAGAGCAGAGGCCTCGGCGGCAGCACTGAACCTAACCACAAGCAGCGTTGGGAGCATCAGCATGTCTGTGGACATCGATGGGACCACTTACGCAGGTGAGGGAGGTGCAGGCTGGCAGCCAGTCTCGGTGCGGCTCCCTGCAAGGCCCCCTCGCCCCCTCCTGTCTGAACACCTTCCCAGGGGGCTTCCTTTCATGCTGTCTCAAAGTTCCAAAGGTCAAGTAGTTCTGGATGAGGAGGACTGAGGACTGCTAACAGGACTGCTAACTCCACCTGTGACGGAGTCATAGAGACCCCTTGTCTAACCCTTTTATGACCAGTGGTTGGCTCGTTAATTAAAAGAAAGTCATTGCATGTAAGGAATCATAATCAACTCCATCCATGCCTTTAACATTGTATTGTAAACTAAATTGGGGCTTCCCAGTGGCACTAGTGGTAAAGAACCCACCTGCCAATGCAGGAGACATAAGAAACATAGGTTCAATCCCTGGGTTGGGAAGATCCCCTGGAGGAGGGCATGGCTACCCACTCCAGTAAACTTGCCTGGATAATGCCATGGACAGAGGAGCCTGGTGGGCTACACAGGCCATAGGGTCACCAAGAGTCGGACACCACTGAAGCGACTTAGCACGCATGCATGCGTAAGTTAAATGTGGCCGTCGTTACAGTCTTCCGAAGCACAAGTCTCCTTTCTCTGATGGGTTCATCTCTAATCTTCTTAAACATGGTCTGGGAGCACTTCCCTTAGAGCCTTTGGGGCCTTTCAGCAAATTGACTGCCCGCCTTAGCAGCGTAGACGCACCTGCTGGCAGGGCAGTGTTGGCAGCAAGCGCACCTCCCCGCCTGGAGCCTCACCCAGAGTCAGGCAGCATGAGATGGTGAGGGACTGAACCCCTGCACCCATCTCTGCTCTCCCCATCTGCTCACACTGCCTTCTCCCCTCCCCGCTCGCTCAGGTGTGCTGTTTGCCCAGAAACCTGCAGTCCACCTCATCACAGGATCCGCCCCCCAGAGCCTCGGCAGCAGCTCAAGCAGCAGCAGCAGTTCTCACTGCTCGCCAAGTCCTACCTCATCCCGGGGCACCCCCAGTGCAGAGCCCTCCACCAGCTGGTCCCTCTGAGGGGCAGGACCCAGCTCTGCACTCCCCACTCTTCCTTCAAGAGCGGCGGAAGTTGATGCACAGAATTTACCTCATCTCACGGAGCCCACATCAGACACCATTTGGCCGGATGTTGAGAGTTTGGACATGTCCGTCTGCCCAGGCTCCATCAGGTCCTGCTGTACTCTAGAGGCAGGGAGAGGTGGAGGGGCCTGACAGGGCAGCGTTGTCCAATCAGGGATTGTTCTGGAGAACTGGGCAGGGTCTGTGGACGTCCAGCTTCCCCCAGGGCTCCCAGGCCCCCTCCCATCCCGGGCACAGTGTATCGACAATCTGTAAGCTGACACAGGGCTGGAGACTCTCCACACCCTTTCCCCTTTAATTTATTTCTCTCTCCCTGCCTTCTGCTGTGACTCCAGGGTCGCTGGTCTCTTTCCCTGCTCAGCTCCCCCATCTTTAACTCCCATGTGGGGCTGCTTGGAGCCGAGAGCACACCTCTGTGGCCCTTCTCTGCTGAGCATGGGATGGGGTCCTCCCAGTCCACCTTGCTTACCATGTTTGGCTCCTGGAGTGTGGGCCCCTCAAATTCATGAAGCAGTCCTCAGGGCCCCATACCCCTTTTTAATGGTTCCGAGCAAGGGCTGATAAGGGCAGTCCTCAGGACCCAGGGCCTGCTGGGGATCTGCCAAGGGAGAGGCAGGGCCCCGGGGGCGGCCCAGACAGGCCCTGGCACCCACCCCACTGGCCCTTTCCTGACCCACCCAGACCTCATGCCCGCCCCCCCACCCCCTCCATGGGTCCCTGCTGGCCAGCTCTCCCAGGAAACAGCCCACTTGTCCCTCAGGCCCCTCCTTTCCTCGGCGAGGGGCCACCTCAGCCCCTACATCCCCAAACCTGCCAGTGTCAGGCTCGTTGAAATACCTCAGATTTGTAATTGTTGATGTTTGATTCTTCAGGAAGTATTTGCATCTCTGAAATCTTTTTTATATGTGTTTGCTGACTTTTGTGGGTTTTTTTACTTTAAAATTTTTATTGTTGTTACTGTAGCACCAAAGAAACGAAAGCAGATGTCCCCCAAAGCCGAGCAAATGGTTTGGTACCCCAGCCCCTCTGGCCCTTCCCTAAGATCCCCCAGTGAAGAGGAGGGGGAGGTGGCAGGAGAGATGACTCAGGGATCACAGTGGCGGGAGGAGGTGGAATGGAGGGACCCCTCTCACGCAGGTTGGGTCCTGAAACCACACTGGTTGTCAGGATGGCCCTTGACCCATTTCCCACCAGAGCGGGGCAGCCCCTCACCGGGCTAGGGGCAGGGCATCTCCCCTTGACTCAGCATTCCCACCCCAGGGCCGGTGCAGGCCATGGAGGCCACGAACCCTGCAGGGGTCGAGCTGCCCCAGAGGGTGAGGCGATGCTGAGAGAGCTCTGTCTCTCCTCTTGCACGCTGGGGTGAAACAGGCTGCTCCTGTGTCATGAAGAAGAGGTGATTTTCACACACGGCTCTGCAGTGTTCACTGAAACCCCGCCCACTGTGACATTATCCGGCGGTAGCGGTGGGAGGCTGAGGTGGACCCAAGCCCACACATGCCCCACGCTCAGTCTGGCTAGGAAAGGAAAGGGAAATCAGACACTTGAGCCCAGATCACATACCTCAGCCCGGTGAGCTGCAGCGTCACCAGCTGCATCTCCTCTCTCTCCCCTAGCCCCCAGCACCGTCTCACACTCACACACACACAGCCCCATCCGCTGGGGGCTGACCCTCTCCTGGCCTCACCAGGCCGGCACAGGGCTGAGCAGAGAGGGGCATCTGGTGTCTGTGTCAGGGAGGAGCCTGGTTGGCTGGCGCTGGGCCCGCTTGAAGGCATCACAGACGTTTGGCCAGTGTGTCTTTCTCAGGACTTTGGTCACGAAGGATGGACCCTTGCCACCTGGAGGACACAGGGACCATGTGCTGAGTCTTCCTGGTTGTTGGATCCTCTCCCTTTCCCCGGGCAGCTTGCCCAGCCTCACCCTCTCACCAAGGCCTCACTGCCCTGAGGGGCAATAGTAGGGTCTCAACCTGAAAGCCAGAGGGTAGGCGTGCCGGCCAGTGCCCCCAGAATGGGGCCCTGGGCCAAGAAGAGCTCTCCGGACGGTGCAGCCCTGAGGTCACATGGCAGCCATTGACCGGGGCCACTTGGTCCCCTCCCCTTCCCCGTCTTGTATTTAACCAGGAAAAAAATGTGATAGCACATGGGTAGCCTAGGCAGTGGATGAATACCTCAGAAGTCCTCTTGCAGCAAGTGTCTGTATATGTTGTGGTTATTTTCTATCTACATGTTCTCGAATGTTTATATTTCAATAAACCTCTACCTCTTCACTCAAGCAGGACACAGGTGCTTTGGCTCTTTCATTTGACAGTAACAGGAAGAGGGCAGGGGACTTCGGAATAAAAGGGGCTAAATAAACCATTCCTCTGATCCCTTGATTTTTCCTGAACTTTCTCTTCACTGCTCACTCACTGTTTCGGCAAAGCGCTTACTCTCAGCCTGTCTTCTATATTAGCTGGGTGCCTCTGATATGTGTGACCACCTGCACTGACCCCTGGCATCACATCAGGGTCCCAGCAGGCACAGGGCCATGAGCAAGCCCTCTTTCAACTCCTGCTGAGTAAGTACAGTCCCCACACTTGCAGAACTCACACTCTTGTCTCGAAGGCACATACAACTCTCGACAAAACATGATTGGAATCCATGGGCAGGTAAATGCTGGAGCAGCTCACTAGGGAATCCCTGGAAGGCTTCCTAGAGGTGGACACTTCAGCAGGAAGAATGAAGTTGCAAACTGAAGACATGAGGAAGAGCGGGCGAACCGATCCATGTGGTATCAAAGGACCTGGCATTGGGAAACTGTGGATAGTACCGGTAGACAAAAGTGTGGCTGGGGCCAGGATGGAGCCCAGGCTGAGGGACTTGGGCACTGTCCTCTGAGCATCAGGACACTACTGACATGTTTTGAGGAGGGCATAGGCTTAGAGGCTTTTCTAGAAGGGTGACCTGGAACTGGGAGACATTCTAGTTGTGGACACCCTGGGACACTGCCACTGAAACTTAGGCCTAGACCCAGGCTGCTCAGCACTTTTCTCTACCGCAGTGCACATCCTGTGGGCACAACCTGGGACTAACAAAACTAAGAGAAACAGGCAGAGAGGTCAAGCGCTGGGCAGGTTTGTGATTGTCCTCCATCCATAACAGACACCTTGCCTGTCTGCGACCTTTCTCTGCCGTTTTGAAGTGCTGGAAAGTGAGAGTGACATTGGGACAGTCTTGAACCTCTCACTGATATTTAAAAAAATTTTTGACAGAAATAACCAACCCCTTAGTACTTTACTTATTTACCCGTAATTGGGACAACACGTCACAACTTCCTGTGACACATCACAGGGCTGCCACGTGGAGATTCAGTGGGCCTGGTACAGGAGGAGGGCACCAGATAAGAAGCATGGTTCAAAGACACTGAAATAGAAACAGCATGGAGTGAATGTGAGGTGATGCTGGGAGAAGTGGCAGCTGAATAAGGGTCCAGTTAGAAATGGAGAATCCGGGAAGAGCAAGGCACCAGGCCTGCAGTTCCATTCCACTCTAACAGGAAAAAAAAAAAAAAATATATATATATATATATATATATAATATCTAAGACCTTGAGAAGAGTTCTTCAAACTAGACCCTCCAAAAAAAGAGTTCATCAAAAGACACCAAAAAATAAAAAACTGGAAGGAGATACTTGTAATACAGAACTGACAAAGGAGTAGTGGTCAGAATTTTTTTTAATGTTTATTATAAAGACAAAAGCAGTCTTAAGATCAAACCAGTCAATCCTAAAGGAAATCAGGCCCTTATTGTACAGAGCGAAGTAAGTCAGAAAAACACTAATACAGTATATTAATGCATATACATGGAATTTACAAAGATGGGAACGATGACCCTATATGTGAGACAACAAAAGAGACACAGATGTAAAGAACAGACTTTTGGACTCTGTGGGAGAAGGCGAGGGTGGGATGATTTGAGAGAATAGCATTGAAACATATATATTATATGTGAAATAGATCGCCAGTTCGGGTTCGATGCATCAAACAGGGTGCTCAGGGCAGGTACACTGGGATGACCCTGAGGATTGGGATGGGGAGGGAGGGTCAGGATGGGGAACACATGTACACCCATGGCTGATTCATGTGAATATATGGCAAAAACCACCACAACATTGTAAAGTAATTAGCCTCCAAGTAAAATTAAAAAAAAAATCAGGCCTGAATATTCATTGAAAGGACTGATGCCAAAGCTGAAACTCCCAATACTTTGGCCACCTGATGTGAAGAACTGACTCGTTGGAAAAGACCCTGTTGCTGGGAAAGATTGAAGGCAGGAGAAGGGGATGATAGGGGATGAGGTGGTTGGATGGCATCACCAACTTGATGGAGATGAGTTTGAGCAAGCTTTGGGTATTTGTGACAGACAGTGAAGCCTGGTGTGCTGCAGTCCATGGGGTCGAAAGAGTCAGATACAACTGAGCAACTGAACTGAACTGAAGACAAAAGCGAAAAAAGAAAGCTTGAGCAGATGGGGCAAAGTCATAGACAGATGTTCTGCAGAAGGGGAAATAAAATGACTGCACATCAGTGATCAGGGAAACATACAGAAAAAAACATTCGCTGTCATCAGATTGTCACAAGCTGTAGTCTTAAAATACCAGGCCTTGGACTTCCCTGATGGTCCAGTGGTCCAAAACAAGGGACATTTGATCCCTGGTCCAGGAAGAGTACACACACTAAAGGACGATTAGACCTTTGCACCACAACTATGGAGACCTTATGCTGTAGAGTGTGAGCACTGCAACAAGAAAAGTCACCGCAAGAGTAGCCTCTGCTCGCTGCAACTAGAGAGAGCCCGCCAGCAGCAATGAAGACCTGGTATGGCCGGAAAAAAATACACCAGGCCAAGATGGAGAGCCATGGGAGCTCTCAGATTGCTGGGGGGACTGTAAATCAGCCTAACTCTGAAAGACACTTTGGCTTCTCCTAGTAAAATGGAACATGAACATGCCGTGGGGCCCAGCAATTCTGCTACCAGATTTGTACCCCAGAGGAAATCTGCACGTGTGCCCCAGAACGTAGGACGTGTGTAGCTGGCAGTGATAAGCAGGCTGTAAAAGTCCCAATTACTGAACACTGGTGTGGGCCAGGTGTGCTTTTAAGTTCTTTGCAGGAATTAACTCGTTTGCTCCTCTACACGTTTATGAGACGGGAGGTACGGAGAGGTTAACTAAGTAGCAATGAGGTTCCAGAGCGGGGAGAGGAGCAGTCAGTGGCAACGGAGCCCAGGGTCTGTGCCCTAACGACGAGCAAGGCAAAGCACTCTGTACTCAAGTAGCTCATGTAACACTAAACCCACAGACGTGTGAGGCAGTGACTTTGTTCATTCTGCGGATGAAGAAACTAAAGGGCAGAAATGTGCACGAGGGACATGTAGTCAACAGCAGGCTGGGAACAGACTCTTAACGCAGTTGTCCCACCTCTCCCGCATGTACCTATTTTCACTTAGGGCCGGGGTAACCCAGGGCGGTGATGAGAAGGAAGCAGAGCGTAGAGAGTGGGTCTGATTATCGCTCTGGCCCAATCGTCCCCACGCCGCGCACAGCAGGGAATCACCTGAGGGACTCCAGCATCCCCGGGACCAGCTTTCCCGGCCACTACTTTCCCGGCCACTAGCCGCAGCCTCCCTCACCTCATTGGCCAGGGCTGGGTATGTGCCTTCCGCGCAGCCAATGGGGCGAGGGGGCGGGGCGACTGGGACAGTCGCTCGGCGAGTGGAGGGAAGTCCCCAGCGCAGACCGCGTCTCCGCCCGCGTCCCTGAGAAATGGAGTGCAAGTTACTGCCCGCAGAGAAGGAGGGGTTGGTGGCCTGGGGTTTCTGGAAGAGAAGGTTTGTGGCCACCACCGGAAGGAAGGGGAGAAGGAACCGACCAGACCAGCAGGACTGGGAAGCGTGGGGCCACCCGGCTGCGCTTGGAGACGGCGAGTACAAAGCCCCGCAGCAGCCGGGACACAGGGACACACAAGAGGGCCAAGGGTGGTGGGGTGGCCTGTGCCAAGGGAACAAGCTGGAGCCGGGTCTAAGATAAGCCAGTGGAGGGCAATGTTCGGCCTCCAGGGAGGACCTTTGGGACAGGGGCCAGTCCTCTGGTTTGGAGGCATTGACGGTGTTTTCCCTGGTAAGGGATCCAAAAAGGTCCATGTGAGCAGAAAGGATGGGTATTTACTGTCTGACTCCAGAATGTGTGGAGGAGCCCTAGGGCAGTGAGACCTCAGGCTGGCCCCAGGAAGGGTCTGGAACCCAGAAGCACTGCCCATGGAAGGTATTTTGCCCTCCCAAAGACCAGCCCAACCTGCTGCCTGAGCTACAGAACAAAATGAGAGGACCAAACCAAAGGTCAAGTTTATGCTTTGTGCATACATGAGACCCCCTGGTGTGTGTGCTTAGTCGGTAAGTCTGTCAACTCTGCGACCCCATGGACTGTAGCCCGCCAGGCTCCTCTGTCCATGGGGATTCTCCAGGCAAGAATACTGGAGTGGGTTGCCATGCCTTCCTGCAGGGGATCTTCCCAACCCAGGGATGGAACCCAGGTCTCCCACATTGCAGGCAGATTCTTTACCATCTGAACCACTAAGGAAGCACAAGACCCCCTGGGCTGAAGCAAAATCTCTCTGTCCCAATTTAACTTTCTGAGACTTGTCAGCTCCATTTGCTCTTACTGAAATCCAGCTTTTTCCACAGAGAAAAACAGGGTCTCCAGTTTAGTTTTATGTGTCCACTCTTCAGCCTTGGATGGATTACTCTTTTGTCCCAAGTCAAGTGGCCCTAGAAGGAGAACGTTGATTCAGTTGGGTTTGGTACCCAGTGCTGGATCTCTCAGTGGAGAATTTGGCAGCCCCCACAGTGGCCTGTTTATGGCAGGGATGGCAGAGAACATTTTGCAGAGGACAATGCTGGGGAAACAATCCCAGAGATGTTCTGTCCTGTCACCCTGCCAGAGTCACCCTCGGCAAAACCCTGCTTCATTTAAGGCAGTTGATGGAGGGAATGTTCAGTGATGGCATCAAAGAAGATTCTAGGGGCATGTGGCCCAGCTGACAGAGCTCTTTGAGAGAAGGAAGCATATAGGAAGGTAGGGAGGGAAGTTCAGAAAAAGAAAAACAGCCAGATGACCTCGAGGGGGATGTAACCCTAAGTGGTCTGGCCCGTGGGCATTGAAGGTGGCCCTGCTGTCAAGCTCAGAATAGACAGTGTGAAATAAGAAACCACCCTTCTGGGACAGGTTAGGGAACCAGGGGGCTTACCTGCTGTTTTGCTGTGTGACCTCAGGCAAGTTACTGCCCTTTTCTGGGCAGTTTCTTATCTGTGAAATGGACACTGTAGACCACAAGTAAATGAAAACGCACTGTGAAAAGTCGAAAGCCCAGTGCCAAGGCAGTGAGACAGAGGGTCCTAGCCATCACTCAGCTGGCTCAGGGGCAATCAGTGAGCCACCCAAGCCCCACAAGGATCCCAGAATCCCCACTGGCCACTCCCTGCCCAGCTCTACTCTGAGCCACAGGGTCCCTTTGGGAAAGGGCCAGGCAGTCCTCACCCATGAAGAGTCAGGAACCTTATGCCACATGAGCACTGCAGGCCCCATGGCAGGTGGGGGACAAAGACAGCCTCTGACTGTAGCTACCTACGATAGACTGACAGAGAGCTTGTCCTTGGGGGCTAAAGGCATAGCCACAGGGTCCTCCCCTCTCCCCAAGAGTCCTTGTCCCCGCTCCTTGGTTTCCTGAGGCCTGTCAGTCCAGATCCTCTGTGCTAGGACTGCCTGGCTTACGGGGGCTGGGCCGGGGGCTGACCTCAATCGCGTGCTGTAGGGCAAGGCTGTGAGTCTGTTCCTTGGTGGCTCTGGGCCTCAGTCTCCACACCACTTTTCTTCCCCAGCCTGGGCACTGGCCCTGGCCGCCAGCTTTTCTGAGACTCCTCTCTTCTGTGGTTCCAGGGCTGTGGCTGAGGTCTGGGAGTGGATAAGGCAGAGGCTTCCCCCGACAGAGGGCACAGGGGCAGGGCAGGTACCAGGTATGGAGTAGCCTCAGGGAAGGCCGGGCAGCTGAGGAAGCCAGGTGAACTAGCTAAGGGCCACACTGGAAGGACCCTTCAGGCCCCTGACTTTCCCTCCAGTTTGCAGATGGAGAGACAAGGGCAGAGAGAGAAACTGGGCCTGGATCACACAGAGAGGTAGGGAGTGCCCCCCTGGAGAATCCCCAAATGATGCCTTCAGCTGAGAGCTGGCTGGAGGTGCCTGTCCTCCCAGCACTGGAGCCCTTGATGCTCGGAGCTACACCAGCTCCTGTTTCCTGAGGACGCAGTTCCCAGCCTGAGGGTCCACTGAGGGACCTGCCCTGCTTTGCTCAGGATCCCCAGAGAGCAGCTGAGGCAAAGGAGCCCCCACCCAGCTCCTCCATGCAGAGTCATAAGGATGAGGCCCGATCACAGTTAGTAGGGTATCCAAGCACGAACAGTACATAAGCTCCAGGCTGTGAACATGCTACATTGTCTGTCATTGGTGGCTGCTCATTATATCTGATTGTTTCCTGAACTTAATAAGAAGTGGGAACTATGCCTTGTTGGTGGAACAATGGATAGATTATGTGGCTAAAGCCCCCCTACACAGTTGATCTTGGGTCTGTCTCTGGTTTTATGACTTTAATACTGATCCCCAAACTGGACCCCAGGTATAAGGAAGCTCAGGGGCACCAGAAATAGGCACGGTGATCCTCACATCTTCCTTTGAAGTAGGTACTGTCAGTATCCCCATTTTGCAGGTGAAGAAACAGAGGTTTAGGGAAGGCAGACTTGTTCATGCTAACCTAGTCAGTTTGTGGTGGTCTTCCCCTCCAAATTTTTCAGTGACTAAAAATTTCCCTGAATCCAAAAATATTGATGGGTGATACTCCCTCAGTGCTTCCTGTATGACTGATTCCATCCCACCGGAGAGCTGCCTGAGAGTAAGCCCAAGTCCCTAAATTCCCTTCAGTCTCCACATCCTTCCCTGTCTCCCCACATGCAGTCCCTGCACCAGGTCGGGGCCACAGAGCCTTGACCCTGAGGCATTTGCTTTGTGCCAGTGAGGACTGAGTGCCTGGTCCCCACCCAGGGCCACCCCGAGATGGAGCAAGGGCACCAAGGCTCAGATCTTGGCCCTCAGTAGAGACATCCTGATCCTGAGTCACAAGCCTTCTTCTCTCCACCTCCATAGTTCACCCCACCTTCACCTCCCAGGTGGCCTCGGCCTCTGTCCCAGACCCTCTGTTTCCTGGGCACAAGGACCCAGTGTAGTCTTAGAGGGCCTGGCCCACACCATTTCATCCTCTGTCTGGGAGGCCCTACTTGAGCCTCATCCCCAGCCCTGAGGGAGGGCAGCCAGGGCCAGCCAGGCCAGCTGTCACCTTCTGTGAGGGTGGGCGGGAGCCTGCTCCCAAGCTCTCCTCTCTGTCTCTGAGGGGGCCCACCCTGGACACTCCTTGGGTCCCATTGTGGGCCTCGGCTCTGGCAGCACCTGGGGCCTGGTGGGGACGGCAGAACCCTGGCCCCTTACCCTCATTCCATTCTGAACCTCATTAACCCAACCAAGGCCAGTGGGCCACTCCCCTGGGAAGCAGGCCATAAAGAGGTGGAGAGAGCATGACTGAGGGACAGCAACCCAGTGGGTAAACCAAATAGGGTCACGGTATCACCAAGGGTCAGAACCCCTGAGCCCCGCCAGCCCACTCCCAGTGCACAGATGGGGACCTGAGCCCAGAGTCAGCAGAGGGTTTGTCCAAGGCCAGCAGGCCACAGCCCATCTCTGTGTTCCTGAAAGCCTGCTGCAAGAGACCCAGGGAGGATTCCACAGCGGCCTGCCCCACAGACAGTGGACTGGAGGCTGAGGGGAGTGGGCTTGGCTGGTGCCCACTCAGTAAATGCCAGTCTGGTCCCCAAAGAGAGGCCAAGCTGGGCCCAGACCTCCAACTGGCCTGGAGCCCACCTTGCCTGCACAGACTCCGGGAGGTCGCCTGGGTTCTCTGGTGGGGCCTGCACCTTGGGAAGGGGGCTGGTGCAGAAGACTCGGGAACACCTGGGCTATTGGCCCCCCTTCTTGGCCAGCTGCACTGTCCCGGTTCTCACATTCCCTTCCTCAGGTGTGGGCAGACCTAGGTCACGCTCACTTGAGGGCACGGACCCTTGCCTCTAGTAGCTCTCGTTACAGCTTCCAGGGCCAGCTGGACTCGGAGTCCCGCTCCTGCCCCCAGTCATCCCGTTCAGCCTGGAGTGCAAAGCCCTTGTCCATTTGTGAGCAGAAGGGCTGCCTCAGCCCAGGAGGCTCCCCACTCTGGACCTGAGCCCCCAGCTCTGCAGAGGCCTGGACAGGGAGTTTGGGACCTATTATGCAGACAGAAAATCTGAGGCCCCGCGAAGGGAAGGGGCTAGTCCCTATGACAGAGGTGGGGCTGCCTGCTTTTTTGCACCAGGTCCCTGGTTTCTGGCTTGGGGAAGACTCTAAGGCCTTCAGGAAGGGCTTCATGGGAGTCCTGACTCCAGATGGGCCCCTCTTCCCCTGACCCCGGACAGCTCCCAGTTCCTTCCATCTTCCATCTGGATTCTGGCAGCCCTCTGGTTGTTTTTCTTCTCCAAAGCCTGCATCTTGCTCCTGTCACTAGCCAGGGCCAGGCAAGGAAGGACAGACTGCAGCCCCATCTGAGGGGAACCTCACCCCCATCCTCTACCCCCCACACAGGCTCCTCCATCTGGGCAGGGCCTGGCATGCAGAGAGAAGCCCAATTTCCAACCTGGACTCCAATCTGCCTCCTCCACCCCTATGTGGATGAGGTGTCTGGGGGCTCACTAAGTGGCCCCTCCTGTGGACATGCCAGCCTCTGCAGCTGTGTCAGGGTCCTGGAATTAAAGGAGGGGAAAAACAAGACAAAGAACATCTGGGTCGCCAAGATCCCAAGTCACATCCAACCCACCCAACAAGAAGGCAGCAGGGGGACTTCCCTGGTGGTCCAGGACGAAGACTCCAAACTCCCAGTGCACGGGGCCCGGATTCCATCCCTGGTCAGGGAGCTGGATCTCACATGCTGCAACTAAGACCCAGCACAGCCAAATAAGCAATTTTTTTTTTTTAATAAAAGGAAGAAGAAGAATGTAAAAGATTTTAAAAAGAAGGTAGCAGGAAGCACATTGGAAGGTGTCGTGGGTTGAACTGTGCCCCCCGAAAGAAAAAGGTGTTTGCATTCTAACCCCCAATGCCCCAGAGTGGGACTTCAGTTGGAGTTGGGGTCTGTACGGAAGTACATTTAAAATGAGCTCATTAGAGTGGGCCCTGTGCTGTGCTCAGACACTCAGTCGTGTCTGACTCTTTGCAACCCCAGGGACTGTAAGCCAAAGCGGCTCCTCTGTCTATGGGATTTCCAGGCAAGAATGCTGGAGTGGATTGCCATTTCCTCTCCAGGGGATCTTCCTGACCTAGGGATCCAACCCTATAAATAGGGGAAATCTAAAAACACGGGTACAGAGAGAGTGCCTTATTCACGTGAAGGCAGAGGCTGGGGCGATGCCTCTATGAGCTAGTGTGTCAAAGACTGTCAGCATCCGCCAGGAGCTGGGGGAGCAGTGGGACTAGAGGCCCCCTCACAGCCTTTGAAGGAACCAACCCTGCCGACACCTTGATCTCAGACTCCAGCCTCCAGCGCTACGTCGGTAAGTTTCTGTAGGTTAAGTACTACCTTGTACTGGGTTATGGCAGCTCTTGGGGCTTCCCCCGTAGTTCAGCAGTAAAGAATTTGCCTGCCATGCAGTACCCGCAGGAGGTGCGGGTTTGATCTCTGGGTTGGGAAGATCCCCTGGAGGAGGACATGGCAACCCACTCCAGTATTCTTGCCTGGAGAAACCCATGGACAGAGGAGCCTGGTGGGCTATATATAGTTCATAGGGTCACAAAGAGTCGGGCGCAACTGAAGTGACTTAGGAGGGAGGGTGGCAGCCCTAACAGGCTAACCCAGAGGGTGCATAAGATCAAAGCCCCATGGCAGCTCTTTGCCCTAAAGGGACCCTGATTCAGAAGGGGGACTTTTGCCTCAAAGCAGCCAGGCCTGCAGTAGTGTGAAGTAACACTAGTAGCAGTGAAGTGTAACAATAGCAGCTAATATTTTAGGACTATGTGCCACGTGTCCAGCACAGCACTGAGCCTTTTACAGGCTTGTCCAGTTTAACCCTCACAGCCAGCTGCTGAGGGAGGAAAACTGTTACTCTTCTTGATTTTTTCAGATGAGACCCAAAGAGGCTTCCCTGGTAGCTCTGATGGTAAAGAATCCACCTGCAATGCAGGAGACCTGGGTTCGATCCCTGGGTTGGGAAGATCCCCTGGAGAAGGGAAAGCCTACCCACTCCAGTATTCTGGCCTGGAGAATTCCATGGACTGTATAGTCCCTGGGGTCACAAAGAGTCAGACACAACTGAGCGACTTTCACTTCACTTCACTTCCCAGAGAGATGGAGTATACAATGTGGGCACACAATAGTGTAATGTGGGGTCAGGATTTAATGAGCTAGTGGTCAGGTTCCATAGCCCACAGTCTTTTTTTTTTTTTTTTTTTTTGCCTTCTTGGGCTTTTATTGTTGTGGTGCACCGATTTAGTTGCCCTGTGGCATGTGGCATCCAGGGATCGAACCCGTGTCCCCTGCATTGGAAGGTGGATTCTTAAGCTCTATTTTGGGGATAATGAAGCCCACAGAATCCTGGGATTGCAAAGGAAGACAGACTGAAGTAGAGACTCTGAGAAGAGGAGGGTGGAAGGAGCCTGAGGTGGGGGATGGGACTAGAGGTGGAGAGTGCTGGAGGCCCCAGGCACCCCTCACACCCCCTGCAGCCAGTCACTGGTGCAGCATCAGACCCTGTCCAGCTGCTGCCCCCTCTCCCTGCTGTGCTTGGCCCATTGGCTGCTCCACACAGGACCCCCATGATGCAGGACCAACTTCTAGGTCACCCCCTCTGCACAAGCACAGGGCCTGGGGCTCACATTCACTCACAGGTGAGTCCCCGGAGGGGCTCCCAGGAACTGGAGAGAGGGAGATATCACAGGACACAGGCAGGAGGCTCGGAAACCCTAGTGCTGGGGCCCACATCTACACTGGTTACAGGCCATCTGCCTAGTGTTTGCACAGGGCTCCTCAGGGTCCACCTCCTTCTTTCCCAGAGCCTCAATCTGCCCATAGGGCCCAGCCCTCGGTCACTGTGTTCTCTTGGACATGGGCCACTGCACACCCCATAAAGAAGAGAGTCCCTCCAGGCCCCCACGGAGACCTCTCTGACCTTCAGTAGTCTGGGCTGAGAAACAGACAAAAGCAGAGATTTTTTTTGTATGCATGTGCGGAGGCAGAACTGGTACTGCAAATTTGCTTCCTTCAGGAACTGGCAGCCCTCCCAGAGCCCAGCCCTGGACCCCAGTTTGAGATCCACTGATTTAGACCAACTCCACCTTCTCTGGGGCTTCCCTGGTGGCTCAGGCGGTAAAGAATCTGCCTGTAGTGCGGGAGACCTGGGTTCGATCCCTGAGTTGGGAAGATCCCCTGGAAGAGGGCATGGCAACCCACTCCAGTATTCTTTTCTGGAGAATCTCCATGGACAGAGGAGCCATGGGGTTGCAAAGAGTCAGACACGATTGAACGACTAAGCACAGCACACGGCCTGAGGCCAGCTCAGCGCTGCGGCGGAGACCCCCTGTCCCTCTGCTTCAGGCACAGCAGTCGAGCGACTCTGGTCCGGGTCCTGTCGCACAGCACACATCCCATCCGGGTCCTCACAGTGCTCCACCGCCTGGCTCTCAGCCGTCTCCTCAACATCTGTATCTATTGCTCGGTGTCTGTGTATGCGCGCATCTGGGAGGATGTGCGTGTGTCTCTGGGTAGAGTGTCTGAGGTGTGTCTTGGTATGTGCGCGTGTCCCATTGTCTTTCTGCCTGTGCACGTGTGCATATGGCCAGGAGACTAAGGGAGGATGCTGGTCAGGAAGAGGCCCCCTCCAGGAGGAGCTGGAGTGGAAGTCAGGCGGACAGGGCCTGGGACCCCCGAGCCGGTGCTCTGGCCCCGTCCCACCCGTCACAGCAACTCCTCACCTACTCCACATTTCATCTGGATCAGGGACTATTCACAACACACCCAGCTCCATGTCTCTCCTCTCTGGGCCTTTGCAATAGCTCTTCCTTCTTGTTGAAATGCCCTTAAAAAGAAAAAAAAAAAAAGGTTTCTAGCCATGCTTCATAGCATGTGGGCTCTTAGTTCCCCGACCAGTGGTCAAACCCACGCCCCCTGCATTGCACTCAGAGTCTTAACCTCTGGACTACCCTTTGAAGTCCTGAAATGCCCTTTTTGCTTTTGCTCCTTGAAGATGCCTAGTCATCCCTCAGAGAGGATTTTGAAGCCCAGAAGCCCCCTCTCTGGGGAAGACTTTGCTGTCTGCCGCCCCACCTGCAGCTCTGAGTGCCCCTTCCCTCATCAGACACATTAAATTCTAACTGCCTGCCTGATGTGTGCCCCCTCCCATACCAGAAGCTTTGAGGGGCAGGGAGTGGTCTGCCCTGACTTCGGTTCTTCTGTGTATGAAAGAGGGCAGGTATGCAGTGGGTGGTTAGTGCATGCACGCTGCATGAGAAGTCAAAGCGCGAGCGTGACGAGGAAGAGACAGAGGGAAAGAAGCGGAGCACAAAGCCAGGGGCATCCTGAGAGGGGGGGAGGTTCATCGGCATGCCGGGGAGAGGCAGGACAGTGGAGATGAGAATGGGAAAGGAGAGGAAAGGGGTGCACAGATTGCGCGGATCTGGGGAGGCCAGACCTTTTTCTGCCTCTGAAGCCTCTGCGGTTCCTCCTCTGTAAATTTCAGGGCCACTGCTCCCTGCTGTCAGCATGCCCTCCGGTACTCAGCCACCTTCTCGTGAAGCCTGAGATGTGATTCTTGCCCCTGCAACTCTTTCCTGAGGGCACAGGGACCTGCTAGACCTTGAGTGTGCTAGTAGTAGGGATGGGGCGGTCTGGGCACCGCATGGACCTCAGATCACCTCGTTTTCACCCATGTTCAGTGATTCCTGTCCAAGTTGCATGGATGTTCTCACTATGTTCTGATGGCGGGGATGGGGAGTGGGGCAGACAGCTCCATCACGCCTCCCTACACACATGAAGCCCTCTGTCCTGAGCGCTTCCGCTCGCAAGCATCCTGACTTGAGCTCCGCAGCTAAGGTTACCTCACCTCCCTCTGGCCTAGCCCTAGGCTGGCAAGTGGGGCTCAGCCATGAGGAGGGGATCCAGGACTTGTTGGCACTGACAGGTTTCCCACATGCTCCCAAGAATGATCCAGAATGTGGTATCCAGGAATACTGATACCTGGGAAAGGGCATCTGACCTTGGCCACATAATTTGGGGTTTGGGGCTCTAGTCTCCTCTCCTTTGCCTGTGTTGACAGAGGCTGGCCCACCTCCTGCCCACAGACCATCCCACCAGTGTGAGAACAGCACCCCCTACCCAGCCCAGCTTGGACACTGCGGGGTGGGCCAGCCTCCTGGCCCAGGGCTGCCCCAGCGCTGCTAGCAGCACCAACTTCTCCCCAAGCAGCCAGACACGCTCTGCTTCCAGGGCCACACAAAGCTTTCTTTTCACCTTGCAGCTGCTCTAAGCAGGCTCCTAGCTGTTGGTGGCCCTGGCCCAGTTCCTCTGAGAGTCTCTTGTTCGCCTGTGTAGACCCCCACTCTGCCCCGAGTCATGATTCAGCCTCAGGGCGGGTGAGGGGCTCCCCTGCCTGGGATCTGTCTGCTCAGGCTAGCCCTTGGGCCTTTACCCTTGCAGCTCCCTCCTCCTGAGTTCCTGACCTCCACATCGTCTGAGACTCAACTCTTCCAGGGCCCTCCTTTGACCATCACAGCCCACAGAGGCTTCTCAGAACTCTAGGCTTCAACTCTGGACCAAAGGATTTAAGGCTGGACAGTTCCTCGATGCCCACCAGCAGAGGGTGCTGTTTTGGTGGACCTACAATGTGAACGGTGCTCACCAGAGTGGAGCTGTGTAGGGGCCCTGCTCCAAGCTGTCCCTCCTGATCATTCTTTTCCATGGTGTCCTTAGGGCCCCTCAACCTCAGGATCCCCAAGGACAGCATGCCCCCCTGCTTCTCTTCCCGCAGCACAGGCGGGCACAGCCTGGCTGAGTTAGTACCTGGATTCCCTGCAGGGCTGACAAGTTCCCTGTTGTGGCCCCCCAGGGTGAGCATCAACAGTGGCTTCTGCAGGAAAGTTGAGCCCGTGGGCATCTCAGCTGCCCCCATCAAGACTCCATCTGAGCCCTGAGGCCATCCCACCATGGCTCCTGGCCTAGTACCAGCATCTCCTGCAGATACACTCAGTCTAGGGGCCCCTCCCAGTCTTCAGACCCACTGTTAGGGCCCTGAACAAGCTCTTCCCTGCCCTCTCGACTGGTTTCCCATCTGAACCTGGAGAGGAGTCAGGTCTTCCCAAATGTAGGGAGAGGGTGTCCAGCATCTCCTGTGCCACCCTCCTTCCCTAGCTACTGCTCCAAGAATGAAGACCTGGGAATGAAGTATAGGGAGGGCTGAAGGTGTAGGGGGGCTAGTGTTCAGGGCCATACCAGGCTCCCACTTGAAGGGGGCCTCTGCTCATCCCTACCTCAGGGGCCCCCAGGGCCAGGGGACTGTCAGCTCATCTGACAGTCTGGCTCATCTGGTCCAGACACAGCTGGGCCTTTTCCACTTCTGTCTGCAGTAGCAGGAAAGTGGGAACAGAAGGGACTCTGCCCATCCTCTGCCACTGCACCCTCTCCCACCTCCCGGCACCATCACTGGTCTTCTGTGTCCTTGTCTGGCCTCCTCCACTCCTCTGTCCCTGTGATTCCTACAGCTGGTGCTGCTGCTGCTCCAGGCAGACCTCAGAGCATTCCACCTGCTGGGTTGGTGGGGGCGCGGAGGGGAAGGGCTGAAGGCAGCACCAACCCCTGGAGAGGGCGGGTCCAGCCTCACCACACACATCCCCCACCCCCAGCAGGGCAGGGTCTGTAGCCCCTGATAAAGCAGGTCCTGCCTACCCCACCAGCTGTGATAAGCCTAGCTGGGGGCCCAGTAGGGACCTGTGCCCTGAGGCTCTGAGGAGCTGCCCAGCTGTTGTCACTGCCAGCTCCAGATGTGAAACCCTCCACCTCCAGTTGGACTCAAGACACATCCCCTTTCCCACCCAGCTCCTCATGGTTCTGGAGCTCCAGGAAAAGTACAGGGGATGCTGTTGTGGGATGCTGGAGAGTTGACAGGCAGGTCAACTGGGTTCCCAGGGTCCCTCCTGGTCTGGTAGGGAGCCAGGGCTCTAGAAGGGTCAGTTGTGGGCTAAGACCCCCAGGCCACTAAAGGCTTAGGCTCCTAGGCCATTGAAGGTGGCTCCCATGGGGTAGGGGTGCTGGATATCTCCCCCAGAAGCCTCAGTTTGCATAACCCTCTCTGCCTCCCTGGGGACTGAAGCTTCACCAGGGCTGCCTGGGCTTCTGAGGAAACTCTCCTGTCCACTGAGCTGAAACCAACTACCTCCCTCCCTCTTACTCTTCTCGGGAGGGGAGGGGCAGAGGTTCCCCAGTCTGTCCTTTGCGTCTGTCTACTGCTCCCAGCCTCAGCAGGCAATGCACGAGACACCTCCAAGGGGTCCGTTCACAGATGATGCTTTCACCATGGTAGCCCTGCTGGGGACTCCATTTCCCTCTGTCTCCTTTGGATGCCCTGGACCCTGACAAGATTTCTTCCTGAGAATATGACACCAGATGTGGGCCCCAGCCCTGAGCATTCTGGGGTTTTCAGTCTAGTAAGGGGACTTTGTTTGCTCTGGCGACATCCTTGGGACTCTGGACCAGCAAGGAGGATCAGGGGGAGAGGACCAGAGTTTTACTTTCTGCTTTAGAGCCAGCAGCTCACTGGGCCTTGCTGAGTCCCAGCTGCATTCCTCCCTCCGCAGCACCTGTGCTTGCTCAGATGGGCCTCCAGTGCTGCCCGCGGGCAGCCAGCTAGCTTGGCCCACTGCCACCTGCCCTCTGCCAACCACACCCTTCTCTGCCTCCAGGCTTGCTCAGGGGCCCTGTCTGAGCACCTGCCAGGAAAAGAGCAGCCAGGCTTCAGCAGGGGCGCCAGAGACTGCCAAGCCCGCCTCCCCTACCTTCACCCGTATCCTTCAGCGGGGCTCAGTGGCAAGCACACTCCAGTGGCCAGGGGCAATGGGTGTGATGGGGACAGCAGGCAAGGCCAGGCATCAGTTCCTGGGGTTCTGCTTCCGTGGGTCCAACAGGACAGAGGGGAGGCCCTTCCTCAGATGTGGAAACTGAGGCCCTGGGGCTGAGCAGGCACTTAAACCCTTCAACCCCAACCTTTCGCCCAGTATGCTCCCTGGTGATTCAGATTTCAAATAAACACCAGCCTCAACCTCCTGAACAGTTCTCAGTTCCAACAGATTCCATGATCTGTGAGTGCTGTTATGGCCTGGCCAATGCTGAACAACTGCGGGTTCATTTGATCCTCCCGGGTTTGGGGTAGGGAGGGGCGGAAGTTCAGAGTTTGGGATTCATTTGCCCCAGGTCACACAGGTAGTCAGTCCACTGCGACCTGGGCCCACGTTCCCCCACTCTGCTGCTCTCCTTCCTAGTGTGGGAGTATAGCAGTGGCAGAGGGCAAGGGAACATTTGGGGAGATGCTGCATTTTAGCTCTGATATAGGGGGTCAGAAGCCCTCAGTTCAAGTCCCTGCTTCAGCACCTCTCTAGCTTTCATGGCTTCAACTGGAAGATGGGGCCTTACCCACAACTGACCTGCCTACTCCTCACATTCATTCCCAACCTGCCTCCGTCAGGATGTACCTCCACCCACCAGGCCCTCTCTCTTCTAGACACCTTGACTCTCCTCTCCGAACTCCAGGCTCAGGTTCCTATAGCTCTCTCCTCAGCTGTCCCCCTCGGGTTCACCATCACACAAATCATCTTCAAAATGGACCATGAGGACCAGCTCATGGCACAGCACCCATAACTCCACCCTGGCTGAGTGCTCTGTCTTTCCCACTTAGAGGCAGGGACTCTCTATGGGCAGCCCCCAGCCATTACTGAGACCTTGAGCTTGCCTGGCTTGGTTTGAGGGTGAAGACTGAGGATTTATCACAGCGGTGAGTGGCACGGGCCAGGCCATTGAGCTTGTGTGGCCAGCGCAGAGAAAGCACAGCCACCAAGGGCTTCGGGAGGAGAGAAAAGGGCGCTTGACCCACCCTGGGAACTCCCAGGAAGGCTTTCCCAAGGTGACCCTTGGGCTAAGGCCTGAAGGTGAATTAACTGTCCTGGAAAGGGCAGAGATGGACGTGGCACACCGAGCAAGAACAGCAGGGCAAGGAGGGGGATCAGAAAAGCTGGGGTCTGGAGAGAGGTAAGTTGAGCCAAGAGCCCAGGGGGGCACAAGGGAGATGAAAGGGGCTGGAGTTGCTGTGAGGCTCAGGTGGCTAGTGGCAGAGTGCGGGGCAGAGGCATCTCCTTGGTGTGGCACAGAAAAGACTGGGCGGGCACATGGGTTGAGGCTCTGAGAAAGAGCTTGGACCTAAGGGGTGGAGGATGTGCAGTAAACCTTCTCTGCATGTGGCCCAGGCCCTGAGCTTCTCAGCCATCCACTGCCAAGGTCTCAACCATCCAGCACTGGAGGAATGAGGGGTGTGGGTGTGTGACCTAGGGGTGAAGGAGTTGCCCATACTTTACTTTTTTCAAGTGCCTGATACTCTGCCTCTCTTTCTTCTAGGTGCGAGTTCTTTTAGGAACAAAGAAACAAAAGAATGAGGCTCTAAGGTAGGATTTCAGGCAGGACAGTTGCTGGACTTAAGATTGTAGAGAGGGAGTGACCCCATGGCCTAGCCTACCAGGCTCCTCTGTCCATGGGATTTTTCAGGCAAGAATACTGGGGTCGGTTGCCATTTCCTTCTCCAGGGGATCTTCCCGACCCAGGAATTGAACCCATGTTTCCTGCGTCTCCTGCATTGGCAGGCAGATTCTTTACCACTGAGTCACCTGGGAAGCCCTCCTTTAAGTTAATTGCCTTCAATACTGCTACCAGAAAAGCCACATTCTGTTTGGCTGGGAGAGAATAGATACATGTACATGTATGGCTGAATCCCTTGTTGTTCACCTGAAACTATCACAACACTGTAAATTGGCTATACCCTAATACAAAATAAAAAGTTAAAAAAATAAATTATAATGCCAACCCTCTCCAAAAGTATAACCAGGAATTGAAAAGAGAAAAGAATTTTATTATTTTTTAATTCTTTGGTTGCACTGGGTCTTCACTGCTGCATTCGGGCTTTCTCTAGTTGTGGTGAGTGGGAGCTACTCTTCCTTGGGGTGCACGGTCTTCTCATTGCTTGGCTTCTCTTGCAGAGCAAAGGCTCGAGGTGCACAGGTTTCCATAGTTGCAGTTCTGGGGTTCTAGAGCTCTGGCTCTAGCTCCAAGACATGTGGAATCTTCCTGGACCAGGGATTGAACCGATGTCCCCTGCATTGGCAGACGGATTCTTATCCACTGTGCCACCAGGGAAGTCCTCTATTTTACTTTTGAAAAAGAAAGCTCTGTTTTTTTTCCCTGGGTTCTCCATGGTAGGAGGGCTCGTGGGAAGAGGGCCCGACTTACCCCCTCAGAGCCTGGTGCCCACAGCAGGGCTAGGGACAGAAACCTCTCTGAGCTGTTGCTCCCTCAGCTGCCAATGTGATCCCGGCTTCCAGGAGCCACAGGATCTGCGGGCAGCACAAAGAGGTGGGAGGAGATATCAGAGTCCTCCCACCGCGACTGAGTGGATGAAACCCTTAGATGAAACCTGGCTGTTGTGGCCACAGGCCATGGGCCAAGCTTCGAGGCCCACGCAAGAATGGCAATTCGGACTCCTAAAGGCCCAGGATCTAGGGGCGCAGGCTTCCAGGCTCTCGGGCACCAACTGCACACTAGAAGCGGTTCCTGAATTTTTATACTGGGGAGTTGGGTGCATTTGGTTGGAGGGGGACCCGGAGCCGGTTTCAGGCTGCAGTAGTATAGCAAGCACCCCGTTTTTATTTAACTTCGGTTGTTTACTTCCAGTAGGGATGGTGGAACTAGTGGAGATTTTGGGGGTACTAAGCACTCGCTCGAGCCACGCCGTCAGACGCCAGTTTAAAGAAGAGCCAAAGGTTAGACACTGGAGAGCTCCTTACTCCGAGGGGGCGGCTCCGCTCCTGCCGAGCTTGGTTGGCGGGGAGGCTAAGCCTCGCGTCACGGGCGTGCCCAGCTCTCATTGGGGCGGGACCAGGACTGGGCCAGGGAGAGGGCTGGCGGGTACCCGGCTTCCGCGGTGTGGTCTGCCGGGGAGGGGCGGGGTCTGCAGAGATGCTGTGTCCTGGCGTGGCGCGGGGACAATTAGAGGCCGCTTCGCTTAGCGACGCCAGCGAGAGCCCGGGGGCGGGGAGCGCAAACCTAAAAGACCAAACCTCACTTTTGTCATCTGGAAAACAGGGCCTGGTTAACCGGCCCTGGCCGAGAGCGGAACTGTAGGTGGGCGGGGCTTTGGTGAGCCGCGGTGGAGAGGTTCAGCGAGAGACTCGGGGCGAAATTGCAGCCCAGTCTGGCCGCGGCGGAGCGCAGGGCATTTCTTTGGTGGGGGCTTATGAACTGAGAAACAATGCTGGTCCACTTACTGCCATCCTCCAAGGATGCTCTAGGAAAAAGACACACACACCACCATCCCCTTTCTTCCAGACCCCGTCCTATCATCACAGACCCCGCGTACAAGACTGTCCGATATCGGCTCAAACTGCTGTGCACCTACACTGAGGCTTGGGTGTGCCGCCACGGCTTAAAAAAAATAAAAAACCTGCACAAAGAATAAGCTCATTTGCTTCTTCCACATAACCGGTAGTTGGGACCGTCTGCTCGAGTCTCCGTGATCTTTAGCGCCCTCCTGGGCCCCGGAGCCAGGCGTTGCGCTCAAGCCCCGCCTGGTTTTCACGAAGGCGACAGCGAAACAATGCCCTCCTCCCGGCGCGCAGGAAGGGACAGACAGGCACAGGCGGGGTTGGGGCTCCAGCTTTGGGCTCTCGGAGCCGTCCGCCACGGGCTGGGCCCCCGTAGCGTCTTTAGGGCCTACGTGCGACGCGACACGGTGGGAGGGCGGGCCGCGGTCAAGGACTTCCCCTTGACCCTAGAGGAACCAGGTTCTGCCGCTGCTCCACCGAGCCGTACAGAGAAGACAGGTCCTCCAGAGCCTTCGAGTCGGGGGTTAGAGCGGCCTCGGGGCTGAGCCAGGTCTAGCCCGGGCTGAGGACGGCTGCGTCACGGGAGGGGCGGGGCTGCCACGGGCGGAGGCCGGAGCCGGAAGCGGAAGAGGCGCTCGGAGCGGGGAGTGGGGCCTAGCAGCAGCTTGAGCCTGGGAGACCGTGAGTGTGGGGCCCGGGCCCGCGACGGGAGCAGTGGAGGGCGGTGAGTCGGCGGGGAGGGCGCGCTAGGGGTGGGTCCCGGGGCTCTCGGTTCGGTCTCGGGCTACTCCCTTTCGTTTTCTTCTCGGCCCTCCTCAGGCCGCGGCCCCGACCTCTCACCCCTGACCCGCCGCTTCTTCCCCAGAGGGCGATTACCACAGACCCCGACCGCTCGCTCCCGCGAGTCGGCGTCCGAGCGTGAGAGGCCTGAGGCCCCTGCAGAGATCCATTCAGTTTTGGCCCTGTAGCCTGCCCGCGGAATGGGGTCGGGGCCCTACCTGGAATACCCTGGAGGGGCTTTCAGACCCTCCCCTCCCCCTGGCTCGAGGCTTAGTTCGCAGACACCTTCCCCGCGCGGCTTGGAGTTTGATTCCAGCCCAAGCTGGCCTGCCTCCCCCCACCCCCCACCCGCCCACCCCAGGTCTCCCCTCGCATCCACTGGCGGCGGTTACGGGGGACGGGGCTCTGAGATCTCTGGGACCCGAGCGACAGGAAGGGACGCGAGCGAGGGCCGCAGGCCCCCTGCTTGTTTTGTTGTGATGATGGATCCGCTCCAGCCCTGAGGAGGGGCCAGGCCCAGCTGACAGTACAAATGCCCGGGCTGCTCCTCGCTCCGGGAGTCTCTGTGCTTTAGTTCCGGGTGCGGGTGTCCTGGCGTAGGGCTGGGGTGGGAATCGCCCGAGCGAGGGCTCCGTCGAAGCGGAGTTGGCAGCCTTCCAGCTTCCCTCCTCCATGCCCTTGAAAAGGAGGAGCGTTTCACCCGGTGGTGGCGGCTTGCAAGGTGGCAGGTTTGAGGTTGCAGTGGTGGGGCAGCGTCAGCCAAAAATAACCGTGGGGCGCTGGGGTGGCAGGGATCCGGGCGGGCAGCCGCTGACCTGGCTGGCTGCTCTTCTTGTCAGCCCAGTTCTCTGGCCAGGAGCAGCAAATGAGATGTAAGCTTGTGCTCAGAAAAAAGCTGGCATCCTCTGCCTGGTTTTCTTCGCATTACCTTTTTCTTCATTGTGCAGAGCAGAGCCTTCCAGAGCATAATTGTGGCCCTTACCTTCTTTTAACAACCTGTTTGCAGAGGTCTAAGAATTAGAGATAATTGACGAGAAGTGGGCCTTAGAGCCCTAGCTGGAAATAATGAGCATCTGGTATTTCCAATATTTCAGCTGCCTAGAATGTGTTAAAGGAAGTTATATTCTCTATGATTGCCTTGTGTGTGGTGTTTTATATAGCTCTTATACTTGTCCTCTCCTTTGCCAACTTGGCTGGGAGGTCGTGTTATCTCCTTTTTCCAGATACGGTAACCAAGGCCCAGAGTGACTTGTAAAAGGTTAAGAGACCAGTAAGCAGCAGCACTGGGATTTTGTTCAGGGTTTTCTACCCAGAGCTCTCTCCCCTATGGTTCCTTGGAAGGGACTTTTAAAATGTCCTTAGGTGGCGCTAGTGGTAAAGAACCCGCCTGCCAATGCAGGAGATGTAAGAGATGCAGGTTCCATCCCTGGGTGGAGAAGATCACCTGGAGAAGGGCATGGCAACCACTCCAGTATTCTTGCCTGGAGAATCCCATGGACAGAGCAGCCTGGCAGGCTACAGTCCATAGGGTCACAGAGTCAGACATGACTGAATTGACTTAGCATGCGCACATGCAGTGCTCTTAAGGCATTTAACACAGAGTTACCTGGAACCTTTTTAATGTTGTTAGTGAAAAGCTGCCTTCAGTACATCTTGTGGGCCCAGACCTGTGGTAGGCATTTGACCTTAAGGCATGTACTAGGCATGTTACTTACAGGGTGGCATAATTTAATCCTCACAGAGCTATCCCCGTGTTGCAAGAGGAAGCTGAAGGTTGCAGTGGTTTAATAACTTGCCTAAAGGCACAAGCTGGAAATGGCAGTGCCAGGATTCAGATTGACTTCTCTCTGACTTTGAAGCTATGCTGTTTCCATTAATGTGACCGTGTCTGTACATGAATCTTGTAGGTCCCAGGAGGGAGTCTTTGGCCTGTTGTGAACTAGACCAGGTCTTCCAGGTCTGATGCTTTGCTCAGTGAGGATGGGCAGTGCCTTTGTTCTGATCACTGGAGCATCTTCCGTGTCACTTAGTGAGATGTGAGATACTGCCTTCATTCCATTGCTTGGGGACCTGACCCAGCCATAATGGCAGGGAAACAGTGAAACATTAATCTGCTGATAACCAAAACAGAGCTGCAGTCTGAGCTCTTGAGCTGTTACAGAATATTTAGGGTTTTGAGTGATTTGTAAAAGGTTAAGAGACCAGTAAGCAGCAGCACTGGGATTTTGTTCAGGGTTTTCTACCCAGAGCTCTCTCCCCTATGGTTCTTTGGAAGGGACTTTTAAAATGTCCTTAGGTGGCGCTAGTGGTAAAGAACCCGCCTGCCAATGCAGGAGATTTAAGAGATGCAGGTTCCATCCCTGGGTCTAGAAGATCACCTGGAGAAGGGCATGGCAACCACTCCAGTATTCAAGGGTTGCTGGGGCCTAGACTTTCAGGTGGAGGGCAGAAGACAGCTGCTAGCCAGGAGACTGAGGGCAGTGACTTTCTTGGGATCCCAGGAAAGCTCCCAGGTGTTTATCAGATATGCTTTGGTGACCTGCTCATTCAAGGAGAGCTGTCCCATCCTTTTCTCCTCCAGACAGACCCTTCTCATGAGATGGGGCAGCCTCAATGGATTTTCCAAAAATGTGCTTCATCAGGCAAGCCCAGGACTGACCACCATTGGTTGACTATGGCCAAGTGCAGGATTGGGAGGGAGGCTGGCTGCAGTCTCTGACCGAGCCCTCCCAAGGAGGCAGTGTCATGTTTTGGGGTATGGGTGGAACGGGGAGCTGGCCTCACATAGCACATGGCTGAACCAACCTGGCAATTTCCTGTGGTGAATGTAAATTCCCACTGAACTAGGAGTAATGGGGTGGGGCCCTTTTGGCCTGCCTCTGTGAACATAGAGCCTGTCAGACAGACAGCCTTCTGGCTCCTCCTGAGATGGGCACAGAAGAGGGTACTGGAGCAGGGGATTTAGAAGAGGGAACAGTAATGGTCCTGTTGGGGGTGAGGCACTGCCTGGGCATGGCACCACTGGCAGGTGGTGTAAGGGTGCGAAATAGGCCTCAGGCAACTAACTTGGTTGCTCTGAAGACACCTGGCATCTTTGCTGATTCTGAGACTGAATTTAGACCAACAAGGGCTGGATAGACCCCCATGTCTGCTTGACCAGACCCTCAGGTGGGCTCGGGAATGTTTTGGGGCCCCTCTTTGTCCGAGGACTAGCCTGCTCATTTCTGCCTGTGGCTCCTCACACTGATTTGTAGTCCTTACTCCCTTGAGTGGGGTACAGTTCAGGGGCTCAACCAGGCAACTTGGCTTCTCAAACTCGAGGTCTTTCACCCCTTGCTCCTACGTGTTGGCTCCCTGCCAGCAGCCTTTTGACTCTGACCTCTGGCTCAACAGAACAGGCTCTTCCTAGGACCCTACAGACAAGCAGGAGGGAGCTGAGCATGAGAGGCTCCCTTTCTTCCCGGGGGTCTTCTGTGGTGGTGCTCACCAGCCCCTTCCTGCATTCGGCCTCAACACCGGTCCTGGCTCACCTGGTTCCCTGAGTGCTCAGGCCACTAGGCCAAAGCTGTGCTGGGGAGGCAGCTGTTTGTTTGTTCACCAGTAGAGAAGGGTGTTACCCATTGTCTGCTGTTTGACCAGTGTGACCTCAGAGTTCTTCATCACTTCATAAACCCCTGGGAGGGGCTGCCCCCAAACAGAACAATGGGCCTCTTCAGGAGTGCCTAGGCAGCCCAGTGGCTGGCTGCATGTTCAGCAGGGCTTTCTGTTTCCGTGGCCCAGATGCATCACTGTAAGCGATACCGCTCCCCTGAGCCAGACCCATACCTGAGCTACCGATGGAAGAGGAGGCGGTCTTACAGTCGGGAACACGAAGGGAGATTGCGATACCCGTCTCGAAGGGAGCCGCCGCCGCGGAGATCTCGGTCTAGAAGGTGAGAGGGAGTTAGGTGGGAAGGGAGGACCCCTTCCCCCTTGGGCTGGGGAGATGGTCTGAAGGCTTGTGACCCCTGGGCCTCTTCAGGCGGCTGCGCCTCTGCCTGGCTGCACCTGGGTCACCACCCTGCCCTCTCCCGTCTCCTCCTCTGATCTCAGCTGCATCCCCTGGTCTTCGTTCACCGCCATCCTGCCACCCCTTCTTTGTCTGTCTTTGAGTCTTCCTTCTCCTAACGTGTTCCCCCGTTTTGTAGGCCAGCATCTCCCCTCCTAACCTCTGAGCCTTCCTCAGTGTGGGTTAGGAACATAATCTCAGCCCTTTCCAGAGGTTGGTCTCTGGTCTTATCTCCACCCCTAGGCCAAACTTAGTCTTAGCAGGCCACCGAGAGCTCTGTGATTAGGGGAGCCCTCAGAGGCCCTCTGCCACACTACCTGGCCCCCCCCTCCCCATGCTCTGCCTCTTGCTGCCCTGGAAGGATGCCTTCAGGAGCCCCAGGTCTGGAGACTGGAGTTCACATACATGTGCTCCCCCTCCCCACCTCCCATAGTCCAGATGCCTCTGCTCCAAAAGACGACCCTTGTGAGCCCTTTGCAAGCACCCCACCACAAGTTTTGCCTGGCAGCAGGAGCCTGCGTGGGGGGAGGAAATTCTGACCAGTGACTCTTGGCAGCCATGACCGCTTGCCCTACCAGAGGAGATACCGGGAGCACCGTGACAGCGACACATACCGGTGTGAAGACCGGAGCCCATCCTTTGGAGAGGACTACTATGGATCTTCACGTTGCCATCATCGCCGGCGATCACGGGAGAGGGAGCCGTACCGGACCCGCAAGCATGCCCACCACTGCCACAAACGCCGCACCAGGTCTTGTAGCAGCGCCTCCTCGGTGAGTGGTGGCCAGAGTGTGCTGGCTGGGGCTTGAAGGCCTCGTCTCTTTCTAGCCTTCTCTCAGGTGGCTGGTCTGGGTGAGTACTGCCAGCCGTATGCACGCGCGTTTGGTGTGTGTGTGTGTGTGTATGTGTTGTCTGGTCCAGTTGCAGGGCTGAGCAGGGGCCCAGCTCCTCTGTCTTCTGGCCCACTGGCAATGGCAACTTAGGGGTTCTGGTTCCGGCGCTGGCTGGCCTCTGGCCTCCCTGTCTCCACACTGCTCCAGGCACAGGCCACGTGTGTAAGTGGCCAGGGTCACTTCTTCAGGATCCTTAATAGGGTTGCTGGTATGTGGTCTGGAGCTGTTTGACCTGGTCCTTCCCACCCAGATATTGCCCCGCCACACAGCTGAGTGCTCTAACTGGCGTGGACTGCATCCACCTCTGCAGTCTCCTCTCCACACCCCTCACCAGAGGCCTGGAGGCTGGAGTGCCCATGGGTGGAGGGCTGGGTCCGTCCGTCAGTGAGCTTGGACTGGGACCTGCCCTCTGACCTTCAGGCTTGCCCTCTTCAGTCTAGCCTCTTCATGTGAGGGGCAGTCAACGCGAGGGGGATGAGCTGCCTGTGGGGCGGGGCAGAAAGGCCCCAGCTCCAGGCCGTGTCCAGTTGCAGGTCACACGCCCAGAGCAGGGCCTGGAAGCATTCTTCTTGCGGAGTGTTGTACAGATCTCTGCTGAGACCAGGAACCTGCTCTGCGCTCAGCTCTCTGGGAAGGAAGGCCAGTTTGTGTCTTGGAGGGTATATGCCGTCTTGTCTTCCCTTCCCAGCCCTCTGCCTTGGCTCCCTGGCTCCCGGCCTCGAGGCCCCAAGGAGTGGTGGTGCCGCAGTGGAGGGGGCCAGGTGTCTCTCTGCCGAGCTTTCCCGTGACTTCTCTGAGTGGCCGTGGGTTGAGGGTTGACTGGGCACACGGCATGGCCTGGTGCCCTCTCTGCACACTGCCACAGGTGTGTGGCTCTGCTTCTTCTCTTTTTGGTGCCCTTTGTTGTCATGAGGCTCAAGTTGGGTCTGGCCTGTGAGTCGCCTCGGTGCCAAGGCCAGGGCAGGAGCTGGCTTGGGGCCTGTGTGGGCCGTTGTGGTGGTAGGCCTTGGAGAGTAGGCCGGCCCAGAGGATCCAGCGCTCCTTCTCTGCTCGAGGCTGGTGGTGCAAGGGCTGCCGACGGAAGGCTGGTTCTGCTGGTGATGCTGAGTCTGGCCACAGATGCTGTCTAGGGGCAGGTGGCAGCTGTCGGGCGTGTGCAGGATCGCGTGGGCAGACAGACTGGGCATTCTGCAGCTGAACCAGAGTGGCCTCTGACCGTTCTGGATGATCTGACCAAGGCTCGGCCCGCCGTCTTCTTGCACCCTTCTCACTGCGTCTTCACCCTGGCTGAAGCCAACACGGGAGGGCCGGGAGGGGGAGACTCAGTGGAGGAGGGAGTCAGGCCTGCGACTCTCCACATGGCCCGGCCCCTTAGCAGCAGAGGCTGGGCGTCTTTCTGAGCATTTGCGGCGCCTTTCTTTTAGATAATGTCCGAGTTTTCTTTACATACCTGTAGCTGTTTTTACTTTTCTGTTTTTGAAGTCAGTTTGTGTCTTGACGTGTCCCTTGCAATATCCCTATCGTTATATATGCTGTGTGCCTTATGAAATGCTGGGATCTGGAAAATCCAATCAACCAACCCACCGGCTCCTCACCGTCTCCACCTCTGCCTTTGACTGACACCTCAATCTGTCAATCGGAACCGCCTACCATGCGATTGGTCGGATGGCGTTTCGGGGGGCGGTGCATGCAGAGAAGCCAACAGAGCAGTAAGCGCAGCAGCCGGAGTGTGGAAGATGACAAGGAGGGCCACCTGGTGTGCCGGATCGGCGATTGGCTCCAAGAGCGATGTACAGCCACCTTTCGTAAAACTTTACCTCTCTACTTTCTATCCCCCTTGTTAGACGAGACCTCTCCTGCCCGAGGGGCCGCTATTGCGCGTGGTGCCTTAGAGGGGCCACCAGTAATTGCCTGAATGACACAGACTCTAGCAACTTCTGTTTTTAAGAGTGTAGCAGTGAGAAAGAAACCTTTTATGTTTTTGAGAATTTGAATGCTGTGAACTTACAGGAGCTGCCAGCCCTCCGTCCTCCAGGCTCTCATGCCCTGTTTCTTTTCTCTCCTAGATGAGATCGTGGGGAACCTGGGTGAAGGCACCTTTGGCAAGGTGGTGGAGTGCTTGGACCATGCCAGGTAAGCTCTCTTCCTGGGAAGAGCTGGCCTGAGGTTCTTGAAGGTGGTGGCAGAGCTTAACCTTTTTCTCTCTGAAGAGTAGCACCAAACTCCTGTGCATGTTGAGTTTTTGCTGATCCCCTAAAATAGGGAGAAATTCCTGGGATTCCTGGGCGTGTGGCATCTCTCCCTAAGAACTGTTGGTCACTGAATGGTGCTGTTCCAGTTTCCCCACTTCCTCAGGGCTGTGGTGGAGATCAGAACAGGGCAAGACCCTGGCCCCTCCATGGTCTGGATCTGCTTCCTGTGAGCTCTTTTTAGGGGCCTGGCAGGGGTTTGGGCATACTGCTGAGTCCAACTCAAGCATGAGCCTCCACTGTCTGGAGGTCTGCCTGAGAGGCCATGCAGGCCCCCATTGAGAGGAGCAAGACCCTGGGCTTTCTCACCAAGTGGGCTGCTGCCTTCGACAGCGTGGCTAGAGTGTGCTCGGGTAGAGCAGGGGTACACCTGTGTGTGTTGGGATCCTGCTGGGGGTCCCTTGCCCCCTTATAGACTGAAGAGTGAAAAATTTTTTTGTCCCTTGCCATTCCTTGAGACCAGAACCCTTGCCTCCTCTCCCTTAGGCTGGGAGGCTGCCGCCTGCGAACCCACTGCCTTTGAGCCTTAAATGGCCTCTCTTTGCTGTGGCACTTTGGCCAGAAAGTGCTTGTGTCCTTGCTGTCTCATTTGAGCCACGTGTTGCCTGTACGTGACTCTTGTATGATTTTAGGGATGAAGAAATATGCTCAGGGTCCGCCTGTATCCCCCAGCTCTCGAATGGAGGAGCTGGGTACTGCTGTACTTGGCGCTTCCATGTTGAGGGGTGCCTGGAAAGGACAGTTAAACCTAGCAATTCAGCCCGCCATGTGACCCCAATTTAAGGTGGTGATTATTACCAACGAAGCCTCCCTGGGCACCCAGTTCCCATTTAAACACCCTTCAGACCCCTTGTGGCCCAAGAAGTTAGGGCTGGGGCCAGTGGGCGTAGGGACATGCAGAGTATACAGTGGTAGAGGTGGCCGATCTGAGAGCTGTGCCGCCTGGGGCTCTCTGTGCCGTCACTCTGAGCAGCTAGATGGGAAGCGAGCCTTTGAAGTCACTAAAGGGCAGGCCCAGAGTTCAGGGAACCTTCAGCGAGTCCAGAGGGAGTTGGCCAGTGGGTTTGTTGTGAGAAGGCAGAATTCAGTTCCACATAAGGAAGGGCCGCCCAGCTCTGGCAGTAGCTGTGTGGAAGTGATGAGCTCGTTTCAAGGGTCGGAATGCTATTAAGGGATGCTGTTCCAGGAGTCTGGAGTTACGGCTTTTTCTCTGAGGTCCTTTCCTATCCTGAAAATCTGGAAAAATGAGATGAGAAAAATGCACGGTGTTCTAGAAGATGCCTCTGCCCTTCGACCTGTGAACCTTTCTGGCACCAAGGCCAGGTTCCCAGAGGCCTTAGGCCACACCCTTGTGGGCCAGGGCTTATCACTCTAGTTTCCCACTGGGCATCTGAGCACTGGCTCTCCCTTCCTGAGAGTGTTGCGCCTGGTAGCCTAACCGCCCCAGTCATTCTCTGCTGGGCACCTGCTCGTGGCATACAGGGGTAGTTCTGGGGGTAAGGTGGGAGGTGTGGAGCAGGAGTTATTAAAATCCTCATTGGACACTGAATAAGGGTTCCTGGCACTTAGGGGTCTCTGACAAATGGCATGGCTGGTATTGAGGCAGGTGGGGCCAAGAGGTTCGCTGAGGGATCGGTCCTGGGGTTCAGTGAGGGGAAGAGCCTCTGCTGGCACCTTTCCCTCCTGCCAGGCTCTCACTCCCTCCTGGAAGCCCAGGAGGAGCAGTTTGTGTAGAGTTGGTGATGTGTTCAGGAAAGTCAGCAGGTGCAGCAGAGGGTTCTGAGTGGGTGGCCTAGCCAGGGTCAGGACTGATTGGACTCCAGGTCAGGTAACTGAGCAAGCTCTAGGGCTGGTGCTGGTCAGCAGGATAGGGCTCTGCTCCTCTGCCCACTCCCCCCAGGGGCTGGCAGCAGCTGAGATCATAAAAACCTAAGACTGGCACGGTTGTCAACAGCAGCTTCGTATTGCACAGGTAGAGGTCTGGAGTTGTGTGGGGCAGGCTGGGCATCAAGAGTCTGCTGTCTTCAGGGCAGCCCTGTTCCTGGAGTCCTAAGTAGCATTTGCCAGGAGTCGCTGGGTTGGGGTGGAGGGTGGGGGAAGGGCTGCATACCTTTTCATGAGGACTGCTGCTTCCTTCCCCGGTCCAGAGGGAAGTCTCAGGTTGCCCTGAAGATCATCCGCAACGTAGGCAAGTACCGGGAGGCCGCCCGGCTAGAAATCAACGTTCTCAAGAAGATCAAGGAGAAGGACAAAGAGAACAAGTTGTGAGTGTCGGCAGGGAATGGGTGGGAAGCTTCCTAGGGGTCAGTGTGTGTCCAGTCCAGTGGCCCAGACCCACTGGGACTGAGCAGTGTCCTTTTGCCGGGTTGGCACCATGCCTTCTCCCACAGCCAGAGCCAGGGGAGTCCGGCGAGTGAGTCTTGCTGGAAGGAACATCTGGGTTTCAGTCTAAGCTCCACTGCAACCAGCTCTGTTCTGAGGTGGCCTCCTTGCCCTGCATTTGTGAATTAGAGGCTTCACTGGGTTGTGGTGGGCATTAGACAAGATAAACCCAAAACTGTTCAGGGTGCTCATGTAGTCAGAGATATCCGAAGGAGCACACAGACACGGAGCGTTCCCCTCCGCTAAGCACTGTGCTGAGCCCTGCAGACTCAGGAAGCTCGGCAGAGGGCACTTGTCCTGTGGAGTGGCCTGGTTATGCCATCTCTCTCTGAGAGCAGGGGCTGTGCCCATAGTTTTCTTTCTCTTTGTGAATCTGCATCCTGTCTGTGACCCAGCAGCCTGGGAGGGAGTGGGGACTGTCTTCACCTGAGGAAGCAGGTGGGCAGCCAGCCCCCAGCACAGACCCTGAGCCCCATCCGTCCTTCTCCAGCCTGTGCGTCTTGATGTCTGACTGGTTCAACTTCCACGGTCACATGTGCATCGCCTTTGAGCTCCTGGGCAAGAACACCTTTGAGTTCCTAAAGGAGAATAACTTCCAGCCTTACCCTCTACCACATGTCCGGCACATGGCCTACCAGCTCTGCCACGCCCTTAGATGTAAGTTCCCACCTCAGGTGGAGCAGGGGGAGCCTCCTGTCTGCAGCAGAGGCACCTGCTGGCCCTGCCCTCCCATCAGGTGCTCCAACACATTGCTGACTGTTCTGCTGGGCCCGAGACACTAGGGCCCCTTTGGTTGAAAGGCCTTCAAGTAGGAATCTGTGACGACGGAGAGGCTGCAGTCCCCTCCAGGGGTCTGCGGAGCTGGCCTCTGACCCCAGGCTCTCCGGAAGAGGAGAGAGCTGCTCTAGGATTAGCCCTGTACCATCCCCATGCCTACCTTCCTGCATAAGATGAAGAGGTCGCAGACTGACCTGGTAGATCCCACCCACAGATCCTGTCACACAGACACCATGTCTCACCATCATTTCCCATCTGTCCGTCAGTCTCTAAGGTGGTACCTGTGCTCAGTGCTGCAGGATTTGTAGTGGTTGAAACAGGTTGGAAAGGCTCACTGGAGAGAAGGTGGCTAGACCTAGAGCTAGACTAGCAGGGTCTGCATAGATGGCGGGACTGGGGAGAGCGTTCCAAGCCAGGTGAGCCACCCAGCACTGGCGCAGAGCCTGGCACGTGCTGCAGCTCACTGTGGTGAAGAGAGGGCCCATGTAAAGAGAGACGGGCTACACTGTCGGGAGGGTCGAGTGCCAGATGGGAAAAGTGATGAGTGGCAGGGTACAACCATCGGTGGGACAGGGTTGGAGGGAAAAGGCAGACGTCCCCCTGCTCGGGGATGAGGGGAGAAAGGCAGGACTGGCTTCATTGTTTCATAGGGAGCCCTGTGCTTGGTTTAATGCTCTCCTACTACTATCTTTAGATTCTAAGTAACTTTTGAATAAGGAGACCTACATTTTCATTTTGCCTTGGGCCTTGCAAATTATGTAGCAGGTGCTTGGGAGAGGGAACCACCCCAAGACTGATCCTGCAGCTTTGGTGAGAGACCTGGTCCCCTGCAGACAGATGGAAGGAGGTTTTCTAAATGGAAGGCATCTCCCCTGCCCCCTCAAGAATTAGAACCCTCCGAGTTCATAAGTACAGAGAACCCTTGAGAGGGAAACCCTGGCAGAGGCAGTGTGCCACTGCTGGGGTTAGGGGCTGAGGGCTCCAGCAGGCTGGCTCTGGAGGAGGGAGCTGGCCTAGCGCTGGCAGGCAGGCCAGAGAGGAAGCCCAGGTTTTCAGTGTCTGCTTCCCTCCTCTCCTGCTCCCCCAGTTCTACATGAGAACCAACTGACCCACACAGACTTGAAGCCAGAGAACATCCTATTTGTGAATTCTGAGTTTGAAACCCTCTACAATGAGCACAAGGTATTTATTGGTGGGGTAAAGATTGAGGCCCTGTTCCAGGAGTCGGTTACCTACCAGTGCAGACTTCTGACCTGGCTCCCCTTTCCTGCCCTTCAGAGCTGTGAGGAGAAGTCAGTGAAGAACACCAGCATCCGAGTGGCTGACTTCGGCAGTGCTACCTTTGACCATGAGCATCACACGACCATCGTGGCCACCCGTCACTATCGTCCACCTGAGGTGATCCTTGGTGAGTGACTGCAGCTCCTAGCCCAATAAAGCAGGCACTGTTTGGCAAGCTATGAAAACGGAGTGTGGTGCTTGTCCACACCTGGAGCCAGTGTCTTGAGTCTCTATGGTTGTTGACTTGGTCTTAAGAAAGGGACTTCTACTGGGTTTGGGCCAGGAGTCTTGCCAGACAGCGTGGTAGCTGCCCTGTGACCTCTAGGCTGGGAGCACAGAGCTGAGTCTCATAGCCCACCCCATCTTGGCTTTCAGAGCTGGGCTGGGCACAGCCCTGCGATGTCTGGAGCATCGGCTGCATTCTCTTTGAGTACTACCGGGGCTTCACACTCTTCCAGGTAAGGCCTCTCCCTCATCACCCCCCAACCCTAAGCTGCAGAGGCCTGGTGTGGGAGGGACCCCCACCCACCCATCAGCATGCTGTGAGATTAGACTACTGAGGGTTGTAGGTGCTTGGGAAGGAAGAGGTCAGTCAGGGTAGCTGGAACACTCAGGGGACTCCTGCAGTCAGTCATCAGGGACGGAGAACTGGGGTGGGAGGAGTGTTCCAGGCAAGGGGCACAGCGTGAGTGAGGGCATGGAGATGGGCCGGGGCAGGGCACTTTCTGGGGAGAGGGAGGAACTAGCCAGAAGGAGTCCTCATGCAGCACACTGGAAGGGTCGAGAAGTCACCCTGAAGGAAGAGGCTGGCTTCCTCCCTGGTCCCAGGCTGCCACCACATCAGAAAGGCTGCGGCTGCTCTCCCATTGGTGGGTTTGCACCTCCTGGGGCAGGGAGAAACCTTGACCATCTTTCTTATCCCTTATTCTCCGAGGGACCTTGAGGGGGTGGAGGCTGTCATGATTCCCACTTGCTGTGTCCCTCACCCTTCCACAGACCCACGAGAACCGAGAGCATCTGGTGATGATGGAGAAGATCCTAGGGCCCATCCCATCACACATGATCCACCGGACAAGGTAAGGATGTGTCTCGGAGTGACCTGGCTGAGCTGTTGCCCAGACCTTCCTGCTGGGTCAGGCCAGGGTCCCCTGCCTTGCTTCGCTGCTCTTCTCTGCGCTGCTGCTCTTTCTGGCTTTAAGACTCCACCCTTCCTGTCTTTTGTTTTCAGGAAGCAGAAATATTTCTACAAGGGGGGCCTGGTTTGGGATGAGAACAGTTCTGACGGCCGGTATGTGAAGGAGAACTGCAAACCTCTGAAGGTCAGTTTCTGGCTTCCCTCAGCTCAACTCATGCCAAGGAGACCCCAGGCACTGGGCAGAGGCCAGACAGCTAAAAATGGCCTCCTCGTTCCAGCTCTGTGGGAGCCTGTGCCCAAGGCTGCCAGGTGCTGGCAGTGAGGCTTCTTGCAAACTGAACTAGAGGGGCCCTTAGCTCTTCCCCTTCCCCACAGGGTGGCTCTGATGTAATCGGGGCATCCGAAGAGCCAGATATCCGAGACCCTGCTACTTCCCATTCCCTTTTTTCTCACCTGGCAGGACTGAGGGGAGGGTGAGGGAAGACCTAGACATGGCCAGGAAGCCTCTGTCAACTGCATTTGGTGCTTGGACAAGTGAATTTCACAGAGGTGCCGTGTACCCACCTGTCAGAACTTTGCACATGGGGGCAGAGGCATCAAGTCAGCAAGATACCCGGTAGCCTGACAAAGTTCAGAGCAGACATGATTATAGGCGCGAAAAGCAAAGAGCCGTTCCTTGTCCAGGAGGGCAGTAGTCGTCCTCCAGGGGGGCATGCTGCCTCCTCAGCCATGCAGCAAGGCTTCCCAGAGGCAAGGGGACTGGCTGTGGCCTCCCACAGCCCGCCATCACACTGAGGCACCTTGTGTCCCTGAGCAGAGTTACATGCTCCAAGACACTCTGGAGCACGTGCAGCTGTTTGACCTGATGAGGAGGATGTTAGAATTTGACCCTGCCCAGCGCATCACACTGGCGGAGGCCCTGCTGCACCCCTTCTTTGCTGGTCTGACCCCTGAGGAGCGGTCCTTCCACACCAGCCGCAACCCAAGCAGATGACAGGCGTGCAGCCACTGCACCAGAGATGGAGAGCGGGACTGGACTGCCCGGCCCCTTTCCTCCAACCTCTACCACCGGCCCCAGGGCCAGAGCCACGCAGTGAACAGTGCAATGTGAAGGAAGGCAGGAGCCTGCAGGGGAGGAGACCTGATGCCCAGCTGCCAGAAAGCACAGATTTGACCCAAGCTATTTATATGTTGTAAAGTTATAATAAAGTGTTTCTTACTGTTTGTAACCCCTGGTACCAGTTTGTCCATCTCCAGGCTCCTTGCCTTCTCCCCTCCCTACCTTATTAATAAAGTCTTTCTTAGCGGTGCCACTTGTGGAGAGCTACATGTGAACTGGGCCAGGCCCGGAAAGGCTAGCCAGCAGCTCGGGTGTCCCCCTGAGCCCAGGAGAGCAGCAATAGGCCTGCTCAAGTCTGGAAAGGCACCTGGGCCTGTCCTGCGCCCGCTTCCCTGCTGGCCCCTGTGCCACTCAGCCCCAAAGAACATGCCAGGACTGGCCCACCGGCTTTACCTTTCCTTCCAGCCCTGTCTCTGGCTGAGACGTCAGGCTGTGTATGCCCAATAACTGGCTTGTTGAGGTCAAGTGTGAGGATCAAGGCAGGTTCTCAGGGCTGGGGATCCAGTGCCTCACTGCACTGCAGCCCACACAGCAATGTACCACAGCACACAAGATTCCTGTCGTCAGCTTTATTTTAGTGCTGGTTTTTGGTTCCCCAAGAGCTGCATGAGTTTTGGCCACCTGACGGGCCCCGTGGGAGCTGGGCACTGTGGGTAGGATGCCTCTGAAAAGATGTGAAGATGGAGGAATCATGCCATCTTTACCACCACTGGGGAAGGCCCAGGCTGAGTGCAGGAAGAGGCTCCAGTGCCGCCTGGGGAGAAAATAGAGGCTTGGGCACCAACTCCCAGTGGCCCCTCAACACAAGGCCATCAGCCACAGGGTCACCATGACTCACTGGAGCAAGCAGAGTCTTCTGGGCCAGGGTTCTAGCTTGCTTTTCACTGGACCCATTGAGGAGACCTCACCGCATTAACAGGCAGCCAGAGCCTGTTGAGTGGTTGCTCACTAAAATGCCTGTAACCCAGCATTGCTCCTCAAACTACGGCCCCACCTCTAAAGAGAGGGCCTCATTCAGGAGCTTCTCGGCCCTGAGAGTGAGCAGAGGTTCAGGAAGGATACACAGCACGGGATTCACAGTCAGTGGCCTCCCTCTACTGCTGGAGACTATCTGAGGGAGGCTGGGAGGAAAGGAGGGACCAGCCCTCTCTGCCCTGCCTAATCTGCCCCAGCTATGCTCCTATAAGGAAAGTGATAAGTATCCTGAAACCCAGGGTACCAGGGCCTGCCTACCCTGCATCCATGATCCTTGGCAAGCCCTTCCACTCAACCCCTTAACCATACTGGGTGGGCATAGAGCAGAAGGAAGCCTGAAGCCCTGAAAAAGGCTTTAAAGCACAAGCCTCTGCAAGGGCCCCTCTCGGGAACTTCAGGACATGGCTCCCGTTCTGCCAACTTCCAGGGCCTGTGAATATCTAGGGGCTCAGTGCCTTAGGATCTGAGCAGCACTGTGTTCCTAAGGCTGAGGCCCACCAGCTAGCTCATCCAGAACTAGCCTCATTTTGGCATCTGTGAGACAGGGTGCTGGCCCTGAGCCTATACATCTAGAGAGGACAATCAAAGGGTTCAAGGCCCAGACACTAAAAGCTGGGGGGGTGGGAGGGACATGCGCCCACAGCTGCAAAGGACCATTTCAGGGGAAGGGCAGAGGGGGCAGGAAAGTAGGGGTCTGGGTGCAGGCAAAGAGGAGGGGGCGTGGTGGCTTAGGACAGAAGCACCAGGGAGCCTCTTCTGGTTCAGCACCAGGCTCCCCCAGGGGCCTCCCCAATACTGAACATTAAAGCTGCACCCTGAGGGGTCTGGCCCCAGACTAGGCAAAGGCTCAGTCCCCAGCTAGAGAGTATGGGATTGGGGGGCACTGCTGGCAAGATGGGCACTGTGGTTCTACAGTAACATAAGCTTATACTACCTGTGCTGAAGACAACAGAAAAATAGTTTAAAAAAAAAAATCCCAATACAGTAATACCATTCAGACGCCACCCTGGCTCCCCCTTCCCTGCCTCTCAGAGTGATGGAGTGGAAAGGAGGAAGGACCCTTGGGAAAAAAAAAAAAGAAATCTAGCATAAAACTTGATCAGCTCAGGAGAAAGGGTCAAAGCCCCCATCATCTTACGGTGGGGCTCGGGGAAGGCCTCAAAGCCCTCAAACTGAACCGAGAATGCAAGTCTGCCCTCTAGCGGACAGCGGCAGCGCAGCCAGTTCTACACGATCAGAGGAAGGGCCGCTTGAGTGGAGGAAGCAGGGGAGACAAAGCCACAAGCTCTGAACCAGAGCAAGCACAGACCCCCAAACAGGGCTGCCCCACCCCGTGAGGCGTCGGCCCAGGCCCAGTGGCTGTAAACCTGACATGTACGGTCTGTGAGCTGCCTATGTCTGTAAACAAAGCCCCACCTGACCATGCAGGGGGCCGAGTGTAGAGATGCCTGGAGCCACTGTGCACTTAAGCCTGCCACTCACCCCGTGCCCCCAGCAGGGAAGCCTTCCCTGGCTCAGGGCACATGACAGGTCAGTTTTAAATATGATCTGTTCTTTCAAAGAAACAAAATGAAAAGAGAAAAAATTCAACAACAAGGTCCATGAAGCTTCACATCCTTAAGGCGTTCGCTGTCAAGTTCAGTGTCAGGAGCAGAAGGGGACTACGAGGTCCAGCCCACCCAGAGCCCTTCTAGGCAGAGTGCAGTGGGATGACAAACTTGCAGCCGAAGGGCGAGTGGTAGTTGATGCCCACCTCCTGGAAGACCTGCTGGGGAATGCCGATGTCGCACAAATAGACACGGCCTGCATGCTCCCCCAGAGGCAGAGGCAGGCCCAGAGCCAGCGACCACTTGGCATCGATGCCCTGTTCACCTTCATGCACAGGAGGGTCTATGCTGAGTACTGGTGCCCGGTTCTGGTTGGCCCAGGCCACAGCTGCCTTGTACCAGGGCTGATCCCGCAGGAAGGCATTCTCGGGGCAATCCAGACAGTTGATCACCAGGTCCACAGGGCTAGTGGGCAGATCTGCAGGTGGAAAGAGTGCCATCTGTAACCCCTATAAAGCAGAGAGCAGTCCAGGCTGGGACAAGAACCTCGGTGACCCCAACCAAGAGTGTCTTATTCAGACACCACTCCAATGCCTCTGCAGAGGCCAGGCTTTTCAAGGTTGGGCTGGGACTCAGGCTCCAGGAGTTCCAAGACCTGGTTGGGCTGGGTGCTGGAGACCAAGGGTATGTCAGCCCAATGGACCACTGTCCTCGTGGAGCTCCCAGGCTGAAGCACTGTCGTGCTGGGTGAGCAGAGCTTCTCAGGACATGAGGCGCCTGCCTCCTCTGCACATCTAACTTCCTGGTAAATTATAAGCTCTGGGAAGGTGGGCTCTATTACCAAGTCAGCCTTGAGGGGGAGGATGTGACCAGGGCCCAGGAGAATTGGGCTGACTGCCATTTGCTGTCTAGCCCAAGAAGTGTGAATAGGCAAAAGCGTGGTCACTCTATACCAGTCTGGCCTGCTCCCACACTGGCCTTGCTGGTCCCCTATTATAGAAATGAGTCCTTCTTGCAGCCCAAACTTAAGAACAGGGAAGGAATTTCTCACTTCTCCCAGGTGTTTAAAAAGGCTTCTCTGCTCTCACCAAGCCTCTGGCACAGTGTAAGAACAGATGGCTCAATAAGCACGTAAGTCCTGACCAGCCTAAGAGGTTAAACTGAGACTAGCGGAAATCAGACCAAACTCAAGGGTAAACATCCTGGAGCAACTGGGATAGGAAGCCTTGTGGGCAGCTAAGGAAGAATAACTGCCTGAAAAAGGGCATCATATTACAGCTCTTAAGAGGGGGAATCCACATATGAGAACCCCTCCCCAGGTCTCAGCCTTAAGTACTAACATACCTTAATTAGAGTCTCAGAACAGGCCACCACAGGTGGGGATGGGGGTGTCCCTGTGAGCCCTGAGGCTTTTGAGAGTGGGAATGGCATCTTCCCTTCGAGGTAAGAGACTGAGGTTCTGGCCCTATCTTGCCATCTGATCCCTGGCAAGGCCCTTTCTCTGGGCCACATTTACTTGCTCCACTTCTCCCCTGTTCTCATTTCAACCCACTCCAATCAGACCACGCTTCACTGTACCACTTAAAACTGCTCCTGTCAAGATCACTAGGGGCATCCACACTGCTGGATCCAGCAGTCAAGTCTTTGAGTCTGAGTGAGATGGAGAGTCACTTTAGGAATAAGTAGCAGAAAGATATAATCCAGCTCGGGTTCCAGACGATCATTGCGTCTGTTGTTTGAGCACAGACTGTAGACGTACACAGAATTATTAAGGCTGTTGTAATAACTGGATCGAGAAGTGATGGTGGCTGAAGACTTCAGATGAAGTCTCGATCTCCATCTGAACTCAACCTAGAAAGGCTTGCTGACACAGCTGCTCACACCCTCTTTTCTTTACTTGTCTTCCAGGTACCAGACTCTCCAGGCTTTCCTTCTCCTTCAATGACCACTCTTTCCCTGTCTCTTAGCTGGTCCCTTAAACTTCTATCCAAAGAACTCACTCTAACAACCTATCTAGTCTCTCTTCCTAGACGATACCTTATCCAGGCTCATTACAGCTTTAAACACCACCTCCCCACACTTGTAACTCCAGACTGGATCCCTTCTCTTAACTCCAGACTCATCTCCATCAATCAACATTTCCACCTGCCTATCCAAAGGGCATCTCCAACTGAGCTTCTGCTCTTCTTCCCCAAACCTCTCCCAGCTCTTCCCATCTCAGTGATGGCACCTCCATCCTTCCAGTTACTCAGGTCAAGAACCTTGGAGTCATTCTTTACCCTTCTCTTTCTCTTATCCTTTACATCCAATCTATAAACTCTTATCTTCAATACTGCTTCAGAAACTAACCATCTTTCATCACTTTCATGCTGTCTCAGCCACCATCACTTCTTATTCTTACAACAGCCTTAATAATTCTGTGTACATCTACAGTCTGCGCTCAAACAACAGACGTAATGATCGTCTGGAACCCAAGCTGGATTCTATCTTTCTGCTACTTATTCCTAAAGTGACTCTCCATCTCACTCAGACTAACAGTTCAAGCCTTGTATAAAGACCCACAGGCCCTGTATGATGGGCCCCGAAATGTCTAAGTCTACCGCTTCCCTCCACCCAGCCTTCCAACATTCTCGAGCTCCCTTCCCTGTTTTATTTGTCTCCATAACACTTACTACCATCTGACCTGAGAGAAATGTCACTTGTCATCTGTCCTAACCAGAATGTAAGCTCCACAAAAGCATGGATTAAGGAAAAAAAAAATCTATCGCCATATCCCGTGTTAGGAACAGCGCCCATTCTGTACTTATCCGTGAAACGAATAAATGGATCCCCACCTCTCCATCTGAGTGGTGGGAGGAGGAGGAAGGTGAAGGGATGGGAAGTAGGCAAGTCGACACCAAAGGTATTTATTTCCTTAAGACTCTAAGACTACTCATGAGCAAAGTGCTCTTTACACCTGTGGTGCTATTCCGCCTGTCGCCACTGGGCGGTGCCACCAGACCATGAAAGCACTGAGGGCTCCCCAACCCTGTGCGAGAGCTCACCTTTGAGACTAGACACTTGTTGGCCCTGGGTCTTGCTGAAGAGAGACAGCTCATTGGTAATGGATTCCAGCATCTTCACGAAGTTGGGCAGAAAGAGGATGACCTGGACATCGTGGTTGGCTAGGTGCCTTCCACAACTGATACCCTGAGCCCCCTTCACGTGAGGCCCACATAGCAGGGCCACTGTAGGCCTCTGGTGAACGTTTTTGGGATTCAGCCTGGAACAGAAGGTAAAGAAGCATCATCAGCCGAGACTTGCCAAAACTTTGCCCCCTATACTGGTATACTGGACACCCCCTGGCACCTGCTGCTCTCAGGGCCAAGGTTCTAGAGGGGATGGACAAAGTCCACTATAGGCCAAGCTCACAGGGTGGCCTTCCCACTGTCCCAGACTTCATCTTTGGGTCCTCTTAGGTGGCGCTAGTGGTAAAGAACCCACCTGCCAATTCAGGAGACATGAGACCTGGGTTCGATCCCTGGGTCGGGAAGATCCCCTGGAGGAGGGTATGGCAACCCACTCCAGTATTCTTGCCTGGAGAATCCCATGGACAGAGGAGCCTGGCGGGCTACAGTCCAGAGTCGCAAAGAGTCAGACATGACTGAGGCGGCTTAACACACACTAGGTAGTTCACTTGACCTTGTTCGGTGAAACACCACTGCCAGAACACTGCTTGCTAACCAAGAACACTTTCTGTTCTATACACTGTAGGACCTATTACATCAAACACTTCTCGGCAAAGAGGTTTTCCCACCTCTGCAGCCTTCTTGACTCTTCTTCCCCAGTGTGCCTGCTCTGCTGCAGCAAGACTGGTCTCATCACTCTCTCTGGCACCTGAAGGCTCTTTCTTGGTTCTGCTCAAACTACTTCACCTGCCCAGAGAGCCCCTCACTTACGAATCTCTGACCCACTCCTTCTAGGGTTACTCTGGCTCAGTTCCTAAGAGACTCACAGCAAGTACCAAAGAGGGTAGCTGTAAATCATACTCAATTAGTTGCAAGTCCAAGTTCTCGTCTCTGAGCTGCCAGTAAGCTAATAAGGGCAACGCTGGAGCTACTACATTTCATAGACTGCTGGGTGGATGAGTGGATGTAAAGCACTCTGAATAGGAACTGACACAGAAAGGGCTCAATTGATGCTGGTATCATTATAGTTCTGGTCACAGAGAACGTAGAAGGCTAATGGCTCCCCGGCTGGGAGCTGCCTTGGACACTCACTTCTGATGAAGTCACTTTCTTATGCCATTCAAAGTGGAGACACCCCCCCACACCCCAAAAGAAAGGCCGAGACCCCTCTGGTCCAGAGAAGCCATAAATAAGGGAGTTAAAATTAGCCCTAGAGCTATGCCCAACTCCCAGACAGTGCTGTCTGCCCCTGGGCAGGAAGGCAGGGGAGATGAACAGCCAGAAAGAGGCTTAGGTCCCTGCTTGGGGTGGAGCAGGGACAGTCACTTATGGGTTTTCCCCAAAGAGAGGAAGACAGATGTCAAGCCAAAGAGGAAACCCTCACTCTCCAAATAAATTCAGGGGAATTCGGTGATGTACTTTCATATACACCAAGTTATTCATTTCGCTCCACCATGTTTGCATCGTAAGGAAATATACGGTGAGTACTTCTTCCTGCTCACAGATAACTGCAGAGTTCATCTGACTTGCCCGGGTTTATTCCCTAAATGAACTCTTCCTCTCACAGAGGCATGCCCCATCTGAGAACTCAAAGCAGACCAGACACCCACAGACCCACAGGCAGGGGTCAGAGTCCAGGCGCTGGAGACCGAGCTTCACCGCGAGCCGCCAGCGTCACGTGGGCCAAGTCCTTCTGCTCTCCTGAGCCCTAGCTCGCTCATTTTAAACCCCGGTCTACTACTCACCTTCGAGGTGAAGCAGTGGGGAGCAAATTAAATGCCATTGTGAAGGCACAGTGAAAAAACGCATGATACTTAACATACCATGGTACTTAACATCACTTAACAGATGATGCTGTTAAAGTGCTGCGCTCTCAATTTCAGAAAAATAAATGACCCAATCAAAATATGGGCCAAAGAACTAAATAGACATTTCTCCAAAGAAGACATACGGATGGCTAACAAACACATGAAAAGATGCTCAACATCACTCATTATTAGAGAAATGCAAATCAAAACCACAATGAGGTACCACTTCACACCAGTCAGAATGGCTGCGATCCAAAAATGTGCAAGCAATAAATGCTGGAGAGGGTGTGGAGAAAAGGGAACCCTCCTACACTGTTGGTGGGAATGCAAACTAGTACAGCCACTTTGGAGAACAGTGTGGAGATTCCTTAAAAAATTGCAAATAGAACTACCTTATGACCCAGCAATCCCACTGCTGGGCATACACACCGAGGAAACCAGAATTGAAAGAGACACATGTACCCCAATGTTCATCGCAGCACTGTTTATAATAGCCAGGACATGGAAACAACCTAGATGTCCATCAGCAGATGAATGGATAAGAAAGCTGTGGTACATATACACAATGGAGTATTACTCAGCCGTTAAAAAGAATACATTTGAAGCAGTTCTGATGAGATGGATGAAACTGGAGCCGATTATACAGGGTGAAGTAAGCCGGAAAGAAAAACACCAATACAGTATACTAACACATATATATGGAATTTAGAAAGATGGTGATGATGACCCTGTATGCGAGACAGCAAAAAAGACACAGATGTGTATAGCAAGTTAGAACCAGACATGGAACAACAGACTGGTTCCAAATTAGGAAAGGAGTACGTCAAGGCTATACACTGTCACCCTGCTTATTTAACTTATATGCAGGGTACATCATGCGAAATGCTGGGTTGGTGAAGTACAAGCTGGAATCAAGACTGCTGGGAGAAATATCAATAACCTCACATATGCAGACAATACCACCCTTATGGCAAAGAAAACAAAGAGGAACTAAAGAGCCTCTTGATGAAAGTGAAAGAGGAGACTGAAAAAGCTGACTTAAAACTCAATATTCAGAAAACTAAGATCATGGCATCTGGTCCCATCACTTCATGGCAAACAGTTGGGGAAATAATGGAAACAGTGAGAGACTTTATTCTCTTGGGTTCCAAAATCACTGCAGATGGTGACTGCAGCCACGGAATTAAAAGACACTTGCTCCTTGGAACAAAAGCTATGACAAACCTAGTCAGTGTATTAAAAAGCAGAGACATTACTTTGCCAACAAAGGTCTGTCTAGTCAGCTATGGTTTTTCCAGTAGTCATGTATGGATATGAGAGCTGGACCATAAAGAAGGCGCCAGAGAACTCATATTTTTGAACTGTGGTGTTGGAGAAGACTTTTGAGAGTCCCTTGGACTGCAAGGAGATCAAACCAGTCAATCCTAAAGGAAATCAATCCTGAATATTCATTGGAAGGACTGATGCTGAAGCTGAAGTTCCAATCAACAGTTTGGCCACCTGATGCGAAGAGCCAACTCGTTAGAATGGACAGATGCTGGGAAAGATTGAAGGCAGGAGGAGAAGGGGACAACAGAGGACGAGATGGTTGGATGGTATCACCAACTCAATGAACGTGAGTTTGAGCAAGCTCCAGGAGTTGGTGAAGGACAGGGAAGCCTGGTGTGCTGCAGTCCATGGGGTCGCAAAGAGTCGGACATCACTGAGCAACAATTAACAAACATGAAAGTGATTATGGAGATATCTTCTTCAAAGGAAAGCCAGCAACTGTTACAAAGAACAGTACTGTTAGCCCTTCTGAAAGCTCAGACACTGAGAGAACAGACAGGTACAAGGACAGTCAACCACAAGAAGCTGACCAAAGAGGAATGGACTTAAGAAGGACATTCAGGTGCTGCCCTCAAACTGCTATTTCTGGGAAGCCACTTAATGGCCTCAAATACTTCCAGGAAGAGCTTATTCCAAGGGTTGCCCCTATGGCTGCTCTGGGAGGAGGTTCAACAGTCAGCAGACCCAAGAGCATGCTATACTGCAGAGGGCAACTTGCACTATGTCCTCCTTTGCGTCTCCATTGGCTCTTCCCCAGCACAGGCCAGGCCAGAGATCCGGGTGGGAAAGCAGGCCTGAGTCAAGGGGCAAGGTGGATGAACACAACTCTACAGGGAGAGGCGTGGAGAAGCAAGGAGGGGAAACCTCACTGTCAGTGTGGATCACCTTAGCCACAACCCTCCCACAAGACTAGCAATATCCTCCTCTTCGCTGACAAACCCAGCAGACACCTGTCAACCTTAAATGTGCTTGCTCGCTCAGCATCAGCACTGCTAACCATCCCTTTATTCCTCACACACCATTTCTTTGGTTCTTAAGCCTTGCCCTCTTGGTTCTCTTACCTCTCTGGCTTTAAACTTTCTTAGCTACTTTGGAAGGCTCATCTCTTAACTAGGCTTTAATGCTGATGTTTCTCAGAATTCCATCCCAGGCCCTTTCCTCCCTTCATACCTTCTCCTTAAAGGAGCCTGCCTATTCTTATACCACGTACCAGCTGATGACTTCCAATCTCTATCTTCTGCTCAGACCTTTTTCTAAACTTCAGATCCAGATTGCTAATAGTCCACCTGCATATCTCACAGTCCTAAACTCAACATATCCAAAACAAAGCCTACCACCTCCTCCATGCCTGCTCCTCTTCCCACGTTCCTTATCACAGTGACTGCTGTCACTGTCTAGCCCAGTATCCAGGCTAGGATGCTTTAAGTTCAGTGATCACTGACACTTTATTTTCAATCACCTTTCATATCCACTCAATACCCTGCCCTCTTGATTCTACCTTAAAAAGCTCCCTAGTCTACCCACTTCTCTGATCCCCGCCCTCCCTACTTGGGATTACCATCACCTGGCCCCTGGCTCAGTTTTCTGTTACAATTTTCTAACTGGTCTCATGGCCGCCAATCTTGTCTCTGCTAATCTACTCAGCCAAAGTTTTTAAAACACAAAACTAATCATGTTATAGCATTACTGAAGTACCCTCAGCAGTTCCCTATCACTCAGCTGTACCAAAACTGGGTCTCTGGAGGTTCTTAGAAGGCAAGCTTCTGCTAGTTGGCAGGAGTCTTAGAGTCAACTGCTACCAGGAAGGAAGAATCAAAGAGTGGTTTGTTGGAGAAGAGGCTTCCCAGGTGGTGCTAGTGGTAAAAAAAAAAACCGCTTGCCAACAATGCAGGAGACATTAAGAGACACGAGTTCAATCCCTGGGTTGGGAAGATCCCCTGGAGGAGGGCATGGCAACCCACTCCAGTATTTTTGCCTGGAGAATCCCCATGGACAGAGGAGCCGGAGGGGGGGCTACAGTCCATGGGGTCACAAAGAGTCAGACACGACTGAGCATGCATAAGCATTGGAAGAATAATGAGGACTCCCAGGACAGGGTGAGAATGGCAAACAAAAGCTGTGTAGCATCCAGGAAAGTGACTTCACACAGACTCATGTTAGAAGAGCAGCAGCAGAACCCCTGCGTGTGTGAGGCACCATGGTGGTGCCGAGGCAGAGCAGCGTCATCCCACACTCAGCCCCCACCCACCTGGGGGCATTTACCTGTTGGGTCCTCCGAGCAGGGTCAATGCCATCTGACTGGCACACACGCCTGTCATCTCCAGTCTCCGCTCCAGAGTCAAGCCATGCTTCTCAGCCACAGCCAACAGCTTTTTATGCAGCTCGTAGGAAATACTTGGGACAACCAGGCCAGAGTCTGCAGTTTGAAAGGACGTGAGGAAAAAGGCAAAGTGATTACAGGAAATCAGTTCTTCAAATAGTGAAGTTGATCCATGAAAGCCAAGACTTCAAGACTGACCCTCTTCAGCCCATCTGCATAGTCCAAGACAAAGGCATGCTATGCAGCTCTCCAGAGCTCAAGCAGTGGATATGGAACTACGTAACAACCTGTTCAGGCTACCACAGAGCTGGGGAGAACTTAACCTCTAAGTTTACCTTTAGACCATGAAGGCCAAATCCACCAACATGTACCTGGTACTATCAAGAAAAGGCTGCCAACCACATTAAAACATGCTTTTCTCAAAGTAGGGGAAATGCCACTCCCGGCTGTGAGGTTTTCCTCATAAGCAGACCCCTTATTCTTGCCTAGAGGGGAACAGACACTAGCTAACCCTCCTGACCCTCTGGTCCCCGCTATTCACTTTTCAGGCAGGATGACCTGTTCATCCCACCTGCTCCCCACATCCTCCTCCTCCTTCTCTACTCTACTTACCCCTTCTGTTTGGCCAAAGAAATTCAACTAGAAACTTGCTTTCTCGAATAATTTGTTGTTTTCTCCCCCTTTGGGTGACTGTAACCTAAAACTGTTACCAAAGAGAAAGAGTACATGGAAAGTAACCTATGGTTTCCTTTAAGCTACTCAGAAGAAATCTTTTACTCACTATAAACGAACTGCAATTCTATAAAGGTTAGGGAAAATCACAGTCACTGAAAGTACACCATCAAAAATACTTGGTTTTACAAGGTCAAAGTCTTCAGCAGCTTGGTACACTTGAAGAAGTCTAGAGCCTTACACATCCAGTAGCAAGGTGCTGTTTCAGAGCCCAGAAAACCAGGATAGGAAAGAAACAGCAAAGTCAAAAATTGTGATCTTTTGCCTTGATATCCAATGCCACCTTACAAAGGTTAAAGCCACTGGACTGGCCCCAAGGGAGCAAACTCTCTGCCTGGAAGACCGAGAAATACAGGTTCCAATCAGCAAGTTATCAAGGGATTTTGCATATATCTAGTTTTGTCTGGATGGATCACATGCCCCCCACACCACTTTAAAAATTTATCTGCTGCTGGCATGTGGGATCTAGTTCCTTGACCAGGGATGTACTCTGGGGCCCCTGGATTGGATGTGCGGAGTCTTAACCACTGGATGCTCACGGAAGTCCCTCAGGTGCCTTTTTAGATCCGGTGTCCTCATCTGTACTGGACTGTAAACCCCTCAGAGTAGGGAAATAAGCCTCTTCCTTCCTCGACCCCCACCTCAGTTCTGTCATCTCAGCTGTATTTATTTACCAAAAGAGACAAGATCTCATTAGGTACTCAAATGTATAAAACTCTAAGGCAGAAGTTTTCATCAGAAAGTTCATCACCATCCTGTTGGTTCCAGAGCCCTGTATAGAAAAATTTCTCTTCCTCACTGATGATTTCAGGAGAAATTTCCTGAGGTTCTATCAGTTATCCAGTCCTGCCTACATAGATCCCTAAAACCACAGAGAATCAGGCTGTGGCTATACATTTTAACAACAGAAACCCAAGCATAAAGACTGAACTTACAGTACCCACATCTGTATTCTCTCAAGGAAAGGCAAAATAATAATGTAATAATAAAAACCATCTCCATGTCAAAATGAACACTATCCTGTTGGATAACTGAGCTCCTCCACCTGTCTGAGTCCTAATCCTGCTGGGGGCAGACATGACAGGCAGTGAGCCTCGCCTCGCCCCTTCTGAAATGTGAGCCGTTGACACCCCAGATGCTGATGCTGGAGGCTGTAGCCTGATTGCATGTCAACAGCTGATTAAACAGCCATTTATTATGGTCGGTTTCAGACATGCACATATTATCAGAACTAATTGGGAACCACTGATAGCAGTGTGAAAAGGGTGAATGAATTCTCAGGAATCCTAAGACACTAACAACCCTAAACCTGTCAGACAAGTCACGCACCTGCCTACTTCAAACACCCTCTTCACCTGCAGTCACACAAGGCGAGCTTCCCCTTCAGTCTGTGCAGCTCTTTGCCTACTTATTCCCTTTCTGGTGAATCTGAAACAGGCCAGGGCAGTGCATCCTGTGCCTGGCACTCCACTAACCAAACTTCCTTTCTGGAACTAGGTCTTGCGTGACACATGCAGGTGCCTCCTCTCCAGTTCTGAGGGCTCTCCAGGGGCAGGTTGAGCATTTTCTGCTTTCTCCTCAGTTCTTAGAGGTACAAGACTGATGGTACAGCGGGAAGAGAGCTTACCCTACTCTAGATGGCTGGCTACTGCAGCCGGAAACCGTGTCTATAATATCTCACTGATTTGTGCCGGGGGAAGGGGCCCTGATGAACTGGCACATTTTGTAGCCCAGGGAAGGATCTGGCCAGGAATCCTTTCTGTTCAGTCTACCAGTCACGGCATCCAGGACTTCACCGTACTCTACTCTGTATCTCTAAAAGGAACATGCCAGCACCACAAAATGTTCCTTTTCAACATTTACGCACAAAGTCCAACAGGCAGCCTGGCTTATCAGAAACAGGCAGAGGGAATAAAATAAACTCCGAAGGAAGGACACCAAGAACATAGCGTGTGAAGTGCAGACAATAACACTGCCGAAGCCTGAACATGGGCCAAGCCCAGTTATGTTTGGGTTGGAAGGTGGATGTTAATTGTTTGGGAACCAAGGCAATAACATTAGTGGGTAGGGCTTCTCAATATTAATATGTTCTTTACAGCTGTCGGTGAAATAAGAGAGAGATAATTATAGCCAGTCCGTGACAAGCAGAGCCCTTCTTAGGATCTAATTAACCTTAGGGTATCAAGGAAAACGGCTTAAGCACACCCAGTGCAGGTCAGGAGAGAAGACGCTTCCTCCCTGCACAGCTCGCCCCACAGATGGAGGCAGGGCCATGAAGCGCCGAGGCTCGGCATCATGTACGCTGCCCCTTCTTCCTGTCTCTGTCACTTTCACACTGCTCCTTTCAGCACACGCCACCTGGGGCCTTTCCCTCCCTTATGGACACGCGGACATGTCCTCACACCCTCCACCCTCAGAAGCCTTCCAGCGCCAGGCATGTCAAGTCTTCCTCCACAGCCTCTGCATGTACATCCCTCCCACTCCTTCAAACCTCCCAGCCCTTCTGTTGTGTAACAAGGCTCCCACGGCAAAGTGTCCTCTCCAATCCAAACTCAATCCTCACACTGGCAGGGCCTTGTACTTGGAAAGGCTGTGTGTATCCCATGTCTTATCAATGAGGAGCAGAGCTCAGTTACAGGCACAGGGACTTCTCTAGGAGTATAAATTTTTATTCCACCCTGTGGTGGTCACATAATTGGGTGGTGATATCATGAGTTCTTTTTTGGAGAATAAAACCACTGGTAAATTCACACCTTCAGACACACAATGTACAGACAGCCTCTGTAGACGTATATTAAGGCTGCCATAAAACGCAATTTGGTGTCAGGTGTACCTTTGAAAGAAGAATTTGTTACAAGAAAGCTAAACACTCCTAATACTCTTTATAAGAGTCCACAAGGCCTCCCATGATCTGGCCCCGCATACTACAGCTCCTTTACCTTGGAGCTCAACCCTAGAGGCTCGAGGCATCTGGCTGCCTTCTGGGTCCTGAGTGCTCCAGGTTCTGTGTGGGCTTAGGAAGCTCGCTCCCTCGCATGCTCCCCCTCTTCTGGTGCTCTCCTCTCTCTCCCAATGCTCCTCCACACCACACGTGGCTGACTCCTCCTTCTTCAGGTCTCAGTTTAAATACCCCTCAGTCTCAGCGTGTTGCTTACTTCCTTCATTGTGCTTAATGCATTTGTAAATAACCTGTGCCTTCCTCTGGACTATCTACTCTGCTAGACTGTAAGCGCCACGCAGGCAGGAGCTCTGTCTGCCTTGCTCACTGCCATATCCCCTTTCCCACCGCGCCTTCAGTGCTAGCACAGTGCCTAGTGGAGGGGCTACAGAAGTGTGTGCCGAATTCACAAATGGATGGGAAGGAAACCTGTACAACAGCCTCGGGGCATTCCATCCTGCAGCTAGATAAGAGTCCAGCTATAACCAAAGGCAAGTGTGGGTAAGATGTTTCTGACTCCCCACTTGTTCCTTCCCCCAGTAACAACAAGACCAACCTCCTAGCCTCAGTGGACCTCATTCCTTCAGATTAAAGCTCTAGTGGAACAAGCTTTGGATTCAAGAGGTAAAGGACTTCCTGACAAAGATGACTCATTGATTACAAAGGGGAAAGTATCTTTACAAAGAAGAAATCTGTTGGACAACACCTTACCAAGTGATCAAACTTGCCTCAGGGAAGGACAAACTGATGCTGTGTCCTCTTACCATGTGATACCCCGCAAGAGACAGAGCGCCACCAAACTCTGGGGAAAATGTTTAACACGAAACACATTGGAAGGAAACAATCAATATATCAAAACTAAGGGGTATTCTACAAATCAACTGGTCTAGACTCTTCACAAATGTCAGTATCACAAAAGACAACAAAAGTTGTGGGAACTGTCCTGATTAAAGGACATGAAAGAGACCTGACAAATATATGTAACACGCAATGGTTGATTAAAAATACAACTATAAAGGACGCAATTGGGACAACAGGAAAACTTTGCATATGAAATATATATTAGATAATACGTCTGTATTAATTTTAAATTTTCTGAGGGCAAACTTGTAGTGTGACTGAAGAGAGCAACATCTTGTTGAATACATACATTAGGGGTGAAATGTAAAAACAAAATATAATGAGTTCAACTAAATCTCAAGTTGTTCAGGGGTGTGTGTTTATTTCTATAAAGTAAATGTAGCAAAATGTTAACTGGTGAATCTAAATTTGTTCATTATATTATTCTAGTAACTTTTCTGAAATTTTGAATTTTTTTCAATATAAAAAGTTGGGGAGGGACTTCCCTAGTGGTCCAGTGCGGCTGGGACTCCATGCTCCCAATGAGGAGGGCCCAGGTTTGATCCCTGATCAGGGAACTAGATCCCACATGGCCACAACCAAGATCCAGCACAACCACAAATAAATAAAAAATGTTTTAAAGGTGGGGAGAAAAAAGAAAGATCCAAATATGATCAACTAATGTTTACAAATGTAGTAATACATCAAGCCAGTGGTAGGGTGGGGAACGGCAGGAAACAGAATAAATAGAAAGAATATGAGAACAAACCACATTCTTAGTCTTACAATCTAGCTGGAAGAAAAAAATATATGTGTGTAAATCCCAGAGAACACAAAACTGTGTTAGCCTGACCACAAGTGTAAAATGTGGATTTCAAGCCAGGAGTTGCAGATAGTGTGAAACCCTCAATCTGAACCACACTTGAAAGAGGCAGAATCCTAGTCACAGTGATAAGAGAGAGAGAGCACACTGGGGTGGGGGAGGGGCTATGAACAAACCCAGGGGCTGGAATGGGTGTGGCAGGAGCAGATGAAAACTCCCTGCCAGGAGTCCAAGGCCCACAGGAGGGCTAGCTTAGGATGGTGGGCGGGGCCAGACGTCAGAAGGCATTATAAGCCAGGCTGTTTCATACAGGATAATGTTATACAGAACTAATTTCAAGAGACAAAGGGAGCCTGCAGGGTAGCACCATAAACTAGAAGATCATGACAATTTCAAGGGCCACACATGAAGAAGAGACTCTGGAGTCAATGAACACTGAGGATAAAGGTAAACTCCTTGTCAAAACTGCTGCAAAGAAATCAGTGTCTATTAAATTAGAAAAAAATGGCCTCCAGGGTTCTTTCTAGTCATGAATTTTTATGAGGCAAAGATAGCCACAAAGTTTCACGCTGGACACTTAAAAGAATAGTGATTCCACTAAAAGAAATGGGAATACTAAGGAGTAAAAGATATGGGTGGGAGTAAATAACTAACTTAGCTCTGATATACTGAATTCAAGCAGGATGGTGGATACACTGAAATCAAACTTGTTCCTTGCTCTGGCTAGACACTTGTGGCTGTGAAATGGCAAAGAGCATATAATAGCAAAAAAGTCACATTTGCAGAGACCAATTCAGTTTTTAAAATGACAAACTGGTCCCTTGATCAAAACTCAGGTGTCAGGCCATAATGTGATGGCTCCAGAACCCCAGCCCTTAGTTTGAACTTAAACTCTTAAAACTCTGGGACTTCCCTGGCGGCACAGGGGATAGGAATCTGCCTGCCAATGTTGGGGACACGTGTTTGATCCCTGGTCTGGGAAGATCCCACATGCTGCAGGGCAACTAAGCCCACAACTATTGATGTCTGCACACCTAGAGCCCATGCTCCACAACGAGAAACCACCCAACGAGAAGCTTGCACACTGCAACAAAGAGTAGCCCCTGCTTGCCACAGCTAGAGAAGGCTTGCACACAGCAAAGAAGACCCAGTGCAACCAAAAACAAATAAATTTTTAAATAAATACATAAGAAGCATGTAACAGTGTAACCCCAGAGATGTTACGAAAACTGTGATAAGCATATGAAGAGCTTAGAATGGTGCCCAGGATACAGCTGATACCCCCGAACATCCAATACTATGACATCGATCATAATGTTTCTCCTTCCCCTCCCCTTTCTGCCACCTCTGAATCTTGCATACGCCTCCATAATTTACTTGTTTACATATCTGGTTACCCTATACCCTAAGGCCCCTGAGGTGATGGACAATGACTTATCCAGAGGATCCAGAAAAATTAGTGCCTAGTAAAAATTTTATAAATGTTGATGCTTTGAAGTAACTTTACTATGAATGTCTCTGTAATTCACACTACTGACTGAATAATAATTATAAGCTGGGCACTGCACTAGCTGCTTTCTACATTTCCTTGACAGGAAAGCAGGATTTATTGGTGAGCATGAGTATGGAGGGGCAGCGCCAAGGCTCTTGTGAGTGCAGGGCCCACCATTTGTCCAGAGGGCCATGATTAGGGATGTATCTGACCCCACAACCATTCAAGAGCCGCTTTTCTGCCACCATGTTTTCAAATTCATCCACATTAAACTTAGCAAGTCCCCAATTCTTGGAGATATGGATCTTCTGGAGGCCAAGGAACTTGAATGTGGTCTTGCAGAGGGCCTCAATCACATGCTCCTTGTTCTGAAGCCTGGTATGAATGGACATCATGGCTTGGCCAGTGTGGACCCTGGTCACTGTGCCCTGGGGCTTTCCAAAGGCACCTAACATACAAGTCTGGAGCCTAGACTGATGACAGCATGGCCGTCACGAACGTCCACTGGACAGGGCTATCTCCAAGGCCCCTTAGGGCAACACGCTGCACACACTATCGGGGAGGGCGCTGTTTGCAGCCACTGCACACCAGGCCCCCGGGGGAAGCGGGGGAAAACCGCACGGTCAGCTTTATTGGCTGCAATCACATGACCTCATTTAAATGACAAGTAGTATCCCTTTGTAGATAAGGAAATAGGTTCAGGAGTCCCCACATGGCTACATAACTCAATTCTCTGACCCTACAGAAGCCTCTTCACGGAAGCCTTTAATGATTAGTAAGTCCCTTGTTGTGGCAACACTACTATTTCCTTTCTTAGGGCTCAGCCAAAAAGCACTGCAGGAAGAAAATCACAAAAACATGTAGACTTGGCCTATTCTAAATTCATGCAATCTAACTACAACTAGACTCTCATCGCCATTCATGCCCCGCACATACTATGCCTTTGAATCCTCTTGCTCATTCAACCCTCTTCAATCTGTTTTCAATCATGAAATCCTATCAAATTCCCCTTTGTCACTTCTCTCACGTCTGTCTTCTTTTCTACTCATAAGTCCAAACTCCTGACACATGAGTTGTGTCATCAGCCTCACTTTTCTTCCTGCTCTGGTCTCTCTCCTTAAATTCTAACCTGAATTCTATATAAGACCTGTCTTCCTAAAGACTAATAAATCTTTCTAAAACAGATTTTTGGATCATGTCTTTTTCAGAATCCTTCAGTTGTTCTTCATGACCATAAAACAGTGGACAGCATTAGCACATGAGGCTCTCTGTGCTCTGGTCTAAAGCTGTTTTCAACTCCCACTCCTCCCTCCACCTGCCACAAAAATCTCTACCCTGGTCAAACCTGCCAACAGCCAATCTCCCACACAGCCCTTTACTCACACTCTGCACCAGCACCTGCCCAGCCTACCCATAAATATCTTCCTCTTCCTCTCTGATGAAATCTTGCCCAAGACTGTTTCAAGGCTTCTGCCCTGCCCCTTCTATGAAGCTTTCCCTGATCACCCCACCTTCAGGACCTCTCCTGCCTCTCAACACCCCATGGATTTAATGTCCACATTCTCACTGGACTTCAAGCATATATGGTATCTTTCCATTTCCCAGTACATCTTAACAACATGGGTGCAAGGACTGTCTTAGAGTGACTTACACATAATAAGCACAGCATTTTGACTAGCCCAAACTATCTTAAATATGACTTTTACAATATTATTAATGTTGAGCAAAGATTCTTCTCTGAAGACTTATCACTCTCCTAACTGGTGTTCTTTGGGACCTCTCACCTCTGAACATAAGAGTGCTCACACACACCTTGCATTCTATAGCCAAACTTAACTAACATGTCTGCAGCCGCTGGATACTATTATTTAGCAGAGTAGGTCCAAGCTGGAGCAGTGTCCGACAATCTGCTGGAGACAGGAGCACAGTTCAAGGACCCAGAGGGGCTTTCCAGAGAGAAAAGATTTGGGTTAAACAAAGAGCTAAATTTAGTTGTTTCCTGAATGTGTTTTCCCAATCAATAGACCTTTTATAACACTGCCCCCACCACACACACAGTTGGCAAAGAGTATTGCCAAGAGGAATATGAGCAATGAGAGAATAACAGCTTAGAAACTGTTGACACCACTTAGCATGCAGCCAATGTGTAGGATACCAGCAGCGAGCTGCCAGATTCCTGACACCCAAACCATTACCAAATGGGTAGTAAACACGTTGTTCTTTTGCAACTCTGGGTATTAGCAGAAAATAGGTTTGGAGTTCTAGGACGTGAATGCCACAGGCTAGACTGGGGAGCAAGCCAAGCCACTCTTCACAATTGCTGATCTAAGTTGGTCTACTTATAAGGGAAGTAAAGAGAAAAGACTATATTATAATCTAAGTGCCATTACACTATCCTTCTCATATCCTTCTTTCTCTTTTAACTTATCTACATTCAGAAAAGGAAAAGAAAAGTGACAGATAAGGTTTGTAAGTGCCTTTGCCTCTCTGGACCTCAATGTCCTCAACCTGCAAAAATGAGAAAATTACATTAGGTGATCAAGTAACCTAACTCTTTTGGTCCTAGCTTGTTTCCCCACATTTTCCAGACAGTTTGCCTTATTGGCAATGGCACCCCACTCCAGTACTCTTGCCTGGAAAATCCCAGGGACGGAGGAGCCTGGTGGGCTGCAGTCCATGGGGTCGCTGAGGGTGGGACACGACTGAGTGACTTCACTTTCACTTTTCACTTTCATGCACTGGAGAAGGAAATGGCAACCCAATCCAGTGTTCTTGCCTGGAGAATCTCAGGGACGGGGGAGCCTGGTGGGCTGCCGTCTGTGGGGTCGCACAGAGTCGGACACGACTGAAGTGACTTAGCAGCAGCCGCCTTATTCTTATACTAACATTTGGATAGGAGCTCCAACTGGAGAAGTGCCCCCAGCCAGGCACTATGTGAATAACACTGAGTAAAAACCTGCTTCAAGACTTGTGCCTTGAAGCCGGAGCAGAGACAAAATCACTTGTGGGAGAAACTACTCAGCAAGATAACTGCGTGCTCGCTCTGTTTCCAGCACAGACCCTGCCTGACAAAAGGACTTCAATTTCACTCCTTATCACTACTGAGAACAAAGAGAAAAACCAGACAGATGACGCTACAGGACCTCTTCTCCCCTCAATGTCAACGCTCCAGTGAAATCCAACTGGCTGCGACACACCACAAACCGCCATACCTGAGTTCTTGGCCAACGTCTAGCACATGTGCTTTGCAGTATGTCTGTTAATCACAATTGTGATTTAAAAACATAAGAGAAGGGAACTTTCATTTCTTTCATTAAATTAAACAAAGTGTGAAGACTAAGCTGGGAAAATGAAGTACATAGTAAGAAAAAGTTCCCACGTCTCCTGTTGTCAACCTTGGCAAATGTTTTTTTTAAGTTCTTTTGGATCTGAGAATCTTTCCTGACTTTTGCAGCTACTGTCTCCCTTTTAGCCACTTCACTCTGAGGCAGGCCATAATCTCCCCAAGCTTAGGAACCTCCAGGAAGTCACATACACATGAGCCAACCACCTCAGCTTCCAGAGAGTTACCAGTAGAAGCAGCTTATTTTTTCACTGAGGGCAGTAAAAAGGAGAGCAATCAAAAGTGGATGGGTGGCAGGATCTGAGTATACTGCTAGCCTGCTGAATGAAGTTATTTGCCTTAACACGGGTGGTTAAAAAAAAGAAAAAATTAAAGGAATCCATCAAGTCACACTGCTGGTATCACTTAAGTAATCTACGTTAGCAAAGAGGCATGCCTATCAGAGTCTGAAAGGTTAAGAAAGACTACTAATTTCTATCTTTTACTGAAAATCTGCTTATTTTCTTTTCACATGGAACCTTTTACACACAGCAAAACCAAATACAACAGAGCCCCACTGATGTCTACAAAAATGCCACACCATATCTGATTTTCCCCAAAATGAAATTATGCTGTCTCCATAAATCTCCCGTAACTGCTACTAGCTTTCAAGCTACTGCTACCCTATTTTCAAGACTTCAATCCAAAATGATTATTATCCTTATTAAAATGAACATGATTCCCCCTTTAGCTCCCAAATCACTCAATAACGATAGTTTCTATTTGTATTCCAAGAAGCCAAGTTAATAAGTTTGGGCGGAAGGGACAGAGACAGGGATGACACAGACCACCTGTCCCACAGCTGCCTCAAAGGCCACATTTGAAGAAAAGATTCTTATGCTAAAAGAGAGATAAAGACTTTAAAATTACTGAGCTAACAGACACAATGACCTATACATAACTACCAAGGTACCAAGTATAGGTACTACTACAAGACTACTGTCATTGAACTTTATGACTAGCTCCTTAATGACCAGGGCCAGCAGGAGATGAGGACAGTATAGTACACAAAGGTAATTTATGGAAACCCTACTTTTAGCCAATGGTTTCAACCACTCAGCTCTGACCATTTCTTACCCCAGCAAACAACCAGTGCAACAGAGCTGAAATTCTGGTAAAATCTACAGGCAGTAATAAGAAAGCCAAAGTGAAAACAGATCTAACTATGTATGTCAAGGTAAAGAGTTAGCCTCTATGCCTTTAGTTGTTAACCATAACCTACTTAATAAACAGCAGACCAGATCCTGCCAGGCACAGGATATAAATGGGTATGTAGAAAAATCAGCCCCCATCCCAATCGAGCAGTAAGCAGGATGATAAATTGGCCACAATCTCTAAAAGACGATATAATGGGCCAATGACCATGCCACTTAAGCCACTTCCTACTACAAGACTCTGACTCAGAATCTGCATCTCTCTGATTCAAGCACCAAAAAAAAGTGGGGCGGGGGTGAGGAATAGCCAGTGGGGTGTGGGGTTAACGTACCTGTGCAGAACTCCTTGCTCACACTGTGGGGCACTGTGATCCGACGGTAGACAATGGGCTCTGACTCCAGGATGTTCTCATCGTGGCGGTACCGAGCAGGCCTCTCGTTTGGGATGCCCCGGGAACGGGTACCGCTTCTCCTCTCATAGGTATCAATTTCCTCAAACACAGCTGCCTTGTCAAAAAGGGCCAAGTTCCCTTCAAAATCAAAATCTGTGTCTGGGATCTCTTCAATATCATCCCCAAAACACTCATCATCTTTATTCTTCATCTGGCCATTCTTTAAGCCACTTTTCTTTGGAGTTGCCTGGTTTGGGTGCCTGCTACTAGATGACCCTGCAGAAAAAAACAGGGACTAAAGTCAGTATGCTCACACAAAGTGCTCCGTGGGGAACACAAATTACCACAATTCTCATGGAATAGTAGACTTCATAAAGTACCCAAGTAACAGTGAATATGAAATACACAGTACTCCTGAAAATCTGAAGTTCTGCCCTTCATAAAGGAATTGGTAATGATCAAGGCTTTTTTGACAACTGACTATATCAAAAAAGTGGAGGGCAAGAATACAGCAGTCTCTCCACACAAGTCCAGGTGGTCTGATTCTGAATGTCCAGCCATTGATTAAGAGAGAAATAACCAGAGTAAAAGAAGGCCAAGTCCTCATAACTTGAAGTTCAAAGAAAGATTCTGTCCAACTGGCTCTGAATCCCATGCTTACCAAGCAAGCCATTTTCTGATTTTTTAACTCAGTCTCAGGCTAGACCTCAGCAGGAAGGGAATCCCTGGGTTTAGACAGATTACAGATCTTGAGACGGATATACATCTGTTACTATAAGTTGATGTATTTTGACTTACAGGCCTGTGTTTAGATCTTCTGGTGACCTCTTTTCTTAAAATCACTCTGGGTTAGCAATTTCTGAACCATCAAATGATGACAAGGACCATACTGACGTAATCCTGTAGAGGCCATACCAAGGTGCATATCAACACCACAGCACTCAAGTCACTCTTTGTCTCTGAGACTATCTGGCCACCACATGTCAGTCAACTACTCCTCCAGCAGCAAAGACCCCACAGAATTCTCCAAACCACGCCTTCCCAGAGAATCCTGAACTGAATTTATAGTTTGATCCCCATCTGACCACCCCGAAAGGATGAACCAGGTGACTGGTATGCCAAATGGAACCTTCAACATAGTCTGAATAAACATAATGTACTTCCTTTTGTAAGACTGAGCTCCTCAATTTTTAAAACACTCAAGTAGAGGTTGGGATGATCATGAGCAAACCCCCTCATACAGATCATCCCAACTATACTGCTCTAACTTCTCACAGCAACTCCCTTCTATCCAGTGGACCATGAGTCAGGAGACCTAGGACCTAGTTTCAGTTCTGTTATTAACATGTTATATAATCTTATATCTATCATTCAACTTCTCAATTTCCTTGTATGTAAAATGCTCACTGTGGTACCCCTAACAGGGTTTCTAGTACACAGCAGTCCGTCAATAAATATTTAACGAATAAATCCACATCAGCAAGATTAATTACAATTATTCTGCAAGATGTATACTATGCATATGTAACTCATGTCTAAATCTTCCTCGTGCCAAATATTGATATGGAAAAGGGCTATGCTGGCAGTAAAGATGAGATTTAGGCCTCAGAGAAAAATCGAAGGCTGACCAAAATTATAAAAGGAAGGAAGAGTTGGCTGAGTCACCATAAAAAGCTGAGATTACGAACCACTGAGAGGCTTGTCGAAGTGTGGATGAAGTTCTAGTTTCAATAATTTGACAAAAACATTTAATGAGAGCATTTTGTGTGCAACAGCTAAGTACCTGGAATACAGTACATAATCAAGACAAGTTACCCATAAGGAAGGAGAGATATAATAACTAAAATAAAATAAAATGAGAAGTTTACATAAAGTGCTATAGAAGCACGGATGAGAAAAGAGAGCTGGATTAGGAATGGGAGAGAACAAGCATGAAAATACACGGTCAGGATAACACCATTAGCAATATTTGCAAGCAAGGGAAGAAACAGAGAAAAAGTCCAGTTTGCGGACTATCATTGTACTGCCTCTATATTAAGTCAATATTATTAAATCAATATTAGGACATAGGTCTTTGGCCCAGCGGTCTCTCTCCAGTGGTTGTGTGCACACCCAGGAGGGCAAAGGACGACCCACTGATGACCCACAAAGGATAATGTGGGGAAAAGATACTGAGTATTTTATTTACTTTTTCTTCTAACTAAAAAGAGGAACTTAAGGCACAGATGGGAATCAGCACCCTTGAGAAGTTTCATACTACCCAGTCACTGGCAGTATTTGAGCTACCTGAGGAATGAGTAATGTTCCATAACAACAAGTGGATTTACATCAAAATGTTTAAACTGTTGTAAAATATACATAACATACAATTTACCATTTAAACCATTCTGAGTGTACAGTTCAACAGTATTAAGTACATTCATGCGGTACAACTATATACATTTTTAACTACTGAAGCATACAAAAATGAGTAAGTGGCTTTAAAAGATACCTTAAAAAAAAACTATGCGATAAAGATAATGCCAATAACGCAACCATAAGTGAACCAAAGAATGGCAGAGATAACACTTCCTCTATTCCTCTCACAGGCCTTCTTTAACCAGAGTGTTTTTAAAAATTAACCAGACCTAAGAAGATAGCCTCCAAAATTAAAAAATAAACAAAGTTATTCCAAACATGAATCAATATGGATTACCACTTCACCCTAAGTGTATACTCTTTATCATAACCCTGGGGCCAAATCCAGCCCAAACATCACCTGCTTCTGTAAATAACATTTTATGGGTATATGGTCACATTCCTTTGTTTACATATTGTCTAAGGCTACAAAGACAAAGTTAAATGTTTGAGACAGAGACCTTATGGCCTATAAACCCTTAAATATTTAATATCTCACCCTTTATAGAAGAAGTTTGCTCACTCTGCTCTACATCATGCCTCTCAGAGATATTTTCTCCAGCTAAGACTGCCATTAAAATTAAAAAGGAAAAATATTTTCTTTTTGAAATTCACTGAACTTAACCAGAATTCTCTGCATCTCTGTTTTACTCATGGTGTTAAGTCTGTCACTTGCCATTCAGATCTGCCAGCCAGCACCACGCCTACACCATAAGCATACAAAAAAACCCATCTCTGATGAATTAAAAATCAAAACAGCCACATCAAAAAACAAAACCCCCAAACAAACAAACAAAACTCTAAAGAGGTTATAAAAGAAAGGGAAACCTGAGACTAACCTATGAGAAAGAAAGGGAACCATCAAAAACTACGCCAAGCATGCTGCGTGACTGAAAAGGACAGGAAGATGAAGTCAACAACAATACAAGAGGGAGCAGGAGGCAAGGACTCCAGAGGAAAGGCGTTCAGTCAAGTGCAGCGTGAACTGACATTAAACTGTCCTGAACCTATCTCAGTGACAGATGAAGACAAGCAATTAATCAATGGGAAAGAAGACAGAGGAAAAGCAGCAAAACAGGAGACCATTGGTGGCTTGACACAAACTACAAACATAACTCACAAACCCACAGTTCTTATTTTAGAAAGCATCAGCTATTTTCTCATGTTCCCGCTGAATACAGAACTTCCATTCACTCATTTGACAGAGATACACTAAGGATCAGCTATGCTCCAAATGCTTTTAATAAAGCAGAGAGCAAAAAAAAATAATTTCCTTCTAAGAGGAAATACTATGACATCACATATTAGCAAGAAAAAGATAAAGAGAATGTAAGGTAAATTAAAGGCAGGCTAACATGCTTAGTTGTCCCTTATTCTTCCCTTTCCTCATATTGGGAAGTCCTAGGGGAATAAACTATCTCAAAACTTGGCTTACTCACCCCAAAGGGCCTGGCTCTGTATTAGACTGGCCTTTGGCCCCTGGGAGAGAAAAGCACTTCCCTTGGAAAAGATAAACAGTGCTTCCCAGATTTCTCTACCTTTCAATCACCAGGGCCAAGCGTGTGTTAAGACTAGAGGCTGGCCGCCTTCCTGTGCCACTTTGCTGCCAGCCTTGGCACAGAGGCTCTTTGGCCAGGATAACTTCTAACAAACCCACTGTTGTGTAACACTCAGTGCTACTTATTTATCGGAGTTTGTCACACACATATTGTAAAGGGGAACTCTGTCCTGCACTTAGCACGCTAAAGGGCACTTGAAGGTCAAATTACAAACGTTTTAGTGCCAGTCTCAATGGGCTTTATGAGGAGGTTCCTGAGAGTATCTAGTACCTTCTTTTCAACTCCCAAATTCTAGACCCTAGTAATCAATCAACCTCTTGGGTTCCAGCAGCAGCACCAGGGTTTTCAAGTTTGCTGGATATATGAAGCACATCCAAGGAGGTAATGAAGTCACATTAGGACCTCAGAAGGACCATGAAAACTTAGCAAAAAATAATCTTAGGACCTTAGATGGTGGGATCACTGTTACATTAAACAGACCATATAAGAGGACTTAAGAGGTTTCCCTCTGCTCTGTGGAACTAATGTTCCATTCACCTACTTGACAAATAATCAAGTGTTAGTTCAGCAATCGCGGTTATAGAAACTATTCTTTATAACCACCCTCTCAACTCTCAACCTAAAAGAAGAGATTAAAATCTGCCCATGCTAAATCTCTCATCAATGTTGGATTAGGTAACTAGAACCAACAAATCCTTCAATAACTCATTACTAACTTTGAAAGACAGTTAAAAGCCAGAATTTATGAGAAATTATATTTTTATAGCTTTATCAATCTACTAGTCTCAACATCAATCGACACACACTAGAAAAAACCTGATTTATAGCTCTCTAATGAAAAAAATACTTAATCTCCATTTCCATCAATGAAAAAAAACATTAATAATCTACAGTTGTGGTGGGAAGAAACTAATATACTTCCTTGACATCCTTAAAATGCTACATAAATGCTAAATCAGTCGATTCCCAGCAGACCTTTCTTCTTATTTTACAGGGTTTGCTGATTAAATAAATTTACTCTGCTTTCCATCACAAACCAATTCCATCACATCCAATCACCGAACTCCCAGGCCATGGCCATCTTCCACACAAATCTGGATTCAAAATAAATTTTTGGAAACAGAACCCAACATTTTACTGCCATGATCTCTTAACCTTATTTACATGCAGTAATAATCTAGGAAATGAGAGTGGATCAAACAGCAAAAGCAAAAGAAGCGTCAACTAACCAGAGCATACTTCTGAGAGTGACCCCACTTTTTACCAGATCAGAGTGACTTGTTAAAGATCAAATAAATTACTTGTTTTGAAGTTAACTGTACTCTTTCAAAAGAGTTGCTATAACTGTTAGTATCAGGGGAAAAAAGAAAAAGAAACTGATAGTTTCACCATACATCCAGCAATCATACTCATGGGTATTTACCCAACTCATCTAAAAAGTCCTGTCCACATAAAACCTGCACACAAATATTTACAGCAGCTTTGCTCATAATCACCAGAAGCTAGAAGCAACCAAGATGTCCTTCAAAAGGTAAATGGATAAACAAACTGTTATATCCATACAATGGAATATTATTCATCAGTAAAAGGCAGTAAGCTATCATGCCACAAAAAGACATGGATGAATCTTAAACAAATAATGTTAAGTGAAAGAAGCTACTCTGAAAAGGCTATATACTGTGTGATTTAAATTATGTGATTAGAAAAGGCAAAACTACAGAGGTAGATGGTAAAAAGATCAGTAGCTGTTTGGAGGAGGGTTGCAGCAGACAGTCAGGGAGGGGAAAAAGGGAAGGACTAAATAGGTGAAACACAAGGAATTCTGCTTAGTTTTGTAAAGATATTAGATATATGTATTTGTTAAAACCCACAGAACTTTTCCTAGAGTACAGAGTGAGCCTTAAAATATGCAAAAGAGGGAGGAGTTTGGAGGATCCCCAGATGGGATGCAGAATGCAGGGAAACAATCTGTTATAAACACATGAAACAAATCAATGAAGGGAATGGGGGTATACCTTAGGGTTAGTACCGTAATTCTGATACGTATACTGGAATTGAATAATTTAAGTCAGATGGCAGATAGTATGGGTTTCTCACAGCTGGAGGGAGAGGTTACAGATGAGGAGGAGGCTAGAATGATCCATGTGGTAATAGATTAAACTTGGTCACATCATGAACTCATTTAGCTTAATCTAGTAGTGACGGTTACATATAGAAGTATTTACAGATATATGTATCTATGCTGGTTAAGTATACACATATATATTTTCCTGCTCTGTCAGCCTTTGAAAGGGTGACACCCGGTAGCAAGGAGCACACCTAGTACCTAGACAGCAGTTTGTAATGCCATTCTCCAATAAAAGGAGACAGGACTCCCTGGAGACATGGCTGAGCCTAGGGCTGGGGCAGGAAATACAGAAGATAAACCTGGAGCATCTTGTAGTGGTAGATAGTAAGGAAGTACTGAGGGAGGGGGAACCCATCCACAATGATGAGAGCATGTCCAAGGGACACAGGAGCCAACTGCAAGAGCTCACAGTGGCCAAAGTCGAAACAATTTGATTACCAAAATAAAGTGGCATTGAATTATAAGCCAAAGTGTAAAATAAACACTTGTAAGTCCCTGTTGTTATAGTTCAATTGCTAAGTTATGTCCAACTCTTAGCCACCCCAAGGAACTGCAGCCGACCAGGCTCCTTCTGACATGGGATTTCCCAGGTAAGAACACTAGAGTGGATTACAGTTTCCTTCTCCAGGGGACCTTCTCCACCCAGGGATCGAACCTACGTCTCCTGCATTGCAGGTGGATTCTTTACTGCTTAGTCACTAGAGAAGCCCTGTAGGTCCATACTGATAAAAATAAATAACTGAACAAATAAATGAGAAAGAAGAGATGTATCTCTAGTAGAGAAGAATTCCAAGTAACTTATGTAGATAGTCTGCATAACTCTCCACTCCTTGGATGTGAGCTGCACATACTGACTTCAAAGAGAAATCTGACACACACCACCTCAATCAGGCAATCAACGTCAGTGTCAGAAGAAATACAATGTGGGACTTCCCTGGCGGTCCAGTGGTTAAGCATCCACCTGGCAATGCAGGGCACATCAATTCTACCCCTGGCCCAGGAAGATCCCACAAGCCACGGGGAAACTAAGCCCGTGAGCAGCAACTACGAGCCCACGTGCTGCAACTACTGAGGCCTGCACACCCAAGAGCCTGTGCTTCGCAAGACAAGCCACCACCATGGGAAGCCTGCCCGAAGAACACGAGAGTAGCCCCCATGCTCTGCAACTAGAGAAAGCCTGCCTGCAGCGACAAGACCGAGGGCAGCCGAGAAAAAAAGTCGTACCATGCTGACGGCACATACTATTGATATGGTGCAATGAAAATGACACTCTCTCTTTGTGTCTTCCTCCCCAAAACACATAACCTCAGTCTAATCATGAAAAAAAAACATCAAATACGAACTGAGGAATATGCTACAAAATATCTAACCAGTACTCATCAAAATTGTCTAGATCATCAAAAACAGTGAAAGTCTGAGAAACCGTAAGAGCCAAGAGAAGACATGACTACTAAATGTAACGTGGCGTGCTGGATGAAAGCCTGTAACAAGGACATTAGGTAAAAACTAAGGGAATCTGAATAAAATATAGACTTTGGTTAATGTATCAAAACCAGTTCATTAAATGTAACAGATGTACCACAGTAATGTAAGATATTACTAATGGGGAAAATATATAGGAAAAAATAATTTGAAAATTGCTAATGAAGATTATCTTCCTGCATGAGAGATTATAAACTGCTTGAACATTCAAACTTTTAACAAACAAGCCAATTTTTTGGTAAAGAAAAAAGGCATTTTTGTTTTGTTTTGTTTTAAAGAAAGAATAAAGAAACAGAGAAGGTTAAAGTCTAAATGGGAAAAGTCATTTTCTACCCAAGCATTCTACAGTTTTTCAAAGGACAGAGAAGAATTAACAATTCAATTTCAGTCTCAGGTCAACTCAAATAGTTATTTAAGAAGCACTGAAGGAAAAGTGCCTTGAAATACCTTTTTTTTTTAATTTTTTTTCCCAAAAATTTCAATAGTTTATACTCATGGAAATCAGGCAACTTCAAAACTTAAAAAATTTTGGCTTCTGAAGGGCCACATAAATTTCTAGTGAATCTGTTATAATTCACTACTGTAACATTATTCCAATAAATATGTTAAAGAGCATACCTGACTCAGGGTGAATTAACTACAGTTCTCTAATAAGCAAACGGCACTCAACAATTTGTCAGTACCACACAGAACTGGACATCCACACACATCAGTGTATGCTCTCCTTGGTGGACTGGCAGGGAGAGTGAACACAGTAAATTTAAAACTGTCAGTCTGTCAGAAACTGCAAGATCACAGAGATGTCTAGGCCCATCCCTTCCTCTCCTCTAACTGAGGATGGGAGGTAAACCATAAGAACTAAACGTATTCAAGAAGCCCCTAGAACAGCCTGAATGCAGGTTCAACTCAGACATCACTACTACCACCATTTACCAGATCAAAAACATCACTTCTGTCTATGTGAACTCCAGCCAGATCACTGACATTTTTTGAAGGAAAGGAAATGTTGGGAGAGGGCAAGGAGCAGGTGTGAGCCTCAACAGCTTATTTCCTTTCCCTTTAACATCTTGAGGAAATAGCACTGGAATAAAAGAACCATGCTATATTTTTGCGAAACCCTGCCAGGATCTTTTTTATTAGAGTAATAAAGGACTTATTTAAAGAATAGCAGTGGATAAGTGGACATGAAACATCAAGCTAAGAAAACACATTAACTTAATCCAACTTACAAGAGTTGTGCCGACGACGGAAGCTCTTGGACTGACTCAAGGATTCCGTGTGCCTGTCCACGTAGCTCTTTGAGCACTGTTGCTGCTGGGGAGAGATGGCAACATCTTGGCTCTTCACATCTGTCCTCTTGGGGATGTTCTGAGGGACACTGCTCGAAGAGGCTGGCTTCTTGACCAACTTGCCTGTGCCATTTTGATTGATACCAACTTGGCAACCAACACCAGAGGAGCCTAATTCTGTCTGATGAAGATCTCCAAAATGCTGGGTTTCTCCAGGGCCTGGTATCTCCAGAATTTTTAATTCTGTAATGTCACCTGCCCTGAAATACATAAAAGAGTCCAAGTCTCAAAACTAAAATAGTGATAACGGTAATGAAACTGAGATTATCAGCAACAAGCCACACCTTTGGAGGGCTTCATTTCAATGAGTCATCAAAGGCAAAACCTAAAAAAGATGGTGGCGTACTTAAAGACAAGACTTAGCCACCAACATTCAACGGACACAGCACTGACCTTTAAAAGAGACCTATTGTTATAACATATACTAATGCATGTATATGGAATCTAGAAAGATGGAACTGATGAACCTATCTGCAGAGCAGCAACGGAGACACAGACATTGAGAACAGGCAATATGGATACGGCTGAGGCGGGGAGGGAGGAGGGTATGATGTATGGAGAGAGTAACATGGAAACATACATTACCATATGTAAAACAGAGAGCCAATGGGATTGTGCTGAATGACTCAGGGAACTCAAACCGGGCTCCGTAACAACGAGAGGGGTGGGATGGGGAGGGAAGTCGGTGGGAGGTGCAAGTGGGAGGGGACATAGGTAAACCTACGACTGATTTATGTTGACATTTGGTAGAAACCAACACAATACTGTAAAGCAATTATCCTTCAATTAAAAATAAATAAATTTTTTAGAAAAGAAACAAAAATTAAAAGCTTAGAAAAGGAAAACAAAAAAGAGACCTATTGTTAAGGGAGTCGGAGACGGATGGACTGGGCATTTCAGGTTAGTAGATACGAACTATTACATATGGATGGACGGACACCAAGGTCCTACTGTATAGCACAGGGAACTATAGTCAACATCCTGGGATAAACCATAATAGAAAAGAACATAGAAAAGAATGTGTGTGTGTTACTGAGTCACTTCGCTGTACAGCAGAAATTAACACAACATTGCAAATCAACTATACTTCAATAAAGAGACCTATTGTTCATCATAAAACCATCATTAATATCTTAGATTTCTAGAATGCTTAATGGCTTTTTTCATTCATTTACCTACCTGCTCACTCAAAAGGTATACACAGAGTACTTACTATGTGGTAACCCCCGTAGTAGAAGTGGGGTATATAAAGATGAAAAGTAACATATGCTCACACAGAACTCGAAGTCTGTTCAGCAGAAAATTCAAGTAGGTAATCAAAAGTGTTGAATACTATGACAGAGGTGTGTACTGGGGACTAGAGCCTCCCAGAGCAAAATACATGTTAGTCTGGTAGAGATGGATGAAGCACTTAAGCCAAGTCTGGTTGGGGAGGGAAAATAACAGTTGGCCAAGCAGAGTATGGGAGGGAAAGGGGCACCTTAAGCCAAGGCTCAGAGACTGAGGCCATGTGAGGAACTGCAAACGTTACTGTTGTTAGTGTAAATGTTATAGCGTTACTAAAGAGACAAGTGCTTGTAGAGGGCCATCAGGAGGTAAGGCTGAAGAGAAAATTAGGGATCGATCATAATCACACTGGGTTTTTCTGGTATCTATAAGAACAGTGAAGAAACTAGAGGCAGGGGCACCAGTTAGGAGATGAGGCAGAAATAAGAGGGGATGTATAAGATCATGGCATCTGGTCCCATCACTTCATGGGAAATAGATGGGGAAACAGTGGAAACAGTGTTAGACTTAATTTTTGGGGGCTCCAAAATCACTGCAGATGGGGACTGCAGCCATGAAATAAAAAGACGGTTACTCCTTGGAAGAACAGTTATGACCAACCTAGATAGCATATTGAAAAGCAGAGACATTACTTTGCCAACAAAGGTCTGTCTAGTCAAGGCTATGGTTTTTCCAGTGGTCATGTATGGATGTGAGAGTTGGACTGTGAAGAAAGCTGAGCGCTGAAGAATTGATGCTTTTGAACTGTGGTGTTGGAGAAGACTCTTGAGAATCCCTTGGACTGCAAGGCGAAATCCAACCAGTCCATTCTAAAGGAGATCAGCCCTGGGATTTCTTTGGAGGGAATGATGCTAAAGCTGAAACTCCAGTACTCTGGCCACCTGATGCGAAGAGTTGACTCATTGAAAAAGACCCTGACGCTGGGAGGGATTGGGGGCAGGAGGAGAAGGGGACTGAAAGGTCGGGCAAGGTCGGGCATGTTGAGGCATGCCTGGACATGTTGAGGCATGCCCCGGAAAAGTGCCACAGACAAGTCCCGGAGGCGGGCCGACAACCAAGCCGTCCAATCAGGTGCCGACACGGAGCCTTTGGACACCAACCACCACTGAGCCCGCGCTTTCTTCCTTATATGGGAGCCCGGCCCTGGCTATAAAACCCTTCCCCACCCCTCATACCTGGCAGACTCCCTTCGCTTCCTTGCTCACCCGCCCCCAGGAGTTCTGCCCAAGAGCGACCGCCCAATAAAGGCCCTGATCAACGGTCCATAGGGGTGGCTCTTTCTTCCCATGGCGTTTCTTACAGGGATGACTGAGGATGAGATGGCTGGATGGCATCACTGACTAGATGGACATGAATCTGAGTGGACATTGGGAGTTGGTGATGGACAGGGAGGCCTGGCGTGCTGCGATTCATGGGGTCGCAGAGTCGGACACGACTGAGCGACTGAACTGAACTGATACAGCAAGTGACAATGCAAAGAGAGAAAGGAGGATGGAACCAAAAAAACATTTGGAATCCAAAGAATTTGGTGACTAACTGAACATGAAGATCAAGAGAACAAAGAATTCATTATGATTCCTAAGTTTCTAACCTGGGTGAAAGGTGTCCTTAGTCAGGGAAATACAGTGGACTAGTGCCAAATGCAAGGTGTGTGCACTAAGGGGAGGAGTGTTTTTACTATGGGAGAGGCCTGGGAAAGTTAGAAAGTGATGAGAAGAGAGACAGTATAAAGGTTCAAAATGAAGACACAAAAGAAAAGGGGTAGGGTCTCAAAGGATACAGAAAATGATAACACAAAGCATATGTGATAAGGTTAGCCTTGAACACAAAGGGTATACCTTCTGTGAAGACTTCAGAGGAGGTAAGCAATAAGGAGGGATACACACCTACAGAAAAGGTTAGGTCTGGGTGTTGTTTAGGAAGTCAAGGAAGCTCTTGCCAGAAAGTGTTTTTTAAAAAAAACGTTAAGAAAGGAAGGTTTCTGTGAAACTTGTGAAAAGAGGGATGTGAAGACAACATCTAAACTTGAGATCTGTTGGCAAACACTAAAGAAAAAATACATTCCTATAGCTAAGGACTTTAGCTACTAGTTAGAGTGTGTCTCTGGAGATAAATTATAATACAAATCTACAAAGAGAGATAGTTATGTGGGGGGACGGGAAGGGGGAATCAATAAAGGCCTTACATATAAGAAAGAACAAATAATACAAAACTGAGAAAGGAAATCTGAAACCGTAAAAGAAAACAGAAAGATGATTCTAAATCTGACACATTTAAATATAATATTGCATGTCTGACAGATTAAAAAAAAATGTTTCACAAACCCTGAATCATCAGCTGAAAGCTAATCACTACACAAAGTCTGCTGAAACAGCATCAGAACTAGAAGATCTAAGGTGGTAAAATCTACCCCCTGACAAAAGTAGTCCTAAGCAAGAGAATATTGGCAATGAGACCTAGGTCAAGCTCTGCAGATCACCAGACTGGATTTGAAGAGTCAGTTAGGACACTCACCTGAAAGTGACTTCTGGCACAAGGCACTTCACTCCATTGTGGAAAGGCCGGGTGAGAGAAATCGTCTGGCTGACCTGATCCACTGCTGACACTCTTCCCTGATAGACACCCAAGCTATCTCCACAGTTGATGGACACAATACTACCCAGCCAATCTGTAGCCATGTTTCAGATGTGAGATTTCCGTGGAGAGAAGGAATCATGCAGTGTACCTTGAGAAACAGACAAATCTCCAGTAAAATTTAGCAAACATTGTATCAGGTTATATAATAGGTGCTGCTTAATAACACATATTCTATCACAACCTTAACTGAGGTAATAAAGCATTAAAAATAAAGCTTTTTTTTCCCACTAGGAGTAAGCATACTGATGAATAAGCAATATCATTACATATATAGTTCTTTTAAGTACTTTCAACCATATGTACTAGCTACTTACCTAGACATAATTTAAATGATAATAAAAAATCCTCTACAAAATTTATTTTGAAAGTTGACTGAAGGCATTACAGAACACTAAACCTAACAACTACGGGACATAGACTCTTTTCCAGTTCACCAACATATGCTGGGCCTTAAACTAGTATCAATTCATTTCAAAGGACTGAAATCTGACAGAGTATACTTTTTGTCCAAAACCAGAATTAAATTTGAATTCGATAATAAGATTTTTCAAATCTCTCCAAATAACTGTAAATAGAGCAAAAATCTCTACATAACCAATGAGTCAAAGAAGAAATCAAAAGGACAGTTAGAAAATAGTAAAATGTTTGGGAACGCATGTACACCCGTGGTGGATTCATGTCAATGTATGGCAAAACCAATACTGTATTGTAAAGTAAAATAAAGTAAAAATTAAAATTAAAAAAGAAAATAGTCCAAAGTCAAGGAAAATGAAAATAGAACACATCAACATTTGTGGGATGTGCTTAAGAAAGTGTTTGAAAAGAAATTTATATATTTATATTTTCTAATATAAATGCTTATATCAAAAAGGAAGAAAGGTTTAAAACCAATGATCGAAGCTTCCATCTTAAGAAGCTAGGCAAAACGGAGCAAATTAACCAAAGGTATTAGAAAGAAACCAAAGAGTAGAAATCAATGAAATAAGAAACAAGAAAAATACACAAAACCAAAAATCTGTTCTCTTGAAAATATCAATGAGGCTGATAAATCCCTAGCTAGAATAACCAAGAAAAAGAGAGAGAACATATATAGTCAATGTCAGGAATGAACAACAGGACATTACAGGCATTAAAAAGATAGTTTTATGTCAGTAAATTTGGCAACTCGGATGAAACAAAGAAATTCCTTGAAAAACAAGTTACCAAAAGTGATACAAGTGTAAAACAGACACAACCACTAACACAAAAAAGCTAGAAATAGATCCATACAAATATGCCTAACTGATTTTTGACAAAGTGGAAAAGTAATTCAAAGGAGGTAATGTAGTTTTTAACAACAAACGGTAATGGACAAAAATTACTAGAACTGATAAAACAAATTGAGCAAGGTGACAAGATACAATTAACATACAGAAACTGGCTGCATTTCTTTACACTAATAGTGAAATATCAGAAAGGGATATAAACAGACAATCCTTTTAAAAAATCACATCAAAAAATATTAAAAAGAAAAACTTTGGAATAAACCTCACCAAGGAAGTGAAAGACGCTGAGAACTACAGAACACTAATAAAGGTAACTGAAGATGATTCAAAGAAATGGAAAGATATCCCATGCTCTTAGACTGAGAGAATTCATATTGTTAAAATAGCCATTATTATCCAAAACAATCTACAGATTTAACGTGATACCTATCAAGTTACTCATGATATTTTTCACAGAACTAGAACAAACAATCCTAATATTTATATGGAACCATCAGTTCAGTTCAGTCACTCAGTTATGTCCGACTCTTTGTAACCCCATGGAGTGCAGCATGCCAGACCTCCGTGTCCATCACCAACTCCCAGAGTTTACCCAAACTCATTTCCATTGAGTCGGTGATGCCATCTAACCACCTCATCCTGTTGTCCCCTTCTCCTCCCGCCTTCAGTCTTTGCCAGGATCAGGGTCTTTTCCAACGAGTCAGTTCTTTGCATCAGGTGGCCACAGTATTGGAGCTTCAGCTTCAGCATCAGTCCTTCCAATGAATATTCAGAACTGATTTCCTTTAGGATGCACTGGTTTGATCTCCTTGCAGTCCAAGGGACTCTCAAGAGTTTTCTCCAACACCACACTTCAAAAGCATCAATCCTTCAGCGCTCAGCTTTCTTTAGAGTCCAACTCTCACATCCATACGTGACTACCAGGAAAACCACAGCTTTGACTAGACGGACCTTCGTTGGCAAAGTAATGTCTCTGCTTTTTAATATGCTGTCTAGGTTGGTCATAACTTTTCTTCCAAGGAGCAAGCATCTTTCAATTTCATGGCTGCAGTCACCATCTACAGTGATTTCGGAGTCCAAAGAGAATTAAGTCTGTCACTGTTTCCATTGCTTCCCCATCTATTTGCTATGAAGTGATGGAACCAGATGCCATGATTTTAAGTTTTCTGAATGTTGAGTTTTAAGCCAACTTTTTCACTCTCCTCTTTCAATTTCATCAAGAGGCCCTTTAGTTCTTCTTCGTTTTCTGCCATAAGGGTGGTGTCATCGGCATATCTGAGGTTATTGATATTTCTCCCAGCAATCTTGATTCCAGCTTTTGCTTCATCCAGTCTGGCATTTCGCATGATGTACTCTGCATATAACTTAAATAAGCAGGCAACTGCAGCCTTGACATATTCCTCTCTCAATGTGGAACCAGTCTGTTGTTCCATGTCCAGTTCTAACTGTTGCTTCCTGACCTGCATATTTCCTCAGATTTCTCAGGAGGCAGCTCAGGTGGTCTGGTATTCCCATCTCTTTAAGAATTTTCCACAATTTGTTGTGATCCACACAGTCAAAGGCTTCGGCATAGTCAATAAAGCAGAAATAGATGTTTTTCTGGAACTCTCTTGGTTTTTCGATGATCCAACAGACCCTGGTGATTTGATCTCTGGTTCTTCTGCCTTTTCTAAATCCAGCTTGAACATCTGGAAGTTCACAGTTCACGTACTGTTGAAGCCTGGCTTGGAGAATTTTGAGCATTACGTTGCTAGCGTGTGAGATGAGTGCAATTGTACAGTAGTTTGAGCATTCTTTGGCACTGACTTTGTTTGGGATTGGAATGAAAACTGACCTTTCCCAATCCTCGGGCCACTGGTGAGTTTTCCAAACTTGCTGGCATATTGAGTGCAGTACTTTCACAGCATCATCTTTTAGGAAGTGAAACAGCTCAACTGGAATTCCATCACCTCCACTAGCTTTGTTTGTAGTGATGCTTCCTAAGGCCCACTCGACTTCACATTCCAGGATGTCTGGCTCTAGGAGAGTGATCACACCACGGTGGTTATCTGGGTTATGAATATCTTTTTTGTATAGTTCTCCTGTGCATTCTCGCCACCTCTTCTGAATATCTTCTGCTTCTGTTAGGTCCATACAATTTCTGTCCTTATTGTGCCCATCTTTGCATGAAATGTTCCCTTGGTATCTCTAATTTTCTTGAAGAGATCTCTAGTCTTTCCCATTCTATTGTTTGTCTCTATTTCTTTGCTTTGATCACTGAAGAAGGCTTTCTTATCTCTCCTGCTATTCTTTGGAACTCTGCAGTCAAATGGGTTTATCTTTCCTTTTCTCCTTTGCCTTTAGCTTCTCTTCTTTTCTCAGCTATTTATGAGGCCTCAGACAACCATTTTGCCTTTTTGCATTTCTTTTCCTTGGGGATGGTTTTGATCACTGCCTCGTGTACAATGTCACAAATGTTAGGTCCATGAATCAAGGCAAATTGGAAGTGGTCAAACAGGAGACGGCAAGAGCAAACATCAACATTTTAGGAATCCGAGAACTAAAATGGACTGGAGTAGGTGAATTTAACTCAGATGACCATTATATCTACTACTGTGGGCAAGAATCCCTTAGAAGAAATGGAATAGCCATCACAGAAACAAGACAGTCCAAAATGCAGTACTTGGATGCAATCTCAGACAGACAGAATGATCTCTGTTCCTTTTCAAGGCTTAACCTGGTACTCTGTTACAATAGGTGGGGTGGGGGTGGTGGGATGTTCAACAGGGAGGAGACATTTTGGGAGTTTAACCTGGTACTCTCACAAATAGTGGGGTGGGGGTGGGCAGGAGGTTCAAGAGGGAGGGGATATATGTATAACAGATGATTTATGCTGTTGTATGGCAGAAACCAACACAACATTGTAAAGCAGTTATCCTCCAACTAAAAACAAAATTTTAAAAAAGCGCTTCCAATATTATCTCCTAGAAACAGTATTATCTCTGTCAGATTCAGTTCAGTTCAGTTCAGCCACTTAGCCACGTCCGACTCTTTGCGACCCTATGAATCGCAGCACTCCAGGCCTCCCTGTCCATCACCAACTCCCAGAGTTCACTCAGACTCACGTCCATCGAGTCAGTGATGCCATCCAGCCATCTCATCCTCGGTCGTCCCCTTCTCCTCCTGCCCCCAATCCCTCCCAGCATCAGAGTCTTTTCCAAAGAGTCAACTCTTCACATGAGGTGGCCAAAGTACTGGAGCTTCAGCTTCAGCATCATTCCTTCAAAAGAACACCCAGGGCTGATCTTCAGAATGGACTGGCTGGATCTGCTTGCAGTCCAAGGGACTCTCAAGAGTCTTCTCCAACACCACAGTTCAAAAGCATCAATTCTTCAGCACTCAGTTTTCTTCACAGTCCAACTCTCACATCCATACATGACCACAGGAAAAACCATAGCCTTGACTAGACAGACCTTTGTTGGCAAAGTAATGTCTCTGCTTTTCAATATGCTATCTAGGTTGGTCATAACTTTCCTTCCAAGGAGTAAGTGTCTTTTAATTTCATGTCTGCAGTCACCATCTGCAGTGATTTTGGAGCCCCAAAAAATTAAGTCTGACACTGTTTCCACTGTTTCCCCATCTATTTCCCATAAAGTGTTGGGACTGGATGCCATGATCTTCGTTTTCTGAATGTTGAGCTTTAAGCCAACATTTTCACTCTCCTCTTTCACTTTCAGCAAGACGCTTTTTAGTTCCTCTTCACTTTCTGCCATAAGGGTGGTGTCCTCTGCATATCTGAAATTATTGACATTTCTTCCGCAATCTTGATTCCAGCTTGTGCTTCTTCCAGCCCAGCGCTTCTCATGATGTACTCTGCATGTAAGTTAAATAAGCAGGGTGACAATATACAGCCTTGACGTACTTCTTTTCCTATTTGGAATCAGTCTGTCGTTCCATGTCCAGTTCTAACTGTTGCTTCCTGACCTGCATATAGATTTCTCAACAGGCAGGCCAGGTGGTCTGATATTCCCATCTCTTTCAGAATTTTCCAGAAAATTCAGAATTTCGGAAAATTCTGAAAATTCTATCAGATTACTTATCACATTTTCTTTATTGACTGCTTTTTGTTCCTATCTGCCCACTGCACACATCATCTCCCAACGTGAGATGATGTGTGAGAAACTCCTTTAAGGACTCATAATGTCAATACTAATGTGAATGACTAAATTTCTGATTATTTCATTAAAATGTTATGAGTAATAACCAAATCATCCATATTATCTTCGGGTATAAAATGCACATTTGTGCCTCATCTGTGTTTCTACTTTTTTACATTAAAATTTCAAAAGCAAAAAAAAGATGTTTAAATATATGTGTGTGTATATATACATACACACATATACAGTTGAATGTTACTCAGCCACAAAAAGAATGGAATAATGACATTTGCAGCTACATGGATGGACCTAGAGATGATCATACTAAGCAAAATAAGCCAGAAAGAGAGACAAATACCACGTGATATCACTTGAATGTGGAATCTAAAATATGCTACAAATGAACAGATCTATGAAACAGAAATAAACTCACAGACACAGAGAACAGACTTGTAGTTGCCAAGGAGGAGAGGAGGTGGGGCAGGAAAGAACTGGGAATTTAGGATTAGCTGATGCAAACTATTATATATAGCAGAGATCAACAACAAGGTCCTACTGTACAGCACAAGGAACTATATTCAATATCCTGTGATAAACCATAATAGAAGAGATAATGAAAAAGAACGTATATATGACTGAATCACTTTGCTGTACAGCAAAAATCAACACACTATAAATCAACTGTAAATAAATTTTTTTTAAGTTGAACAAATTATATAAATAAAAGGAATGAAAGGGCTGCAGTAAAAACATCAGATAAAAGGTTAAGGCAAAAACATTAAAAGAGTTAATTCATGCCTAAACAATATATATTATCACTGAGGGTACAACTCACTAATAATAATATATTGCTATAATTTTCCATTTAGGTAATATGATTATGTCAAAACATAATATAGAATATAAAACAAGTATATAAAATATTCAAGAATAAATTTTTAAAGTCAATAGAAGAGAATTAATACAATCTTCTGTAATGAATCAAGCAGCAAAACAAGTATTTTTAAAAATAAAATAATCTAGATACTGAGTTTAATAATCTTATCAGGCTTTGTATTTCCAATGAAAGAATACAAATACCGTATACCTTGCTTCAGTTGTTAAGACAAATGGTAATGGATATTCATCAGTAGAAAATCAACCCTGATCTAAGTTTCATAATTTATATACACATTTAATCAAAATGGGTCATAGACTTAAACCTAAAATGTCAAACTATAAAACTTTTAGGAAAAACATAAGAGAAGCCTTCAGGATCTAGGGTGAAGCAATGACTTCTTCGACTGGACACCAAAAGTATGACCTATTAAGGAGAAACTGATCAGACTTCTTGAAAATGAAAAACTTTCATTCTGCAAAAGGATCTGTCTTTTTTAAAAAAGCTACAGACTGGAAAAAATATTTACAAATCATATGTATGACAAAGACTAATGACCAGTATCTAGAATACACAAATAGAACTCTCAAAATTCAGTGATGGAAAAAAAAAATCCAATCCATAGCGGGCAAAAGACACAAAAGACATTTCAACAAAGAACTAAACAGATGGCAAATAAGTACATGAAAAGATGTTCAACATCACTACATTAACCACTAGGGAAATGCAAGCTAAAACCACAATGATACACTACATGCCCACTAGAACAGCTAAAATGAAAAACACTGACAACACCAAGTACAAATAAGGATGTGGAAAAATTGAATAACTCATACATTCATACATACTCATATATTCATACACAGCTGATGGAACTACTAAATGCTGCAGCCATTTTTTTTATTAAAAAAAAAAAAAAAGCCTAAACATGCAGACATCTCTGGGGGTCCAGCGGTTAAGAATCTGCCTGCCAATGCAGGGGACACAAGTTTGATGCCTGGTCCAGGAGGATTCCACATGCTGTGGGGCAATTAAGCTCATCTCCACAACTCCTAAGCCAGCACAGTGCAACCACAGAAAGCCTGCACGCAGCAACAAAGACCCAGTGCAGCCAAAAAATAAATAGCCAAAATGGGGGCTATTAAAAAAAAAAAACAAAACCTAAACACGCAACTCACATGACCTAGCAGTTGTACGACTGGTCATTTATCTCAGAGAATGGAAGACTTAACTCACAAAAAAACCTGTACTTGAATGTTTATATCAGTTTTACTTCTAATAGACTCAAACTGGAACAGGCTAGATGACTTTCCATGTGTCAAAGGTTAAACACAAACCGTAGTATGGAGAAAAAGCGAAAAAAGCCAACCCCAAAAGATTACATTCTTTATGATTCCATTTGTGTAATATTCTTGAAATGACAGCTATAGAAACAGAGAAGAGAAGAGTGGTTCCCAGGAGTGAGAGAAGGGCCAGAGACACAAGGAGAACAGAGATGGCTATAAATGAGCAACATGAGGGATCCCTGTGGTTAGGGAAGCATTCTGCCTCTTGACCATATGATGTCAATATCCTGGTAGTGACACTGTACTATTGTTTTGAAAGATGTTACCAATAGGGAAAACCAGGCAGGATATATGGAATCTCTCTGTAGTATTTCTTATAAGTACATATGGATCTACAGCTCTCTCAAACAAAAAGGTAAAAAAAAAAAATCAATGTCTTCTACCACATTAACAAAGCAAATGGGAAATTATGTATGATCACATCAACAAATGCAGAAAGATAATCTGACAAAATTCAACATCATCCATGATATAAAAAAGGAGCAGCAGCATCTATAAAACAATTACAGATAACATCATATTAATGGTGAAACAATGAATTCTTTCCCCCGAAGACTGGGACAAGGCAAGAATATCAACTCTCACCAGCTCTACTTCTTATTCAACATTATATTATAGGTATTAGCTACTGCAGTAAGAAAAAGAAATAAAAAGCATAACTACTGGAAATGAAGATGTAAAGTTGTTTTTATTTGTAAACTTTATTGTTGACTGTGCATGTAGAGAACCCTAGGGAATGCAACCCCTCCCAAAAAACCCTACTAGCATGAAACTTTAGCAGGGCTTCCCAGGTGGCGCTAGGGGTAAAGAACTGCCCGCCAGTGCAGGAGACGTAAGAGACACGGGTTCGATCCCTGGGTCGGGAAGATCCCCCTCCCTGGAGGCGGACGTGGCAACCCACTCCAGTATTCTTGCCTGGAGAATCCCATGGACAGATGAGCCTGGCGGGCTACAGTCCACGGGGTCACAAAGAGTCGGACACAACTGAAGCAACTGATCATGACTTTAGCAAGATCACAGGATACATGCTCAATATAAAATAAACAACTGTATTTTATATAACAGCAACAAACAACTGAAAATAAAACTTCAAAATACTATTTAAAATAGTGCTAAAAAACAAAAACTTAGGAACATATCTAATGAAAAATGTGCTGGACCTCTATGATAAAAACTACAAAAGATTGCTGAGAAACAGGAAGAGAAGATCTAAATAAATGGAGAGATGTACACATTCACAGACTGAAGAGCTTAATGTTGTCAAGTCTCCTCAAGTTGGTCTGCAGATCAAATATAAATAAAGATCCCAGTTGGCCTTTTTGGAGACACTGGAAAACTGGTCCTAAAATCTATATGGAAATGCAAAATACTTAGAACAGCCAAAACAATCATATAAAAGAAAAACAAAGGCAGTTGTTTTACACTATCTTATTTCAAATTTTACTGTAAAACTATAGAAATCAATGTGGTACTGGTGTGAGGAGATAACCAGACGAACCAAACAGAGTTTAGAAACAGACCTACACACACATGGTTAACTGACTTCTGATCACAAGGTATCAACATAAATCAATGGAGAAATCAAAAAGTATTTTTTAATAAATGGTGCTAGACCAACTGGATATATATGAGAAAAAATATCTTTCTATTCCTATCCCATACCAGATACAAAAAATTAATTCAAAATAAACTATCTAAATATAAAAGTTGGAGAAGGAAATGGCAACCCACTCCAGTACTCTTGCCCAGAGAATCCCATGGAAGGAAGAGCCTGGTGGACTACAGTCCACAGGGTCACAGAGTCGGACATGACTGAGCGACTTCACTTTCATTATAATATAAAAGTTAAAACTAAAGCTACTGAGGGGAAAAAAAAAAAACAACAACAGAACATCTAAGTGACCTTACAGTAGAGAAAGATTTCTTAGACAAAACTGAAATACATAGTACTAATCATAAAAGAAAAAAATCTGATGAATTAGATTTCATCAAAATTTAAAAGTCCTGCTCATCAAAAATCATCACTAAAGAATACAAATTGGAAGACGTGTCAAAAAAAAAAGACGCTGGGAGGCAACTAGAGCAGTCTATTTAAGAGACAGTGGTAAGCTGGAACAGGTAGAAGCAAGGGAGAAGGGAAAAAGTTGAGATTCAAGACCAAGACTGATACAGGTGATGGCCTGAATTTGGTAATGATTTAATATAGTAATAGGTAACAGAAAGGGGTGAGGGGAAATCACCCTTAATAAAATAAAAGGTGAATGGAACACATGTAATCCCACAACCTTTACACACATACCATCATATTGTGTAACGATAGCAGCAGCTAGTATTTATTGCTCATTTACTATGTCTCAGGACTGAGTTAAAACTTTAAGGGCCTTCTTTAGGGGCCTTCAATCTTCATGACAACCCTATGAGATGATTACTTTACTAACCCATTTTACAGATGGGGAATTTACAACAGAGAGATTATAATGGATATTTACACACTTATAATCAGAGCATAAAGGCAGCTTCTTAGTAAAATAGCATATTCTCCATGTGTATGTGCTATTCCACTGCATTCACATAGCAGTTTTTTCCTCAGTGGACATTTAGATAATTCAGTTTTTCACAATTATAGTTAATGCAGCAATGATCAATTTCATTCAGTGCTTATCTTGAATAATTTTCTCAAGATAAAGCCTCAGTCAGTCAAAATGTAAAACCACCTAGATTTGATTACAATACACCATAGTAGAAAACTATCTTTTCTCCAAAACAAATCATTTTCAATTTTTTTTCAAACCGAATCATGCTCTGGATGGGTTAAGATAATCATACATTTAAAACAAAGGTACTGTAAAAAAAAAATTTAGGGAGGTATTCCATATAATCTAGCCCCATTTCAACATCATCCCAATGAAGGCTACCTCCAAAGATCAAGAATTTCAAGAAAACTCCCAGATTTATGATGGCAAAAAGATGTTTCTGCCCTCTATTATAACCACACCAAAACAAGAAAAGAAAAAAAGAAAAGGAAAGTCACAATTAAGGAGAAAATATTCCCAATAGATAGGATCCAGAATATATAAGGAATATTTACAAATAAATAGAAAGAAAACATCAGTTTCTTAAAGCAGGCAAAAGAAGCTATGTGAATAGTCAATAAACATATGAAAAGCTGTTCAACATCATTAATTATCAGGGAAATGTGAACTGAAACATAATGAGACACCCAAATGTCCAAGATGGATGAATGCATAAACACTCCATTAAAATGGAGCACCATTCGGTCTTCAAAAAGGAAGGTTTTGATGTATGTTACAGCATGGATGAACCTTGAAGACATTAAGTGAAAATGAAGTAGGACACAGAAGGACATATCTTGTATGATTCCACTTACATGAGGTCTCTAGAAGAGTCAACCTCACAGGGGCAGAAAGGTTTCCAGGGCCTGGGAGAGCACAGAAATGAAGTGTTACTATTTCAAAGGTACAAAGTTTCAGTTTGATATGATAAAAAAAGTTCATGATGGTAATGATTGCATGACAATGTGAGTGCACTCAATGCCACTGAACTGTACACTTAAAAACTGTTAAAATGATACATTTTATCATTTGTATATAAATGATAAAATGTATACTTTATCATACAAATGATAAAATGTATACTTTACCACAATTTTAAAAACTATTAGATTGGGAAAAGACCACCATAGATATTATATCCACCACTACAGATAAAAAATGAAAGCACCAGATGTCTGTGATAAGGCAAAGCACTGGAACAACTCTTAACTGCTGATAGTGTAAAATGATACAAGCACTCTGGAAGAGAGGTTAGCAGTTTCTTATAATATTAAATATATATCTGTGACCCAAAATTTCCTGTCTAGGATTTACCCAGGAGAAATAAAAACATATATTAACAAAAAGACTTGTATACAAGTGTACAAAGTACCTTTATAACAGTCAAAAACTGGAAACGAGGAGAGAGGAAACAAATCATGGTATTGATTATACCACAGAACACCACTTAACAATAAAAAAGAACAAACTACTTATGCTACTAATACAAGGTTGATGATACTCAAAAACTGAAAGTCACAAAGATACATTTATATGAGCCTATTTATAAGAATTTCTACAAGAGTAACTATAGTGAGAAAAATCCGAAGTCGTCCACCTATAGGTCGGAAAATTGACTAGAAAGAGGCAGAGGGACTCGTGGAGTAAAGAAAATGTTCTTTGTTTTTACTGATGCAGTAGTTACAAGGATGTACACATCTAGCAAAATTTACTGAATTGGGCATTTAACATCTGTGCATTATTACCGTATGCAAGCTGTATCTTAATTTTTTTTAAAAAGGAGGAAAACTACACGCAGCCAACATAACCAGTATAGTATGACACAGAATATTTAGTCATTCCTTCAATAAGAAGAGATTAATTTCCCAGAAAGGTTTTCTATAAAACATAAAGATGAAAACTCACACACTGGACAATGCCCGCAAAGATTTCTATTAGGCATCTCATAAATGTCCAAAACAGAATTCTTAATTTCTTTAGCCTAACACTCAACATCCCCCAATTTGTTCCTTCCCAGGCTTTTCTCATGGCTTTTCAGGTGGCTCAGAAGTAAAGAATCCACCTGCCAAGGCAGAACATGTGGGTTAGATCCCTGGGTTGGGAAGAGCCCTTGGAGGAGGAAATGGTTACCCACTCCAGTATTCTTGCCTGGAAAAATCCCATGGACAGAGGAGCCTGGCCGGCTGACAGACCTTGGGGGTCACAAAAAGTTGGACACAACTTAGCGACTGAGCCTCAAGCTTTTCCCATCTCAATAAATGGCATCAACACACACTATACTGCTTAGATAAAGGGGAAAAAAAGTCAGGAGTCTTCTTGATTCCTTTCTTGTCCTTCATCCCATACACTCAATTCATCAATAAGCCCTATCATCACTACTTCAAAGATAAGTCCATCTCTCTCCACCTCCACTGCCACTTACCTACTCTAAGTCACTATCATCTCATAATTGCAGCAGTCCCGTTATATCTCTGCCTCGACTTCCGCCCCTCTAATTCTTTCTCTACACTGCAGCCAGAGTAAATTTTAAAATGTAAATCAGTTGTCATGATTCTGCTTAACCTCCTTTCCATAGACTGCAAGCCCTACACAATCCCATTTCTACTAACCTCTACAGACAACTTCATCTCTCACCACTCCTTTTCCCTGCTCTCCAGACAAACTGACCTTATCACTGTTCCTCAAATACATCAAGCTTGTTCCCTCCAAAATTCTGCACCAGGTATTTTCAGAACACTCTTTCCTCAGTTATATGAATGGCTAGTTCTATCTTGTCTTTCAGTTACCTTCGAAAATGTCACCACACTAAAGAGGCCTTCCCTGGCTACCCAATTTAATGTGGCTAAACTCCCTATCACTCTCCAACACTTTCTGTTATAATTTCAAAATGACTCACCATATGAATTATCTTATTTATATTATATGTGTCACCCCAACAGAATGTAAGCTCCACGAGGGCAAGGGACCTTGTCTGTTTTGTTCAGACAATAAGATTGCCTCTAGAATGGAAGAGGAACTCAGTAAATAGTAATTCAATCAAAGGAGACATAATAAACCTAACCGAAGTTAATCACTCAAAATCTAGAGTTATCTAAATGCCTTAGCTCTCCTTGGAAATGGTTCCAAAAACACAATATCCCTAAGCATATTCCATGTGAAATTCTATGTAAGATATGAAACCTAACACTGTGCTACACACAAAGGGAAGTCAGCAAACGGCAGGTGACATAGGGGCTTCCCGGTGCTTAGCGGTAAAGAATCTGCCTGCCAATGCACCAGACCCGAGGTTGACCCCTATGTCAGTAAGATCCCCTGGAGAAGGAAATGGCAACTCACTCGAGTATTCTTGCCTGGGAAATCCCATGGACAGAGGAGCCTGAGAGGATACAGTCCATAGAGGTGCAAATAGTCAGACACAACTTAGTGACTAAACAACAATAACAAACAATATTAAGCATAAAATGAAACAGTGGCTTCGCTGTTCCACAAAAAATAGAAAAGAAATAGAATAACATTTTAAACAGTTTTCAAATATTAATTTCAGAAATATATCTACATGAAACATGTCTAAAAAAAGAAAAACAGTAGAAATATATTTAAAGGAGCATAAAAAGCACTCCTTCAGTTGAAAAAAAAAAAAAAAAAAGAAGAGTGTCTCATTAGAAACACAAAAACCTAAAGACAAACTCCAGTAGTTCTCTATTACTAAACTGAGCAAGTATCACAAAACTATGCTGACAGAATAGACAATAAAAGAAACACTGCATTAGCAGGCTCATCCATAATTTTTTTTTTACTACAGAGTATTTCAAACATATACAAAGATAGACAGAATAGCATAATGAACCCCACATACTCATCACTGAGTTGCAACAATTATCAATTTATCTCAAGGAATTTAAGAAATCAAGTGAATTTACAATGCAACACAATTTCCACGACACTGATGACAGAAAAAGGCACAAAACAGCCATGATTTTATGCTTATTTTCCCTTTCCTGATTGACCTGTGTCTACTTAATGCCACAAAATATGAAGTTCCTTTCCTATCATTCATACTCCATCATAATCCTACTTTGATGATTACTTTAGATTGACGCAAAACGAAAAGCTGCAACTGGCCATAAGAAATGCCAGAAGTCAATCAGATGGGAAAAGACTTCTACTTCTCCATTCAACATATATCTTTAAGACACTGATACTACACATACAAGTTTATATTATGTCAATAATAACTAATAAGTAGGATTTTTAATAGTTTTAAAGAAAATTTCTTTATTAACTGAAAACAGTAAATCTAAAACAAGTGGAGTGCCAACATGGGGATTTCTAATCAGATGAACACACTAAGGGAGAACACACCCAAATCAAGACACAGTATTTTGAACACCCCAGAAGGTTCCACTGTGTTCCCACAAAGGTAGCCATTATTCTGATGTCTATCACAAAAGAGTCATTTACCTGTTTTTGAACTTCATATAAATGGAATCATAAAAGTTCTCTCAACGTGTTGCCTTCTTCTGCTCAACGTTACACCTGGGAGAGTCACCCCTGTTGCATGTAGCAGCAGTTCATTCTTTCTTGTGGCTATACAGTATTCCATTACATAACTATGCCTCAATGTATTTATCCATCGTAGTCCTGATAAGATGGACTATTTCCAGTTTGGGGGCCATTATGAATAGAGAATTAAACAGTTTTGTATATACCTTTGTAGTGGATGAATGTACCCATTTATGCTGGACATATTACAAAGCAGTAGACACAGGTTCAGTCCCTGGGTTAGGAAGATCCCCTGGAGGAGGAAACAGCAACCCAGTCCAGTATTCTTACCTGGAAAATTCCATGGAGAGAGGAGCCTGGCAGGCGACAGTCCATGGGTCGCAATGAGTTGGACACGACTGAGCAACTGAGCACACTAGACACAGGATGATTCTGCTCAAATGCTATTAGGATTTCCAGACTACCAAATGCCGCACTATGAGAAGCTACCGAATCACTTCTCTTGTAAGAAGCCTTTAGATAACAAAGTCAGGTAGACCGAAATGGTCTTCCACTCATCATGCAATTAAAGTAGCTGTCAGAAACGATTCAAAAGCAAATCGCTGATTACAGAGCTACAAACTTCCATCTCATCCACATCTGACAGAGCTCTTCAGCATTCAGATCCAATCCTTTGATCTGCTGCTGCTGCTAAGTCACTTCAGTCGTGTCTGACTCTGTGCGACCCCATAAACGGTAGCCCACCAGGCTCCGCCGTCCCTGGGATTCTCCAGGCAAGAACACTGGAGTGGGTTGCCATTTCCTTTTCCAATGCATGCAAGTGAAAAGTGAAAGTGAAGTCGCTCAGTCATGTCTGATTAGTAGCGACCCCACGGACTGCAGCCCACCAGGCCCCTCCGCCCATGGGATTTTCCAGGCGAGAGTACTGGAGTGGCTAAGGACAATTAAATCAACAATTATGGATAAGTGGTTAGTTTGGATTTCTGAAAAACTAGGTATCTATGTAGAAACGTGTCTATAGAATCAAAAGCTTGGAAATGACAGAGATCTTGAAAGAAAACATCTACTAGTACAATCCTAGTACTAAGTCCCTATCTTCCACAAAAGGCAGCATAGTGAAAAAGGCACGGGCTTCTGAAGTCAGACATTAAAGGCCAGAATTATGAGCAAATTATCCTAATCTGAGTCTCAACTGTCTCAATTATAAAATGGGAATTAGAGTTGACCCTCGAACAACATGGGCTTGAATGGTGCAGGTCCACTTAAAATACCTATTTCCTTCACCAAATACAACAGTACTACACGATGGGCAGTTGCCTGAATGTGAGATGCAGAACCACAGATACAGAAGAACCACGTATACGGAGGGCCGACAATAGGTTATTCTCAGATTTTCAACTTTGCAGACGGTTGGAGGCCCTGGCCCCCAATTGTTCAAGAGTCAACTGTATACCAATTAAACGATCTCATAGAACCACTGTGAAGATTAAATGAGATAATCTATATAATTTTTACCATATACCAAATTTTACTTCAAATGTCTCCCTTTTTTGGCGGGGGGGTGGGGGGGGGGAGCTTGCAGGATTTCTGTTCCCTGACCAGGGATCAAACTCATTCCCCCTGCAGTGGAAGAGCAGAGTCTTAACCACTGGGCCACCAGGGAAGTCCTACAAACACCTCCTTTTCACAGAAGGAATACTGGCCAAATAGGGGATTCAAGCTATGGCCCTAGAAAATTATACTACGAGGGTCACCTTCCGTCTCACCTGAAAAACTACAAAAATGCCTAAATTACCTCTACAACATCTTGGAAATGAAGTCTCAATCTTCAAAGTGGAATACACACATCCTTAGGAGTACACAAAGACATGGGAGCAAGGGAATCAACTTCCTACTCTATCCTGAAGCTGATCTGCCTAGATAGCAAATAAAGACTTTCAACCATAAAGCTTATTACTTTAAAACAGGAGTCAGAAAACTACACCCACGTACCAAATCTGGCCCACTGCTAACAAAGCAGAATTGGGAACAGAACCTAGTACAGCTCTCTGCTTACTGTCCGTGGCTGTTTCTGCACGTCAATGAGAGAACTGAGTAGTACTAACAGAGACCACATGGCCCACAAAGCCTACCAGCAAGCCCTTTACAGAAAAACTTTGCTGACTCCTGTTTCAGGATACAGTTCTGTGGGGTGCATACAAGTTCAAAAAGAAAATAAGAAATTCCCAGAAGGATAAAATTACCAAAACTGACTCAAAAAGTAAAAAAAAAAAAAATCCAGACAGACTTACACCAAGTGAAGAAATTGAATGAGTAATTTTAAAATCTTCCCACACGAAAAAGCCCAGGCGCAGAGGACTTTGCTGGTAAACTCTATCAAACGTAAAGAAAGAAATAATTACAAATTCTACATAAATTCTTTCAGAAAACAGCAGAATAACGTTTTCCAACTCACATTATGAGGGTAATTTTACTCTTGATACTGAGTCCAGTCCAAAGACATCACAGGAAAAGGAAACAGACCAATATTGCTCATAAAAATTTTTAATATCAGCAAATTGAATTCAGCAATATATAGAAAGCAGGATACACCAAGATCCAACAGAATCCATTCTAGGAACACAAGACTGGCTTAACATCTGAAAATCAGGTAATGTAATACACCATTTATACACAGCCATATCTTTGAGGGCTTTTATATATAAAAAAGATTATCTATATACTTTTAAAGCATCAAATTACTATTAGATTTAGAAAACTTTGTATTTATTTCTCAAAAGTCAATATTTACAACCTAACAAATTACATACTAAACCATTTTCAATTAAATGTTTAAATTACTTAAATTTATGATGACCCTTCCATTTCATTAAACTACACTGGGCAAATGAGATTAACCAGATGATACTTTCTCTCTTCACTTCATTAGGCGACAAATTTGATAAGAACACTCTTCAGATAAGGCTTCAAATACACACTGCATATAAAAAAGTGACAGATCCTCAACACTGGTCACCAAATTCCCAGCTGTAATTATATCCATAAAACAAATCCCTACAGACACAGATGCCCAAAGTCATGCCGTCACCTAATTTAACCACAATAGGGCAAATCTCCCACCCCATCTCACCCAGCAGGTCACCAGAAAAGACTCAAATGCCTTGCCAAAATTCGGACACATTTATCATTACAGATACTGTACTCCTTTGGGATACTAATATGGATGTCATGTCCTGTTGTTCTGATAGAAGAATTCTAATAACCCTGCTCCTGTAGTTGATAACAGAAAAATGCTGTATTTTCCACCTTGCATTACTTACGAATCCTGGACTCTCAAGAATCTTAAATAAACATTTTCTAGTCCAGCGTTTTTCAAACTACAGTTCTTTAGCAGTCAGACCCATTACAGGTCAGAATCAGTTTAGTGAGTTACAATCAACTTTTTTTTTTTCTTACAATGAAACAGAAAATGTCAGAGAGTACCACACACATAGAAGGCAAATTTTTGTTTCCTGTGTACACACTCTATGCATGCAGGAGTCACAAAGAGTCAGAATGCAAAATACATTAACTGTGGGTCACAGGTCAAAAAAGTTAGAGACACTCTATTAGTCCCACAGTGCTCAAGAAGGCTTCAACAAAAGATTCTTAGCACTCAAAGAATTATGTTTTTTGTAACCATTTCCATTTCATACAAAGAAACCAAAAAATAGGAATTCTGTGCTCAGTACATTTAATCTTCCATTCATAAATAAAAGACTAGACTCCATGAGGTTTCCAGCTGAAATAGTGACCTGCTCAGAGGCAGTCACTTAAGTTTTTATGGGATTAAGACCTTTATTTGACAGAGCGCAAACTGAAATCCGTTTAGTCTGTGGCTAGGAAAGTCAAGTCGCTCAGTCGTGTCCGACTCTTTGCGACCCGGTGGACTGTAGCCCACCAGGCTCCTCCACCCCATAGGAAAGAGAACCAAAACCAAGCTGGGTCTCGAGATCCTCATCTGTAACGCCAGGAGAGGGCTGTTTGGACTCCTTCCACCTCTGAAATTGGGAGGTTTGCTGACAACCAACTGGCCAAGCAGGTGAGGACTATGCCTCCCCCACACCAAAACACTTGAACCATTCAACAAGTCAATTACTGATCAATTCAACCACTATCACACAAAGAGTACCGATAATAAGAAACTAAGACTTTCACTAACAACAGTAAAGAATCAAGGGGAAGTAAGTCTCCAGGAATAGCAGAAGCTGCCCCCTGCCAGGTATCACTAATTTCTCAGCCACCCTCTCCTCTCAGACTCCAGTTCATCTCCGTCCCCCAGGTATCTGTCATGGATATGGTACTCGCGTTCTTCCCTGCCACCGTTCTCCACTGTGCAAAAGGAAACTGGGGCAGGGAGCAATGAGCGGGTGGGCTGCAGGAGCCATTAACAAAGCTAAACTAAGAGCCTAGGCCGCTAATGCCTCACACCTCCCACAATTCCTCGACTGCTGAGAGTCCCGTTCTCTCGACCTCCACCTCAAACCATGCCCCGGAGGCAAGTCCTAGTAACGGGCCCCCGCGCACCCGAAGCGGCCCCTATCTCGAACCCTCCGCTCTAGAAGTCTGCAAGGCCTGGAACCACGAAGCCTAAAACCAATCTCCCCGGCAACCCCGGAAGACCCCTCCCACGAGCGCCCACCAGCCACCCGCCCCCCCGTCGCGCCTACCTCTACGCCTCCAAGCCTACGCCTCCTCGGTTCACCACACCAAGCCTGCCTCGAAGCACCGCAAGACCCTGAAACTAAGGGTCTTCTTCACACCCACCAGCACAGCCACGGCCGCCGCCGGAAGCGCCCTGCGTCTCCACGCCACCGTCGTGAGGTCACTTCCGGCGCGACGCTTCGGAACCCGGTGGCCGGGCGCCCGGGAATTTTGAGAGTTTGGAAACACTAACTACTAGGACCAGCTGTGTGGCCTTCCAAAACCGCGCCTGCTAGGCCTAGTTCCCTGTGCCCCGGCTACCTATACCGGGTGGAGTCTGGGTTCGAGTTGGAGTCCTGCCTGCGTCCCAGGCTTGGTTGCTGGGGAGCTCTCTTCCCTCTCGTAGTATTGATGGAAAGCTCCGACTTTCCTTCCAGTTCCTCTTATGCTAATCGCCGAACCAGAGCGGAAGACTTTGGCTAGGAGGCTGCCTCTGTTCTCATGGCCCGTATCCTCGATCAGTTGCAGCTGTGGGATGCAATTAGTAGACCCCCGTGATGGATTAAAGGAAAAAAATTTCCTTCGTGGTCTTCGTGGTTGATCTTAAAAGTTTATCAGCTTCAGCTCGTTTGGGGCTTAGTGTCAGCCAAACTGTGCTTGAATACCTTTCCCCACTCCCACCCCTAGTACTCAGTACATGGGAAAGTGCCACTCTCCTTCCTGTGGCATTTTAGAGTCTTGGTCGCCCTGATTTTGAAAAAAGCAGCCGTTTAGGATCAAGACTGAATGTAATGAAGTTTATAGTTGCCAAGGTCATCTTGAAGCCTGATACCTGGTTTAGGAACCACTGCTTGAGCAGGCAGCGTAGAGGAGGGCAGGGTTTCCAAATTTGGCTCTGCAAAATAAGTCGAAGAACTTTAAAATTTTTGCTGTTTTCAAGAACTGTCCCTTTCCTTCCTCCGACACTAAAGATTCCGGTTTAGTAGGTCTGGAGAGTCCATGGCATCTGTTATTTTAAAGGTTTCTTCCAGTCAATTCTTAGCAAACCAAGGTTTGGGAACCCCTGGTGTATCAGACTCAGAGTTGAATCTTTGCTCTACCTTTTCTTTTTAATTATTATTATCATTTTACAAAGGAGCTGTTTCTCTCTGGAAATAATAGCTAACAGTTACTGTGAAATTAATGAGATTTGCTGACCATGATTGATATTCCATACACACACACAAAAGGTTGTTAATTCTCTTGTGCCTCCCTTTGGTTATGGTTCTGTGCATGTGTGCTACGTCTCTTCAGTATAATCCACTCCAAATTATTTTTTAAATGCACAGGAGAATCAACCTTTCATCTTGTTCTCTGTAGCAAACACTGCTGTAACCCCAGAGGTCAGTTGGATATTACGCCTACTCTTGCATCCCCACCACCTTGCACTGCTCCTGCTAAGTCGCTTCAATTGTGTCCGACTCTGCCTGACCCCATGGACTGCAGTCTACCAGGCTCCTCCGTCCATGGGATTTCCAGGCAAGAGTACTGGAGTGGGGTGCCATTGCCTTCTCTGATCACCTTGCACAGTTCAGTTCAGTTCAGTTGCTCAGTTGTGTCCGACTCTTTGGGACCCCATGAATCGCAACAGGCCAGGCCTCCCTGTCCATCACCAACTCCAGGAGTTCACTCAGACTCACGTCCATCGAGTCAGTGATGCCATCCAGCCATCTCATCCTCTGTCGTCCCCTTCTTCTCCTGCCCCCAATCCCTCCCAGCATCAAAGTCTTTTCCAATGAGTCAACTGTTTGCATGAGGTGGCCAAAGTACTGGAGTTTCAGCTTTAGCATCATTCCTTCCAAAGAAATCCCAGGGTTGATCTCACAGTGCCTGCCAAATAGTAGGTTCTAAAATAAATGTGTATTGAATGAATGAAAGGATTATCCAGAGATCCTCTATATAGACTTCCCCTGGAACTCAAACTGGGAGTCTCTAGTCAGATCTGAAGTCTGAGCTGGTCAGCCACTAAACTTTGGAAAAGATCAACAACTGCCTTAATTCAACTAAATGAATTGCTCTGCTTAGAGAATTCTGCTGCATTGTTTTGTAACTTTGACCTCATGGAAAGATCAATCACCCAGATTTTAAGTTTCTTAAAGCTCTTAAGAATTATTGAGTTTCTCCTTTGATCTATAGAGAATGGGAAATACATTCAGAATTAGAATGGAGAATCGTTGTTTCACACAGTTTTACACAAATGGTATGTTTTCTCAGCAGAATTGGGGATGTTTACTAATTGCACAAAAAATTCAGATTAAAGATCAGCATCTTATAGAGTTAGGGAAGCCAGGGAGTCATGCTATAAAGTCCTTCCAAACTCCTTGTCCTTGCTACAACTACCATATATGCAGACTGACTCAGTGTGTTAAAACTGAACACTGATTGGGATAAGAAATACACACTATGTGCCTGAAACATACTGTTGTACAAGATAGCAAAGAAGCTATCAAAAACTACTACATTTTTGTAAAAATAACTCAGATGCCAACTTGAAGAGGCTCCCATTGGTCAAAAGTAGGACAGTATGGGCATCAATAATAACAGTAGAAATTCATCAAATATATTAAGATCCATGTGTCACTAATGATAATTTTTGAAAACTTAATTGGAAACATATTTAACTGCACACCTGGTGCTCTCACTCCTATTCAAGAGAAATGAAAAATCTATATTAAAAAAAAACCAACAGTACACGAATGTTCTTGGCAGCCTGAGACTGGCAGTAGGCATTACCATCCCAGGACAACATTTTGCCATCCAGAAAAAGTTACATAGAGTTTGGAAGAGGAGGAATCCAGGCTGATTATAACAGAGGCACTTTTTATGGTTATACCCATTTGAGGATTCTCATCGGCAAAAACCATACTAGAAATTGATTTCAGAACTCCTCTACCTTATAGCAATTGATAGTATATAAAATTGCTTACTAATAGCATAGAGAAACAGTTGGGTTTTTTTTTTAAGTACAGAGACTTTCCTCATGGTCCAGTGGTTAAGAATCAGCCTGCCAATTCAGGAGATAAGGGCTCAAATGATTCCAGGTCTGGGAAGATTCCACATGCTGTGGGACAACTAAGCCCATGCACTGCAACTACTGAGCCCACACTATAGAGCCTCATGCTGCACAACAAGAGAAGCCCCCTCAATGAGAGGCCCAGGCACTGCCACTAGAGAGCAGCCCCCACTTGCCACTACCAGAGAAAGCCCACTCACAGCCGTGAGGACCCAGCACAACCAAAAAGAAAATTAAAATAAATTTTAAAATATAAAGAAAATTCTCATTCCATAGTTCTTTGATTGGTTCAGGAAACATTTGTAGAGGAGCTGCCTACTAAGTGTCCCGCACTGTGCTAGGTACTGGGATAGGAATAAAGCACTGCTTTCAAGGTGCTTACATTCTAGAAGGAAAAGCAAAGAACTACAGATGAGCATGATACAAAAGCACAGAGCACCAGGAAAGCACGTAAAACAAGGAAGTGGGAGAAGCAGATACAGACAGGGGAGCACGGGGTTTCCTAGATATGACATCTGAGCTGATGTACAAAGGATGAACAGGGATTAATTAGTGAAATTCGGAGAAAGATCATTTCAGTGAAGGGAGAGTTACATAGAAGGCCAAGGAAATGTGCCTTAGCACAGCCCACCCAGGGAAACACAGGGAGTTCAGCTTGGAAGGAGCATAAATGTAAAGGGAGGAGGTGATGACAGATAGATCCAGAAAGTTAGGCAGGAGCCAGATCCAAGAGAGCCTTCCGTGCCATCAAGAGCTTGGATTTATGCCAAGGGCAATGGGAAACCAATGCAGAATTTTAAGCAAAGAAATGTCCTGGTCAGACTTATGTTATGGAGAATGGACTTAAGAGAAACAAAACTGGTGGGAGTGAGATCAGATGAGAAATGGCAATAATTCACACTAAGGCATTAGTAAGTCAGGCTGATAAGGAGAAGACAGTTTATAACAATGTTTGGGAGAAGCAGAATCGATGCCTAGGTTTATGGCTAAGACTGAAGATTGTTTGATGGTGCTGTTTGCTCAGATACTGATGAAGATCTTAGAGATAAACAGTAAGATGATAAATTCTGGTCTGCTAATGTTGCATTTAAGGTACTGTGGGAGCAGTTAAAATCCTTAGATTTGGGACCCTGGCAGCCTTGCCCTTGACCCAGTCTATAGGTACTTTCCGCTCTGATTTTCCTTTCCTGTGGTGTTCAAGTGACAGCCTGCTCAGAGCTCACACCCCTCCTTCCAGACCTGCTCCATTTTGCCTTCCTAGGATTCCCTAACTGTCTCCCAAATGGTTCCAAGCCCACTTTCAGCCTGTAGACAAGCCTCTTGCCTAAGCCTGTCTTCCTGATGGTGAACCTCACCATCATACAACGCCCCCAAGCCCAATGAGTAGCCAGAAATGGGACTACTTGGGAGGAGTGAGGCTGAAGAGTGGAAATTCAGGCTGAGATGAACACATGTGTGAACATGAGAAACCCCTCACCACAGAAGGGAGTGGGAAGAAAGGAGGAAGGGATGGGGACCTCCGTGTATCCTCTGTCCCTGGCCATGCACATGCCAGGAGTAGGTCATTTAATAGTCTGGAACATATGGCCATCTCGTGGGAAACTGGATATATAGATCTGGAGCTCAGGAGAGAGATATGAGGTTTAGAATTCATCAATAATCAGGCAGTAATTGAATTTCCAATAATGGAGTATCCAAGGATAACACATAGTATAAGAAGGGTCAAAGGCCAAAGAAAGAACTTCGAAGGACACCAACATTTACAGGATACACACAGGAAGTAAGTGTTTTGGGGATAATGTTTTGTAGGTAAAACCAGTGAACAGCACCCACTTGCCTTTCCTGACCTATGCTGCTAAGTCACTTCAGCCGTGTCCGACTCTGTGCGACCCCATAGATAGCAGCCCACCAGGCTCCCCTGTCCCTGGGATTCTCCAGGCAAGAACACTGGAGTGGGCTGCTATTTACTTCTCCAATGCATGCAAGTGAAAAGTGAAAGTGAAGTTGCTCAGTCGTGTCCGACTCCTAGCCACCCCATGGACTGTAGCCCACCAGGCTCCTCTGTCCACGGGATTTTCCAGGCAAGAGTACTGGAGTGGGGTGCCATTGCCTTCTCCGTTCCTGACTATAGGAAGGAGCAATTCTTTTAACAAGACTTGCTTCTGCCTTAATGTGCTTTTGGCCACCCTAACAGTCTCTATCAAGCAGGAGTACTGGAGTGGGTTGCCATTTCCTTCTCCAGGGGATCTTCCCGACTCAGGGATCGAACCCAGGTCTCCTGCATTCCAGGCAGACGCTTTAACCTCTGAGCCACCAGGGAAGCCCCTCTATCAAGGATATCAACCATCAAAGAATTAAACAAAGTCTTAGATCAGTAACAGCACAATACTCATCTATAGTTCTTGACTTAATAGTACCTGTCGTGGAGTTCTAGAATGGAGGAGATGAAAGGAAACCTTTGAAATTATCTACTTCATCCCTCATTGTATGGGTAAGGGCTTAGCAAATTAATGGTGGATTCACCATTGGGACTCGGGTCTCTATGACTTATATGTGCGCAGAACATGCCCCAGTCTGCCTAAAACAATCTCAGTTCACACCTGTTACTCGTAATAATTATCACCTACCTTTATCCTTAAATATGTTCCAGTTAGACAAAAAATTCCATAGTCACCTTATTTATATAGCATAAATTTTAGGACCAAGCAAGCATTGCTATTTATTTATATGATTATTTATCTTTTATGTGATCTCAAAGGTTTAAGTGTCTTAAACTCTTACACATCATTTTATAAGTGAGGAAACTAACATGTGAAAACAGGTTCCAGACCATAAAATGCTAAACAAAGATAAAGATTAAAAATAAAAACCTTAGATTAGGCAAGAGTTTCTTAAATATGACACCAAAAGCCCAACAACAAAGGTCAGTCAGTTCAGTCACTCAGTCACATCCAACTCTTTGATTGCAGCACACCAGGCTTCCCTGTCCACCACCAGCTCCCAGAGCTTGCTCAAACTCATGTCCATCGAGTCAGTGATGCCATCCAACCATTTCATTCTCTGTTGTCCCCTTTTCCTCCTGCCTTCAGTCTTTCCCAGCATCAATGCCTTTTCCAATGAGTCAGTTCTTTGCATCAGGTAGCCAAAGTATTGGAGCTTCAACTTCAGCATCAGTCCTTTCAATGAATATTCAAGGGTGATTTCCTTTAGGATTGACTGGTTTGATCTCCTTGCAGTCCAAGGGACTCTCAAGAGTCTTTTCCAACACCACAGTTGAAAAGCATCAATTCTTCAGTGCTCAGCTTTCTTTATGGTCCAACAACAAAAGTAAAAATAGCTAAATTGTACTTCATCAGAATGAAGGAAAATTGGGGCTTTGAAGGAATATCAAGAAAGTTAAAAGATGTCCCATAGAATAGGGAGAAATATCTGAAAATTATATATCTGATAGGGATATAGTGTCCAGAATAAATAACTCTCACACCTTAACAATAAGGAAATGAACAACTCAATTTAAAAATGGGCAAAGTACTTGATAGACAACATCAAGTCTATCATGGAAGTTAATGGGGAAATGGATTTATCTCATAGGACTTTGTCTCACCCTCAAACTTGTAAATTCCTCATTTCATTAAACAAGAATCCCCAAAGAAATGAATCCAGATTTGTCAAGGGATAGTTTGGCATTTTCGCTAAAATCATCTAAGAATTGCCTTTCCCTTCTATCTCATTCTGATGAAATAAACTTAGGAATCACTGCAGATGAGGTTGGACTTGGAGGATCATCCCAAGGAGTCTGTGGTCCACCCCTACCACTAGAAACTTCTCTCCCTCGATGCAATGTCCTCTCTCCTCCTACACCTCTCCCACTACAGCCTGTAATACTTACCATGTCCTTGGTTTTCTATTTTAAGCTTCTTTCCCAGTGTCTAAACTAGAAAGAATTATCTTAATTTTTTTCTTTAATGAGGCAGGGATAGATATTGAGCAAAGAACAGCGGGCATCTAGAACTGTGGTGGATAATAGGGGAAGGCGTGTTACCCATCTGAAAAGATGTTCAAGAAGAGAACAGGCAGCAACTGTCACTGGCCAGGCCCCAGCTTCACCTGAGGCCCCTCCCAGCTCCAGCCCTCAGCCTCTGTGTCCTCCCCTTTCTTCCATTTCTGGGATTCTCAGAGAGAAACCAGCTCAGCAACAATTGGCCCTTTCAGATGCTGCCACTGAGTTGCCACTTCTTCCTCCAGTCCTGGGGCTTTCAATAGTTTCATGAACATCAGCTTCAGGTTCCCAGGCAAGACTAAAGGGTTGCGTGCAGACATACTCATGATTTTCCTCATCTGGTCCTGCGAGTCAACTATTAAAATGTTCAGGAGAGGCAATTTCACTGTGCAGACTGGGAGAGGTATAGGAGGAGAGAGGACATTGCATTGAGGGAGAGAAATTTCTAGCGGTAGGGGTGGACCACAGACTCCTTGGGATGATCCTCCAAGTCCAACCTCATCTGCAGTGATTCCTAAGTTTATTTCATCAGAATGAGATAGAAGGGAAAGGCAATTCTTAGATGACTTCAGCCAAAATGCAAAACTATCCCTTTACATAGGTGGACGCAACAGAGGTGTTGGTGGGGAGGAGGTTGGATGGGAAAGCCTCCCAGCTCACCAGGTCTAACAGTCCACAGTCTGGGCTTCCTTCCAGGTTTGTTGTGCTCCTGGGGACTTAGAAGCTAGGTGTCCTCCCCAAACGTATCTCAAGAATCAGACTACTGTGCAGAATGTTTACACGTTCAGGACACTTGTGCGTATCCCCCATGTCTTAAATAAGTGAACACTGCAAGCTGTCTATCTTCTTGCTCTTTTGCTCTCCCCCTCACTACCACTCACCTCACAGCCATATCCTGACACATCTGATGCTCCCCTTGCAAGGGAAGTGCTAGGAAAAGAGGGAAGTAGATGAATAACTTCACATACAGGGTAAAAACATTTGCAAAAAGTGATAAACCCAAGAATGCTCTGTTTCACAAGTTTGCATTTACTTTTTAAAAAATGTATTCATTTATTTACTTGTCTGTGCCAAGTCTCAGTTGCAGCATGTGGAATCTTCAATCTTTGTTGCAGGATGTAGGATCTTTTTTAGTTGTGGAACTTCAGTTGCAGCATGTGGGGTCTAGTTCCCTGACCAGGGATCAAGTCCAGGCCCCCTGCATTGGGAGCGTGGAGTCTTAGCCACTGGACCAGCAAGGAAGTCCTTCTTTCTTTCTTTTCTTTTTCTAAAGTAGATTGAGAGTATTCTGTGAAGGAACCACCAAGAGATGCTCAGGAAAAGTCCCAATAGGGAAATATATCTTTACTCATCACCCAATCCTTTGGAAAGATCAGATAGAGGTGTGAACAAGAGAAAAGTAAGCCCAGAGAGGAAAACAAGATGCTCCAAGTCACCCATAAAGTTATCAGAGAGAATCTGACTAATGAACAAGTATTTATGGTATGCTAACCATGTGCTCAGCCCCAGAGCTAGAACTTGGGATGGAGGTAACAAAGAAATAGGCCTGCCCTAAGGAAGCTTATTGTTGAACAAGGGAAACAAAATTAACATAGTGTATCAGTTATTTATTGCTGTGTAACAAATTATCCCAAAATTTAATGACTTGAAATAACAATCACTTATTTAGCTCATTACTCTTTGAATTAGTTGGGTTATCCTGCTAATTAGACTAGGCCTGGTTGGTCTTGGCTGGACTCGCTTAAGCAACGTTGACTAGGGTCTGGCTGCTTTAAGGTAGCCTTTACTTGGTTAACTTTCTGTTTCATTTGGTCTGTTATCCTTGGGCCGACTAAGCTGGATTTGTTCTCACGGTGGTGGCAGGATTCCAAGAGAGGATAGACATGTGCGAAGTTTATTGAGTGAGGCTGGGCTCAGAACTAGCATACCATCACTTCCAATGCATTCTGTTGGCCAAAGCTGGTCATGAGGCCAGCCTGCATTCAAGCTCTGGGGAAATGGACTATACCTCTTTACAGGAGGAAATGTAGAAAGTCACTTTGCAAGGGACATAGATATAGGAAAGAAAGAAAAACTGGGCCACCATTAGCTGACCACTCCTAACAAGTAACAAGCGAAACAAAATAGTAAATAGCTAAGGGCTACTCTGTGCTTGGGGTAGTTGACCAGGTCCCAGTCCTGGGACATGGACATGGCTTTTAGACAGGAGTAGCAAACCACTCAAGTTCAGTTTCACACTACTGTGTGGACAGGGTCTTATTGCTATTGGTTTGGGTACTTTCAGTGATTTATAACCCAGAAGCCCAAGCCAATCATTGTTTCAACCAAATATGTTAAAATGCTAAGACACACTTTTCAAGTGGCTATGCACTTGGAAAGGATACCCCAACTTCTACATCCCAGACAACACTGGCCTGGCTTGTAAGCTCACTGCTGGAGGTGACATCGCCCCAATCCAAGACCTTCCTTGAGGTTGGAGATATCTTTACCCTCTGTGCCCAAGACAACTTCACCCCAGATGCTAAAAGCTCCACCACAGCAGAGCTTATAGACTGCCTCTCCTAAAACACATACTGGACATAGGACATTTCTGCTTTTCTTTGATACTAAGGATTTCTATTCTGTTCTATTCGATTCCTCAAGTCTTCTGTCTGCTTAGCCCATGATCCTCATATATTCCTTCCCAAAACATAGACCCTCTATACTCTCAAGCTTAAAGAGAAATCTGATAGAGGTTAATACTGTCTGGGCCATTCTGAAGCTTAGTGGACATTATGGAGGCAGCTGTCTTAGGTCGGTCAACTCCAGTGCCACCCTGGGAAGAGAAGCATTCACTCCCCAGTGCCTCCTCCTGCTACTCTCCTCCAGCTTTCCACCACAACTTTCTATCTTGTGTCTCTGACACTACAACTATTCCTACCCCTCCTTACATACAATACCACTAACCTTTATGTTTACTTTGCTAACTTATCAGATCATATCCTCAAACAACATGACTTTCAGACCTACCACCTTGAACTCAGCATATTTCTAATATACTCCACAATGCCACCAAGACATTGCTACAAACTCCAAAAAGTTCCGATCTGTGTTTGGCTAATGCCATGTAAGTGGGAAACTTAGTTATGGCCAGCCCGCAGGATTCCTTACAGTTCTACCTGTGTTCCTCCTTTCCTATCCCCATAATAAAAGGCTTTCTATGCTGCTTAGGCAACTCATGCCCTGCTCTCTAAGGTCTCTATTATCATTACTACAATGTTGCCTTAAAATGATGACAAAAAGCCACAGAATCAATTGTTCTGCATCTTCTTAAATTCTGTATCTTTCTATTCGGCATCCATTGGCTAATTACATTAACTATATTTTCTTAAATTCTGTATTATTGATGCTCTGTCATTTATGACCCTTATAAACCCTGGTAAAGACTGCACCTCCTAAGGATAATCAATTCTTACACATAGAAAAGGGCTTGACCAAAGCACATTTTTCACATACAGACTAACCAATCCAGGGTCCATATCCCACAGCTATCTTCTTATCTAACTCTCACACACCAAGAAATATATCTCCAGCCCTAGAACACTCCAGGACCAGGTACTAAGCAATTAGAGACCACCCTATGCCTTGAAGCCTGCTGGAATTATTCAAAGGAGCCAGTCTTAAGATGTTTATTTTGTCCTGCCTTGTGTTTTCCCTGGAAACCAAAATAAAGACTCTGGCCTAGGCTTCTCTGTTTCTGCCTTCTTCACCTGGCCAAAACCTAGCACTTCCCCTGTGGCCCTGATGGCAAGCAGGGACCTCCTCTCTGGGACCCATTGAGGGGAGAAAAAACTTGTTTCTTTCAAGTCTTATTATTGAATAGGCCTACGGCCTCACCAGCTTTACCATAATATATCCAGTAAACACATTCTTAGAATAGGTAAGAAGTATCTCATTTTGTAGTTAAGAAAATGTAACATGAGGGGACTTAAGTCACTTACTGAGGATCATACAGTAAGTGAAGGAGCTGAGGTTTGAACTCAATTTTCATGACCTGGTCTTGGAAAAACCTTAAATTGTAGTTTAGAGGTATTTTCCAAACCCTCCTTAGAGTAGTATCATTTGACATTTTTACCTCAGAGTCTTAAAAGCTACAGTACAACCACTATTATGAAAACTGATTCATTAAATGACATTGCAGAGATAGCAAAAAGATCAGTTGTGGGATCATCTCAATATAAATACACCTGATGACACCTGGACACACAGAAGGAATATACAGAGCTGTGAAGATCTGGGGGCCTAAAGCAGAATTTTGTGGTCTTTTCTTCTGTTAGATTAAAAAGGTTCAAAAGGGAGATTTTAAGGGAATTCCCTGATGGTCCAGTGATTAGGATTCTGCACCTCCACTGCCAGGGGCCAGGGTTTGATCCCTGATTGAGGAACTAAGATCCCACAAGCCACATATGGCGAAAAAAAAAAAAAAAGAAGAAGAAGAAGGGGATTTAAAATGGACAAACATGGTGCTTCTTATCAGTATCAAGGGTATGATATTAGAAATCATGTTCCTTGAAATTATACCAACATCAAGTACAGTGCTAAGGAATATTGTTCTTTTAAATAATAAGACTCTGAGAAATTTTGCTGTTAGAAGAGATGGTTGGATGGCATCACTGACTCAAACTTTAGTTTGAGCAAATTCTGGGAGATGGTGAAGGACAGGGAAGCCTGGCATGCTGCACTCCATGGGGTTGCAAAGAGTCAGACACAACTGAGCGATTGAGCAGAAGCAAAATCCTATCAGGGAAAGAGAAAAATAAAGTTGGAGGAATTACAGTTTCCAATTTCAGTACTTCCTACAAAACCACAATAATCAAAACAGTGTGTACTGCCATAAAGACAGACATATAGGTCAATGGACTACACTTGAGGGTTCAGAAATAAGTCCATACATCTCTTGTCAATGGATTTTCAACAAGGAAAGGGGAATGACAACTTAACACAGCAATGTATCTATGTGATACATTATATAAAGCAATGTAATGCTTAAATAATAAAGCAATATAATTTGTTGGAACAACTGCAACCAACTAGTCTTATTTCCTCAATATAATCAACCTGTATTATATACTTTTTTACATTAAAGTTATTAATTGTGCACTAATCTGATCCAGAAATTAGTTTCCATGAATAAGCCTAATAGTAATGGCAGCTGGTAGCAAGTTTAGTAGAATACACTAATAGAAGAGACCTCACCAGTATATTTGAATAGACAAATGAGAAATCCAGCAGTAAGTTACATTTCCTGAACTAGCTGCTGAATCTAAAAAAATGAGCTATCTCTATATAAAAAGTCAAGTTTTCTGACCATTAAAATTAAAAATAATTAGAAAAATTAAAAATAGTTAAAAGAATTAAAAAGCTTCCCTGGTAGCTCAGTCGGTAAAAAATCTGCCTGCAATGCAGGAGACCTGGATTTGATTGTTGGGTCAGGAAGCTCCCCTGGAGAAGGAAATGGCAATCCACTCTAGTATTCATGCCTGGAGAATCCAATGGACAGAGGAGCCTGGCAAGCTACAGTCCATGGGGTCTCAAGAGTCGAACATGACTAGCAACTAAACCACCACCAAAAGAATTAAAAGGTAAATCAGTAGCCCTTTTCATGGGCATGATCTTGATTGAAAGGTCTGGCAGTTGAGGTGTCCATTTCCATGAAGTCCCTGCCTCTGGACTACAAAGGTCCTGGATATCCTGACTTGGTCACTTGGCATATTCTGACAAGTGTTTGTGATGAAACTTTTTGATGTTCCTTTAAGAAGACTGAGTTTTGATCTATAACTTGGAGCTGAGACCTTTAGGCAAATGCAAGGAAACAAAACAGAAACTACTTGAGCATGATAAGACTGAATGGCTCCAGTTAATTTATTTTAATGCTCAACTATACTAGCATGAGGAAAGTAGAATCTCTGTTGAGAATAATACACGTCTATAACATTTTCATCAGCTATTTATGCCATTAAGTATTTTTATGATTGTCCCTTTACCAGTATTGTGTTATTATTGTCATATGTTTTCATGTTACTAATTGTCAGGGGACGTTCAACTTTAAGGAATCCAATATGTTGCACTTTTCTTTCTTTGTGTACCATTTCTCGAGGATTCTCTGTTCCTTATCAGTTCCTATTGCTGCGTGCAGTTCTCAGGACTGAGATCATGGGAAAGGGTACCTGCTTGGATTCCTTTCAGTAACTCCCTTCAGTAACTCTTTTCAGCGTCAGCGAACTTGTATGTATTAGACTATCTATTTTGTTGCAATTGATGGGATTTCATCCTTTGTAATGACTGAGTAGTCATTTTACTAAAGATATATAAGCCTGCATTTCTGCTAATAAAATACCCTCGTTCCACTAGAGACTTGGGTCCCCGTGTCGTTCTTTCTTTCTCTTTCTCTCTCTCCCTTGGGCTAATTTTCTAGAGTATAGAAACCTGCCGAGCTCACTTTCCTGCGTGGGTTTTCAAGACCTCTTCAAAAGGATGCCCTGTGCCTCCATGAGTGGTACAAGCCCTGTCCTAGGGCTTTATTGGTTCTCTGCATAACCCAGGGAATACTAGCCTCTTTCTTTTGCCTTCTTATTGTCCACTCCGGACCACCAGGTTCCAGTCCATTAAAGGACCGCAACAAGTGGTGCCCGAACAGGAACCCGGTATACGTGACATTTTGGATGGAGTGACTCCGGACCTGCTGAAGTTGGGACCTATTGAGGTCGGTAAGTACTAAGACAACGGTCAAACGGCTAGAAAGCCCCATCATTTTTCTACTTTACTTCATCATTTTTTTAGAATTCAAAGACTCTCAGTTTCATGCAAACAAATAGCGGCTTATCTCCAAATGGTGGAAAACTATCTTGACTGTAATAATTGCAGTCATCTTATTCTTGCTGTTTGCTTTTTATGTCTGTAGCTATTAATGATTTTTGTATCTAAATGGCTTAGACATTTAAGTTACAAATGATTATTCATGCTCCTGCAGTTTCCACTGCCTCTTCTAGCTGTTACTCAGGGCCCCTAGATCAGAGACCCTCTATATAAAGCTAAGGATAATATATTGCCTCAACAATTTAAGGCCTATGCCCCTTCCCAGCAGGAAGAGGTTATAAAATGATTTCTCCACCCCTTTCCCTGACAACCATGTTCTCCTAAAAACAGGAGAAAATGAAAGTCAGAGCTTAAGCAGACAGTCCAGGGCCCTATAAAAAAGAAGCATTCTTACTCATGCTTTCCTTAAGCCCTGTGCAACAATGTATCTTACCGAAAAACTGACCTTTTTTTACCTCCAGAACTAATGATTACACAACACAATGTCTTACTCATAAAAATGCTTTTCTTAGGCTCTATGTTAATGATTATAATTGTAACAAATCTTGCCTAAAAACTTGAATCTCAAGACTTGTACCCCTGATTGCATAGCAACAATATGTCTTGCCCAGAGACATTATCTAGAACCTGTTCTCCCTGGCTCATCTTGAGAAAGGGCCTAATAGAACTCTTACAGCATTCAGGTATTCTTTTTACCTATTCTCAACAACTAATTAAAAAATATATAAGGTCCCACTTAAACTAATGAGACAAGTACTCTTTCTACCCCCTTGTTGATATCTATGACAGAAGCTTTCTCTGTTCTTTGAGACAATAGAAGCTCAAATACAATGCCCTCCTTTATTGTATGAACAATTAAAAGAAGTTACCCTTGAAGCCTGAGATCAAGTTACTCCTCAAGGAGAACCTAAAGGTAGTTACACTAAGATATTACAAGGACCTAATGAAACCTATTGGAGAAGGAAATGGCAACCCACTCCAGTGTTCTTGCCTTGAGAATCCCAGGGACGGGGGAGCCTGGTGGGCTGCCGTCTCTGGGGTCGCACAGAGTCAGACACGACTGAAGCGACTTAGCAGCAATGAAACCTATGCTGATTTTCTAGCTAGACTCAAAACTGCTATTTCCCATAGTGTGATTGGAAAAAAACCCAATATACAACTAGAAAAACTGCTTGCATATGAAAATACAAATAAAAAATGTCAAAAAGCTATAGCTCCGATTCATGAGACTGGGACTATTATCGATTATTTGAAGGCTTGTCACAATCTAGGGTCAAAAACTCAAGAAATGCAAATGCTAGCTGAAACAGTGGCTGCTTACTTTAAAAGGGGAAATAAAAGATGTTTTACATGTGTGGGTAAGAACCATTTAAAAAAAGACTGCCCTAAGAAGGCTAATAAAAAACCTCCAAAAATCTGCCCTTGCTGCCGTAGGAAAATGCATTGGGTCAAAGATAGTAAATCTAAATTTGATATTAAAGAAAAACCTATTCTGAGAAATTCCAAACAGGGGACGCCCAGGTCCCCTTCAACAAAAACCAGGGACAAATTCCATCTTTTTCCTCAAACCCTCAACATCCAGCAGTGCTGCCATTGATATACCAGCCCTAAATGATTTTCTCCTTTACCCTCAAACAGTCCCTTCTAAAATACCTACCGCACTTTTTGGTCCCCTGCCCCTACAAACCTTCAGTCTTTTACTTGGCCAATCTAGTTTGACTTCTAAAGGAATTACTGTTCACCCTGGAGTAATTGATTCAGATTATAAAGGAGAAATTCAAACTATGATATCATCTCAGATTCTATGACAATTCAAAAAGGGGGGCAAAATTTCTCAATTACTTCTTTTACCTTACATTTCTATTAACTCCTCTAATGCTGTACAGATAGGTAGATTCGACAGTACAGATCAAAAATAATCCTTATGGACATCATTGGTATCTAAATATGCCCAACCAAATATAAATATCAAAATTAATGGTAAAAGATTTTCTGGCCTCCTCAACACTGGATCTGATATTACTATTATATCCAAACATTTATGGCCCACATCCTGGCCTATACAAAAAAATCACTTGCCAAACTGCAGAAATTTCTCAAACCAAAATACAAGAAGTTTATCAGAGTACTCGAATTTATCCATGTGAGGGGCCAGAAGGCCAACCTGCAACATTAAGACCTTATGTGATAGATACACCCCTTAATCTAATAAAAAGAGATTTACTTATGCAATGGCAAACTCAGATATACATTTCACATTTTTCTTAGGGGCCACTGCTCATTTAACAAACAAAACAATTATTAAAATAACTTTAAAAAAATGACGAACCTATTTAGACAGAGCAATGACCTCTTACAAAAGGGAAATTACACGCTGCTAAAAAAATTATAATTTCCTGACTTTCTCGTTATTCATTATATAGATGATATATTATTTTCACCTCCACCTGTTTTAAAAACTCAACACATGTTTGATATAGCTCAACAATGCTTAAACAACTTTAGGTTAATCATTGCCCCTGAAAAGATTCAAACCTCTATGCCTTACCAGTACTTAGGATTAGTTGTTAACAGACAGCATATTACTCCCCAATTAACACAGATTAGTACTGATAAATTATCCACCTTAAATGATTTTCAAAAACTTTTAGGCAATATAAATTGGATTAGGCCCTCTTCAGACATTGCTAATTATCAACTAACTAATTTATTTAATACTTTAAATAGCCCTTGATCACTTTCTCAAGAAGCATGAGAAAAACCTATTTAGTGCAAAATAAACTACAAAAACATTTTCTTACCTGCATTAGACTAGATTTACCTTTAAAATTATTTGTACTCTCCTCTCTTCATTCTCCCATGAGACTTCTTGCCCAACAAAAACACCTGATAAAATGGATTTATATCCATTTGAGAAAAATAAAGTCACTTACACCCTACATTGATTTAATTGCTCTAATCATTATCAATGAAAAAAATAAGACTAAAACTCTAATTGGTTCTGATCCCCATAAAATTGTAATACCTATTAATAAATCTCAATTCAAAAATATATTACAAACTTCTACTGATTTCCAAATAGCTTTTCTAAAATATTTTGGGAAATTTTCATTTCATTATCCCTCTAACAAGCTATAAAATTTCTTCAAAAATACTAAATTTAGTATTTCCCACATCATCAGCCCACAGCCTATACCTCAAGGTAAAGTTTTCTATATAGATGAGACTAAAAATGCCAAAGCCTCATTCTGGTCTCTCAAAAAATATAAAGTCTTATACACTAAATTCCATTTTGCTCAACAAAACCCATTATATGCCCTTATTCAAGTTATTTGCCTACATCCCTACCCCATTAATATAGTCTCTGATTCCTTATATTCAGTTTTTGTATTAATAGAACTGCCATACGACACAGCAATCCCACTGCTGGGCATACACACTGAGGAAACAAGAAGTGAAAGAGACACGTGTACCCCAGTGTTCATCACAGCACTGTTTATAATAGCCAGGACATGCAAGCAACTTAGATGTCCATCAGCAGACGAATGTATAAGAAAGCTGTGGTACATATACACAATGGAGTATTCAGTTCAGTCACTCAGTCATGTCCGTCTCTCTGCGACCCCATGAATTGCAGCACGCCAGAACTCCCTGTCCATCACCAACTCCCAGAGTTCACTCAAACTCACGTCCACCGAGTCGGTGATGCCATCCAGCCATCTCATCTTCTGTCGTCCCCTTCTCCTCCTGCCCCCAATCCCTCCCAGCATCAGTCTTTTCCAATGAGTCAACTCTTTGTATGAGGTGGCCAAAGTACTGGAGTTTCAGCTTTAGCATCATTCCTTTCAAAGAACACCCTTGACTGATCTCCTTTAGAATGGACTGGTTGGATCTCCTTGCAGTCCAAGGGACTCTCAAGAGTCTTCTCCAGCACCACAGTTCAAAAGCATCAATTCTTCGGCGCTCAGCTTTCTTCACAGTCCAACTCTCACATCCATACATGACCACAGGAAAAACCATAGCCTTGACTAGACGGATCTTAGTTGGCAAAGTAATGTCTCTGCTTTTCAATATGCTATCTAGGTTGGTCATAACTTTTCTTCCCAGGAGCAACCGTCTGTTAATTTCATGGCTGCAATCACCATCTGCAGTGATTTGGGAGCCCAAAAACAATAAAGTCTGCCACTGTTTCCACTGTTTCCCCAGTGAAGAGATGGGAGCAGATGCCATGATCTTCGTTTTCTGAATGTTGAGCTGTAAGCCAACTTTTTCACTCTCCTCTTTCACTTTCATCAAGAGGCTTTTTAGTTCCTCTTCACTTTCTGCCATAAGGGTAGTGTCCTCTGCATATCTGAGGTTATTGATATTTCTCCTGGCAATCTTGATTCCAGCTTGTGTTTCTTCCAGCCCAGCGTTTCTCATGATGTACTCTGCATAGAAGTTAAATAAGCAGGGTGACAATATACAGCCTTGACATACTCCTTTTCCTATTTGGAACCAGTCTGTTGTTTCATGTCCAGTTCTAACTGTTGCTTCCTGACCTGCATATAGGTTTCTCAAGAGGCAGGTCAGGTGGTCTGGTATTTCCATCTCTTGAAGAATTTTCAGTTTGTTGTGATCCACACAGTCAAAGGCTTTGGCATAGTCAGTAAAGCAGAAATAGATGTTTTTCTGGAACTCTCTTGTTTTTTTGATCATCCAGCGGATGTTGGCAATTTGATCTCTGGTTCCTCTGCCTTTTCTAAACAGCTTGAACATCTGGAAGTTCATGGTTCATGTATTGCTGAAGCCTGGCTTGGAGAATTTTGAGCATTACTTTACTAGTGTGTGAGATGAGTGCAATTGTACGGTAGTTTGAGCATTCTTTGGCATTGCCTTTCTTTGGGATTGGAATGAAAACTGACCTTTTCTGGTCCTGTGGACACTGCTGAGTTTTCCAAATTTGCTGGCATATTGAGTGCAGCACTTTCACAGCAGCATCTTTTAGGATTTGAAATAGCTCAACTGGAATTCCATCACCTCCACTAGCTTTACTCAGCCATTAAAAAGAATACATTTGAATCAGTTCTAATGAGGTGGATGAAATTGGAGCCTATTACACAGAGTGAAGTAAGCCAGAAAGAAAAACACCAATACAGTATACTAATGCATATATATGGAATTTAGAAAGATCATAACAATAACCCTGTATGTGAGACAGCAAAAGAGACACAGATGTATAGAACAGTCTTTTGGACTCTGTGGGAGAGGGAGAGGGTGGAATGATTTGGGAGAATGGCATTGAAATATGTATAATATCATATGTGAAACGAATCACCAGTCCAGGTTTGATGCAGGATACAGGATGCTCGGGGCTGGTGCACTGGGACGACCTAGAGGGATGGTATGGGGAGGGAAGAGGAAGGTGGGGTTCAGGATGGGGAACACGTGTACACCTGTGGCAGATTCATGTTGATGTATGGCAAACCAATACAATATTGTAAAGTAAAAATAAAATAAAAGTAAAATGGAATTACCATTAAATAAATAAATAAAAATAAAAAATATAAAAACCTCCACCATAAATTCCAATCAACCTATTATTCACAACTTTTTTTTCAAACTACAATCCATTATTAAAAACCACACTTCTCCCATTTATATTACACATATTCGAACACAGTCCTATGACTCATGGTAATGAACAGGCTGATAAACTTGTTTCCTTTGCTACTCCGAAAAAACAACATGCTCTGGTGCACAACAATGCTGGCTTTCTACACCAGCTATGAAAAATCCCATACCGCCAGGCTAAAAAAATTATCAATAATTGCTCTACTTGTAGACTCCTACATCTTCGACCCATTGCACAAGATATTAATCCCCAGAGATTACAACCTAATGAACTATGACAGATGGATGTAACTCATTGCCCTAAACTTTTTCCTTCTTCCTTCCTACACGTCTGTATCGACACAAATTCTTCTTTTTCTAGGCCACACCTCTTCGTGGTGAAGCTACACAACACATTATAACTCACCTATTAGCTTGTTTTGCTACAATGGAAACTCCTAGTTCTATAAAAACAGACAATGGCCCTGCCTATACTTCAAGTTATTTCAAACAATTTTTACAAACATTTTCTATTAAACATATTATAGGTATTCCTTATAATCCACAGACATAAGACATAGTCAAATGAACACATCACACATTAAAACTACAAATAAAAAAATTTAAAAAGAGAAAATACACCTGAACACTACTATCTTCCTTATCTAAAACAGACTTTAATAGATTCCAACATAAGCTATTCTTTGAACCTATAACTATTATTAATACAGCTTTATTTGTTTTAATTTTTTTTAACTTACCGCAGGGAGATATCTTGACAAGAGCAGAAAAACATTTTGAGGAACTGAAGGACACTTCTCTTCCTCTGCCCATTTGGTACCAAGATGGATTAACTAATCAATGGAAATCTGGGAAACTAATCTTACAGGGAAAGGGGCATGCTTATATTTCTCCAGATGGATCCAACGAAGTCAGCTGGCTCCTTCTTCAGAAGATCTGCCCCCAGGAAACCACCGGCGTTGAAGATAGAGAGGAAAAGACCAAATCCTCGGAAAGAAGAAATTCCAGTACAAGCTATGGTGGCTTTAGAGATTTCCAAAAATCGCACTCAACGTCATCTACCTCATGATCTCCCTACTTGAGGACAGATAAAAACCCTTACTAATCAAGCTGAAAATCTGATTTCTCAACAGGGAATGCCTCGGGGTCCTGAAAATATTTTTGTTGCTATGCTTGCTTTGCTTGCTTTCACTTCCCCCACTTGAGCTGAACTAACTAATTAGGGCTTACACACCCAACCCCCCTTTATTACATGTTGTAGAATGGACAGAAAAGGGACCGATCATATCAACCAATGATTCCATACATATGCCTTCTTCCTGGAGCATGAAAGGGCCCTCACACCCTGAGGAGAAGGGAAGACTAATTAATATTTCTCTAGGTTATGAAGTCCTTCCTCTGTGCATGGGCCCCGTGGAATTATGCGTTAACGTTAGCCGACAAACTTGGGCTTTCGTCCTGCCTCCAATAAAGGAATTTCAGATCTTGTTAGGATTATTTACTGCCCTTTCTTTTTATGAGAACCATGTCAACACTACTGAAATTCTAGGGAAAGGACAAAAAAACATTATTCAAAGGGTTTACTTATAAGAACTTTAAGTATATTCCTGTTCATTGGGACAGGTGTCAAGCCAAATCAGGAAAATTAATGTCTTTGGCTAAGCACACCACTGTCAACTGGGGACCCCATGGTATGTGGTTATCTCACTGTTCAGATGATATTAACGGTACTGTGTGTGACTATGCTACTCGAGTAGCATAGAAAGTTACTAATACTATGATGGAACAGTACCATGGCAAAAGACTTCTTGGCTGGCTTGACGGTGAAATGGCACCCCCTCGTCCTCGAACTGTCCTCGATAAACAGATCGGGCCTGAACAATGGGACATCTGGAAACTCGCTGCAAGCACTGAAGAACTCGGGACTTGGACCGGACATTTCACAGGGACCGGTCGTGGTCATAGTAATTATTTCTTTCACTATAATCAATCATATTTCATACAAGCTTGTGTTCCCCTTCCTTTTGTTTTAGCTATAGGAAACTTACAATTCAGTAAGATTTTACGTTCTGTTCCTTGTGTAAATTGCAAATTCCTCTATTTCCTTAAGAAATCTGATTCTTCGATCTCAATGTAATTTGTGGTTACCAGTAAATCTCCAATGGCCCTGGGAAGAAGGCCCCATAGCCAGGCTCACTTCCTGGTTACTTACTAAATTACTCCACCTATCTAAAAGATTCACTGGATGGCTGATTCTTGGCATTTGGGGAATAATAGCTATTTGCACCACTGCTGCTGTCGCTGGTGTTGCTTTACAAACTTCAATTCAGACACATAATTTTATCCAAAATTGGACTAAAGATGCTCATACTATGTGGGCCACTCAGGCTCAGATAGATGAGGAAATTCAAGATGAAATACAGGAACTAAAAACAGCCATCAAATGGGTTGGAGATCAATTAATAGATTTACAAAAATGGGCTTTACTATAACATGATTGAAATTCTACTCAATTTTGTATTACCCCTGATCAGTTCAACTATAGTGCCTACAATTGAAAACAAATCAAATTTCATTTGCAAGACTTACATGATAATGCTTCCTTAAATGTACAGTTATTACAAAAAGAAATCTTTGACGCCTTCTCTAAGAGTCTGCCCTCTTCCACTAATTTGGAAACTTTACCTGAACAACTAGCTGATCAATTATCTGGGCTAGACCCTCGAGGATGGTTACAAAGCATTATACATAGTATCAGATCTGAAATTGTAATGCTAATAATTGTCCTAATGGTTATATGCAGATTATACCGATGCCTTTCAACTAAAATTGTCCAATCTAAACAAACTCATTTGGTCAGGACCTTTTTCAATAAAGTATCTACAGTCACCCCCAATTATGAAAAAATTAAAAAAGGGGGAATTGTCAGGGGACGTTCAACTTTAAGGAAGCCAATATGTTGCACTTTTCTTCCTTTGTGTGCCATTTCTCAAGGATTCTCTGTTTCTTATCAGTTCCTATTCCAGGAATGAGTAGAGCTGCACACAGTTCTCATGGGAAAAGGTACCTGCTTGGATTCCTTTCCGTAACTCCCTTCAGTGACTCTTTTCAGTGTCAGCGACCTTGTATGTATTAGACTATCCATTTTGTTTCAATTGATGGGATTTCATCCTTTGTAATGGCTGAGTAATCATTTTACTAAAGACATATAAGCCTGCATTTCTGCTAAAAAAATACCTTTGTTCCACTAGAGACTTGGGTTCCCGTGTCGTACTTTCTTTCTCTCTCTTTCTCTCTCTCCCTCTGGCTAATTCTCTGGAGCGTAGGAACCTGCTGAGCTCTCTTTCCTGCCCAGGCTTTCAAGACCTCTTCGAGAGGATGCCCTGCCTCCGTGAGCGGTACAAGCCCTATTCTAGGGCTTTATTGGTTCTCTGAGTAACCCAGGGAATACTAGGCTCTTTCTCTCTTTTGCTTTCTTATCATCACCGGACCACCAGGTTCTGGTTCATTAAAGGACCACAACAACTAATTAGCATCTTTTTGTTTCAGCTTGAAGAACTCCTTTTAGCATTTTTTTTGAGGCAAATCTAGTGATTATGAACTCCCTTAGCTTTTGTTTGTTATGAAAAGTTTTTATCTCACTTAGGGCTTAATATAAAATAGCAGTGAATGTGATATATGCTATCTGATAATATAGCAATAAAATTAATAAAATTATTTAATAACATTAATTATATTTTTTAAGGTTAAACTTTAAATAATATTGTCATCCAACATTGTAGTGTATGACTAAATCTTTACATGATCCATATAATAATGTTACTAAGCAAAAAAAATTTAAATATGATAGGAAAAGGGGACTCATAACTAAGCGAAAATTATGACCTAGAATAAATAATAATTTTTGTCCTCTTCTTACTATCCAAGCTGAAACAAAAAGATGCTAATTAGTAAAAAAAAAAAATAGGCTGTTAAATCTATAAGATGCTCTACGTCAGCCTCATGGTAACCACTAAATGAAAACCTACAGTAGATTCAGAAAAGATAAAGAGAAGGGAATCAAAGCATGCCATTATGGAAAATCATCAATTCACAAAAGAAGGCAACAAAAGAGGGGAAAAGGACAAGGGATATACAAAATAACCAGCAAACAGTTTTTAAGATTGCATTGAAATTAAAAGACGCTTACTCCTTGGAAGAAAAGTTATGACCAACCTAGATAGTATATTCAAAAGCAGAGACTTTACTTTGCCAACAAAGGTCCGTCTAGTCAAGGCTATGGTTTTTCCTGTGGTCATGTATGGATGTGAGAGTTGGACTGTGAAGAAGGCTGAGCACCAAAGAATTGATGCTTTTGAACTGTGGTGCTGGAGAAGACTCCTGAGAGTCCCTTGGACTGCAAGGAGATCCAACTAGTCCATTCTGAAGGAGATCAACCCTGGGATTTCTTTGGAAGAAATGATGCTAAAGCTGAAGCTCCAGTACTTTGGCCACCTCATGCGCAGAGTTGACTCATTGGAAAAGACTCTAATGCTGGGAGGGATTGGGGTCAGGAGGAGAAGGGGGCGACCGAGAATGAGATGCCTGGATGATATCACGGACTCGATGGACGTGAGTCTGAGTGAACTCCGGGAGATGGTGATGGACAGGGAGGCCTGGCGTGCTGCAATTCATGGGATTGCAAAGAGTCGGACACGACTGAGCGACTGAACTGAACTGAACTGAATCATATAATTGTTTGTTGTTGTTGTTTAGTTGCTAAATTGTCTGACCCTTTGTGACCCCATGAACTGTATCCCTCCAGGACCCTCTGGCCATGGGATTCTCCAGGAAAGAACAAGCAGTAGGTTGTCTTTTCCTTCTTTCCCCAGGGGATTTTCCAAACCAGGGACTGAACCCACATTTCCTGCATTGGCAGGTGTATTCTTCACTGTTGAACCACCAGAGAAGCCTTATTTATTTTATAATTAATAGCAACTTTCAAGAGAGCAAATCATTTATAGATCTTAAAAACTAAATTTGTTACTTAAAACAATATAATGTGAAAAAATGAAAAAATATTAATAAGAAAAATTATCAGAAAAAAGAAATTTTTAGAATTTACATAGATAGTTTCATTTTAAAATTATTTTTAAAAATTATTTTTAATTGGAGGATAATTGCTTTACAATGTTGTGTTGGTTTGTGCAGTACAACAATGTGAGATGCCTCAAGTTTTTGAATTGTTTTTTAATTTTAATTTTTTTTAATGATGAAAGTATGATAACACATTTACAGGAGACTTGGAAAATACAGAACAAGGTTACATATAGTTCCACTATACATTACAATTTTTAAGTAGATAAATTAAGATTTTTAATTAGAGTTTCAATATCAAACTCTCAAAAATTAATAGAATAAATATACAGAGAAGTAGGAGGATATAGTCGGAGAAGGCAATGGCACCTCACTCTAGTACTCTAGCCTGGAAAATCCCATAGATGGAGGAGCCTGGTAGGCTGCAGTCAATGAGGTCACTAAGAGTCGGACACGACTGAGCGACTTCCCTTTCACTTTTCACTTTCATGCATTGGAGAAGAAAATGGCAACCCACTCCAGTGTTCTTGCCTGGAGAATCCCAGGGATGGGGAGCCTGGTAGGAAGTCATCTATGGGGTCGCACAGAGTCAGACACGACTGAAGTGACTTAGCAGCAGCAGCAGCAGAAGGATATAGTAGATCTGAAAAACACTGTGAACCAATTCAACATAATTAACATTTATACAATTTTCACAGAATCAGTTCAGTTCAGTTCAGTCGCTCAGTTGTGTCTGACTCTTTGCAGTCCCACGAACAGCAGCACACCAGGCCTCCCTGTCCATCACCAAATCCCGGAGTTCACTCAAATTCATGTCCATCTAGTCGGTGATGCCATCCAGCCATCTCATCCTCTGTCATCCCCTTCTCCTCCTGCCCCCAATCCCTCCCAGCATCAGAGTCTTTTCCAATGAGTCAGCTCTTCACATGAGGCGACAAAATTATTGGAGTTTCAGCTTTAGCATCAGTCCTTCCAAAGAACACCCAGGACTGATCTCCTTTAGGATGGACTGGTTGGATCTCCTTGCAGTCCAAGGGACTCTCAGGAGTCTTCTCCAACACCACAGTTCAAAAGCATCAGTTCTTCGGCACTCAGCTCTCTTCACAGTCCAACTCTCACATCCATACATGACCACTGGAAAAACCATAGCCTTGACTAGATGGACCTTTGTTGGCAAAGTAATGTCTCTGCTTTTGAATATGCTGTCTAAGTTGGTCATAAATTTCCTTCCAAGGAGTGAGTGTCTTTTAATTTCATGGCTGCAATCACCATCTGCAGTGATTTTGGAGCCCAAATAAATGAAGTCTGACACTGTTTCCACTGTTTCCCCATCTATTTCCCATGAAGTGATGGGACCAGATAGTAGACTACAAATTCTATTCATGTTCCCATAGACTGTAAACTAGAAGTCACTGGAACACAGGGACATAAAACAAGGTGCAAAAATTTCATGGTCTAAAGATATTGAGATCATACAGAGTCTGTTCTCTTATCATGGTGGAATTATGTTAGAAATTAATATCAAAAGATATTTTTAAATAATTTATGTATTTTCAAGAGCAAAGTGACATTTACCAAGAGAGATCTCCACTTAGAAAAGTTGAAAACCTCAGTAAAGTTAGACTGAAAAAAAGAGAGAGTGATTGCAGAGAATAAACCATTTAAATGATAAATCAGTATCAAATGAGAAATTAACATTAAAAACTTTAAACAAAATCCCATGTATTTAGAAATTACATGTCCACTTTTAAATGATGGGTATATCTAAGAAGCCATAACAAGAAAAACTAAAAAATACTTGCAATGGAATAAAAGTGAAAAGAGAATTTACCAGAATTTGTTGTGCACAGCCAAAGCTGCTCAATACAGTTTTAAGTCTTGAGTAAGGTATGAAAACAAATAATGGACACTAGTATAAAATTTTATGAAACTTGAACAAAATCTGTACTTTGGTTAATAATAGTGTATCACTTGTCAATTTCCTGTTTTTTTTTTAACAACATAGTATTTCTTTATATTCTCAGAACTGGATTAGAAGTTTCATGCCTCATTCAAAAAATCTTTTTTTAAATCACTAAGATAAAAAATTTTGTAGACTTTTAGCAGTAATACTAGATGCCAAAATCTATGGAACTATATCAAAGTTTTGAGTGAACATAAGTTAGAAATCTAGCATTCTATTCATATTAAGTCAAGTAACTGGAATCAAAATGTCACATTTTTTTAGCTAGGCAAAAATTCATAAACTTTCTAGAGTATATATTATATTCTACATAATGTGTGTGTGTGTGTGTGTGTGTGTACAAAAGCTTTTGTACTGCGCTTGATAAAGACTTAAGAAAGAACAACAACAACAAAGAGATGGAGAAATAGGAAGACAAACTAAATGAAATGGGAGCTCTGAATATGAAACAAAAAAAGGTGAAACAAACTAGATAAAAGTAAAAGATCATCAGATAGGCCAGTTGTTTTTAAAGATGGCTGCTCGTTAGAAATACATCTGGAGCTTTGGAAAAGAATAGCAATACCTGTGAAGAGGAATTAAAAAGCCTCTTGATGAAAGTGAAACAGGAGAGTGAAAAAGTTGGCTTAAAACTCAACATTCAGAAAACTAAGATCATGGTATCTGGTCCCATCACTTCGTGAGAAATAGATGGGGAAACAGTGGAAACAGTGTCAGACTTTATTTTGGGGGGCTCTAATATCACTGCAAATGGTGAGTGCAGCCATGAAATTAAAAGACGGTTGCTCCTTGGAAGGAAAGTTATGACCAACCTAGATAGCATATTGAAAAGCAGAGACATTACTTTGCCAACAAAGGTCCGTCTAGTCAGTTCAGTTCAGTTCAGTCGCTCAGTCGTGTCCAACTCTTTGCGACCCCATGAATCGCAGCACGCCAGGCCTCTCTGTCCATCACCATCTCCCGGAGTTCACTCAGACTCATGTCCATCGAGTCTGTGATACCATCCAGCCATCTCATCCTCAGTCGTCCCCTTCTCCTCCTGCCCCCAATCCCTCCCAGCATCAGAGTCTTCACCAATGAGTCAACTCTGCGCATGAGGTGGCCAAAGTACTGGAGCTTCAGCTTTAGCATCATTTCTTCCAAAGAAATCCCAGGGTTGATCTCCTTCAGAATGGACTAGTTGGATCTCCTTGCAGTCCAAGGGACTCTCAGGAGTCTTCTCCAGCACCGCAGTTCAAAAGCATCAATTCTTTGGTGCTCAGCCTTCTTCACAGTCCAACTCTCACATCCATACATGACCACAGGAAAAACCATAGCCTTGACTAGATGGACCTTAGTTGGCAAAGTAATGTCTCTGCTTTTGAGACGTTATTTAGAATTCTATTTTTTCTGTTGACCAATCATGATACAATAGTGTTAAGCGAATGATAGTTGCATAATCACAATAGTAAAGGATGTTTATCAGTTTTCACAATCATTAACCAGACAAAAAATAAAAGGTCGTTACAATTGCAAGCCATAATGGAAACATGATTAACCTAACAATATAAAATAATTACACACAATTTGGGGAGTTAAGCAGAGTGACGTGGTAAATGAGTGACCTGTATTTAACCCTAGACAACATATTAAAAAGCAGAGACATTACTTTGTGAAGAAAGGTCCGTCTTGTCAAAGCTGTGGTTTTTCCAGTAGTCATGTACGGATGTGAGAGTTGGACCATAAAAAAAGCTGAGCGCCAAAGAATTGATGCTTTTGAACTGTGGTGTTGGAAAAGACTCTTGAGAGTCCCTTGGACCGCAAGGAGATCCAACCAGTCAATCCAGAAGGAAATCAGCCCTGAATATTCATTGGAGGACTGATGTTGAAGCTGAAACTCCAATACTTTGGCCACCTGATGCGAAGAACTGACTCCTTGGAAGAGACCCTGATGCTGGGAAAGATTGAAGGCAGGAGAAGGGGACGGCAGAGGATGAGATGGTTGGATGGTATTGCTGACTCGATGGACATGAGTTTGAGCAACCTCTGGGAGCTGGAGATGGACAGGGAAGCCTGATGTGCTGCAGTCCATGGGGTTGCAAAGAGGCAGACACAACTGAGCAACTGAACTGACTGACTACAACTTATTAACCAAGGCCATTAACTTAATTATTCCCCTTTTTCCCCTTTGGAGTTCAGCTTCAGCTAGAAAAACAAAATTTTTAAAAAACCTTTAAAGAATTAACATATTTAAAATGCTGTATGTTAAAATCTTCTCTTTCTTTTAGAAATTCTTTGAGTTTTCTTATTATACATTCACACGAGTCTGTAACAGATAACACAGGGCTCTTATGGATTCTAAGGGACCTTATAATCTGATTTAGTAGTTTTTTCCTCTCTCTTTTTTTAATGTTAGATTTGTCTAAATGTATTAGATATTCCTAAACCATACATTCAATGAAAGGCTTTCCAACAAAAAGACTTAAAAAAACTGAGTTATTTTCCTTTTTGTTTTGAGGAAGATACTTATAAAATAAGAATCCACCTGCCAATGCAGGAGACATGAGCTCAGTCCCTAGTCCAGGAAGATCCCATATGCCGCGGAGCCCAAGGTCTAGAGCCCACAGGTCACAACTATTGAAGCTGCAACTGCTGAGGCCCCTGCGTCTGGAGTCTGTGCTCCACAACAGGAGAAGCCACCTCAATGAAAAGCCCACGCACACAACGGACAGTAGCTCCCACTCGCCACAGCTGGAGAAAACCTTCGCAAAGCAATGAAGACTTGGCACAGCCGGAAACAGATAAATAAATAAGTAATTTTTTAAAAATCCACAAAAGTTCCCTAAAATGACCACTGTGATTCAAACAATCTTTTTTGAAATTAATTTATTTATTTGGCTGCGTTGGGTCTTAGTTTCAGCACATGGGATCTTCGATCTTCGGCATGCAGGATTTTTTAGTTGTAGCACGTGGGATCTAGTTCCTTGATCAGGGATCAAACCCAGGCCCGCTGCACTGGGAGTGCAGGTTAGCCACTGAACCACCAGGGAAATCCCTGATTCCAACTATCTTTAATGAAAAATTGCTATTGTAACCGGACGGGCTTAAGAATTAGGGTTACAAAGAGAAGCAGCATGAAGCAAGAATTTAACCCAAAGGAGTTTGAGGTAAGATGCTGACAAACCCAAATAGGTAAGTGAAGAAAATAGCATGATTAGAACAAAATATGGAGGTTTGAACCTAGCACACAGCTGGGAAGTACCACACTGGTGCAGAGATCTCTGACTTCACTTCCAGCAGCCACCATGGTATCCTGTAGCAAGGCTGTGGAGGAAGAAATACCATATTCCTGCCACCAAGGCACTGCCTTTCTCCAGACAAGACATAGAATGCCCAGCACTATTTGTCCATGAGTCTGATGAAGCTACAATCATTAAGACTGCTAGATTCAGCAAGTAGAAACATAGGATGCCCAGCTGAATTTAGACTGCTGTAAACAAAACATTTTTTTAAAGTATAAGTATGTCCCCTAAGTTATTAGAACTCTCAGGAGCCAGTGTGGAAAGGGACTTATTAGGTCTGTGCTTCTATTCCCTAAAAAAAAATACTCCCTTATAAAAATCAGAGCAAAATTACCAAGGAATGGGGAAAAAATCATTGGACAAATCAAGTGAAAGTAACAGAAGACAAACAGGTTTAGTAAAAGATTACCTAATGCTTTCCTAGGTACTAACCAGAGAGAGAACCACAAAGGAGCCTAGGATATCCTAGGATAACAGAATACAGCAGTGAGAACTCAGCAGAAATACGTGAAGCTCAGTATTGTCCTCAAGACATACCCAGCAACAAACTGGAAAATAATCAATGAAGGGTATACAATGAAGGGCTCTATTCTATCTGAATAGAGGGCTTAAGCATGGAAGGTTCTGTGGAATTGCCACGATGTGAGGGTGTTAAAATAAGCAGATCAGCAGAAAGATTAAGTTGAATTTATTTAACTTACCAAGCAATAAAGTTGTGCATTCATTTGGAAATACCATCTTTCCCAAACCTTTCAGCCAGGCCTCCAACTGTTAATATTACCCTGAATATGCAGAGAGAATTCTGATCAGCTCTTACACTGAATGTGAACAGCTTCAACATTCTGTAAGGTTGTTGATTCTGACCTCTTGGTCCCTGATTTGTTAACTTGAGATATACGTAATATGTATACGGTAATAGTCATCCCTTTATTTATTTGAGGTAGTATAGGCTTTTTTCTAACTGTTACATTGAAGTATAGCCAATTAACCATGTTGTGATAATTTCATGTGCACAGCAGAGCAATGGAGCCATACAAATACATGTATCCATTCTCTCCCAAACTCTGTGCCCATCCAGACTGCCAGATAACATTGAGCAGAGTTCCTTGTGCTATACAGGAGGTCTTGTTTCTACCCCTTTAAAGTGTGCAATTCAGCGGCTTTTACAATACTATATTCACAAAGATGTGCAGCCATCACTGCTCATTCCAGAGTGCTTTCCTCACCCAAAAAGAAACCCTATATGCATTAGCAGTCACTCTCCATTCCTCCCTCTCCCCAGGCAACCACTAATCTACGTTCTGTCTCCAGGGATTTGCCTGTTCTGGATATCTCACATAAATTGTATCAAATAATATGTGACCTGCATATAATGTGTGCTCTGGCTTCTCTCACTAAGCTTAATGTTTTCAAGGCTCATTCATGTTATCTCGCAAATTAGTGATTCATTCCTTTTTATGATGAATAATATGGATATATCACATTATCTTATCCTTTCATCAATGACGAACATGTGAATTGTTTCCACTTTTTTAGCTGCTATGAATAACACTGTTATGAACATATATGTGCAGATTTTTGTGTGATATTTTATATAATATTTCCACAACAATCATGTAAAAAATTTTAAGAATGTTCAGTTCAGTTCAGTCGCTCAGTCGTGTCCGACTCTTTGCGACCCCATGAAACACAGCACACCAGGCCTCCCTGTCCATCACCAACTAGGCATAACTAAAAATGGAATTTCTGGGTCATATGGTAATTCTATGGTTAATCTTTTGAAGAACTGTTTTCCAAAGCAGCTACATCATTGTACATTTTCACAGTGATATATGAGTGTTTCTTTTTATGAGCAGTAAAATATATGGACACAAGCCTCCATAATGAGGCAAGCACAGATTACTCAGGAGAACTTCCAAGAGGAATAACTGATTCCCTCTTTATACACACTCTGCCAATTACAGTTCCTTGAGTGGGAATAGCACAGCTAAATTATGTTTAAAACTTGTTTCTGATGTACCAGAAATCATATAGGACCCCACTTCTGCTCTGAAAGCCCACGAAATACTCTAAGTCAATTAACAGGAGTTATCATGGATAATCATATAGCCCATGGTTTTCTCTACTCCACCAAGCCAACACTGCTACACCTAGGCAAATACTACAGGGCAAACAGAGAAAGCAACCTGATTTTCTGAAATAAATCCAGTTGAATTCTGGGACATGTTTTGATTGCAAGTAGTTAATAATCTAGGTCCTTGGCTTCCAGACCTATCATAAAAACTAATAGTCACCTTGGTCCTGATAACTGCCTATGTTCCAATACATAACAAAACAGCCTATCCAAAATCTAAGTACCACTGAGGCACTACTAGTAGGGCAGCCATTGTCACATCAGATGGTCCAGTTCAATGACTGATTGCATTCAGTGAACGTCCTTCTTAATTAGCAAATTGATCTTAATCAGTAAAACTTTGGCAATGATGAAAATCTGAATATAATGTAGGTATGTCCTGAGACCTAACTTTGTCTCTTCTTGACCAAAAAGGAGGATGGAGAAAAAGGAGCTCCTGACAGTTGGAACTGATGTGATGCTCCCAGCTGGACCACACAGTATTATTACAGGCTGGTCTGGTGCTCCTAGGCCATTGTGTTCTCCCCTTCTCTGGTTCTTTCCTCACAGAACACCCATCCCATACAGGTTATTCTGAGAACATATAAAATGAATTCTTCATAGACACAGAAGTAGAATGACTTCAGGAAGGAAAGAATAGGGAGTTATTGCTTAATAAGCATAGAGTTTCAGGGTTCTGATACTATGGATATGGATGATGCTGATGCCTGCCTAACATTATGAATGAATTTAAACACTTAAACTGGTTAAGATGGTTGATTTGAGCGTAAGAGACATAAAGGTGTGGCCATAAATGCATTCACTTCAGTTCAGTTCAGTCGCTCAGTCGTGTCTGACTCTTTGCAACCCCATGGGCTACAGCACACCAGGCTTCGCTGTCCTTCACTATCTCCTGGAGCTTGCTCAAACTTGTATCCATGGAGTTGATGATTCCATCCAACCATCTCACCCTCTGCCATACACTTCTCCTCCTGTCTTCAATCTATCTCAGCATCAGGGTCTTCTCCAGTGAGTCAGATCTTCCCATCAGGTGGCCGAAGTATTGGAGCTTCAACTTCAGCATCAGTCCTTCCAATGAATATTCAGGACTTATTTCCTTTAGGATTGACTGGTTTGATCTTCTTGGTGTCCAAGGGACTCTAAACAGTCTTCTTTAATGTCACAGTTCAAAAGCATCAATTCTTTGGTGCTCAGCTTTGTTTATGGTCCATCTCTTACACCCATACATGACTACTGGAAAAATCATTGCTTTGACTAGACAGAACTTTGTCAGTAAAATAATATCTCTGCTTTTCAATATGCTGTTTAGGCTTGTCATAGCTTTTCTTCCAAGGAGCAAACATCTTTTAATTGCATGGCTGCAGTCACCATCTGCATTTTGGAGCCCAAGAAAATAAAATCTGTCACTATTTCCATTGTTTCTCCATCTATTTGCCATGAAGTAATGAGACTGGATGCCATGATCTTCGTTTTTTGAATGTTGAGTTTTAAGCCAGTTTTTCACTCTCCTCTTTCACTTTCATCAAGAAGCTCTTTAGTTCCTCCATAAATACATTATGGATCAGTAACTCAGTGATGTTCACTTCTGCTGCCTTCCAGATCACTGAACTTAGCCAGGATCAAATTCACAATAAATTGCCTTCTACTCTCTGAAAAAAAGAAAAATGGTCAAGATGGTAAATTTTATGCTATGTATATTTTACCAACATTTTTAATGGGAAAAAAAAACCAAAGCTACTTTATAATTTTGTCTAAGCACAAATAAAAGCAAGGTCATAATGCTACCCACCAAATACCCTATTGTCCCCACTTTCTGACAACATCCAGTCTAGAGCTAACCCTCCCCTAAATCACTCCACAAAGCCCAAATCATTTAAGTTCTTTCCTAACATCCTTTTATTGAGATCTTCCAGTTCCCCATGATGTGTTTTCTCTCTCACTGTGATGAATAAGAAACCCAGCTTGTTTAACTAGGTGTGTTCTTGGTGGCCTTTGACTGAAGGGCACTGACAACATATAAATTATATTTCTGTTTGGTAGAAACCAACACAATACTGTACAGCAATTATTCTTCATTAAAAAATAAATTTTAAAAATGTTAAAAATTCTATTTCTAAAAAGCAATGAGCAATACAAATTATTTATATTATTTCTTTCATTTTTATAAAACAAGCACTCTTGAACCACACCCAGGTTAAGAAATAGAACTTTAGTGAAGGACAAGGAAGCCTGGCATGCTGCCATCCACGGAGGTCTCAAAGAGTCAGACATGACTTAGCAACTGAGCAACAAAAGCCTTCTATATATCCTATTTCAATTACAACTCATTCCCTCCCTGCAAAAGTAACCATTTTCCAAACTGTTATAGTAATGATTTCCTCATTCTTACAAGACTTACAAGTAATTATTTCCTCATTCTTACAAGCCAAGTGTGTATTTCCTAGACATCATAGTTTAGCACTGTTCATTTCTAAAAATCCAATATGTCGGGACCTCCCTGGTGGTCCAGTGGTTAAGACTCTGTGCTCACAATGCAGGAGGCCTAGATTCTATCCCTCATTAGGGAACTAGATCCCACATGCTGCACCTAAGACCTAATGCGGCCCCCCAAATTTGATATGTCTTTTAAGTGGACAAGTTTTCCTTCCATCTGTTTCTTTTCCTTACTCTTTTTCAGTTGAAGACCCCAGGGCTTTTGACATGTAGATTTTCCCAAAGTCTGAATTTTATTGGTTTATTCCCTGGTATTTCCATTCAGCGTGTTTCTTCATCTCCTATATTAATTGCAGATTGGCAGCTGGATGCAGAGTTGACCAGACTCTGGTTCAGTCCCTTGGGAAAGACCATGGGCAGTACTGGCTTCTTTTACCAGAAGGCACATATCTGGTTTTCTCTCCTTTTATGATGCTGGCATTTGTTGGAAGCAGTGGTGGATGCAAAATAGTGACATTCCAATTCCATTGTTTCTTTTTTTAGGATTTTATTTTATATTGGAGTATAGCTAATTAGCAATGTTGTGATAATCCAATTCTATTAATTCTTTTTCAATTATTAATTGGAATTCTTTCATTAAGAGATGTTTCTTCTTGGGGTGAAAGGTGGAAGGGAGATTTAAGAGGGAGGGGAAATATGTATACCTATGGCTGATTTATGTTGATATATGGCAGAAACCCACAAAATATTGTAAGCCAATTATCCTCCAATTAAAAATAAATAAATTTTTAAAAAGAGATGCTTCTTCTTATGTACTATTTTGTTATCTGCAAGTATAGTTCATACAGGAAAGATAGGGTGAATGCTTGATTCTGCTTTTGTTTTTCATTTTTTAAGGTAATGAATTGGTTTTTCTGAAGATAAACAACTAGTCTAAAGACATGTGTATATGTGCATGTATATATGTATCCTTGTAGACTCATGGATTCAAGATATTTGATAGGTTTTCATCCACGGCGGTTTTATTATTGACAGTCAAGTTGTCCAATCTTTGACTTGCTGGAGGCTCTTCTGTTGGGCTCCTGCATGGCTTGATTGACTTGACAGTATTTGTGGCTTCTTTGCTGTCTGATATGAACAACTGTTTCAGGTCATCTTTTACATTTTCTGCCCTGGTTCTATAACCAGCATTTCTCCAGGAAGCCTTGGATGGTAATTTAAGCATTCAGGATGCTCACTGTTGAGTTGGTCATGGTTTCTAACATTTAGAAATACATATACATAAGACATATTATATGTAATATGAAGTGAAGTGAAAGTCGCTCAGTCATGTCTGACTCTTTGCGACCCCATGGACTATACAGTCCATGGAATTCTCTAGGCCAGAATACTGGAGTGGGTAGCCTTTCCTTTCTCCAGGAGATCTTCCCAACCCAGGGACTGAACCAGGGTCTCCTGCATTGCAAGCAGACTCTTTAGCAACTGAGCTATGATGTATAATATATAATACCTATTACATATATACAATGTATTTTTTAAAGTAACCTTTTGTATGTTACATGTGTACCTCCTTAACCCACAACACTCCATAGTCTCAAAATAAAAAATACTAGCATTACCATTACCAACACGATTAGTGAGAACAGTTCCATAAATTGTTGTGCATATGCTCTCTCCATTCCGTCCCTTCTTTAGAATAAAGATTGGTATAGATTTTCTTTTCTTCACTGTTTCAGCTATTTTAAACTGCATAATTTGGTGGATTTTAGTATATTCACAAATTTATACAACCATCATCACTATCTAATTTCAGAATATTTCCATCAAACCTAAAAAAAATCCTGAACCTTTCACTCTCCCCGCCCCCTATCCCCTGGCAACCACTAATTTATTCAAAACTTTCTGTCTCTCTGCATTTGCATGTTTTAGACATTTCGTATAAATGGAAACATGCAATATGTAGCCCGCTATCTCTGGCTTCTTCACTTAGCATCATGATTTGAAGGCTCATTTATGTTATATCATATAAGCTTTTTATTTTATTGATTTTTTAATTGATTGTTGGCTGTGCTGGGTCTTCAATGCTGCACACGGACTTTCTCTAGTTGTGACAGAGGGAGCTACTCTCTGGTTGTGGTGCATGGGCCTCTTGCTGGGGTGGCTTCTCTGTTGCGGAGCACAGGCTCTAGGGCATGCAAGTTTCAGCGGTTGTGGTGCAGGGGCTCGGTAGTCGCAGCTTGTGGGCTCTAAGGCGCAGGCTCAGTAGTTGTGGCTCGGGGGATTGGTTGCCCAGTGCATGTGGAATCTTCCCCAACCAAGGATCAAACCTGCGTCCCCAGCATTGGCAAGTGGATTCTTAACCACTGGGCCACCAGGGAAGTCCTACAAGTTTTTTTTTTTTTTTTTTTAAGTAAAAAATAAATCAATATAAGAATGATTGGAGGCCAAGTTCCTCATCCTCCTATATAAACAGGGTTGCTCCAGCTGACTTCAGCTCCTTCCTGGAAGTAGCCTGAAACTTTTGATGAGTGGGAGTGCCTACCTAACTGAAAGCACAGTGCATGAATGTCAACCCCTGGTCACTGCACAGTGCTTCAGGAAGAAGGCTGGGCTAGGGTCACAGCACAAGATGCATCTCCTCTCAGAGTCCCTTAGCCAGAATAGCTCCTGATTATGTAGGTCCAGGGGTTTCCCTGGTAGCTCAGCTGGTAAAGAATCCACCTGCAATGCAGGAGACCCTGGTTCGATTTCTGGGTTGGGAAGATCCCCTGGAGAAGAGATAGGCTACCCACTCCAGTATTCATGGGCTTCCCTGGTGGCTCAGATTGAGCGTCTTCACTTTCACTTTTCACTTTCATGCACTGGAGAAGGAAATGGCAACCCGCTCCAGTGTTTTTGCCTGGAGAATCCCAGGGACAGAGGAGCCTGGTAGGAAGCCGTCAACGGGGTCACATAGAGTCGGACACGACTGAAGCGACTTAGCAGCAGCAGCTGGTGGCTCAGATAGTAAAGAATCTGCCTGCAATGTGAGAGACCTGGGTTTGATTCCTGGGTTGGGAAGATCCCCTGGAGGATGGCATGGCAACCCACTCCAGTGTTCTTGCCTGGAGAATCCTCATGGACAGGGAAGCCTGGTGTGTTGCAGTCCATGGGGTTGCAAAGAATCGGACATGACTAAGTGACTAAGCACAGCATAGCATGTAGGTCCGTCTCTGTCCCTACTTGCTACCACTATGACTTTAGTGTTGAAATCTGGAACAAAGTCAGCATATGGGACCTGATCAAACACCTTGTTCTCCATCTGTGACCAGATGTGGGATCTAATATAGTGCAGGACCTGAGCCTGGTATGGCTAGTGAAGAGCAAGCAGACCGTGACTTCTGAGCTGAGAACCCCCACCCAGTACAGTGACCACAGTCTACTTCTTGGACTTGAGATCTACTGCTGTGAGACCCAAGTGAGTCTGCCTCCCATCTTTCAAGGAGGGCCCTGTGCATATATCCCCAAGACCTGGTCACCTTTCCCGCACCCACTCCCCTGCCCACCCAGCCCGCTCTGGCTCTGTGCTTCACCCTCCTGTTGTGTATCTGGCTGTTAGAGACCCGGTCACAATGAACTGGGGTCTTCTCAGTTGGCTCTAGTGGTAAAGAACCCACCTGCCAATGCAGGAAACATAAGAGATGTGAGTTCAGTCCCTGGATTGGAAAGATCCTCTGGAGGAGGGCATGGCAACCCGCTCCAGTATTCTTGCTTAGAGAATCCCATGGACAGAGGAGCCTGGCAGACTATAGTCCATAGGGTCACAGAGAGTCGGACACAACTGAAGCGACTTAGCATGCATCCACGGACAATGAATCGGATAATGTGTTAATAAGTTAGTTCCCCTAACCAGCTTAGGAGGCTCTTGAAGGCACCATTTTTTATTCACTTTATCTCCCCCAATGCCTGCTTCAGAGAATGCTCTTCATCAATGTGTGATCAGTTAGAGAAGGAGGAAGACAGTGAAGTGACAGAGTCTTGTGCCCAAACCAGACTGTGAGCTGCTTGAGAGCAGCGGCTTCTGACAGCTCCTGAAAGCACCGCCTCCTCCTCCCCCGCTGTGTCCTCCCACAGCAAAACCCAACACGAGACTGGGCTCAGAATGGGCATGTAGATGACTTCATTCAAGATTTTTAAAGTCTCCACCAATAAGGACTTCTGAATAATATCTTTATTTAGCTCAGGTAGATAGATATTTCCTACACATTTCTGGATACCTGGGTTAGAATTTTCTTCATGGCTCTCAATAAGCTGCTCTTAAGCTCTCGTATATGGTAAATACAAACATGCAAATACAATGCAGGCTAAAATTTTTAAAAGACTTTTTAACACAGGGTATATTGAAAGGAGATGCAGTAGAAAGTGACTCGATTACCACCCCCTCCCTCTTGATCCAGTCCTGGTGCCTGGATTTGGGCCCTCCCTCTGCTCTCTGCTTCTGTTAGACACAAGTTCTCAGCCCTCCCTGGACAGGAACAAGGGCCTCACAAGGCCAGGCAGCAGCCCCACCCCTGCCTGCAGAGAGGAAGGTCATCTCCCAGGCAGAGTGTCCCAGACCCTAGTGGTCAGATTGCTCAGTCTTGTTTAAGCAGGGAGACCACTTCCATGTCAGTATTCTGGACTGCCTCTTCCCTTCAGTCTTGATGGCTCCCAATTGTCAAAGAGATTGGTCAGGCCCTGGTGTGACCTGCTCTGAATGTTTCTCAGGCTAGTCAGCCTCCATGGAAAGCCAACCAGCTTGTGGGCTGGGCCCAGGGGCTTCCCAAAACCTCTTTAGAGGTTTCCAGAGGCCTGAGGATCTTCTAGCCCTTCCAGCACAACTTCAGAAGGGCTCCATCAGCTCCTGTGTGGCCTCTGATGTGTCCGCTATCTGTGGTCAGTGTGCAGAAGGACAAGTCCAGGATGGGGGGCAGGTATGATCCCTCAAGCTTGCCCACAGCTCAGACAGCAAAAAAATCAGCCCAACAATGTCTGCGGGTTTAGGCTCCGCTGGGCTAGGCCCCTGGCCTGGCTGCCCAGACAGGGGCAGGGCTGTCTGTGCCCCAAGAGCACATGGGCTGTCCAGGCTGCAGGACGCTCCCCTAAGAGCGCATGCGCACCTGAAAGTGCTCACAGCGGGCATGCTTCATGGTCAGCCCATACAGGGGGGTCATGTCCACCTTCACACCCGGGGTCACGTGGAATTCCACCTGATGCAGCAGGATGGCCAAGAAGAGAAAGACCTCCAAGCGGGCAATGATCTCACCAATGCACTTCCGCTTGCCCAAGCCGAAAATAATCACCTTCTCACTCAGTACTTTGTTGACGGTGCCATCAGTAGTGAGAAACCGTTCTGGCCGGAACTCAGATGGATCCTCCCATAGCTTCCTGTAATCAGAGAGAAGCAGCTGAAGAGGCAGCCTGGGGACTCAGAACCATCAAGCGGGTTGAGCCCCTGCTGAAAAGAATAGGGTTCAGGCAAGTGGCCCAGAGACAGCAAAGTGTGAAGCTCAGGAGCTGGGGAGCTTTCCCTGCCCCTTCTCGACTTACTGGTCATGGTTGATCTGCCACTGGTTCACAAAGACACAGCGCCCCTTGGGGATGTAAAAGCCATTCAAATTGGTGTCTCTTGTGGTACTGAGGAGGGAGGAAGCTCAGTCAGGCTCAGGGCCACAAGGAGATCTCCCTGCCTCCCATACCCTGTCCTTCCTACCACCCTGATCAGGCCCAGCATCAGACAGCAGCAGATCCATGGGGCCTCACCTGTGTGGGATGGTGAAGGGGACGAAGGAGGAGTGTCGGAAGGTCTCCAGGATGAAGGCCTCCAAATAGGGCAGCTGAGGTCTGTCAGAGAGCTGGGGCCACCGCGCCCTGCCAATCACTGTGTCTGCAGAGCACAGAGGACCAGACAGGTCAGGGGCCACTCAGACCTTGGCTGGGCCTCCTGCCTTGAGCACTCTGAGGGAAGCCACCACCTACCCAGCTCCTCCTGAATCTTTTTTTGCACCCTGGGGCTTGTCACCAGGTACAGGAGGCTCCAGGAAATGGCAGTTGTGACTGTGTCAAACCCTGGCCAGGGGAGAACAGAGGGAGAAGTTAGGTACTTGGTGGGTCAGGGCAGCTGGCCATAGGAATGGTATAATGGGGTAATTCATACCGGCTCCAAAGAGGTCCATCACGATATTAATGATCTTCTCATCCGACAGCTGGATATTGGCATTCTCGTCCAGCCTCTTATCCTGACAGTGCTCAATCAGGCTGTCTGTGATGTCCCGGATGTGACCCTGGGTAGGGAAGGCCCACAGGTAAGGAAGATCCCAAACCCAGAACTGCCTCTCCATCCAGACCTGGTCCCTTCCCATCCCTAGCATCTTTATCCAAGAGGTGACCACACACACACACCCCTACCCTCCCAGCTTCTCTTGTCTTTCCAAGGCTCTCTCCTGACCCGGAATATGTGCAGCCCCAACTCAAGGGACATTTGACAGAGTCTAGTAACATTATCATCTGCACATGCCCTTTACACTTTTCTCTCCCATGAGGCCAGAAGACCAACTCTTCTTGGCTCCTTCCAAGACCAACTCTTCTTGGTTCCTACCACAACTAACTTAGGGTCCTGCACGGACTGGCTGTACAGTAGATACTGCTGTGTGATGGGTAGTTAGAAGGGCTTGACAATAAAAAGTTCTATTTTCCTGCCAAGGATGGAATCCCCTCCACTACTGGCTTCAAAATCCCAGGCTGAAGGCCTGTGAAAGCCTACCAAACTCCACTCAGCCCCAGCTATCTCTGACTCCTGACCCCTGACTCCACCTGCTCCCTACCACCCACCTGCCTCTCCCTAGGGTATACCTTCTCAAACGTTTTATAGTGTTCCTTGACTATCTTCTGTACAAAGACGTAGAACCTCCGATTCAGGTCCTTGAAGAGGTCCAGGGCAGTGTTGGGCAGGTAACGGAGGACAGGGATGAAGTCAGCTGGGTTCCCGGAGGCAGTTATCTCCCCAAACTCATTACTCAGGTTGATGAGGCTAAGAAACTCTTGGTCATCGTGGTCATAGCGCCGGCCAAAGCACATGGCACAGATGACATTGGCCACTGAGACCACTACATACCTGTAGGGGTCGAAGCGCCCAGGGCCTGACATCAGCTCCTGGAACTTGCCCAGGAGGTACTCGGCCTCCTTGCTCACATGCTCTTCCAAGTAGCAGGAGGACAAGGATGCCGGGTCTGAGGCGGTGGAGAAACTCTTCAGGGCATTCTGGGCCAGGCGTCGCCGGGCAGCCCACACCGGTCCAGAGTCTGGGTTGAAGGTCATGCTCTGGCCTTCAGTGATCAAAGTGAAGCTGTAGAGGTCAGGCCGGCCCTTGAAATCATCGCCCTGCCGCACCAGGGCCTGCCGGATGGTGTCCAGGCCACTGAGCACCAGCACGGGTGTGTAGCCAATGCGGATCTGCAGCACGTCCCCATAGCGCTGGCTCAGCTGCGACAGGACCACGTGTGGGTTCTTCCCCAAGGTCAGCACGTGCCCGAGCAGGGGCCAGCCCCAGGGCTCTGGTGGACTCTTCAGGCCTTGAGGGACCCGAGGCCGCCAGGTCCTGACCACCCAGAATACCAGGCAGAAGACAGCAGAGGCCAGGAGAAGTTCTGTGGCTGAGATGGGGATGGGGAGTCCAAACACAGAAAACATGATCCACGTAGATTCCAAGGTGGCTGCTGAGAGGTCAGATGGGAGGAAAGGGTCAAAAGATCTGACAGGAGGATGGAAGGAGCCAGTGTCCTAAAATGTCAGCACATCAGTCAAGAAAAGGGAAAACCTTATCCAGAACTGTTCACTGGGCGTGAAATGGGAGAGGAGATAGGAGAAGCTGTTTGTGGAGCTGCCAACTCCATACCAAGAATTTCAGTCATTCTTCATTCAGTCCTGGCCACAGCCTTTGTGGTAGGCAGCTCTGAGGCTCAGAAAAAGTACATAACTTGCCCAAAGTCACACAGCCAGCAATGATAGAATCCAAACCCAATCCAAACTTGTCTAATTCCAGAACACCTTACCTGCCATACCAAATCTCAGTGTCAGTCTGTGATTTCCATAGAATACCTATACTATTATTTATCTCATATTTTTCTAAAATCAACTTTAAATCCACCCACGTAGCACTGTTTCACACAGTAACATCTGTGTGAAAATACAGGTTTGTTTTTTTCCCCTAACATATATTAAAATAAGCACATAATTGATGTGTATCACCCAATTCTCCTGAGTATTACCCACCCAACTTGGGACAACACTACCAAAGAACTAAGGATCCCCTCTTCTTAAGCCGCGTTTCACATCTGGGGAAACTGACCTCCAGAGGAGGCACTGACTTGGCTAAAGGCACCCAGCTCTCAGACAGAGCCAGGGCTCAGACCTCTTAGGTAATGTTTCCTGGGAAGATTCATGGCCATCTTCCCCGTTCCTATGTTCCTGTCATAGGTACAGGAGTGGTCAGATCAACGGATGAAAAGGAATTTTCTCAGTACTGTCAGTTCTCTACGGTTCAAAGCCAGGATCTAGGGAATCTGGCCAGACACCGGGACACAGTCGGGAGGGGACAGGGGACTGCCCCCTTTCCTTACTGTCTAAGCCACAGTGCCCTTAGCCCCAGCTCTCTGAGCTCAGCAGACTCACAGTTTAAACGCAGCAGGAGGCCAACTAGATTGAGGCTCCCGGTCACACAATTCCAGGCCAAGGTTTTCACTGGGCTCAGTTCTCAATGAATGAATAGTCTGGACCTCCCCCATTTGCCAGTCACTCAAGAGCTGTGAATAAATGGAAGGATCCTACCAGGCAGAGGCTGTAAGAAAACTCTGGACTGGAATATGAGAAACTAGGAATGGAGCTAAATTTAACTGACCCTGACACAATACTTTCTCTAGGTTCAGTCTAGACAGGGTGTGCAAATTCATGGACTCCTCTCTTCGAGGCGAGGGGCTATGACAGGGGCATCTTACTGATGCCCTGGACTGGAGGTCAGGAGACAAGGGTTCCAGGCTTTATGACATGGCCTTGGATTGGACAGTTCATTTTACGCTTCTGGGCTTCAGTCACATCACCTGAGAGAAGGGATGGGACATGGTCTCTGATTCAGGGTACCCAGCTGATCTCAGATAAGAGAAAACTCTGATCTTTTCTTTGAGGTTAAGCGTGAAGTTTCCCTACAGAAGAGCCACCCAAGATGGGGAGGTTGTATGGTTCCTTCCTGAACTACTATAGCTATCTGTCTAGGGAGGCTTCCTGAAGGAGCTGAACCCCAAAGCACACTTGAGTCCAGACTCCTTGAGCAAACTGGGGACACTGCTAGGCCTTGGCGTGCCATGGGGTCCCCTTCTGCACACTGGGTGCTCCAAAGACCCCTAGCCTTTGTAAGATGGTAGGAGGCCAAGAGAGGTGTGATTGCTGAGCTTTCAGGGTCAAGTTTTCTGCAGAGGGCAGTCTCTCACACTGATCCGCCCCAGCAGAGGCCAGAGAAGACAGCGGAACAGGGCAGGCCCCTGGACAATGCCCAGGACCCCCTCTCAGATCAGCCTCCCTTGTCCAGCCAACACCTCTCAGCACTGACAAGCTATGCCTCCGGAGGGTGGCCCCAGCCAGGAGCAGCTTTTGGATAAGGCAGGGTACAGCTGGTAAGAACCCCACTTGCCCCCTTACCCACCCTGACCGCAGAGAAGCCTCCTGCTCACAGAGCCTGAAGGAGTGCTGTACTGGCTCACACAGTCTCTCACACCTGTGTCCTATTCCAACCTTCCAGGTGACCTCCATGGGGAAGCCCCCAGGCATTCCAGGAGTCAGTAGGGGATGAGCTGGAGCCTAGTCCTGGAATGCTGAGAGGGGAGCAGTTCTGGCACTAGCCGTGGAATCTTGGGCAAGTCCAGCCCTTCCCCTGGCTTCAGTTTCCCCACTTAGTGAGGGAAGCTGGACTGCCTCCTTACTAAGGACACTCATAGCCTCCTTTATTTTTTATTTATTTATTCTTTTTAAAATTTTCCTTTTGGCGGAGGGAAGCGACAACCCAGAAACCCCCAGCACTCACCTGTGGCTGTGAGGGGGTGCAGAGATGGGCCGGGAAGAGTGGTCTCTGGAGCCAGGGACCCTAAAGAAGATCAGGGAAGGCTCCAAGGAATTGTCACCTTCAGAGCGAGGGTGAAAGAAATGCCACCTTTATAGGCAGCTTGGGCGTGTGGCCACGCCTCCCGGAGCGCGGGGATGGGAAAGAGGGAGGGGCAGGGGGGAGGGGAACTGGTCGCTTTTGGAAGCTTTGGGACGGAGGAGGGAGGGGCGAGAGAGGAAGCTGGGGGATAGGTAAGAACCAACTCTGGGGATGCCTCGATCAAGTGCTGGCTCTTAAAGGGATGAAGGCTAGGGACACTTGGGACCCTCAGTTCCAAGCTACCCCTGGACAAGCTCAGAGCCCAGCTGGGGAGGAGTTTGGGGAAGAAATCCCATGATAGCCCGAAAGAGGGTATAAGGGTGCTCCATCCCGGGGCACGGGGACCAGTCACCCTCATTTTTGCACCCACTGAACACTGGGAGTGCTTGCTCTTCTCTACCAGCAGATAGGAACCAGGCTGGCAGGCAGGGGCGGAGCTGCCCGGGGATGACCTCCTAACCCCTGTTATTGAGTCCAGGCTCGCGTGAGAAGCGTGGCGACCCCAGCCCCGAGGTCATTAGGGCCGGAAGGCCAGAGGCGCCGATGGGCTGGCCCCTTTCCCCAGAGCCTCCCCCACCCCCAGAACCCCCAGAGCCTGGACGACTAGAAGTGCGCGCTCACTGCTGGAAGGGCCGGAATGCGGGAAGGGATGGAGAATGTGCAGCCTTGCTAAGGTGCGCACTAGCTGGACGCGTTGAGCCGCCCCCAGGACCACTCTGCAAACCAAGGGTACTTCGAGCCAGGACCCTCGGGCCCTCGAGGTTCCTGGGGCTACTAGCGCTTTGGCAGGGCAGAGTAATCGTGCGGCGAGCGGATCTCCCAGCGGCCGAGGAAAGGGTTAGAAGGAGGCCTTGGGGTGGGGGTGGGGGGCAAGAAAGGGAGCTCAGGGACTACCAAAGGGGGCGGGGAGGGGTGGCGGGCGCAGATGCCTCCCCAGGCTAGCGTGCCTGTGTCTAGTACATCCCTCCAGGGGGCAGAGGTCACGCGGCCCATCCCAGCCCCACCTGGCCGGGGGCGCGGTGCCCAGAAATTGCGTGAGAAGGACCCGGAGGCCGGCGCAGCCACCCAGCAGCCCAACTCCCTGGCCCGGCTCGGGTCCTGGCACAGTCACGCGAGCGCGGGGGGGCGGAGGCGGGACGAGGAGCGGGGGTGTGGAGGGAGTCGGGGGCGGGGCTCTTAAAGGGCCAGTCTCTAGCGGAGCGTGGGGGCAGAGGTGGAGCGAGACAAGCCGACTAACGCTCGTGGGTGCGTGATTGGATGGGTGGTGGGGCGGTGCAAAGGGCCTAGGTTTGCGTGCAGAGCTGAGCTTTTGCAAACAAGCGGGCGCCTGAGTGTGTCCATAGTTTTGGCCCACGCCTGTGGCGGGACACGCAGCCCCAGCACCGCCTGGGTGAGCTGGTCTGTCCCCGCCCCTGCCGAGCCTTCCCAATGTAGGATGTCCAGGCAAAAAAAAAAAGCTTGTTTAGCTCAATGTGTCTCCCACTAACTACATCACCCGTTCTCCGAGCTCAACCGCGCTCCCCAGCCCTGCGAATGGCACTGCCATCCGCTGGCCCATGCCAGAAAACAGAGCCTCATCCTACCCCCTCACCGCCCACTACAGTCAGATGCGACCTCAGGCACTGCACAAATAAGTATTTACCAAACGCCTACTATGTACCAGACACACCTCCTGCTTCCCTGTAGCTTACATTGTGGGGCACGGGGGATGAGAGGTGAGGCCAGAAAATGCCTAGTCTCAGAGGATGAAAAGTGCTATAGAGAAAAATAAGACAGAGAAGGGGTAGGAATCATGTAGGGGCAGATTGCAATTCAAAGGACATTGAGGAAAGGACACCTAGCCCAGGCAGAAAGGGCAGACACCCAGCCAAGAATCAAGGCACACAGATATCTGGAAGAAGAATGCAGCTGGCAGGAGGAACAGCAAGTTCAAGGCCCTGCACAGTGGCCCTTGAAAGAAGGAGCGGTACCAGGGGCACTGGAAATGTGCAGTGTCCTGTGACCGGGGAGTTCTCCTGGAATTTGGTGGATGTGAGGATGCTGAGGGTGGAGAACAGCCCTGCTCTAGATGCTGGGAGCACCCTGCTGAGAAGGGACTTCCTTTGTGTGAGACAGAAACACTGTGAGGTCTGAGTCAAGGAAGATCACTGGCTAACATGCTGGGAACAGACTAAGGGGTAAAGGACACATTTCTCCACTTTGATTTCTGTCCATCCGCATCCAGGCCCCCATCATTGCTCCCCAGAGTACTAATAAACTCCAACCTGGGTACCATCTGACTTTCAGTGCCTCCAATTCCTTCTCCACCCTGTGGCATCCCAGGTGTCTTTTCAAAGATGCAAAATCTCATTCCATCACCACCTTGCCCCTTCAGCAGCTCACATCTGAATAGAAACCAGAATCTTTTGCAGAGCCTAACAGGAATGCCCACTTCTACTTTGAATCTTTCCTACATAAAGCCTCAGCTAAGACATCACTGGAAAAGGCAATGGCACCCCACTCCAGTACTCTTGCCTGGAAAATCCCATGGACGGAGGAGCCTGGTAGGCTGTAATCCATGGGGTCGCTAAGAGTTGGACACGACTGAGCGACTTCCCTTTCACTTTTCACTTTCATGCATTGGAGAAGGAAATGGCAACCCACTCCAGTGTTCTTGCCTGGAGAATCCCAGGGATGGGGGAGCCTGGTGGGCTGCCGTCTCTGGGGTCGCACAGAGTCAAACACGACTGAAGCGACTGAGCAGCAGCAGCATCAAGACATCACTTCCTCTGAGAACACTTCCTGGATCCTTTCCACAGCAAGTTAGATTTCTCCTGGTCTATTTCCAGCATTGCTTCATGGTAATTCTCAGAACGTTTGGTTCTTGCCAGGACATGGACCCAAACTGTCACTCCATCCTCCATGCTCTAACACAGAAAATCAGCCTTGGGAAATTGATCTGATAAGCCAAGATCTTGCAAGATATTAATAACAGGTAAAGGAGTTAAGTCCATCTATATTAAGGTGCATGACCAGTGTGTTGAGCCCAAAGTGCTAATGATATAATGAGGGAATTTAGGTAACAGAACAGGCAGGAGACAGGGAGGTATTGCTGGGCTTCCATTCTGTCCAGCACCCTTCTATTCATTTCACCTTTGCATCTCAGGCTCAGTCTGAGAATTTTTGCAGTACCCAAGAAAGGTCTATCCTTCACACCAAGTAGGAGCTAAAGCCACAGAGAGTGGAAAGAATGTATGTGGAAGCCGTGGCAAGGAAGGAAGGCACTTCCAAATCCATCACCCTGCTCTGTAGCGCAATCTCTCCTTTGGCTCTCAGAGTCCCCAGCAATGCCGTAGCTCTAGAGAAGCATCACAGAGCTTCCCTGGTGGCTCGGGGGTAAATAACCCACCTCCCAGTGCAGGAGACACAGGTGTGATCCCTGATTCAGGGCACTCCCACGTGTGGTGGAGCCTGTGTACTCAAGCCAGGGAACCACATCTATTGAGCCCGTGTGCCTCAACTACTGAAGCCCGGGAGCCCTAGAGCCCACGCTCCACAAGAGGAGCCGCCACAGTGAGAAGCTCATGCACTGCAACTAGAGATCAGTCCTCTCTCTCCCCAACTGGAGAAAAGCCCGTGCAGCAACGAAGGCCCAGAATAGCCAAAAGAAATAAATAAAATTTAAAAAATAAAAGAAGACTCATGGCAGCCTGCCCTTCACAGCTGAAAGACCATCTGCAGAAAAACTCTTCTCTTGGTAAAAGATACGTTGCTTTCCTCCCATTTTCCAAGGGATTCTTTTTTTTTTTTTTATTGTGGCCATGCTGGGTCTTCCTTGCTGTGCACAGGCTTTCTTCTGATGTGGCCAGCCTGGACTACTCTCTAGCTGTGGTGCTCTGGCGTCTCACTGAAGTGGCTTCTCTTGTTGAGGAGCACGGGCTCTGGGGCAAGCGGGCTTTAGTGCTTGTGGCCCATATGCTTAGTAGTTGCGGCACACAGGCTTAATTGCACCTCAGCATGTGGGATCTTCCCAGACCAGGGATTGAACCTGTGTCCCGTGCATTGGTAGGCAGATTCTTAACCACTGGACTACCAGGGTCCACCAGGGAAGTCCTCCGAGGAACTCTTAATTCCAAAGAAATTTTAGGTAATTAAGCCAATTCCTGTCTCACTTCTCAGCTGGAGAGGCTGAAATCGGAACAAAGAAAGCTGAATGACAAATCAAAGCAGAGCCCAGGCCCTTACTTTGAGGCCAGAGCTCTTCCCACCGTGATTTATTGTCCCAGACTACCAGCAAAGCCCCAGGGGGCCAAAGGTAGACAGGCTCAGTGCCTCGGTCAGAGTGCTCCCTTGTCCCCATCTTCCTGGACAAGAGTCTGATGCACTGGGGTTATGGGAGGCCCTGCACTTCTCATCACCAAGCCTGTCTTGGAGGACAGCTCAGAAGACGGAAGGGGGCCCTCAGGGCACCAGGGCAGACAAAGAGGGAGACAGGCGGGAGTTTAGAGGACCTTGACCTGGAGTTGAACAGCCAATCCTGGGTCAAAGTTTGTATGCCTTTGCGTGAGAAGCTCTTTGGCTAGAATTCCCTAGCAATCGATACCAGGAACACAGAGGGAAGGGTGGTGGGCAGTGCAGAAAGGAGGGGGCTCTAGGCTAGACACAGTTGAGGGTTTTGGCCAGCCTAGCCTAGAGTCTTCATTCAGCACTGCTGAGGGCTATGTGGTCAGGGGATGAGGAGACAACCAGACTCAGAACAAACTCACTACCCAGCGGTGGAAGCAGGAATCACACCCAAACAGAGCCTAAGCTAACTCTGGAAATGCTACAGAAGGCTGCGAGCCCTAGGGGAGAGCAAAGGAACAGAGAGGAGTCCTGGAGTATGAGGAGAATAGGAAGGGCACCCCTGGCACGAGGCACGGCTGTAACTTGAACAAAGCATGGGAGTGGAAGGTTGGTGTGAGACAGTTTGAGAAGAGTGGAGTTTAAGTGAATATGGAGAAATAGGATTTGTCTTCCAATGTGTCTTCACCCCACCAAGCCACCCGCCACCCCACCTGAGATCCGAGCCCTGAGCGCCTTCCTCTCTGCTGCCTGTGCCAAGAAAGATAGAGAGATCCAGTCTGCAGGATCCGAGGTTCAAACCGGGCAGCCCCTGGCTCTCTGGCTCTTGGCTGCTGTAGTCAGGCTAATGAGACTTTCTCAGAATAGTCCTGGTCTAAGCCGGTTGTCTTATCTATTAAAAGTTCTCTCTTTCATTCTCAAGAGAGTCTTGGCTTGGGACTTCCCCGGCGGTCCAGTGGCTAAGACTCCAGGCTCCCAATGCAGTGGGCCCTGATTCGATCTTTGGTCAGGGAACTAGGCCCAACAAGACCTTGCATGCTGCAGTGAAGATCAAAGATCCAGTGTGCCACAACTAAGACCCGGCACAGCCAAATAAATAAATTTTTTTTATGAGTCCTGGCTTGGACATACATTATATGGTTACCCCAGTCGACAGCAGAAGACCTGTGAGGGGTTTTGTGTGCCCAGCATCCATTCTCTCTTCATCTGGAAATATCACTTCATTTGTCCTTTGGGGACCACCCCACCCCTACTCTTAGCTCATGGGCTTGGTGGAACTAACCCCATCCCAGGCCCCCAGGCTAACACATGACTCAGGCCAACCCACTGAGAACCCTTTATGGGAGTTTTAATAAAATTGTTGGAAAAGCAAGGTTCTCTTTCTGCCAGAAGTGGCAAAGCTGGTTAGAAAATAATTCTGGACCTACCAGTGGCCATTTTTAAGAAGCCCATTAGAGGAAAGCAGAACTGAGGGATGAGGGGAGGGAGGGAAAGAGTTGATGACCCTGAGCAACGAGATCAGTTATTCCTGAAGCCAGGGAAATTCACCATAGAACTTCTCTGTTATGTGAATTGATAGCATCACCACCTCGCCCATCTGCTCCTTTCTCCCCTTTTCCTTCTTCTTTACCACTTCCTCTTCTTTCTCCCCCTTCTCCTCCCCTTCTTCATCTTTCTCTTCTACTAGGAGTTGGGTTTGGGGGCTTGCACCTGAAAGGATTAGAGCCAAAACCTGCAGGCCAGAGAGGCTTACCCAACAGTGCTCTCTGAGTGATTAAACCTCAACACTTGAGGCAGATCCGAGAAGTCCTGGACAGGTTGGACAGAATCCTAAGAAGTTACTCTTATCTAACAGCTTCTGTGCCAACGGGCCTGCCCCTGTGCCAACAATGCCACCATCAGCAGTATTGTGAGAGGCTAATTTTATCTCCAGAAGGCCCCATGATGGATTTGAGGAGTTGTTGGCTGGGGAGTGTCTGGAAAGAACCCACGCTTGAGGCAGAGACCATCAGATGAGTCTGGGCTATCTCAACACACTAGGAGCAGAGTTCATGCTCTGCTGGCTGGCTGACAGCCTCCCTGGCTGGGAGACACTCTGGGAAGGAAGGTGCCCTATTTTCTCTCCCAGCTGCTAACTGAGAAAGATATGCCATCCTTTCCCCTGGTTAAAGTTTTTGATGAATCTCAGAGGAAGCAGTCCTTACAATGGCCCGCAAGACCTTTCCAGCTGTGGTTCCCGTGGCCTCTCTGACCTCCTCTCCTATCCCTCCCCCTTCCCTGGGTCACTCCTCTCCAGGCACCAGAGCAGCCTGAGGTTCCTAAGACACTCCAGGCAAGTCCCTCCCCGTATCTGTCAAGGTCAGTCCTTTCAGGAAACAGAGGGGCCCCTAAAACTGAGTCATTGAGGAGAATTTAATAAAGGGACCACTCACGAAGGTTCAAGGTTTAGGGAAATCAGTAGGACAATGCAGCAGCAAATGCAGCAGGAAATCAGTAGGGCAGGCAACAGCAAGGCCAGAAGTGATGGGAGGAAGGAGCAGAAAACAGAACCCAGAGAAGGTGGCTGTGGTAAGGCCATAGAGGGAGCTGGAGCCTTTGAGAGAGTTGCAGATAGCATGCCAAGACCCTACAGGGAGAGAGCCTAAATACTCTGACCTCATTCCATTCACACCCTCTGATGTCCTGCTGGTAACCTTCCACAGACTGAACCTAGCTAGAAGCCAAAAAGCAGAGGGTCCATTCCTGAAGCCCATGGAAGTCAGTCATTGGGGACTGAGTAGAAGGGTGGAGAGCGGTCTGGAGAGGCAAGTGGACAATATCGACCGATCTGTTCGGCATCCGGCCTTTGCTTCTGCTGTTCCTGCCACCTGGAGACGCTTTCCCCCCGGATCCTCATATCTTACCTCCCTGAATATCATTCTCAGTATGCCTTCCTTGGCCATCCTATGTAAAACTGCTACCCTGAATCATAGTCCCCATCCCTCTTCGTAACTTGATATTTATTCGTGGCACTTGTTTGACAGGTTTGTGGCACTGAACAAACTTTGAACACACTATGTAGGGACTCTCCTGGTGGTCCAGGGGCGGAGACTCCATTCTTTCAATTCAGGGGGACCAGGTTTGATCCCTGGTCAGGGAACTAGATCCCACATGCGGCACAAATAAGAGTTCTCATGCCGCAACTAGAGATCCCAGATGCTGAAAGATCCCGAGTACCACAACTAAAACCCGGCGCAGACAAATACATAAGTAATAATTTTTTTAAATACAGCAGCTGCTCCCCACATGTGGCTACTGAAAATTTCAGACATGGTATGTATTTTATTTCTCAATGCTCTGTATGGTCTATATTCCTCAACTAGAATGTGAGTGCCTGCAGAACAGGCACTTCTGTCTGTTGTGCCCAATGCTTCATCAACAGCAAACTGGCACATTGCGAATGCCAAATAAATATTTGTTAAATAAATGAATTGTTGTGGTTTTTTAGTCCCTAAGTCATGTCTGACTCTTTGTGACCCCATGGACTGCAGCACGCCAGGCTTCCCTGTCCTTCACTATCTCCTGGAGTTTGCTCAAACTCATGTCCATTGAGTTGGTGATGCCATCCAACCATCTCATCCTCGGTCACCCCTGTCTCCTCCCGCCCTCAGTCTTTCCCAGCATCAGAGTCTTTTCCAATGAGTTGGCACTTCGGATTAGGTGGCCAGAGTATTGGAGTTTCAGCTTCAACGTCAGTCCTTCCAATGAATATTCAGGGTTGACTTCCTTTAGGATTGACTGGTTTGATCTCTTTGCTGTCCAAGGGACTCTCAAGAATCTTCTCTAAGCACCACAGTTCAAAAGCATCAATTCTTTGGCATTCAGCCTTCTTTATGATCCAACTCTCACATCCATACATGACTACTGGAAAAAACATAGCTTTAACTACACAGACCTTTGTTAGCAAAATGATGTCTCTGCTTTTTAATATGCTGTCTAGGTTTGTGATAGCTTTTCTTCCAAGGAGCAAGTGGAAAATGTCAAACCTCCAAATAGGAAAATATGTCAGGTTTGAAATGGTAGTGGCCTGGTGAGATTCTGGGTCTTGTTAGGCAGGGCACCAAGTCCAAGATGGCCAGCTGAATGGATCACCTCTCCAAACCCGGGTCCTTTCTTCAGTACCTGCCAGATGAGTGCTAGTCATCCTGTTGCCAGAAGACACGTGATCAGGCACGGTCCTGTCTTAAGAAGCTCATCTCAGCCCGGCCCAGCTAAGGCATGTGCCTCATGCCACCTTCACATTAGCCCAGGGCCAGCATCTGGACTGCGTCTCACTGTTGACCACATGGCCATGATCACCAGGAGGCCTTGACTGCTTTCAGTTTTGGAGCCGCCTGCTTCCTCTCAACAGGTCTCAGCTCCTCTTTCCACAATCCGGCTCCACCACCAAAGTCAGAAGAGAGCAGGCTCTGTAGCTACTCTCAGCAGAGAGAGCTCTGCAGGGCTGGGACAAGAGGGCTCCATATTTTGATGGGTGGGGAAGGGCTGCAACAGTGCAGACCCTGGGACACTGCCCAGAGAAGGGGCTAAGGGATACCCTGGAGGTGCTCCAGATACAAAATAGTGGAGATAAAGGCAGACCTTCGTTTTCCTTTTCCTCTTCTTCCTTCAATAATATCAAATATGATTAATTTAGACCCACATTAGATATCATAATTTGACCAATTCTGCTCTGGTTAGCAGTTGACGTTATTGTTGGGGAAATGTTTGCTGAGCCAACAAATTGTGAAAACAGCCTTGCAGGGAAATGTTTGTGCTACTGTACTGAAGGGCAAGTTCAGCAGCTCAGGGGACTGTTCTGTGTCCAAGTTAGAGATGCCCTTTTGCATATAAACACAGAGGTTTGCTGATAATGAATGTTCTAGTCCTCTCATCAAAACAAGGTCCCCAAGGACCCTGCTTCGTCAGCCAAGTGCTCCTGGACGTGCTCACACAGTCTTGGCCAAGAAGGTGGCCCTATTCAGACCTATTGGTGCACAGCCTGGCTGTCCTACAGCCCGTGCAGGCCATTTAGCTAACTTCAGAATCCTTTCCCAACTGCTTTTCAACTTGTCGACACCCAAGAGCCATTCCCTCCACTTTCATTTTTCCTCCTTCCCAGCACCTTCCCCACCCCAATTTTATCTAAGTATCCTCCATGTTTCTTTGCAGGGTTATGTGCTCCTGGGGAGGTGGGCCCCAGGGAATGGGTCTTGGCTGGTCTGAACCAGTCATTGTGGCCCAGTTGCTTGGATGAATCTGTGACATGATTCTGGCCAATATTATGTTGTAGAAATCTGGTGGGACTAAATTGAGGAAAGATTTCCTCACTCTTAAAAGGGATACGTGACGAGAGATGCACTCTTGTCCCTCTGACCCTTGTCCTGTCTGGATATTATGGCCGGAACTTTAGCAGCCATCTTGTGACCCTAAGGGAGACAACTTAGGGGAAAGGCTGATATTCCAGGGATGGTGGAAAAGAAATTTGCAAAGAATCATTTTATTATTCAAGTTCCTTGCAAGAACAGAATCCATTCAAACTAGATCACTGAGAAGAGTTTAATAATGGGATTATTTATAAAGATGTGAACAGGGTATGGAGAAACTAACATAGGATATTGTGGTACCATATGACTTGTAGCAGAGAGGAGCCCTTACTGTCTTGGACCTGAAGGGGCAAGAAGAAGGATCTGTTTCTGGAATCCAGAGGGAGAGACTGTAAGTAAAGGAGAGCTACCTGACAGGAGCCGTGGCCTAGCGTGGTGACTTCGCAGGGAGGGTCTGGAGAAAAAATACCCCAACTTCACTCTCCTCCCACCCTCCCATTTCACGTCAATACCTCCCATTGACAGAGCCCTACAAGAAGCCAGAAGATGGGGAGCCCATTGGCATAGTCTGCAGAGATCAGCCTCTCAGCGCATAGAGCAGGGCAGAGAAGGGGCGGGGGTAGTGAGTATGGAGGTAAAAGAGGGTTTTCAGCACAAGCTGGGTCTGCAATAATCTCGTTCATCTGTTTGTTCTCTTGTCATTCTCCTCTACAAAGACAAGCTCTGTCTTATTTGCTGCTATAAGTATCCTCCTAGAACAGTGGCTGGCAACATAATTTATGCTCATAGACTGCAGCTGGACATCCACTATGTAACAGGCACTGTACTAAAACTGAGTGAATAAGAACACAGTTTGTCTCAAGTTGTTCATAGTCCAGAGAGAGCAAATGAAACCAAAGTAACATGGCACCGTGGTGTTTGTGCCATGAGAGAGCTATGCCCAATGGAGGAAGATCTTACCCAGAATAAGGTTCAGGACACCCCACAGCAGGTGGACCTGGAGCTGAGTTTTGGAGGATTTGCTTTAATGGAGAGATGAGAATGCTTTGTCATGCCTGCATCATAGTACTGCAATATAAGTAAGCATTTCTAACCTGGAAGCAATTAATTTCCATGAGAGTGTTTGTTGGATGGGGAAGAAGCGGCTGGGAGGAGGGTAGGGCATTCCAGGCAGAGGGAACAATGCGCAGAGGCAGAAAATTAGGAGAATTCTAAGAGTTCCTTCTGACTGTTGGGAAAGATACGTGAGAGGAAGAGTGTAGTGGGAAACGAAGTGAAAGAAGTGAGTAGGAAATGACTCACGGGCTGACCTAAGGAGTTTGAGTTTGGTTTCTGAATGTCTTAAGAAATCAGTTTCTTAAGAAATCAGTACTAAGGGGTTATACATAGGAATATGGTGCTAGTGATAAAGAAGCCACCTGTGCAGGAGATAGAAGAGATGCAACCTTGATCCCTGGGTCAGGAAGACCACCTGCAGTAGGAAATGGCACCCCACTGCACCCCATTCCAGCGTTCCACGGGCAGAGGAGCCGGGCGAACTACAGTCCATGGGGCCGCAAAGAGTCGGACATAACTGAGCACACACACGGATTGCACAGATGTGCAATTTCAGAAAGTTCATTTGGGTGGCAGTATGCAGCCTGGATAGTAGGGATGGGATGGGAGGAGCCTAGAACTATGCCCTCCAATACAGTAGTCACTCGCCACTTACACTTCAAATTGAATAGAATTAAAAACTTTGTATTTCAGTTGTTCCAGCATTTCAAGTGCTCAGCAGCCACATGTGGCTGGTGGCTACCCTACTGAATAGCACAAACATAGGACATTTCCATTATCACTGAAAGTTCTACTGGACAACACTGGCCTAGAGACAGTGAGACCAGTTAAAGTCAGTGGGAACCAAAAGTGCAGGCAGGAAGTGGCGCTGAGAGTCACCTGCAGGCAAAGCCATAGTAAAGGAGAGAAGGGATGTTCAGGCAGTAGAATCTCGAGAGTCTGGTAGGAGGTGAATAACAGAAGGAGTCTTTGCAGAATCCCAGGTTTCTGGCTAGGGTGATAACCCAGAGAGAAGGGGTCTGGGCAGGGAGGTTGACAGACAGCATCCATTTGGACATGTTGAGGATGCTGGGGCCTCTGGGTGGACACCTGCAGCGGGTGATTAGATGTCCAAGACTGAAGCTTCCAGTCTTTATGTAATAGATTATGAGACACCCTCCCCCTTCAGCTTTAATTATTAGCTTGTGTTTCCCACAGCACCTGTGTCCATCAAGGTCTTTCCTCTCTGCCAGGTCTGGGCACTCAGCCTCTGCCTCTGAGGGGTCCATAGTCTGATTTAGGGTTTAGATTAAGTGATGATCTGGCCCAAAACTATGGCTCTTAGTGGCCAGAGCCGCGTCAGAGATGAGAGTGGAATGATGAGGGTCACAGAGAAGGACTCGCCCCGCAAGAAGCAGGGGAAAAGGCTGCCAGTTACTGCATTCTGACCACTGGCCAGGTTGGTGAATGTGCGCTAAATAAACGTTGAGTGACCCACAGGCGCCCGTTCCCTCACCCTCACCCTAACCTGAGCCCCACCCTGTGTCTCCCTGGACTCCTCTCTGGATAGTCAACTCTAAATCAGCCTTCTCTCATGATAACCTCCTGATTAGCCCTCTTCCCTATGCTCACTGAACTGCTTCTTTCCCATACTCTAGCTCTGGGAAAAATTACTTACCATCTTCAGGCTTTCGTTTCATCAACTGTAAAATGAAGCCAATAACAGTACCCACCTCACAGTGTTGCTATGAAGCTCAAATAGAGATGGCTGATGTTAAGCATAGAGCACAGAGCTTGGGACATAGTGGGTACTCAGTAAATTTCAACTGTAAGGATTATTATTTACAAGCTCCAGAAAACCAATGCAGGAAAATGCCCGAAGTTGTTTTCACAAAGTTCTTACACAGGTTAGCATTCTTACTTGTGAACACTAACCCTAATTCAACAGATCTTTTTCAGGATACATGCTGCGTGTCACTCCCTGAGCTAGATACTAGAGATCTGAAGAAAAGCAGAAGCTGCCTTGACCTTCAAGGAGCTCACAGTTGAAGGGGGAAACAGCATGACAGGTGCTTATTGAGGAGGGTAGCGTGAGGCTTGTGGGAGGCCTGTGGGAGGCCTGTGGGACCTCAGAGGAGGGGGTTGAACCCAGCCAGCATGGGGCAGCTGAACAGGGTATAAAAGGAGGGGCAGGTATAGAATGGATAAACAATAAGGTCCTACTGTATAGAAAAGGAAACTATACTCAATATTCTATGATAAACCAAAATGGAGAAGAATATTAAAAAAGAATGTATATATACATGCCAGCTTGGATGGGATGGGAGGGCTTGCAGGAGAATGGATACGTGTGTATATGTATGGCTGAGTCCCTTCACTGTTCACCTGAAGCTACCAGAATATTGTTAATAGGCTATATTCTAATACAAAATAAAAAGTTCATAGTTTGGAAAAAAGAAGGTAAATATATATATAATTGAATCACTTTGCTGTACAGCAGAAATTAACACAACATTGTAAAGCAACTATACTTCAGTCTAAAAAAAAATGAGGAGCCAGAGAACGCAGGATGGGGTGCAGGTGTCCAAGGGGTCAACACATGGAGAAAGACAATGGCAATGGGGCCAGGCTGTGGTGGCAAACAGAGCCAGAGGGGGTGAGCAAGAGCTGCCGCTGAAGCCTTTGGGTGCCAAGCAAAGGAGTCTGGTCTTTATCCTGAAATCTATGGGGAACTTTGAGGGGTTTGAAAAAGGGAAGTAGTCAACACACACTCCAGAAAGGCTGGAGTCAAAAAGATTAAAAGCAATCCAGTAGTGGTGAGCTTGAGAAGTAAACTGAACCCTCAGTCACAGCCAGTGGAAATAAATTTGGTTCAACGATTTCAGAAAATTGTTCAGTGCTAGGATCTCCTAGCCCTGAACTCTAGCGCTAGCCTGAGTTGGCCTAGCCTGTCATCTAGCATTTCCACTCATAGGTCCAGAGACAGCAGAAATTCTTACAAAAATACGTGCAAGAATGTTCACAACAGCAGGGCTCATCATAGCCCAATATGGAAAACAAGCCAAATGTCAGTCGACAGTTGAATGGCTATGGATACATTCATTGCATATTTATATGAGGACTCATTATGTGTATTCGTATTAGAACACCACACAGCAATGAGAATTACACCCAGCACTGTGGATGAGTCATCTAAAAAGGAATACGCGACTGAAGCCAGAAACCAGAGAGTACACAGTCTGCCAATCACACACTTTAAAAACGTTTGAAATCATAAATTTTATGTTTTATACTTTACCACAGTTTTAAAAAATGAAGACAATTCATGGAATTGTACAACATGAAGAGAGCATCTTAATGTAAACTCTGGACTTAGTTGATAATATTGTATTAATATTCATTCACTAATTGCAACAAATGTATCACACTAACGCAAGAAGTTAATAATTGAGGAAACTGATTGGAGGAGGAGGAGGTATACTGGAGCTCTCTCTTCTTTCACCCAACTTTTCCACAAACCTAAAACTGCTATAAAAAATGAAATCTAACTTACAACCTTGATAAATCTCAAAAATTTTAATGTTGAACAAAGGGAAAACTATTCTATGATTTTAAAAATTCATAAAGTAGTTGCTTGTGGGGATAGGGAGGGGAGCTGATTGCAAAGGGGCACTAGGAAAGTTTCTGTTGTAATGGAAACATTCTTTATTTTGCTTTATATATTGGATTGGATACATGAGTGTACCCCATATCAAAACCTCACTGAAATGTTCACTTATCATCCTTGTATCTTACTATAGGTAAATTATACTTCAATCAAACAAACAAAAATAACAATAAACTCAATCAACAACAACCAAAAAATGAAATCTATTAGGTTTTGTAAAAATTCCATGCCAAAAAAGTACACAGCATGATTTCATTTTCATGAAAAGCAAAACAGACAACTAATTTATGCCATTAGAAATTGGGGTCATTGTTCCCCTTGGGGAAGGAACATGGGAACGGTTTCAAGGGTGCTCCTAACATTCTGTGTTTTAATCCGAGAACTGACTACATGATTTTTGTGAAGTCTGTAAAATGTTCATTGGGTTGTACAGATTATTCGCACTTTTCTGTATCTTGTAATTCAATAACAAGTTTTAAGAAATCACTTAAAAGATAAATCATCTCTTATGCGGTGATGGTGGTTTAGTCACTAAGTCATGTCTGACTCTTGTGACCCCATGGACTGTAGCCTGCCAGGCTCCTCTGTCCATAGGACTTTCCAAGTAAGAGAACTGGAGTGAGTTGCCATGTCCTTCTCCAGGGGATCTTCCCAACCCAGGGATCAAACCCAGGTCTCCTGCACTGCAGGCAGATTCTTTACCGCCTGAGCTACCAGAGAAGTCCAAATAATTTACATAGAGATTCCATCCTCAGGGAGGGGAGCAGAACCCCCAATCCTTAGATGTGGACTGTGCACGTGACTTCCTTCCAAACAGCACAATATGGAGGGCGAGGATGAGTGATGTTCCCGTGGAGAAATCTGGTAAACTCTGCTTCAGTCAGCTGATCACTACGAACATCAACCTCCCTGTCAGGCTGACAGTATGTACCGTTGATATGATGTGATGAAAACGGCCCTTTTCTCCTGTGGTCTTCCTACCAATAGTCCATAACCCCAGTCTTACCTTGAGGAAAGCATCAGACAAATCCTAATACCTGGACATTCTACCAAATATCTGTCCAGTTCTCCTGAACAAACAATGTCTGAAAAACATCTCAACCAAGGGAAGCCTAGAAAAACAACGACTCTGTGTAACGTATCATCCTCCTTGATGAGATCTGAGAACAGGAAGGGACAAAAGGACATTAGGAAAAACTATGAAAATTTGAATAAAGTATGACTTTAGATCATTAGAGAGAGAGAGGAAGGAAAAGACAGGAGGAGAGAGACAGAGAGAAATAGTCGATTTCTACAAAACCTACCCTAACCTCAAACCTCAATCATTTTATAACAGTGAGCTAAACCCAATGCAGATACAAAGATTAAACAGCTTCCCTTTCCTCTCAGCCACGATCCTCCAACAGGCCTTGTGCCCTTGTCAGACTCCCCCATCCTTGCCCTTTGACATCATCACAGGTTGATCTCACAGCTTTCTCGTTTTTAGGAATCAAAAAGTCCAGTCAGTCCTAAGTAAATCAAAATGCTTCTCACATGAAATTTCTGGTTTGTGGGAAGGGGAGAGACACTCTCTCTTTCTGCACTTTCTTTCCCCACTCCCCCATCCCCGTCCCCACCATGTCCCGACCACCCCCCATCATCCCACCTCACACCCTCCTGACCCCCCACTAGGGAGAGGAAAGAGGGAGGGTGCTGGAAGATGAGCCAATCTCTTTCTGTTTGGCTAGTGCAGTTTATCTTCTCTTAGCTCCAAATGCCCTTGTGTGTAGCAGACGTTCCACTGCCAGCTTTTCATCGAGTGCCTTTTAGCCCCAATGTGTCCTCCACATCAAACAGTTCCTAACACAGCTGCTGGACTCTGGCTGACCTCTTGCTCACCCTCAGCTGAGTCCCACAAAGTATTCCCTGTAGCCTGTCACTGCTGGGGTCCCCTCCCCTCTGTAGCCAGGTCTCATCCATGCAGTTCAATCCCTAGTCTGGAAACTGAGATTCCCACATAATGAGCTGCACAGCCAAAAAAAAAAGACTGAGAGAATGAGGATTTGCCCTCTATTTTGGGTCTTAATAAAGAATGGCCTAGGGAAGAGGGCATCAAAAGCCATTTGCATGAGCCCTTCTCATCAGTGTTGCGAAGAGGAGAGCAGCTCCCTGTTCCCAGGGTATGAGGAGGCACCCTTTGGCACAAGGCCCAGCATACACCCTGCACTGGGGTTCGCAAGAGTGCTTTCCCATTTTGAAGTGATCACTTCAGCCTCAGAATTGGAAGCAGGTGATGGGCAGAGGGGAGGGCCAGGGCTGGGAGTTCAGACACTCACGTTGGGAATCTCAGGGCTCCTTTCCAGGCCTCAGATTCTGTGATGCACTGTGGATGAGGTCCTGGGATGCAGGGCCTATGTAATTTAGTGGATGTAGCTCAGTCTTGCTCAGTCTGTCTGGCTGGGAACCAAGGACAGAATGTGGGCAAGTGCTTATTGAGTGAATAAACAAGTGAATGAATGGCTCCATCTTGCCCCTCCTTCCTCTTCCCCTGCAGTGGGTACAGATGGCACTGTCCCAGCCCAGTCCCTTCTCAGCCATGGAGCTTCTCCTGGCCTCTGCCGTCTTCTGCCTGGTATTCTGGGTGGTCAGGACCTGGCGGCCTCGGGTCCCTCAAGGCCTGAAGAGTCCACCAGAGCCCTGGGGCTGGCCCCTGCTCGGGCACGTGCTGACCTTGGGGAAGAACCCACACGTGGTCCTGTCACAGCTGAGCCAGCGCTATGGGGACGTGCTGCAGATCCGCATTGGCTGCACACCCGTGCTGGTGCTCAGTGGCCTGGACACCATCCGGCAGGCCCTGGTGCGGCAGGGCGATGATTTCAAGGGCCGGCCCGACCTCTACAGCTTCACTTTGATCACTGAAGGCCAGAGCATGACCTTCAACCCAGACTCTGGACCGGTGTGGGCTGCCCGGCGACGCCTGGCCCAGAATGCTCTCAACACCTTCTCCGTGGCCTCAGACCCATCTTCCTCCTCCTCCTGCTACCTGGAGGATCATGTGAGCAAGGAGGCTGAGGCCCTCCTGGGCAAGTTCCAGGAGCTGATGTCAGGGCCTGGGCGCTTCGACCCCTATGGCCACGTGGTGGCATCGGTGGCCAATGTCATCGGTGCCATGTGCTTCGGGCAGCACTTCCCCCAGAGCAGTAAGGAGATGCTCAGTGTGGTGGAGAGCAGCCATGATTTCGTGGAATCCGCCATCTCTGGGAATCCTGTGGACTTCTTCCCCATCCTTAAATACCTGCCCAACCCGGGTCTGCAAAGGTTCAAGAGCTTCAACCAGAGGTTCCTGCAGTTTGTGCGGAAAACAGTCCAGGAGCACTACCAGGACTTTGACAAGGTGAGCCCAGGGTGCAGGTGGTATGAAGGCACCCTAGAGTCTGGGTGTGGCCCCACTCCCCCAGCACCAAGGCACCCACACAGCTGGGGTGTGGCCAAGGCCCAGGAAGTCTCTGGGACACCTCGGACCAGCTGTGTGACCTGGGGCCAGTCTCTCTCCCTCTCTGGCCTCAGTTTCCTTGGGCCTACAGCAGCCTTCTCAGGGTTGCTCAAAGCCCCAGAGAGGTAACCCCGTGCATGGGGCCCTGGCAGAGCCCACAATGTGGAGTGCTGTTATTAGGAGAAGACTTTTGTTTTACAGGAACCTGAACTCTGACAGAGGCTAATTCCCAGCTCACATGTCACTTAGCTTCCCTGTACTCACACCAACCTCCTCCTGTGAAATTGGACCCCTGGAGTTATTGAGAGGAAGGGTCAATGGAGTATGAAATGATACTTTAAGCCCTACCTAGGGCTGCTACTGAGCTTCCCAGGTGGTGCTAGTGATAAAGAACCCTCCTGCCAAGGCAGGAGACATGAGCTCAGTCCCTGGGTCGGGAAGATTCCCTGGAGGAGGGCATGGCAACCCACTCCAGTTTTCTTGTCTGGAGAATCCCATGGACAGAGGAGCCTGGCGGGCTGTAGTCCATAGGGTCCCAGAGTTGGACACGACTGAAGCAACAGCACACACAGGGGGCTACTACCAGCTGCTGTGTGAGCTCAGCTTCCTGCCCAGAGGCCAGCAGCTGGGGCCGTAAGGGATGGGACGAGGGGCTCCAGCCTTCCACCCCAGGAGTGCTGGGGTGACCCTAAACTTATGCCCCCTCAGAACAGCATCCAGGACATCGTAGGCGCCCTGTTCAAGCACAGTGAGGATAACTCCCAAGCCAGCAGTCGCCTCATCTCCCAGGAGAAGACCGTCAACCTTGTTAACGACCTCTTTGGGGCCGGTAGGAGCCAGACCTTTGCCCCTCCATCCCTCAGTGCCTGCTACTCACCCACAGCCTTGCCTAGCCCTGGGGTCCATCAGATAACCCATCAACCACAAGTCAGGTGGTCAGGCCCAGGCTCAAAGTTTGAGCCCAGGAGGTACCACCAACTCCTGGTGAAAACCCAGCCAAGTCCCTCTCCTCCTCTGGGTCAGTTTCCCCTTCTAAATAATAAAGGCTTCTTTGGTCTATAAGTCTGGGCCCTTGTAATCCCTGCAGCTAAACTTAAAAGCAGTTACTCAAGTTTGTGCAGAGGAGACTCTGCCTCAGCCCTTGGAAAAGTCAAGGTGAGGATCTTCGGGGAAGGAAGCAGAGAAAGACATGCTTAGTAATACATGGTGGGTGCTTGGTAAATACTGCCTTCTCACTCTTGTCTTCCTTTCTTCCTCACCATGCCCCGTGTTGTCCAGGGTTTGACACCATCACAACAGCCATCTCCTGGAGCCTTATGTACCTTGTGACAAATCCTAAGATACAGAGAAAGATCCAGGAGGAGCTGGGTATGTGGTGTCCCCCAGCCCTCTGGTGGAGGGAAGCCTTGGGGTCCAAGGTCCTCTGTTCAATCTACATATAGCTGTTATGTGTCTACTAAGCCCTGGGCATGCGGTGGTGCCCACCCTTGCCTAGAAGATACTGGAGGGTCACTGGCTCTCAGACCTGTAAACTTACATAAGACCATGTAGGGTGATGCCTGGTGTGAATGGGGACGCAGGTGCCGTGGAGCAGGGGAGACAGCCCTTAAGCCTTGTCTGTCCTCCGTGCTTGTAGACAGAGTGATTGGCAGGGCACGGCGGCCCCGGCTCTCCGACAGACCCCAGCTGCCCTATTTGGAGGCCTTCATCCTGGAGACCTTCCGACACTCCTCCTTCGTCCCCTTCACCATCCCACACAGGTGAGGCCTGCTCCTTCCGCCCTCACACCCCTGAAGTCTTTTCCCTCTTTTCCCTCCTGCTTCTCAGCCCTGGCCCTGGTCAGACCTTGGCATCTCCTTCCTGCCCATGACACCAGATTCCTCCCAGACCTTGGCCTCTACTCCGCCCCCATCCAGTCCAAACATGGTCAAAATACCCAGGTGTCAGAAGAAAACCAAACTCTGACCTCAGCTCTCATTCACCTCTACTCACATTCCCTCCTTCGCATGCTCAACCCAGCCAGGCTGGCCTAACCACCCCTCACGAACATGAACATGAACCGGCCAGCCTCCAATTTTGCTTCTGCTCGAGCTTCTGCTGGAATACCTTCCACCCGCTTCTCTGGCTACCAGAATCCTATCTTATCCTATTCTGACACGAACTTCCCATCCCCTAGAAGCCTTTCTTGACTCGTCCAGCTGGCATAACTTCATTCTGGTATTTTGTAGGACTTAGAGCCATTTGTCCTATAGGATTAGGTCCTGGGATGTTAAGAATGTCCAGAGAGTTAGCAAGCACTTACTTCAGCCCATACGTTGGTCGAGTTATTCCCAGAGGAAGAGGCCTAACTCCACAGCCAGACTGGGAACTCCCCAGGACTGGCCCAGACTCCCTGCTATTTAGCTCCGGAGAATGGCCAAGGGTAGAGTTGGCTACAGACAAAAGTTTAATAAACATTTGCTGAAGAACAGGATCTGAGAAAGGGGAAGAACCGTTTCAACCCTTCTTTGCTCCCGATATTCCCTCCTAGTGTACAGTGGGGAGACCACGGTGGGCAGGCTAATGGAGTAGGGTGGAGGTAGGCGCAGGAACCTCCTGAGGTGGGGGAGGGGGCCTTCATCCTGGAGACCTTCCGATTCTCCTCCTTTGTCCCCTTCACCACCCCCACAGGTGAGGACTGCGTGTTCAGCCCTCCCACCCCTGTAGTCTTTGCCATGTTTTGTCCCCTGCTTCTGGAGAGAGAAATTAGGAGTTTGGGATTAACATATATACAACTATTATATATATAATGGATAATAACAACAAGGACATACTATATGGTATATTCAATATCTTCTAATAACCTATCATGGAAAAGAATCTGAAAAAGAATTCATGTATATCAGTTTACAATGTTGTATTAGTTTTGGATGTGATTTGTTTCAGCAAAGTTTCAGCAAACTTTGAAACAAACAAACTAATTTGTTTCAATTAGTTTCAGCAAGGCGATCCAGTTTTACAGATAAAATTAGGAGTTGGGGATTCAGTTTTACAGATAAATTGAATCACTTTGTTGTACATTTGAAACTAATACAACATTGTAAATTAGCTATCTGTCAAGTTTTGGACTTCCTCAGTGATCCAGGGGTTAAGACTCTGCCTTCCAGGGCAGGGGATGTGGGCTCAATCCCTGGTTGGGGAGATAAAGTTCCACATGCCACAGGCATGGGGCCAAAAAAAAAGTTTTTAAAAGACGCCAATAATTATATGTCAGTTTTTCTTAATGATTAAAAAAGAAACCCTCCCAGAGACAGACCTCAATTTTCCAGCCCCTGAACCTGACAAAGCCCTCTTCCCTCCTCAGCACAACAAGGGATACAACACTGAATGGCTTCTTCATACCCAAGGAACGCTGTGTCTTCATAAACCAGTGGCAGGTCAATCATGACCCGTGAGTACACGTCCCCCACTGAAAAATGTGTGATGTTCAGCAGTCAGGAAAGCTGTTTGTCCCCCTAGGAACTGGTTGCACAATAAAGGAATGGCGCCTCGATGGCTAGTTAGCCTGCTCCAAGGGATAAAATGTAGGTCCAGGTTTCTCAAACTTTAGTGCATTGACTAGGAAGTTGGTTATAGATTATGGCGCTCTGTACCCCAACATTCTCCATCAGGTGGTAAGGTGGAGTACCTCAGGTGATTCTGACTCGAATGACTTAGGGACTTCTTTGGATAATCCCACTATAGTCTATAAGTAGAAGAATCGTATATTTACCATGCAAACTAGGGCCCTTCTGAGTGTAAAAAAAGATGCTATCGATAATTACTACAAAACCATAAGCATAAACGAGGATGGACCATTGGTCCCCCTTACATATTGAGTAGGATAGAGATGGACAGATGTTCCTTCTTTTAACATCTTTTAGTTAAAGTATGATTTCTTTAAAATAGCAAGTTACTATTAAAAAGCACTATTTCCAAGGCTGGTGATTTTAGAGCGAGCTATGTAAAGAAACAAGCATCAGAAAACAGTTTGGCTCCTTTCTCCACTCTCGATTCATTGCTCTATTAGACAGATCTAACACAGAAGTCCCGCCCACCAGGCCTTTCGCCTGAAGGGTCTCCCCAACCCAGAGATTCCACTTCCTCTGTTCATCTTGCAGGAAGCTGTGGGGGGACCCATCTGAGTTCCGGCCAGAGAGATTCCTCACGTCTGATGGCACCGCCATTGATAAGTTCGCAAGCGAGAAAGTGTTACTCTTCGGCATGGGCAAGCGCCGGTGCATAGGGGAGGTCATGGCCAGGTGGGAGGTCTTCCTCTTCCTGGCCATCTTGCTGCAGCGGCTGGAGTTCAGCGTGCCAGCAGGTGTGAAAGTGGACCTAACCCCCAACTACGGGCTGACCATGAAGCACCCCCGCTGTGAGCATGTGCAGGCACGGCTGCGCTTCCCCACCAAGTGAAGAAGTTGCTGGCGTTCTGAGGCAGAGGGAAGGGAAGGGTGGCGGTCATTGAGGAAGCCTTGTTTCTTTTCCTTTCTTTCTTTTTAACTAACAGCTATATATACCATACAATTGTAGGCCAATTATACTTCAAAAAATAAACAACCTCATAGAAACAGAGATTAGATTTGTGATTACAGTGAGAGGGAAAATTTGAATGAAGGTGGTCAAAAGGCACAAATTTCCAGTTATAAGATAAATAAGTACTAGAAATGTGATATATAATGTGATTAATGTAATTAACACTACTGTACATTATATATGAAAGTTATTGAGAGTAAATCCTAAAAGTTCTCATCACAAGAAATAATTTTTTTCTATTTCTTTAATTTTGTATCTATTCAAGATGATAGATGTTCAGTAAACTTATTGTGATAATCATCTCATGATGCTTATAAGTCCATCATTCTGCTGTACACCTTAAACTTATAGAACGCTATACATCAGTCATATCTCAACAAAACTAAAAAAAGAAGGGGGCAGAAGAAGTGGATAGACAGTTCTCTGAAGAAGATATGCAAAGGGGCAAGTACATGAAAAAATACTCAGCATTATTAGTTACTGCATGCATGTGTCCAATTCTGTGTGACCACAATGACTGCAGCCCGCCAGTCTCCTCGGCCCATGCAATTCTCCAGGCAAGAACACTGGGGTGGGTTGCCAAGCGCTCCCACAGGGGACCTTCTCAATCCAGGGACCAAACCCATGTCTCTTATGTCTAACCCGCATTGGCAGGTGGGTTCTTTACCATTAGCGCCACCTGGGAAGCCCTATTAGTTATTGGAGAAGGCAATGGCGCCCCACTCCAGTACTCTTGCCTGGAAAATACCATGGATGGAGGAGCCTGGTAGGCTGCAGTCCATGGGGTCGCGAAGAGTCGGACACGACTGAGCGACTTCACTTTGACTTTTCACTTTCATGCACTGGAGAAGGAAATGGCAACCCACTCCAGTGTTCTTGCCTGGAGAATCCCAGGGACGGGGGAGCCTGGTGGGCTACCGTCTATGGGAAATGCAAATCAAAAACACAACGAGGTACCATTTCACACCTACTAGAATGGGTATAATAAAAATTAAAGACTAGACTGTTATTTGGGAATCCCCTGGCAATCCGCTAGTTAGGATTCCATGCTTACAACTGCACAGGGCCCAGATTCGATCACTGGTCAGGGAACTAAGATTGTGCAAGCTGTGCAGTGTGGGGAAAATAACCTACCTGTGATCATATGATCACCTCAATAGATGCAGAAAAAGCATTTGATAAAATTCAACACTTATTTTTGATATTTAAAAAACTCAAGAAGGTAGACATAGAGGGAATGTACCTCACATAGTAAAGGCCATATATGATAAGCTCACCGTTAACATCATACTCAATGGTGAAAGCTAAAAGCGTTCTTCTAAGATCATGAACAAGACAAGGATGCCCACTCTTACTACTTTTATTCAACATAGCGTTGGAAGTCCTACCCAGAGCATTTAGACAAAAAATATTAATTAAAAAGCATCCAAATTGGAAAGGAAGATGTAAAACCTTCCTATTTGCAGATGACATGATATTAACATTTAGAAAACCCTAAAGACTCCACTAAAAAATTACTAGAAATTATAAACAAATTCAGTAAAGTCTCAGAATTCCAAATCAATATACAAATATCTGTGGCATTTCTATATACTGATAACGAACTATTGGAAAGAGAAATTAAGAAAGCAATCCCACTTACAATTGCTTTAAGAAGCATAAAATATCTACAGATAAATTTAACTAAGGAGGTAAAAGAAACCCATGGAGAACTGGACTTCTTCCCAACGGCTCAGCAGGTAAAGAATCCGCCTGCAATGCAGGAGACGTGGGAGACAAGAGTTCGATCCCTGGGCTGGGAAGTTCCCCCAGAGAAGGAAATGGCCAGCCACGCCAGTACTCTGGCCTGAAAAGTCCCATGGACAGGAGCCTGCTGGGCTGTAGTCCACGGGGTCACAAAGAGTCAGACACGACTGAAAACCAAGCACACGCACAAGCACACTGAAAACAGTAAGACACTGGTGAGAGAAGCCGAAGAAGAAACAAGTAAATGGAAAGACATTCTGTGCTAGTGGATTGGAAGAATTAATATTCTAAAATGTCCATACTTTCCAAAGCAATCTACAGATTCAAGACAATCCCTATCAGAATTCCAACGGCATTTTAAACCGATATATAACAGACAATCCTAAAATTGGCATAGATGCCTAAAAACAGATCCCAAATAACCAAAACAACTTTGAGAAGAAAGAATACGGTTGGACACATCATGTTCTCTGATTTCAAACTGTATTACCAAGGTATAGTCATGGAAACAGTATGGTATTGGCCTAAAAACAGACACAATAGAACTGAATAGAGAACCCAGAAATAAATCTATGTGTATATGGTCAATCAATTTTTGACAAAGGAGTCAAAAATATCCAATGGGGAAAGGGTGGTCTCTTCAACAACTAGTGTTGGGAAACAGGACAGTCAAATGCAAATGAGTGAAACTGGATTGCTATCTTACACCACACACAAAAATTAATTCAAAAGGGATCAAAGATATATCCATAAGACCTGAAACCATAAAACCAGAAGGAAACATAAGTGGTAAGCTCCTTGATATTAGTCTTGGTGGTGATTTTTTGGGTTTGAAACCAAAGGCAATGGCAACAAAAGCAAAAATAAACGAACAGGACTACACCAAACTAAAAAACTTCTGCATGGTAAAGGAAACCATCAACAAAATGAAAAGGGCAACTGACAGAATAAGAAGTGTATGCTAAGTTGTTTGAGTCATGTCTGACTCTTTGTGATCCCATGGACCATAACATGCCAGGCTCCTCTGTCCATGGGATTCTCCAGGCAATAATACTGGAGTGGGTTGCCATGACCTCCTCCAGGGGATCTTCCAGCCCCACGAATCTGTAATTATATGCATTATATATATTAATTATTTGTATATTACATAATTAAAATTTGCAACAATATGAATCAATCTTGAGGGCATTATGCTAAATGAAATAATTCAGACGGAGAAAGCCAAATAACATATGAACTCACTTATATGAGAAATCTAAAAATAAAAAGTCCCAATACCCCAAACAACAAAAAAAAAATACAAGCTCACGTGTCTAGAGAATAAATTGGTCATAGCCAGAGGTAGGGGTGGGGACAGGGGTTTCATAGTGGGTGAAGGATGTTAAAAAGTACAAACTTCCAGCTACAAAGTAAGTAATGGGAATGTAATGCATAGTATTGTAACTTTAGTTAACAATAATATTTTGAATATTTGAAAGATGCTAAGAGAGTAAATCTTAAAAGTAAGCATCACAAGAAAAAAATTGTAACTATATCTGGTAACTTATGTTAACTAGATTTCCGTGGTGATCATTTTACAATATATACAAATAGTGAACCATTATGTTTTTTACCTGATACTATAATAATGTTATGTCAATTATATCACAATTTTTAAAATGGACATTAAAAAAAATAAAAATAATAAAAATTAAAAATGGACATTAACATGTTGGTGGGGACCTGGAAAAGCTGTAACCTTTGCGCATTACAAGGATGAATATAAAATGATACAATCCCTGTGAAAAATGGTTTGTCAGTTCCTCAAAAAGTTAAGCATATAATTACCATGTGACTCAACAACTCTAAGGTATTTACATGAAAGAACTGAAAACAGGTGTTTGAACAAAAACTTGCATAGAAATGTCCAGAGCAGCATTATTCTCAATAGTTAAAAGGTGGAAACAACCCAAGTGTCCAACAACAGGTGTATGGATAAATAAAATGTGGCATCAACATACGATGGAACACTATTTAGCCATGAAAAAGGAATGGCATTCTACAATACGTGTAAACTTTGAGAACATTATGCCAAGTGGAATAAGCCTGGTACAAAAGGACACATACTATATGATTCTACTTACGGGAGGGATCTAGATTAGGCAAATTTATAGAGAAAGAATTTTAGAGGTCACCAAGGGCTGGGGAAGGGGTTGGGAAGGGAAGAATGGAGATTACTGTTTAACAGCTGCAGAGTTTCTGTTTGGGATGATGAAAAATTCTAGAAATGAATAGTAGTAATATTTGCACAGCATTGTGAATACACTTAATGCCACTGATTGACACACAAATAGTTAAAATGGTAAATTTTGTTATGCATATTTTACTACAGTTTTTAAAGGCAAGTAAATGGATGGCATCACCGACTCAATGGATGTGAGTTTAAGTGAACTCCGGGAGTTGGTGATGGACAGGGAGGCCTGACGTGCTGCAATTCATGGGGTCGCAAAGAGTCGGACACAACTGAGCGACTGAACTGAACTGAACTGAAAACACAATAAAGTATTGTGTTCAATAAAAAGAAACAAGCATCAAAGCCATGAAAAGACACGGAGGAACTTTAAACACATATTGCTAATTGAAAGAATCCAATCTGAAAAGGTTGCCATTTTTATGAATCCAACTATATGACATTCTGGGAGAAGGCAATGGCACCCCACTCCAGTACTCTTGCTTGGAAAATCCCATGGATGGAGGAGCCTGGAAGGCTGCAGTCCATGGGGTCGCGAAGAGTCGGACACGACTGAGCGACTTCACTTTCACTTTTCACTTTAATGCATTGGAGAAGGAAATGGCAACCCACTTCAGTGTTCTTGCCTGGAGAACCCCAGGAATGGGGGAGCTGGTGGGCTGCAGTCTATGGGGTCGCACAGAGTTGGACACGACTAAAGCGACTTAGCAGCAGCAGCAGCATATGACATTCTGAAAAAGGTAAAACAATGTAGACAGCAGCAGATTAGTGGTTGCCACAAGTTCAAGGATAAGGAGGTGGCCTGGAGGAGGGGGAGATGAAAAGGAGGAGCACAGAGCGGTTTTAGGGCAGTGAAACGATCCTGTCAGTGCCATAATGGTGGGTACACGGCATTTGTCTTGACCCAAAGAGTGTACAACAAGAATGAACCCTGTTGTAAACTATGGATTTTAGTTACTAAAACTGTATCAATACTGATTCACTGATTGTAAAATGACTGCGATTATTGCAAGTAATGCAAGATGTCAGTAACAGGGGAAACTGGGAGCAGGGAAGGCAGGTACAAGGGCACTCTCAGTACCTTCGGCTCATTTTTCTATATCCTAAAACTGTTCCCAAAATGGCCTATCAGCTAAGAACACAAAAGACAAGTAATCCAACAAAAATATTGCAAAAACATTAGGGAACAAAGGCGCAGGCTGTCCCCTGTCTTCATGTGGCCCTGGGGGTGGCGCTCTCACCATGCTCACATCCATAGTTCCAGAGCCCTCTCTTCCCATCAGATGCGCCTTAATTTCACAACCAGTGTTTCCACCTGTAAAATGGAGGCAGAGAGCTGAATTAGTTCAATCTTATAAGACCACTCAATTCTAAGTGCATACTAAGTTTGCTTTGGTCTTCACAAAATAAGAGACCTATGCACTATGTTTTTTTTTTTAATGTTTATTTATCTGGCTGCACCAGGTCTTAATTTCGGTACGCAAGATCTTTAGTTGTGGCATTCCAGATCTAGTTCCCTGACCAAGGATGGAACCCCGGGCCCCCTGCATTGGAAGTTTGGAGTATTAGCCACTGGACCATCGGGGAAGTTCCTGTTCATTATGTTTCATATGTATGAGCAAGGTCCTTCACACAGAAAAAAAAAAAAATGGATACAGAAAAACAGAAATTGAGGATGCTAAGATTTGGTCTTCATCTCTTCCCGCACACACCTGAACTGACCACCTGCCTCCTTACTGCCCCTCCAGCCCAAAGCTTTTTCCAAGGACACATCTTTATGCTTGAGAGACCAACTGGGTATAGTGTGACTCTGGAGTACTCATCCCCTTGGTGAGTTAGAGATGAAGGAAAGAAAATGATGGAAGAATTCTCAGGGAGGGTCCTAGAAGGAGGTAGAAGAGAAAGACACAGAAAGAATGGCTGTGCCCACACAGCTATCCTGAAATAGCCTCATCCACATGGGCAGTCGAGTGAGTTCTGCAAAGTGAATCCTCTTTTCCTATTGCCTTTTATCCCTGCATCAGAGATGTATTCTGTAGGAAAAATAGTCACTAATAGTTCAAACTGAAAATTTAGTAAGAAGATGGCTCAGATGGTGACCAGTCCCTAGGTGCTGAGGTCCTAGGAGTGACTTTACAGAGTTTTGATCCTGCCAGCACCCCTTTCCAACTGGCCCATATACTTGACTGCTGGACCTCACTTCCTACAGCTTCTGAGCAATAACCACAAGGACTAATAGGGCTAAGCTGCAATGCCACCTTCGGCCAACAGGAGTGCTACTACCTAATACACGCCATCTGCATTCTTGCTGAAGCGTTCCTTCAGTTAATTTTTGCCTTCTTTGTTTCTAATCAAGATTCAGCCTTATATGTCCTAAAAATTGCAGTTCTCTGAGATGAGATGACCCACTCCAGTGTTCTTGCCTGAAGAATCCCAGGGACGGGCGAGCCTGGTGGGCTGCCGTCTGTGGGGTCGCACAGAGTCGGACACGACTGAAGCAACTTAGCAGCAGCAGCAGCAGCAGAGATGAGATGAAAACAAGCCAGACCTCATTTCCAAAGTGTTCATCCAGTGGCTGAATTGCCCCAACCTTCTGGAAATAATCACGGCTGTCTGCGGTTTTGAAGAAAATAATACAAGAGTAAAATCAGGACTTCCCTGGTGGTCCTGCGGTAAAGAATCTGCCGGCCAACGCAGGGGACGTGGGTCTGATCCCTGGGGTGGGAAGATCTCACACGCTGCTGGGCAATAAGCCTGCGCACCACAACTCTGCAGCCCGCGTGCCTGGAGCCCATGCTCCGCCACAAGAGAAGCCACCACGGTCAGGAGCCCACGCGCTGCAACTGCAGAGTAGCCCCCACTCGCCACACCTAGAGAAAGCCTGCATGCAGAAATGAAGCCCCAGCACAGCCACAAATAAATAAATAAATAAATAAATTTTAAAAAGAAAAGAACAAAATCAGCCGGTTTCTGTGTTAAAGTCCTGGAGGGAGGAAGCACCTCACCTGGGCTCCGCTTGTCTATTTCCAGGCCTGTCCTCAAACCCAGAGCAAACTCCTCAAGGAAACCTCTGAGGAAACACAGCCCACCTGTCAGACAAAGGAGGCACAGCTCTGCCCCAGGGAACTGTGGTCCGAGGGAGAGGACAGTCCTATCCTGGGAACCTGAGACCCGTTCCCACATGTCGCAAGCTGAGGGAGGAGACAGCAGCCCTCCCGGGGGGCTCCAGTCTGAGGGGGAAACGAGCCTGCTCTGCAAGGCCCAGTCTGATAATCGGCCTGCAGCCCAGGCCTGGGAATCTCAAGAAACACCGCCCTGTCTGAGGAAGGAGATGGGCCCTTGCTCTGGGAGCTCCAGTCTGTTAGGGACATGGTCCTATCCTTTGGAGCCTCCAACTACTGGAAAACTCCACTGAGTCACCCTGTCGGCATGCGTTCAATTCAGTCGCTCAGTTGTGTCTGACTCTGCGACCCCATGGACTGCAGCACACCAGGCCTCCCTGTCCATCACCAACTCCCAGAGTTTACTGAAACTCATGTCCATTGAGTTGGTGATGTCATCCAACCATCTCATCCTCTGTTGTCCCCTTGTAGAGACCCCTAACAAGCAACAAACAGACACTACCATACTTTGCCAATCCAAGACTCAGTCAAGGCCCAGTGGCAGTCACCCTAGGTCACTGCCCCAGCTGGCTCCCTGTGGTCAGAAGTTGGCCTGAGCTTCTCACGCACAGCTGGCCAATCTTTAACTCACTTGGGCTGACTTAGGGCTCCCTTCGTGCTAGGGCCAAAGGAACAGAAGTGGGACGTGGAGACTTTGCCCTTCATGCACCCTTCTGCCCCCCACAGCTGGCTGGAGGCAGCCTGAAACACTTCTGTCCTGTCCCTTTCTGGGCAGGCTCTGGACATGAACCATCCCAGGTTGTTCTCACAACAACCTCAGAAGGCAGATACTGTGACAGCCCCTTCAGAGATAAGGAACACAAGGCTCAGAATTGGTGGGGGAGGGACTCAGAGCTGGGTCTCTTCTCCTGCCTCACCTCCTTAGCCAGGACTGTCTGGCTAGAACAGGGCAGCTCAGAAATGTAATATGATCATTGAACCATGTGGAGATTTGGAGAGAACACTAGGCTGGAGGATTAGGAGCCCTGAACTCAGGTTTTAGGTGTGGTAAATTTGGGCAAGTCCCTCCTCTTCCCTGGGCCTCTGATCCCCCGTCCTCAGCCAGCTCTGAGGTCTTGCCATAAACCAAGATCAGGCCACTGGCAATGACCCCTGGTCTGCTAGCCGCACTTAAGGCTATGGCCAACATCCCACGAGAATCTGGCAAACTGTGGGGTACAGGGCACTGGGGAGAGGTAATTTGGCAAAGATGAAATGGTGGGGAGACCCCTATACTGGGAGAAGCCCTGGGCTGGGAATTTCATGTCAGCCTAACAGGGGAAATTAAGTGATTTTCCTAAGTCTCCTATCTTGTCCAGTTCAGACTCTCAACTCCTTTTATCACAGGCATCCACCCCTAACTAGCACTTCCCTTTACATAACTCAGTTCATGGGACTTCCCTGGTGGTCCAGTGGCTAAGACTCCTCGCTGTCAATGTAGGGGGGCCAGGTTCCAACTCTGGTCGGAGAACTAGATCCCAGATGCTGCAACTAACAGTTCGCATGCCTCAACTAAAGAGTCCTCATGCCGCAATGAAGGATCAAGGATCTCAAGTGCTGCAACTGAGACCCCTCAGTTCAGGTCCTTGAGAGAGGAGTTTGATTGAACCAGCCATCTGTCGGTCAGCGTTGGGTCCTCTCAGAACAGAATCTACCTTTGGTCCAAATAGTCACCTTGGCAGATGAACCCTGCAAACCAGGCCCAGGAAAGACAGTGGCATAGAAAAAAGCTAGCAGAGCCACATAAGAGACCCCGTTTGTCATCTTCTCCTGCCCTGCCCACTCCTCCCCATACCTTTAGTGCAAAGCAATCTTGCCCTCACCCTCAGTACTCCCTGAGACTCCAAAAGGCTGGGTTTCTTGGCAAATTGGAAAAAAAAAAACACACTATTCTTTTTTATTTTTTTACTGTGATGTAGTCAATAAAACTAGAGTAGGAAATAGCAACCCGCTCCAGTGTTCTTGCCTGGAAAATTCCACAGACCGAGGAGCCTGGCAGGCAACAGTCCGTGTGGTCACAAAGAGCTGGACACGACTGAGCTCACACACAACCAGTTAGTAAATCATAACTATTCTTATTGTTGGCCCAGCTCAATCCTTCTCTGAAAAGGAGTGTGACCCTGGGGTGGGTGGTCCTTCCTGGTTCCTTCTTCTCCTCAGGGTGACCTCTGCCCAGGATCCCCTTGGTCCCTATGCAAATGAACCCAGTCACTAGGAAACCCTCCAACCCCAGATCTGCCCAGATTAGTCTTAGTCCAAAGGCAACTTGCTTCCCAAGAAAAGATTTTCCAACTGACAGAGAAATCTGAGGAGGGAGCAGACTTCTGAAAGAAGGGTGGTGAGTGCACCATCTGGGTTGGGGAAACCAGAGGTTGGATTTTCATACTGCAAACTTCATGTAGTTCAAAGAGTCAATCCCTGAGTCAACCCTCCACCTTAACCCTGTCATTGGCTCCTCTCTCTGAGAGGGGGCTGCCACTAGAGGTCATTCCCCCACCCTGAGCCGAGCTCTCCATCCCTTTAATGATACCCTCTTTCAAAATTTGCTCCCTGAGACCCTGCACTCTGGTTACCCCTCGACTCATAACATAACACCTGATTCACAAGGTGCCCCTGAAATTGGGGCCATAATTCAAGGATGTGTAGCTGTAGCAGCAACTCTTAGGTTGTGCAGAGGAGGGGATATTTTTAAGTGGGGAGCCTGCCTAACGTGGTGCTAGAAGTAAAGAATCCACCTGCTGATGCAGGAGACATAAGAAATGCAGGTTCAATCCCTGGGTTAGGAAGATCCCCTGGAGGAGGGCATGGCAACCTACTCCAGTATTCTCGCCTGGAAAATCCCATGGACAGAGGAGCCTGGGGGGTTACAGTCCATAGGGTCGCACAGAGTTGGACATGACTGAATCAACTTAGCGTGCAGCACACCTGCCCAACGCACCTCACCCTGCACTAAGGGGGCAGGCAGCCTCCGGTCTCCCTTGAGGCCACCTGCACTCTCCCTTTGGGTCCTGTGTGCCAGCGATGTTTCTAGTATTAGAAGGACGACATGGTGATACTCAATATGTTTCCCCAGGCCAACCCTTCACCTCTGCACCCTCCCACTCCTCCTGGGCAGGTAGTTAATGATAAGAGTCCTATCTCCAGCAAGGCCTGGGAAAGGGCGAGGGGATAAGGCAGGAGACTGGCTCGCAGAAAGAAATCTAAATCTCAGCTCCCCCACACACCCTGGGCCAGTTGCATAATCTTCCCAGGTCTATATTTTCTCAACTTGCAACTGGAGATGATAATCCTACCCCACAGGGCTTGGGAGGAGATGGAGTGTATAACACATCAGGTATTAAGTCACTGCTGCACACATATACACATGCACTCACACACCAGGAATGCTGGGAAAGTCTCAGGCAGGACTGAACTCAGGACATGGATGTGGCTTGAGCAGCTGTGCGTATCCCAGGCCCCATATGAGGGAGCCAGCATTCCTGGGACCCCGCACCCTCTCACTGAGGTCTTGCCAGGGCCTGGGCTCAGCCTACTTCCTTCCACTGCTCCTCCCACCTAGCAGCTGGGGAAGGATAGGGGTGCTGGCGTGCCAGGGAACAATGGGCCCCCAACCCCTTCCGGCCCATTGCGTGAGAAGGAGCTGCGGGAAGGAAACTCACCTCCCAGTGGGACTGGCCTCCTCCCCCTTGATGTCTGCCCCAGGGAGGGCTGGAGACCCACCATGCTGCTCAAGGAGGGGGGGCACCTGTGTACTCCAGGCCTCTCACTCTCGGTACATTCTGTTCCTGCACCTGGACTGGCTACCCCCACCGCCTTTCAGAGGCGTTCCTGACACCCTCCCCAGGGGCTGGGCTGGGTCCTCCTGCAGGAGTCCAGGGCCCTGTTCTCATTCATCTCTGTGGCTGCAGTGTGGCCTGGCTAGAGCAGTCTCGACTGGTAAGTGTTGAACAACTGATTGAGTGACTGAACGCAAGAAGCCAGCCGAGGGATGGTCAGGGCCCAGGGGCTGAGCCCGGAAAGACGGAAGAAAGAGAAGGCTCCAGCTCAGGGCTCAGCCAAAACTCTTATATTGCAGACAGGGATGAGGTCAGGGCCCCAGAAAACCCCACAGAGAGCACAGGGCACACTGCTGGGGGGCCACGGATGTTCTCCCTGGAAAAGCCCTTCTGGTCCTCAGGGTCTCACTGATGTAACAGCACCTTCACTCACACCCTCAACTTTCTCCTTCATGCACAATCACCCTCACTCCAGGTACGTCCAGTGCCTCCACCCTCAGACTAGGAGCCCTCTGATATGGGGGGTGGGGGGCTCTTCCACTGTACCTGACCACACCTGGCAGGATATCTCAGAGGGTTCACACCTGATGGGCTGCTGACCAGAGGTTCTGGACAAGACGCACCCTGTCTGGGCCTCAGTGTCCCCACGTGGCAGCCGGGGGAGGCAGTGGACCGGGTGGGACTGTCTGTAGAGCTGGGCCCTCCTGGCCTGGCTGCGGGGAGGGTGCTGTAGCCCAGCACACAGCTGCGTCTCATCTGCATCTTGCTCCACTACTCCTTTTTGATACCAGGACCCACCAAAGCCCTGGGCAGGGTCTTGGCTCCGCCTGTCCAGGCAGGCAGCATCACCCAGTCCAGACTTCCATGCTCTCAGGTGTGACCACCGCCAGCAAGGGGAAGGAGCAGAAAGACACTTTGCAAACCTGCCTGATTACCCCACTGGCCGCCTCCCCACATCCACCCCCACCTCCGAGGACGTGCTAACCTGGGGCCCGAGAGATTCCTCAATTCCCACGGCAGGAAGGACTCTCAAGCACGCGAGCAAGCAACTCCCGTGGCCCTGGGGGCACACCTGCAAACACACGCCTGGCTGCAAGCACGCACATACCTGGCTGGCGTGCTGTTGCACCTGAATGCACACCTCGCAAACTCAGGCACACGTATACACCTGGCACGCTAGGCTCATGCTCGCCCATGCGCACGCACCACGAGAGAGAGAATGCCCCACATGTGCAGCTTTATGCACCCCACAGGGCTAGCTTTGAATTGCATGTCCACCCTCACCCCACTCCCCACCAGCCTACTGGTACTCCTGGCTGGGCCACCCCACCCAGGAACTCCATCTTATTGTGGACTCACACCATGCCCACTTTGGAGGTTCAGAGAATACTCGGGGTGTGACATGAATCCCGGCGGGGCCCTGGGATAACAATAGGGTCTAGTGCTGAGTAACAAATGATACAGCAGTGAGTTTTTGTGCCCAGAAATGCTACCAGTTCAGTCATTCATTCATACAAGCTTTTACTAAAAACAAGTTTTTACTAAATTTCCCCATTGATTTCAAATCAATGGGGAAAAGATTCATTATTGCATAATTGGATACCTCCCTCCCTTCTAACACCAAAATAAATTCAAGCAGATGAAAACTAAATGCTGATAATAAAAACCATAAAAGGCCAGAAGGAAACAAGGAATTGATTTTTTTTTAATAAACTGGGAGTGAGAAAAGCATTTATAAATTTGACACAAGTTCAACAGCTTTACAAGGAAAGATTGACCCTACTACATAAAAAGTAAATCATTTCTATGTTTTAAAGAATCATGAACAAATTCAAAAGACATACAACAAATATGTGCTGGATCTCTTCCACTTTGCCTCTCCAGACCCCCTCTTTATCCTTCTCTACCCTGCTCTCTCTCTTGTGAAGCTGACCTGCAGTGGCCTGGGCCACAGGCTCCCTTGCCTTCTGGTTTCTATTGGGTTCCTGGAAGAGAATCTCCAATGGGAGATGGAGAACATGTACTCTCAGTCACCCCTCTCCAACAACTCTTTCCCTGGGACTCCAGTAACAGGTCCCTCTAGTGGTATCCTTCAGGTGTCACTGTGCTTATTCAACTTCTATGCAGAGTACATCATGAGAAACGCTGAGCTGGAAGAAGCACAAGCTGGAATCAAGATTGACGGGAGAAATATCAATAACCTCGGATATGCAGAGGACACCACCCTTATGGCACAAAGTGAAGAAGAACTAAAGAGCCTCTCGATGAAAGTGAAAGAGAGTGAAAAAGTTGGCTTAAAGCTCAACATTCAGAAAACGAAGATCATGGCTCTGGTTCCACCACTTCATGGGAAATAGATGGGGAAACAGTGGAAACAGTGTCAGACTTTATTTTGGGGGGGCTCCAAAATCACTGCAGACGATGGTGAGTGCAGCCACGGAATTAAAAGATGCTTACTCCTTGGAAGGAAAGTTATGACCAACCTAGATAGCATATTCAAAAGCAGAGATATTACTTTGCCAACAAAGGTCTGTCTAGTCAAGGCTATGGTTTTACCAGTGGGAAAAATGTCATATATGGATGTGAGAGTTGGACTGCGAAGAAAGCTGAGCACTGAAGAATTGATGCTTTTGAACTGTGGTGTTGGAGAAGGCTCTTGAGAGTCTCTTGGACTGCAAGGAGATCCAACCAGTCCATTCTAAAGAAGATCAGTCCTGAGTGTTCATTGGAAGGATTGATGCTAAAGCTGTAACTCCAATACTTTGGCCGCCTCATGCAAAGAGTTGACTCATTGGAAAAACCCTGATGCTGGGAGGGATTGGGGGCAGGAGGAGAAGGTGACAACAGAGGGTGAGATGGCTGGATGGCATTACCGACTCGATGGACATGAGTTTGAGTGAACTCTGGGAGTTGGTGATGGACATGGAGGCCTGCGTGCTGCGATTCATGGGGTCGCAAAGAGTCGGACACGACTGAGAGACTGAACTGAACTGAACTACCTGGAGAACTCCCACCATTCCCTGCCTGAGGGAGTGAGAAAAAGATGCTCAGACATGTCCCACTCTGTGTGACCCTGTGGACTGTAGTCAGCCAGGCTCCTCTGTTCGTGGAGTTCTTCAGGCAAGAATTTTGGAGTGGGTTGCCGTGCCCTCCTGCAAGAGATCTTCCCAACCCAGGTACTGAACCCACATCTCCTGCATTGCAGGCAGATTTTTTTTTACCACCTGAGCCACCAGGGAAGCCCCATTCCCTGCCTATCCCCTTGTAAACAATCCCTTATGAAACTTTCCCCAAGTTAACCTAGCGCTAGTGATAAAGAACCTGCCTGCCAATGCAGAAGACGTCAGTTGGATCTCTGGATCAGGAAAATCCCCTGGAGGGGAGCATGGCAACCCACTCCAGTATTCTTGCCTGGAGAATCCCATGGACAGAGGAGCCTGGTGAGCTATGGTCCATAGGGTTGCAAAAAGCTGGACACGACTGAAGCGACTAAGCACAGCACACAAATTAACCTAACTTGAGAATTCCATCTGTTTCCTGCTGGAATGCTGCATGACGTACAGAAAAGAGAATAGTGTCCTGAGTATGCAAAGAGGTCCAACCAACCAAAAATCCAATAAAAAATGGACAAAAACATGATTAACAGAAGAGGAAAGTACAGATAAATTTTAAACTATAAAGAGATGCTTATAAATTAGTGTACATCAGTTCAGTTCAGTACAGCCGCTCAGTCGTGTCAGACTCTTTGCGATCCCATGAATCTCAGCACGCCAGGCCTCCCTGTCCATCATCAACTCCCGGAGTCCACCCAAACCCATATCCGTTGAGTCGGTGATGCCATCCAGCCATCTCATCCTCTGTCGTCCCCTTCTCCTCCTGCCCTCAATCTTTCCCAGCATCAGGGTCTTTTCAAATGAGTCAGCTCTTCACATCAGGTGGCCAAAATATTGGAGTTTCAGCTTCAACATCAGTTCTTCCAATGAACACTCAGGACTGATCTCCTTTAGGATGGACTGGTTGTACCTCCTTGTAGTCCAAGGGACTCTCAAGAGTCTTCTCCAACACCACAGTTCAAAAGCATCAATTCTTCGGCACTCAACTTTCTTTATAGTCCAACTCTCACATCCCTACATGACCACTGGAAAACCATAGCCTTGACTAGACAGACCTTTGTTGGCAAAGTAATGTCTCTGCTTTTCAATATGCTGTCTAGGCTGGTCATAACTTTCCTTCCAAGGAGTAAGCATCTTTTAATTTCATGGCTGCAATCACCATCTGCAGCAATCTTGGAGCCCAGAAAAATAAAGTCAGACGCTGTTTCCACTATTTCCCCATCTATTTCCCATGAAGTGATGGGACCAGATGCCACGATCTTTGTTTTCTGAATGTTGAGCCTTAAGCCAACTTTTTCACTCTCCACTTTCACTTTCATCAAGAGGCTTTTTAGTTCCTCTTCACTTTCTGCCATAAGGGTGGTGTCATCTGCATATCTGAGGTTATTGATATTTCTCCTGGCAATCTTGATTCCAGCTTGTGCTTCTTCCAGCTCAGCGTTTCTCATGATGTACTCTGCATATAAGTTAAATAAGCAGGGTGACAATATACAGCCTTGACATACTCCTTTCCCTATTTGGAACCAGTCTGTTGTTCCATGTACAGTTCTATACCTCAATAAAAGAGAGAGAGAGAGAGAGAGAGATGCTTGGCCTCACTTATCAGAAAAGAAATATAAATTACATATAATTTTTTACCAATCAGATTGGCAAAGGTAAAATATTAATACATGGTGTTGAAAACAGTCATATTCATTTTGGTGAAAGTGAATTTAAGTTAAAAAGTAAACTGCTAAAAAATGAATTTATTAGTATTCATCAAAATTTTGAAAGAATATATATTCTTTGACCCAGCAATTCCACTTCTAGAAATTCATCCTTCAGTTAAGTTTACACAAATGACAATAATATGTTTAATATCTTTGTTGCAGGATTCCACTAATTCTAATAGTCTGGAAATGACGAAATAAATTATGATGTGTGCGTGCTAAGTTACTTCAGTTGTGTCCGACTCTTTGCGACCTTATGGACTGTAGCACACCAGGCTCCTCTGACCATGGGATTCTCCAGGCAAGAATACGGAGTGGGTTGCCCTCCTCCAGGGGATCTTCCTGACCCAGGGATCAAACCTTCATCTCTTATGACTCCTGAATTGACAGGCAGGTTCTTTACCACCAGTGCCACTTGGGAAGCCCAAATAAATTATGATAGATCCATACAAAAGTAATATGCATGGTATGGAAGATTCTCCAGAACAAAATATCTACTCTCGCTACCATTTGTTTTAAAACAGTATACTAAGACATGGGGAGAAGATCCTGCAAGATGTTCAAGAAAAAGCAAGCCTCTTCTCTAAACAAAGTAACAGATATCCATAGGCCATGTGTTTGAGAGAGATTTTATCCTTTTGTAACTTCAGAATTTTGTATCATGTGTACAGATTTCCTATTCCAAAAAAGGAATTTATATCATATTGATTGAATATGCAGTAGGGGCTGTGCTGGCTAGTGGAGACATGGCTGTGAACAAGATTAGTGTGGTTATTTCTGTTCTTATAAAGCTTATGGTCTAGTGAAGAAACAGACACTAAAAAAAGGAGACGCAAGTAAATAACCAATTACAAGTTGCAATGAGCATTATGAAGAAGGAGCAAACGTACTATAAAGAGACAAATAAGGATGATGACTTTCGGTGGGTCGGTCAAGGCAGGTTTCTCCCAGGAGACAGAATTAAATAAGAAGGGAAGAGGGAAAAAAAAAAAGAGTTCTGGGCAGAGGGACCAATATGTGCAAAGGTCCTGAGGCAGGGAGGGGCTGACCATGTGCCCGTGGGCAAATCACCACCCATCTCAGGGAAGGCACAGCCTCACAAGGGAAATAATTCCATTTTAAGAGATGGAGAGACAGATGCTCAGAGAGGGAAGACGGCTTCCCCAGGAAAGCTGGCGTGATGGGACAGGCACCTTGATCTTTTGAGTCCATGGACTCTGCTATTCTCAGTTCACTTGGGGACTTTTCACAGGATCACAGAGACCAAGAGCGGAGGGAAAGAGGGAAAGAAGTTGGCCACTCCCCTGTGTCTTTCCACCATCTCAGGGACTGAGGGAGGGGAAAATCAGAGACTTCACACATGTGCAAGCATGTACACACACATGGCATGAGCTCCAAGCACATCCCAGACAGCTGAATGGGTAGCCTGCTGTGGACCTCAGGCCTGAAGCTGGACACCTGCCTCTACCTGAAATTTTGGAATGTGCCTCTTGTAAAATGCTCCTTCTCCACCTGGGTGATCCAGTGGTTAAGAAACCACCTTCCAATGTAGGGGACACGGGTTTGATCCCTGGTTGAGGAACTAAGACCCTATACGCCACCAGGCAGCTGAGCCTGGGCCTCCACAACTAAGTGCTGGGTGCCACAATGAAAGATCCTCCTGACGAGACAAAGATCCCACGTGCTGCAGCTAAGACTCAACACAGCCAAGTAAATATTTTCTTAAAATAAATAGAATGCTGTTTCTTTTGTGCACAAACTTCAGGGCACACGTGTATGTGTGTCGTTGTGTATTTGTAAGCTCACGTGTGAGTATTCTTGGTGTGTTTATACTGAGAGCTGCTGAAGGACAACATCCAGTTCCTATTTTCCTCACTGTGTAATAATTTAATCAACAATCTTATGGGGCACGCTATATTATTTACCCCTTTTTACAGATAAGGAAGGGCTTGCCTGGTGGCTCAGCAGTAAAGAATCTGCCTGCAATGCAGGAGACTCTGGTTTGATTCCTGGGTTGGGAAGATCCCCTGGAGAAGGGAATGGCAACCCACTCCAGTCTTCTTGCCTGAAGAATCCCACGGACAGAGAAGCCTGGCAGGCTACAGTCCATGGGGTCACAAGAGACACGACGGAAGCGACTGAGCAGGCACACACAGATAAAGAAACTGAGGCACGGATCATCACATAAATTGTCCAGCAAGTAAGTGACAGAGACTCAAACCCAGGGGTGTGGGATGGCAAAGCCCGTGCCCTTAGCTCAACACTAGATAAATGTGCAACGAATAAATGAATAAGTGAGCCTTATGGCACAGAAGGGAAAACTGAGGTCTAGATAGGCACCTAGCAAGCTGATGTGTGTGAGTCTAGAAACCTAGCTGTCACCTTCCCAGGTGCAATCTCTGCCCCCATCAGGAGCCACCTCCCTCAGGACTGCAAGATACTGTCCCACTCCTGCCAGGCTCCAAAACAGTCCAGCAGGCAGGAGGTGGGAACGGGCAGGATCTCCTCTTTGCCATCCTGGGATGTGTCTGAGCTCTCCAGTCCCTCTCCTGGACCTGCAGCCCAAGGGAGTCCTGGCCTTGTCTGCCCTGCGCCCCCAGGGATGTACCAACGATGTGTCACAAGTGTGACCCTCTCCCCCTCCCCTCACCCAGAGAGGGCCCTAGGCCCCACCCTGAGGGCAGGTGGAAGTCCTTGTGCTTCCCCGCAGCTGTGCCTGTGCTAAGCCCGTGCTAAGCCCCTGCAGAGCCCAGGGGAGCAGCTGACCTGGGAAGATGCCAGGAGCTCTGAAATTCGCACACTCATCACACACAGGCCTGCTCCCTCCCACACCAGCGTCCCCTTTTAGCCTCCATCCCCCTCCCCACCCCCACCCACCCCCACCCCCCCCCCCCCGCAAAAAAAAAAAAAAAAGGCGTTTCCCTGCAAGGAGAGATGTGTAAGCCTAGGATACTGGAAAGCCTGCACCATGATCTGCCCTCCCAGGGGATGATGTGAAGGACCCACAGCTCACCCCGGTGCATGAAGCTGCCCCGACCATCTGGGGTCAGCACTGCCCCCCTGTGTTCCCCTCCTCCTGTGCTCCTCCCAGCACCCATATGCTTACATTCTGTTTGCCTCATGGGAGAAATATGTCTCTAATGCCAAGCTGAAAAGCTTCCTAGACACTTACTACAACTGTTTTCATCAAATTCTGCATTTCTCCCCCCCACCCCAGTAGCTGTTCAAAGGAAAGGTTCTTACGTTTCCCCATCTCCCCCTCCCCACCAAAGAAAGTTAGGCTTGTGATCCATTGGGAGGAAAGTTCCCCACCCACCTCACAGCTGTCCAGTTCTGCACCCCTCTTCCTGCCCCCCAGATGTTAGATCGGGTTCTGGCTCCTCCTGCTTGGAGCTGGAGCAGCAATAACGCATTCTGGCCTGACCCCTCGTGGCCACTCTGAGAAACACATGCTTCCCGAAGCCACTGACCCTCATCCGCAGTCCTGGGAACTCCACACCAAATAGAATCTCCCTGGTAGTTCAGAAGGGAAGGAATCTGCCTGCAATGCAGGAGACCAGATCCAATCCCTGGGTTGAGAAGATCCCCTGGAGAAGGGTATGGCTACCCACTCCAGGATTCTTGCCTGGAGAATCCCATGGACAGAGGAGCCTGGCAGGCTACAGTCCAGAGTCACAAAGAGCCAGACACAACCAACCAATCAACACTAACTAGGGAAAGGTGAGTTTATTTCACAAACACAGCTTCAAGACAGCCCTCAAGTCCTTCCTTCCCAGAAACTGTGGAGGATCCACCAAGAATGGCCAGAGGACTCTCCTCCCCACCACTTCCCCATCACTCCCTGGCCTGGTCTTCAGAGACACACCTAAAGTAGAAATTGCTTGTCCAGCTTCCTGATGGGAGTTCACTTCTGTTCTCTTACTTCCAGAGACAGGGAACTCACTTCTCCAACGCTGACTCATCTTTTCTGATCTGGAGCCCCAGGAACACTGACGGTGTAGACCCATCCCTGACCTCTCAGGACTCACACTGCTCACCCCCCTGGAGCCACAGGTGAGCAAACAAGGGCCTTAGGTGCACAGAGATGGGCATGCCCAGTGCTACAAGGACCTGCACACCCACTATCTCTTCTCAGGGGTCTGGTGGTCTAAGGAATTTAGCCCCAGAACCTTGGAGACATCTGGATCTGGAGTCTAACTGCCCCCCTAATTCTGCTTGAAAATCAGCCGGAGCCCCCTGAGCACTCGCTCTCTGCCAGGTCCCTCCTGGGGCTCTGACCCACTTAGTGCTTATGACACTGTGAGGTCAGAGCACATGTGTTCACCGGGCAGATGGCGGTGGGGAGTAGAGCCAGAGGTCACCCACCCAGGACAATATGGCTAGTGATTTGCAGAGTCCGGACTTGACCTCGGCCTTGCTGGTGGCTCCTGCAGAAGACCCCACTCCCAGCGCATGACACCTGGACCCAAGCCAGGCCTGCTGAGAAAGTTTGGGCCAGTGGCTGTTGTCTGGCTTTTTCACGTAGGGTGCTGGTAGGGGACAGCCAGATCTGATGCTTCTGGGGGACAGCCACTTCTTGCTGCCAGAATTCTCCAGAGCTCCCCACCTAGAGTGTTCTGTGATTCCAAGGCCACGACCACGTAGGCCCCAAGTGCCTGGACTGACCTGGTCATTGCTGATGCCCCTGGGATTCTCCCAAATAACAGGAGCAAGGCAAGGTCAGGAAGGAAGGCATGCTTTGTTGAATATCTATGGTAGGCTGTATGCCAAAGCCAAAAGTTCGATCCCAGCCTGCCCCCTAATGCCCCTCCCTTTCAGCCCTACCTCCAACAGTGCCCCCATCTTGGGGCCCAAGGCCATCCCACCGAGACCATCCTGCTCTGCACTAGCAGCTCCTCCGTACCTCGAGGGTGGACTGGCAGGCAGGATGCAACCATCTCTCTGCCCACAGCTCTCTAACCCTTCACTGCTAAACAGACGCCTGGGGACTCTGGAACTGCTGTCAGAGAGCTCCCTCATGGGGCAGGATAGAAAGCCCAGGCTCTGGGGTGGCTCTGCAAATCACCTTCTGTGGGCCTCCCTTGCCATTCAGATAAGATCTAGACGCTATTTTCCTTAAGGATAAGGATCAAATGAAATCCAATGTACAAATACCCAACATACAGTGCGTGTTCAACAAAGCATCCCTTCCTCCTGGTATTTGGGAGACTCCCGGGGGCATCAGCAATGCTCAAGCCAGTCCAGGCCCCTGGGGCCAGCGTGGTCATGACCTCCGAATCACAGAACACTCCAGATGGGGGTGGCCCTGGAGAATTCTGGCAGCCAGAACTAGCTGTCCCCCACCAGCACCCCATGTGAAAAAGCCAGACAACAGCCACCGGAGGAGGTTTCTGGAACAGCTGGATTCTGCCCCTCTGTGAAGAGATAACCAACCCACCCATGCTTTCCAGACATGGCTTTTTCTCCTCCATTTCTAGTCGCTATGGGTCATCTGTCCTCATCTACTCTGGCCTGCCCTGCTCAGAGCCTGCCCTGTGACACTCTCAGTTGGTAAGGATCAGCTGTGCCTCTGGCCCCAGTTGAACCCGCGACGGGGTCTAGCCCAGGCTTGGAACAGCCAGCGTTTTCATAGCAGACTCCTGCTCTACGGGCTGCCCTGGGGCTGTCGACCAAAACCTTGAGACTTTGCCCTGCCTGAAGCCCTGTCCTTCCCTTCCCCTTGGGATCTGCACTCTGGCCACCAGGAGGCGCTATTCCCCCTCAGACACGATAAGACCACAGGCCAGCATCATTAAAGAGACTAAATTCTAAGAGAACGCAGAAGGCAAGTCATGGCGGGGAATGCGTGGGGAAGACAATGGCCTTTGTCTAATCGCTGCTATGAATCTGGTACTTCCCACGCAGGACTTTACCTCATCCTCCAGCCGCCACGATGAGGGTGGGGTCAGGGGGCACAGGGCAGGGTTCTGAGTCACAAACAACAAAAACCGTCTTCAGGCTAACAGGCAAAAAATAAACGTGTTCACCAAAATAACAGAATCTCAAAGACGATAACCACAAGGAGACAGCCAGCATCAGGCCTCCAGTGCGGTTTGAACAGGATGCTGTCCCCAGCCTCTTGACTCCCAGCTGCAACTGAAAATAACCTCCAAGGGTCCCTGGTATTTGTGGCACTGCTCCCCTTTCTTCCACACCCTCGCCCTAGCTGACCTGAAGCCTCACATTCTTTCTGCACCATGAAGGATGTAGCCAGTTCCTCTCAAGTTTTGGTCCTATCGCTTCACCCTCCATCAGGCACTCAAGACTCAGGCAGGCTGCCTTTCCTCTGAGACTGCCACACTCACCACTGAGTGGCCACATGTGTGGAGGGCTGGGGGAGGTGGGCAGGGCCGGCCACCCTGCCTGTACCTGAGATTGGAGTTGCATGGCCTCAGACGGGGAGAGGAGTCTCTGAAGACAAGAGGACTGTCTCTACCAGCTGAACTGGCTTCAGCTGGAAAGAGATGTGACCTGGAGCTCCAGGGGGCTACCTTGATGTCAGGAGAGTAGCCCTGGAGACCCAGGGGTTAAGAGCTGGGGTCTAAGAAGATGGGCTTGGGGGAAGGACAACAGGGAGGCAAGCAAGAGCCTTCTTCTTGGGACTGGAACCCTGAGACCTCCGGCAGGAATGGTAGCCAGAGACCCCAAGGAGAATTCAGTTGCCCATTTACTCATTCAACATGCATTTACTGCTACAAGCTCTGTGTGCCCCACGGAGAGGCAGGACAGGGACTCCACACCTAGCCACCCACTCTGCAGAAAAGCCAAAGGACAAGGACATGTCCCTCCAGGTCCCCTGGGGCCCTGTCTCGGTCTCAGGCAGCTTCTAAAACCTCCTTAGCTGCTGGAGGATCTCTTTGCTGCCCAGTTTCACCCCACCCTTCAGTCAGCTCCCCTGATCTCGGACAAACACACAGCAGTTTATTCACAGGTACAACACCTGGCAAGATTTGCATGTGATTTGCAAAAGCTTGACCTGAGGCTCACCAGCACCCAGCTGCTTGCAGCCCAAGCCAGGCCAGCCTCCTGCTCCAACTCCTTGCCCACCCTCAACCTAGGCCAAGTTTCCAACTTTTATACTGTGAAGATCCAAAACCCCTTTTCAGCTTTCCCCAAACAGTTCCCAGGAGGAAGCCAAAACAACACCAACTGGGCTTCCAATCCATGAGGCTGAGCCTGGGGACCTCTGGGTGGAGGCTGGTCCAGCTCAAAGAGGACACTTGTCAGGTGAAGGGCTTCAAGGGTAGCCTTGAAGGGGAAACACCAAACTTTAAGAGGCTTTCTTAGGACTCCGGGTACCAAGAAACTCTCGTTCCGACTCTTTGCCACCCTATGGACTCTTTGCCACCCTATGGACCATCCTCTGTCCATGAGATTCTCCAGGCAAGAATACTGGACTGGTTTGCCGTTTCCTTCTTCAGGGGATCTTTCCGATCCAGAGATCAAATCCTCATCTCTTATATCTCCTGCATTGGCAGGAGGGTTTTTACCACTAGTGCCACCTGGGAAGCCCTGGTACCTAAGAAGTAGTAAGTAAATACATCTCCAGTATTTGATGAATGGATGCAGGAGGCTTACGGTTCATGAGCCATATGACACTGTAGGCTCGGGAATAGACAGAAGCCTCGGGAAGCTGGACTGAACACTCAGAGGACAGCAGGAGATACACAGCTTGTTTCCTGAATCAGAGAAAAAACATTCATCTCACCGCCAGTGAGTGCGAGTGTGCCTGGGGCCGCAGCACTGCGCTTAAGTGATGAACTCTTCATCCCCATTTAGCATCACAAGGGAGGTGAGCCTTTCATCTCAGAGATGAGGGAAGTGAGGCTCAGAAAGGTTCTGTGACCTTTCCTTTAGGTCACACTGCTGGGCAGGAGTGAGACCAGGACTCTAATCGAGAAGCTGTTTAAGTCAATTGGGTTCTCCGTCCCCTACCCAGGGTCTGGTGACTAAGTTCACTCATGAAATTCCCTTCAGTTTCCTTTTCTGCAAAATGGAGAGAGTAATGATACCTACTTCTCGAATACATCACAAGGATTAATTGACACTTAAGACATGTTAAAGAGGCTTCCTAGGTGGTGCTAGTGATGAAGAATCCACCTGCCGATGCAGAAGACATAAGAGATGCTGGTTCAATCCCTGGGTTGGGAAGATCCCCTAGAGTAGGAAATGGCAACTCATTCCAGTGTTCTTGCATTGCTCCCACTTGGATAATCCAGGATAATCTTTAAAAGGGGCTTCCCTGGTGGCTCAGATGGTAAAGAACCCACGTGCAATGCAGGAGACCCAGGTTGCATCCCTATGTTGGGAAGACCCCCTGAAATAGGAAGTGGCAACCAACTCCAGTATCCTAGCCTGGAGAATTCCACAGACAGAGAGCACCTGGCAGGCTACAGTCCATGGGGTTGCAAAGAGTCAGACGCAGCTGAATGACTAACAATTTCACACTTTCAAGATATGTAAAATGCTTTGGACAGTGTCTGGCTTATTGTAACCCTTACATTAGTGTTAACTATTATTGCAATTTATTAAAATTCATGTCATGGGCTTCCTTGGCAGTCCAGTGGTTAAGACTCTGCCTACCACGGCAGGGAGCATGGGTTCCATTCCTGGAGGGAGAACTAAGGTCCTGCATGACACGGGGTGTGGCTGCCCCCTCAGAAAAATTTGTGTCACTCATTCACACAGCCAACATCTGAGCACCATGTTGCAGCCTCCGGCAGCAAACCAGAAAACCCACACAAAGCAAGCAGTCAAGGCTGCAAAGCTGAGAAGAGGGCCCACTGAGGGGCCCTGCAGAGGGGAGCAATCCAGCCTTCGGATTTGGGAAAGGCTATTGCTGCTTCCTGGAGGACAATAAGTCAGTCAGTTCTCCATCCACAAGCAGAAGTGACCTTTTAAAAATGCAAACACACAGCTGAGGCTATGAGGAAACCCTCAAAGAGCAGGGTCCCTCTGCCCCAAGGCGGACACAGGAGGCCCTGCAGGCTCTGGCCACTGGCCTCTCCTCCTGAGGCAGCCCTCCACACCCTGCACCTCAGCCCATCCTGGCCTCTTTCTGCTTCTCCCAAAGCTCAGCCCCTTCCAGCTGCAGAGCCTCTGCTTCTATTATTCCCTTGGCCTGCCTTCCAAGCACCTCTCTTCCTACAGGGTCTGAGCGCTCAGGTGAGGAGGGCTCTCTGCTACGTACCTGCATACACCTGCACATCCCTCCTAGTAGTAATAACTCTCATCACCCTGTTTAGCATCTGTGGACAGAACATTCCAAAGCCAGGGACCCCAGAGAAAAGAAACACGTGCCATGGGGAGGACACCAGACAGTTTGCAGAAATCCCAGGTTCCTTGACCAATTCATGTCATGAACTTAGCTGTGCATCTGCCTACTCCAGAGGGACTATGAATTGGGGACCCATGACCTTTGAGGTCAGGAGACCAGCCAACTAACTCCTGTGTTGTGGTCGGGGAGGCCCTATATACAGGCTTCCTCAGGCCACAAGAGAGAGGTCTTCCAGCTCCCAGTGGCCTTTGGTTGGGTCACCACCACCGCTAATACCACTAAAGCCAAAAAGCCACCAAATCATCACTACCAAGATTTCTGCTACCATCATGGTAGAAACAAAAGAAGCTTCCTTCAAAATTCCCTTAGAGCAAACTATTACAGTAAAGAGAAGAGACATTAATCTGACATTTTAAATGCTTATGCTAGTAAGTGTCCAGTAAATGTTAGCATCATCATCAATAATAATAACAAAGTATCAGGCACATTGTGACAGCAGTCATGAAATTAAAAGATGCTTGCTCCTTGGAAGAAAAGCTATGACAAACCTAGACAATGTATTAAAAAGCAAAGACATCACTTTGCAGACAATGATCCATATAGTCAAATCTATGGTTTTTCCAGTAGTCATGTATGGATGTGAGAGTTTGACCATAAAGAAGGCTGAGTGCCCGAGAGTTGATGCTCTCAAACTGTGGTGCTGGAGAAGACTCTTGAGAGTCCCTTGGACAGCAAAGATCAAACCAGTCAATCCTAAAGGAGATCAACCCTGAATAGTCATTAGAAGGACTGATGCTAGAGTGGAAGTTCCAATCTTTGGCCTCCTGATGTGAAGAGTCAACTCATTGGAAAAGACCCTGATGCTGGGAAAGACTGAAGGCAGGAGGAGAAGGAGGCAACAGAGGATGAGATGGTTGGATGGCATCACCAACCCAATGGACATGAATCTGAGCAAATTCCAAGGGACAGTGAAGAACAGGGAAGCCTGGTGGGCTACAGTCCATGGGATTGTAAGGAGTCAGACACTACTTAGCAACTGAACAACAGCAACATTGTGGATGCTCAGAAAATGGTAGTTCCCTGGTCCTAGGGGGACAGAAGCTAGAGGCCATTGGCAGCTGCCCACCCTGCTCATGCCCAGGGCCTCCACCTGTTCAAAAGGAATCAGAGCTACAGGAGATCATCAGGTGCAACCCTTTGGTACAGATAAGAGGGAGAACCGAGGACAAGGGGAGAACTTGTCCAAAGTCAGGAGCCAGTCTGTCCCTGGAAACTGGATCTCCCAGGCCAGTGCCACCTATTCTGGATCAACAAGCCGGAAGAGGGAGGTTTGCAATATGTGATGACACTGGGTTCAGGTGGGTAACGCTTTCGCTCAAGGACAGCTTTGTGAGGGTGGGGGCTCAGGCCCCTTGAGGAGAGCATAGGGCTTATCTGGAAGGTCAAGGCTTTGCCTCTGCATGAGGTAGGTATAGCTTCTTGCTTAATAGAGCCCACAAAAGCCACTGTGGGGTCAGGAAGGGAACGAGGCCTCAGGGGAGGCCCATCCTGGCCCTTGGTCCCCTGAGCCTTTAGCAGCTATGGCTATCAGCCGGGCCACCCTGCCAAATGGTCCCTGATGTTGAGACAACCACTGTGGTCACTTGCTTTCTCCTGGTCCTGCCCTTCCCTAGGCCTCTCAGCCCCTAGTGTTGATTCAGTCTCCCCAGCCACCTTCCAGGGAGGCCCCTTTTCCATTGCATCCACCTCTTGATCCACTGTAGGGTCAGCGAGACCCTACAATAAGGAAGTGGCCTTCACACCAGGCCTGAGTGATCCCAAAGCCCATGTCCTCTCCACCTGGTCTTCCTGCCTCCCAGATGTCCTTAGGTGCCGGTCCCTGTTGGTGCCACCACTAAGCGTCTTCGCCAGTGACCACTCCATCCACAGCCTCTTTCAGAGGATGCTCACTCCCCCAAGGGCCTGGCGGGAATTCCCAGCTCCCAGTGGGGATGGTGATAAGACTGAAGATGGGCTCCTGAAGCAGGAGAGCCAGCCTCTGCAGAGCCACCCAGAGGTGCTGCCAGCAAGGGAAGCTGCTGTCAGTGAGCTCAGCCTGAGCACCTGCTCTGCAGGAAGTCGAAGGGGACTTTGCTGGAAATCTGCCTTTAATCTTGGCTTCCTGTTTTCTGCCCTGGGGGACCGCCCAGACCTCTGAGTTTCAAACTATTTCACACCAGCTTCTCTAAACTGTCATCTCAAAGTAAAGAGGCCGGGGGGAGGGGAGGAAGCAGGGTGGAGGGAGGAGAAGCCCTTCTTTTCCCAGGGGATCCTAGGAGCAGAGCTCATTCTACCCATAAATTTGCTTAACCTTGGGACTTCTGGTGACCAACCCAACTTTGCACTGAGCTAGTGTGGTGACCTTGTGTCATCGAACGCAGCCAGAAATCCTGAGCCCTGTTCCCCACATCCAGGGGTCTCCAGCCTGCCCTCTTTTCTCCATTTCCCCAAGGTAGGGACAAGTAGCCCAGCCTGACAAAACTGGCACTTGAGCCTACCTGGCAGGGAGGGGGCTTCTCCTAAATTTCCCCCCATCCTAAAACCCGCAGATTCTTCTCTCATGAGTTCCTTCCCTAGAGCCTGCTGAAAGGGGAGGTTGTCTGGTGCCCAAAGCTTTGGAGGTCCTCAGACTGGAACCCCAGTACTGGGGGGTCAGATTCTGGGAAAGTTCTTCAGGGTTGAGCCTCAGTGGCCTTATCTTCAAAACATGGCTGCAAACACCAACTTGACATCTCCCCGTCTCACAGATGTCCCAACCTCAGCTTGGCGCCACCCCCAGTCTGCCCCTCTGCCAGGCCCTCCCTGCCTCAGCAAAGAGCACCAGCATTTCCCCGTGTTCCAGTGTACTTGATGATCAGGTCCATTTTCTCCTGGGGCCTCTCCTCTCCCCAAACAGCCCCATCACCAAAACTGCCATGTGGCCCTCCCTTGTCCACTGGGGCCCAGGCCCATCATCAATGGCCACACTATACAAAGCCTCTGCACTGGTCTCTTGACTTTTGCTCAGTCGTATTACTCCCCTACTTTAAAATCTATCATTGGGTCCACATTGCTCATATAATAAAATCCAAACTCATGTAATAAAACCTCTTCCCCACAACACCCTACCAAATCGGGCCCCTTCCTCTCATACAACCCTCCCTCACTGGTCTTGTCACCTTGACGTTCTGGCTGTCCCTTAAGCTGTTGAGCCCTCTGTGTCTCTCCATCATCCCCAACCCACGCTCTCTCCTCCATCAAACAATCATTGCCTTAAGCCAGTGTCAAATTATCCTGCTTATTTATTGATCCCACCAGGCAAGAACCAAGGTGGTCTCCTCACCCCTTCAACTCCTGCATCCAGAAGGATGCCAAGCACTTAGTAGGTGCTCAGTAATTATCTGAGTGAGGGAATGAATGAATGAATGCTGTTGAACTTGGAAGTGAACCGGCTCTTCCGCCATAGGATAGCTCTGTGGGGCCCGTGCATGTATTGATTTCCCTCCTGGGCCAGGATTCAGGGAAGTTAACAAATCTATTTCATTTCTGCTCTGAAGAGGTGGAGCCAGGATGCAAATACAAGTTTATTTGACTCCAAAGTTCACACTCAGGCCACAGCAAACCCACGGGAAGAAGTCAGACATGTTTGGGAGGAAAGGAAGAGGGACTGGTGACAGAACTGAAATGAGGGATCCTCACAGCCCTTTCTGGAGAAGGCAACGGCCCCCCACTCCAGTACTCTTGCCTGGAAAATCCTATGGACAGAGGAGCCTGGTAGGCTGCAGTCCAAGGGGTCACTAAGAGTCGGACATGACTGAGCGACTTCACTTTCACCTTTCACTTTCATGCACTGGAGAAGGAAATGGCAACCCACTCCAGTGTTCTTGCCTGGAGAATCCCAGGGACGGGGGAGCCTGGTGGGCTGCTGTCTCTGGGGTCACACAGAGTCGGACATGACTGAAGTGACTTAGCAGCAGCAGCAGCACAGCCCTTTCCCATTTTGCCAGCTGCTTCAGTGGGGGAGGGGAGATGTCAGGGTGACCCTTCCCAAAGCTTTTGCAGGGCTGCTGAAGTGCTTTCCTTTAGGCTGAGGGGTGGCTCCATCCAGTCCCACTTTATCATTCTGTCTTGACCTCAGAGGAAAGAAAGGGAAACCAACCAAACTGAGTGCCCTCCCCACCTCCCCCACCCCAAGGCCTTTATCTTGCTGAATCTGCACCATCTCTCTCTCTTTTTTTTTTTTCTCACCAACTCTTGCAAGAGAGGTGCATTTTGAACTTGATCTTATGGAGGAGGAAACTGAGCTCAGAGACATTAAGTAACTAGACCAAGGTCACACAACTAGGAAGTGGTTCAGCTGAGATTTAACTTTACTGTGAGAACCCCAAATCCATGCTTTTTTCCTATTACACCACAGCTGTCTCTAAGACTTACTGGACATCTCCTCAAAGGGCAGTGGTGTGACTACATTTACTTCCCTCCTTGCAGGGCTGGCTTCTTACTGGAAATTGGCCCAGGGGTGCCTTGGGTCAGAGGGCCATCCTGTAGTTTGTCCGGGGAGGCACACCCAACTCAGCCCTTTGCAATGTACAACCACACTGTCTTCTCAGCTGGCTCTCCCACAAGACCCTAGACTGTCCCTCTCACTCCCGAGTCCCTCACTTCTCTTGAATTTCACCTGCTGTACACCTCCTTTCCCCATCACAGAATGGCCTTCTCCTGCGCCCATCCAACCCTGAACCTCCCTTCAGGACCCAATCCCTAGGAAGCGCCCTGCCTCCCACCTACACTGGAGTCTCTGGTCTCTCCTCCATCCTCACCGCCCCCCCTCATCCCCAACTCTACACTCCCCCCTCACACACACACACGCTCACTGTCTGCTCCTGAGCTCAGAGCCCATCACACTCTGTCCTTCATTAACAATAATATATAGGAAGGAATGATACATAGCTAAGGGCTGACTAATTGCCTGCCACTGCACACTAAGCACTTTAGACATGTTAACTCATTTCCTCCCCCATGGAACCTTAAGAAGTTGGTGCTATTACTTTCCCCATTTGGTAAACTAGAGCACAGAGAGGTTAAGTAACTTTCCCAGGGTCACATAGTCACTGACAACTTCCTCATTGCCTCCAGGCTGAAAACAAAGTCCAAGAAAGTCCCATAAGGCCTTTTGGATCTCTCTGTGCTCTGTGGCTTGAGGGGACCCCATCTCCCACGACTTTACAGGACCTACCCTGCAAACTTGCAGCCATACTGAGCCATTTACAGTTCCCAGAGCCGTCAGGGGGCTTCCCTGGTGACTCAGACAGTAAAGAATCTGCCTGCAATGCAGGAGACCGGGGTTCCATCCCTGGGTTGGGAAGATGCCCTGGAGGAGGGCACAGCAACCCCTCTCCTGCATTCTTGCCTGGAGAATCCCCATGGACAGAGGAGTCTGGTGGGCTACAGTCCACAGATCGCAAAGAGTCGACAAGACTGAGCCCAGCACAGAGGGGTCAAGCGCTTTCACCTCCCCCGACCTTTGCCCATGCTTACTCCTTCTGCCTAAAATCCCAGCTCTATCAAGTCTCCCCTTTGGCCCTCCCCTCTTTTCTGCTTCCTGTGGGCCTTGTACACCCCTTCTTCACTTCTATCAACTCTTTCCTAGCGCTTGACTGTTGGCCTGTCGGTGCTGGGAACTCCTTGACAGCCACCAAGCGACCCGGCGGGGAGACTCCAGAACAGGGCCTGTCACACTGGCAGCGCCAGGAAATCCTTGCGAACGGATGAATGCTCCTGCGGGTGAGGGTCCCTGTGCACAAACAGATCCGAGCAGAGGGCCCGAGGCCTGGCCTCCGTCGCTTGTACACCGGGGAAGGCTTGGAGGCTGCTCCAAGGCGGGCTGGCCGGACCTCCCTGAGGGACCTTCGGGAGCCTCCGACGCGGGCGGGCAGGCGGGGGCAGGGCGCGCGCGCGCGGACACACCCCCCGCAGTGTCCCCGGCGCCCGGCAGGGGGCGCTGCTCCGTCGGCCCACGCCCCGCCGCGCGCCGGGCCGGCTCCCTCGCGCAGGCGCCGTGCTGCGGGCGGAGGATCCGGGCCGCGCTTCCTCTCGCCAGGCCTGCGAGCTTCCTCCCAGCGGAGCCCAGGGCGAGCCGAGCTTGGCCGCTGCTGCCGCCGCCGCCGCCGCGACCGCCGCCGCCCTCCCGCTCTCGCCCCAGCCCGCACCCCGCGCGGAGGTCTTGCTGGGGTGGGGTCCGAGCGGGGCGGTCTCCCGGCCGCGCCGCCGTCGGGGCCACCCCCCCCCCCCGCCGGCCAGCGGTCCCTCCCGCCCCAGCCAGCCTGTGGCCGCCGGAGCCTCCGGGGCGTGGAACGCGGGGACCTTCTGCGGCGCCCCGAACCAGCGTCCGGGGCCGCCCCGGGCAGCCGGCGCGACGTCCCCGCATCGAACCTCGGTGGCGGCGTTCGGAAGCGGAACTCTGCCGGGGCCGCGCCGGCTACATTGTTTCCTCCCCCCCGACTCCCTCCCGCCCCCTCTCCCCCGCCTTTCTTCCCTCCCCGACCCGGGCCGCGCGGCCATCCCCCTGCCTCTCTCTGGCCGTCCCTCCTCCCCCTCCTCTCGCACCCAGACCTCTTTGTACCTCACCACCCGGGGACCCCTGCGCCCCTCCCCTCCCCCCTGGCCGCATGGACCGTCCGGCAGGCCGCTGATGCTACCCGCAGCGAGGTTGACCGGACCGCAGTGCCCCGAGAGAGGTGAGTGCCTGGCGGGCCGGGAGAGGAGGTGGGCGTCCGGGTGCTTCCCGGAGGGAGGCGGGCGGAGGTCGCTCGTCCCGCTTCTCTTGCAGCTGCCGTGGCGTCCACACCCATCCCCCACCTCCCTTACCCGCCCCCCCTCCTTCCCGGGTTCGAAATCTCCCGGGAGTCACTGTCAGCCGGACTGGGAGGGGAGCGCACTAGGGAGGTACTGCCTTTCCAGCCCCACAGACTTGTCTCAGGCCACCCCGAGTCTGTCTTCCCCCTCACCCGCTTCGTGGGTGCTGGCTGGAGCCTGGAGGGAGGGGGTCAGTATGGCCAGGGCCCTTGGAGAATGGGCGGTTTGCCGTTCCCTGCCCCGGGCCTCCCTGCAGGTTCCTTGGCCTGCCTGGTTCTGACCCCTCCCTCATTCACCCCGCGGAGGCCCTGCCGCCTCCAGGAAGCCCAGGGCCCAGCCACCTTCCTTGAGCCTGCCAGAGGTTGAGTCTGTCACCCTGAGCCTCCCAGAAAACCAGGTCTAAGCCAAGGGACCTCTGACCCTAGGGTGGGGAAACTGGGCAGGGCCTGTGTCGTGGGTGGAGGTGACACTGGGCATTATTAGGACCATGCCCCCACCTGCTGGCAGCCTTGTCAGCCCATTCTCCCAGGCTCCTCAGGGCCCAGGCCAGGTGTCAGGAAGGGGCGTGTCCAGCCATCAGATTCCTGAAGCTTAACTAGGGGTTCCTCTCCCCTCCCTTTCTGTAGGCCAGAGGACTGAGACTTAAAGGGGGAAGTTGCTGTCCCGGGCCTCTGGCAGAGTTAGGTTGTCTGTCCTCTCATTCCCCCGACTCTGCAGGGCTAGACTGCTATGGGCAGGGGAAAACGATACAGGTACCTTTATCCATGAGGGACATAAGCCCCCCAGCCTGGCCCATGGGACCTTGTGGGGTGAGCACGTGCTCCCCTACAGAGGGCTGGAGAGAAGGGAGAGAGCTTCCGGCCCCAGCGCTGCCTCCATCTGGGCTCAGCAGCATCGGCCCTACCTATGGGGTTTCCCCCTGGTGTCTGAGGCTGGGTCCCACTCATGGGATGTGGCTAGTGCGTGGGGGCACCCCTGGGGCGTACCCCTGCTTCTGAGCTCAAGCAGTCCAGTGGGCTCTCCTGACTCAGCCCTCCTGTACACCTTTGGCTCAGCTAGTAACTGGGATCTGGAGAGGAAGACAAAAGCCCTGTAGGGACCACGCTACCGCCTTGGCATCGGAGCATTGTCAGAGTGGGGACACCCAGATGGTCTCTTCCAAGCTCCCCACGCCCTAATGGTCCCAGTGTCTTTCTTGGGGCCCCAGCAGGAACAGGGCGAAGGTGGCAGGAGGGAGATTGGGAGTGTGGCAGGATCCTGCCCCTAGAGGTGTGGGGGTCCCCTGGAGGATACAGGGCCGTGTCTGGGGCCCCAAGGGCCACTGGCAGGTTTGTTCCACTCAGGCCTCTGCCCTTGATTGTTGTTGTTTCCGGTTACCCTGACAGGCGCAGTGGAGGGTTCACAAATATGGTGGGTCTGTGAGACTCTCCCCTCACCCAGCCCTAACTTCCTTTCCAACCCGAAGGCCTAGGGCTGAAAGCTGACCTGGTTGGATGCCTGTGAGCTGTCAGGTGGGGCCCAGGGTCCTGAGGCCCTCGTAGAAAGGGTCTGGCTTCAGGAAGCATGTGTGTAGGGATTCACTTTTTCTCTGGCGAGTTTGGTGTCTTCCTCCCTGCTCTTCTGTCTGCGTCAGACCTGGGACTGAGAAGGACCAAGAGAGGGTCTCCAGCATCACTGCAGAGGGTACCAGGCTCCTAGGGGTTGAACCATCCTGGAACAGACCAGAGTTCAGGCAGAGACAGAGGCCCAGGGCCCACAGTGTGACATGGCTGCCCCCTGATCGGCCAAGACGGCTGAGGTCCACTACTTGGCTCCATCTTTGGGGGGTTTGAAGCCTTGGCTTCAAAGAAATAACCCAAAGGTGTTTGATCTGCGAAAGAGAAGGTAGGGAAGGACCCTCGTTTGTCTCAGGGCCTGTCCCAAATCAGAAAGGCCATCCGTTGATGTCCCAGACACCAGGACCAGAGCTAGGGGACAGGCAGGTCCCCAGAACGTAAAGCCTGAGTTCCTTACGAGAAAACTAAGTATGTAGGTATGTAGTGTTAGGGTGCTTAATTTAGAAAGTAACAAAACAGCACTACAGACCATTTAGAAAACGAAAAACTCACCCACTGTTTCTTCCCCAGTGCAGAGGCTGTTAGTATCTTGGAGTTCCCAGCCAGTCTTTCCCCGATCTTTTTTCCTTCGTCGCTGTTGTCATTTGGGTGTACGTGCCTTCACACCTTTTTTCATTTAATACTGTATCTGGGCATTTTCTCATGTTGCTACACAGTCTGTAACTTTGCCTCTAAAAAGCTACAGAATATTCCGGACAGCTCTGCCATAGCGGCGATACTCCAGCCCTCTCCGCAGGCTTGTGCACTGTTGTTGCCCGTCTGTGATTGTTGTCGCTGTTGTAACTGTTGTTACTACAGGCCCCCAGAGCAGCCGAGGGTATTGGAGAGAGTAGGCAACGTGGCACCCAGCCAACAAGTGACTCTAGGCCCGGCTGTGCCGTAGAGGCCAGGGTAGAGGGATCTTGGGCAGGTCATCCTTTGAGCCAGGGTTCCTTTATATACACAACAGCAGTCCCTACTTCAGAGAGGAGTGTGCGGACGCTGAACTAACTAACCCAGGTACTGGAAGGTGCCTGGCACAGCCCCTGGCGTCCACTAGATGCTCAGTAAGAAGGGTGGGCGTTGTTGAGAGAGTGCCCACAGCCGGCTGCCTCGACATGTGCAGAAGACGCCAGGGCCAGGGTTGGCTGATGGCTCACCTAACCGAGGGTGGTCTCTGCCCGGGGAGCCCTTCTGAAACCCTGTGTTCAGAGACTGCTCTGGCCAGTGTCCTGTCGCCCCTCTCTGTCTCCCGCCCATCCCATCACCATGTGGAAGATGGGCTACGGGTTGGTTTCTGGGGCCTGGCCCTACCCCTTCTCCTTCTGTTCTTCCAGCATCAGAGCTGAATGAATGAGGCCTCTTCTCCAAGAGCCTGGCTGTCTCCTGTCCCTCAGCTTCAGCTACTTCCTAGGCCAGCCCCACATTTCCCTTGTAGAGACAGGGACCTACTCCCTGGGAAAACTGAGTACTGGGCAACGAACTCCAGGCATCCTGAGCCTCAAGCCAGGGACAGCCATGCCGGCCGCATCCTCCCACCGAGCAGCTGAAGGAGGGAAGAAAGCAGGGCCAGGGCCCACAGACTCCAGAGCCTCCCAGCTGGGAGCTGAAGGGAACATAGATGGTCCACAGATCACTGGGAAATCTCGGGTGTTGGCAGCCCTCTCTCTGGCAGGTGCTGCCCGGGTCTAACCTGAGTGTGTACTGCTGTGACATCACTTGCTTCCTCTTATTCTGCTTCTGTGGAGAACGAGGGTGGGGTGTGCCTTGCTAGTGCCACCCCAGGGACACTAGGAGGAAACCAGTCTGAGATCGGCACCCCGGGGCCTATGAGACCATAGTCCAGATGACCCCAGTATGGCTCAGAATTAACCTAGGCAGAGGGTCCTTCCTGAGGTGGCTCGTTCAATGCAGAGGGCTCCCCGGCGCCTGACCTCAGGCTCCAGCCACCAGACTTTTGCCTTTGGAGTGTCTGCCTCCTGCCTGGTCTTAGCGCAGGGGAAGTGGGCATTACAACTGCCCTCCTGTCCCACAGCCCGGGCTGGGATGAGGTCACAGGGTGCGGTCCTCTCCACGATCCTGGCCTGGCTGGGGTGAGCACTGCGGGTGTTTCTCAGCGCCCCCCTTTCTTGGTTGGGGACAGGATGGGTGGAGGAGCAGGCCACCCCTCCATCCCAGGCAAGGAGCACGCCTCCCCTCCTCCTCTCCTTTGGGTCCCTTCATCCAAGGGCTGGAAATAGAATCCGCTAAGTAATGATTAAAGTCAAATTCAGACCTAAAAATAAAGAGCTGGTGAGGAAGAGCTAGTGTGCTCCCTGCGTGGCTTAGGGGAGAAGCAAGCAGGGCAAGGCTGGCTGCAGAGGGCCAAGCCCTGCTTCCCAGGAGAGGCCAGAGCCCTCTGCGGGACCAGGAGTACTCCAGTAATTGGGGGAGGGTCCCTGGCTTCAGGCATACTGCAGCCCATACCAGTTAGGCCCATAGTGGCAGAACCAGGCAGAGAAATCCCATTTTTCCCATTGGCAAACTGAGGCCCAGGAGGACCAAATGGTTTGTCCAGTGACTGTCCAGGAGCTCCCCTTGGCAGGTCCCGGGGAGCTGGGCCCCCCCCCCCCCCCCCCGTGCAGCCCAGCTCACCCTTCTGCCTGCTCAGTTTCTCTTCCTGGTTTTGAGATCCTGTGATGAACGTGGCTTCTCATCACACACCAGCTCTGAACGCCTCGGTGGGGCTGGGCCTCCAACCGCAGCTTCCCTCCGCCTCCCCCTCCCCTTCCGTGCCTTGGGCCTCCAGACACAAAAGAGAGGCTGCCTGGCGCACCCCCTACCCCCCGTCGGTCTGCTCTCCACATGATTGGAAGCTGTGCGGGTGGGTGAAGACCTGGGTGCCACCTGACACCTGCACCCCCTGGCTGCTGCTTCTCAGCCCAACCTCTGCTCCTCACCCAGGCCCGGATATCTGCGGGCCCCGGGCCATGCTGGCCACGCCACAGGGAGACTGGAGGGGAGAGGGAACCCTCAGAGCCCCCTGCCGACCAGTAGAGGAGGCCAGACGCAGAGAGGAGTCAACTGGGGGAGGCCTGTGGTTCCAACTTCCTGGCAGGGCTGGTGGGAGCTCAGAAGCTGGGGATCTGCGTAGGCTGGAGCAGCCAGGAGGACTTCCTGGAGGGGCAGGGCCATGAAAATCAAGAAGCATTTGAGAAAGAGGTGGGTGGGGGCAGAGGTCATTGGCCGGAGCCCTTACTCTCTGGGGCTGCTGATTTCTGTAGCTGCTGTTGTGGCCCTGGACAAACTCTTGGCCTGTCTCTGCAAGGCAGGGTATGGCACAGATGTAACCAGACAAGGAGGGCCGGCCAGTCTCCCCTCAGCTGCCCTCCCTCACCTGTCTGTCCAGGACGTCATCGATCCTGCCCAAGGAGAGGGTGGAGGGTTGGCTGACCAAGTTCAGACAAGCCTGAGCTCAAACCCTCACTCTGCCCCTTGGAAGCTGGGTGATGGTTCTCAGCTGGGCGCCTCCTCTGTCAAACAGATAACAGTAAAACCTCACGGGGGTTTTTTGAGGGTGAAGTAACTAAGGCAGGCTTGGGTCAGTAGGCTCTCGCTCCTGTGTTCACAGTCCGTCCCGTGGGGGAGGGCGTTGGTAACCCTTCTCTCTCCGCTGGGTAGCATGGTTGTGTGTTCTCTGAGACAGGGAGTCCAGAGACGGGAATCGGGGGGTCAGAGTTCTAGACCTCTCACCGGCCGCTGGGCCACAGTCTCCCACCTGTAAGGTGACCAGGGGCCTTTGGGGTAAGGGACAAGGACAGTCTGGTTTTCAAGGGTTCGTTGGAGACCAGTGCTGAGAGGCCATATGTAAATGTAGGCAAATGAAGGTGCAAAGACCACAGGCTGTGCCGAGGGGTGTGGCGGAACTGAGGCCTGGGTTTGGGCCCTGGGGAGCCCTGGAGTCCCCCCTGCCCAGTGCATGTAGGTAATTAGGCTCCTGAGCGGTAATTAGAAACCTTTCTGGGCCAGGAGTGACAGCCTCCAGCCACAGCAGTGCCTGGGGGAGGAGGCACCCCATGAGGCTCCTCTCCTCCAGCCCCCGCCTCTCCCAAACCGCTAGACGGGATTTCCGGTCCCACTGAGCCACTGGGGGGCAGGAAAAAAGCCTGTGAGTTGCTGTAGTTTGGTTTTTAACATTTTTCAGCCATTCGTCTCGCCCCTCCCCTTAGGACCGGGGGTGCTGAAGGCTGAGGGAGCCCTGGGGTGGAGGGTGGACAGCACACACCAGAGGCAAAGTGAGTGGGACCCTCCTTCCAGTCCTCTCCTGACCCCCAGGGAGGTTCAGCCCTCTCCAGGGGTCTTGTGCCCAGCTCTGCTGCTGCCCGGCCCTGAGATATTTTGTGTAGTGGCTATGATGAGGGCTCTGCAACCACCCGGCCGGCTTAGTGGGAACCAGCCCCCACCCCCGCCCTGGTGTGTGGCCAGGGACATCACAATGCCGTCAGCCTGGGTGCCCCTTGCAAAACCAGAGGCGGGGCTGATTGTACAGCTGCCAAACCAGCCCAGCTGCTGGCATGCCCCGCCCTTCTTAGGTGCACTGTCCTTTGCTGGGTTGGGGGGTGGGGGCGCCCAATCAGAAACAGTGCTGCTTGCATCTGCCCTGCACCTGTCAGCAGCTTCCAGACTGCCTGGGTTCAGAGCCCCTGTAGACCCCACCCCGCGCTTCTTCATTCTCAGCTAAGCCTCTGCGCCCCACGGTGTGAAATCCGAATCCTGGCCTGATGAGCACAGCGGCTTCCACCTGAGATCCTCCCAGTTTCTGCTTCCCCCTACCCCTTCCCCAGTGGCCCCGACCCCTGTCTCTCCTGCCCGCTGAGGCGTCAAGCACACCTGGCCGCCACTGACCAACCACCTGGCAGCCAGGAGAGCAGCAGCAGGGCTAGGCACCAGGGAGAGGAGCCGAGTAGCACCTTGGGGTCCCAAGGGCAGGACCCTCCTGGGCCCTTCCGCCTCCTATCCATACTGACCCACCACACGGGCTGGGCACACAGGGAGGCTCTTGAAACGATGGCTCAAAGAACGAGAGGGCAAGGGGGACCGGCTTATTGCCTCCAGCGGGCTGCCCCTGCCCTGCAGCGGCTCCAGCCGGGTCCTATGGCTGGACCAGAGTCTCTGGGGACCGTGGCCCCCGAGTCCCCCCCAGGTCTCCTGTGCACTTCCCTTTTCAGTGGGTATTTTTAGCTGGGTGTAAACAGTTACTGAAGGCTCCCACGCCCCACTAGGCAGTGGAGTTTTGGTGAGGAGGCAGGGCAGGAGCCCCTTGACCTACTTTGGCCCTCAGCACGTGCTTGGCTCTGGGGTCTACAGCTGCCCCAAAGCAGGAAGAGGACAGTTTCTGGGCTTCCCCTCTCCCTGCCAGCCTGGGCTCCCAAGAAAGCCTGCCTGAGGCTGTGGCCACTGACCTCAACACTTGGGCACAATGCCCAGCCTGTTCCCGGGACCCCAGCACAAGGACTGCTGGGAGCAGGGTTTGGGGCAGGAAGTCGGAGTGAAAGCCCCCTGTCCCCCAGCTCTGTGGGGGTGGGGTGGCAGCTGCTGTCCCTTTGGGGTTAAATATAGTCCTGTCGGTTATGGGGCCACAGTGTGGAGCAGCCAGCCTAGCTTCCCCCTGTTGTCTGTTGGCTCATTCATTCATTCAGCACTCACTCACTGCCCAGCACTCTGGGCCTGGCCCCTGCTAGGACGTGAGTCAGCCCAGCTTTACTCCTGCAGGGCTCCCAGGCCAGGGTCGGGGAGGTTCTCACTGGACCATGAGACGTGAGAGGCTCTGGAGGCCTGGAGCAGCCAGCCACCACAGCCAGGTGACAAGGGAAGACTCCTGGCATGAGTCAGTTTCAAAAAGTTATTTATTTCCTTACTAATCGTAATTTTTGCTTTTTTTCCTTTTTTTTAATTCACTAAGTCATGTCTGACTCTTTTTCGACCCCATGGACTATAGTCTGCCAGGCTCCTTTGTTCATGGGGTTTAGATTCTCCAGGCAAGAATACTGGAGTGGATTGCTGTTTCCTCCCCCAGGGGATCTTCCCCGACCCAGGGGTTGGACCATATCTCTTGTGTTTCCTGCACTGGCAGGTGGATTCTGTACCACTGAGCCACCTGGGAAACTCAGTCGTAATTTTTAGGGGGCAGGTAATAGATACATGTATGGATGTGAGAGTTGGTCTGTGAAGAAAGCTGAGCGCTGAAGAATTGATGCTTTTGAACTGTGGTGTTGAAGACTCTTGAAAATCCCTTGGACTGCAAGGAGATCCAACCAGTCCATTCTAAAGGAAATCAGTCCTGGGTGTTCATTGGAAGGACTGATATTAAAGCTGAAACTCCAGTACTTTGGCCATCTCATGCGAAGAGTTAACTCATTGGAAAAGACTCTGATGCTGGGAGGGACTGGGGGCAGGAGGAGAAGGGAACGACAGAGGATGAGATGGCTGGATGGCATCACCGACTCAATGGACATGAGTTTGAGTGAACTCCAGGAGTTTGTGATGGACAGGGAGGCCTGGCGTGCTGCGATTCATGGGGTCGCAAAGAGTCGGACTGAGCGACTGAGCTGAACTGAATAGATACATGGGCTTCTCTTGTGGCTCAACTGGTAAAGAATTCACCTGCAATGCGAGAGACCTGGGTTGGATCCCTGGGTTGGGAAAATCCCTTGGAGAAGGGAAAGGCTACCCACTCCAGTATTGTGGCCTGGAGAATTCCGTGGGCTGTATAGTCCATGAGGTCGCAGGGATTTTCACTCAATAGATAAATGTTGTTAAGAAAACAAATTAAAGGACAGCAGATATACAATGAAAAAGAAGTTCCCCTGAACTTGATCCTCACTCCTCCTTCCCCCTCCCAGAGATAGATAACCTCTGTTATCAGCTTCTTTTGTCTTATATCTCTGCATTTCTGAGGTCAGGGATGAATGGTATGTCCTCTGGAAAAACAAGGATTGTAATATACCATGCATGATGTCCTGCACCTTGCCTTTTTTTTTTTTTTTCTTCTCGGTCTTTGAGTTTTTCAGACCTACCAAAAAGCTGAAATAATAGCATAATAAATACCCATATGTGGGCTCCCCTGGTGGCTCAGATGGAAAAAGAATCTGCCTGCAGTGCAGGAGACCCGGGTTCAGTCCCTGGGTAGGGAAGATCCCCCGGAGGGCGTGGCAACACACTCCAGTTTTCTTGCCTGGAGAATCCCATGGACAAAGGAGCCTGGCAGGCTGCAGTCCATGGGGTCGCAGAGAATCAGACACAACTGAAGCGACTTAGCACACACGCTCAAATACCCATAGATACTTTGCCCAGATGCGCCGGTCTTTAACAGCTTGCCACGCTTGCTTTACCTCTTCTTCTGTGTACTAGACATATGTATATTCTTTGTTTTTTTGCCAATTTGAGTGTGAGTTTGCAGGCATCATACCTCCCTCTCTTAAGTATTTTAGCACAGATCTATTATATAATCACAGTACCATGATCACAGTTAAGAAAATTAACATTAATTCCATCATATTATCTAACGTTTTCATTTTTCGAGGTTGTCCCCAAGTGACCTTTATAGCTATTTTTTCCCTCTGATCCAGAATCTGATTCAGAATCACTCATTGAGTCTTGCTGTCGTGTGTCTTTTCTTTCTTTTTCAGCTTTATTGAGATATAACTGCTGTTCAGTGTTATGTGAATTTAAGTAGTGTGCAGTGTGAAGATTTGATACAGATGTACATTGTGATACGATTACCACAATAAGGTTGCCTAACACATCCCTCACCTCCCATAATTACCATTTTGTTGGTGTGTCCTGTTTCTTTAGTGTCCTGCTTAATCCAGAACATTCCGCAGCCTGTGCTTGTTTTGTCTTTAATGACCTTGACTCAAGTCGGGCCGGATATTTGGGCTCCCTGATCGGAGTCAGGTTAGGCTGCTCTGTGGCCCGTCGCACAGGATGCCGTGCCCTCCTCGGGGCGGGAGGCACTCTCTGCGCCTCTCCTCGTTGGTGCTGCTCCGTCTGATCACCTGGTGAACGAGGCATGGGCCGCGTCGCGCTGTGGTGGAAGTGCTACTTCCTCTCTCTGGTTAATCTGGAGCGTGGTCCTCAGATGCCACGTCTCTGTGCTGCACCCCTAGCAACATGCACCTCATGACCTGAGCAGGTCATTTGCCGTTTCTACTTCCTCTGTCATGGGGAGGTTTCTGTTTCAACACCTTGAGATCCGTCTGGGCCCCATCTCAGCTGGCCTTTTTCCCTTTTGGGGATATCTGGTCATTTGTTTACTTGGTTCCTTATCAATGGACATAAAATTTGTCTCCCAGCCTCTTGCCACACCAAACAGTGCTGCAGGGATTCTTCTGCTACAGTTTTTTAGGCACCTGTGTAACCCCAGAGGTTGAGTGGAAGTTCCTTGGGCAGAGAATGGGGAGGGGCGGAGAGGGAATGGCAAGGCAGGGAGGCAGAGTCCTAGGAGCTGCAGGTGATAAAGGGATCTGGCTCACGTGCTGGAGAGCCAGTGAGTCCCAGAAAGCTCAAGGGACTTCCCCAAGGTCACAGAGCAAGTTGGTGACAGAGCAGGAACCGGACTGAGAGCCCATGACTCCCGGGACACTGTTCCTGCACTTCTTCCACAAAGCTGCCTGAAACAAGGTTCAGATAACCCCGGCAGGGCCTCTCTGTGCCAGACCAAGGCTGGATCAGAGGCCACAGTTTGCAGTGGCCCCTCCCAGCCGCTGCCTCTTGGCCTCTGACCTGGAGGGGGATAACCCATCTGGACCCTCAGGGCCCTAAGGACAGGGTCCTCCTGGCCTCATGACTTCACCAGGGAGGAGCCATCAGAGAGTATCTGCAGCTCCCTCCAGCAGGATTTCTGTGTGAAGAAAGCAGGCTTCAGAGCAGCCCTGGGAGCTGCAAGGTTGTCACCAATCCATTGTACAGATAGGAAAACTGAGTCCTGAAGCCATAGCCAGTAGAGCAAGGGGAAGGCTAGCTCGTACCTCTCCTTTTCTGATTGTCCTCTTCAAACCCAGACCCTCGAGGAAGCCCCCCTGACCCCTCTGGGCTCGCCCGTCCCCCTGAGCACCGCTCACTTCTCCCTGTTCCCTTGCACTCTCTTCTCTAGGCCAGGGTGGTCCCAGCCTGCCGGCAACCCTGTAGACATGTGCGGGCACATTAGGCAGAGGGCAGCAGGCGTGGGGGTAGGACGGCCTGCTGGCTCAGGCCTCTGACAGCTGTGTGAGGCAGGATGCTCACTGGAGGTGTAGCCTCGGGTAAGGCCACTTGCCTCTTGGCCTAGCTCAGCATCCTCACCTGTAAAATGGGAATAATAATAGCTTCTCTCTCAGTTGTTAGAGGATTTGATGAACCATAATGTGTCAAGGACAGCCTGGCACAGAGTAAGTGCTCAGCCAACATGGCCTATTATTATTTTTATTATTATCCTCAAGTCAGTGGGGAGGCGGCGGCAGCAGCTGCAGACCGGGGAGAGAGTGTTTGCAAACTGACAGCTGAGAGGGTGACTAACGGAGTCTCAGCCTCTGTGGAGGGAGGGGGAGACGTGGGGATGCAGAGAGCAGAGCCCCTATGCAGAAGGGCTTGCAGGTTGAGGACCCAGCCAATCACGGAGCGACCCTGATTCCAATTCCAGACCATCACCCCTAACTGGTGGTGTGCCTTAGGGCAAGTTGTTGCGACCTCCTGAGCCTCGGTTTCCATGTCTATGAAATGGGGGCAAGAGGAGCTCGTGGCTCCCACAGGTGGTTCTCGGGAGCCTAAAGTTGCTTCCTGTACTCATGGTGGCTCCGTCGTGTCAGAGTGTGTGGGTCCAAGGGGATCCGGTCTCCCTGCCCAGATGGCAGAGGCTGCCACGCTGGCCTTGGGACAGGAAGCACGGTGTGTTCCAGGAGGAAGGGAAGCCCTTGATCCCCAGGGGCAGGGGGTTGATGCCAGACACTTCAAGTCTGGGGGCTCGTTCCACTCCCTCCATAGCCTGCTTGCTGGTGTCCCTGTCCCGCCTTCGGAGTGCGAGATCCGAGGATCAGAAGGGTTGAGTTTCTTGCCCGTTGTGTACTTGTCAGAGCCCGGTCTGCCTGACCCTTGCCCCAGGAGTGGGGCCTGGAAGCGGTGGTGGTGGTTCCCCCCCGGCTCCTTCTGGTCACCCAGACCGCACGCCCCCCTGCTCAGGTCCCAGGTCCCATGGCCCTCAGAAGCCAAGCTTGTCTCCTCACCTGGCATTAGAAGCCCCACATCCCTGCAGGGTCTATGCCCTGCGGGCCCAGTCCTCTCCGTCCCCTGCAGCGGACAAGGTGCTCAGACCATAGGATCTGTTTCCCAACCTCCCTCACCATGGGCTTCCAGCGGGGGTGCCCCTGCCTTTCCAAGCCCTGCAACCCTCCAGGCTCAGCTCCAGTGCTCCCTCCTCCAGGAAGCCCACCTGAGCTCTGCAGTCCTCACTCCCTTCACACCCCTGCTGCTGCTGCTGCTAAGTCGCTTCAGTCGTGTCCGACTCTGTGCGACCCCAGAGACAGCAGCCCACCAGGCTCTCCCGTCCCTGGGATTCTCCAGGCAAGAACACTGGAGTGAGTTGCCATTTCCTTCTCCAATGCATGAAAGTGAAAAGTGAAAGTGAAGTCGCTCAGTCATGTCCAACTCTTAGTTACCCCATGGACTGCAGCCTACCAGGCTCCTCTGTCCATGGGATTTTCCAGGCAAGAGTACTGGAGTGGGGTGCCATCGTCTTCTCCGTCACACCCCTAGGCACTTGCATTTAAATGTCTCCTTCCACTGCACATGCATCTCAGCCAGGCCCCAGACCTTGTCCGTCACATGAATGAGCCTGGGAACAAGACACATGGAGGCGTTTCTCTTCTGACATACCATAGGCATGGGAGAGCCACTGGCCCTGCCTAAGCCTCAGATTCCTCATCTGTCAGCAATGAACAGTAGTCCCATCCCTCTGCTTCCTGAGACAGGTACACAGCGGCTCTGGGCTGTGTGTGGGAAGATGATGGTTGTAGGAGTGCTGAGCTGGGGCCGCAGAGAGTGTGTGTGCAGGATCGGGCTGATTGCTGCTCTGGGGGCATCAGGCTGGCTGGGGTCGCTTTCTCGGGGGAGTCCACTGTATTGAAGTCGACATGTACATCAGAAGGTACGCCAGTCTCAGGGCACAGCTCGGTGAGTTGCCAGAGCTGAGCTTGCCCCCTTCCAGTCAGCTAGCCGCCGCCTCCGAGGTCTCCATCCTGCCCTGGGAATCCCCCGATTCCGAACCTGATTCAGATGGGGTCACACGGCGTGTGTGCTTCCTGCCAGCGTCTTGGTCAGCAGACGCTTAGAGGCGCGTCAGTGCTGGTCCACAGTGGCGGTTGATCACGGTTGCTGCTATCCGGTGTCACACACAGCTTCTCTCTCACTCCCGGCGAGCATCTGGCCAGTCCCCGTGTGCACTTTGTTCAGACCAGGCTCCCGGGCCTGTCTCGGCAACACCTGCCCTGCCGTCTCCCGGGTGTGTGCCAGGAAGTGGGGTGGCCAGGCCATGGAGCTGGCTTACGTTTGATTTCAGAGATACTGCCTGGGCGAGTTTTTATAGGTGACAGAACTGAGAGGCCCACAGAGGACAAGTGACTTTCCCCAAATCCCAAGCACCTCAGTGACCTCAGCCGCCCTCGGTGACCACGCTCAGTGGCCCTCGCAGACCGCTTAGCTGATGTCCCGCCATGGGCTGGTAGGACAGGTCTACTCACCCGCTGTGATTTGTGGCCTCGGTCGGTCATTCTGTGGGCTGTAAAGCCACAGTGGGCTCAGGGTTGGGGGGTCCTCGGCCCTCCTTCCCTGCCCAGTGTCCCCAGCCTGCCAGGACTGGAAAGGGCAGCCCTTGCCCAAGACCCCAGCTCCAGAAGCCTCTGGCATCTGTTCACATTGCTGTGGGGAGGGAGCAGGATCTCAGTGACAGAGGCACCGTCTCTTCTCACAGCTTCCTCTCAGTCCCCCCTTCTCCCCACAGCTCTCATGGTACCAAGTGACAGGTCGGCCTTCCTGTGACACGGGGACGCCAGATCTTCTAGGAAGATGTCGGCTATTCAGGTACTACAGGGATGGGGGTCCCCACGCCACCATGGGGGTGCCGAGAGGGGAGAGAGTGAGAATGCAGGTCGACGCGCTCTCCTTCTCCCCAGCCCTGGCTCTCAGCAAAGTAGAACTCAGATGCAGGCACTCAAGATGGGAGCCCAGGGGGTGAGACTCAGCTGGCAGGCACCCAGCACTCTCTGGAGGAGGGGCGCCTCATCCAGGCTTGTGGAGGCTAGGCGAGAGGCTGTGGCCTTGCAGGCGTGCAGGCAGGTGGGTGGGGGTTGCCCCGAGCTGCACCCGCCCACCTGTCGCCTGCCCTGCAGGCCGCCTGGCCATCCGGTACAGAATGTATTGCCAAGTACAACTTTCACGGCACTGCTGAGCAAGACCTTCCCTTCTGCAAAGGAGACGTGCTCACCATTGTGGCTGTCACCAAGGTAACCAGGGACCTCACACCCCCACCCATCACCTGCCTCTCGGTTTTTGCTCCCCTGCAGGGGTGGGTGAGCCTGAGAAAGTGTCTGGGCTCCCCTCTCCCCAGGACCCCAACTGGTACAAAGCCAAGAACAAGGTGGGCCGTGAGGGCATCATCCCAGCCAACTATGTCCAGAAGCGGGAGGGTGTGAAGGCAGGCACCAAGCTCAGCCTCATGCCGTGAGTACCTCCAAGGAGCGATCAGGAGCTCCAGTCTGGGAGGGAGGAGGACGGGAGCCCTGAGTCCCCAGGAAGAGAGTCAGGAAAGCATGGAGGCAAAGCTGGGATGTCCGTGAGGGCCTCTTAAGACAAGAGGAAGGGCATGGGTGCGGACCTCAGAGGGGATGAAGGGCGGGAAGCAGAGGACGAGGGCCTCAGTGCCTGTCTGAGCCACAAACCCTGGGGAGGCACCAGCTAGGGGGAGGGCCTTTGGGAAGTGGAGCCCGGCATTGCCCTTGGGCTGCCACGACCCCAGGCCTGGCCTCCCTGCAGCTGGTTCCACGGCAAGATCACGCGGGAACAGGCAGAGCGGCTCCTGTGCCCACCAGAGACGGGCCTGTTCCTGGTGCGGGAGAGCACCAACTACCCTGGGGACTACACGCTGTGCGTGAGCTGTGACGGCAAGGTGGAGCACTACCGCATTATGTACCACGCCAGCAAGCTCAGCATCGATGAAGAGGTGTACTTTGAGAACCTCATGCAGCTGGTGGAGGTGAGCGGGGCCCCTGGGCCTGCTGGGTTCCAGCTGCAGCCCCACCGCCACTGGCAGGGTGACCTTGGGCAGGTCCCGCAACCTCGGCGAGCCTGCCTTTCCCTGTTTCTCCATAGAGCCCCTGTTGTGTGCCAGGGTTGATCTCTGACCCCACAGTGCCTCCACACGGAGATGGCACCCCAGTATGTAGGCCAGGAAACAAAGGTTCAGAGCAGTTAAGGGACTTGCTGCTGGTCACCCTGCTGTGAATTGGAGGTTCCAGAACTAGATCTGAGTCTTCTGATCCCAGAGCTAGCTTCCCTCCAGCCACTCAGAACTGTCTGCCCAATCATGTGTATAAGCATGGCCCCTCGAGCTCCACCTTGGTGGCCCCCGTGTCTGGCAGTTCCTAAGGCCGACTCTGCCCCAGGCAGCCTTCAGGTGCCTCCTGCACCCACCCTCAGCACTGTCCCTGCTGCTGGCCTGACTTGCGGCAGGGGTCCTCTGCACACCTGGCTAGAGGCTGAGTCAGGGCTGCTGGTGCGGCCAAGTGATAGCAACAGCCAGTGTCCGTCCAGCACCTGGCGTGTGGGGTGGCATGGTAGACAGGCTGTGTGTCTGGGCCTCCCTAACCCTGCTAGAAAATGGGGGACCCTCCCTCCCCAAAGCAACTCTGGACTGGGTGGGACCGGCCTCTGCTGCCCTCTGGTGGTCAGATCAGAGCGGTGCACTGGTGGTGCCCAGGGGCCGGTTTTGAGGGGCTGCCCTGCGCCCTGCAGCACTACACCTCAGATGCAGACGGCCTCTGTACTCGCCTCATCAAGCCAAAGGTCATGGAGGGCACCGTGGCTGCCCAGGATGAGTTCTTCCGCAGTGAGTGCCACCCCCACCCCACCCCTCTCTTGCCCACCCGCCTCCTCCCCCACCCAGGCTTCCTGGCACAACCCCCATCCCAGAGGCTCTGGAGACCTCCAGGGAACCCACATGTCATAGTCCAGTCTTCCTCTGCTGCGACCCCTGCTCTGACTTAAGCCCCCCTCCCTGACCACCGCCTCCTGCCCCCCTGTCCCCTCCTACCCAGGCGGCTGGGCGCTGAGCATGAAGGACCTGAAGCTGCTGCAGACGATAGGGAAGGGGGAGTTTGGAGGTGAGCCAGGGAGGGTGGGCGCCTGGGGGGCGCTGGTGGCCGTGGGGAGCCCAGGGACCGAGCCCCACTGTCTCCCCAGACGTGATGCTGGGGGACTACCGAGGGAACAAAGTCGCTGTCAAATGCATCAAGAACGATGCCACTGCACAGGCCTTCCTGGCTGAAGCCTCCGTCATGACGTGAGCTGGGGCAGTGGGTCGGGGGGGCGGTGGTCGCCCCGGAGCCGGGAGGTGATGGCAAGGCTTGGAGGCTCTGAGCACCCCGTCCCGCTGCAGGCAGCTCCGGCATAGCAACCTGGTACAGCTTCTGGGCGTGATCGTAGAGGAGAAGGGCGGGCTGTACATCGTGACCGAGTACATGGCCAAGGTGTGTGTCTGCCCCAGGCCCCCCGCGTGCCCTGGGCCCATGCTCCCGCAGCCCCTGCTCTCCAGCTGAGCTCTGAAGCCGCTGGGGCTTGGCTTTTGTCTTGGCTCACCGTTTATTCATTGGAGGTGACCAGTGGAATGACCATTCCCGGTGACCTTGGAAAAGTTGTGTCACCCACCAGACCTCAGGTCCTTGCCTGTGAAGGGAGGTAGTAACAGAGTTTTCCTCAGAGATTTATGAGAATTAAGAGAAAATGCATGAAAATTGCTGAGTGCAGTGTCCAACGTGTAGGATCTGATGTTCTTTCAGAAGTGATGTCCTGACCTTTCCCCTGTCCCTTCCCTCACCTCACACCTCCCGTGAGTGTCGCCATTTACCCAGCCCCAAGCCCCCTGAGGTCTGGAGGGCACGTCTAACCTGTGGGGCCTGTCGGTCTGTCTATCCTGCCCCAGGGGAGTCTAGTGGACTACCTGCGGTCTCGGGGTCGGTCGGTGCTGGGCGGAGACTGTCTCCTCAAGTTCTCACTGTGAGTGAAGCAACCTGATGGGGGGTGGGGGGAGCTGCCCTGCTACGGGACCCCTGCCTGAGGGCACGTGCGGGTGGCTCACCCCTAGAGACGTCTGTGAGGCCATGGAGTACCTGGAGGGCAACAACTTCGTGCACCGGGATCTGGCCGCCCGCAACGTGCTGGTGTCCGAGGACAACGTGGCCAAGGTCAGCGACTTCGGCCTCACCAAGGAGGCCTCCAGCACCCAGGACACGGGCAAGCTGCCGGTCAAGTGGACAGCCCCCGAGGCCCTGAGAGAGAAGGTGGGCGGGCTTCTCCTCTGGGCCTGAGCAGGGGTGGATGGGGTTGCTGGTCACCTCCACCCCCAGTTCCCAGGATCTGACACCGCCTCTCCCATCCACATGGCAGAAATTCTCCACCAAATCTGATGTGTGGAGTTTCGGGATCCTTCTCTGGGAAATCTACTCTTTCGGGCGAGTGCCTTATCCAAGAATTGTGAGTGTGGGCGCTGGGGCTGAGACTGGGGCTTGGAGAAAGGGGAGGGTGGCAGGGTGGGGGGCCTCACTGGGCCCTGCCTCCCGCATCTGAGGCCTGGAAGCTGCATGCCTGCCCTGGGGTCCTCGCAGGCCACCCCCAGGACCTGGATCTGAGACAGAACTAGGGGTGTCATGGAGAGGAGTCCTAAGTAGGGGTCCCCTCGGGGTCAGGCCTCGCACCGACTCACGCCACCCCCTTCTCCGCGCAGCCCCTGAAGGACGTTGTCCCGCGGGTGGAGAAGGGCTACAAGATGGATGCCCCCGACGGCTGCCCGCCTGCAGTCTACGAGGTCATGAAGAACTGCTGGCACCTGGACGCCGCCACGCGGCCCTCCTTCCTGCAGCTCCGCGAGCAGCTCGAGCGCATCAAGACCCACGAGCTGCACCTGTGACTGTCGGCCTCGCCCGGGCCGAGGGCCTGCGGGGACTGAGCCAGAGAGACTGCGGACCTCGCGCCCCCGCTCACTGGGCCCAAACCCGAACTGAGCCCAGCAGGAGGCTGGTGGGCCTCTTTCCTGTCCCAGCCCGCACCCCCTCTGGCCCCCGGAGACCCCGCCTAGGCCTGGCACCTTCTTTCATGGACCCACCTGCGGGGCTTTGGGAGCCCTGCCCTCGGGCCCGGATGGGAGGAAGCTGAAGAGCGGGGGGGTAGACTCCCTGCCGTGGTCAGGCTCCCCCTGGCCTCCCATCTCTCGCCTTCTTAGAGTTTTATTCCTTTTCTTTTTTTGAGATTTTTTTTTCCGTGTGTTTATTTTTTATTATTTTTCAAGATAAGGAGAAAGAAAGTACCCAGCAAATGGGCATTTTACAAGAAGTACGAATCTTATTTTCCTGTCCTGCCCGCAAGGGTTGGGGAGGCCAGGCCCCTCTCCAGGGACCCACCACCCCGGCCCTGCTCCCCACCCCGTGTCCCGTGTCCATGTTGCCTCGGTCGCCCCGTGTCTGCGCTTGACCATGTCGCACCGTTTGCATGCGCCCGAGGCAGACGTCTGTCGGGGGCTTGGAGTCCGTGTGCCGCTGCCGCCCACCCACCTGCCTTGTGAGACGGAATCGTAATAAACCACTCCATGAGGACCCCGCTGCCCGGTCTCGGCGCTTCATCCGCCGAGCCTGCCTGCCCCACCCGGCCCCTCATCCCTGTGCCATCTTGTCCATCCCCCTGTCTCTTGTGAGTGAGGCTGTGCTTGCCCTGTGAGGGGGGCGGGGTGGGGAGCGCTGCGGGGAGATGTAGCCACTGCCTTGTGTCAGCTGCACGAGCGAGTGTCCTGTGTCTGCTGAGAAGCAGTTCTCACCACCCGCCTCCCCCAACATCCCGCTGCCGGGCAGGCCTGGCTCCGGGGCGTCCTGGGCTTGGATCCCCCCCGCCGGCATCCCAACTGCCTCTCCTGCTGTGTTCAGGCTCACAGCACAGGGAGGGCTGGAGCATGGATGCCAGAGAAAGCCAGGCCTGACGCGCCGGACATGGGCTCCCCTTGGTAGGAGGCAGGATAAACATCTCGTGCCGATGAGACGTGACCACGATGGGGAGGCTCTAAGCTGCTGACCGATCTTACAGCTCCCCTGAGGCCGGGCATCGCTGACCCCGCCCCACGTGCGCCCAGCCTTGCAGGGCACAGATGGAGAAGGCAGACTGGCCCTGGGTTCCGCGGGGCCACTGGTCAGTGAGAGCCTCTGAGGGTTCACTTCATTCACTGAGACAGGCAGCTGGTGGAGTGTCCACTTGTCCTTGGGGCTCTGACCTGTCCTCTCCCAGCCTGCAGGACCTGAAATCCAGGCCGTTCTGACCGTGCAGGACGCCTCGGGGCTGCTCAGCCCACTGTGGTCCGGCCCCATCACCTCCTGCAGCTCAGTGCTGCTGCCTCCTCTCCCCCAGTTCGTTTTCTCTGCACATGGCCAGATGCATTTTTTTTTAAATCAGACCATTCATTCAACAACACACAGTTGGATCCCTGCTGTGTGGTGGGACTAGGGTTCAGCAGTGAGCAAAACAGACCCTGTGGAGTTGACAGTTGGGAAGACAATCACATAGGCAAACTGATAAGTGCTATGGAAGAAACGTGTAGCCTGGGAATCAGACCTTATGTGTAGATCAGAGAGGGCTTCCCAGAAGAGGCAGCATGCAAGCTAAAATCGGAAGGATGAATGAGGGTAAGGGGGTGGGTAGCAGCATTCCAAGAGGGAGGGGCCAGCAGGTTCTCTGCTTCTCAGAGGACACAGGAGAGGGAACCAGTCTGCTGTCGGGGTTAGCTGCAAGGAGGTCACTGGTGACTTTAGCAAGACTGAAGTTTGGTGGGGGTGGAGTCCAGATCACGATCACAATGGCTAGAGGAGGTGCAAGGACGGCAGGAAGGTAGCCTGTGGAGGAATCCAGCTGTAATGAAGAAAGGATTTTTAAGGCAGTAGAGGCTTAAGCAAATCTAACTGCCAAAGGGAAGGACTTTTACCTCGGGATCGTGTCCACAAGCTGAGAGGGAGGTGGACAGTAGAGAGGGGAGGGCACGGTAGCGATCCCAAGTGGGAGCTTGCCAGGGGCGGGGTTGGCAGCTGGAATCCTGAGCGTGAGGGGCAGTGGGTCTGTGATGGGAGAGGGACCGTCCTGGTGAGTTGCCGAGGAGAGGGTACCACGCAGTGGCACGCTGGTAGACAGCTGACACTCAGGTCTAGGGCAGGGGTCACGGGTGGGGGCTCCGATCTAGAGTGTGCTGGTATCTACTCTGTGCCCAATACAGGGTGGACTTCATGCTCCCAACCTGACTTCACTGAAAGTGGGGATTGGGGTGCCTTTTGATGATCAGCTCTCACTGACTGGTCCAGAAGCCAGCTCAGGTTCAGAAACCTCCAAAGATGCCCGTGGCCGTGGGGTCACAAGAGGGGCCAAGCAGGTGACGTAATGGAGAATTGTGACAAGAGTGAAGGGGCCAGGTCCAGCTGATGGGGCCCTGTGGGAATGCAGGCACAGGGGACAGATGTCCTGCCCCGGTCCTTCCTGACTTCTCCACCCCCTTCACAGCTTAATTCCTCCCTTTCTTTCATCCTTCGCTTGTGCTCTCCTGGCCACTGGCACATCGTAGATGAGTGAGAGGATTTCTCACCCAAGGAGCTCATGGACCTGGGGGAACCTGCTCAGAACTCAGTTCAGTACCCAGAAATCTGGTGGGTGTCACCACTGCCACCCAGGCCAGGGAGGCAGAGGACAGAGGGAGCTTCTCAGACAGTGGAGGACCATCGGGGACAGAAAGGGAGGGTGATCCTGCCAAAGGAAGGGCACTGCCTGGACAAAGGCAGTGAGGTGAGAGGCAGTTGAGAGGCTTAGTGCCCGGGGCTAAGGGGCCAAGGGATGCAGTTTGGGAGCAAGTGAGGCTAAAGAGAAAGCAGGGCCTAGACCCCACCTGGCTTTGCAGGCCCCGTGAGAAGTTTATGCAAAGATGACCAAGAACAACAGAAGGACTGGGGGCAGAGTTTAGCCAGGTCTGCATTTTAGAGAGATGATTCTGGCTGGAGTCTGGCTAGAGTGAAAGGGACAGGGGAGATGGTGGGAAGGCTGACGGGCCAGGTGGGAGGTGACTGATGGAGGCCCGGGCTGTGGGACCTGGTAGGAGGTGGAGAGGAAGATGAACACAGCTGGTGTTTTACTGAGCTGAGTTCTGCCCCTCTTTGTTCCAATGGATGCATTATTTCATCTAACCCTCCAAACAAGCCTTGGAGAGAGACACTATTATTATCTCCAGTTTACAGATAAGGTACATGAGGCTTGGAGAGAGTAAAGCATCAGGTAACAGTTTGAGGGCGGCAGGAGCAATTGAAGAGCTTACTGACAGCTGAAGAGAGGAAGGGGCCGTGGAAGGGCCCTGGGGACACTCCAGTCTCCAGCTTGGTAAGGTGGGTGGTCCACCCATGACACCCCAGCCCTGGAGGAGGATGTGCTGGGGGTTGCAGAAGAGTTTGGTTTGGATTTGTGGCCTGGGAGCCTTTGTGACATCCAAGCAGAAAGGTCCCCTCCAGAGTTAAATGTTTATTTGGGCCTGTGACTCCAGGAGAAGCTGGGCTGAAAGCGGAGATTTGGGGATTGTGGGCCCAGAGAAGGTGCTTGAAGCCGTGGGTGTGGATGAGCTTGGCCAGGTAGCATATGGAGCCTTTGGAGAGATGGGAGGGACCAGGAAGGGACAAGAGTGATCAAGAAGCAATTCCTGGGGTGGCTGGGGGCAGCAGAGAGGCAGGTGAGCTCTGGGGCGGGCGTTCTCAGAGCAGGGGTAAGGGAGGGGTGTCTACAGCGTTTCATGTTGCAGAGACCATGTTGAGAAGCGTCCACTGGGTACAGAGAGCGGGCATCGTCAGGCCTTGCTGGAACAGTTTTCATGGGGCGCGGGGGTGGGGAGGGCAGGAGCTGGGAGGACTTAGGGGGTGGCAAGGAAGCAGGGCTGGAGGGGACCCCCCATTTCCATAGCTTGGCTGCCAAAAGGAAGGGGGAGAAGCGAGTGGAGGTGGTTGAGGGCTCAGTGTAGAGAAATGAAGTTCTTCTTTTAGCGTGTCCTAAAATTTTCCGTTTGCAGCCGTGGTTTTAATTAACTTGTAGAGCTTCAGTATCTTAATTCTACTGGGGGTTTACAAAGTACAGTAAAACTTAAGCTATCCAGAATTCTTGGAGGCACTCTGGAAAACCAAAATTTATTTGGATGAAAATATTTGAGATACAGGATTTTTCAGCTTTTTTTTTTTTTAATTCATTTGGCTGCTCCAGGTCTTGGCTGCACCGTGTGGACTCTTTCGTTGCAAAAGATGCAGGCTTCTCTAGTTGTGGCACGTGGGCATAGCTGCTCTGCAGCATGCGGGATCTTAGTTCTCCAGCCAGAGATCGAACCCACGTCCCCTGCATTGCTAGGCAGATTCCTAACCACTGGACCACCAAGGGGAGTCCCAGGATTTCTTATTTTTTCAAAACTTCTTTCATTATGGAAATTATCAAACATATAAAAGTAGAGATTAGAATACAAGGACCCCTCACGTCCCTACTACCCAACTTTAACAGTTATCAACTCAAGGCCAATTCTCTGCCATGCACACCCTGTTCCCCTCTTCCCACCCAAGTTTTAGGAGACTTGGAAGCAAATCCTAATGTTATATCAATTCATCCATAAAGCTTTAGTATAGTTCTCCAGAAGACGTAAGACTTAAAAAAGAAATTCTACCACAATACCATTATTATTCCTAAAAATTCTAACAAGAATCCCTTAATCAAATATCCAGTGTTCAAATTTCCCCATCTCATTTTTCCCCTCACAAGGTCCATGCGATGCATTTATTTGCTCTGTCTCTTGAGACTCTCTTTCTATTTTCACATAATTTATTTTTTTTATTCTCATATAATTTCTTCGTTGAGGAAACCACGTTGCTTGGAGGCATGAGTGTTTGGGAGTATGGGAGAGAGCTGAGAATCAAGGCAGTGAGAGCAGGACAGGGAAGGATGGGGGTGGTGGTGATGGCCAGACAGCAGGGACAGCCATCCGTGGGAAGGGGCCAGGATGCCGGGGCCCATCCCAGGCAGGGAGGAAAGTCAGAGCTGCTGATGGTGGCTCGTCCCAGTGATCCCGATGAGGCCCTGCAGCCGCGGGGACAGAAGGAAGGAGGAAGGATGGCCTGAGCCGAGGAGCTGGGCAGAGCTCAGGTTGGCAGGAGGTCAGGCTGCCTCATCAGGCTGGAGGTAAAGGGTGGGGCGGGGCCTGAGATCAGGCCTGAAAGGAACAGGATGTCTGTGCTGGGGAGGGAGGGAGAAGACAGTGCCAAAAACCCAGGTTCTGGGCCATCCTGGCTCCTCCCCACCTGGCCCCATCCCAGGAGCCCCTCCCTATCCTCCCAGCTGCAAATCCACCCTGGGGCCCGGCTACTAGTTCCCTTCGCAATGAGGGTGGTCCGTGGCCTGGATCCCTTGCTCTGCCTTCTGCTCCTCGTACTCCTGGACCCCCACAGCCCCGAGGGGGGCCATCTGCCTCAGCGAAGATTTGAGTACAAGCTCAGCTTCAAAGGACCGAGGCTGGCATTGCCTGGGGTTGGAATACCCTTCTGGAGCCATCACGGAGGTAAAATGTCGGGTGAGGACCAGCCTTGCCCAGTGTTCTTCAGAGCACGGGAGGGGCTGACCAGATCTGGGTGGCTGTGACTGGGTGGGGAGTGGGCCTGCCAGTACAGCCACTGCCAAGACGGGGCCAGGCCTGGAGCAGACAGTGCCAGGGGCCCCAGGACCCCCCAGCCGACCTGTCTCCTGCCCCACCACCACAGCCCCACCCCTACCTGTCCGCCTCAGCTTCTCCTGTCTGCCTCTCCCCTTCTCTGCCCTGGGACTTCTCTCTCCTTCTCTTCTTGCCTCTCCTTGGAGATCCCTTCACCACCCTGCCTCATGGACCTGTGCACACACACACACCTGCTCATAGGCTCAGACTCACAGACGCAAGGCAGCTTGGATCAGCACAAGCCGATCCTCTGGCGCTACACCGTCAGGCCGTGGCTGTCCAGGAGACCTGGGGCAGCCTGGAAGGAGGCAGCCTCGTGGCTAGCTGTTTCACCAGAGAGGGTCCCAGCCCTGCCCTGTGCATGTGTGTTGGGTGGAAGCAAGCACAAGAGCATCTTAGCCCGTACATTGTATTCAGGGCCTTCCAAACCCAGACCTACAAACAATGTCTTCTACTCGGTCTTGTTCTAAAAAGATTTTCGAGGACTTATATGGACCTATGCAACTGAGAGGAATTTAAATTTGGAGTAAGCCAGAAGAATGAGACATAGTGTTAGGACTGAGGCATGAAATGAGTCCGAGAACATGGCTTACTGCCAAAACATATGCTGTGAAGCCTTCCCACTCTTCAGAGTTGAGCCATGAACCGGGTTTAGAGCCTCCTAGCAGCCAAACCAAAGAGAGAAAGCAGATCCATTGTGTATTTCTGTGTCTATGAGATGTAATGTCTGAAAAACAGCATCATTCCTAAGACCACAGCAAATATCCCTTTAAGAAGACAGGCCCTCTTAGCAGGGTTTTAAGCCCAGTTCTCCCTCACAAAGACCCAGGAGGTAAACAAAGGAGGAGGCTGCTCCCCATAGCACGGAGCAGGCCCTGCCTCAGGTACAGGATGGTAGGACCACACTCGTTGTTTTGGGCCATGCCAAGTCTAGGGTGTTCCAGGACATATGGGGGAGCAGAAGCACATTCTTCAAGGTCACTCAGAGATATGCTCACTGTCCATTCACTCGTTCATCCTTTTATCTGGCTCACCCCCATGTCCTCTGTGCCTTGCCCAGAGACACAGGGCTGAGTCAGTTTCGAGGAGCCTGCAGTCTGCAGTGAGGTCCCCTGAACAATCCACCAGAGGCCCAGCACAGAAGTGTGGCAGACATGGGCAACCTCTGCCTCCTGCATGCCACTTCAGAGGCGATGGTAGCTCCCAAGGGCTCCAGCCCTCCTGGCCTTGCAGCCTCTGAGCCTCCCTGCCCCCAGCTCTGGCCTCTGCTGAGCAAACAGGCTGGATTAGGAGTCTCCAGGACATGCTGGCAGGGTCTGGGCCCTGGGCCAGGTTCCAGGCTGGCAGGCCACAGGGGAGTGGAGGCAGCTGGGGCAGGGCCTCTGGCCTCCCTTCTCTGTTTCCTGCCAAGCCTGCCTCAGTTTCTCGCCCCTCCCTTCCCTCTCCCCCATCCCACCCACATCAGTGGTAATTCTCACATCCACTCCATCCCCACGGCCAGTCCCCTCCTCTGCTTTCATGCTTTCCCCACCTTGAGATGCCCCCTAGGTGCCCCCACCAGGAAGGCTCACCTCTGTCTGGACATACCCATGTGTCCAGAGCCTGGAGCCCTGGCCCTCCACCGGGTTATTCTCTCAGGGTGCTCCCCTGCGTTCGTGGTCTCCAGCTGTCCTTTCCCTCACAGGCCTCTCTTTCCTCCTCTGAGAAACACAATGCTCCCATGCTCACTTGCTCAGTCATGTCTGACTCTTTGCAACCCCGTGGACTGTAGCCCGCCAGGGTCTTCTCTCCATGGGATTCTCCAGGCAGGAATACTGCAGTGGGTTGCCATTCCCTTTGGACACAAATCTCTCTCATGGTGGAAATGGCTTGTACTTTGGAATCAGAGGGAGCTGGGTTCCCATTCATTTAGTTCCTTAATTTTTCTGAGCCTCAGCTTCCTCATCTATAAAATGGGGCCTTGGGACTTCCCTGGTGGTCCCGTGGTTACGACTCTAAGCTTCCACTGCTGGAGTCATGGGTTCGATCCTTGGTTGGGGAACTAAGATCCCCCATGCCATGTGGCCAAAAATAGTATAATAAATAATCAAAAGATAAAATGGGGCCCTATAAAAGCAAGCTGCACAGACTTGCAATGAGGCTTATGTGAGAAGGCAGGTAAAGCGCTCCATGTGTGTCTGGAGACTTTGTTGACCCTCCCTCAGCCTGGCAAAGACCCAGTCCCCACTTCTCTGGTGGATTCCACTGTCTGACCAGCCAGCTTATTACCTATTGGCTGTGATGTTTCCTCCTTCCTCCTTCTGGAGCCCAGCCTAGACCAGTGAGAGAGTGCGATGGGGGAGCAGGGGCTGGTGGGGCCCAGGCCCTGAGCTGCCCTGGCCCGCAGATGCCATCCTGGGCCTGGAGGAGGTACGGCTGGCCCCATCCATGCGGAACCGGAGTGGCGCTGTGTGGAGTACAACCCCCGTCCTCTTCCCTGCCTGGGAGGTGGAGATACAGATGAGGGTGACCGGGCCGGGGCGCCGGGGAGCCCAGGGCATGGTGAGTGGTCCCCACGAAGGTCTGGCAGAGGGGGTGGGTCAGAGAAGCTGGTGGTGAGCCCGGGGTTCCAGCGTCCTGCAGGGACCCCTGAGCTGAGCAGCTGTGGACCCACAGGCCATGTGGTACACCCAGGGCAGGGGCCAGGTAGGCCCTGTCCTGGGGGCACCGGACCTGGGGGATGGCATTGGGATCTTCTTCGACTCCTCAGCCCAAGATGCCCAGGTGAGTGGTGGTCTCCTGCCCATTGTCCCGCCCACACCCTCACCCTCTGCCCTGTGCCCGGGTCTCAGACTGCTTGTCGCCTCCCACACAGAACAGCCCTGCCATCTACGTGCTGGCCACAGACAGGCACATCCTCTACGAGCCGCTTGGGTAAGGGTCCGCCTGGGTTGGCCCCTGCCTCATTCCTGGGCTGCAAGGAGCTCGGTGGGTACCCACGCGGCCCACACACAGAGAGCCCTCCTCCTAGGGCAGTGTGTCCTTGGTGCCCTCTCATCTGAGCTGATGACACTGCCCAGGGCCCCCCTCTCACTAGGTCCCAGCCAAGCCTCCTCCAGGGCCTGGGACCAGGGTTGGCTTGCTCTTCTTGGGAATTACTCCACGGAGTCCTCAATTCACTGAACCCAACAGCCCCAGGGCAGCGGGTGTAGTGAAATGACGCAGGGTGAGGCCTGTGGTCAGTGTTTTCACTCCCATCATCTCCTCTTGACACTCTTGAGAAGTGGGGATTATTAGGCCCCAGTTACAGGTGAAGATGTTGAGCCCAGAGAGGAGAAGTGATTTGCCCCAGGTCACACAGCTGTGCCCGGAGCTGAGATTTGAGGCCAGACTTGCCGGTGGAGGGTCCACGCCCTTTCCTGCACCAGCTGCCTGCCTGCCTGCCAGCACTGTCGTTTTCTCTCCAATGACATGGCTCCCCATCCCTCCACAGCCAAGATGCCTCCTCAGTAGCTGGGCCAGGTCATCAGTGTCTCTTAGCACTTCTCTCTTAGCTCATAACAATTAGAATAATTGCTAACATTTATGACCTGAGCTTACTGTAGTCCAGGCACTACGCCAAGCACTTCAGGCTCATGGCTTGGTTAACCCTCATAACAATGTTATGAGATAGTTTCAATTATTATCCTCATTTTAAAGATGGAGGATCTCGGGTTTGGAAAGGTGAGGCAACTTGCCCAAGGTCATAGGGGCTCAGAGGGCAAACACGCCGCCGGGGCCCCTTCCCCTGCTCAGTGCTGCCCCCTCTCGGCCTAAGGCGGTGGTGACGGGCTCGCTGCCGTCAGAGCTTCTGTGTTGTCCACGAGCCCAGACACACTCAGAATGTCTCAGCACTCCTAACTCTCTGGACCAGCTGCTTCACCCCCGCGGGGAGGCGGGCTGGTCATATTGTCCTTGGCGGCTACGATGGGTCTCGTGCTGTCTGTCCTGCTATGGGTCAAGAGTGGCAGAAAGAAGAAAGAGAAGCCGTACCCAGAGGGAAGCCAGTGGGAGAGCATGGAGGCGGTGGTGGGCCTGTGGGATTGTGGGTAGAAATCCCACTGTTGGTCCAGGCTGAGCCCTAGGGAAGCGTCCCAGGGCGGGCCTCGGCGTCTTCTGTGTATTCCAAGTCCCAGCATTCTGCCAGGCAAGGCTCACTTTCCTGCTCCTCTCTCTTCTGCTGTGAGAGCAGAATACAGCAACGGATGCTGGAGCTAGACCATACCAGTGGGGGCGGGTGGCACTGCAGGCCTGGGCAGCACGGCCTCTGGGACCACCCCTACTGGTTAGGCCTTGGGTCCTGTGTGGCCCGGCTGGATTCCAAGTGCCCACAGGGATGGAGGCAGCCTGCTGCTGGGCTCCTGCCGCCAGGACTTCCGGAACCGGCCATACCCCTTCAGAGCACGGATCACCTACTGGGGGCAGAGGCTGCGTGTGAGTCGTCCCTCCTGCCTTCCTGGGTCTACTGAGCAGGAAGTGCAGGTTACAGGGCTCAGAGCTCTATGGATTCCCACGATCCCACAGACACACCTGTGACAGCACACGCGGTCCCTGGCACACACGGGCAACACCGATAGGGATCCCTGCTCTCTACACAGACTCCTAACTTGCCTCCAGCACATGCCTGGGAGAGCTGGCACGAGCCCAGGTGTGCGAGCCCCTCCATGTCACTCTGATTCCAAGCTGCCCACCCGCCTTCCAGGTCAGGGAGCCAGTGAGTCAGGTGGGGACACTGCCCCTGCTGGGGCTGGGGGAGAGCAGTGGGCTCCCCCTGTGAGGGACTCATGCCCTTTCTGTCCCTCAGGTGTCCTTGAACAGCGGCCTCACTCCCAGCGACCCAGATGAGGTCTGTGTCGATGTGGGGCCCTTGCTTTTGGCCCCTGGAGGTTTCTTTGGGGTCTCGGCAGCCACGAGTATTCTGGCAGGTGAGGGCCTTCTGGGCAGAGGAGCGGTGCCCACTGAACACCCCTTCTAAGAAGCACTAGGGTGGGGCCAGCCAGTTCCTCACTGTGGGACCCAGGAAAGCCACAAACCCTCTCTGGACCTCTGTTACCATCCAGGGAAGTTCGTGTCTGCCTTGCAGAGTTAATGAAAGTCTCAAATGCGGTAAAACACGAGTCACTTCCATGTCACTGTTGGCTCCACAAGGGTCCCTAGCTGGGATCTGTGGGGCAAGAGGAAGAGGGGCAGCCATGAGGGACATCTAGGAAATGGAGCAAAAGGATGTGATGTAACAGAGAGCCTGTGGAGGAACTCAGCTGGAGAGCAGGGTGCAATCAGAGGTGGCGTCCTGGAATGCCAGGACTTCGGTGTTTAGACTCTAGGCACTGGGGAGCCATGGCAGGTTGCTAAGGAGGAGAGTGACGTGGTCAGAATCATGAGGCGGCGGCGGCGGCCCCTGTGTCGTTCCTCTGCGAGGAGCAGCCAGGCTCCGGGCCTTGAGGGTATTGCTCGGCCTGTGGCCGTGGCTCTAGTCAGGACCAGTTTTCCCATTCACTGGGGGCCCCCCTCTACCTCTCTGTTGGAGTCAGTCCTCACAGCCCACCTGTCTGCTTATCTGATCCTCACACCTTTCCTATGAAGAGAGGCAAGATGAGGGTCAGAGCTGCTCAAAGTCACCCAGATCTCTTGCCTGCCTGGAACATAATGGAGGCCGGGGGTGAGGGCTGAGGGAGTGAGTTCCCTTCCCTTTGCTACACTGCTTTCTAGATGACCATGACGTCCTGTCCTTCCTGACCTTCAGTCTGTGGGAACCGGGTCCAGAGGTAATGCTGAACCTGGGCCTTCCCTGGGGGGAGGGCTGGGGGAGAAGCAGCCCAGTTATCCCTCCCCTCCCCTCCCCTCCGCGGATGCTCTGCTCATGTCCAGCTGTCAGACCGGTCATTCCAACCCTTCTCTCTACCTGCTTGCGGAGCTCTACTCAGGCCAAGCCTTGTGCTGGGAAGTGCTGGGGGCCAGAGGTGACCCAGAGCCAGGCCCTGTACTCAAGGAGCTGTGGGAGCACTGAGGGGTCCTAACCAGCCAGGGGAGCAGGAAGACGGCATGGCAAAGATGAGCCTGAAGGAACAGAGGGAGTGGCAGAGACAAAGACCTGAGGGAGCTGCCGCGGCCTGGGCCACAGTGGGAGAGACGGGTGTAAAGATCGGCAGTGCAGCAGGCTGGGAGGACGGCCTGGTGTCGGAGCTGAGGGAGGACTCGGTGTGTGTGTGGGCGAGTGTGAGTGTGTGTGAGTGCGGCGGAGGTACAGCAGGGCTGGGAGGACTGGGCCTATGCCAGGGTGACTGGTCAGGGAGGGGACAGGGCTTGAGGGAGGCCCTGTGGGAAGATTCCTCTGGCCCGCCTCTGGGTTTGGGGCCTAAGTTTGTGTCTTCTTTCTCCAGCCTCCTTCACAGCCCTTCCTGGAGATGGAGCAGCTCCGCCTGGCGAAGCAGCTGGAAGGGCTGCGGGCAACGCTGGGCCTGGGCGTCAAGGAAGACATGACTCCAAAGCTGAACTATGGAGTCCAGGAAGATGGTAGGGACCCAGGGAATAGGCAGGTGGGCCAGGGACTCGATTGAGGGTCACAGTATCCTCTTCCCTTCAAACCAAGAGCCCTTTAACCAGCGGGAAGGGGGGGCGCCTGAGGAGGCCGTACCTAAGCAGGCTCTGCCCCACCACCCAGACACATCTTTTCAGGGGAGAGTCTTGGAGGCAGAAGCCACACGTTTCTGCCTCTCCAAGGCGGCTTCAAAAGACAGGCTCTGTTGCCCACCCCAGTGGCCTGCCTGTCTCCACTCTGCCCCGATCCCCAGGGGAACAAAGCTCCGGCCTGGAGGAGACACTGCACAGACACAGCCAGATCCTGCAGGCCCTCCAGGGCCTCTCCAAGCACTTGGCGCAGGCTGAGCAGCAATGGAAGCAGCAGCTGGGGTCCCCAGGCCAGATCAGGCCTGAGGGAGGCTGGGTGAGTGGCCCTTCGAGCACCCAAGGGTCTGCCTACAGGCCCGGCAAAGCCGAGCTCCATAGGCACCGGATCTGATGACACCAGTGAGCTCTCTCTGTCCAGAAAGAGGGGCAAGCACTCTACCCAGGAACTTGTCTCCCCCAAGGTCTGGAGAGATAGGAGTGTGTGCATGCGTGCCTAGTCACTTCAAGTCGTGTCTGACTCTTTGTGGCCCCAGGGACTGTATCCCACCAGGCTCCTCTGTCCATGGGGCAAGAATACTGGAGGGGGTTGCCATGCCCTTCTGTAGACCTTCCTAACCCAGGGATTGAACTCGCATCTCTTTGCATTGGCAGGTGTGTTCTTTCCCACTAGTGCCACCTGGGAAGCCCTGGAGGGAAAGGAGGGCAGGGGTGAAATGCTGCAGGTGGCAGTGTGGCATGGATCTGCCAGGTGGGGGAGTGAGGTGGGGGTTGGGGGGCTTGGCACAAGCAAAGGCCCACAGAGCCCATGGCTGGGGCTGGGGAAAGGAGTTGCCAGGTATTTAGATGCGGATCTCTAGACAAGTGACAGAAATAGACTGGGTGCTTATTTGCATGTAGCTCCACACGTGATCTGATTCACATACGCTTGCTTAATGCTCAGATGCACCAGAATCCTTGTTTCCCCTCCACTGCTATCCTGGCTTCTCCCCCAGGGAATCACATCCCGTGGTAGACCCAGCCTGGGGCCTGAGAGCTGAGCTCAGTCAAGATGTTAGATGCCGAGCAGAAGAGGCCAGCGGCTCCTGTGAGCTGGGCTCTGGCAGCTCGAGGTTTGAATCGTATCCTCAGGACAGAGCAGCTGAACCTGGGCTGCTGGAATAGGGCAGAGGGAAGGGACCAGGTCCTCCAAGGCCATGTCTCCCTGGTCCTACCACCAGGCCCAGGACTTCCCCTGCCAGGCTCCACCCACCCCTGAGAGAGGTGGCTCCCTCTCCAGGTCACTGGGCAAGATGGCAGCTCAAGCTCTGGGAGTTGACTGGCTGGGACCTCGGTTGGGGGTGGGGATGAAGAGGGAGGGGGAAAGGGGACTTCTCAGGGAGAATGGTTTGGGAGGAGCAGAAAATCACAAGCCCAGATGCAAAGGGTCAGATAAACCTAGTGTATCCAAAATGAGGGCCCAGGTAATGGAGTGAGGCCTCTAGAAGGAAGAGGGCTGCAAATCCCTGGGGAAGGTGAACTCTAAGAAGAGGGGCTGTGCCCTGGGCCCTAGAGAAGAGGCTGGTACCCCTGCAGGACTCAGCCAAGGTCAGTGCCCTACTCCATGGACAGCGGACTCTGCTGCAAGACCTGCAAGAGATGAGGTAAGGGCACCAGGAGAGGGGGATCCTGAGGGAGAGGGAAGAGGAGTGCCCACCCACCAACTTGCTTCTCTGCCTGAAGACCCCTCATCAGTCCTTTAATACTTTCATCATCTCCTGAGCAGCAAGCACAAAGCCTGGAAAACAGGGAGGGGCTAGGGGCAGAGTTAGGTTTGTTGAACTGAGCTGAATTTAACTGAATCAAGTTTAAAGTTTTGAAACTCCTGGTTTAAACGCAACTCCCTGAGACATTCTCACCCCAGGGAGGGTTAGTAAAATTGAGCCTTCCTTCAGTGATAGCTTCTGGAAGGAGGGTACATTTTGAGGGGGTTCTTGGAGGGAACACAACGAAAAGCAGGCCCAGTTGGGGGATGGGCAGTCCCTGACTTCATTTTACCCACCTCCGGCCCCTCAGCATCCCACTCTAGGCCCAGGCCTCTGGAGTTACCCATGGAGCCCTAGGGGCAGGGGGTCACCTTGGTGCCATCCATGGGAGGAGAGGGGCTTCAGGCTGCATGCTGTGGCTACAGCCTAACCCTAGCCCTTCTCCCTACATCTAGATTCCCTGGGGCTGGGGACCTGAGGAGGAAGAGGATATAAATCCCTGAGGGCCAGGGACGGAAGGCAGAGCCCAGGGACCCTGGGGTTGGGATGGACAGCTTAAGGGAGATGCTTCTCGGGAGATGCTTCTCTGAGCTAAAATGTCTCAAGGAGAAGTTCTGGGTTGGGGGGAAGACCACCAGTCCCCAAAAGGGGCCTTATGGGTGGTGCCTGGTTCCTCGCCCAGGTGCTGCCTTTGAGGATTATGGGAAATCCATGATTAGGTACTTTGGGTGCAATCAGAAGCGATAATGGGTTCTCTCCCTTGGTTTCCACTCTGTACCAGAGATGCAGCTGCTCACATGGCCTCAAGAGCCCAGGTCTTCTTCCTGCCTGTGGGCACCAAGCACCATTTCTCAGAGCTGGCCCAGATCCTGAGCCTCCTGCAGAAGGACCTGCGGGGCCCAGCGGTGAGAGGGACAGGAGCGAGGGCTGCGCGGCTCAGCCTCCTTCTAGCACTTGCACCGCCCCAAGCCCCTCCTGCCTTTGCCCTTCCCCCGGGACTCCTGGCAGGCACACCTGTGTCCGTGTCTGTGCGCGCGCCCGGGCATGCAGGCACACGGACTGCATCTTCTCTCTGCCTTCTCTGCTCTCTGGAGATTCCCACAGACTGTCAGTACCAGCAGGGCCCTGGAGATCACTTGGTCCAACTCCCACAAGGACCAGAAGATAAATGGGAATGGGCTGTGCCCAAGATCATTCAAAGCTTGGTGGTGAAGTCCGCTCTCTCCTGTGCCCTCCTCCATCTTGCTCTTTTCCTCGCCCTCTCCATCACCTTGTCTTTTGCTCTGTATTTCTCTCTCTCACGTATCTCTAGAGCCTTCGGCCCCTTGAAGATCCCAGGTCCCAGGCCCTCCGGGCTGTTCCCACAAATAGGGACATAGGAGCTGGGGTGGGGAGGCAGCTTTCTACCCTACCCCCTCTCCGAGTTCCCTGGATGACAGCCAGGGTACCACAACACTGAGAGAGGGAAACAAAACCCCACAGTGGTCCAGATTCTAGGTCCCCTCCCTCCTTCTGAGTAAGAAGCTGATCTAAGATCTTAGAACATCTCTTTTCAGAGAGCAGCAGCCAAGGACCCTCGCTCACCTGGCAGGTCCCCAAGGGTTTCCTCGTGCCTGCAGCCTGGCATCTTCCTGTTCTTCCTCCTCATCCAGACTGTAGGCTTCTTCTGCTATGTACACTTCAGGTGGGTGTTCCCATGCGCAGGACTTCCCACACCTACTTGGCATCTCTTGGGTCTGGACCACAGAGATTCAGTTTGAGAGAGGGGATACTAAGGTTCCAGTGGGGAGATCCACATGGCCCACCAGCTGGCAAGGAGCAGTGCCCAAGTTAGGGCCCATTTTTTCCATAGAGATGCTGACTACCTGCTCAGCTGCTGGTCCCATCTGAGTCCTCTCTTCACAGAATTCACTCTCTAATGTGAGAAGCTGACAAGTAACTAACAGTCACATCCTTTGCGATCAGTGCCATGACAGCAGGAAGCTCAGGGGCTTAAAAAGTGCTGGAAAAAGCACTAGAGCCAGCTTGGGGAGATCAGGGAATCACCTGGAAGGGATATTTGATATGGATCATCAAGGCAACTAGGAGGGTTTCAAGCCCAACAAGATAAGTAAAAGCATTGATGTAGAGGAAACATCATGAGAAAAGACACGGAAGCGTGAAAAAAAATATATATATAAATTTTGGAGAAAAAGTGGCAAGTTCAGTACTGCTAGAGCTAAATGTTTGTGAAACTGGGCAAAGAGAATTTAAAAGTTTGGGGACATTGTCACAGTTTCTGCTTGATGAATGTTTGTAAATGAGTAAGACACTTAGAGATGTAAGATGTGCTAAGGAGCTCAGAAATGGGGCAGTCCTTGTCGGTGGTATTTCAAGACAAAAGGAATCAGTACAGGCTGTGATGGTCCTGGAGGAGGAGTGGAGTATGCTGAGTTTCAAAAGCAGAGTGGGAGAGGAGATGGCCTGCAGCTGGGCAGAACAGCAAAGGTATGAGGGTGGAAATGCTGACAGGCTTATGTTACACAGGAGTGTGATGGTAGTCATAAGGCTGGAGCCGCCTGGACAGAATTTGAATGCCAGGAAGAAAGTGTGGTACTGATGGAGCAGACCAAGGGTGTCATAGACGTTCTCAGAGCAGGGGGTGCTGTGGTCCAGTGAGTGTAGGCCGGTGAATGCAGTAAATATAGAGCCTGGTCTCAAGGACCCAGAAGGGAGAAGCCCAAGTGACCTTCTTCTCTCCCTGGCAGCAAGCAGAAGCTGGACAAGGGCCTTCAGGACTATTTGTCCACATGCAGCCTTCCTCTGAGTTCTACACCGCAAATCCCCAGGGTCCTGGGGGCTCTTCGGAGGCAGCCCTTCTCCCCCAGCATACAGGCGTGACCTACTTCGAAGCCCTGATGAAATGTCCACTTCTCATCACTAGGAAGTCAACATGTACCTGGGGGTGGACAGTTTGGCTGGTGTCTTCTGCCCCTGGGTACCTACCCCCTACCCACACCTTAGCTTCTGGGGACATCCACCCTTATTAAAGGCAATTTCCCTCTCCCCATGCTTTGATATGCTCATTTACCCTCCAGCATCACCTTAATCTCTGAAGACTTCAACTTCTTCCAGATGGTCACTGGGAGTGGGCTCCAAGCAGGCACGGAGGCCCAGGGCTGGCTTGACTGCCAAAAACCCAAATACCCCATAGGCCTGAACTCGGGACTATGGTGGGAGATGGCATCACAGTTGTGCATAATTCTGTCCCCAAATTCACCCAAAACAAGGAAGGGTGCCTCCAAGTGCCCTTCCTGGTCTAGCCCAGCCAGCATCACCATGAACAACTCTCTCCCTGCTCCAGGGGTCAGCAGGGCAGGCGCGTGACCGAGAACTCTGAGAGGCAACCCATGGAGCCATAATTGGGATTCCCCACTCTCTGGTCTCCCTCCCTTTCTCAGCGTCAAGCTCTTTGGGCAGCTGCTAGGGCGGCGGGTTGGAAAGAAGGTTGGGGTAGAGCCCAGGGCTACTCGCACCTCCCAGCTGAAATCCTAGTTATCAGCCATCCGGAGGAGAAGGAAGTAGGGATAGGAGGGTTCTGGGGCGCATAAAAGCACAACTCATTCCCCTGGGGAGCGATCCCCACCCCCCGCCCCCCGCCCTCAACAGCAGCCCCAATCCGTTGCCGGCAGTGCCCAGCGGAGCTTGGCATGGAAGGAGGCACGTTGGGGAGGCGGGAGTGAGGCACGGGCACGTGGTCCAGTCTGCTCAGCCCCGTGCATGCCCCCCGCCCCCTGTGAGGAGGGGTTTGGGGCTATGGAGGCGGGCCCGGGCAGGGGCGGGCGGTGGGCGGCGCAGAGCGTGGGGCGCCAGCCTGCGGCGGGAGCTGTCCCTGAGACCTAGTGCTGAAGTAGGAGCGGACGTGCCTGGGTGCCCGCCGCGCGGTAACCGGCGCCCGGCGCCCAGGTCAGCGACGACCATGGCGTTCATGGTGAAGACCATGGTGGGCGGCCAGCTGAAGAACCTCACTGGGAGCCTGGGGGGCTGCGAGGACAAGGGGGACGGGGACAAGTCGGCCGCCGAAGCGCAGGGCATGAGCCGAGAGGAGTATGAGGAGTATCAGAAGCAACTGGTGGAAGAGAAGTGAGTGGCATCCCTTCCTGACTCCACGGCCCTTCCCACCCCCCAAGAGCCGCCCGGCCCACCCTTAGGGCAGTCTCAGACCCCGAGCCCTCCCCTACTTTTCCAGAGGAGGTAAGGGCCGGGCCCTCTAGGGTGCCCCCAGAGCCACCCGGTCTCCAACCTAGAACCCCGCTCCACTTTTACATTCGGGCCCAGAGGGAGTGGGGGCAGGGGCGACAGGGGCCTGAGACGAGGTGGGGGCACGTGCATTTCTGACGAAACAAGTAATCCCTTAATCCGATCTGGTCTCAGCCGTCTGTGTCTTCCAACTGGAGCTCCTCTGAGCCTGAGGCTCAGCGCAAAGCGCTGCAGCTGAGAGAATCAGTCACAGAGACATCCCGAGATGAGGACACTCTTGTGCGAGGACAATGCTGGGACAGAGAGGTACCTGGAGTGGAGTTAGGAGCTCAACTCCACACTAGGCTGCTTGGGTCAGATCCTGGCTTCGCTTCTTTTTTGCTGGGTGACCCTAGGCAAATTACTTTCTGTGCCTCAGTTTCTTCTTCTGTAAAATGTGGGTGGTGATAAAACATGCTGTATATGTTTATGAGGGTTAATACTTAATGTACATAAACCGCTTAGCAAGACACCTGGCACATGGCAAACCATTAAATGTTAGCTATTATTTCACTTAATCATGATAACAGTTTTGTGAGCTGCAAAATCTTATCCTCATTTTACAAAACAGGAAAGTAAACGATTTACTCAAAGACAAAAAGTGGTAGTGGAGCCACGATGCGAACCCGTGTCTGTCCCAAATACTTTTCCCCACACTGACACAACCTGTCAGAAAAAGAAAAGACAGACCGAGTCAGACGCCACCTATGTTAGGGTCTGGAAAGCCAGACAGACTGCCCCGATAGCTGCATCAGGCGACGTGTGTGGAGGCAATAAAGGGCACTGTGATACCCGAGAGAGGCAGTGAAGATTAATCTTGGCTGGTTAGAGCACCCAACATACCGGTCCGCGGCCGGCGGGGGCGGGAGCCGAGTAAACCGGCTAGGACATAGAGACCCTTCCCGCCCCTTCCTCGCAGGCCCCGCCCATTTTCTCAGCCCCGATGGTGATTCCGCCCCCGGTGCCCCCACAGGATGGAGCGGGACGCGCAGTTCACGCAGAGGAAGGCAGAGCGGGCCACGCTGCGGAGCCACTTCCGAGACAAATACCGGCTGCCCAAGGTAAGCTTAAGGAAGCTGGGCTGCAAGACACATCCGGGACCCTGAGCTGTGGGCTCCGGACCCCTTTGCCGTACTCCTGGTGCTGCAACTCTCAAGGAGTGTTTGATTAAATCAACGATTCTCTCACTCCTTCATTCATTCACGGTTAATTAGTGCCTGCCAAGGGCCAGGGCTTGACGCTGAGAGGTAGCCCAGTCCAGATGGGTTTGTGTTTCTGGAGTCAATTCAGGCCCCTTCTCTCCTCCAACTCCCACTCACCCAACCCAGAGTCAGGCCTAGGCATATGAAGAGTTGGAAGGCAGTAGATTCTACCTCAGGGGTAAAATCTCTTGGCACTTCTGAACACCCAGGGAGGGAGATGGACCGAGAGTAGGCAGCACCTTCTGTGTGCTTGATCTTCATGCCCTTACCTAACCCTTCAGTAACTCTGCCAGGTAGCTACTACCCACATCTACAGATAAGGAAACTGAGGCTCAGAGAGATTAAGGGACTTGGCTATGGTCAGACACAGCCAGAGAGTGACGGGAGTGGGAAAAGAGATCAAGCCTGTACCTGCTGAGCCTGCACTTGCTCCCAGACCCCTGGTTGCCTTCCAAAGTATGAAGTCTGTCTGCAGAGAGTAAAGTACCCCCTTGACTGCCCAAGTATCTAGGAGGATGTCTCCTCTAGGCTCTGCAGCATCAGATGACCATGTGAGAGTTCTGCTCCTGTTGCCTAAGGAGGGAACTGAGGCACAAGCCACTGCCCCTGCCCAGAAGCTAGACTCTGAGGAGAAAGGGAAGCACAGGCTATACCTGAACTTGATCTTGCACTTGAATTGGAGGATCAGATATGTGAACATCATATTCACTCATTCAGTACATGCTTACTGAGCCCCTGGCTGCCCCTGATTTCCCACAGAGCACTAGTCTTTTGAAAATCTCTCAAAGGGAGAGTCAAACTCAGCTAGGAATGGATCATCCTCAAATGCTTGCATTAAGCATATAAGAGAAACAACTCTGCCATCAGAGAACTCTGAATACCCTAGGAGAGAGAAGACTTGGCTGTAACTGAGTAGGACATAAAGTAGAAAGCCAAAGAGCCCCCAAAGGGACAGGGAAGTGCAATGACCATCAGTAGGTAGGTGCTGTGCAAAGAAGACACAGATGTTGGAATGAGGGACATAGGTTTACATTTAGCTCCCCTACTTCCAAGTGGTGTGACTTTGGGCAAATTACTAAAGTTATCTGAGCCTCAATTTCCTTATTTGTAAAATGGAGAAAATAATACCTACCTCACAGGGTTGTTGTGAGCATTAAAGGCACTCAGCTCAGTGTCAACCATGTGATAGGTGTTGGATGAATGGAATCCATCACTGTGATGGGTAACATTCTTCAGTGTAGTTAATGACAGTCAACACACAACTTAGCTGACTCAGTCTGACTCCGAAGTATTTTTATGTTGTCGTTACTCACTGCGCTAATGTCTTACCTTCAGTATCTCAGGGTGAAGTCAGGCGGTGTGAAAGGGCAAGGTCTCCATATCCAAGCGTCAAAAGCTTGATCCTGGCATGGAGAAGGGGGGCTGAGTTCACTGGAACCTGGAGTTCCAGAATCCTGGGGCCTGGAACGCAGTCCAGGCTCCTCCTTGCCCCTCAACTCTGAGTCCCCACAGACCTGCAACCCCATCGCACCCCTTTCCCTCTTCCCTTCAGAACGAGACAGACGAGAGCCAAATCCAGATGGCAGGTGGAGATGTGGAGCTGCCCCGGGAGCTGGCCAAGATGATTGAGGAGGACACAGAGGAGGAGGAAGAGAGGGCCTCGGTCCTTGGGCAGCTGGCCAGCCTCCCTGGCTTGGACCTCGGCTCACTCAAGGACAAGGCCCAGAGCACACTGGGGGACCTCAAGCAATCAGCTGAGAGGTGCCACATCATGTGACTACTTCCCCTGGGGTGACCAGACAGCTGGGCCCACACAAGTGCTGAGAACATGTCTCAGCTTCCAGGGACCCATATCCCATCTTGGCTTTGTCTCCCTGCCCCAGGCCAGCCCCAGGACCCTTCTCATCCAGGGCTCCAGTCTGCCTTCTGCTCTCACCCTCTCCACTGGGAGCAAAGTTCCCATTCCTCACCCTACCCCTCAGGACCCAATATCCCTACTCAGCCTGGGAAGGCCTCCCAGGATTGTAGGAATAGATCTGACCCTCTCTGACCATGCCCCCAAGTTCCTGCACATAGGAGAACCCATAGAGGGACATACAGAGGGACACAGAGATCCTGGTGTGAGCAGAGGGGTATGTCACAGATGCATCCTGGCACACAGACACAAACACGGGCCAGCTCCCCAGGTGCCTAGCTCCTCTAGACACCAACACTCAGATATGCTCAGGGGAGCTTTAGGCAGACACTCACAATAGACAGGAGGCCTGAGTTCAAGTCTCCACATTTATTCTCCTTAAAACCCACCCTTTCTGGGCCTCAATTCATCATCTGTAAAATTGGAATGGACTGGGTGATTTCTAAGACTTCCTAGCTTGGCCTTCCTGACCCTTGAGAGTCAGCCCCACACCCCTCCTTGGGTAGAGCAGCAGCTGCAGCCATAGTCTCAAGCGGCTGCCACTGTGGGCTCTGGCTCTTGGAAGCTGAGTGATGCTATGTGAGGGGCTTAGTGCCAAGGATGAAGCTGGCAATGAACAGTAGCCCAGGAGGCTCCAGGCCTTCTCTGGGCCCAGGGCCCAGACAATTTCTGTTCTGTTCCTGTAGAACTCTCTCTGGATTCCATAGCTGGATTTCCTCTCTCAGTTCAGTGAAAAATAAAAATTCCAAATGACTTGCCTATTTTACTTCTTACTGACCTCCAGGAGTCTCGGGTTTCACAGGCCCCTAACCTTGCCCTTGGAGGGGTATTCTCTACCTCCTCATCCACAGCTTCATAGGAGTGCCAACTCCTATAAGATACTCAAGCAGTCATCCAGATGGGCTGCACCAGGGAAGGCAGGAGGGGCTAAGACTCAATCACAGCTGTCTCTGGCACCTGTGCCTATCCCCCCACATCTTGGCCATCAAAGGTGTAACAAAACAAAGGCAGGGCAACTGCCTTCCAGCCCAGGCACTGCTGTGTGACTTTGAGCTGGTCCCTTTCCCTCTCTGAGCCAGTTTCCTTCCCCGCTGTGATATTAAGAGCCCCCACTCAATAATAATAACACCTGGTTCAAAGGGTGGCCATTTGTAAAGCCCTTGGCACATGATGGACCATATCAATAAATGGTAACTTGTTCTTAAAAAAAAAAAAGGGTAGAGTCCAAATCTCATCTTGCTCACCTATGTGTGTGCTCCAGGGGTGGGGGTTATCCAGGAGACCAACCAGGAGGCTCCGCAAGCAGGCCATCTCAGAGGCCTGAGAGGAACAAGGTGCTCCAGGCAGATCCTGGTGCCCCCATTTGACACCAGACTGTAGAAAAGCCAGCCAAGATTTACAGGCAGAAGAGCCATCTCGGGGTTTGGTTTCAAGGGCAAAGCTTCCATTAGGCTCCTTTGTAAAATAAGAACAAGAAACATAAAACCTGTGCAGTAGGTAATGTGGGGAGGGAGAGGTGGGAGAGAATGAGAGGACAGTGAGTTAGGATGGTGGGGGCAGGGAGGGACACAGGCCCAGGATCTGGGCAGTGATGCTCAGCTGTCATGCTGGGTCTTCTCTCTTGAACACCCCAGGAAAAGGGGCCTGGGCTGCCCCCAAGCATGATCATGGGACAAAAACCCCTCCTGACCTTCCTGGAGCTGGAGGAGACCAAGTTCTGGCCCCAGGTTGTGGGGGGTGGGGCATGGGCCACCCCGGCAGCATCAGCAGCAAGGCCCACGTCAGCACTCCGCCCTCCAGGGGCCTTCTGCCTAATGGGACTGGACAGACCCTTTCCCCTCAGTGGTTTGCAGGACCAAAAGCGAAAGAGCAGGGATGCAGGCCATGGGGAGGCCAGGGGGTGAACATTCACTGAACCCTCACAAAATGGGCTGGCTGGGGCCTGGGGTTAGGGAGTGGGAGGGGGCCAAGCCCCCACTCTGGCTCCTTGCTCACAGCCTGAGAAACTTGAGGGGCCCTGACCTGTCTGCCTGTCCCTGGAATCGAGGTGGAGGGGGCAGTGAAGGCTCTGGGGCTCAGGCAGAGATGGGCAAGGAGGGCGGGCTGAGGGGTGCGCAGGCTCTGCTCACCTCCCCGCCTCGCTCTTCCTTCCCCTGCTCTCTAGGCTTCCCTGTCAGCCCATGGCCCTCTCATCTGTATCTCCAACCCTCGGTCTCCTTCCTGGCTGACACCCACCCAACACCTACACCCTCAACATGAGGCTGACCTGGCCTAGCTGGAGTCCCCCCTGCATCTGCCGCACTCTCAGCCCTCAGCCCCACAGTCCACCACTAGACTGCCACTCTCCTCCCATCCTGCTTCTACTTCCACTTAGACCATCACTTTCTTGATTAGTCCATCCTCCCGGTGTGATGTTAGGGCCACAAAGCCACTTACCACCAAAACTTTCCAGACCGATGCAAGTCCCACCATTAGGGCACCATAGTTTAGAAAAGGTATCTTTCTTCTCCCGGCCCCTCCCTCCTGTTCTCTCCTTTCTTCCTTCTCACCCTGCAGGCAGTCTGAGGGTACAGGACATGTTGACAGGTGATAAGACAGCCCCTCCAACCCCTGTCACTTTCAGGAGGAAGACAACAGAGCTGGCCGGCCTGCTCCCTCTCACCCCCACCCTCAGGCTCTCTGGCTCTAGAAACGGGACTTCAGGGAGATAAGTGGCGACTCCTGGCCCCTGCCGGGCTCAAGTCCCCTTCTGCCTTCACCCCTGCAGACAGCCCAGGCCTGGTTCCCAGAAGGAGGAGGGGTACAGAGAGAAGTGACTTTCTGGAGGCCAGTGGATCTCCAGGGAGGAGCTGGAAAGGGTGGTGATGGGTTTGGAGTTGAGAGGCTCTTCCCTTCCCCCAGTGGCCATATGGTCCCTCCTCCACCACTGGAGGCCCTGGCAGGGGCAGGCAACGGGACATCTGGGGGATGTCCATTTGCTGAGCCTGAGCTGCTGGCAGTGCCTACTGACCCAGCTGACTCCTGAGGCTGGGTTGGGGGTGGGGAGCCACACACGAGGGGAGCGCGAGGGAACCACGGAGCCCGCTGCTCTGCCTCCCACCCGGTGCCTGCCAGACATCGCTGTTCCCAGAATCCATGTGAGGCTCCCTGGGTCTGGGGAAGCAGCAACGCTGAGGCTACCTTGTCTCTAATCAACAAGAACCGTGCCTGTGTCTGTTCGATCATGACTGCAAGTCTATGTGGAGTCTGCATGGGTGAGTGTTTTTGTAGGTGTCTGTGGCCCGTGGCCTTTTAGTATCTGTGTGTGTGTGGCGGGGGTGGGTGTGAGTTACTCTGGGGAAAGTGCAGTGGCCCCTTCTTTTACACCCCAGCCTCCGGGTTGGGCCATCTCCCTCTCAGGGAGGGCCTGGATGGCAGCTGGCCTCTGAGGACAACGGCCCTTATAGACGGAGTCCCTCACCCCAGTTGGTCAGGCAGGCTGGCCAGAGACGCCTGGGTCCCTCAACCTGCTCCAGAGGCCCATCTGCTTCTCCCAGGGCTGGCCCCTTGGGAGACAGAGGGCCCAGTGCTGGCTGGGCTGGGGGGACTTGGTGGAGGTGAGAGGACAGGGCAGGGTGAGCACCCAGAGGCTGGGAGGGAGAGGTGGCCTGCTCTGTCTTGGGGACTCTCAAAGTGTTAAAGGTGAGAGATGGAAACTCTGGCTCCTAGGAAAAAAACTTATTAAAAAAAGATTAGCATTATTTCCCACAGGCCTCTGTCATTTAAAGAAAGCCCTGGGGAGCCCCAACTCCTCTGGCTGGGCTGCCTCCCTCATTGGCAGGTGGCTTAGACACATAAACGTCTCACCCAGGGAGGGCCCTTACCCAGGGCCTCCTCCGCCAGCCTCCGGCTGCAGGTCTTTCCTATACCCAGTGCCCTCACGGGGGCCCATTCCCCGCCACAATCACATGCAGAATGCTATCAGGCCCCTGTCCTCAGATAGCCAATGCAGACATCACAAATAGAAACTGGGGCCTCCAGGGCCAAGCTTTTACCCCATTATCCTTCTATTTGATTAGTCTTTCACAAACCCCATCCTTCCTCATTCCCATTCTCCCTCCCATCCATTTCTCTCAATTTATCCACCCAACTGGATCCATTCATTCTCCTCCTTCCTTCTCATTTTACTCAGAGGGCTTTCTGTCTAGCCCACTCCCAGAAATAATCTGAATGCATTCCTCTGAAAGTAAGTTTTGAATTGTGTGTGCCAGGCTCACAGGTTCCCATGGGGCATTTACCTTCATCCTCATTTTACTGAGAAACAGGCTACTCAATGGGTCCCAAACTTCAGAGCCACAGAGCAAGGCCAGGATTTTAGCTCTGCTTCCTGCCTTCCGGGTCACTGCTCCACACTGCCACCCAACGGTCAGGCTTCTGGAGAAGTTAGCCCTTTAAGGTCTGCATGGAAGGCTGAGCAGCGAGGGAACTCAGGCCTTGGTGGCTGCCCAAGGGGGCGAGCTCAGTCTCCCTAGGTCCCCAAAGATGCTCCTCCCACCAGAAGGTGGGCAGAGGGCTGCTGGAAACAGCCCCAACTTGGGGGGCCCTGGGGAGCTGAGCATGAGACCCTAGGGGATGCCCTTTCCCTAATCCGGCTCACTGGCCCAGGGTGAGAGGCGGTGTAGGCACTGGGTCCTGTCTAGGACGAGGAGTATGCAGCACAGATGTTCAACAGAATCACACCTGCCACCGGGCCATCCTCCCCATGCAGACAGGAAGGGCCTTCCCTGGGCTCCGAGGCCTGTGCTTGCGGCTCCCCACTGCTCTCCTGGGCAGTGGGAGGCCTGGCAGCTGGGAGAGCCGGAACCCCAGGGGCTGAGGGCAGGGAGCAGATGAGGCTTTCACTCCCCTGACCCTGTGACCTCCCCCAGCCTCCCGCATTCCACCCAGCTTTTCCTGGAGCCCCTCTAGCCCCAGCCTGTGAGCTGGGGCTCTCTCTCCTGTTTTTCCCAGGGCAAGAAGAGAAGAACAAATTCAGAAAATAATTTAATAGAAAAACAATGAATTATATTCTTTACACCCAGTCTCCTATAGGGAAGGCAGACAACTCTTGCCCCAAGGAGGCATTTAAGGACAGAAGGATTAGAAATCACTAACACCCTCTCTGATTGTTTAGAAAAGAAAACGCTAAATAACTCCAGGTAGACATATTCGTTCCAGGTTAAAGACACTTTGTTCTCCTGGAAGCCCATGTAGGGGCTTGAGGAGAGAGTAATAGTGCCACTGGAGAGATGGGGAGAACCCAGCCCAGGAAAGGGGAGGGAGCTTGCCTGGGGACACACACTGGTGGAGCAGCCGTGTCAGACCCAGGATCAGGTCCCTGGATCACTGGTTCCCCCGGAGCCCGCATGCCTCCCCATCCCAGGCCTGGACCAGCTCTGCGGTCAGTACAGGCATTCCTCAGAGGGATGAAGGTGGGAGGGATGAGGATTGAGGACCCATCTCCTTATGCCCCCCAGACCAGGGCAAGAACAAGGCATGGGTTTCTCAAATTTGCCCATCTCTACCAAAGATATTATTGTCATGCATGAAGGATAATCTTAAAATATCGAGAGGGTAGGCCGGGGTCAGCTCCCAGGAAGACTGGTTGAGCTCTGCAGGGCTGAGTGCATATGGTGGGATGGGTGGTCCCTGAGGGGTCTTGGAAGCCCTGTTCCAGTGCACAGAGGGAGGTGAGGCTCCCAGGAAAGACAGGGGTGGGCACAGCTGCCTGCTGGCAGGGAGTGAAAAGAGCAGGAGTGCCCTGTAGGGCCCTCACCTCAGAGTAAAACCAGAAATCAACAGGCTCAGCGCCCAGCAACCACCAAACAAGTCACGTGACAGAAACACACTTCTCCCAGAGTTCTGCCCACCCCAGGCCAAGGCCCCGTGCTCCCGGCACACACCATGGGCTCTTAGACTCTCTAGGGAGTTAGGAGTCTCCCAAGGGGTGCTGGGGATCCTGTGGTATGCGGGCGGCGGGGGGGGGGGGGTCCCAGAATTGCCCATCCAGGAAGCCTGCTCCTTAGTGTTGCTGAGGGCCACAGAATTCTGGGGGCCAGCTGGGGTGCATCCCCAGATCCCAGTGATCTGTCTGATCATCCTTCAGGGTCACTGCAGAGTACAAGCTGTGGAGGGGAAATGGGGAGCGTCAGTCTTGGGCCTCCGGCAAAAGAGGCAGAATCTAGGGCTGCCCCAGTCTTCATCCCTCCTCAAGTGAAGAGTCAGACCCCAGGGCGGGACTCACAGCTACGAACAGACTCCGACAGCCCCTCTTTGTCCAGGGTCTCGGCCTCCCAGTGAGCCTCTTTCATCTGCAGAACATAAAGGACAGACTGTGATGGAGATGCCTTCAGACAGTAACGAGAGGGAGACACAGCACAGGCGGCAAGGGGTAGCTAGCCACAGGCAGGGCGGAACAGAACGCACATAGCTTCGCCCCAGGGTGGGTCCCCACAGGCCCACCTTGACCTGCTCCTTCAGGTATTCAGCCCGAGCCATGAGATTCTGAACCTGCCAAGGGAAGACATGCCCAGGGATGTGGGGTGAGGAGAGGCCTTCAAGTCAAGCTCCTTCTCACTCCTAATGCTCCCTGGGATCCTCTGCCTCATCAGAACAACTTGCCTGAGTCCTTCTCTGCCCCTTCCTCCAGGAAGCCTCCTGACTGCTGCTCAGTTCCCAGACCCTGCCTGTCCCTCTGCCCTGACCCCAGCACCCAAGCCCTGATGACGTGCACAGGAGTCACCAACTTAGCAAGTCTATGAGGTTTGACTCTGTGACCTGGGGCACCTTGAGGGAACCCAAGGAGGTCCCCACACACGGAAGCAGGGCAAATGGGGACAAGGAACCCCACCCCTCACCGACCCTCCCAACCCCAGTGGGCACCTCAGTGTGAAGTAGCTCCCGCCTCCGGCCTGGGGGCTCCGCTGCAGAGAGAGGGAGGGCACGTGGTGAGGGCAGGGTGGCCGGGGGCCGGTGGGGAGGGTGGGGTTCGGGCCGTACCTGCCAGTAGCAGCAGCAGCTCCCCCAGACTGTGCTGGTACAGGGCCAGCGCGTCCTGCTCCCCACCAGCCTCTTCCTCCTGCAGCCACATGGACACTAGGTCGTCTAGGGGTGTGACCTGGATTCCTCCTGCCCCGCCCAGACCCCTCCCAGCAGCTCCAAACCTTGGCCAGGGCGGCCGAAGCCATTTCCAGGGCAGCCAGGAGGCGCGGCTTGTCCCGGGCCATCTCTGGGATGAGGGGCAAAGGCGCACTGTGAGCACTGTGAGAGGAGCCGTCTGCTTTCTCACCTCAGGACGCCTACCTCCACCTCCCTCCCCCTTGGGCTTGAGGGAAGTGGCCGGGGAACTGGTGGTCAGGGCCTACCTCTGAGCAGATCTCGGGCAGAGGTCCCCTGCCTCAGCAGGGCCCGATTGGAGGAGGAGACGATGGCCTTGAGCTCCTCAGCCCGGGACACATACTGCCCTACCTGCTGGAGGGCAAGGGGCTGAGGAAGGGCTGTCCCCCACTGCCTCCCTCGCCAGCACCCAGCTCCAGGTTCACCCTCTGGGTCCTCAGTGATTGCCCCAAACTTCAACGTCAGGGGCCAACTGGGGCCGGCCTGAACCCCTTCCCAGGGAGGGAGGTTCCTCTAGGACAGCCAACCCCCAGAGGCCCTGGGACCCCTCCCCATGTCCTCAGGGGACTCTGATCACCTTCGCCTTAATTGCCTCCTTCCGCTGGGTGTCCACTTCGTCTGCAGAAAGTGGGGGTTTAAATGAGGCCTCTGAAGCGAGGAGACCTCTGCCTCACACCAACCCCTCTGGAATCCCACAAAGCACTGAATTCCAGATTTCCCCACTGTCTTGTCTCCCACAAAATTCTGGAAGGGGAGCTGCTTCTGGAAGCCAGCCACTGTGGCTGTGGCTGACCCCACCCTGCCACACCTGCCTGGCACTCACAGTGCAGGGCGGGCACAAAGAAGTCCAGGGCCTTGCAGTAGAGAGACAAGGCGGCCGCAGCGTCCCCCTCCTGGTCCTTCTTCACAGCCTGCACCACCAGGGCGGTCTGCGGGAGGGTAGATTGGGAGTCATGACCCCCCATAACACTCACTGCGAGGGGTCATCCATACCCTGAGCCCACTCTCTGCCTCCTGCTGGGCAGGTCACCTGGTCACCAATGAAAGGGGTCAATGAAACCCCCCACCTGCCCTCAGCCCACCCGTCTCCACTGGCTGCTCACTGCTCGTGCCAGGCTCTCCCCACTGGGCATGTGCTCCAGGTCTACCCAAGGGTGGGCGAAGAAGTCTTGGAAGGAGATGCGGCGGCTGGGGTCCCGCTCCAGGAGCCGCTGCAGCAGATCTCGGCAGTCCTGGGAGAGTTGGGGCCGCAGGGGGAGCTGCAGGGGTAGGGGTGGAACAGATCACACTGGGCTCTGGCATCCTGGCCCCCAGCCCCCAGGGCCTGTCAGGACCACCCCGTCCTGGGGGGCCCCCAAGACACACATCTGACAGATGGAGAATATGAGACAAGGAGGAAGAGTGACAGGTCAGAGTGTGACAGCCAGTGAGAGCCAAGCCTCGTCCCCAGGCTCCTGTCTTTGTGATCCTATGGACTGTAGCCTGCCAGGCTCCTCTGTCCATTGGATTCTCCAGGCAAGAATACTGGGAGTGGGTTGCCATTTCCTCCTCCAGGGGATCTTCCCAACACAGGGATGAACACGCATCTCCTGTGTCTCCTGCATTGGCAGGCAGATTCTTTATGCCACCTGGGAAGCCCTGCTCCCCATGGGGAACCTGTAACAGGCTGTAGGGCAGGCCTCTTACTCCTCACTATGGTTGATCTGGGTTCCCGGGACTGAATGGAGCCAACTTTCAGGCTAGAGCGTGCCCAGCTCCACAGTGGTGGCCTGGAGCCCACACCCCAGTCTGTGCAGGTGTCAGTGAGCTCTGCCACCTCAGGGCCCTGACTCCCGCTGCCCCTCACAGTTTCGAAGGCCCTGCTAGACCTACCTCAATAACCCGGTTGCTCCGGATCTTCTCTTCCAGCTCTGAGAACGACCTGGAGGCAAAGGGGGGCTGCCCGAAGAGGGCTTCTGTGGAAGGGAGGCAGAGGGCAGGCTGGGAGGGGATAGGGTCAAGCTGGGCCTGGCCCACTCCTGGAGAAGGGCCCCAGACCAGAAGGGTCAGTGTTCTCATTAAAACCCTTCAGGAGTGGCCCAGTGATGCTCTGACTGAGGCTGCTCTGACAGTGGGGGGCAGGGGACAGAGCTCTCACCATACAGGATGACCCCCACAGACCAGAGGTCTACACGGGCATCGTACTGCCGCTGACACACCATCTCGGGAGCCATGTAGAGGGGGGAGCCACGAAGCACATGCTTCTCATCCCGGGGGGACATGTGCTGTGCAAAGCCAAAGTCTGCAGGCAAGAGGCCAGGCAGCAGGCTCAGTTTCTGCTCCTGCTTTACAGACTCCCCCTGGGCTCCAGGGCAGAGCTCCTCCCCACCCTCTAGACTCACCAGGATTAACCCTACTTCCCTACTTTGCTCATGTCGTTTCTCTCACTACAAACCCTTCTACCTCTTTGAGGGCATATATTCTCCCCATCCTGCACAGCCCCCTGCACACCTTTTCCCAGGAAGCCCACCCTGATCACACCAGCAACGAGGGTAAGGGCTCACTAGGGGTTGACCTCTCCCTCACTGTCCTACTCAGCTCAGTGGACCTCTCTGGCCTCCAGCGTCAAGTCAGTTCTCCTCCAAATTTTATCAGGGCCCACAGCTACCCCTTTTCCCACTCCACACTTTCCAACACTGCCCCAGACTGAGCCCCAGAATGCTAGTTCGGTGATGGATAAAGGACTAAGTCTGGTCACACTCTGAACCCTGACCCCACCCAGGATATCACATCGCTAGAGTCGAGCATCGGTAGCCTGAGAAAGGCCCTACCTTTTGGTGACAGGGCCTGTCCCTGGACATCCCAGCCTGTCGCTGTCTGATGACTCAACAGAGGGCTCCATGAGAACCAGGGCTGCTGAGCGAGCCCAGGCAGAAGGAGGCCTCTGCACACCCACCCTCAAAACCTCCACACCTTCTGTTCCAGACTCACACCTGCCAGTTTAAGGTGGGGCTTCTCCAGGGAGCTCAGCAGAATGTTCTGTGGCTTCAGGTCCAGGTGAGAGATGTTCCGTTCATGTAAGAACTGCAGGGCACTGGCTAGGCGGGAGGAACCGTGTAGAGTGACAGGTCAGAGAAGCCTCTCTCTCCCTTCCCCTCTCTTACCTGCCTGCCTGCCCATCCCCAGTTCTGGCCTGGTCTACCAAATGCTTTTTTTTTTTTTTTTTGGGGGCCTGTGCTACATCTCAGCTGTGGCATGTGGGATCTAGTTCTCTGACCAGGAATTGAATCTGGGCCCCTTGCGTTGGGAACGCAGAGTCTGATCTAACCACTGAACCACCAGCAAAGTCCCTACCAAATGCTTTACATACAAGCACCAGGCTCTGCTCCCCCAACTAAGACTTTGCTTGACCCCCACCTCGAGTGACCTCCTTCCTCCCTTGTACCCCTTCACAAGTCTCCCCTCCTCCTAGAAGCCTCCCTAGATGCCCCAGCCCTTTAGGCCCTTGCTCTTCTTCTTGGCAAAACACTTGGGTCTTTGGAATGTTCCACGAGGTCTTTATGTTACTGAATATGTTTCACGTGTGGAAGCTTGTACTCCCCACAGATGGGACTCCTCTCCATCTCTCTCACAGCATCCTTAAGCTGGGGATGGGCAAAACGAAGAGCGGGCCCTACAAATCCAAGCTGGGATGGCGGGCAACTGCTAAGAGTGTCACAGCTCTAAGCCTGGGGCAGAGGTGGGGTGGGAGAGCAGAGATCATGAGAAGGGGTGTCAGGCTGGGGTCAGAGGCTTTTACCCAACTGCTGCATGAAGACCCGAGCCACCTTCTCAGGCAGAATCCTGCGGGTGTGGATGAAGCGAGACAGGTCACCTCCTGCGCAGAACTCCATGATGAGGTAGATGTTGTCACTGTCCCACTGGGGTTAGAGGCAGAGAGGAGGCTTGAAGAGACTGGCCCTTCTCAGCCCCCTTTGGTGGTCGCCCCATCCCAGGCCCACACCTGGAAGTCTTTCAGCTGTACAATGTGGGGGTGTCGAATGCCCTTGAGGATCTCAATCTCTGTCAGGAGGTTTTCCACCGATGCCTTGTTCAGACTCTTCTTGGCCACACACTTTATGGCTACCACCTCCCGAGTATCCTTCTGTGGGGACAGGATATTCAAGGGCTCTGCCTTGAGAGGACCAGGAACCATGCATGGCCAGAAGGCTCTGGTCCCCTCTGACCCTGCTCCTCCTCTCGGGGCCTACCCACTCACACCAGCATTCAGGTTGCCCAGCTGCCCTTTCTCAGGGCAGTAAGGCACCCAGATTCTGGAATCCTGGCTTCCCTACTAGCCTCTCTGCTTCACAATCCCTTTCATTGTATTCTAGAGTGCCCCTGCTAAGGCATGTTATTTACTGTTCTAAACTGCCCACTCTGCTTCCTAAGTGGGTCCAGCCTTCTAGAACCCTGCCCCAGACTCCTCCCAGCCCACAGGTATCCTCCCTGTTTGGAGCCTATTCTTCAGCCACTAACGCCGAGGCTCCATCGAGGTCTTCACTCGTTTCTCCGCACAACAGCGGTGTATATTTGTTTTGAAGACCTATCTGTGGCGGTCACCGCGCACCTCCTCCACAGAAGGTCGACCTGGTACAGGCTAGGCCATGCACCCTTAGCTCACGCCGTCTCAACCTCTCCCCGTTTCCCGGCCCCGTTTCCCGCTTGCTTAGCGTCTGGCGGGCACTGGGGCCAGAACCTCAGAAGTTCTCGAGCCCCCAACTGCTGCCTCGCACAGAAGCCCCGAGGCGCCCCGCACCCACCTTGGCGTAGGCCTTGTACACCGTGGCATACGTGCCACTGCCCAGGCGCTCAGTGAGAATGAAGCCGTCGAGCCGCGGGGGACCCCAGCCGGACCCCGCCATCCCGACAACCCGCGCCCGCGGCCGGGCGCTTCCTGGTTCCCGGAGCCGGGGTTCCGGCCAGGAGCCTAGAGGGGAGCGCGCGGGCGAGGCGGTAGCACCGGACTCTACACTGCCCCGAGCGGCGCCCGCCGGAAGTGCAGCGAGGCAGGCTGGGCGGGGCCCCGGCCCCCCACCGCCCCCGCGCCCCTCCCCTCCAGGTGCTCCAGGTGCGGCTCCTGGGAGCCTCCGCCTTCACCTGCACAGGAAATCAGATGACTCGCCAGTACCCGCAAGATCCATTTGGAGATACTCAGGTCCTCGCAGGCCTAACGGGAATTAGCAGAGGCCAGCGGACGAGGTCCCCTGGGAAATCCCATGCAGGCTGCACAGTATCTTATTAGAGATCGCCCACGTGAATGGGATAGGAGAGAGAAGCCTCGTTTAAGGCGTGGATAGGGTGTGTTCAAAGAGGCCCCTCTCCTCCAAGACCAGCAACTGTGAATGTGGAAGTACTGGAACAAGAAAGTACCATGGAAGAGGACAAGCAATCTCAGTAAGGGGCTCGCCCCCAGGGGTGAGGGACTGAGCCTGCCCAGACTGGCCAGGGAGTAGAGTGACCAGACACAGCACCTTCACTGTCTCTTCTCACCTATGGCTGGCCTGCCTCAGCCTCTACCCTATTAGCCACTCCCAACTTTCCAAATACAGCAGACGTCAGGACCAGTATTGTCTGAAAATGTCTTTTGTTTTTATTTAAGGACAAAATTGAGACATAACATATACATTTGTACACGGAGAAAAAAAATACCAGAAAGGAGTTTACAAAACCTTGGTCACTGCCATCCTCATTCAGTGGCTCTGGAGCTGTGTCAGCTGGCAGCTTCAGGGCTGCCTCCGGGTAGGCCCCAGATGCCCTGGGTTGGACAGCTTTTTGAGAAGTCCCCTCAGTCTACCCACCCACTCCTACCATCTCTGGAGGACAGGATACAGGTTTTAACCTTGAACTCCTAAGCACCCATCAGAGTGACACAGATCCTGGGGAATCCTCAGGACTAGTGGAAGGTGATCTAGGCTCTACTTGGGGAGTATGGGAGAACCCTGGGGGATTAGTCTGGAACCCTCAAAAAGGTGACCTGAAGAATGAAGTTCTGAACTCATTCCCCTTGCCCTCCCTAAGAGTCATACAAGCTAGATACTGCTGATGGTGGGGGGCAGGGATGGGCAAGAGTATGAGGCCAAGCTAAAGGGCAGCTGTCCCTCAGAAAGAGAGGAAATCAAAACAAATAGGGCCAAACAAACCATACCAGGACAATCAGACCCACCCTAATACAAGACTGCCAAAAGCTGGGCAAGACAACTTCGGGTCAGTGTCCTCTATCCCTCTCCATCCCCAAATCCCAACCAACCCCATTGCACATTCAGTAAGTCTAAAGAGGGAAGGGCTTAAGAAGGGCCCCAGAGGGCACCACGTACTGCCCACATCTGGAGGATGTGGGGGCCTAAAGGGCTAGGAAACTGTTCATTAGAAACATGAGGCAGGACAGAGGCTAGAAGCCCAGAGTTCACCCTAGAGTGATCTGAGGAAGAGCCCAGACTGCAGCTCATCTAAAGGGGAGCCCTTGGGAGGCTCTCAGAGTCTGAGCAGGAGGAAAGGGCAGGACTGTGGAAGTCACAGGCTGGGTCCATGAAGCCAGATTCCGGTCAGGCCTGCTGGGGAGGAGTGGAATCTCAGGACTCCAGCAGAAATAAAACCCCAGGTGGTTGGGCCCAGGACAGCCAGTGATCCCAAGTGTGTACGTTTGTGTTTGTATGTGTGTGAGTACACGTGTGTATCTGTGTATGGGAAGAAGAGAACTTCAGTCCCACTGCTTCCAAAGAGACAAAAAAATCCTATCAAACCACCACCAGAGAAGAAAAGACAGCTTTGTTTTTTTTTCTCTTGTGTTAAAAAAAGTCCCTGTCCCTCCCTCCCCTTTCCTCAGGTGGAAGGGAGAGATGGTTGCTGAGGGAGGAAGAAGAGCCACGGGCAAGACCCTCCCCAGGTCTATGCTGGGCATACCCAATGCTTAAGGCACCCATGGAAAGTGCAGCTCAGAAGGCAGGTGAGAGAGAAGGCCAGGGCAGAGGGAGGAGTCAGAAGGACTAATTCCCCTGGAACGCTCCTTGGGCAGCAGATGAGGCAGCACTGCGGAAGGTCCTGCTACTGAAGATGCCCTGGGAAAACTCCTCCTGGGCCTGCTGGAAGCTGGCCCCCGTCCTGCGGTACAGGGAGTGCACCTGCAGAAAGAGGCTGCGGTGAGAAAAGTCCACCCGCCTGGGGGCCACCAGCTCATGGGCCCAAGGCAGCCACCACGGACCCCAGCCTGTCTGACCTCCCACCCAGAGCCTTGGAGGAAGCTGCTGGAGCTCTGAGGACCCAGGAGACGCAACTGCTGTAGTGATGAACATCCCCCATGGAGAAAGCAGGAGAGAGGTGCCTACCCCAGGGGCTGGGGCTTCCTTGGGTTTGCAGTTGGCCCGGCACCCACCACTTACCCGCTTCAGGAGGAAGAGTGAGAGCACGGCACAGAGGGTGAAGAAGCCAGCCACCACCATCATGATGACCGACACAGCCAAGTTGTGCTTCATCGTAGACAGGGCTGCAATCCAACCACTGCAAAGGGAGCATAGTGGGATTGGGCCCCAGAGCTCCCTGTGAGGGGCTCCTCTCCAAGTGGCCACTGTGTGCTAAACACCACCTGGCCCATCTCTGGGCAGCACAGAGCCCTGTGGGCCAAAACCTTGGCCTCTGAGGCCAGGCCTCTATAAAGGCCATCAGGCCCCATAATGCCCATAGGGAATCTATGGGCCATGTGAGGCCTGGAAGGGAGGATGTGGCTGCTGCTTTCACAGTTAGGAGTAACGGTGGGTAGAGCCCTTTAGGGGGACAGAGCCCTCCCTCTGGGAAGGAGGATCACTGGCCAACACACTTCATTCATCCTCTCACCTTAGCTCCCCACCCTGCAGCCCAGGGACAGCCCCGCTGTCTCCAGCCAGTCACATCTCCTTCCTGAGCCCCAGTGTTCTCATCTACAAAGGGGACATCCTCACATTTTCTGATTTTAAAACTTAATACAAAGCTACAGCTATCAAAACAGTATGGTACTGGCATCAGGATAGACATATATTACAGATCAATGGAATAAAATTGAGAGTCCAGAAACAAATCTATATATTTATCTCCAACTGATTTTAGACAAGTGTGCCAAAACCACTGAATGTTGAAGAATGGCCTCTTCAACAAATGGTGCAGGACAGCTAGATATCCACATACAAAACAACGAAGGTGATCAACACAATATTGTAAAGCAAATATCCTCCAATTAAAAATACATTAAAAAAATTAAAAGAAAAAAAAAAAAACAATGAAGGTGCACCCTACTTCCACCATATAGAAAAGCTAACTCAAACCTAACAATAAGAACTAAAACTATTTAGATCTCATTACAATTAAGAACCTTTGATCATCAAATAATATTATCAGGAGTGAAAAACAACATACAGAAAGGAGAAAATTTATAAATTATATACCTGACAAGCAGCTATGCAGTATGCTGAATATATGAAGAATTCAACAGACAATCTAAATACTAAATTAGAAAACAATTTGAATAGATATTTCTCCAAAGAAAATAAGCAAGCAAATAAATGATGGCCAATATCACAATTATTTAGGAAAGAGAAATCAAAGTCACGAGTTACCACACTTGTAGACCGGCTATGAAAAGAAAAAAGGAAAAAAAAAAGAAAGGAAAATAGTAAGTGTTAGGGAGGATGGACTGGAACCCTCATACACTGCTATTGAGAATGTAAAATAGTTTGGCCTGGGCTTCCCTGGTGGTCCAATGGTTAAGAATCCACCTGCCAACCCAGAGGACACAGGCTCAATCCCTGGTCCAGGAAGATTTCACATGCTGTGGGGTAACAACGCCTATGTGCCACAACTCCTGAAGCCCGAGCATTCTAGAGCCCAGGCTCCACAACAAACAGCCACTGCCACGAGAAGTCCATGCACCATAACTAGCGAGCAGCCCCAACTGGCCCAACTAGAGAATGCCCGCAGCAACAAAGACCCAGCACAGCCGAAAATACATACCTAAAAAGGTTCAGCCACTGTGGGACAGTGTGGCAGTTCCTTAATAAATTATACATAGAATTACCATAGGACCCAGCAATTCCACCCTAGGACACACACCCTAAAGAACTGAACGCAGGTACTCAAAAACCTATACACAAATGTTCACAGCAGCAAAAAGGTGGAAACCCAAATGTCTATCAGCTGATGAGTGGATAAACAACATGCAGTATATCTCCAAGAACTATGGAATATTTTTTGGTCATAAAATGTAATGAAGTACTAACATGAACCTTGAAAATATGATGCTATGTGAAAGAAGCCAGGCACCAAAAGCCAAATGTTAGGCTCAGTGGTAAAGAATCTGCCTGCCAACCCAGGGCACGCAGGTTCAATCCCTGGTCCAAGAAGATTCCACATGCTAAGGAGCAACTAAGCCCATGTGCGCCACGACTACCGAGCCTGTGTTCCAGAGTCCAGGCGCCACATCTGCTGAAGCCTGTGAGTCCCAGAGCCCATGCTGTGCAACGAGAGAAGCCGCTGCAGCGAGAAGCCACACAGGCTGCAGCTAAAGAAAAGCCTGCGCAGCACTGAAGACCCCGCACAGTCAGAAATAAACACATAAATACAGATATTTTAAAGCCACATACGATTTCATTAAAATGAAATGTCTAGAATAGGCAAATCCAGAGAGGCAGAAACAGCTTAATGGTTGCTACAGGCTCAGTGAATGAGGGAATGAAGAGTGACTGCTTAATGGGCACGGAGTTTCCTTACAATGTGATACAAATGTCACAGTGTGATACAGAATTAGACAGTGCTGATGTCTGCAGGACACTGTGAATGAACTAAATGCCACTGAATTATACAAAGTGGTTTAAGTGGTAAACAAAATGACAGATTTTATGTTATGCGTATTTTATAATCAGTAACAAAAAAAGGAGGCGGGAGGACATCCACCCAATCGTGGGTGTTCTGAGGTGAGATGAGAAAGACACCGGGAGGCTGGAGGCCTCGGAGCTCAACCAGGCAGACCCAGGCAGGGCAGTGAGGGGCGAAGCAGGACCAGAACTCAAGCCTTCTGGCTCCCAGTCCAGGGTGTAAACAGCAGTTGTTAATCACAGTCTTTTACCAGGATCTCACTGAGGGTAATGAGTAATGAAACTGGGTCACCAGTCAAACAGAAAAGGGGCCAGGTTAGAAATAGCAAGGCAAGAAGGCAGAGGGGAGGAAGGCAGCATGCACTGGCTGCGAGTGTGAGGTGAGTTACCCCTCCCCGCCACTCTGGACTTGCCAGCTCCACTGGAGGGTGGGGACCAAAATAGTGCAGCCCTTCCAGGCTCAGGCTTTCAGCCAAGTGCCAGCCTGACCTTTCTGTAATGTTCCCTGTGCACTGGAGCAGAAAGGAAAACATCAGCCATCAGCTTTTCTCTTTGAGACTAATTCTGAGCTGAGAATTGCAGCAGCCGGGACTCTCAAGCCAGCTGGATGCTCAAGGAGAGCAGCCCGAAAGAGCCGATCCTCCAGGGGTGAGGGCTCCACCTCCTGAGGTTATAGGGCCTCCAGAAAAAGTCGCAGCTCACAGTTTGTAAAGGCCAGGACATCCATGGGCAGCCTCCCAAGCCTCGGGGCTTGTCTGGGGGTGGTGGGAGCAGCCGCAGGCTCTCGGAGGGCATGGCAGGAGAAAAGGACGAGGGGGACCTGCAGTGCAGGACACAGCCCTGAGAGCCTAAGGATTCAGGCCAACTCCACCCACGACACTCCAGAAAGGGGTGAGCAAGGCGAAACAGTGAGTGGCTACCAGGGAAGAAGTGGAAGGAGGCAGACCCCCGCTGACCCATCACCCCTCTCCCAGCCATGGTGGAAGATGGGTCATCAGTGGGGCCTTTCTGGGAGCAGGGGAACAGGGCCTAATCCCCTCTGTGCTGCCCCACGTCTCACCTGTCCCCAAGGCTAGGGATGCCGATCAACTGGATGATATAGATTCCTATTTGACAGAAAAATACAAAGAAGAACACGAAGAAGCTGAAAGAGTTGTCAGACCTGTGGAGAGAGGGGGAAATGAGAAGTCACACGAGGCCTTCGGGCTCAGTCCTCATCCTTTTCACTTGCCAGGACACCTTCCTCGCTAGGAGACAGGAGGGAGTGTGCCAGAGTAGACAGAGCTCCAGGGGTCAGCCACACCGTCCATGAGGATAGGGACACACAGACACCCTATGATCAAAAAGGACTTCCTTCCGCTGCCTTCCAATTTAAGGGGTCAATGCTTGACTGCTTAAAGAGCTTATAAATAAAGTTGCTCACCCCAAGGACAATGTAAAAAACCTAACAGTCCATTTCCTGAAGTTATCTCCATTTCATTACAGGTAAGAAAATCTAAGCCTGTTATAAAGATAATAAAACTTTAAGAATCAATCTGTAGGCCTGGGTGGAAGAAAAGACATCTAGGGAGTAGGGAACACCAGATAAAACTGGTGTTTTGAGAACTTCCATCTCGCCCTGGAGGACTAGAATACAGTGAGGGTGCAGGTTTTGCCTGCTGACTACATGGGAGGGTTTGGCCAATGCTCCGCCCCCTCTTTCCCAGGACCTGTTGGGCTCCCTGTCTCTCCTCCCTTCTCTTCACTCCCTACTGGGCTCAACTAGGAGCTGAGCATCAACTCCTAGTCTCAATTCCAAAAGTCCCTGTGGTCTGTCAGGTGGATTCATTCATGTCCACAGTACTGGCTCTAGGGCCACTGGTCAAATACTGGCACTCATCGAGGCTCAAGGGTTACTGGGGAGGTGGGGAGAGGGGCAGATATGAGCATGGAGGGATAAAGCTATTGAGAGCTTATCTGACTGTTATCAGACTCTGTCTGGCTATCACAGACACACAGCCTCTCCCCAGGGACTAAAATCCTACTGAACCAGACAGACTGGGAGCAGGGGGAAGGCAAGAAAGGCTCTTGATTTCCTCTCTGGGTCTCCTGAGCCTGGTCCAAGGACAGGGCCCAGAACAGACCTCTGGTACAACAGAGGAGAAAGCAGCTGCTGATCCCTGCCCGCTCTCGCTAAGGGTGGGGATGGGAAAGTGAATTTCCCCACCATTCCATTCTGCTTAAGACTGGGAGGGGGCCCCAGGGCTGATGGGTTTTGACCTGCTACCCGATGCCAGCCATATATTACTCACCCCTGCCCAGCCCCACTCACCTGAAAGCCTTATAGATGGGCCGATACCAACAAAGGAAGGCACAGGGGGTGAAGATCACAAACCACAGGATGGAGAGGCCGAAGTCTACTCCCCTGGAGGTGTCGACTAAGAACCAAGCCAGGCAGGCAAGTAGGTTCAGAAACAGTGTCACTGAATGCACTGCGGAAGGAGAGGGGGCCAGAGAGAGAGGCTTGTGCCAAGGTGACCGAAGGCTTCCCCTCTGAGGCAAACCATCCCCTGAAGAGGTCCACGCTGTGAGAGCAGCTGCAGAAATACTAGAGGACCTTGGTCTGTACACAGACAGGGTGTTCTGAGACCTTACAACCAGGGAATCTTCAAACTCAGGTATCTGAGGAATGGCAGTGGAGGGGCGGATACAGATACAAGGGCTGAGCTTTGGGGGAATGAAGTCTTTCAGCAGGGTTTCCCCTGGTTGTGGACAGCCCCCAGTGGAGCTACAAGGAGTCTTCTCTCCTCGCTCCTCATTCCTAGGAGCCGAGGGGACCGTGGAGAGGATAGGCCTTCCCCTAAGGAGGGCTGTTCAGTGCAGGGAGCTCTGTAGGAACTCTGAAGCCTCCAGCTAGTCCCACCCTACCTGATATGGGGTCTGGACTGGCCCTTGGGGATAGGTTCCCAGGATAGGGAGCAGACTGTGGAGGACCAGTTATGTGGGCAGAAGGCATCCCTCAGCCCAGCCCAGCCCAGCCCAGCCCAGAAAGCGGCTGCAGCCTGCCAGGAGGAGCAACCAGAGCATAGCCAGCACGCTCGAGTCACAGCCCACTTCACCCGGAGCTCGAAGGGGCAAGAGCAAGACTCACGCATCCAGAGATAGTACAGCATCTTGCATATCCGCTGGTAGTCGGCAGGGATCTCTGTGGAGAAGTCCTGATAGAAGCAGGGCTTGACAGGGCACCACACAGGCAGGGGCGGCCAGTTGTTCTCTCTCACTGCGTGGGAAGAGGTGAGGAGGCGAGCACGGCTTTAGCAGCAGCGTGGCCGGGTACACGTGTGGGCCAAGTCCCTGGGCCAAAGCAGGGCTCCCAGCGGGCGCCAGCAGACGGGTCTCAGGGTGTATGGATACAGAGTGGGATGGGGAAAGGATGACAGGACACAGACACCCCTGAGCTCACTCCAATACAATGGACCCCAAATGCACTGGGAAACACAGAGTGTGATGGCCTAAGTGACTACTTTTATTAACAACCAGACCATAAGCACAAGGGGGCATCATCACGGGTAAGGAATCCTGGGACCAAGGCCCCCACTCTAAATTCCAGAGTGGGGAAGGAGTGCAGAAATAACCTACATCTATTAGGACCAAACGGCAAGTCTCCTGACCTTCACCTTACGTGGTGTTCCCCAGGACAATGCCATGACAGAGCTCAGCAAAGCTCTGAGGCTGCCCTGGAACAAGCAGGCTCAGGGAAGTCCTAAGCCAGGTAGCATGGCCTCCCTTACCATGTAAGTTGGCCACCGTGTTCTGAAGCTCCCGCTCCTTCCGCTCCAGCTCGGCCGCTTTCCTGTCCAGTTCTTCCTGCTGCCGGAGCAGGCTTGCCTGGGCTGCAGAGGCCACAGCCTGAAGGGTGCAGAGGAGGTGGAGGGCAGCCAGACACAAAAGACAGTGAGACAGTGTCAGTCTGAGCTGAAGTCGGAGAGGCCCTGCCCCACGCAGGGAGGGCCCAGAGGCAGTCCCAGGCCCAGTGTGTCATGGATACCCAAGAGCACCATAGAGAGACCAAGGTGACCTGCCCCCTACCACCTCCATACCACCTCTGGCCCCTTAGCCATCACCAGGGCTCTCCTCTCCCTTGTATCCCTCAGCTTGAAAGAGATGGGAACTATCCCCATATTGGAGTCATTAAAGTTCAAAGTGACTTTTGAGGTAACAGCAAAGGGAAAAAGACCTCAGAAGGGACCAACCTATAGCCAGAAAGCCAGAGACTCAAGCCTCATTTGAAGAGCACGGAGTGTGCATGAGTGTGTGTGTGTGTGTGTAGGGGAAACAGTGCAGACCCGCCAGCAGTGAGACAGGAAGGGAGATACTTGAGGGCAGCCTTGTGCGCCCAGAGCCTCGGGATCTATATTTAAGCACTCTCCTCCCACCCAGGAGCTGCCCAGAGGTACAAGTGAACTGTGACCCAGTACCACCCAGCAGCCCTTTAGGCTTGGCTGTGCTTGGCCTTGCTTTCATGACGTGCGGAGTCCAAGCTTACCCCTGTCCAGGCAGTGCGGGGAAGGCGCTAGGAGACTACACACGAGGCTGAACAGAGCTGGGCTTGGGCACGGTGTTCCAGCCTAGGGCCCTGCTCCCCTTGTTGGGACCTGGTTCCTCCTGAAGTCTACAGTCCTCCTTAGGAAACAGGTATCAAACTGGTCCTCTCATGGGGTGACAAGGCAGGCACACCTGCGCATGCGTGTGTGAGCACATGCACCACACACACAGCTTCTCCTTCTCCCTCTCTAAAAGGAGTTCTCCAAAGAGTTACGGCTGCCTTCAGGAGGTTTTTCTTTTCGGCGGCGGGGGCGGGGGCAGTGCGGGGGTAGTCTTGGCTCCCTGGCCAGGGACTGAACCCACGCCTCCTACAGTGGGAGTGTGGAGTCTCAACCACTGGGCCGCCAGGCAAGTCCCAGGAGGTCAATTTCAGGCAATGGGGGCAGAAGCAGGACCAGAAGTGGCCACACTAGACCACACTGGGGTCTCAGCCTCCTTTCTGCAAGTCTGCAACTTCAGCTGAGTAGGCCCAGGTCCCTACAGCCCACCACTCAGCTGGACAGAAGTCGCTCCTGCCTCTAAGTCTCGCCTCACCTCCACAAGGCTCTAGGGCCAGGGGTGGGGCCCAGGGACCCGGGCAGGGGCCGCACGTTCAGAGGAAGCCCAGCCAGACGACAGGAGCAGCCTGGGGCCCACTGGTGCCCACAGCCCAGCTTGGGTGGGCCCCGGGTGCCCTGCCCTCCCTCGTGCTCATCTACTCTTCGCCTACCTTCGGCAGGTCTCGCAGGTAGCTGTCTCTGAGAATACTATCTCCTCCTAGCAGCATCTGCCTCTCTGAGAGCTCACTCACTGCCAGGAATCTGGTAGGCAGGAACCTGCTGGCCTGTCTAAGCAGGAGCTGCAACACACAACTCCACTGTCGGCCACGCTCACCTGGGGGCCACGAGGAGCGTGGGGTGGGGCTGGGAGGCATGGAGGGGAGTGTCGGGCACAAAGCACACAAGGCTCAGAGTACCGGTGGAGGGACAGAGGGAAGCAGGAAGGCGGGCAAGAATAAACGAGGTTTAAAAACAAGAAAGGGAGAGCGAGGGGAAGAGAGATTCTGGGCCCTGGGGAAGAGAGAACAAACCAAAGGCCCGAAGAGGATCTGGAAGGACTCAATAGGGGTAAATGCTCTTCCTGCCACCAAGGAGCCTGGCCTGGTGAGTAGAGCTTATTTTGGGTGGTGGTCACGGGGTTAGGGGAGAAGATACAGGTTGGTAGAGCAGACCCTCCACCTGCAAGTGACCAGCTCCCAGGAGATGACCCAGAGGGCCCTGGAAGGGGAGCCCGTGATGAAAGCCCTCTGCCCTCTCCTCAGTCTCAGGGCTCAGCCACCAGTCTGGGTGTGTCCCTTTGTGGAAAGGAGAGGCCAAAGGGATCTTGTCAACAGTACCTGGGGGGTTGGCTGGGTGGGCTCCACTGAGGGTTGGAGAACTGCCGGCTGCGAGGGCCCGGGCATCTGTGAGACAGGAACCGTTGTCGCTGCATTTGTCTGCACGGGGCAGAGCGGAGGAGGGAGGTGAGTGGGCCTCCCCCAATTGGCCACGTGGGGACAGACCCACAGCCGGGAGAGTGATGTGTTCTTGCCCGTTAAGGGCGCTCCCTCTGGGCCTGCCTCCGCAGCTTCGTGGCCAACAAGCCTCAGGTTCTGGGCAATGTGTGGCCTAACGTAGGACCCTGGATCCAGACCTTCCCAACACTGCCTGGCCCTCCTCTTCAGGGAGGAGCCCAGATCATGGATCCTGAGGGGAGAATGGATGGGTTCCTCTTCCATACCCCACCCCACTGAGTACACATTAGGACTGTCCCTTTAAGGAACAGAACTTCTCTGTCTCTGCCAAGCCTCCTTACCCAGAGATGCCAGCACCACCCAGAGGACCCAGGGACTCAGAAAGAGGGCATGCCCACCAACCTCTGAGAAAGGGTTGAATTCAGCCAGGCCTCCTTGTGGGGCATTGGTCAGCTGGGTCACAGAGGGATCCTGAGAAAGTGAAAAAAGAGTCATCAGACACTGGGGAAAAAGGAGAGTCTTGGTGATGGGGAGGGAGACCACCATCTCTAGGCCCCTCCCGGGGCTACCTGGCTGAAGTAAGCCTGTTGATGGCCCTTCCTAGAGTGCTGGAGAGCCTCTCCTGAAGGCTCCTGTGCCCAGCCCCTGCCATACCACAGCTGCAGTCATTTCTCCCTTGCTGGAAAAGGAGGGCTTCAGCCCAGATGATTTGCCAGAAGAGACACAGAGCAAGGTTTACATTCTGAGGCCCAGGAAAAGACACCACAGGTGTTCTCTTTGGAGCCCCTGAGAAATTCAAAATGTTTAGGGAATTCCCTGGTGGGCCAATGGCTGGGACTTGGCACTTTCATTCCTGGGGCTATGTTCAATCCCTGGTTGAGGAACTAAGATTCCCTAAGCCATGCAGCGTGGCCCTCCCCCCAAAAAACAGAAAAGAGATTGAAGATGGTTTAGCCTGAAAACTAGTCCAAGCAGTATACACCTGAAGTAAAACAAAGTGAAAGGATGTGTTAGCAAGTGGGGAAGTCCACTAGGTTACAGACTGCTTCTGAATGGACCTGACTGCTCTGTGGGACCCAAGTGAGCCAGCAGGGTCTTTTTTTTTAAAACAACAACAACAACAACAACAACTGTACCACACAGCATGTGGAATCTTAGATCCTTGACCAAGGATTGAACTCTGGCCCTTGGCAGTGACAGCACTGAGTCCTAACCACTGAACCATCAGGGAATTCTGGAACCTATAGGTTTGACTCCAGAGGGGGGTTGAATATAAATGTCCTCACCACTTTATGGCTGCTCTTTACTGGTACTGGCCACTTGCCAGATTCAGCTCCCTCAGAAAAAGGGGAGTCATCTGGGACCCACCAGCCTGCACTGAATGGATCTGGTGCGCCTTGGACACACACACACACACGGACACACACACAGACACACATTGACTACTTAGAATGAGTTCCTCTAGGATTGCCTTGATTGCCTTTTTTCCTCTAAATTACTTCTTCCTTTAAATTTAACTTTCAGTTTTGAGTCACTTGGTTGACTGTTGAATCAAATGATTCTATGGTTTTACAGGTGGTCTCCTGGAGATGCCAGATGGGATCAGCACAGCCTAAGTACCAATTGCTAACACCTATAAAATAACCCCCACCTCCTAGAGGAGACTCACTTAAGAGTTCTTTGGACTTCACCCTCAAAAGTAGCTAAAGAATTCAAATGACAGGTTATCCCAGAAAATCTTCTGCAGTTAGTGAAATTTAGGGTGTAACTAAGAACATTCAGAACACACAGTTTACGTGGGGTGGGCCAGCATGATTATAAAATGACAGTAATTAATGTGTACATGCTCTGTTAGGGAAGACTAAGGGGAAATAGGTATTCAGCCTAGAAAAACATTTCTCAGTGGATTTCCTATGAAGTCAATGTGTCTTGAGCTTAACTTTGAAACAAAGTTAAAAATGTTTTTTAAAAATAAAGTAAAATAAACTGGTTTACAGGTATTTACCTTCAGGGAGGGTTTGTTTTTTTGGTAGGGGAAGTGGGTGGGGGAGGGTGGGTAAATAAGATGGTATGAGTGGATACTTTTCACTTTATAACCTTTCTATACTGTTTTGTTATTTTTATTATTTAACAGAAAGCATTTATTCCTCTCATTTTCTAAAGGACAATTTAAGGTTCTGGAACAAAAACGTGCTGCTGGCTGCCAGTGCTGATTTTATTAAACCATGCACACTTGCGAGGAATACAGATTTGAAGGACTCAGCTGATATGCCAAGAAAATGATGTTTTTGGATTTTTTTCTCCCCAGATTCTTTTCAAAAAATGCAAAAATGTCCTCAGAACACAGCCTTTCCCCAAGTTTTCATCCTTCCCTTTTCGAGGCCAACCCCTCAGGCTGAGGGCCTCACACAGGGCTCCCTGCCATCCTCTCTAAGGGTGCTGGCCTGGGGCCAGGCTGGGCATCTAACGCAGCTCCTGCACACTCGCACTCCCTTCCCTTCCCCACACAGAACAGGTACGGGGCTCAGGTCCAGCCCAACAGCGACGCCTCTGGGAGAAACAGCTGCCCCCAGACTCTGCCAAGGCCCAGTTACAAGGCCTCAGCAAGGCTCCCCTGTCAGCACAGCTCACCCCTAGTTCCTCACGGCTCATCCAGATGCTCCTGGCCTTCTTGCCAGCTTCCCCTCCAGCAGCAAGCCTTCACAGATTGGATTCTTAAACACTGTATTCAAAGTAGACAGACTCTCAGAGACCCAGGCCTCAATTTTCAGACGTAGAAATGGATATTCGCCACCCTGCAGGACTGGCTCCCTTATCTGAACATTTACACAGCCAAGGGTCAGCGCTAAACATGCCTCTCTCTCTCTCTTTTTAATATTTGTTTGTTTATTTGGCTGGGCCGGATCTCAGTTGTGGCACACAGGATCTTTGGTGCGGCATGTGGGATCTAGTTCCCTGACCAGGGATCGAATCCAGGCTCTCTGCACTGGGAGTTCAGTCTCAGCCACTGGACCACTAGGGAAGTCCCTGAACGTGCCTCTTGTGCCTCTTTCACACATTCTGACATCTTCGCACCGAGGCCATCAGCCCCTAGAGGGCAAGCCTGTGTCCGCAGGGCCCCAGGGCCTGGCCCAGAGCTGGACACACAGCCTCAACCCACTTCCTGTCTCCCCCACACCCCACCCAGTCTCCTCCGCAAAGAGGCAATGTGGCCGTGTCCTTTCTGCTGGACACCATCCTTGCCAGGTGGCTCCTGCAATTTGGACAAAGTGACAAGGTGAGGTTTGAGAGGCCAGTTGGAGGAACTGGCCTTGAGGTTTTTTGTTGGCTGAACGACTAGCAGATTTCTCCCAGAATTACTGGGCTGGCTTCCTGCAAGAAAGATCTAGGGCTCAGTATCTGTTCCCCTTTCAGACTCTGCAGACATCAAGTCACAGCCCAGTAAGTGAGCTGCAGTCACTGAAATCAGATCCACCGTCCAAGGGACAGGTTACTCGAGTCGGTCACTACAGGACAAGGGCAGAGGGGCGGCCGTGGTAGCAGTGTCAGGAGCCAGCATACCCGCTTGGCTGAGCTGTACACCTTAAACAGGCAGCCTCCATACCTGTGAAGGGATGTCATTTTCTTACCAAGGTTAGCCAGAAGAGGATTCTGGAGGGTGGAGGGACTGATCACCCTGTCCAAACTGACCCCTCTTCTTTTCTCAACAATCTTAAGGACTTGGCCCTGGGCCCCTAATCAGGCTCACCACAAACAAATCCTGTCTCCTCTAGCAGGCTGTAAACCGCAGCCAGCTGCCTCTGTATCTAGTTCATACTTCTGGCTCCTAGTGCTTGGTGGAGGGCCTGATGCAAGCAGAAGCTCGGGTAATGTCTGGAATAAGGACTGCAGGCTGACGGCCCTTCTCTGCTTTCTCTACGAGGCGCTGCCCAAGTGCCAAGGCACAGAGAAGGGGAGGGCCGCCTGCATCAGAGCAGCAGCCCCAGGGGCTAGAAGGACTCTGCTTGGGGAAAGGAGCCTGGAACACTCTGGGAGACACGGGTGCTTTCCATCTGAAGAGGACCTAGGCACTTTCTGACAGATATGTGTGGTTTCAAGAGAAGCTGAGGCCCAGTGAGAGAGCAAGGGAAAAGGGACAGACATGGGAGCTGACATGCAGAGTGTCCACCATGCGCAGGCTCGTCACACAGTGATGCTGCTGCTGGTCATCCCAGAACTGGCCACTGTGCCACACCACCAGAAAAGAAGGCCCTCCCAGCCTTTCTCAACCTGGGTCCTTGAGAGAGTCAAGCCCCACTGCCCCGAGCCATCCACTGTCTGCAATGACCTGCCTTCTTTCCTGTGTATCAGAACAGTCCTAATGTTCTAATGTTTCCTGAGGATGGTGATGTTCCATCCTCAGGAAAATGGAGAAAACAGTAGTTCCAGTCAGCTTCTGTGTTTTGTGGCTCAGCTGAGGAGCCCTGGCTGAGAAAAGTTACAACCCACCTCCTCATTCAACCTTACAACCACCCTGTGAAGGAGGAGTATAAGGATGAAGAAAGGCCCAGCTCAGAGAGAGGAAGACCTCAGGGACTGTAGTGGTTGAGCCCAATTTTGAATCCAAGTCTGTCTTTCTCCAAAAACACAAGTGGTAAACCCACATGGGGCAGTCTCCCCAAAGCCTGGCTCAGGAACTGACCAACAGAAGGTGCTCGGTCAACATGGGGTTGAAGGGTCAGACAGGACGACTGGGGCCGCTCGGCTATTTGTCCCTGAACTTCAGAGCAGTCCTTCTGGGAGAACACCCTTGGAAGGACACTGGCAGAGAATCTTGTGAGTCAGGACCACACTGACTGGCCTGAATGAGGACCCCAGCTTTCCCCTCGAGTCACAAAGAAGCCAACGGCAGCAATCTTCCTTCCCACTCACCAAGCATCAGCCAGCTCGTAAGTGGGTCAAGCATTTAACAGCATGGTGACAGCTAAGTCTCACCTACCAAGAAGTAAGCTGACACCCCCTCAGCGCCCAAAGGACTCAACCGGCTCACGCCCGTGACTGAATTCCTAACAAGGAGAATGCAGTTCCTTTCATGCAGTGAGCAGCCACACATGGGGTGAGGGATACACTGAGAGAAACAGGGTGCAGCTCCCTTCAGGAGACCATAGTCTGGGAGCTGAGACAAGCGCACACAGCACGAGCGGCCGTGGGAGGGGAGAGGAGGCCGGGCGGGCTCGGAGGAAGGCGAGCACAGGCCCAGTCGGGTAAGCTCGGGCCATACAGCTCCGGGGCAGGGGGCACTTGGTGGAGCTGGGCTGTGAGGACTGAGAAAACGAGGCGGTACAGCTGGGCTGGAGTTCTGCTGCCGGGGGTGGGGGTGGGGTGGGGGGAGGGCCTTGAAAAACATGCTTGTTTCCACTGGTTTGGCAACCCCTTTCCACACATCTCCCAGGTCTCGGCTGTGCTCGAGTTTACAGCGACTTTTCCTTGCTTTCCCACCCTCCACTCCACCCAGGCTCCCAATGTGAGGTTTATTTCAGGCTTCAAATAAACACGTTAAATAAATACCTCATAGACTAAAAAACAAAACCAAAACTTGGCCACTCCCTCTGCGAGGCAAAGAGTCACCACTACTTTGGATCGTCTGTGAAGTCCTGTTTGCTTTAGTGACAAGGCTGTGTGTCACAGCACAAGAAGGAGCGGTCATCCCCAGGCTGGCTGGCTGGGTCCCAGGTGAACAAGGCGCCACGGTTAACCTTGGTTTCTCTGAGCTACGGCCCGAGAAGCCATCCAAAGGAAACATGACAAAAATATGTGAAAATCTGTATCTGCAAAAGTATTCACTGCACTGGTATTTACAACAGGGGAGAAAAAAAGCAGGGAACAACTTAAGTACCCAGCGACAGTGAGCTCCAGTACGTTTCGGTGCCCATCCCCTCAGTGGCCTCAACAGTCACTAAAAATCACCGTTATGAACACAGGGCAGCATTACAGAAACAGCTTGGTTATACGAGTATCAAATGACGATTCCATCAGAAGTACTCACAACAGAAAACACATCAAAACAACAATGGCTGCAAAACACTAGCAGAAACAGGGATGGTTTAATTTGTTTTCCAAATTTTCTATAATGTGATTATGTTATGTTTATGTTAAACAAATACATACACACTTCTTTTTTAACAAGAGAGCCTGAGAACCCATCAAATGAGCAAGGTGCACCTTGGGGCCTCCCTCTCTGCCACAGCAGCGATGTACAGACGCTCCCAGAAAAGGATCCAAGTTCCTGGCCTGGCATTGAGGCGCTCCATAACCTGGCAGCAGCTTTCCTCCAGGTGCAGCCTGTTCCCCATCAAATGGAGGCCCCTGCCCTCTCCTTCCACCGCGGTCTATCTACTCCCTACACAAACCATTCCACACCAGCCCACGGTGAGGGTACCAAGAAAAGGCCTTGGTTCCTGCCCTCAAGAAGCAAATAGCACAGAGAACACAACAGAAGCCAGGGCAAGAAGTGACAGCATGTGACCAGTGCTGAATAAGGGCACAGGCAAAGGGCTCGCAGAGGAGGGAGTGAAGAGGTTGTTTGGAGACTCAGGGAAGGCTTCTCTGAGGTGGCATCTGAGCTGGATCTCAAGAAAGGAAAGAAATTAAGCAAGCACTCAAGAGGGAGAGGAGAAAAGCATTTGCAAAGACATGGGATCTTTAAAAAGACCTTGCATACATTCAGTGAGGAGGATCAGGAGACTACAGAGCAAAGTGTATATACAGAGAGAGGAGCACCAGGGACCCAACCTGAAGATGGCTGGGCCGGACTGCAGGCTGTGGCAACGGGGGCAACAAGAGATTGTGCAAAGCCTGTGCGTTCAGTCATATCCAACTCTTTGTGACCCCATGGACTGTAGCCCACCAGGCTTCTCTGTCCCTGTGGGTTGCTATTTCCTTCTCTGGGGGATCTACCCGACCCTGGGATTGAACCTGTATCTCTTGCGCTTCCTAAAGTGACAGGTGGATTTTTACCACCACGCCACCTGGGAAGCCCTCAGAGGTCGTAAGCAGTGATCATCTCTGCCAGCAGTGAGGAGGGCGCAGTGCTCAGGGAAGGAGGATGGCAGGAAGACTGCCAGGGACACAGAGTCCACATGGGTGACAGTGAGGCCTAGCTAAGGGATGACACAGGGGATGGAGAAGAGCGAACAGGCTCCGGAGGCCCTCCTCAGGTAGCCGCTACAGGCTTGACCACTCCATAGGGTGGTCAGGGTATAGAGTTACTGCAGGACAGGGACACAGGGGAGGGGAAGGGGAGGGAAGGGGTGGAGTAACCGAGGCTGCCAGCTCGGGGGACCTGCAAACAGTGCCACCACTGAGCACGAAAGGCGGTCATGGGGGAAGAGAAAAGGATTTTCAGGGGCAGGTGTGTGGGGGCAGGGAGAGGATCTGGGAAGGTATTGATTCGCATCAGAGAGATTGAGAAAATGCATCTGGGTGGAATGGGCGGAAATGTCCAGGTAAGAGCTGGAAATACTGGTTTGGAGCTCAGGAGAAGGTGAGGGCTAGAGCTCTAGATCTCAGACCACTGGAATGTGGATGCTACTCTGAAGCCATGAAAGTGGGAGGACTTACTCAGAGAGGTACACACTGAGAACAAAGTCAAGGACAGAACTCTAGGACACCCCCAAATGCAGGAGACAAGAAGAGAAAACAGGCAGAAGGAGGTGAGAGTTATCAGTATAAAGAGGCCAAGGACAGAGAGAACTTCCAGGAGACTGGTCAGACAAGCTGGTGCACCACAAGCAGCAGACCCATCATGGGCCCACAGATCCCAGAGAGTCCACAAGAGTGAGGTGGCGCTGGGGGCGTGGAGCTGAGAGTGTGCGGAAGTGACTTAAGTTGGTGCTCCTTCACCTGGAGTACCTTCTCGTGCCATACGCTTTCTGCTCCCAGGACCTCCTACCACAGGACTCTGCCCCGTTCTCCCTCAGATCCCTCACAGGCCCTTTTGGCGAGTTCTGACTGCCCTTATCACATCAGGACATGCTGTCAGGATAAGCGAGCATTTCTTAGCTCTCCTGTCAAATTAGAAGCTCTAGCAGGCCATGTGCCCACTTACCCTGGTCTCCTGCACAGGCCTCAGAGCAGCAGGGGCTCAGTGATGTGCATGAGTGCGTCAGCATCTCATAGGAGCACTGCTGGACGGGTCATATCTTGCGAATTTACGTGCACGGCACTCTTCTCTGGACCAGCAGCAAATACCCCTTGTTTGTCCTGGTTAAATATTACCATTTCTCTGAACCCAGGACTGTCCTACTCCAAGCAGCTCCAAAGAAAACTTAATAGACATGTAGGGTCAAAGTTCAGCTGTATCACTGGCCAAGGGCTTTCTAACACCCAGACTACCTCCAGATGCAACTATTAAGGCAAAAATACCTTCCCACCCCAACCTGGGCAGCTGCCTGGAGTCAGTTAAACTGTATGAACCTTGCCATTTTCAAGTTTCTTGAGACAATGCTCCTGTTCCCAGGAGCAAGTTCTACCAGGTCCAATGGGGGGTTCTGAGAATTCCCAAAGCTACAGTCAAACTGAAGTCCACCCTCTCAGGGAAGTGACACAGCCCTCAGTGTCTCTGAAAGGAACTTCATGTGACTGTTCACGCCCAAATCACGTTTCTGCCACCACTTTCTCCTCCCACAGGAGAGAAATGTCTTAAATCCTTGGGAAGCAGCCATACCACCAAGATTATCTTTTAACTGCAAGGAGACAAGGTGTGAAAGTGATATGGTGTGATTTGGCAACTCATGAACGCTGAAAGGTTTTCTGTTTGGAACCACCAGCTAGTCCGCTCCCAGATCAATGTCGACTGCCTGGGGTAACCTAACAGAAACAGCAAGCAGAAAAGCAGCCCAGGCATTTGCTGGGGTCTGCTGTTTTTCAGTGGACTGCTGAAAGAGAAAATGGGGAGGACCACGCCCATCTGGAGCCCTCAACCTCTTCATCACCCGGCATCACACTTTCTGAGAAACTTTTGGGAACAGACATGCTGGAATCAGTAGAAAGCAGAATACCCAGATGGTACACAGCAGATGCACCATAATGCACAGAGGGATTAGGGAGTGCCAGGGGAGGTTGGGAAACCAGCCACTCTCGGCTTGCACTTTCCTGCTTCCTCCTAGGAGTTTGGTAAAAAACCTCTGCTGCACTCTTGTGACAACTTTCCACTTACAGTCTGACTCTGCAGGAAGTTTTCAAATAATCCCACTATAACCGTACACAAGGAGGAGGTCATAAAAGCCCACAGCCACAGTTCAAGTATAAGGAAGTCAATCTAAAAGCACACCAGGAGCTTCAGGGGATATTGCAAGAGTTAGAAGAAGGATTCCATGGTTGCCAAACTCTGAGAAAGGCTGGATCAAACAAAGTTGGGCAAATATCTTTACTGCAGGATTTCTCAGAGCCTTTAACAAATGAACAAGCCTGGTCAACCTTCAGGAAAATGATTCCTGACTTTATTTGACCACAGAACCCTGAGCCCCTTTCAGGACTGGCATTACTCAGAAAACATGCTATATTAAAATATCATCTAGCGCAATACAGATTTCCTGGTGGCTCAGTGGGGAAGAGCCCATCTGCCTGTGCAGAGGACAAGGATTCAATCCCTGGATCTGGAAGACACCACATGCCATGAGGCAACCAGGCCCACGTGTGGAGCAACTATTGAGTCTGCGCTCTAGAATCCATGCTCCTCAACAAGAGAAGCCACCACAATGAAAAGCCCAAGCACCGCCACAAAGAGTAGCCAACACACAGCAATAAAGATCCAGAGCAACCAAAAATAAATAAATCTTAAAAAAAAAAAGGCACAATACAATCCATATTATTCCAGCCCCACACACTGAAAAACAACAAAAAAGCTCACTTAATTTGTTACTTTCACCCTTACCAGTACTCTCATTTTAAAAATGGTAACAGTGGTGATGATGTTACATTCTTTCCTTAGCTGGCCTAAGTAACTGCCAAGGCAGTTTAAAATCTTTAGAACAGCACTAACCAGAGAAGATGGCCCAGATCTGAGTCCCTTCCTGCTTCAATTAGCTAGTGACTCTGGCATGTCCCATCCTCACTGCATTCTTGGTTTCTCATGTCTAAACTGAAAGGGTTAGAAGAGATTTCTGAGGATGTTCCCAGCTCTAAAAATCCACCATGGAACTCCGAACACTAAGCATATTTTCGTAAACCACCATGGAGAGAAGGGGAAAAAAAAAAGGCTCCTGAAGGCCGGTTAGGTGTGACAGTTTCTGGGTCTATAGCCTCTCCACCTTCTCTCTTCTGAGCTCTGTGCCAACACCCTAAGTAAATGAAGCTGGGCTCACACCCAGCCCCCCAAGGGCTGTGCCTTCCCAGTGTCCCAGCCCTGGAAGTCAGAGAAGCGGAAACCACTATCACAAGGAGAGGGAGGGCAGCTCTCCAGGAAAAGAAGTTTGGGGGCCTCACACCCAAAGCTCCTTCTCCCTCCACAGCTGTGCGCCAAGAGGAAAAACCCAGCACAGAGTCAGGAGGAGCAGAATCGCAGCCAACTGGCTCTCGCCTTCCCCCACAGGCTTCCCCACCAGATGTTACTCTTTACAGGACCACAACTGCTTCCTGTCCTGCCATATCCTGGGGCTGCCTGATGGACAGACTATCTTGCTTCAGTGCAGAAGTTACTTCTACCACAGTTTGCACAATCATTTCTGGGGTTGGAGATGTGGTTTAAGACTTTCAAGCTGCTATTAATACAGGGCAAAATTTAGGCCAATTATCTAGCCCACTGCTAGCCCTGAAGACAAGCTCTCTGCATCTCTGGATATCTGACTGCCCCTTTCAGATAGCAGTAGACATTTGATTTCTGATTCTGACAGTACAAAAAAAGAAAGAAAAAGGCACATCATTACACAGCACACATACCAAAAGGCTTCTGAAAGTGAAGTCGCTCAGTCATGTCCTTGACTCTTTGCAACCCCAAGGACTGTAGCCTACCAGGCTTCTCCATCCATGGGATTTTCCAGGGAGAAGGAGCTTTGGGTGTGAGAACCTGGAGCGGGTTACCATTTCCTTCTCCAGGAGATCTTCCCAACCCAGGGACTGAACCCGAGTCTCCCACATTGTAGGCAGACGCTTTACCGTCTGAGCCACCCGAACTCCAGTATCCAGTATCATGCGGCAGTTTTATAACTAAAGCAAAACAGTTATCTGAAGACAATGGCACAGGAAAAAAAAAAAAAAGCAAATGTCCTTTCTTTACTCAAATAGAGATTACTGCATTACATAAAAGATAAGGTCCTCCAAACAGTTCTGTCAAGAAGCATGAAGTTACTAGAGGAATGTTAGGAATTCCCTGATGTTACCAAGCTATCAAAATTTGCCTCAAGGGCTCCCACTGGCTAAGTCACCTTAAAACCAAGAAAGAGATGTAAAATATTCACTCTCTGACATTCATTCTAGTCTCTTTTGTGTTTATTCTGACCCTTGAAAGAAAGGATTCAAGGTGGAAAAGCTCATGCTGTGTCTTGCAGGAAGGACCCCCTCCAAGGACTTCCCCCACACCTGCAGGAAACTTCAAAGTTGCCAATGACCAAAACAATGAACAAGCAGGAAGAGTTCACATGCCTGGTGACATCCTGACAAAGCAGAAAGCTCGAGGCTCATGAGGCTCATAAATCACTAGTCAGCACAAGCAAGCTTCCCTAGAACTGGTTTTGAGCATACACAAAACAAGAGGTACCGGAGCTTTGGAGTTAAAGGAGTCCCAACCCCCCACCATGGAAAAGAATACCCCTATGCTCTCAGCTCAAAGGTGGGAAGGTTTTGGCTTTTATTTTATTTTTTTTAAGGTTTTGGCTTTTAAAAGGAAGTCTCTTCTTCCTTGGGCAATTGTTAAAAAGTCAGGCCAGCTCATAGATCAGTGCATCTCATCTACCCTGCCACCACACACAGGTCCATCAGACCAACATTCCTTGCACTTCAAGTCCCTCAGTGGCTCCTCACTTCTCCTCCCTCTCTACCCTGGGCTCTCTCATCTAACCAGAGCCCAGTCCAAACTAGATCCATGGCCAACGTGTGTAATTGTCATCAAGGCCATATTTCAACTTGGGTTACCAGCCTTCCCTTTCTGACAAATCTCAGGGGCTCTCCTATATCTTATAGACTAGTTGGCTGTGTGTGTGTTGCGGGGGATGGTCTTGGGATTTTCTCACATTTCTCCATCCCTCTACAGGCTTCCACCTCCTCATTATGTTGCTGTCACCCTCTCTCCTAAAGTGATTCAAGGCTAGCGTCTCCCCAAGACTGCGGGATGTGGCAGTCACACTTTCCCCTCAGGTGAAGTCGCTTCTCTCCCTGAAGCTAGGGGCTTCCCTGATCCTGTGCGCCAGTCCCCTTCCCCAGCGGTATCCAGTTAGAAGGGCTACGATCCTCGGAGCTAGACAGTCCCACCCTTTTCCCAGAGTACAGCGCCCCGCCCCCTCCGCTGTTCCACCTGCTGCTAGTCCCGCCCCCCAGGCGCTACGATAGGACACCCCTCGAAGCCCGCTCTCCCATTGGGCAGACAGCCCGTCCCTCCTACGCCACGTCTCCCGGCTCTGGCGAAAGAGGCCCGGGCGGCGGCCTTCGGGCACTGGACAGAGCTGTAAGATGAGGGCTCTACCTGGAAGGGGTTTACGTCCACTGGGTCCGCGAAGGGGTTGGTATCGAAGGACGACATGGCGGTCGGGGGCCGACGAGCGAGCTCCGAGAGCGCTTCTGCCTCCGGGCACCCAGACCCAGCGGCGCTCTCCGTGCAGACCCTCCACTTCCGGGAGCGAGGCGGCCGTTCTGGCGCAGGCGCAACGCCCTCCCAGAGGGGCGTGGTCATGTGACATCACAGAAGTCCGCTCCGCCCTCCTGCCCAACCCATTGTGGAGCCTGGTGGTCGGTCATTCGCTTCCCTCTGCTTGCTTATTCCTTGCGTCTGTGCTCCAGTGGTCGGCGAGGCACCGAGGAACTTGGGAGACGGAGGAGGGGCTGGAGCCGTTCCCAGCTGCCTCTCCGTCAGATAGGTTACAACACTGTGTTAGAAACTCCTCAAAGTAAACTCCCAAAAGTGGGGCTGGAAACTTAACCCCTTCAGCTTTCTTGGAGGGCAAGTTTGGGAAATACGCCCTGGTTCGGGCAGGGGACAGGAGTTCCAGCCAACGCGGGGAGTGGGGAGTGGAATTCCGACTCAGGGGACTTCGCCAAGCTAGGAAAGGGTTCTGTTGGTAGGGGCCGAGCAGAGAGGATCTTTTCGAAAGAATGGACTGTGCAGCTGTCCCCCATACTAGCTGAGCCCTGCCTCTCTTAGGCCTTGACCCCCGATGTCAAGTTTTATCGTCTTAGGCGTGAGGATCCCTGAGCTCAGACAGGTTTAGGGCCTGAGCTGGGATTAACCTGGGCATCCAGCATTTATTAAATGAATGAGGGAGTTCAGCAATAGAGCCATCAGTATATGGGAGATGGCTGACTCAATCCCCACAAACTCAGGTTATTTATTCATGTCTTTGTGCATTTCTGCTGTATCTGAGTTCAGCCACTCCTCCATACCTTACCCTGGACGAGTACAGGGCTGCTAATTGGTCTTTTGTTGTTCGTGTTGTAACCCCAGAGATTCATTCAAATGGGGCAAAATCACTACGGAACTTTGTTTGAAATCTTTCAGTTACTTTCCATAAAGGTCCATATTCTTAGTTTGACCTCTAAGACTTGTAATATCTGCCCTTCACCTATCAATCCTTCCCATTCCTTCTTGTGCCTTCCCCTCCACTACACCCCACGCCTGAGCATCCCAGCCCTCCTAGTGGCTTTACAGGTCCTCAAACTCATTTGTTCCTTTGCCTGCCTCAGGACCTTTGCTCTGGACTCTCCCTCTTCTTGGTATGCTCATAGCATGTGCCCTCATCATCCCCTAGTTAACTCCTACTTATTCTTCAAATCCAGGCTTATGGATCTCTTCCTCAGGAGTAGCCACTCTTATAGATTATATCAGCCCCTCCCCCACAACATAAACCCTGTGCCTTTCCTTCATAATACCTATTGCAGATTGTAATTACATATGTGTAAAGATGGTTATTTATGTCTGTTTCTCCCACTAGACTGTAATCTCCACAAGGGCAGGAATAGCATCTGTTTTGCTCACTGTTGTATTTCTGGCACTAACATAATACCAAGCAGATACCAAGCAGATATTTCATAATTATGAAATATTTACTATTTACCTCATCCACTTTTCTGAGGGTCCAGCTCAACTTTTTTTTTTTTTTCAGGAAACATCCTCAAGTGGAAGAACAGGAGGAATTTATGTTTGTGTGCCCTTAGAAACTTCTTACCCCTAACCCCCCATGGCTACCTCTCCAATCACAGTGTAAGCACACTTGTGTTTCATCTTTACTAGTGACACAAAACATTTCTGTGATCAGACATATAGGGTTATTTTTTTCCCCACACTAATCAATTTTCTGACACAAGTTGGATGTCATTCAATTCCGTTCTGACACTATCTACCTGGATTTAGCATCAGATCCCACAACTTAAGTAAGCACTCAGTCCCACAAGACTGCCCCCACTTCAGAGACCAATTCAAATCCCAGGGTGTCATCACTTGTACTTCTGTAAATCAAGGTCCCCATCACCCCCCTCCTTAGTTTTAATAATTTGCTAGAATGGCTTCTATAACTCAGAGAAACACATTTACTAATCATTAGGTTGGTGCAAAAGTAATTGCCATTTTGCATTGTTGAACTTTGCCCTTTGATATTGGAATACATTCTTAAATAAATGTGCTTATGTGACATCATTTTAATGTGCTTTTCTCGCTTAATGTTTGTGTGTGTGTGTGTGTGTGTGTGTGTGTGTGTGTGTTGGTTTTTGAGGGGTTTTTTTGCTAATGACATTACTTGCTGCTGCTGCTGGTAAGTCACTTAAGTTGTGTCTGACTCTATGCGACCCCATAGACAGCAGCCCACCAGGCTCCCCTGTCCCTGGGATTCTCTAGGCAAGAACACTGGAGTGGGTTGCCATTTCCTTCTCCAATGCATGAAAGTTAAAAGTGAAAGTGAAGTTGCTCAGTCATGTCCGACTCTTAGTGACCCCATGGACTGCAGCCTACCAGGCTCCTCTGTCCATGGAAGTCTCCAGGCAAGAGTACTGGAGTGGGGTGCCATTGCCTTCTCCTTATTACTTGCTATGTATTATTATTTTAAACTAGGGAAATGATGTTAGACAAAAAGCAAATTCAAGTGATTTTCTGATTTGAGTTCAAAATGGGTTGTAAAGTAGCAGTTAAAACTCGCAACATCAACAATGCATCTGGCCCAGAAACTGCTAATGACTGTTCAGTGCAGTGGTGGTTCAAGAAGTTTTGCATAGAAGACAAGAGCCTTGGAGATGAGGAAAATAGTGGGAAGCCATTGGAAGCTGACAAAAAACAATTGAAAGCAATTATCAAAGCTCATCCAACTACATGAGAAGTTGCTAAAGAACTCAGTGTTGACCATTCTCCAGTCATTTGGCATTTGAAGCAAATTGGAATGGTGAAAAAGCTCAATAACTGGGTGCCTCATGAGCTGACCACAAATCAAAAAAATCATCATTTTGAAGTGTTGTCTTCTCTTATTCGATGCAACAACAGCAAACCATTTCTCGACTGTATTCTGACATGACGAAAAGTGGATTTTATAAGACAATCGGCAATGCCAACTCGGTGGTTGGGCCGAGAAGAAGCTCCAAAGCATTTCCCAAAGCCAACTTTGCACCAAAAACAGGTTATGGTCACTGATTAGTGGTCTGGTGCCAATCTGATCCACTACAACTTTCTGAATCCTGGTAAAAACATTACATCTGAGAAGCATGGTCAGCAAATCAATGAGATGCACCAAAAGCTGCAATGCCTGCAGCTGGCATTGGTCAACAGAAAAGGGCCAGTTCTTCTACAGGACAACACCCAACTTCATGTCCCACAACCAATGCTTCAAAAGCTGAACAAATTGGGCTATGAAGTTTTGCATCATCTGGCATATTCACCTGACCTCTTGCCAGCTGACTACCACTTCAAGCATCTCGACAACTTTTTGCAGGGGAAAATGCTTCCACAAACAGCAGGAGGCAGAAAATGCTTTCCAAGAGTTCGTCAAATCCCAAGGCATGGATTTTTATGCTGCAGTAAACTGGTTCCAAATTGGGAAAGGAGTACATCAAGGCTGTATATTGTCACCCTGTTTATTTAACTTACATGCAGAGTACATCATGCAAAATGCCAGGCTGGATGAAGCACAAGCTGGAATCAAGTTTACTGAGAGATATATCAATAATCTCAGATATGCAGATGACACCACCCTTATGGCAGAAAGTGAAGAGGAACTAAAGAGCCTCTTGCTGAAAGTGAAAAAGGAGAGTGAAAAAGCTGGCTTAAAACTCAACATTCAAAAAATGAAGATCATGGCATCCAGTGCCATCATCCCATGGCAAATAGATGGAGAAACAATGAAAACAGTAACAGACTTTATTTTCTTGGGCTCCCAAATCACTGCAGATGATGACTGCAGCCATGAAATTAAAATACACTTGCTCCTTGGAAGAAAGCTATGGCCAACCTAGATAGCATATTAAAAAGCAGAGACATTACTTTGCCGACAAACGTCCATCTAGTCAAAGCTATGGTTTTTCCAGTAGTCATGTATGGATGTGAGAGTTGGACTATAAAGAAAGCTGAGCGCCAAAGAATTGATGCTTTTGAACTGCGGTGTTAGGGAAGACTCTTCAGAGTCCCTTGGACTGCAAGGAGATCCAACCTGTCCATTGTAAAGGGAATCAATTCTGAATATTCCTTGGAAGGACTGATGCTGAAGCTGAAACTCTAATACTTTGGCCACCTGATGTGAAGAACTGACTTATTGGAAAACACCCTGATGCTGGGAAAGATTGAAGGCAGGAGGAGAAGGGGACAACAGAGGATGAAATGATTGGATGGTATCACCGACTTGATGGACGTGAGTTTGAGCAAACTCCGGGAGTTGGTGATGGACAGGGAAGCCTGGCGTGCTGCAGTCCATGGGATCGCAAAGAGTCAGACATGACTTAGTGACTGAACAACAATGTGATTTAAAGTTCACAGTCTGAAACTGAAATTATATTTTCATCAGCCTAATATATAGTAAAGAAGGTGATAAAGGATACAGATGAATGCCTAGTTGAAGAGAAACATAAGACAAGATCTGGGTTCTGAGTGCAGGAGCTTCTGTTCTTGTAAAGCTGGGGTTTGTCACCCTTCTGATTAGGCGATGTATTCACCAACACTGAAGCTCTCTAAACTAGCAGTTCAGGATTTTTTTAAAAAATAATATGACTTAAAATTTTTATTAATTTATTTTGGCTGCACTGATTCTTTGTTGCTGCAGTCGGGCTTTCTCTAGTTGTGGCAAGTGAGGGCTACTCTTCTTTGTGGTGTGCAGGCTTCTCTGGCTTCTCTTGTTGTGGAGCATGGACTTAGCTGTGCTGCAGCATGTGGAATCCTTCCGAATCAGGGATCGAACCCTTGTCCCCTACACTGGGAGGCAGATTCTTTACCCTGGATCACTAGGGAAGTTCAGTTCAGGGACTTTCAGTGCAGGGAGGTGTCATCATGCAGGCATGATCAACCCTTAATTCAATCTCTCCTCTCACTATAAGATAGGAGATGTGGCTGAAGATTCAAAGCTTCTAATTGTGGCTTCATCTTTCTGGTGACTAGCCCTCATCCCAATGCTATCCAGAAGCCCCCAACAGTTGCCTCATTAGGACAAAAGATGCTCCCATCACCCAGGAAATTCCAAAGGATTTAGGGGTTCTGTGTCAGGAACCAGGGTGAAAGACAAAGTATTAGAATAAAAGATGTTCCGAGTAGTCTCACTGCTTAGGATATTACAAGATTTTAGGAGCTCTGGCCAGGAGGTAATGATTCTATGACAGTATGACAGGCAGCATGCAGAGATCTTTGCTGTCTGCAGCCTGAGAGGAGAGCAGTCCACACAACATGGGGCTGTCCTCCCACCACCTTGTCTGCGCAGCCTAGGATATTGCTGGACTAGGAAGAATGAATGGAATTCTATTAAATGTATCCCCAATGTGAACCTTGTCCACCCACTTATCTCTGAAGACCGCTGGGTTCTGTATGCTTCCGTGAGGGAGACATCAAGCATTTATTCACCCATTAACTTATTTGACAAGGGAGGAGGTATAGCAGATTGGAACTCTATGCTCTTGAACCTGTTACCTTTTGGACACCCATTCTTCTTATCTCAAAATAAGGGGCTAATGACAGTACCTATCTCATAGTGTTGCTTCCCTTGTAGCTCAGCTGGTGAAGAATCTGCCTGCAATGTGGGAGACCTGGGTTTGATACCTGGGTTGGGAAGATACCCTGGAGAAGGGAAAGGCTACCCACTTCAGTATTCTGGCCTGGAGAATTCCATAGACTGTATAGTCCATGGGGTCACAAAGAGTCGGACACGACTGAGCGACTTTCACTATCTCATAGGGTTAACTTGAGAATTCTTGCAAAGGGTTAGCTTAGTATTTGTGCATGTGTGCTAAGTCGCTTCAGTTGTGTCTGACTCTTTGTGACCCTGCAGACTATAACCTGCCAGGCTCTTCTGTCCATGGGATTTTCCAGGCAAGAATACTGGAGTGGCTGCATGGGCGCAGGAGGGCCTAGAGGAGCTATCCCACGCTGAAGGTCAGGAAGGGCGGAAGTGAGGAGATACCCTTTGTTCAAGGTAAGGAGCAGTGGCTGTGCTTTGCTGGAGCAGCCGTGAAGAGATACCCCACGCCCAAGGTAAGAGAAACCAAAGTAAGATGGTAAGTGTTGCAAGTGGGCATCAGAGGGCAGACACACTGAAACCATACTCACAGAAAACTAGTCAATCTAATCACACTAGGACTACAGCCTTTTCTATCTCAATGAAACTAAGCCATGCCCACAGGACAGCCCAAGACAGGCGGGTCATGGTGGAGAGGTCTGACAGAATGTGGTCCATTGGAGAAGGGAATGGCAAGCCACTTCAGTATTCTTGCCTTGAGAACCCCATGAACAGTATTAAAAGGCAAAATGATATGATACTGAAAGAGGAACTCCCCAGGTCAGTAGGTGCCCAACATGCTACTGGAGATCAGTGGAGAAATAACTCCAGAAAGAATGAAGGGATGGAGCCAAAGCAAAAACAATACCCAGCTGTGGATGTGACTGGTGATAGAAGCAAGGTCCGATGCTATAAAGAGCAATATTGCATAGGAACCTGGAATGTCAGGTCCATGAATCAAGGCAAATTGGAAATGGTCAAACAAGAGATGGCAAGAGTGAATGTCGACATTCTAGGAATCAGCGAACTAAACTGGACTGGAATGGGTGAATTTAACTCAGATGACCATGATAGCTACTACTGTGGGCAGGAATCCCTTAGAAGAAATGGAGTAGCCATCATGGCCAACAGAAGAGTCTGAAATGCAGTACTTGGGTGCAGTCTCAAAAACGACAGAATGATCTCTGTACGTTTCCAAGGCAAACCATTCAATATCACAGTAATCCAAGTCTATGCCTCAACCAGTAACGCTGAAGAAGCTGAAGTTGAACGGTTCTATGAAGACCTACAAGACCTTTTAGAACTAACACCCAAAAAAGATGTCCTTTTCATTATTGGGGACTGGAATGCAAAAGTAGGAAGTCAAGGAACACCTGGAGTAACAGGCAAATTTGGCCTTGGAATGCGGAATGAAGCAGGGCAAAGGCTAATAGAGTTTTGCCAAGAAAATGCGCTGGTCATAGCAAACACCCTCTTCCAACAACACAAGAGGAGACTCGACACAAGGACATCGCCAGATGGTCAACACCAAAATCAGATTGATTATATTCTTTGCAGCCAAAGATGGAGAAGCTCTATACAGTCAACAAAAACAAGACCAGGAGCTGACTGTGGCTCAGATCATGAACTCCTTATTACCAGATTCAGACTTAAATTGAAGAAAGTAGGGAAAACCACGAGACCATTCAGGTATGACTTAAATCAAATCCCTTATGATTATACAGTGGAAGTGAGAAATAGATTTAAGGGCCTAGATCTGATAGAGTGCCTGATGAACTATGGAATGAGGTTCATGACATTGTACAGGAGACAGGGATCAAGACCATCCCCTTGGAAAAGAAATGCAAAAAAGCAAAATGGCCTTACAAATAGCTGTGAAAAGAAGAGAGGTGAAAAGCAAAGGAGAAAAGGAAAGATATAAGCATCTGAATGCAGAGTTCCAAAGAATAGCAAGAAGAGATAAGAAAGCCTTCTTCAGTGATCAATGCAAAGAAATAGAGGAAAATAACAGAATGGGAAAGACTAGAGATCTCAAGAAATGGTATGGACCTAACAGAAGCAGAAGATATTAAGAAGAAGTGGCAAGAATACACAGAAGAACTGTACAAAAAAGATCTTCACGACCCAGATAATCACGATGGTGTGATCACTCTTCTAGAGCCAGACATCCTGGAATGTGAAGTCAAATGGGCCTTAGAAAGCATCACTACGAACAAAGCTTGTGGAGGTGATGGAATTCGTATTGAGCTATTTCAAATCCTGAAGGATGATGCTGTGAAAGTGCTGTACTCAATATGCCAGCATATTTGGAAAACTCAGCAGTGGCCACAGGACTGGAAAAGGTCAGTTTTCATTCCAATCCTAAAGAAAGGCAATGCCAAAGAATGCTCAAACTACCGCACAATTGCACTCATCTCACATGCTAGTAAAGTAATGCTCAAAATTCTCCAAGCCAGGCTTCAGCAATACGTGAACTGTGAACTTCCAGATGTTCAAGCTGGTTTTAGAAAAGGCAGAGGAACCATAGATCAAATTGCCAACATCCGCTGGATCATGGAAAAAGCAAGAGAGTTCCAGAAAAACATCTATTTCTGCTTTATTGACTATGCCAAAGCCTTTGACTGTGTGGATCACAATAAACTGTGGAAAATTCTTCGAGAGATGGGAATACCAGACCACCTGACCTGCCTCTTAAGAAATCTGTATGCAGGTCAGGAAGCAACAGTTAGAACTGGACATGGAACAACAGACTGGTTCCAAATAGGAAAAGGAGTACATCAAGGCTGTATATTGTCACCCTGCTTATTTAACTTCTATGCAGAGTACATCCTGAGAAACGCTGGACTGGAAGAAACACAAGCTGGAATCAAGATTGCCGGGAGAAATATCAATAACCTCAGATATGCAGATGACACCACCCTTATGGCAGAAAGTGAAGAGGAACTCAAAAGCCTCTTGATGAAAGTGAAAGAGGAGAGTGAAAAAGTTGGCTTAAAGCTCAACATTCAGAAAACAAAGATCATGGCATCCGGTCCCATCATTTCATGGGAAATGGATGGGGAAACAGTAGAAACAGTGTCAGTCTTTATTTTTTTGGGCTCCAAAATCACTGCAGATGGTGATTGCAGCCATGAAATTAAAAGACGCTTACTCCTTGGAAGAAAAGTTATGACCAACCTAGACAGTATATTCAAAAGCAGAGACATTACTTTGCCGACTAAGGTCTGTCTAGTCAAGGCTGTGGTTTTTCCAGTGGTCATGTATGGGTGTGAGAGTTGGACTGTGAAGAAGGCTGAGCACCGAAGAATTTATGCTTTTGAACTGTGGTGTTGGAGAAGACTCTTGAGAGTCCCTTGGACTGCAAGGAGATCCAACCAGTCCATTCTGAAGGAGATCGGCCCTGGGATTTCTTTGGAAGGAATGATGCTAAAGCTGAAATTCCAGTACTTTGGCCACCTGATGCAAAGAGTTGACTCATTGGAAAAGACTCTGATGCTGGGAGGGATTGGGGGCAGGAGGAGAAGGGGACGACAGAAGATGAGATGGCTGGATGGCATCACTGACTCGATTGACGTGAGTCTGAGTGAACTCCGGGAGTTCGTAATGGACAGGGAGGCCTGGTGTGCTCTGATTCATGGGGTCGCAAAGAGTCAGACACCACTGAGCGACTGAACTGAACTGTCATCCCCTCCTCCAGGGGATCTTAACCCAGGGATCTTCTCAACCCACATCTCTTACGTCTCCTGCATTGGCAGACAGGTTCTTTACCACTAGTATCACCTGGGAAGCCCTTTGCATTTAATACATAACAAACAAATGTTATCTGCTATTACTGGTTGAATGTCAGCTGAGCACTGGCAGAAATGTGAAGCTGAATTAGACATATAGTCTAGAAGGAGAGAGAAGAAAGCAAATTATCACTAGATAATAAAATGTGATCAGTTCTATTAGATCTAGACAAGTAAGTGTTAAGGGTGAAAATTTCTAGGTTCTCCAGATACCCTAGTTTCCCTTCTAGATAGATATATTTTTCTGTATGTGGGAGGGTGGGGTGAGGTGGGTGCTCTGTCCCAACAATCTAAGTTCTCCCTTTCCTGTGAAAAATACTGTGAGGAAGGAACTCTAACGTTACTTCAGTGGTAGTGGTGTTAGGAGGTGCCCCAAGAAGCCCCTGTGCCCAGACTAATCCCTTATTCTTCCCTGAGAAGGTCCATTTGGCTGGGCGAGTGGGAATGAGAGGAAGAGAGGTATTCAAAGTCAGGAGGTAGGTGAGATGTGCAGCTTGTATGTTTCGTTTTATTATTCTTTAGTGCATGGTGAAGCTTTCTTTGAAATGCAGGTAGATTTATCTGAGTGAGGGGACTCTTGCTGCTGCTGCTGCTGCTAAGTCACTTCAATCGTGTCCAACTCTGTGTGACCCCATAGACGTCAGCCCACCAGGCTCCCCCCATCCCTGGGATTCTCCAGGCAAGAACACTGGAGTGGGTTGCCATTTCCCTCTCCAATGGATGAAAGTGAAAAGTGAAAGTGAAGTCGCTCAGTCTTGTCCAAGTCTTAGTGACCCCATGGACCGCAGCCTACCAGGCTCCTCCGTCCATGGGATTTTCCAGGCAAGAGTACTGGAGCGGGGTGCCATTGCCTTCTTTGAGGGGACTCTTAGGGAGGTCGTTATCAATAGCTAGGCAGAACACTGCAGAGAAAGCAGTGGCCTCTCTTTCCCCTGGACATGTATGGTAGAGGCCATGGGAATCAGTGGGGTTGGGTGGCAGGGGGAAGAGAAGGCAGAGTCAGGATTACAGCTCGTCACTCCAGGTCCCCTGGTGCTTTAGCTGCTATGTTCCTGGGATGCCCTCTTCCTGGGCTGTTGACTGAGGAGGTCTGCATGTTAGAGCCTTTCTCTACAGGATATAGCAAGGTTACTCCAAAGCCAAGGTCCAGCCCAGCCTTTGCCATGCAGGGCTCCTGATGACATCCCATGACTTCTGTGTATGTGGCTTGTGAGCAACTCAGCGTGGAGGAGGAGCTAGGGTTCTGAGTCCTGCAGTACTTAGGGTGGAGAGAATCAGAAGAACACCAAGCACTGACTGCCTTCCCGAACCACATCATCCCATCCAACCCTCCAACAAGGCTTTCAGTCCAGCATTATTATTCCCACTTGACACACGAAGAAACTGAAGCTCAGACAGATTAAGGGCCTTGCATGTGACACTTACCATCATCACCACGCATCAGTGAGTTCCTGCTTAGATCATAGCAATGCTTTGCTCAGATCTGCTAATGAACACCTGACATCCTCATAATAGTCTACAAAGTACTGCCCACTGCCTTTCCTCTCTCACCACCACACTTTCACCTTTCCTGCTCACTCTGCTCCAACCAGTCTTGCCTCTTTGCTATTTACTCCGAAAATGACAGGCACATTTCCACATTCCCACCTTAGGGCCTTTGCTATAGCTGTGTCTTCTGCTCAGGGCATTCTCTCCTCCTCACTTCCAAGTCCACAGTCAATTCTCACCTCAGTGAGGCTTATCTAGGCAACCTTTTAAATTCTACTGGCTGCCTTCCGCCTCCACCCACACCCCTTACTTTTTGTAGCACTGACTTTTCAACTTGCTATGTGATTTACTTGTTTATCATACTTGTTTGCTGTCTTCCTGTCACCAGAATGTAAGCTCTACAAAGACAAAATAGTTCTTATCTTGCTCTTCCTTGTGTCTCTAGCCCTCAGAACAGTCTGTGGCATTTATCAGGTTCTCAGTAAATATGCTATTGTACAGGCCTGGCAAGTGCAACAGCCCCGCGCGGGGCGCCCAGTACTTCGCAGCCTCCTGCCCCCCAGGCTAGGAACCTAGGGCACTGGTCACTGCTTTGTTCCTGCCTTTGTCTCCACCATGATTTCTGCGAGGCCGCTCCAAATGTCCATCTGCTGCTGCTGCTGCTGCTGTCGTTTCAGTCGTGTCCGACTCTGTGTGACCCCATAGAGGGCAGCCCACCAGGCTCCCCTGTCCCTGGGATTCTCCAGGCAAGAACACTGGAGTGGGTTGCCATTTCCTTCTCCAATGCATGAAAGTGAAAAGTGAAGGTGAAGTTGCTCAGTTGTGTCTGATTCTTCGCGACCCCATGGACTGCAGCCCACCAGGCTCCTCCATCTATGGGATTTTCCAGGCAAGAGTACTGGAGTGGGGTGCCATCGCTTTCTCCGAAGTGTCCATCACCTCATGGCAAATTGATGGGGGAAAAACGGAAACAGTGGCAGATTTTATTTTTTTGGGCTCCAAAATCACTGCAGGTGGTGACTGCAGCCATGAAGTTAAAAGACACTTGCTCCTTGGAAGAAAAGCGATGACAAACCTAGACAGCATTTTAAAAAGCAGAGCATCACTTTGCTGACAAAGGTCCCTATGGTCAAAGCTATGCTTTTTCCGGTAATCATGTATAACATGTGAGAGTTGGACCATAAAGAAGGCTGAGCACCGAAGAATTGATGCTTTTGAACTCTGGTTTTGGAGAAGACTCTTGAGAGTCCATGGGACAGCAAGGAGATCAAATCTGTTAATCCTAAAGAAAATCAACCCCGAATATTCATTGAAAGGACTGATGCTGAAGGTGAAATTCCAATACTTTGGCCACCTGATGCCAAGAGCTGACTCACTTGAAAGACCCTGATGCTGGGAAAGATTGAGGGCAGTAGAGGAGGGCGACAGAGGACGAGATGGTTGGATGGCATCACTGACTCAATGGACATGAGTTTGAGTAAGCTCCGGGAGTTGGTGATGGACAGGGAGGCCTGGAGTCCTGCAGTTCACGCGGTCGCAAAAAGTCTGATAGAACCTAAGAGACAGAAAAAGAACAACAATAAATACGTGTCCGGTGAAGGAACGAGCAAAAAAAATGCTGAGACCTCAGATTGCCGGCTGGAAGGCTCTGTACTTGTGGGGGTTCCTTCTGAGAGCGGGAGTGTGGGAGAGGGATTTAGCCTGCCCGCAGTGGCCACACCTGGCACTCAGACGTCCGAGAAGGCGAGAGAACTACATTTCCCATGAATCTCTGAGGGCAGAGAGGTCGAGGGTGCTGCCGGGAAAGATATACGTGCTAGAAGACCGGTCCGAGGCCTCGAGGATGGCCGCTCAGCGAGGTGGGCTGTTGACTGGGGTGCCAGCGAGAGTGGGGATGGATTGCGCCCGACCCTTCCTGACCTAATACGGCAGGTCGAACTCCGCCCCAGCCCCTCGGGGCTCTGCGGAAAGATGAATGGGCGCCGGGAAGAGGAGGGGGCACCCGCGATGGGGATCGAGCCCTTATTGCAGCCCTCGAAAGGGGGTTTTGAGGGGAGACGGTTGCGCCTGGGTTACTTCTAGACTGGGTGCAGTGGAATAGGTTCCTCTCACGCCCTCCGCGTCACCGTAACGCAGTTATCTGCCTCAGGTCAGCAGGAGATCCTTACTACCCGTCTTACAGACGGGAACATCGAGGCATGCAGAAGAGAAGGGTCTCAACTCACAACCTACAAACTCTTTATTTGACTCTATCCCTCAGATAAAACCCTCAGCTCAGGTCTGGTTCCCCTGGGACAGGAGGGTCAGGCCTCATGAGTGGGGTGGAAACTAACGCTCTGTCTGTACCCCCACCCAGTATTCCCACTTTCCTGTGTGGTGCAGCAATATGCCTGGGGAAAGTTGGGTTCCAATAGTGAAGTGGCCCGGCTGCTGGCCAGCAGTGACCCACTGGCCCAGATCTCAGAGGACAAACCATATGCAGAGGTGAGACCCCGGCTGTATTTCAGCCTACTCGACCAGCAGGTGGGAGGAAGGGACTCCTCTATCAAAGGGGCTGAGGCAAGTCTTGTGAATCTGAGGGGAAGGGGAGGCAGAAAAGGGAGAGGAGACCTTCTTAGGGCTTCAGATCTGTGCAGGTTGATGAACCCAGATGGCAGCACAAAAAGAAGTGAGGTTTTGTCATAATAGACTGAAATTTCCAGTAACCTCCTTCCTTCCCCAAGGAACTGTCAGCACTTACTGAATTTTATTTTATTGAAGTATAGTTGATTTACAATGTTGTGTTAATTTCTTCTGTACAACAGAGTGACTCAGTTATGTGTGTGTGTGTGTGTGTGTGTGTGTGTGTGTTAAGTCACTTCAGTCGTGTCTGACTCTGCAACCCTACGAACTGTAGTCTGCTAGGCTCCTCTGTCTGTGGGATTCTCCAGGCAAGAATACTGGAGTGGGTTGCCATTTCCTCCTCTAGGGGATCTTCCTGACCCATATTCTTTTCCATTATGATTTGTCACAGAATATTGAATATAGTTTCCTGTGCTATACAGAGGGGTTTCCCAGATGGTGCCAGTGCCTGCCAATGCAGGAGACGTGGGTTCAATCCCTGGGTCGGTAAGATCCCCTGGAGGAGGGCATGGCAACCCACTCCAGTGTTCTTGCCTGGAGAATCACATGGACAGAGGAGCCTGGTGGGCTACAGTCCATAGGGTCACAAAAAGTCTAACACAACTGAAGCGATGTAGCACACACACACGTGCTATACAGTACGACCTTGCTGCTTCTTTTATTTTCTGTTTTTAGCATTTACTGAATTTTAATTCAGCCCTCCTCGACAATTATAATTTTTACTTTGACTGACTTTTTTAATAACCTAAAATACACAGTTATCCTGCCCATTTAGTAAAGGAAAAGCCAAAACACAGGAAGGCATTAGCTTCTGCTTCTGAGATTGGAATAAATGAATGTTAACCCCTCACAGAGCCATTTGAGAGTTAGAGCTTTTCAGTGACCTTGACAGTTGTAGGTTTCGTTCTCGTCATTGGACAGATGAGAAAACTGAGACCCAGAGACAATACATTAAAACTAGCCCAAGCTTCCGCAGCTGGTTGGAGGCAGAGCCTCAACTAGAGCTTGGGTGTCCTGACTCCTGGTACTCTGTAGTCTGCTGCCCCTGGTATGTCTGTGATGTTATGAACATTTATACCCAGTCCTATGAGGCCTGTCTCAGGACTTGGCTGCCTTACGGGGAGCACAGGGTAACGGAGCAGGGCAGGCCAATGGGTGGTGCCAGGTTCTGCCTTTGTACCTCCCAAGTTTCCTGTTTTTACAGCTGTGGATGGGGACCCACCCCCGGGGAGATGCCAAGATCCTCGACAACCGCATCTCACAGAAGACCCTAGGCCAGTGGATTGCTGATAATCAGGACAGCTTGGGTTCGAAGGTCAAGGACACCTTTAATGGCAAACTGCCCTTCCTCTTCAAAGTGCTTTCAGTTGAAACGGCCCTGTCCATCCAGGCACACCCGAACAAGGTACAGCATCAGAGTAGCGCACGGAGGTCAGGTTAGAGAAGAGCTTAAGAGTCAAGACTCTTGTGCAGCTTTTACTTCTGCTTTTACCCTGCCCATGCCAGGCTCCAGCCCAGAATTAAATCCGAGCCTGACAACTCCCAGTTTAGCTCTGCAAGGCCTATTGCCAGTGACTTGTGGCAGCTAAGTCTTAAGTGGACAGCTGACCAGCCTGTGCCATGGCAGCTTCTCCACGCTTGTTCCTGGCTCCCCTCAGCAAACCCCAGCCCAGCCAATTCATATCTGCCCTTTTTCCACCTGACTCTCTCAGAGTTCACCTTCCAAGGCACAGCAGTTACCCTAGTCATGGCCTTAATTCCACTCCTGTGGTCTTTCTGCACAAGCCTGTGTGTGAGTCATAGCTTAAGCATTTGTCTGTCCAAACTTCATGAGCAAAGAAGACCCAGAGAAGAGAGGGATTTACCCAAAGTTACACAGCTTGTTAGTGTCAGAGCTTGGCTTGGTATTTGGGTCTTCTGGTTAGTAGACCTCTTAAAGTCTGCCCCAGCTCTCCCCCAGAGTTGATCCATGTGCCTGCCTTGGGTTGGCTGAACCCTGAGTTTCTGAATTATGCTTTGACTGGGCTCAGTGCCAAAGGCAGGAAGCTAACTAGGGAGGGTCAAGAACAAGGGCTGGTGGGGACTGGTGTCTTGCTGGGTGATGGCTGCACCTAACCAGCCTCCTCTCCCTTGCCCATCCCACAGGAGCTGGCAGAGAAGCTGCACCTCCAGGCTCCACAGCACTACCCCGATGCCAACCATAAGCCAGAGATGGCAATTGCCCTCACCCCCTTCCAGGGCTTATGCGGCTTCCGGCCAGTTGAGGAAATTGTGACCTTTCTAACAAGTAAGATTGGGCAAAATGCTAAGAGCCTGCATACTGGACCTAGGATGCAAGGGCAACCCGGGGCAGAGCTGGAGGCTGAGAACAGAGGCTGAGTGTTCCAGGAACTGAAGGGCTGGTTGGCCTCATGAATTTTTAAAAAATGATTTGTATATGTATTTGGCTACATCAGGTCTTTATTGTGGCAGGCGGGATCATCACTGCATCAAGCGGAACCTTTCATTACATTGCACGGGCTCTCTAGTTTGTGGCATACAGGCTCCAGGGTGCTCAGGCTCAGTAGTTGCAGTGCTCAGGGTTAATTGCTCTGCGGTATGTGGGATCTTGGTTCCCCAACCAGGTATTGAACCCTCATCTCCTTCATTGCAACGCAGATTCTTAACCACTGGACCACCAGGGAAGTCCCGTGGCCTCATGAATTCTTGATGTTCCTGGGGGAGGCTCGTGAGACCAGGCTCAGGTGTGGTTGCTGAGGGCTGGTCATGAGCAGTAAGTTTTCACAGCAAAACTTACATAGCATTGCCTGGCTCCTTGGTTAGGAATGAGACAGGGAGGCCTCCTCCAGCTTTCCACGTTTGCGGGTTCCATCTTAACCATACCTGATGCAGGTCCTGGCCTGACCTTCCTGCAGAGGTGCCGGAATTCCAGTTTCTAATTGGAGACAACGCAGCAGCGCAGCTGAAGCAGAGCCTGAGCCAGGACTCCGAGGCCGTGACTTCTGCTCTGCGGAGCTGTTTCTCCCACCTGATGAAGAGCGAGAAGAAGGTGGTGGTGGAGCAGCTGAACCTGTTGGTGAAGCGGATCTCGCAGCAAGGTGGGTGTCTTAGGCCTGAACGCAGTGCCCCTTCCTGGGCCCCTGGCAGAGTGGCTCGGCTGTAGGAATAGGGTTCTCAACCCCTTTACTCAAGTAGAACACCAAATGGGTCTGACTTAGATGGTCTGTTAGCAACTTAGCATTTCTTTCCCAGTCTTTCTGGAACAGGGCCCTGCTGCTTCTTACCTGGTTATCTCCTTTAGATAGGTGGAGACAGGCTGGCCTGGAAAAGTACTAGGCTGTCTCTCACCTGGGCATTCTGAGATTTCTCAGCCCTAGAGCTGCTGTCCAAAGGGTTTTATACTTTGGGGCTGGAGAACAGGAAGGAGATAAAAGCATCCAAAAACCTGAAGTCCTGAGCTCTCAATCAGTAGATCTTTCCTTAAATACCTGCTCTGGGCCCAACCTTGGGCTAGGAAGGAGAGTTCAGGAAATGACTTTGATGGGTGTGGTTGTGTCAACTTTGGGTTTGGAAGTTAATACAAGCAGTAAAGAGCAAGGCAGAATGGACTCTGCTAGGAGCTTATATGGCACACATGATGAGCTCCAGCTCCTCCTCCACTCTGCTTTTAGAGACGCCCCCACCACACACAGTTAAGGAAACCCAGCTCACTGCCCTCCCCTCCTCCCCGCAATTCCCACCAAGCCTTCCCTCACTGCTCTAGCCCAGGCTGAGCTCCTTCTCCCCTGGTCAGCCTGGGACACATTTCCATCTTGGTTGCATCCTGCCTCATGCTCTCTGGGGTGACCAACCATCACTGTTTGCCAGGGACTAAGAGATTGTCAGTGTTAAGGGGAAAGGCCTGGGCTAACTGGGACAGTCAGTCACCCCATGGGGAACCCTTGGGTTCTCTCCTAACTAGATTTTTAAGCTCCTAGAGCAGTTGTCTCAACCAGGGGACACTGGAAGTGTGGAGGGATCTTTGGTTGTCAAACCTGGGTTTGTGGTGCTAGTGATGTTTTGTAGGTGGGGGCCAGGGATACTACTAGACATCCTATAGTACATAGGACAGGCCCCACAACAGTTACCTGGCCTCAAATGTCAGTAATGCTGAGGCTGAGAAGCGCTGTCTAAAAGGACTACACTCTAGCCCTTTTAGTGGTGGGCATATCAGTAGTCAAAATGGGAAAAATGCATCTGTGTAGGCTGGAATAGCAAGGAAGCCTGGCCCCCACAGGGTGGGGGATGTGACTAGAACATGCCCACCTGTTCCTGGATTCCTGGACTAGGGTCTTCTCTGGGACTCTCTCTGGCCAGGGGGTGGGGTGGGGAGATGTGAATGCCCTCAAGGGTTACTGAGTAGCCTTGGGGTGCTCTGTGCCCCTCAGTGGCTGCTGGAAACAGCATGGAGGACATCTGTGGGGAGCTCCTGCTGCAGCTGCACCAGCAGTACCCGGGTGATATCGGATGCTTTGCCATCTACTTCCTGAATCTGCTTACCCTGAAGCCGGGGGAGGCCATGTTTCTGGAGGCCAACGTGCCCCATGCCTACCTGAAAGGAGGTGAGCCGCATTTCAGCAGTGAGCCCCACGGCCCACCCCCTCAGGCCTTGTTTCTCCGTCTGGACAGAACAGGAGGTGGTGGTGGAGGAGACTGCCTTTAAAGTCCCACCCAGCTCTGAGCTCCCAGGACTCCTGGGATCAGCAGGGAGGTGACCAGTCGGGAGATGAATGCCAGCTCAGTGCTGGACACTGGTTGGATCCTCACACCACCCCTGTGAGCTCAGGACACCCTCATGTTAAGCCCTGTCAATGTGTGCCAACCGCAGTTTGAATCCAAGCCTCTGTTGGATCAAGGCCATTGTTCTCGCCCCTGCATCACAGTGCCTTCACACGTCTATCGCATCTATGCAGAGATTTTTGTTAAAAAACACATTGCCACAGAAGGGTGTCACACTTTGATGGTTGTCTGCTTATCCACTTGTGGACAGGATTCTTTAGTAGAAGGGAAGAATACAATGTCTCCAGAGGGTTGGAGCTCCCCCAGGGGTAAACATGACTCCCCTTGAGAGTGGTGGGTGACATCACCTGTTTTTGGTAACTGTTATCTTAGCCCATTCTCACAGAAGATGCTGTTCATACAGTTTCATCTAATGCTGCTGGGAGCTCATGGCACTCAGGTTAAGAAAGCCCAGCCCTGGAGAGCCAACCTCCAAGGCACCCTCAGCACATGCCCACTGTCTGTCCCTAGACTGCGTGGAGTGCATGGCATGTTCAGATAACACAGTGCGTGCTGGCCTGACACCCAAGTTCATCGATGTGCCAACTCTGTGTGAAATGCTCAGCTACACCCCCAGCCCCAGCCAGGACAGGCTCTTCCCTCCAGCACGGAGCCCAGAAGACCCCTACCTCTCTGTCTACAATCCCCCTGTGCCAGACTTCACCGTTATGAAGGTGGAGGTGAGTGAGGGCCGTGGTTTTTCTTGTGTGGCATGCAGAACCCTGGCAAGGCTCCCGTGTGGGGTGTGCCCGGGGCTGGGCTTCCTTTCTGCCATGCTCACGTAGTGGGCAACTGCTGCAGGGCCTGCCTGTGCCTCTCTGTACAGGGACCAGATGGGCCTTCGTGCTGGGGAAAGCCTGAGCAGCAGGGCAGGAGGCGGCAGAGCTCCCCCTCTCACTGCCCTTGGGGTGGTCCTGGGACCCCTGGGAGCTAACAGCAGCTCAGACCCTGCTCTGTCGTGTCGTTTCTTCCTGCCCAGGTACCTGGCTCTGTCACTGAATACAAGGTCTTGGCCCTGGACTCTGCCAGCATTCTCCTGGTCGTGCAGGGGACAGTGACAGCCAGCAGCCCCACAGCCCAGGCAACAATCCCCCTGAAACGTGGCGGGGTGCTCTTCATTGGGGCCAACGAGAGTGTCTCACTGAAGCTCACTGTGCCTGAGGACCTGCTGATGTTCCGTGCCTGCTGCCTGCTATAGAGGCCACAGCCTTCCTGGCTCTCCTCTGCTAGTCACCCTACATCCTGGCCAGCCTCACCTCCGCAGACCCAGCCCAGATCCCTTCCCTGCTCTGGGCTCCTTGAGTACACCCTGAAAGACTGGGGGAGAAGAGCTTGAAGGTGGTGACTCCTGAGCAGGCCGAGGCTGAACCGTCTTCTTCCTGGTAGGAGGGGCCCATGTGAGGACTGAGAGCTGATACTCCCCTTGGATCTCGCCACACTGGAGCCAGGCTCTCCTCAGAGCTCAAGAACAGCAGCCCTGTCCCAGCCTATGGCATTAGGCAGACTGGTGAGATCTAGGATTAGCTCAGCAGCAGTCACAGCAAGGTAGGTAATTAATCTGTAAGAATATAGGCTTCTGCAGTGCAGAGGGAAAAGGGTAGCTCTGTGGCCTGATGCCGCTCTGTTAAAGCAATTAAAGATTACTTGTTTGAGGTCTGTGGGCTAAAGAGCACTCAGCCTTTGGCATTTCAGTCCCTGAAGTGGGCTGAAGGAGCCCTCCGTGGATGTTGTCCAGTTTTTGCTTTATTCAGGTTTCAGACAGCTCCCTGAGGTAGGCAGAGGCTTCTATGGGACAGGTAGCCCACTGTAGCCTCAGTGGCAGAGCTTGCAGGCAGGCCTCAGGCCCCCTAGCCTTGCATACAGTGGAAGGTGTGTCTAAAAAAAGGAACTGTCGGTGCAGGATTCTTCTCTCCAATGTTTTAGTTGGCTTTAGGGCGAGACAGGGAACCCTGGTGTGCTGCAGTCCATGGGGTCACAGAGTCAGACTCGACTGAGCAACTGAAGTGCACTGAACTGAGGGCAAGGGCTGGGCTTCCCTAGTAGCTCAGCTGGTAAAGAATCTACCTATAATGCAGGAAACCCCCGGTTCGATTCTGGATTGGGAAGATCCCCTAAAGAAGGGATAGGATAGGCTACCCACTCCAGTATTCTTGGGCTTCCCTGGTGGCTCAGACAGTAAAGACTCCGCCTGTGATGTGGGAGACCTGGGTTCAATCCCTGGGTTGGGAATATCTGCTGGAGGAGGGCATGACAACCCACTCCAGTATTGCCTGGAGTATCCCCATGGATAGAAGAATCTAGCAGGCTGCAGTCCATGGGTCGCAGAGTCAGACATGAGTGAGCGACTAAGCATAGCATAGGGCAGGATCATGCACTAAGATCAGCAGCCTGGATCTGGCCACGCCCTTTCTTTGCATACCATTCAGCTGCTTTTCAGGCTACAATGGCAAAGCTGAGTCGGTGCACCAGACTGTATGGCCCGCAAAGCCAAAAGTACTCACTGGTCCTTCACAGAGAAAGGTTGTCAACCACTTCTTTAGAGCACATTCAGTCACTGCAGAAGTGGGGACTGAAGGACAGGACAATCCAACTTGTGTTGTGAAGAGAAACCTAGTTCCTTTTTTCCTTCAATGGCAGGAGGAACCTACACGGGCATCTACTGTCCCTGTGCTTACCCTCTAGAGGTGGGACACCCTCTGCAGGAGGTTGTATAGCTGTGTTTTGCCACTGTGGTTTCTGACTGGCAGTCTTAGCTCCTGTCATCCCAGACTAAGCAGACACCCAGGCTAGTGGCTCCTTCCTGTTGATAAGGGATTATTCTCACACAAAAGCATCTTTCTGGGCCATTGCCCACATTGCTGCTACTGCTAAGTCGCTTCAGTCGTGTCCGACTCTGTGCGACCCCATAGACGGCAGCCCACCAGGCTCCTCTGTCCCTGGGATTCTCCAGGCAAGAATACTAGAGTGGGTTGCCATTTCCTTCTCCAATGCATGCATGCATGCTAAGTCGCTTCAGTTGTGTCTGACTCTGTGCAACCCCATGGACAGCAGCCCACCAGGCTCCTCTGTCCACAGGATTCTCTAGGCAAGAGTATGTCCACATTAGACCTGTACAATAGAATTCCAGGAAACTACCTGCAAAAAATTTTAGCCCCTCTGTTTTTGGGGTTTTTTGCCTCCAATAAATTTTCTTCAGCTGAAAAAAATCAAGCAAACAAAAATGCCTCCCATAAACCAAAAACAAAAAAACCTGAGAAGGGTCTGCCAAAGGGAACTCATTCTAAAGAGAAGTGATAAGGTAGCTCAGTGATAAAGAACGCACCTGCCAATGCAGGAGACATGGGTTTGATCCCTGGGTTGGGAAGATCCACTGGAGAAGGAAATGGCAAACCACTCCAGTGTTCTTGCCTGGGAAATTCCATGGACAGAGCAGCCTGGTGGGCTACAGTCCATGGGGTCACAAAACAGATATGACTTCCATGGTCTCCAATGAGGGCTGAAAATGGCACCCACTGGGAACAGGAGAAAGGAGGGGTGGCCCTTGGCAGAATGGTCACAGTTAGGGCTGTTAGGCTACTTCTTCATTTCAGAATTCAGAAGGGGCAATGGCCATGGTCTAGGCTTTTCTTAAAAATCCTGTGGCAACACAGAGACAGCTCAACAGCATGACTGTATTTATTTCTACAAACTTACAAAGCTGTAGAAGCCTAAGCCAAGAGTTCTGTAAACGCCATACAGTACCACTCCTATCCATGAGATAAGGCGTCTCCCCAGAGTGCCACCACCTGCACAACACCCCAGCACTCTTACTATTAAGGCAGTTTGGTTCTAGACACCTTGGTGCTTTTATTGGTGACTTTCTAGGCCATGGCTTCTTAGCCCCAAGCAATTGACTATTTCTACCCTGCCTTGCTATATGACGTTCCTGCAACTTTTTCTACAAAGGTAATGCCTCTCACTCAGGGTCAACCGGCCCTGAAACATTCCAGGGAGAGGTGTAGCCAAATACACCATTGTGGCTTTATAACAACAGCCACTGGAGGAGGGCCTTGGTATTGGGGGCCCACTGCCGTCCTCACCCCCAGCAGCTGTCAAACACTCTGTCCTAACAAAATGAAGCAAGAGGCTGGGCAAGTTCCCAAGTCGGGACCACACCTCAATCCTGACCACCCTACCCCTGTCCACTCCCATTCAGCTCCATCTGGTTTTAGGTAAGGCAAAAAAAAAAAAAGAACCACTGAAAAACTCCACAGAGACGCCTGGTACAGCAAGAGATGCAATCTAGTAGGGGTCACGGGAGATTATGCCTGTCTTTGCTATGTTCAAAGTGGGGGCTGAAGGTGAAGCCCAATCTTGAGTATCCACTGTGGTCAGAGGAATCTGGATGCAACAGAATGGCTCTCACTAGGGTGGAGGGAGGCCCTCTGCAATGGCAAGATTATCTCCTTAGGTTGGGGTGGGAGGGATAGCTGGGAGCTTTCACAGGTCCCTCCTCCTCATCCTGTCAGCCTATGTCAGGGCCCACACAGCTGTGCAGTATACCCAAGTGTAAAATGTTAAACAAATGAGGGAATTCCCTGGTAGTTCAGTGGTTAGGATTCTGAACTTCCACTTGAGGGGCCTGAGTTCCACCCCTCCCTGGTTGGGGCACTAAGATCTCACAAACCAGAAAAAAAAAACAAAAATCCAAACGGGAAGGCACCTAACTGCTCCTGCAGCTCCCTCTGCTGGTAACCAGAAACTGCAGGCTTCTGTGGCCAGCGCCAGAACCTCCGTTCAGCCTTAGATCAAAGACTGGAGGAAGATACTAGCTGAGACCAAGGTGAAGAACGGCAACCAAGGGAAGAAATTTTGTCTACCTGGTGGAGCAGAGTTAGTTTTCTCTAGGGGTGGACTAACCAAGTTACTAAGCTCACGCAGACACATGGACCAGTTGGGAATGCTCAGCTTCCAAGGATTCTGGAAGCCTTGATCAGGCTGTGCCAGCGAGCAACTTGTCGTACTCTGCCAGAGTCATACAGGAACAACCGGCAAACATGTAACCCATCTTGGAGCCTGAAGAGAATATGGAATTTCCTGAGCTGAACTGGCCCCAAATAGTTAAATTCTTTTTCACAGACTCCCAGCTGCAAGCCATAAAGTGCTATTTTCTGCCTCCATGCAATACCAGCCAGCACAGCCTGGGCACAGAAGCTCCCTTTTTCCCTCCACAGGGCATCATGACAAATACCAGTCAAGACGTCTGCAAGTTTCTCTCCTCGCCAGTTTTGTCACTCAGCATAAGAAACAGAATTCCTATGTTCCTGCCCTTATTAAAGCGGTTTCTCCAAACGCTACTCCAACAGCAGAGGAGAACTGCAGGACTCCCCCTGTCACCCTATGACCCAGATGGGGGCCTCTGGCCTGAGAAGCACCAGGTTTGGAGTAACTGCAGTCACTGCCTTTCCCAGAGGGTCAGTGTCTCCAGTGATCCTGGGGTTGACAGCAGTGGGTTCCCACCGCACTCTTGTGACTGACACAGGGTCAACAGGACTCTGCAGGCATGGTGAGCAGGACCTGTCCTAGAGGGTTATGTCTACTGGAGGGTACAGGACGAAGAGGCCCCAAGACAGCACCAGCAGCAGGAGCACGTTGAGGTCATAGGCTTGGGGGGAATTAGGTCCAAGTCCTCATCATCTGGAATCTCATCCAAGTGATACCCGTCCTGGAGCAGCTGCCGGCTCACATCCTGGTTCACCTGCTAAGAGCAGGAGAGGAGAGAACTATAAGCCAGGCCACAAGGCAGAAATGACTGCTGCCCCAAAAGCAGACCCACATTGCCTCACTGGAGCTTACTGTCCATTTCCTCCTGTCCGTGCTCCACCCTCAGGCCAGGCCTGCACATCCCTGCACTACAGGAAGAAGTGCTACCTTTTCCTACCTGTGTCTCACCCAGCAGGGGGCAGGGGACATCCGGGGACCTGAGCCAGGACTGTCCAGGCTGCACTGTCACGTGCCCCAAGGAAGCTGCCCTCACTAAAGAATCCCAAGGCAGGTGATATAAATGTGAGATTCGAGGTTATGTCTGAAAGTCAAGCCCTGACCATTACCACTGTGAACCCAGATTGGTTCCTATGAAGGCTGAAGAGTATGGAACAATGGTACCAGAACAATGGGGTAGAACCGTGGAGGAAAATGGGTTAGAGTAGAATAGGGTGGGGAAGAGCTGCTTCTGCACTGCCAATGTTTCTCTTTGATGCCAACAGAGCTCATTCCTTGCAAAGCAGAACCTGTCAGCCTGGCTTCACCAGTTCCACTGAGCAGAAGGCACATGAGACTGGGGAGTGTAGGACTTCTCTGGCTCTTGGCTTATTTTTCTTTTCTTTGTTCTAACAATCTTAGGCACCTAGATATTCAAGGAGGATACAATTTGCAAACTGTATTCTCTGGCAGAAACTCGGGGTGGCCAAGGGTTTCCAGGAGCGTGAGGAAGAAATACCAGTGGTATACAGTCAGGTCCCCAGCACTTCACCTCTGTCAAAAGCAGTAAGCCACAGATGCCAGAACCTTCGGTCCCTGTTTTACTCTGGGATAGTCACTTGTCCAAAAGGCCAGCCCAGGAGTATCTATCTCAGTCACAGTTCCCACAGATGGAACAAAGGAGGAACAGAATTTATCTGGCCTGGAAGTAAGCAAGCTTGGAGGATGGAAAGGGGAGGGACAGGAATGCTGATCTCAGGTAAAAGATGATCAAAAGAAGGCAGAGTAGAATTACTCTCTCACTGGAGACAGGACTAAGACCACCAAGTCCAACCTGCAGGAGACTTTTCCAGTTAACAAGGAAGACTTCTCTATGAGCTACCTGAATTGTGTGTGTTGCAGGGGAAGACAGGCAGCAAGGTTTCTTGGAGGTAGTGAGCACCCAATTACAAGAAGCATTCAAATAAGCATTTAGCTGAGATTCATTGAGAGGATTCCTTTTCTAAGTGGTGGCTTGGATTAGAAGACTTGTGAGGTCATTTCCAGCCCTAAGAGTCTGGGGATTTCCCTGGTGGTCAGTCCAGTGGTTAAGACTCTACACTTCCAATGCAGGGGGTGTGAGTTTGATCCCTGGTTAGGGACTGAAAATCCTATATGCCAAAAAAAAAGGTCTGTGGTCTCCTCGGTGACACCAGTGGTAAAGAACCCGCCTGCCAATGCAGGAGACATAAGAGACTCTGGTTCAATCCCTGGGTTGGGAAGATTCCCCTGGAGGAGGGCATGGCAACCCATTGCAGTATTCTTGCCTGGAGAATCCCATGGACAGAAGAGCCCAGTGGGCTATAATCCATAGGGTCGCAAAGAGTCAGACACGATTGAAGAGACTTAGCATGCAGCGCACACATAGTCTCCTGGACTTTCAACAGTCCTCTTCAGACGCCTAAACTTCTGCTAGGGGAATAGGGCAGAGTAGAAGACTGGAGAACACGCGGGAAGTCTGATACAGTGCCATGCATATGGCAGGAACTAGACAAGCGTCTGGCAGTGGCTATGACACTGCCTGCAGCCTGGCCCCGCCACAGAAAAGTACTCTGGACTTGCCTCTGCAGAGGAATACCCGGAGGAGTATCTGGATTCCAGCTCTCCATCACTAGGACAAGAGGAAGACAGTCAGTTCAGGGAGATGCCTGCGGAGCACAGCTACAAGTGGCAAGGTGCACAACATGCAAGGGGGTCTGGAGGACTTGTGAAGCAAAGACCACACACCACAGAGCTCAAACCCATAATCCGCCATGAGTATCCATGGCTCCTTCTTGGCTCCAGCAGGGACAGAGTCACTGTCACTAATAATGCAGACATAATAGGGCAGGATGACTCCCCCAGATAAGGTTGGTGCTTCACATCCAAGAGCAGCAAGGTCACCTATGAGTCCTCTAAGCAAGCCATCCCGGAAGAGACAGTGCTCTGAAGCAGCAGCCCTGGAACATGCACAAAAGGTCTTGGAAGAGACAGGGAAAAAGCGAAGCAAGTCGTCTGCAATGTTATCCAAGGCACTCCCCAAGGGGTATTTCCAAGGACAGCACTTACCTGTCAGAGTCGAGGGACACCAGGTTTTCATCTGGACTCTGACTAAGAGCAGTGTAGCCCTTGTTAAACTTCACTGACCTGAGGGGAGATGGGGGAGAGACCAAGCATAGATGCAATGCCAGCATTTCACAGGGAAAGCCAGCGTCCTCGCCCTTATGGGGAAAACAAAAAAACTGACTGCACTGCTCCTGGCTTATCTGCTACCTGGACAGCCACCACTGCCTGCCGTGTATCCCGCTACAGCTCCTTAGTATGTGCACTTCCCCACACCGCTCCCCCTGCTACTTCTGAGGATAAGCACACCTCCTCTTCTAAGAAGCAGGAAAAGCCCCATCTCCCCACCTTATTTAACCTGAGAACAGAAAAATCAAAGTCCTTAGGCAAATTCCTTCAACTGCCTTCGCTCAAGCCCTGGTGAAGATCCTATCCAGCCCTCAGCGCTTACCATTCTGTTAAGGAAAAATCACAGTCCTAGCTGTTCCCACGCTGCTCTCCATCCTCAATCCTGGGGACCCCAGCCACTATGCTCCTCCCTAATTTAGACAGTGATTGACCCTAAGAACTGACAAAACTCATAACAAAGCTCTTTCCTCGACACCATCACATCCTGGAAAGGAAAGAAAAAGTCGTTCCTCTTTCCATTTTTAAACAGTGAACCCGACAGGCTGGCGTCAGAGGAATGACTAACTCGGCTTTAAACGTGGGTACTCGGTCTCCCAGCCTGAGCACTAGGGCCTACTGTGAAAACGCTTGCACAGAGGAGGTGGCGCCTGCTGAGACCTTTTCCCTGAAGAGTCGGGGCGGTTCGGCGCGGCCCCCAGCATGCCTTTTCTCCGCAGAACCGCCTTGGCCAGGTCCCGGTGCTTCTCTGGAAGTCAAAGGGCCCAGATCAGCGGGCTCATCCCTACTCCGCCGTGTCTCCCAAACGCCAGGGGCCCGCTCTCCGAACAGATTTTCGGGTGCGGGAGCCGGCTGCATTTGCCCCTCCGGGGTCGCCCCAGCGGCGCTCCGGAGCCAGCCCGGGAACGCTGCAGCCCGCCCAAGCAGGGACCCCTCATCCGGCCGCACTCACGCAGCTTGGCCTGAATGGAAGGCGCGCGCGCCACCATGTACGGGCCCCGCTTCTCCACAGCAGCCGGGATCCGCTCCCCCAACCGGGGGGCTCCAATGCCGCTTCGCCCGGAGGGCAGCCCCGCAGCTTCCGTCCCGCTGGGCCGGGGTCCCGGGATAGAGGGCGCAGCCTGCCCGTTGGGATCCGCGGTCGCCATCGCCGGCCACGCCCCGCCGAGTCGCGAAGCCCCGCCTTCTGGCTAACCAGCCGCCAGACGGCAGGGAGGCGGTCCCTCCTGGAGCAAGATGGCGGCGCGCAGGCGCGGGCCGTGCCCACCCGAGCTTTCTGGCCCCGCCTGCTGTGGGATTGGCACAACTGTCCCGCCTTTCCAGGGGTTAGGTTGTTTCAGTTCCTCCGTTATGGCGCTTGATTGTCTCTGGCAGTCGGCCTGAACCTGGTGATGTCAAGCCAAGTTCTATCTCTGGTCGAAAGTAAATATCAGTATTTCCGGGGAGCTGCGGGTGTGCGCCCGCACACTCAAAGCCCTGATGCCTGCGCTTTCTCCGCAGTGTCTCCGCACTGGTCCTCTCGCCACAGCCGGAGCACCCCAAGGGCGGGCCGGAGAGAGGCTGGATTGAATCGGAAAGCGAGCGGTAGGAGAAAGGGAGTTAATAACGCCCTTCTCCAGAAGATGAAACAGGTCGGAGAGAAAGGTTCAAGGACCTTGTGGAGGTCACACAACCAGAGGCAGTTCCTTGGCTGATAGATATAACACCAGACCCTCGTTATTGCCAGCACTGCGCAATGCCCGAGACCTTGGATGAGGCCTGACCCTCTCTAAGCCTCAGTTTCCACGTTTCAAAATGCAACCAACATCAGTACCTGTCTTAGCGATAACAAAGACAATATAGGACTTGGGAAGAAAAGCGAAAGCGCGCTGAGTTTGTGTCGGGGCACAGGACTGTCGTGGCTCCTGACTCTTCTGGTCCCCAAGGGATGTACTTTTGGCTGGCTGGAAAGTAGTTCTAGATCCTTGTAGTAATTGCCAAATCTCATGAGGCTGTCCCAAGGCTAATTTACTAGCTTTCACAGGGTAGGTCAACAGTGCGCAACTTAACAAATCCCCAGGGCCACCCGAAGAGTGGAGCGGGAGAGTGCCCCAGATGGGCTAGGAGAAGCACAAAGGAAAGCTAACTATTTTGATAGATTCCACCGCTGTTTTTAACTTCCAGAAACAACCATTTCATATGGTTTGACTTAATATTTAATCCTCCTGACCTCCCAGTAAAGCACTGTTATTCCCATTAAGCAAATGAGAATTAGATTTGGTCAAGTTCACCAGTAAAGTGGTAACCCTAGAATTTGAACCCAGCTCTCTGTGGACTCTGAAGAGATGGTTTTTCTCATAGTTGTCTGTTAAGTTGATGGAGACCTCACCAAGGGGCCAAAGAAAATGTGATCAAAACCCTCTTGATGTCACAAAATCTGAGGAACTTGTAGGGAAAGAGTCAGTGCCCTCATCCATGACACTCCTGGGTCTCCTATCCTGGGAATCCAGCTAATTGCCATGTGGTTGAATATGGGCCCTGAATACAGATAACTTGCTCTGCCATTTACTGGTAAGTTATTTAACTCTTTATGTCAGTTTCTTTAACTGAGGAATGGGGATAATAGTAGTACCTATCTAATAGAATTATGAGGTTAAATTGTAAAGTGCTTGGGACGGTATTAGCATATAGTAAGTACTCAAGAAATGTTACCTCATGAAGTTTACACAGTGTTTTAAGGATTTAGTGTTTATTTTCTCAGTTGGCTTTACACGCTTCCAGGACAGACCACCTTAATGATATTTTTATGCCTTGTTTTCAGCACAAAGTCATAGTAGTACATATTTGTTTAATGAATGTCCTATTTCCCTTTTTAACTTTTAGTCTATTTAATCATAGAACTTTGGGGCTGGCAGGAATCTTACAGATTATATAGTCTAAATTCATTTTATTATGAAGAAATTGTGATTGCCCAACTGCCTGGATCTGGGTGTGGCAGTTCACTTTTTCCACTTAATATACTGTATTCACTAGGAAGCTAAGAAAAATGAATAACTTCCCATTGCCCAAAGCGAATAGCAAAGATTAAAACCTAGGTTGTAAGGGGGTAAGTCTCCAAGGCAAGAACTGCTGCAGCACACAGGGCACGAAGCCTGTCTTCCTCACCCCAGCTGCTCAGACTTTAACCCAGAATGTCTGTGCTGGCTTGCCTGCTGGGCTGCAGATCTGCAGTTCTTCCGTTAGCAAAGCTTTATTCGAGAAAAAAAAAAAAAAAGCTTTATTCGTCTACATGTCAGGTGCTATGCTGAACCCTGAAGATCTAATGATGAACAGGACAAAAAAGGCACCTCCTAGTCTCTGATTCGCAGTCTTTTATTCTTTGTTGTGGGTTGGGGGAGATTCTTGACTATTAGGAGTTAAGACTCCTACCCTCATTCATGCCCCAAGGAGCAGTCACATTTATGTTTTTTTTAAATGTTCATAGAAGTTTTATTTGTAAAGCAAAGAGGTGGTCTTAGATGGAGTCCACAGGGGGCTCTGAAGTATGAACAGTACCACTGAGTTAAGCCCAAGTCACATTCTTTATTTTTGACTCCAAATCATGGGAATCCTACCTGTCCCCCAAGTTTTCTGGTCCTGGGACAGATGAATCTTTATGATCAGTTGAGAATTCTAGTTCTGCTGTCCAGTTAACTTTAATTCCCTCATCTAGATAAGAATCTGGGATTAGGTATAGAAAAGAATGGGAGCCAGTGGTGAATTAATTTTTTTATTGAGGTATAATTGACCTCTAACATTATGTTGCTTTCAAGTGTACAACATAATGACTTATTTGTACACATTGTGAGTGTATACATTATGATAACTGCAGTTAGTCTAGCTATATTGTCTTTTTTCTTATGATTAAGACTTCTAAGTTCTATTATTTTAGCATCTTCAGTTCTGTTCAGTTCAGTCGCTCAGTCGTGTCCGACTCTTTGTGACCCCATGAATTGCAGCACGCCAGGCTTCCCTGTCATCAACTCCCGCAGTTCACTCAGACTCACGTCCATCGGGTCAGTGATGCCATCCAGCCATCTCATCCTCGGTCGTCCCCTTTTCCTCCTGCCCCCAATCCCTCCCAGCATCAGAGTCTTTTCCAATGAGTCAACTCTTCACATGAGGTGGCCAAAGTACTGGAGTTTCAGCTTTAGCATCAGTCCTTCCAAAGAAATCCCAGGGCTAATCCTTCAGAATGGACTGGTTGGATCTCCTTGCAGTCCAAGTGACTCTCAAGAGTCTTCTCCAACACCACAGTTCAAAAGCATCAATTCTTCGGCGCTCAGCCTTCTTCACAGTCCAACTCTCACTTCCATACATGGCCACTGGAAAAACCATAGCCTTGACTAGACGGACCTTAGTTGGCAAAGTAATGTCTCTGCTTTTGAATATGCTATCTAGGTTGGTCATAACTTTTCTTCCAAAGAGCGAGCATCCTTTAATTTCATGGCTGCAGTCACCATCCGCAGTGATTTTGGAGCCCCCCAAACTAAAGTCTGACACTCTTTCCACTGTTTCCCCATCTATTTCCCATGAAGTGATGCGACCAGATGCCATGATCTTCGTTTTCTGAATGTTGAGCTTTAAGCCAACTTTTTCACTCTCCTCTTTCACTTTCATCCTGGCAGCTTTCAAACATGAATACAGTATTAACTATAGTCACCACGCAGTACGTTACCTCATCATGACGTTTTATAACTGTAATTCCGTACCTTTTGATCCCTTTCACCCATTTTGCCCACCCCTCAACTACCCACCCTGGCAACCACTGATCTATTCTTTGTTCTATCTCTGAGCTTGATTTTTTCTGTTTCTTAGATTCCAAATATAAATGAAAGAAGAAATGGCAACCCACTCCAGTATACTTGCCTGGAGAATTCCATGGACAGAGGAGCGTGGCAGGCTAACAGTCCATGGGGTCACAAAGAGTTAGACATGACTGAGCCACTATCACTCACTCACTGATACAGTGTTTGTTTTTCTGTCCCTTATTTCACTTGGTATAATTCCCTTAAGGTCCATGTTGTTGCAAATGGCAGGATCTCCATTTTTGTGACTGAATAATATTCCACTGTGTGTATCTACCGCACTCTTCTTTATCCATTCATCCACCAATGGAACTTAGGTTGTTTCCATTTCTTGGCTTTTGTAAATAGTACTGCTACTAACATTTGGGTGCATTTATCTTTTCAAATTAGTGTTTTTGTTGTCTTCAGTTAAATCCCAGAACTGGAATTATTGAATAATATGGTAGTTCTATTTTTAATTTTTTGAGGAACCTCTATACTATTTACCATAGCACCTGTGCCAGTTTACATTCCCACAGTGCACAAGGGCTCCCTTGTCTCTACACCGTGCCAATATCATCTGGTCATTTTGACAGTAACCAATTTGACGGGTAAGGTGATTATTTTATTGTGGTTTTAATTTGCATTGTCTTGATGATTAGTGATTTTGATCATTATTCTTGTGCTTGTCAGTCATCTTTAAGTATGCTTTCTTTGAAAAAATATCCATTGAGATCTTCTGCCCATGTTTAAATTGGAATTTATTTTGGATATTACTCCTTACCAGATAAGTGATTTGCAAATATTTTCTGCCATTCAGCTCAGTTCAGTTCAGTTCAGTTGCTCAGTTGTGTCCAACTCTTTGTGACCCCATGAACCGCAGCACCCCAGGCCTCCCTGTCCATCACCAAAAACTGCCAGAGTTCACCCAAACTCATGTGCATTGAGTCGGCGATGCCATCCAGCCATCTCATCCTCTGTCGTCCCCTTCTCCTCCTGCCCCCAATCCCTCCCAGCATCAGGGTCTTTTCCAATGAGTCAACTCTTCGCATGAGGTGGCCAAAGTATTGGAGCCCAAACAAAGTCTGACACTGTTTCCACTGTTTCCCCATCTATTTCCCATGAAGTGATGGGACCGGATGCCATGATCTTCGTTTTCTGAATGTTGAGCTTTAAGCCAACTCTTTCACTCTCCTCTTTCACTTTCATCAAGAGGCTTTTAGCTCCTCCTCACTTTCTGCCATAAGGGTGGTGTCATCTGCATATCTGAGGTTATTGATATTTCTCCCAGCAATCTTGATTCCAGCTTGTATTTCTTCCAGTCCAGCGTTTCTCATGATGTACTCTGCATAGAAGTTAAATAAGCAGGGTGACAATATACAGCTTTGACGTACTCCTTTTCCTATTTGGAACCAGTCTGTTGTTCCATGTCCAGTTCTAACTGTTGCTTCCTGACCTGCATATAGGTTTCTCAAGAAGCAGGTCAGGTGGTCTGTATTCCAATCTCTTTCAGAATTTTCCACAGTTTATTGTGATCCACAGTCAAAGGCTTTGGCATAGTCAATAAAGCAGAAATAGAAGTTTTTCTGGAATGCTCTTGCTTTTTCGATGAATCCTTATCTGCCTCAAAAGCCTGACCTCTTTTTATTTTTTTTCTCCTGACCTCTTTTTCTATTGGTCAGATGTATGTCTTTAATGTTATGGACTGAATTGTGCCCCCAACCACCCAAATTTGTATGTGGAAGCCCTAAACCCTAACATGCCTTTATTTTGGAGCTAAAGCTTAAAAGGGGGGTGATTAAGGTTAAATGAGGTCATATGGGTTGAGCTGTAATCCTGATGTCATTATAAGAAAAGAGACACCAGGGAATTCCCTGGCAGTCTAGTGGTCAGGACTCTGTGTTTCCACTGAAGGGGGTATGGGTCAATCCCTAGTCAGAGAACTAAGATCTTGCATGCTGCGCAGCATGGTTAAAAAGAGACACCAGTGTATACACACAAAGAAAAAGAGCTTTGAGGACTCTGAGAGAAGGTAGTTATCTGCAAGCCAGGAAGACGGAACTCATCAGAAACCAACACTGTTGGCACCCTGATCTTGGAATTCCAGCCTCCAGAACTGTGAGAAAGTAAATTTTGTTTTTGTTTTTCAGCCATGCAGCTTATGGTATCTGTTTTCCAACCAGGGACTGAACCTTGGTCACAGCAGTGAAAGTGGTGAATCTCAACCACTAGACCACCAGGGGGCTCTCAAACTTCTGTTAAGCCTGTGGTATTATGATTTGGTAGCCCTAGCACACTGGTACAAATGACATTCTCCAAATTTTCAGAATCTACTTCCAGAGCTTAATACTTGCTCTAACATATTTACTTTTAATGTTTTTTTTTGGCTGCACTGGGTCTTGGTTGCTGTGTGCAGGTTTTCTCTATTTGCAGAGAGCAGGGGCTACTCTTTAGCTGTGGAGCATGGGCTTACTGTGGTGGCTTCTCTTGTAGTAGAGCACAGGCTCTAGGGCACATGGTCTTCAGCAGTTGCAGCACAAGGGCTCAGCAGCTGCAGCCTGTGGGCTCCAGAGCGTGGGGCTCAATAGCTGTGGCACACAGGCCCAGCTGCCCCACAGCAAGTGGGGTCCTTCTGGACCAGAGATTGAACTTGTGTCCCCTGCGTTGCAAGGCAGATTCTTAAAACTAGCGGACTACCAGGGACACTGCTTTGTTTTCTTAAAAACATTTACTGACTTATTTATTTGGCTGCACTGGTTCTTAGTTGCAGCACACAGGATCTTTAATATTCGTTGTGGCATGCTGGATTTTTAGTTGTGGCATGCAAACTGTTAGTTGCATATGGGGTCTAGTTCCCTGACCAGGGATCAAACCTGGACCCCCTGAATTGGGAGCTCAGAAGCTTAGCCACCGGACCACCAGAGAAGTTCCACTAACATGGTAGTTTTAGAATTAAAATGCTGGGCAGAAAGCTAGTCATAAATAAAAGCATGACTACCACTGTGGAGAACTAAGGCTGGCAGAATTGTCATCACTTTTGTTCTGAACTTTCTAAACGTAGGAAAATGATGTGAAATTGGGCCAAATGAACTTGCCTTTTCAAAACACAAAGATGGACTCCACTTGCTGCTAAGGACAAGCGCCCTGGCATCTGAACAAACAGGAGAAACTGCACTGGTAGCTAGCGAAACTTAGGGAAGGATGGCTAGGCTTAAACCATTTTCCCAAGTATTATGATTATAAAAATGACTGTAATAAGACCTAATCTTACTAAGCTTTCCTTGTAAGCCTGCAAAGTTGCTCCCATTTTCAGATCATAAAACAGAAGCACAGGAAGGTGCTTATCCATAACTTATCCATAGTCATATAACTGCTATATAGTAGAATCAGATTTGAACATAGGTCTGAATACAAACCCACCCTGTTGCTACACTGTATTACCTTCCATCAGCTGATGGGTAAATGTAATTTTTGAAAAAATGCTAGGACATACAAACATAATATCCTTCTTGGGGGGATACAACTGGAATTTCACATCATCTATATAGTACTCCCTTATCCATGGGGGGGATTCATTCCAGGACCCCTAGTGGATTCCTGAAACTGCGGATAGTACCACACCCTGTAAAACTGTTTTTTCCTATACATACCTATGATAAAGTTTAATTTATAAATTAGGCATACTAACAATATACTATAAGTTATGTGAACATGGTCTCCCTTTCCCTTAAAATATCTGACTGTACTAATTTAATGCCTTTTCCATCGTAACTAAGCACTAATCACTCACTGTGGCTTAAACTTTTGCAGTTTAAGGTTCAACAGCAAAACTAGCACCCAATTTTTTTCCTTCTTCACAGTATCACGGATTGAAGAGTTCTTAGTCTAGATCTTGGCTACCTCAGCACAGGACATTTTTTTCTTTCCTTAAAAGGAAGCACTTTATAGGTTCTCTTTGACATATGCAAATTGGCAGTATTACTACTCTTGCACTTTGGTGATATTATTATAAGTAAAATTTCTTGAACACAGGCACCATGATACCATGACCATCAATCTGACAACTAAGACAGCTTCTAAGTGACTAATGGGATGGACAGGGAAGGTGAGAGATTTCATCACACTACTCAGAACAGTGTTCAATTTAAAACACGTTATTTCTGAAATGTTCCATTTAATATTTTCAGGCTGTAGTTGACAATGAGTAACAAAGTGCAGAAAGCAAAACTGCATATAAAGGGCGGGGTGGGGGATACTACTGTATTCTTGTCAAAAATGTTTAACTGGGTTTAAAAAAGAAAAATATTTTAATTGGCTGCATTGGGTCTTAGCAGCAGCATGTGGGATCTTTTGCTGTGTCACAGGGGATCTTTCGCTGTGGCCCAGGAGTCCACAGGGCTCAACTTAAGTCTAGTTGCTCCATGTCGTGCTGGATCTGAACTCCCAACCAGTTATCGAACCTACATCCCTTGCGCTGATTACAAGGTGGATTCTTAACCACTGGACCACTAGGGAAGTCCTGTTTAACTAGATTTTAATGAACAACCAGGAAGATGCAGATGCAGGACATTCTATTCTACCCCAACTGGCCTGGACTCTTCAGAAAAATGAATTGTATGTATTTTATGCCAAAGTTCTTGAAGCATATTAATGGTACTGTGGTTACTTAGGAGAAATTTCTCTTAGATGTTGCTTAAGTATTCAGGGTTAAAGTGTTATATGTGCAACTCACTTTCAAATGACTGAGGGAAAAGAGTACATAAAAACAAATGTAGCAAACCATTAACTGCTTTGAAAATTTTCAAAACAGAAAGTAGGGAAAGAAAAAGCTAGAGATCCCATTCTGTTAGGATAGAAGCCCTACCTATCATCAAGTTGTGTCTCTCCTATTCTAGCACCATCTAAAAGATGGCCATAAATACTGTTAGTTTATTTCACATCTCTACTTCTTAAAAAAAAGGGGGAAAGAAGGATCTTTTGTATTAAACCTCATCAAAACTGATTCTACTTTTTTCCTTCTTTTTGGCTGCACTGCACAGCATGCAGGACCTTAGTTCCTTGACTGAGGAGACCAGAGGTTGAATCTGTGCCCCCTGCAGTGGAAGCAAAGAGTCTTAACTGCTGGACCACCAGGGAAGTTCCTCAAAACTGATTTTACTAATGTTTCCTTAGATGGTTTTAGGAGAGAAGACATCAAAATTCAACCTAATATTAGTACAGTTCACCTGATGAAGCAGTCAAACTGGCTGTACTAGAAGTCACTCAAACCTATAACCTCTTTATCCAGCAGCTGGCTTCCAGTATTATGGGGCCTCTGAAGTAAGACAAAGCTTCCCTGGTGGGTCAGTGATAAAGAATCTGCCTGCCAATGCAGGACACTTCCAGGAAGATACCCTAGAGAAGGAAATGGCAACCCACTCCAGTATTCTGGCCTAGGAAATCCCATGGACAGAGGAGCCTGGTGAACTACAGTCCATGGTGTCGCAAGAGAGTCAGACACAACTGAGTGACTAAACAACAACAAAGACAGGATTGTGTATTTTATTCTCTCAAAAAGTAAACCCATTTACTCAGTTCTTTAAGCAGAAAGCCTCCAAATCTACCACAGCAAATTCTTTGATGTCCAAGGCTAATACTGTACTGCTAGGGAAGAACAGGTAGGGAAGACGAGAAGCACTAAGGGGCTGGCTTCTACAGAGCACATCCTAAAGATTATCTCAATGACTGCTTTAAAAACTTTATTTCACCCATTTTTGGAAAGGTACACAATTTGATCTGTACCCACAGACAACTAACCCTCTAAGCCCAGAGTACTTGCTGGCCCTGTCAACAAGAAAATTCTACACTGGACTTCCCCAGTGGTTCAGTGGTTAAGAATCTCCCTGCCAGGGTAGGGGACACAGGTTCGATCCCTGGTCTGGGACCACCCTACATGCTGTGGAGCAATTAAGCCCATGCACCACAACTACTGAGCCAGCATGCTGCAACTACTAAAGCCTGTGCTCCACAACAAGAGAAAGCCTCTGCTTGCTGCAACTAGAGAAATCCCGCATGCAGCAACGAAGACCTTACACACCCAAATAAATAACTTTTAAAAAAGAAAATTCTATATAGTTACTTAAAAAAATTTTTTAGCTAATTTACCAGCAAGTACACCCAAATATGTTAATGTAGCTGACTCATGTTGGATGGTTTCCAGAGAACTGAAGCAGTTCTCTCAACATATAATGTGGCAACCAAACAGTGAAACCAATGACCCTATAATAGTTTTTTTCCCCTGCCTTTCAATGCAAACACATGAAATACCTAATTTCAGTTCAAACTCATTTCCCTTTTATTAAAGTCCAAGTTACAATACATGGTTTGGTACTCAACAAAGGAAAACTTGTTTGAATAAGGTAATATGTTATCATCAGTATTTCCAGGTGACTCTTTATAATCAAGTAGCATTATCAATAAGTCCTTGGGAAGCCCATCTGTAAGAGAAAACATGAAAATTAGCTGGGAAATAAAGAAAAGATAGAAATCTTACTAAAAATAACCTCTAGAGCAACAGCCCAAGGAAATCACTGCCTCTGTGTAGTCTCTTCTGCTCTTTCTTAATCCGGCCTGAAATCAACACACCAGGTACAAGCTATTTGGCTTTTTTGTTGTTTATCCACCTGGTAATTATTGATGTAGTATTCTTTTCTAATCATAAAAGTACTGGGGAGCTGCCCTCTTAAAATTTTTTAAGTAAAAAATACAGTGTTACTGCAGCTAGAAAATATCCTTTTCACATTTCACAAAGATGTGCTATCTGGCTTCAGGGAGGAGGAAGACAGTGGTGATATAGAGATGGACAAAGATAAAATTAAGACTCCTGTTTCAAAGCAAACTGTAAAAAGAGATCTCAGAATTGAATTCAAAACCTCAGGCATTTTCTGCTCAGTTTGTGGCAGGAAGATTGAATGTAGGTATTCTTTGAGTTTAAGATTTTTAGAGTGTGGAATTAGGTGTTCACTAATTACTTTGCCAACAAAGGTCCGTCTAGTCAAAGCTATGGTTTTTCCAGTGGTCATGTATGGATGTGAGAGTTGGAGTGTGAAGAAAGCTGAGCACCGAAGAATTGAGGCTTTTGAACTGTGGTGTTGGAGTAGACTCTTGAGAGTCCCTTGGACTGCAAGGAGATCCAACCAGTCCATTCTGAAGGAGATCAGCCTGGGATTTCTTTGGAGGGAATGATGCTGAAGCTGAAACTCCAGTACTCTGGCCACCTCATGGGAAGAGTTGACTCATTGGAAAAGACTCTGATGCTGGGAGGGATTAGGGGCAGGAGGAAAACAGGATGACAGAGGATGAGATGGCTGGATGGCATCACCAACTCGATGGACGTGAGTTTGAGTAAACTCCGGGAGTTGATGATGGACAGGGAGGCCTGGCGTGCTGCGATTTATGGGGTTGCAAAGAGTCGGACACGACTGAGTGACTGAACTGAACTGAATGGTACTCTAACCATGCTCACTGGTTCTTTATCTTGTGAGGATCTGATACTAGCTTTTTAAATAATCTTGGGTCCACTTTTACTGAAACTTTTGTAAGATAGCTTAGTTCCACCTTTTAAAAATAAACTTCTTACTCTTAGGAAGCAAACCTTCTATTTAAGCCTCATTATTTACATCTGAGAAATAAGACTATGGCCTTAGTAAATGCTTTAGTACTGCAATGCCTACAAAGGATGTGTGGCATAGTAAAAACAATGGACTCTGGAGCCAGACTGCCTTGGTCTAAATGTGGGTTCCTCTACTACTTGTATGACTTCGGATAAGGTGCCTCATTTTCCTCATTAGTAAAATACTAAAATGGGAATAAGTGTAGTAACAGTAAGTACTTCACAGGACTGTTCATGAGGATTAAATGAGTTTGTAAAGCACATAAAACAGTACCTCATACATAATGAGTTATATACACTATATGTGTTTGTTAAATAAAATAAATATAAGCATTATTACTTATGTATTTTTTTCTGTTTTACAAAGGATTTTCTGCGTACTGCTCACTACTCGGCAATCTTGTGACTGGTTTTATTACCTAGTCTGTATTTTCCACAAGGTATCAAGTTTGTATGTATTATCAATGAATATTACCTATTGTATTTCAACTTGGGCATACAAAAACAGAAGGATCAAATTAATGAAACCCTGATGTTAAAAATAAAGATGTATAAAAGCATGCATGATGAATACCTGGTATGTAATAGATTGCCTTAATTAAGGAGAGGTTAAAGAGCTGGAATTAGGAAAAAGGTACGGAGAGGGCTTCAACTCTATGTGAAACCTCTCATTTCTTGGGGGAGAGGGAGAAACTAAAGCAAATATGGCAAAAATAATATTTCAAAATTTGGGTATGGTTACATTTATTCCCTATGCTATTCTTTACCCTTGAAATATTTTATATTATATAAATTTTAAAGTAGATTTTTTAACTTGCCTTTACACCAATAAAAGAACAATTATAACAACTAGAAACAACAACTCTAGCTCTTTAAATTAATCATCACAGGTACTCTCTAAGCTCACAGCCTCTAACAAAGCCATGAAAAGGTCTTTCTCTGAGAATACTGTAATGCCACTCACTCACCCCTCCCTGGATCCTTTCTTGCCTTATTCAGGTATACCTTACCCATGAGGTTTACACTTTGTCAAGGCCCAGTTCCTCTGGAGTGGAGATTCCCAGTTCATTCAAAGTTGGTCTAAGTTCCTGGATGACATAGGGATAGATTTCCTTATGAGGTCCTGCTTTGTCCTGATGGCAAAGAAAATAGTCACATTTAGCTCCGAAAAGCTGTCTCTATTAACAAAATGAAGCTGAAAATGCTTTCAGTCATATGCAGAGGCTAGTAGCAAAGAATACAAACCACCCACTTTGAAGTTAACATATTCATTCAAAAGAGAGAGCAGCTTACATAGGCACTATTCAAGGTAGACTGCTAAGACACTTGGAGACTAAGACTACTAAATCCAGGGGGAAAGAAACATTTTAAAGCCTTGAGTTACTGGAAAAGAAGGTGGTGATGACAGAATTTTATGATGGCAATTAAATGTGCCCAGCAGGCAACAGGAATAATTAAGTTAACACAAAAAAAGTTTCTTAATTTGCCTCAATTTGAGACCCTAACTGAATTAACTACCGGTGCTGAATGGATTGATAGCCCACAGAACCCTTAATTATCTTACCCATTTTAGATAAAGTATTGTCATACTTTCCCTCTTACAGACCTTGCATTTCTTTCCTATAGAATATAAAAGTCTTTTCATGGAGAGCTACACGTAGAGAATACTTATTTCCAAGGCAAGAGAGCTTTGAGGAATACTTACCATAATATACAATTATACCTATATTGTCACAACATTCTTCAGAGACAAATATTAGAAGGTCAAATAGACTAAGACAGTGTCAAGTTATTATATTATTCTTCTCTCTAACAAATTCTAGGTCTCCTTAAGTGTATTTTTTGAATTATCAAATTCTTATTTAAAATTCAATGCGTTAAGTTGTTCATTATAGAAAAATTAAAAACTATAATCAAATAAGTGAGAGGAAAGTATATATCCTTATATTTTGATCATTCTCTGTATACTTTTTACTAAAAAGGGGATATACTACAAAAAATTATTTCACAATTTCCTTCAATTAATATATATCTTAAATGTTAAATATACTTCTACAGCATTAATAATAATCTCCTCTGGGAAGTCCCATTTTAAGAAGCCACTGGCAATACTTAATTTCATATCACAAGCAGCACAAAGATAAACTGCAATTTTTTTTTTGCAATTCTTAATTATTTCCTTAAGATAAATTCTCAAATGGGATTGTTGAAATTCTAACAAGATAAATTCCTGAATAAATTCTCCCAAATACTCTCCAAAGAGAATATAACCACAATGTACATTCCCTCTAATTACATAAAAACTAATTTCAGGCATTTTAACAAATTCAAAAATACAGAATACGCTAATACCTAATCAATAGCCCACCTACTTCCAGAACAACCTTAGCATTGTTATTTCACTGACCTTAACAACCTCTAGGATGCGAACTGCACTAGCAAAATCATTTAAACGTCTGCATGCCCGCAAAGCAGCATCAATGATTTTGGGCTCTGGAACCAGGTCATAGCCAACAAGTGTGTTCATCCCTGTCAAATTAAAAAGAGGGGTCATATCAATCTGGAATATCCTCACTTAAACTTCAATTTACTTATCCATATTTTTTTATTGAACTATAGACATGTGATCTTGTCTGTTTGATCCACTATTTTTTTTTTTTTGCTTTACCACATGGCACGCAGAACTTCCCTTCCATGGATCAAACCTATGCTTCTTTCAGTGGAAGCGTGGAGTCTTAACCACTGGACCACCAAGTAAGTCCCTGGGCCCCTATTATCTCTGCTACTGCTGCTAAGTCGCTTTAGTCATGCCCGACTGTGCAACCTCATAGATGGCACCCACCAGACTCCTCTGTCCCTGGGATTCTCCAGGCAAGAATAATGGAGTGGGTTGCCATTTCCTTCTCCAATGCATACAGGCATGCTAAGTCGCTTCAGTCGTGTCTGATTCTGTGCGACCCCATCAACAGCAGCCCACCAGGCTCCTCTGTCCACGGGATTCTCTAGGCAAGAATACTGGAGTGGGTTGCCATTGCCTTCTATTATCTCTAAAATGAGATAACTGGGAATTCCCTAGTGGTCCAATGGTTAGAACTTGGCATTTCCACTGCGTGGGGCCTAGGTTTGATCCTTGATTGGAGAACAAAGATCCTACAAACCATGTAGTATGACCAAAAAAATAATAACCTTGAGAGTGATCTAAGTGCAAACACTATTTTCAAAATTAGCTGGTTTCTTTTCAAACAAGACGGTCATTTTCAACTCATATCTTTAACTCTTAGTACAATGTATGTACTTTGACTGCTTTAAAATAGGTCTGACTGAAAAATAATCTAAAAACAACCAGGGAAATGCTTAAGGAGAAAGTAATGAAGCCCAAATGAGGACTTTAAGGCGATATAAAGGACCATTAGTGCAGAGTCAGAAACATTCAACCAGAAAATACTGAGCATGATTACTTTTGGCTCTGCACAAAATGACACATCATAAAATTTAAGATTCTCTAATGGGAATGCAGAACTGTTCTTTTCATTACTTCTACTCAAGATTATCCAATAAGAATTTCCCTAGTTGCAGCAAAATGGAGTCATTACATGCCTGTGGAGAAGTATGAAGCACTTAGGTTTCTGGCTTTTATTAATTTTAAAATATTAAAACAAAGGACAACAGTGACTGCAATGCTAGAATATAGTCACAGAATGAATTCTTCATTTGAGATAAACCGCCTACACTTAAAATTATCTATCAGTCTACTAGCTTGGTTATTAATGCTATTTACTCATGTTAAATGCACATTTACAAATTTAGGATAAACAAGTTCTAGCTTACTCTGATAAGACACTTACTCAGGACAAGACAGATAAATCATAACCGAGAATAAAAATAACAAAAATCCAAAACAATTACCAAGAGGGGAATAAAACCAAATGACTACTTACATAAATTATCTATTTATTAAAAGTTACAAAATTGCTAAATCTTGCTCACCTTGGCCTATCTCTAGAGCAGTGATGATTTTGTCCCTTAGGAGACATTTCTGGTTGTCACAACTGGGGGTGTGTGGGGGTGTTAGCATCTAGTGGGTAGAAACCAAGGATGCTGCTAAACATCCTACAATGCAAAAGACAGCCCCTGCAACAAAGAACTGTCTGTCTGGCCCAAAACATCAACTGTGCCTCCTTCAAAACCCTGCTTACAGGAAACACTTACTCTGGAAACTATAAACTTTCCTAATTGCAAGATGCATGACAATACCCAGTCTACATGATACATGTTTTCAAAATACAGCTGACCCTTGAACATGGATTTGACCTCTATGTGTCCACTTACACAGATTTTTTTCATAAATACTACATGATCTGAATCCATATATGGAGAACCTTGGACTCAGAACTGTGGATCAGGAGGGCCGACTGTAAAGTTGTATATGGATGTTCTATGTGCAAGTGGGCATCAATGTCCCTAACCCCCAAGTTTTTGAAGGGTTAACTGTAGTTTCTTTTAACAGAGTAGTGGAAGACTGCACAGCAGTTCATAATTCTGTATTAAAATAGACACATATGCCTGTGTTCCAATTACCTTTACGCAACTCCCAAGCATCAATATCTGGCTTATTGAAGTATGTCACCCAGCGAGCATCAAACTCCTCGTCTGTCTCATGTGACCCATGGGAGTAGCAGCGAAGTGACTGGACAGCTACAGGGGAGGAAGAACAGTAACTTCAATGTACAGAAGCAGGACTTGACTGGTTTTTTCCTTTTTTGGGTTTGTCTTAAAATATACACAACACAAAATCTACTATCTTAACCATTTCTAAATGTACAGTTCAGTGGTATTACATTCACTCAATGCTTAGGTTTTGAATCAGCTATGCATGTCATGGTAGAAAAATTATTCACCAGGTCAAATGAAATAAATCTTATGTACTGATTTGAAAAAAAATCTTAAAAAACTTAAGCACAGAGGGACTTCCCTGGGGGTCCAGTGGTTAAGGCTCTGAGCTCCCAGTGCAGGGGGCCTGGGTTTGATCTCTGGTCAGGGAACTAGATCCCACATGCCACAACTAAGAACCTGCATGCCGCAACGAAGAACCTGCATGCTGCAACTAAGACCCAGCACAGCCCCCAAATAAAAAAATAAGCACAGAAAAGTAAAACAAAAAGTACTACAGATGTATCTTTATGCTTTTCTCATTTATGTGTAATGCTGGTGTGTAACTGTTAACAGCAGTTATCTTTGGAAAGAAAAATTTTCTTTATACACTTATTTTTATGATAAACAGTATTAATTCCTAATTTAAAATAATGTTCATTCTTGGGAATGCCCTGGTAGTCCAATGCTTATGACTTTGTACTTTAACTGCCCAGGGCCTGGGTTCAAGTCCTGACTGGGGAACTAAGATCCCTTAAGTTGCACAGCCAAGAAGTAAGTAAAATGATGTCCATTCTATGTTTTTTTTGGCTGTGCCATGTGGCATCTTAGTTTCCAGATCAAGGAGGAACCTGTGCCTCCTTCAGTGGAATCACAGAGCCCTAACCACTGGACTGCCAGGGATTTCCCTCCATTCTAGTTATTAAGCAAATTTCTAGCATATATTTTCTTAATTTAAAAAGTCACAATGAGAAGCAATGCACCACCACAAGTGAAGAGTAGCCCCCACTCACACAACTAGAAAAAGACAGCTAGAAGCAATGAAGACCCAGAGCAGCTAACAAAAAAAAAAGTTCACTTATACTCAATGAAAAAAAGTTTTATTAGATTTCTAAGGAGTGAGATTTTTAAATATAACACTATCAAGAAAACAGGACACCCTTAGCAGTCTGCTTCCAATCAATATACCCTTTTCCAGTACCATATGAAAAGCCTTTCATTTTCAGTTTCTGCTTGTAACTGGACAGTGAATTGGGAGTTAAGAGATCTAAATTCCTTCTGTATAGCCTCTGAATGGGGCAGGAGGTGGGAGAAGGAATTTTTATCTTTGGGTTTTAGGAGGCAGTAGAGCCTAGTGGTCAGATACTTCTAGGCTCTTCACTCTCTTGTTGTTAATTAACTCAGGTTTTATATTCCTTATCTGTAAAATGCAGATACCACTACCTTAGCAGAGTATGATGATTAAAAATGAAAGCCAGGTTAACATTTTGCCTAGGGCTTAGTAACCTTGTAGGTATGTACTCATTGTAGCTTTAAATTAATCCTTATCTAGAAGTGTCTTAATTGATTTATTTATAGAAATCATAATTCATAGAAATAAAACATTCTTCAAATTACACCTCTTATTGTATGAATTATAAGAGCTTGGTATAATTTCTAGTTATTTTTAAAGGCTTAACATATCAAAAACCACCTTTCAGCCCACCATCACCCAAAATTTGTAAACCATCTTTTTCAAAAAATAAGTTATCCTTAACTGAATAAAGTGCAAGTATATAATTGAAGTATAAACTGTTAAGCAGTTCCTTATCAAGTTAAATATACACCTACCAAACACAGTAATTCCACTTCTAAGTATTTACTCAAGAAAAATGAAGTATATAATTCTCTCCCTAGAGGCAACTATTAAGTGTACCTTCCCAATCATCCAGTAAATTGTTTCGTGATAACCAATTTCTTTTGCTCACTGCTGGGCATGGATTTCACTAGATGACTGTGGTTTTGTTTTCTAACTGTGAAAAAGATGACCAACAAATGCAAATCTTAGTCAGGGAGATCAATGGATCACCTTCAATGATTTGTTCACCTTCCTTCTGAGAGTCCCAAATTACAAACTGGTTTTATTAAAAAACAAAGACAATGCATGAGACAGCTATTTAGAAAACCAAGCAAGCACTGGGAACACACACAGATCTCAGGTTGAGGAAAACACACTTTCCCAATGGTTTACATTATATTCCTTATTCCAGTCATAAGCAAAGCAGGATCTAGTCTTCTAGTTATGGACGTGCTTAACATTCTGATTTTTAGGTAAATTATATCTCTCACACCACCCCAATGTACAGCATTTCCACCTAGTTTTGAGGCTTGTATGGTAAACTATTTTGGAAAACAATTACTCGGTGTTTTTATACAAAGGTTTCAGAGTAGAAAAAGGGAACCATCTGTAAAAAAAAACTGGGACATTTCTAGGGCTACAATCTAAAAATCTAACACTGCTTTTTGGCTTTCCGTTAAGCAAACATATTTAGAAAAATTAAGTGGCTCATTAATTCCCTTCAATAACTAAACAGGTCAGACAAAGCTCAAAGAACAGGCATTTTGGTGGTGGTGATTCTAAGGCATAATGGAAAGAACTGACTAATGTAAAGGGTATATAAACAAGCTCAGAGACAGCTATACAGAAGTACAAGGTTTAGGGGCCCAAAAGGTAGAAATCTATAAATGTGGGAGTGGTGCAGAAAAGGTTGGAAGGTAATTAAAAATGCTACTTAAATTTAGCTCTCCACCAAGAAAGAGAAAGCAGAAACTCTTCCCACCTTTTCATAGCCTATCATGGTAAGGAATAGGGGTGAGGACTGTGTAACTTTTAAGGGTTGGCTGGAGAATCTAGCAATTATTCAAAATATTTAATTATCTAATTCAGTAGTTACTGGAAAACAATTCTGTTACAAGGTGGAGTCTGAAGTGGGACAAAATAGGAAGTTTGGGTTGCTACTTACTTACAGCAAACCTGAAGCTCCCCAGGTTAACCCCTCCAGAGCTCTTTCATTCTTGGGTAGCCTCATCCAAGAATCTTAAGCCTTTCTGACTTTTATTTGCATGAAATTTCTTCAGTCTCATAATGATAATAAACCTCACCTATAATATGCAAAAATGAAAGGCACTATAAAAATAAAGCAAGTGTTTCAAGCATTTGTGCCAGGAAAGGTGCTGAGAGTTAACATTATCTCATTTAAACCTCACAACTACTAAATAGTATCCCAATTTTAGACTTAGGCAACTGAGTCTTAGGGTTTAACTAACATGTCCAAGGTCACACAGCTAGAAAGTAGTTGACATGAATGTAACCATGACTGCCTCCTTGTGGCAAATATTTAGGTTTATGGGACAACACCTAAAATAAAGTTTTTTGTATATGAATTATGCTTAAGAGGGCGGCTAGAATGATTGGAGATAAATCACTGTCTAATCTTAGCAAAAGTTTGAGTTCATACGTTTAAATATGCATGCTTAGGGGCCAAATTTCATTATGTAGCATATACTACCATCATGGGCCGAAACCAAAGTGCAGTTAAAATAATTAAAAGTGCTAGACACAAAGTCTCCAGGAACAGACATAACCGGAAGGCAGAACAAGAGACAGGAATCAACAGAACATCTTACACTCCGCAATCAGGCTTCTAACCGGAAGCAAAAACGTAAAGCTTCCCCATATAGGCAGAACCCCCTATTTCTGGGTCTGTGATATCCAATTCCTGAAATAAGAGTTTTATCATAAGATCTATCAAGTCAGTCCCTCTTCCAGGCCTCAGGAAATAATTACACACGTCGATCTATCATAAAAGTTTAAGAATTAGAATGTGACAAGGCAGTCTCTCAAAATACTAGAGTGGTCTGGTTAAGTGACGGACAAAACGCTAACCGAGATACGTCTGATGAAAAGACTGTAAGTGTCGCACACGTAAGTATAACGTGTTCTTGGAAGACGCTGGGGGCGGCGGTGCCGGGGACCCCGGAGGGATCACCCCCGCCCCTACCCTGAGCTCAATGTCACCTTCGCCGAAGCGCTGCAGGCCGGCGGTGGCCACTCCTAGTCAGGTGGCCGCAGGGTCAGCGCCGGGGCACGGTCACGGCCTGGGGACCGAAGGGGTCCGGTGGGCACGGGAGGTGCGCTGCGCCCCCTCCTTGGCGCCCACAGCAGGTCCACATTTGATCGGTCCGCGTTGCCCGCACCAGGAAGTCGCGCCGAGGGGGGCCTCGGGGGCGCGCCCTCGAGTCTTTCACAACTCGAGGCGGCGGCGAGAACGGCAAGCGGTCACCAGGTTCAGCCGCCGGCCCGCAAGGCAGGAGCTAGGCCTCTGGGAGAGCCTGCCATCGCGTGGCGGCGGGGGCCCAGGTCACCGCAAGGACACGCGGGCGCGGACAGCGGCAGGCGGGAGCCTTACCGGCGGCTTGGCCGGGGGCCGGAGTGGGGTGCAGGAGGCTTCGACGGCTGGCCCGGGCGACTGCGGCTGCAGCTACAGAGCAGCGGCGGACAGCGGCGCCTAGCATGACGGCGATGGCGGCGCACAGGTTAAGGCTGAAGAGAAGCCGGGTGTGAGCCCACGACCGCTCGGGAGCTCGTGGGGGCCGTACTCACGCACCGACGCACGGTGGGCGGAGCATAAGGGTCCGCCCACTGCGGCCCTCGCGCCTCGGCGGAAAGAGGGCATCACGGGGCCAACGGCAGGCTACGGCGGCGCGCTGAGGACAAACTGTTTCGGCGTCGCTTCCCCACGGCTTTCTGGTCCCTTGGACGGCAGGGGCCGTCGTGGAGCAAGGAATAGAAGGAAGGGGAAGAGCCGTCAGTAGACAGCGCGGTTAAGATCCGGCTCGGGAGACTCCTGCACCTCAACATGCGAAAATAACACTACAAATTATAATTTAAAAAATACCTTCTTTGCTCTTTCCTTCCCAGGTTTGAGCCTAAAATAAGAGAGTGGGACAGAACAACTGCCTTGTATAAAGGACCTTATTGGTAACTTTTCTTATACTAGAAACCCGCAAGCATTCAAAGAGTCCAATCACTTGACTTTACAGAGAACAAATGGGCTCTCAAATTAGATTTCTTGCCGGCAGTCGAGGCTCTTTTCACCGAATTCCCAGTTCCAGCACTCACCTGGATATTTCTGCTGGCCGGCGGTGGCCACTGCTAGTCAGGTGGCCGCAGGGTCAGCGCGGCCTGACCCTGACATACCCGCCTCCAGTCTCTACAGGAGGGGTTGTTGATTAAGTTGCAAGATTTTTTTTGGGGGGGGGCAGGGGGTGCTTCTGGTCTCAGTTGTGTCACGTGGGGTCTTCCGTTTCCTCATGCAGGATCTTTTTTGTTGGCCAGGTAGGCACTCCCGTCTCCAGGGTTCGTGGGCTCAGGAGTTGTGGCCGCTGGGGACTTAGTTGCTCTGCAGCATGTGGTATCCTAGCTCCCCAACCAAGGATTGAACCCTCATCCTCTGCAAGGGGCTTCTTAACCACTGGGCCATCAGGGAAGTCCCCAGTGCCAAGACGTTTAACATCTAATTTGGCCTCATTAACTGCATTCTGACCTTGAGTTCCTCAGCAGCTGGACCACTTTCCCCAGGCGTGAATTACCTAGCTGCCATGCAATGTTAATGAGACAAGTCTCTTGTCTTGTTATCCCTCATTCTCTATCCCTGGAACTACTGAGGAAAGAAAAGATGGGGATTCAGGTTTTGCTTCCTGACTCTAGGCCCTGTCTCTAGGGTTTCAGCGGATAACCCTTTTCTGCCTCCTCCCTGGCAGTATGGCTTTAAGGGGTATGAACCTGGCTGGGAAAATGATAAAAAATCTTTTTCGAAATCACTGCCTTCATTTTCTCCCACCAAAATGTTGAAAAGACACCTGGGGAAGATATGACCTCTTTGATTTCAATTAATAGTCATTAAATTGCCAAGCACTGGAAGCCCAGGAGATGGCAGGGCTCTCATGATTAAGAAAGCACTGGAAGGGACTTCCCTGGTGGTCCAATGGTTAAGAATCCGCCTGCCAATTCAGGGGATATGGGTTTGATCCCTCCTCTGGGAAGATCCCACATGCTGAGGAGCAACTAAGCCAGTGGGCCGCAACTACTGGGACCCCAGTGCCTAGAGCTAGTGCTCTGCAACAAGAGAAGCCACTGCAATGAGAAGCTCAAGCACCACAAGGAAAAGTAGCCCCTATTTGCCTCAACTAGAGAAAGCTGGTGGGTGACAATGAAGACCCAGTGCAGGCAAAAATATAAATAAATAAATACATTTTTAAAAGAAAGAAAAAGGACTGGAAAAAATCTAGAAAGAGGTGGGTATATGTATATGTGTAACTGATTCACTTTGCTGTGTAGCAGAAGTTAACACAACATTGTAAATCAACTATACTCCAATTAAAATTTAAAAAAAAAAGATAAAAACTTGAGGAAGAAAGCAATGCATTGGGAGTTCCCTGGCAGTCCAGTGGTTAAGATTCACCGCTTTCACTGCTGTGGCCTGGGTTCAGTCCCTGGTCAGGGAATTAAGATCCCTCAAGCCTTGCTCGGCTAAAAAGAAAAAAAAAAAACAAAAAGTGCTGGCTATATGGCACTTCAATCCCAGTCCCAAATTGTAAGGTACTGTACTTGTCTTTGCCTGCAGTACCTTAGATTGGCTACTGCAATATTGTATGTTTTCGCTGTTGTTTTCAAAAGCAATTATGATCATAATTTTGTGCCACTGCAAGCTACAAACTATTTATTATCCCATCTAAGCCTCATAACAGTGTTGTGAGGTGAGTATTTACCCCTATTTTATGGATGACGGAATAGACTCAAAGGACACTTGCCCAAGAATCACACAACTGATAAATATTAAGAATAGTGCTTAGATTTGAGCTCAGGTTTGTCTGACTGCAGAAATTTTCTTTCCCCACTCCCGGTAAAGGTAGACTTTGCCGGCTTCTCAGCAAATTCTGAACCGCCTGCTACCTTGAGGGCAGTTCTAAGTCCTTATTACTTGTATTAGCCGTTGTTTTGGTTGCGCTGGATCTTCATTGCTGTGTGTGGGCTTTCTCTAGTTGCGGTGAGCAGGGCCTATTCTGTATTGTGGTGCACAGGTTTCTCATTGTGGTGGGTTCTCTCGTGGAGCACAGGCTCTAGGGCACATGGGCTTCAGTAGTTGTGGCACCAGGGCTCAATGGGCTTTAGTTACCCAAGGTATGTGAAATCTTCCCAGACCAGGGATCGAACCTTTGTCCCCTGCACTGGCAGGCGGATTCCCATCCACTGTATCACCAGGGAAGTCCCTGTATTAGCTTTATTATTGCTGAATGATAATTTACCACAAACTAAGTTTAAAACAATACCCATTTATTATTTCTCATTTCTGTAGGTCAGTTATGCATTCATAGCATAACTGATTTTTCTTCTCAGGATCTTACAAGACTGAAATCAAGATGTCAGCCAGGTCTGCGGTCTCGCTTGAAGCTCAGAGTCCTCTTCCAGGCTTGTTTAGGTTGTTGGCAGAATTCAGTTTCTTGCAGTTGTAGGACCAAGTCCCTGTTTTTTTCTTGCTGTCAGCCAAGGATCACCCTCAGCTCCTAGAGGCCACCCTCAGGGCCTTACCACTTGGATCCTCTATAGGTCCCCTCACAGTACCACCATTTATTTCTTCAAACCAACAGGAAAGTGTCTCTGGCAGTTCAGTTCAGTTCAGTTCAGTTGCTCAGTCATGTCCGACTCTTTGCGACCCCATGAATCACAGCACGCCAGGCCTCCCTGTCCATCACCAACTCTCAGAGTTCACTCAGACTCACGTCCATCGAGTCCGTGATGCCATCCAGCCATCTCATCCTCGGTCGTCCCCTTCTCCTCCTGCCCCCAATCCCTCCCAGCATCAGAGTCTTTTCCAATGAGTCAACTCTTCGCATGAGGTGGCCAAAGGACTGGAGTTTCAGCTTTAGCATCATTCCCACAGCTGATCTCCTTCAGAATGGACTGGTTGGATCTCCTTGCAGTCCAAGGGACTCTCAAGAGTCTTCTCCAACACCACAGTTCAAAAGCATCAATTCTTCGGTGCTCAGCCTTCCTCACAGTCCAACTCTCACACCCATACATGACTACTGGAAAAACCATAGCCTTGACTAGACGGACCTTAGTTGGCAAAGTAATGTCTCTGCTTTTGAATATGCTATCTAGGTTGGTCATAACTTTTCTTCCAAGGAGTAGGCATCTTTTAATTTCATGGCTGCAATCACCATCTGCAGTGATTTTGGAGCCCCCCAAAAATAAAGTCTGACACGGTTTCCACTGTTTCCCCATCTATTTCCCATGAAGTGATGGGACCGGATGCCATGATCTTCATTTTCTGAATGTTGAGCTTTAAGCCAACTTTTCACTCTCCTCTCTCACTTTCATCAAGAGGCTTTTTAGTTCCTCTTCACTCTCTGCCATAAGGGTGGTGTCATCTGCATATCTGAGGTTATTGATATTTCTCCTGGCAATCTTGATTCCAGCTTGTGTTTCTTCCAGTCCAGCATTTCTCATGATGTACTCTGCATAGAAGTTAAATAAGCAGGGTGACAATATACAGCCTTGACGCACTCCTTTTCCTATTTGGAACCAGTCTGTTGTTCCATGTCCAGTTCTAACTGTTGCTTCCTGACCTGCATACAGATTTCTCAAGAGGCAGGTCAGGTGGTCTGGTATTCCCATCTCTTTCAGAATTTTCCACAGTTTATTGTGATCCATACAGTCTAAGGCTTTAGCATAGTCAATAAAGCAGAAATAGATGTTTTTCTGGAACTCTCTTGCTTTTTCAATGATCCAGCATATGTTGGCAATTTGATCTCTGGTTCCTCTGCCTTTTCTAAAACCAGCTTGAACATCTGGAAGTTCACAGTTCACGTATTGCTGAAGCCTGGCTTGGAGAATTTTGAACATTACTAGTGTGTGAGATGGGTACAATTGTGTGGTAGTTTGAGCTTTCTTTGGCATTGCCTTTCTTTGGGATTGGAATGAAAACTGACCTTTTCCAGTCCTGTGGCCACTGCTGAGTTTTCCAAATTTGCTGGCATATTGAATACAGCACTTTCACAGCATCATCCTTCAGGATTTGAAATAGCTCAACTGGAATTCCATCACCTCCACTAACTTTGTTCGTAGTGATGCTTTCTAAGGCCCACTTGGCTTCACATTCCAGGATGTCTGGCTCTAGATGAGTGATCACACCATCGTGATTATCTGGGTCATGAAGATCTTTTTTATACAGTTCTTCTGTGTATTCCTGCCACCTCTTCTTAATATCTTCTGCTTCTGTTAGGTCCATACCGTTTCTGTCCTTTATTGAGCCAATCTTTGCATGAAATGTTCCCTTGGTATCTCTAATTTTCTTGAAGAGATCTCTAGTCTTTCCCATTCTGTTGTTTTAGGCCTCATCTGATTAGGCTCCAGGCACATCCGGCATAATCTCTCTTTTGATTAACTCAAAGTAAATGGATTAGTACTAACCTTGGGAATGATATCCCATCACTTTCACAAATTCAGCTCTGTTTATACAAGGCATGTACACTAGGGGACATGAACCCTGGGGGCCATCTTTGAATTCAGCCTATTACCTCACTTAGGTCAGGAAGCCTCTGCTTATTCCCAAGTTCTTCTCCAGTTGTGCCCCTGCAGCCCATTCTGTCTACTTCCTCTGGGAAAGGTTTAGACCAGACATCTTGGTTCCTGCCCAGGGCTGTTAGGGTCTTTTGACTTTATCTTCAGCCCCGAAATCCTTTGCTATCCCAGTGGAGAAGCAGCAGTTGGACTTTGATGCCTCAGGGATGTCATCATTATCAGTTGATCAGCCTATCAGCTTCCTGCTGCAGCAGAGTCTTCCTCCTGAAAGAGTTGTGATGAGGCATTTCCTCTGATGTGTGCAGAGGGGAGGGATTATTGAGGAGCTTGTACGGACACAGACATTGTTCCATCATGTGACTTTCTCGTAAAGTGAAGTTCACATGCAAGAAAAGTTCTTATCTTCTCTGGTGGGAATTAAGCATGCTTTGGGGGAAAAAATGAATCCTGTCATTTCAAGGCTGGAAGTAGCTTGTGGCTCTTAGTCTGACTGATCCTATGTTGCTTCCATTTCCAAGTCCCCACTTGGGGACTTATAGTGATGGGAATCCCAACACTAGCCTGCTTCAGAAAAGGAGATGAATGTGAGAGGGCACCTGAGAGAATGACATTCTTGCTACTGTTAAATTACAGCTCTGCTGCAGGGCCTTAGGCAAGGTATTCCAATTTCCTGAACCACAGTTAACTCATCTATAGAATGATAATAATGATGGAACCTACTACTTTGTTATTGAGAAAATTATATAACATAGTACATGTAAAATACTATGTCCTGCCTGGACATACTTCAATAAATAGAACTCAATAAATGGTGAGCATTGCATTTTTCTGTTGTAAATTGTAGAAAGTTCTTTTTCCAGGGCATGGCAGGTTGTGCAACTAGGGACAAGGCATGGAGGTGGAGGGGATAAACACACCACATGGATCACCTGGGAATCAGGGAGAAAAGGTGGCAGGAGGAGGTAGCCTTCAAAGGTGATCCTGCTGGGGGCCACCATCCAATACAAGTGCGTGCATGCATGCTCAGTCACTTCAGTAGTGTCCAACTCTTGGCAACCCCATGGACTGCAGCCTTCCAGGCTCCTCTGTCCAAGGGATTCTCTGGAAAAGAACACTGGAGTGGATTGCATGCCCTTCTCCAGAGGTATCCTCCCAATCCAGGGATCGAACCCATGTCTCTTATGTCTCCTGGATTGGCAGGTGGGTTCTTTACCACTAGTGCCACCTAGGAAGCCCATTGAATATAGGTAGGAGAGCTCCAATAGTACTTTTTCATAATTAATTAATACTTATTATGCAATTTCCTAAGTTATTACTTTTATGATCATAACATCATTAAAGGATATAATTTTTGATTGAAATAAAATTTACAAACCAGAAAATTCATCCTTTTAAAGTCTATAATTCAGCATTCTTTTATTTGCTATGTTGTATAAACATTATCACTATCTAGTTCCAGAACATTTTCATCATCCCAAAGAGAAACTCCATACCCAATGGCAGTCACTCTTCATCCCCTGAACCCCACCAGCCCTAGGCAACTACAAATCTACTTTCTGTATTTATGGATTTGCTTCACTAGAAATTTCACATAAATATGAATATCCTTTGGGGTCTGGTTTCTTTCGCAGGACTTCCCTGGTAGCTCAGCTGGTGAAGAATCCGCCTGCAATGCAGGAGACCCCGGTTCAATTCCTGGATTAGGAAGATCCGCTGGAGAAGGGATAGGGTACCCGCTTCAGTATCCTAGGGCCTCGCTGGTGGCTCAGATGGTAAAGAATCTGCCTGCAATGCAGGAGACCTGGATTTGATCTCTGGATTGTGAAGATCCCCTGATACAGGAACAGCTACCCACTCCAGCATTCTTGCCTGGAGAATCACATGGACAGAGAGAGGAGCCTGGAGGGCTACAGTCCATGGGGTTGCAAAGAGCCAGGCAACTTTCTTGCACTTAGTATAATGTTTACAAGATTCATCCATGTTGTAATCAGTTCTTCATTTCTTTTTGCGGCAGTTATACTCCATTATATGGATATTCCACATTTTGTTTACTCATTCATCAGTTAATGGACATTTGAGTTTTTCCCACTTTTTTGCTATTATGAACAAGGCTTCTGTGAACATCTGCGGGCATGTTTTCATGTGGACACATGTGTTCCATTATTTCCATTATTATATCTAGTGATAATAAATGGGTCATAAGGTAAGTGTATGTTTAACTTTTTGAGGAACTGCCAAGCTGTCCCAGGGTAGCCTGCATCAACATTCCCATCAGCAATGTATGCAGGTTCCATGTTTTCTGCATCCTTATAATTTTTTTAAACAAAGAAAGCTGGGTTTTTGTAGTTGTCTGAACTGGACCTTACACCCGCAGTTTCCTGTCAAGAAACAGGGCCCAGGGCTGGGGTGCTTTGTGTTCTGAGTCCACTAGCTGCTCTCCTAAAGGTTTTTTCCTGTGATGGGGATTTAACTTTGGGTCTCTCTTAAGAATGAGTGTGCTGCTCCTTCTAAAAATTATCTCACTGACTAGTCAACCTTGATTAACCATCAAAATCACTCAAGGATCTTATTGAAATACCCATTTCCAGGTCTTTCCTGGGAGATTCTGACCCTCTTGTTTTGAAGTTCAACCCCAGCAATCTGTATTTTTAAAAAATTGTGGGGTAATTAACATATAACATGTAATCTACACATTTTTTTCAGTTGTAATGCAAGGTCTATTTTATTTAGAAATCAATCAGTTTATACCAATTAATTTATAACAGCAATCTATATTTTTGACAAGTGCCCTAGGTGATTCCGATGAGTAAAGATTGGGAAGGCTGGTATTATCCCCACAGCAATCTGGCCCATTTTGCAGATGAGAGAGCTGAGGCTCAGAGAAGAATAACTTGCTCTAGATCAGAATCAGCCTCATTTCCTGCAAAGCCTATCATCTGTTCGATATGACACTGTTCAATATGATCTGTTCACATTTGCTAGCAGAACTCTGAAAAGAGCCTCTCACCATGCAAGACTAGACCTTAGCAAACACCCCATATTCCTTTTCCCTATTCCTACTGAAGGTGGTAAGAATATTGTATTAGTTTCTTATGGCTGCTTTCATAAAGTACCACAGGCTGGATGATTTAAGACAGCAGAAATTTATTTTCTCACGGTTCTGGAAGCTAGGTTTCCAAAATCAGGATGTCTGCAGGACCATGCTGTCTCTGATGGCTCCAGGGAGGACCCCGTTCTATACCTTTTTCTTAGCTTCTGTTGTTCACTGGCAACCTTTGGCATTACTTGGCTTGCAGCTGCGTAACTCCAGTCTTTGCCTCCATCTTCACATGCTGTTCTTCCCTCTATGTGTCAGTCTGTATCTTCTCCTCTTCCTATAAGGACATATTGGATTAAGGACTCTTCCTATTTCAGTATGACCTCATCTTACATATTAATTACACCTGCAAAGATCCTGTTTCCAAATAAGGTCACATTTACAGGTACCAGGGGTTAAGGCTTCAAAATACCTTTTGGAGGGACACAATTCAACTCACAGCGTCTATGATAATCAACAGGAGTCAAAAACACCACCAGAATCCTCCAGTTAGGCATAAACATGGTGACCCTTAGCTTTTTCAAAAAGAAGATAGAACCCAAGGGTCCATATGGTGGGGATGGGGGAAGCTTTGGCCACTTTCTGGGGATGGACAGTTAAGGGCTTTGATGTGGTGTCAGAACAGTTCAGAAATCTCATTCAGCCAGTCCTTATTCACTCAACAGCTTATCAACTGCTCTCAGTGGGATTCCTGCATTCCAAGAGCTAGGCAGGGAGCAAGGCGGGCAGGATCCATTTAATCACAGCTTCTGGTTTGCTGGGGTGACTGACAACCAGAGGTTCACACTAATGAGGGCACAACTACAAACTAAGATAAACTCTGACAGGAAGAAACCCGATGTCACCAAGGAGACCTTCCTGTGACTGTATTTCGTCCTTCCCTTTCTTCAATTACCCTTTTCCCTGGGAAACCTGTAGGTATTTCAACATCTCAGTGAAACGGAGGGGACTAGAGCGTCCCTAGTGGCCAATATGGGCATAGCAGTGATCCAAACTAGAACAAATCGAGTGGGGGCTGGGAGATGAAGGGCGCTAGTAGGGGAGATGCACTGGCCAGGTGGGAGTGTGTCTCACCCAGGTCTTCCTTTAACTGTGCAGTGAACATGCTCTGGGAGATTCATGGGCAGTGGACAAGAGCTTTACAGCTTTTACCAATCTGAAGCTGTGGATCCCTCTAACTCACCCCTCTTTCCTCCCAAAATCCATCTATTGTTTTGTCCGTCCTGTGATGCCAGGAAGGCAGGGTAAGTTCTGGCCAAGCTAGGGTTAAGCCACAAAGAGCAACCCTCCTCTATCCTGGCTGTAATGGCAATGAAATCCTGCCTAGCCTGGGTAGCTCTCAAATCTGTCTCCATCTCTGGCCCCACTACCAGGGCTCCATCTCCTACCTCCCTGCAGTATAGCAAATGCAGTCAGGCCCCTTCCAATTCACCTTCCACCTACACTGGTGCCAGAAGGATCCTTCTCACACATCAATCAGACCAAGGTGAGACTTGCTTGGTGGTCCAGTGGCCAAGACTTCCACTCCCAATCAGGGGCCCCAAGTTCCAGCCCTGGTCAGGGAACTGGCTCCTACACACCACAACTAAAGATCTCACTCAAGTGCTGCAACTAAGGCCCAGTGCAGCCTAAATAAGTAAATGCTTTCTGCTGTGCTAAGTCGAATCAGTCGTGTCTGACTCTGCAACTCCATGGACTGTAGCCCATCAGGTTCCTCTGTCTATGGGATTCTCCAGGCAAGAATACCGGAGTGGGTTGCTGTGCCCTCCTCCAGGGGATCTTCCCAACCCAGGGACCAAACCAGAGTCTCTTATGCCTCCTGCACTGGCAGGCGGGTTCTTTACCACTAGTGCCACCTGGGAAGCCAAATAAGTAAAAAATATTTTTAAAAATAACAATGGAATATAATGAAAAGAAAACAGACCAATACCAAAAAAGACCAATGGAATATAATGAAAAGAAAAAAGACCAATACCAAAAAAGACCAATGGAATATAATGAAAAGAAAAGAGACCATTGCCTCCCCCGCTTTCTTCAGGGAGGCTCCTTGTGACCTGGCTCCCAGCTCCCACCTGGTATTCCAGTCCCACCTGCTTTGGCCGAGCTTTGTTCAGACACTTGTGGCTGCCTCAACACCAGATGCACCATCACCTCTCTGCCTGGAATTCCTTGTCTAGTCCCGTCCACTGGCTAACTCTGTCTGGTCACCGCTGAGCCAGCTCCATCAGTACCTCTGAGTGAATTAAGTGCCTCTTCTCAGAACTCCCTTCTCCCACTATTACTGCATTGTGCCATGACTTTCTTTTCCCTCTCCCCTAGACCGGGATATCCTTGCAGCAGAAACTGTGTCTGATAATACTGTGATTCTCCCCCCGACTTCCCACCCAACTCTGTGCTTAGACTGGAACCTGGCACAACAGTGAAGTCCCAGTTGGTGGTCCACTGCCCATTTAACCACATGCTCTGGCCTTAGATTATATATATTTATGTTCCCAAGTGGATTCTGACTGTGTGACCAGATAGTTTTGGGGGTGTGAGTCTTCACTGCCACCCCTAGCTGGAAGTGTCCCCAAAGGAGGGCCCAGAAAGCTCTTGGATAGAGGTCCTACTGGAAAGATGGTGTCTCACAGTGGGGCAGGGCACTCCCCACTCCCTCCCATTCTGCCACGAGTCAGTTCTTGAAGTGAGCTGTCTCTGAGGTGCTCCCGTGGCCACTCCCTGCCTTATTTCAGCGCTTCTCAGGTTCCCACCTCAGCCTTGGAGTTGAGGGTGGATAGGGGTATCTGTCACCTTTTGGGTCAACAGGGCGAGAAGATCTAGTAAAGCAGGGGTGGGGAGCTCATTCATGGATGCTGGGTTCCACTGGCACCCGTGAGCACCTATCAAAATCCTGGGAACTGAAGCTGCTGGGATGGAGTAAAGGTGCAGAAAAGACAGCCAGTTTCATAACCCACTTTCTAGCATGGGAGGCAGAAACGCAGTCCACCATGTGAGCAGGGTAACACTCTGAAGGTGGGGAAGGAACATGCCCCTCTCCTCTCCACACCACAGGGTGAGTTTCTAGGCTGAAAGGTGACTCACCTGACCCAAGACATCTTCAGTGAGAAAGCTTGCATTATCCTGGTGACCCAGCAATCAGGACTTTAGACACTAGTGATCTTGGAAAATTGACCCTCTTCCAGAACCAAGAGCAGTCTCTCCTAAGACTCTACCATGCAGGACCTCTTCTGTGTTGGATCATTTAGATTCAGATGCGGATGCCCAGTGCCAGCCCAGGGCAACCTTGTTGTCAGGACAGTTTACATTCTCTCCACACTTCCTGGGCTGCTCCTGAGTCAGACTCACACACCCCAATCCCTTGGCTCTCCCTAGGGACTCATCAAGAACAAGACATTAGGGAGAGCAGCCAGTGCCAGAGTCTCTTTGACAAGGCCCACCTATCCAAAGCTCAAGCAGAGCTGGGGGTGAGGGTGAACTCCCTGAAGAGCCCCTTCTATCAACTGCAGAAACCTACCTCTTGTTACCAGCAAAAGGATTTATTTCAGCTTTTAGCCTACAAAGTGACTTACATATTTCCCCATCTCCTCCTTTCCAAGGATGCTGTTAAGTTGCAAGGGGACAGGGTCTGCTGCTATGATCTTGGAGCTACATGCCCCTCCCCCTCATGTTTGCTAGAGTGCTTCCAGTACACAGCACTCCTTCCACCCTCCCACCTGACTTGGAGTTGGGCAGAAAGGCTTATAAGGCTGTTATCTCTCAACAAACAGCTGTGCAGGGCCAGAGGCAGCAGCTTATCAGGGAGCCTGCAGTGATTCACAGCCCAAGTCCCAGCTTCTCTGCTGAATAGTAATTTCCAGCAGTGGATTTGTGCTCAGTCTCTCCTCCCCCTCTCCCAAGGGTGTGCTGTCCTTTCTCAGAGAGAGCGAGCGAGCAGTGAAGGGTAGATTCTATCCATGGGGCTGGGGGGCTCTGGGCCAGCCGTCTGCTGTTTATTGGAAGGAGGCTGCAGGCTTAGGGAGCCCAGTTGGATCTGCCACCCTTGGCAGTGACCCCCAGGATAGTTCACTGATGCTTCCCTTCCTCCCCCTTCCAGAAAAGCAGTATGCTGCTCCCTTTCCCTTAGTGGTAACACATAAGGTGACCAAGGTCCCCTTCTGGCCACAAGCCCTGAAGCTACTGGAGCTAGCCAGGGAGGGCTGAGAAAGAGGGAGGAACCAGGCACTGGGTAAGGTGCTCCCAGCACCATTTCAAAGCTGTCCAGTTTCTGTGCCTGACCCATAAGACTCCAAAAGCTAAGGATTCCAGGCTGGAGGGGACTGAGACACAAGGGGGCAGACCAGAGCAGTCTCTACACAGGCAAGTGGTTAGGAAAAAACCCAGGGACAGAGCCATTTTTGTGTTTGTTTTATTGGAAGCAAGACTCCAGCTGTGGGGCTCAGGGGAGGCGGCATGGAGAGTTCTGTCCTGGGTCTCTCCCTCTGGGCCAGCATGGGGAAAGTGGGATGTTAAAAGAGCCTATGGAGATGCCCCTGCCACCATGATCTCAGGATGCTCCTTAAAAGCAGGGAAAGGAAAACTAGAAACTGTCCTGGGGTGAGGAGCAGAATAGCCCCTTACCCCTTGATACTCAAAATCCCCCGCCCTCAAGCAGTGGTTTCCAACCCTTTGCCCTCTGCTGACAATGGTGGGGTGGTTTCAAGAGCTCTCCTCAGCTTCCACCTTCCTAGCCCACTTCAAGAATCCTACATGAACCTTTAACCCTTGGGGTTAAAGGCTCAAGAATCCCATTGCCCACCATTCCCTCCCTGAAGAAGGTCCCCGTATGGTTCAGAAAAGCTGAAAGTGTCGTCAGGCAACACAGCTGGAGGAGCAACCCCACCACGAAGCTTCCCTGGGGTCCCCCCTTGCCGCCTTGGGGTCTATGCTGCCACGTTGTAGGTTCCAGAGTACCAAGGCGTGAAAGGCTAGAGATGCCTCTCAAGGTCGAAGCTCGGGGGTAGGATCCAGCTCGTCCAGGTGGCCCAGAGGCCGGAGTTCTCAGGCGGTCTGGTCCTCTTCAGCAGCACCTGGCTCGGGTTGTGACCTCTTCGCGGAGCTCTCTCCAGCAGCAGGTTCCCCTAGACTCCTCTTGGACGTCGGAGCAGTTGGCTGGGACGAGGGGCCGGGATGGGGGTTCGGCGGCTGGTACCCGGGTTGGCGCGGATCCAGGGCATCCTTGGAAAGTAGGATGGCGAGGCTGGGCACGTTCTTAAGTACACTGAGACTGGCGGCTGGCTCGCCAGGCTTCTGCCCGGGTGTGGGCTCCGGAGGGAGGCTCTGCCACAGCTCGCGCACGCTCTGGTAGCGCAGCCGCGTGACCTGATGCAGACCCGCCAGGCGGCGCTTAAGGATCTCGGCACACGTGACGGTTTTGGTGGTGGCTCGACCGCAGCCGCTGAAGACGATGGCGCGCGTGGCTGGCTGCGCCATGCTGGCAGTTGCGAAGGCCAGCAGGTTCCGGATCTTGCTGCCCTCCTTGACCCGCATATGCACGGCGCCCGGCGCCAGGTCGGCGAAGGGGCCTGAGCCCGGGCCGCCCTCCTTATCCCCGCTCCCCACCGGCGCCTCCTCGGAGCGCACCTTACGGAAGTTCTCCATGCGCCGTCGTTGCGGGGACGCGGGCTTCGCCATCGGGCCGCCTCAGCCCCGGGACTGCATGTCGGTGGGTCGCGTCCCGCAAGGGCCGGCAGGGGTAAGGGTGCGGGAGCGGCGTGGACGCTGGCTGGCCGATTGGGACGGTGCGATCCTAGCCTTCCACTTCTCTCCACTGGGCGCTGCTCTACTCGGCGATCTCGGCGCCCTGTGCTACGCGCCTTTAGCCGAGGCCCCGCCTCAGAGCCTGGGAGCCCCGCCCCTGCCGCCGGGCCCCGCCCCTTACCCAGCCCTGCCAGCTCGCGCCCCAGCCTCACCAGCAATTCGCCCGCATCCACTCTGGTCCTCTGATATCCGGGTTTGGGAGGTGCGCGCATCGCGGGATGCCATGGCAGTGCCAGGAGTGACCTGCCAGCTGAAGTTTCCCTATAATCACCATCAGCCCTCCCTGAGCCTAACTTCATAAACCTGCAACCTAAATAAAAACTGCGTTTGCTGGGCAAACTCAGCTTCAAGCCGGGTCCCCGAGCCCTTCCGCGGTTCAGCTGAAGGCCACCCACCCCTTGCCCGCTCCCAATGAGAGATTTCAAAGCGGCCTTCTGGGGACTGGGACCTCTTTCTCCCACTCCTAGAGGAAGGACACCCCCACCCCCACCCCGTCCCTTCCCTCCCGAGCCGCTCTTCTCGCCTGAAGGACAGCCTGCACGCTGTCAGCGGAGTGTAGTAGGCGCCATCTCCGCTCCGCGTCTGCCCTCGACGACTATGTCTCGGCATGGTCCTCGCAGGACAACCGGAGAACTGAGGTCTCAGCCTTGCCGCGCCTGACCGGAGCTGAAGGCTCCCAGACACCCCTGCTCTGCGAACTGAAGCTCTGGGCCAGGCTGTGCCCTGGGATGAATGGGACGAGAACAATGAGACCCCCTTCTCAAGAGTAGTTAAGCTCCCTCCATCCATGCCTGAAAGTCGAGTATTAGAACTGCATGCCCTAGAGTAAGCCAGATATTGTCCTCTGCTCACGTGGATCCCCTTTCTTCTCAGGTGGAATTTGTTGTTAGTCAACCGGGCCCCCTGGGACCCAGTGGGGTCCTTTTCAGAAAAGAGGCTGGGTAAAAGCAGGTTTTGAGGGAGAAGGGAGGTAGCTGGGAAACGGAAATCTCGGGGACAGTTACTGGGTGCCCCTCCCCTGGAACTCCGCGAGACTGAGGGAGTGGCCCGGGATCTCTTTCCAGGAGAGATGGACAGTGAAGGGAGAGATGAGATTGGGCTTTAAAGGATTGCTGATGAGAGAGAGCGGGTTTGTGAAGAAGCTGTATTCTTCCTAGAACTGCCCCAGGGCCTCGTCCTTCATCCTTCCACCCCTCGCGCGACACACAGAACTGAAGGTGGGCCAGACCTGATCCGGGTAGGGGTGACTACGATGGGGCGTGGCGGGGTGGAGCCCTGATAGCTGCGGCGGACAGGAAGCCCTTGAAGTGCTGGGATCATCCCAGTGCCTGGGAGAGCTGGTGCCGAGTCTTGAGACGGGGTTGCTGGGGTCCCCCTCCTCTCCTCCAGGCTGCTTTCGCCTTCTCAGTATCTCGTATCTCCTAGCGCTCGGCCCTGCTGTTTGGAACCCGGGACTGACTCCAATACGGCCCTTTGGGAGTGACTGGAGAGCAGGTGGACTTTTGAGCCCCAGTACATGAATGACCATCCTCTTCTAGGGATCTCCTGCTCGCACGCTGGGGAGAGAGGCTCTGGAGGGCGCTTTCGGCTCGGAATCTGTGTTTCTGGCCTGTCGCAGCTCCCGCGGCCCCATCCCCTGCCCCTCGAGGAACAGCCGTAGGAGTCGAAGGGCAGCAGTCTGGTGAAGACACAAGAATTTGCAGCACTTGGCGAGGCTCAGGGGTACTCAGGTTCTGTAAAATTGGGGCAGTTGTGGGCCTTAACGGGCATCAGTTTCGTTAGGCCTAAGAAGTCCCCAAACCGCTGGAATCTAAGTCCGAACCGGTTGGTTACGGAAGAAGAGAGCTCTCCATCCACGGGGGTATGTAAGCCTAGGCTGAAGGTTCACTTGGAGGGGATTAATCGGGGGTCTGCAGTTTGGAGGAAAGGGTCTGGGAGCTCCGCGTTTACGTCTGTTGAGGATGAGGCAGTTCTGCATTCGCGCGGGTTGGCCCTGGAAAGCCTCGCACCGCCATCCCCCTCCACTGCCGCCAGCTGGAGAAGACTCGGTTCACTTCGCTCCCCAATCGGTGAAGGGAGGCTGCGGAAACGGCCCGCGTCCCCTCCCGTCGCTCCCCTCCCCTTCTCCAGCTCCCTCTGCAGCACTTAAAATGTAAATGTACATCATGATTAGCCGCCGGGTCGCTAATTACCGCTGAAGCCATTCATTACCCTGTCAGCGCGCGTCGCAGCCCGCCGGCTGTGCTCTCCTGCCGGGCCGCGGAGTGGCAGGGCTTAGCGGGGAACGAGGACAGGGAGGGGAGCGGAAAGATTGAAAGCGGGGCGGGGAGGCGGGGGCACTGTAAACGAGGGTAGCGAGGTTGGCAGAGGGCAGCCAAGGGCGGGAGAGGGGCCTGTGCACTGGATGGCCAAGCGCGGGGGTGGGGCAGGGAGAGGCAGAGATGCATTAGACAGTTAGCAAGAGAGACGAAGGGGAAGGAGCAAGGATAGCAGAGGAGGGGCGCGCTGTGGGAGAGGAAACGCGGTGAGAAGCGAGGCCCAGGAAGGACACGCCGGGGGAGGCAGGGAGGAACGGGGGAGGGGGACAGGGGGACCCGGCAGACGCAGTTGGGAGGAGAGTAGAGGGCTCAACTCTTGGGAAGGTGCCTAAGTTGAGCATTTGTGGCGCACACTCCACGACAGAAACGTGGAAAAAGAGTCAAGACTTTCTGTTAAAAAAGCCTCACAGTAGGACCACAAGTGTTTTTTTTCAAGTGTGTGCATGTTTATAGATGTAAATGCATTTTAAAATTATTTTTATTTTTTTGTAGTGTGTGGTGTTTTCTAGTACACACACTCTGAAGCCTCCGTTTGTGCCTTCAGAATACAAAGTTTAAGCCTGGAGGCTTGGCACAGACTGTGTAATGAGGTCCTGACCTTGAAGTCTGAGCTTCATTAGCTTCTTTTTGCCTCTGTGTGACTTTGGGCCGTTAGACCCTGTGCCTTGGTTTTCTCAGCTGTAAAGTGGAACTAATACAGGAACCTGCCTCACAAAGCAGTTGTGAGGCACCTAACAGTCTTAGAACCTCGGCTGGTAAGTTCTCAGGAAATGTTGGCTGATGTTATTTTTCACATATTATTTGTGATTAAAATAAATTTAAAAAATTTATAAAGGGAGAGGGGAGGAAGAAAGGGAAAGAAATGGGCAAAGCCTTGGAAATAGCAGTTTTCCTAATATGTAGAGGATTAGTGAGTGGCAAAGCAGACTCTTTTCACCTTCCAAGGAGTTGGAGGGGTGACCAGGCTGGAGGCCAAGCCTTGCCAGTGCAGCTTCAGTCCCTCATCTGCAAGACCATTGTAGCAGTACACCTGCCTCTCATGGACAAGTTACTTCTTACCCAACCGTGGGAGGAAGAAAACCCCTGCTGCAGGGCAGATCTCTTCCTCCTCTGTCTCCAGTGGCAGAAAGAGGATGAGGTGCCCCTAAAACCCCTGGTCCTAGTCCCAGTCTGTTCAGGCAGGGGCTTGGGAGACGGGAACTAGAAAGTCAGAGCCAGAAGGAGGTCACATTTATCAGGCATCCACCACAGTGCCCAGCATTGGGCCAGGCACTCACATCTATTCCCTGATTTAATCTTTAAAATCTTCCTTTTTATCATTGTTTAACCGATGTGAAAACTGAGGCACAGAGAGATTAAGTATCCAGCCCAGTATATTTAATACCACAGCTAGAAAGCAGCAACCACAGGTATTTCAACACAGGTGTTCGATCTCACCTGTGCGCTGTGAGCATTAATCCCTCAGTCTTGTCTAACTCTTTGTGACCCCATGGACTGTAGTCCACCACATTTCTCTGTCCATGGGATTCTCCAGGCTAGAATACTGGAGTGAGTAGCCATTGACTTCTCCAGAGGATTTTCCCACCCAGGGATCAAACCCATGTCTCTTGCATTGCAGGCAGATTTTTTACTGTTTGAGCCAACTTCACCCGAGTATAAGAGAAAAGGAAACTTCCCAATGATTTGAGATCTCCAGCAAAGGTGTGAGTTGGTTTTGGACAAGAGAGGCAATTCCTACAATGGGGAAGAGGTGTCGATTATTTATTGCTGCATAAAAAGTCACCCCAAAACTCAGTAACTTAAAAACATTCATTATCTTACCCAGTTTCTTAGGGTTAGAAATCCAAGAGCAGCTTATAGGGGTGGTTCTAGCTCAGTGCCTCTCACGGGTCTAGAGCATCTGCTCTCAAACTTATTCACATTTTGGTCAGAGGCTTCAGTGATCTCACGACAAGCAGCTGGCTTCTCCTGAAGCTGAGCAAGGGAGGGGAAGATGGGACGGGGGCGGGAGCAGGGAGAGAAACGAGATAGACAGAGAAAGAGAGAGGGACAGAGAGAGACAGAGAGAGAGAGAGAGAGAGAGAGAGAAGACAAGCCGGAAGCCACAATGTCTTTTATGGCTCCACCTGTTCAGAAGGGGAATTTGGTTTAATTTCTTGAAGTGAGTAGTATCAAAGAATGTGTAGGCATTTCAAAACCACAGCAGAAGGGGTGTGTTTGGGAGGCAAATTCAAGAGAAGGAATCAGGACTCAATATATTGAAGACTTAGGTCGAAAGACTTTGGATCACAAGAGCTGGATTTATTTGTTTGTTGTTAAGTTGATGCATCATCCTAAAAGATGAGGCTATGGAAGTGCTGCACTCAATATGCCAGCAAATTTGGAAAACTCAGCAGTGGCCACAGGACTGGAAAAGGTCAGTTTTCATTCCAATCCCAAAGAAAGGCAATGCCAAAGAATGATCTAACTACCACACAGTTGCACTCATCTCACATGCTAGCAAAGTAATGCTCAAAATTCTCCAAGCCAGGTTTCAACAGTATGTGAACCGAGAACTTCCAGATGTTCAAGCTGGATTTAGAAAAGGCAGAGGAACCAAAGATCAAATTGCCAACATCTGATGGATCATAGAGAAAGTAAGAGAGTTCCAGAAAAACATCTACTTCTGCTTCATTGACTACACCAAAGCCGTTGATTGTGTGGATCACAACAAACTGTGGAAAATTCTTCAAGAGGTGGAAATACCAGACCACCTTCCCTGCCTCCAGAGAAATCTATATGCAGGTCAGGAAGCAACAGTTAGAACCAGACATGTAACAATGGACTGGTTCCAAATTGGGAAAGGAGTATGTCAAGGCTGTATATTGTTACCCTACTTGTTTAACTTACATGCAGAGTACATCATGAGAAATGCCAGGCTGGATGAAGCACAAGCTGGAATCAAGATTGGAGGGAGAAATATCAATAACCCCAGATATGCAGATGACACCACCCTTATGCCAGAAAGTGAAGAAGAACCTCTTGATGAAAGCGAAAGAGGAGAGTGAAAAAGTTGGCTTAAAGCTCAACATTCAGAAAACTAAGATCATGGCATCTGGTCCCATCAGTTCAGTTCAGTTCAGTTGCTGAGTCGTGTCCGACTCTCTGTGGCCCCATGAACTGCAGCACGCCAGGCCTCCCTGTCCATCACCAATTCCCAGAGTTCACTCAAACTCATGTCCATCGAGTCGGTGATGCCATTCAGCCATCTCATCCTCGGTCGTCCCCTTCTCCTCCTGCCCCTAATCCCTCCCAGCATCAGAGTCTTTTCCAATGAGTCAACTCTTTGCATGAGGTGCACAAGTGCTAGAGTTTCAGCTTTCCCATCAGTTCTTCCAAAGAACACCCAGGGCTGATCTCCTTTAGAATGGACTGGTTGGATCTCCTTGCAGTCCAAGGGACTCTCAAGATTCTTCTCCAACACCACAGTTCAAAAGCATCAGTTCTTCGGCACTCAGCCTTCTTCACAGTCCAACTCTCACATCCATACGTGACCACTGGAAAAACCATAGCCTTGACTAGACGGACCTTTGTTGGCAAAGCAATGTCTCTGCTTTTGAATATACTATTTAGGTTGGTCATAACTTTCCTTTCAAGGAGTAAGCGTCTTTTAATTTCATGGCTGCAATCACCATCTGCAGTGATTTTGGAGCCCACAAAAATAAAGTCTGACACTGTTTCCCCATCTATTTCCCATGAAGTGATGTGACCAGATGCCATGATCTTCGTTTTCTGAATGTTGAGCTTCAAGCCAACTTTTTCACTCTCCACTTTCACTTTCATCAAGAGGCTTTTTAGTTCCTCTTCACTTTCTGCCATAAGGGTGGTGTCATCTGCATATCTGAGGTTATTGATATTTCTCCCAGCAGTCTTCTTCCAGGCCAGTGTTTCTCATGATGTACTCTGCATGTAAGTTAAATAAGCAGGGAGACAATATACAGCCTTGATGTATTCCTTTTCCTATTTGGAACCAGTCTGTTGTTCCATGTCCAGTTCTAACTGTTGCTTCCTGACCTGCACACAGATTTCTCAAGAGGCAGGTCAGGAGGTCTGGTATTCCCACCTCTTGAAGAATTTTCCACAGTTTCTTGTGATCCACACAGTCAAAGGCTTTGGCATAGTCAATAAAGCAGAAATAGATGTTTTTCTGGAACTCTCTTGCTTTTTTGATGATCCAGTGGATGTTGGCAATTTGATCTCTGGTTCCTTTGCCTTTTCTAAAACCAGCTTGAACATCTGGAAGTTCACAGTTCATGTATTGCTGAAGCCTGGCTTGGAGAATTTTGAGCATTACTTTACTAGCATGTGAGATGAGTGCAATTGTGCAGTAGTTAGATCATTCTTTGGCATTGCCTTTCTTTAGGATTGAAATGAAAACTGACCTTTTCCAGTCCTGTGGCCACTGCTGAGTTTTCCAAATTTGCTGGCATATTGAGTGCAGGACTTCCACAGCATCATCTTCCAGGATTTGAAATAGCTCCATTGGCCCCATCACTTCGTGGGAAATAGATGGGGAAACAGACCATCTGTAAATATTTTCCTTATTTTCTTGGGCTCCAAAATCACTGCAGATGGTGACTGCATACATGAAATTAAAAGATGCTTGCTCCTTGAAAGAAAAGGTATGACCAACCTAGACAGTATATTAAAAAGCAGAGACATTACTTTGCCAACAAAGGTCTGTCTAGTCAAGGCTATGATTTTTCCAATAGTCATGTATGGATGTGAGAGCTGGACTATAAAGAAAGCTGAGCACCAAAGAATTGATGCTTTTGAACTGTGGTGTTGGAGAAGACTCTTGAGAGTCCCTTGGTCTGTAAGGAGATCCAACCAGGCCTTCCTAAAGGAAATCAGTCCTGAATTATTCATTGGAAGGACTGATGCTGAAGCTGAAACTCCATACTTTGGCCACCTGATGTGAAGAACTGACTCATTGGAAAACACCCTGATGCTGGGAAAAATTGAAGGCAGGAGATGGAGACAACAGAGGATGAGATGGTTAGATGGCATCACTGACTTGATGGACACGAGTTTGAGCAAGCTCCGGGAGTTGGTGATGGACAGGGAGGTCTGCCGTGCTGCAGTCCATGGGGTCGCAAAGAGTCAGACAGGACTGAGCAACTGAACTGAACTGAAATGGATGCAAGAGGGGCAACTTTTCTAAGTCTGTTTTCAAGTCTTTGGTCATGGATGTAAGAGCAGTCACCACTTTACAGTGCTCTCCTGGAGGCTGAGTAAGATTATGGCTGTCAGAGCTCTTTGTAAATTTAACACTGCTAGGCAATGATGCCTGGAGGTGAATGTAGCCTGGGAGAGAGCTCTGCTATATCAGAGTCCCTACCCAGGCCAGGTACCCTTCCCTTAGACTGCGTCCTAGGGCCTGGGGCAGTGCTCTGATTCTAGCTCCCATCTCTCTTTCCATCCTAGTCCAGCCTCCTTACCATGTTTCACCTTCATCATTGCTTTTTCCCTTGGGCCAGCCAGGATAAGACCCAGGAGTCCCAACACTGCAAAGTGTCCGCCTGCAGCTCACTCCTGCTGTGTTGGCTCTGATCCCATGGATAGGGAATAAAGGGTTTGCCTTGCAGATCCAGTGAGGGATTCCCTTGGAGACGAGAGCCATTAACCTTGCATGCAATTCACCTGCTTTTCTAGCCGAGAGGCTGAGTCATCTGAGTCCTGGGAGGGAGAGGCGAAAGGGGATATGTGGGACTTAGAATTATTGAAACCACTGGAGTTTCTTCTTTCTCTCTCCAGGAGTGGGTGCTACCACTAGTCGGTCCTCCACCTTCATTCCAGATTCCGTATAGCAAAAGCCACCTATCTGGGCAAAGTGAGGTTCCCAGGAGTTCTTGTCCCCAAAAGTCTTCCTAAGAGCCTGCTGGGATGCCTGAAACCCCCCATGACTGCTTCCACCTTTAGCTTAGTTTTGCCTTCTGAAAATAAGATTATACTCCTAATTTCAAAGTGGGGATTGATTAAAAAAAAATGAGTCAGGATATTTGAGAACCTTGGCATAGGAGGAAGGTATAGAGCTGATAAGGTTTGGCAATAGTTAGCAATTATAGCTGATGTTTACTTAGCCACTTACTAGGTGCCAGACACATATATTAACTCATTTCATACAACAGTGAAGCCACTAACCACTTCATAAGTGAGGTAGAGCCAGGTCAATCCTCAGTCTGGTTCTAGAGTCTGCTTTTTAAAAATAATTTAATTAATTAATTTTGGTTGCGCTGGGTCTTCATTGCAGCACGGGCTTTTCTCTAATTGTGGCGAGTGAGGACTCCTCTCTAGATGCAGTGTGAAGGCTTATCATGGTGGCATCTCTTGTCTCAGAGCACAGGCTCCAGGGCCTGGAGTCTTCAGTAGCTGCAGCGGGTGGGCTCAGGAGTTGCAGTTCCAGGCTCCAGAGCACAGATTCGATAGATGCTCCACAGCAGGCGGGATCTTCCTGGATCAGGGATCAAACCTGTGTCTCCTGCATTGGCAGGTGGTTTCCTTCCTACTGAGCCACCAGGAAAGCCCCCAGAGTCTGTTCTTAATCATGGAACTAGACCATCGGCAGGAGGAAGAGGAAGCAGGATGGAAAGGCCCCAGCTGTAGGCCTCCTCAGGCACCACAGTGAAGGTTCTGAAACTCCAGGGTAGAATTCTGCTCTGTCAGGTGCTTGCCTGGGATAGGGGTGAGAGTGGGGGCACCGGGGCCACTCTTTCTCCTCCCACTCAGACCTGGGGCACAGCTAGGGTGCTTGGTTTATGCTATCCCAGAATTTTAACTATCCTTCAGGGATGCACTGAGTTTCTCTATAGCTTACAAAATGCTTTTCTATCTAATAGCCAGGAGCAGCCAGTGGAGTGGTTAAGAGCATGGACTCTGGAGCCCAGCTCCCTGGGTTTGAATCTCAGCTCTGCGACTTGTGAGCTGTGCCCTTGGTCAAGCTATGGGAATCTCTTTGAGCCTCAGTTTCCTCTACTGTAAAATGGAATCTGTGAGAATGGTAATAGGACTTTTTGGAATTGTCTCTTCTTATCTCCCCTAGTACTTCCATGGGATCATCATCTCTCACTTTGCAGATATAGGCTAACTCTCTTCCCCAGAGACTCAGCTACTGAGCACTGAGGCTTGTAGGCAAACCTGGAGGGTGGGGTAAAAAAAAAAAAGAGAGAGAGAGAGGAAGGGCAGGATCAGCCCTCATGGGGTGGCCAGAGCTGCTGGGCCCCAGCTGTTTGTTGACAAGCAGGAATGCAGAGCCAGTGGTTTTGTTTTGCTTTTGTGTGATTGAACATTTTCTGCTTCATTTCAATGAAGAGTGTCTGTATCAGCTTTTCTGAATGTTGCATACATAGATTCCTTCCTCCATCACATCCTGTCGGAGTCAGGCTTATAATAAACAGTGTAATTTTGTTGCTGTAGAGGCCCCTAGGATTGGAACACAGGGGAGAAGCCAGAAAATAGTTTCTTCTTCCCTGGACTCTCTTCCTGGCAATTGTTTCTTCTCCACCTCCTGGTGGTGGAGAGAGTAGAAATAGCTTTTTCATATAATGCCCCTGTCTCCCCCAACCCCTAGCCTACTGGTCCAGAACAGAGCCCCAAATCAAGCTGGGTGAATTGGGGCTCATCCCAGTGCAGGAAACTGCTTGGTCAAATCCTGTTTATGTCCACAGGCTCTCCTGTCACCACCAGGTAATTAATTGTCTTCCTTTCTCTTGAGTAAAAGAGGCAGTTAGCCAAGTGTGCTTGCCCTCTATTGCTCTGAAGTAAATCACAGGGCGCCCTGTGCATACTGTCCCAGAAGATAAATTTTACATATTTCAACAAGGGTTAAGAGTATATTTTGTTTGCTGAATTCCTGGGAGAACTGTGTCTCTGCCCAGAAATCATGCATGCTGCTGCTACTGCTGCTAAGTCGCTTCAGTCATGTCTGACTCTGTGCAACCCCATAGACAGCAGCCCACCAGGCTCCCCTGTCCCTGGGATTCTCCAGGCAAAAACACTGGAGTGGGTTGCATGCTTGCTGATTAATGACCTGACCAGTGTACCTGCTTGGGGAAAGATAATAGTTGTGATTGGGTGTCACTGTCTCCCATCATTTCTGCCTCCAGGGAAGCCATGGTAACAGGCAGAGCTCCTCTCCTCCCTGAAGCAGTTGTCTTGTTGTACACACAGATCTTCACTCTGAAATATGGGCACCCCTTTCAGATTCTGCCCTAAAGTTCAAGTGAGCAACACAGGTCCAGTGTTTTCCAAAAACAGGCCCCAAATTTCATATTTTTATATGATAATCGGTATTTATTTATTTTCATTTTTTAAAAATTCTCTGGCTGTGCTGTGTGGCATGTGGTCTCTTAGTTCCCCGACCAGGGATTGGATGTGTGTCTCTTGTTTTGGAGGTGCAGAGTCTTAACCAATGGACCACCAGGGAAGGCCAGTTTAGGTTTTTAAATGCTGCCAAATGTTTCAGTTAACAGTTCACTTCAGTTGCTCAGTTCTGTCAGACTCTTTGTGACCGCATGGATTGCAGGCAGCACACCAGGCTTCCCTGTCTATCACCAACTCCTGGAGCTTGCTCAAACTCGTGTCCATCAAGTTAGTGATGCCATCTAACCATCTCATCCTCTGTTGTCTCCATCTCCTTCTGCCTTCAATTTTTCCCAGCATCAGGGTGTTTTCCAATGAGTCAGTTCTTCACATCAGGTGGCCAAAGTATGGAGTTTCAGCTTCAGCATCAGTCCTTCCAATGAATAATTCAGGACTGATTTCCTTTAGGGAGGCCTGGTTGGATCTCCTTACAGACCAAGGGACTCTCAAGAGTCTTCTCCAACACCACAGTTCAAAAGCATCAATTCTTTGGTGCTCAGCTTTCTTTATAGTCCAACTCTCACATCCATACATGACTGCTAGAAAAACCATAGCTTTGACTAGATGGACCTTTGTTGGCAAAGTAATGTCTCTGTTTAGGTTGGTGATACCTTTTCTTTCAAGGAGCAAGCATCTTTTAATTTCATGGCTGCAGTCACCATCTGCAGTGATCTTGAAGCCCAAGAAAATAATGTCTGCCACTGTTTCCATTGTTTCCTCATTTATTTGCCATGAAGTGATGGGACCAGATGCCATGATCTTCGTTTTCTGAATGTTGAGTTTTAAGCCAACTTTTTCACTCTCCTCTTTCACGTTCATCAAGAGGTTCTTCTTCACTTTCTGGCATAAGGGTGGTGTCATCTGCATATCTGAGGTTATTGATATTTCTCCCTGCAATCTTGATTCCAGCTTGTGCTTCATCCAGCCTGGCATTTCTCATGATGTACTCTGTGTATAAGTTAAATAAGCCAGGTGACAATATACAGCCTTGACATACTCCTTCCCCAATTTGGAACCAGTCCGTTGTTGCATGTCTGGTTCTAACTGTTGCTTCTTGACCTGCATATAGATTTCTCTGGAGGCAGGGAAGGTGGTCTGGTATTTCCACCTCTTGAAGAATTTTCCACAGTTTGTTGTAATCCACACAATCAACGGCTTTGGTGTAGTCAATGAAGCAGAAGTAGATGTTTTTCTGGAACTCTCTTACTTTCTCTATGATCCATCAGATGTTGGCAATTTGATCTTTGGTTCCTCTGCCTTTTCTAAATCCAGCTTGAACATCTGGAAGTTCTCGGTTCACATACTGTTGAAACCTGGCTTGGAGAATTTTGAGCATTACTTTGCTAGCATGTGAGATGAGTGCAACTGTGTGGTAGTTAGATCATTCTTTGGCATTGCCTTTCTTTGGGATTGGAATGAAAACTGACCTTTTCCAGTCCTGTGGCCACTGCTGAGTTTTCCAAATTTGCTGGCATATTGAGTGCAGCACTTTCACAGCATCATCTTTTAGGATTTGAAATAGGTCAGCTGGAATTAGCAGTTAATAGTTGCTTGTTAACAAATCGCCTTGAAGTTTAGTGGTTAAATTTAGCAGTGATTTATTGTTTCTAATACTTCTGTGTTTTGGCTGGGTGCAGCTGGCAGTTCTGCTCCATATGGCGTCAGCTGGGGTCACTCACTTGAAGGCATTCAGCGGGGCTGGATGCTTTCGCTCGCACGTCTGGTGCCTCAGATGGAATGGCTGGAATGGCTGGCGATGCTGGCTGGGTCTTTCCACATGGTCTCTACCCCAAGCTTATTTTTTGAGTGGCTTGATCCTAAAAAGGTGAAAATGGGGTCTTCAAAGACTCTTAGGGTATAGGCCCAGAAATTATACATTATTACTTCTTCTGAATTCAACTGGTCAAACCAAGAGGCATATCTAGCCCAGATTCAAGGTGCAGGAAAAGAAACTGGTGGAAAGTCTAGCATGTGTATACAGGCATGGGAGCCATCTCTCTGGCTGTGTACACATATCTGTATGCGTACATATAACTGATTCACTTTACAGCAGAAACCAATACAACCTTGTAAGCTTACTATACTCCATTAAAAACTAATTTCACACACACGTATCTGCAGGTCATAGTGGCCTGTAGATGTAACTTCTACTTGAAACTTTTAAGAAATTCACCTGGAAATCCTCCATGACCATGGGTCTTTTTATACTTGCTACTCCCAGCAAGGGGTGTATGAAGAGAAGGAGACTCGGGCTTTTTCTGGTGTTCCTGAGACCTTTGTTCATTGGAGGAAAAGAAGTCAGAAGCTAGGTACTGCCCATGTCTATAATTACTTCTTTCATATTAACCTCCTTTGGTACTACTTCCATCCATGAGCTTGAATCCCAAAGCTGCCCATTTATAACCTGGATGGAAGAAGACCAGATGATTGATGAGATTTCTTTTAATACTCTAGTGGGTGCATCAGCTTTAGCCTAAGAAATCATTGTAGGGTTTTAATCAGGCCTGTTCTGATTAGGCTGGGGGTTCCCAGGTGGTGCTAGTGGTAAAGAACCCGCCTGCCAGACAGGAGATGTAAGAGGCATGGGTTCGATCCCTGGGTGGGGAAGATCTCCTGAAGGAGGGCATGGCAACCCACTTCAGTATTCTGGCCTGGAGAATCCCATGGACAGAGGAGCCTGGTGGACTACAGTCCATAGTGTCACAGAGTTGGACATGACTGAAGCGACTTAGCATGCATGGACACACGCACATTTTGATTAGATTAGGACTTGGAAATGCTCACTTAGGATGCTAAGAGCCTTCTGTTCCAGTTACCAACTGACAAATTATCCACAATTGAGTTCTGTAAAGCAACAATTTATTATGCTCACAGATTCAGTAGGACAGGAATTTAGGCAGGGCACAGTGAGGATGGTTTGTCTCTTATTTACCATGTCTGTGGTTTCAGCTAGAAGACTTATATGAATGCTCGGGCTGGAATAATCTGAAAGCTTGTTTACTTGCATGTCTATTGGTTCTTTTGGTTGTTGTTGGTTCTTGCAGGCTGTCAAATGAAAGCTTCAGATTTCTATGTGGTCTTTCTGCCTGGGTTTGTTTGAGCTTCCTCACAGCATGAGGGCTGGATTCTAAGCTTAGCATCCAATGACAGAGAGAGCAATATGCTTTTTATGAACTTGGGTGTCATACAGGGTCACTTTTGCCACATTCTGTTTATCAAGGAAGTCACTAAGCCTTTTCCCAGGCTTGTGGGCAAAGGAAGTAGACTCCATTTCTACATGGGGAACAGCAAAGTTCTGGAAGAGTATGTTGGACTGGAAGTATCACTGTGGCTGTTTTTAGAGAATATAATCTTCTGTGGCCTTGAAGAGACATTAATTTGGTGAAATCACCATTACACCCAAAATCTGCTCTTCTGCCTCCTCTGACTTGTCTCTCCCTCTCACTCATTCCATTCAAGCCTCACCAGCTTCCTTGTGTGTGTGTGTTAGTCACTTAGTCGTGTCTGACTCCTTGTGACCCCATGGACTGTAGCCCACCAGGTTCCTCTGTCCATGGGATTCACCAGGCATGAACACTGGAGTGGATTGCCATTTTCTTCTCCAGGGCATCTTCCTAACCCAGGGATCAAACCCTGATCTCCTGCACTGCAGGCAGATTCTTTACCATCTGAGCTATAGGGAAGTTCACCAGCTTCCTTGCTTTCCCTCAGACACAATGAACACACTTCCATGTCAGGGCCTTTGTGCTTGCTGCTCCTTCTGCACGGAACTCTGTCCCTCTGATATCCCCTAGGTCTCTCCCTCTTATCCTTCAGTCCCTGCTCAAATGTCACCTCTGAGAGGCTTCCCTGACCATCCTAATAAAACAAACAAACAAGCCAACAAACACTAGTCCCCCTATTTCAATCTCTATTCCATTGTTTGGCTTTAATTTTTTTTTGATGGCATTTATTGCCTAACATAATTATATTTTTAGAATTGTCTATTACCTGTCTCCTCCCACTAGAATGCAGACTCTGAGAGGATAGGGACATTGTTTTATTCTCATCTGCATCTCTAGTACCCAGAACAGTATTTGATACTCAGATGGTGGTCAGTATTTGTAGAGTGATAGAGTTCTTTGGACATGAAAAAAGCAGCTCACTCCCAGGATATGGTCTAAAACAGTGGTTCCTATACTGTGATCCAGGCATCTTTGGAGGTCCTTGGATCTTGGTGGGAGATTGCCGGGAGGGAGGATCTGTGAGGTGGAACATGTTTGTAACACTACTGAGACATTATTTGCCTTTTTCATTCTTATTCTCTCATGAATATACAGTGGAATTTTCCAAAGATTGAATGGCATGATATTGCTGCAATTAAATGCAGAAGCAGACATGGGACTCCAGCTGCCTTCTATTTAGCCAGACACTAAAGAGGCCTGCAGAATTGCCAAACAATGCCCTCTGCTCTTCACCAAGTGGGGACTCAGTGAGAAAGCTGCTGTCTACAACGAGGAAGTGGGTCCGCACCAGAACGTGACCGTACTGGCACCCTGATCTCAGACTTCCCAGTCTCCAGAACTGTGAGAAGTAAATCTGTTGTTTAAGCCAAAACAAAACAAGTAATACACAATACCACCCTTCTCACTATTTTTTTAATGTGTGTTTTGGAAAATATAATTAACTTAAATAAAATTGTGTTTTTTTATGTTAACATGCAATTTATTTGCATTATCTTGAATGGATGAACACATAAATATTTTTAAATGTTTACGTTATAACAGTAAATATTGATAAATGATCCACATTTTCAAAGTTCTATGAGATTAATAATTTATAAGAATGTAAAGTGGTTCTGAGACTAAAATGTTCAAGAGGGTAGGAAGCAGAGAAGCGAAATTGTTTTCTGTATTGCAGAACTAGAGATTGTGGAGCTGATCAGCAGCAGTTCTACAGAGAAAGGAGGGTTGGGAGGAGGTAAGGGGTTTGGATTCAGGCAAGAGTTAATGTATGCAAAAGAGCTGAGCATCACAGTGACCCATGTACCCACGGAGTTTGAACAAGGCCAAGGCAACAGGGTCTGAGTTCAGGAATGACCAAAAGTATTCCGTGTACTATGTGCTTAGCTGTGTCCAACTCTTGCGACCCCATAGACTGTAGCCCACCAGGCTCCTCTGTCCATGGGATTCTCCAGGCAAGAATACTGGAGTGAGTTGCCATTTCCTTCTCCAAAAGTATTCTAGGGATAGTCACATATGATATTGACTGTTTATTGTTGGTCCAAAAGGTTTAATTTGTTTGGAGAAATACACATAAAATATTTTTGTTTTCATAGTCATTTACATACATAACAAAAGAATAAAGCAGCCAGATCTTTGAAATCAAAGAGTAAAACACTGGTTCAAATTAGCTTCAGTTTCTAAAATTAAAAACCAAGCAAGGAAAGTAATAATATATGTCTGATTATATAATGAGCAGCCATAAAATGGTCAGTTCACGAAAGGAAGGCTGACTTGATAACAAACTAGCTCACAAGAGACAGATGAATAAATCAGACACAAATTGTTGAGGATCTGGCAGTCACATCCTCTAATAATCACACTCATTGAAAATGCCCACGGGAGGCCGGGTAATGACCGCTGTTATAGTTGATGGGTCTTGAGTCAGAGAAAGGAGTTTGTCTTATGACTTATCTGATACATTTCCAACGAATACCTTTTCTGCTCACATTAGCCAGAGTTGGCTTCTTCAGTTGACAGCCAAGAGCCCTTGGTTGTCTTGCAATCTTCAAGATTGATCAAGGAATCAATGTTGACTGTTTGATCAAGGAATCTTCAACACGCAGGAGATATTTACTGCCTTGGGAGTGGCTAAATCACCCAGGAATACGAGTTTAACAATAGTTTAAGTGGACTATAGACAGAGGAGTAACAGTTTTGCTTTCTCTTTAGGGAGATGTTTGAAGGATAAATATAAGAAAGAAGTTGAGAGCACTGAAGAAAGAGGACAATTGATGGATTAAAATCCCTGAGGAGGGACTTCCTGGTGGTCCAGTGGTTTAAGACTCCAAGCTTCTATGGCAGGGCGCACCAGTTCGATTCTTGGCTGGGGAAAAGATCCTGCAAGCTGTGTAGAGTGGCAAAAAAAAAAAAAAAAAATCCCTGAGGCAATAAAAAGGGTGGAAATCAGAGTAAAGTTGGGGAGAGGGGTTGGCCTTAGCCCAGAGAGGATGGGGAGACATCTGTCTCAGTCCCTTAGTTTTGCTATAACAAAATACCACAGACTCAGAAGCTTATAAACAACAAAAATTTATTTCTCACTTTTCTGGAAGCTGGAGGTCCAAGGTCACACACAGTTGGGTGTGTGTGTGGGTCTTCTTCTGGGAGGCAGATGTTTATTGTATCCTTACAATGGTGGAAGGGACTAGGGAGCTCTTTGGGGGTCTCTTTCATAAGATCACTAATCCCTGGTTTCTTCCCCCAAACCTCACCTCCTAATAATATCACATCACGGATCAGGATTCAACATATCGATTTGAAGGGGGCCCCAATATTCAGCCTATAGCAGCATCTCTTCCTCTGGGAACAAGTAGGAAAGAGAAAAGGATAGAGGGGCATCTTAGTTAACTTATCCCCCTGAAAGAGTAGAGGTTAACTGCTGGGACTAAACAGAGTGGGCACTATTGGGAGGAATTATCCCCAGTAGTGGAGGAGGGCATGGCAACCCACTCGAGTATTCTTGCCTGGAGAATCCCCATGGACTGAGGAGCCTGGCAGGCTACAGTCCATAGGGATGCAAAGAGTCAGATGCCACTTAGCACTTAGCGACTTAGCATGCACATCCCCAACGGGCTTTGGCAGGTTCCACTTTCGAGGATATCAGCTGATAGGAGTTAATTGAGAGGAGACCTAGGAAAGAAAGAAACACTATTATTGATCATTCATTAATTCCAAATATGTATGGAGTTTCTGCTATGTGACAGACACTGATGCTGGTGCTGGGTATATGGCAATGAACAACACAAGAACTGTCTTGCTCAGTGGAGCTAGCATTCTAGTGAAATAAAAATAGCCCAGTAAATGTGGTCATCACCACCTCCATGGCACTGAGTCAGCAAATGAGCCAAACCCCATTGCGTCAGCACACAGAATGAAGCGCATGGCCCCCTGAGGCGCCTAGTTGACAGCAGGCCACTCTCTAGTGGGGAAGACAGTGCTGGTACCCTCCTCAGTATCCGTTCTCCCAGTCTTCCTTACTAATACAACCTTGGTTTTACTGGCAGATACAAGGTGACCAGTTAAAAAGCCAAAATGTGTCACATAGCCACTTCTGTGTGAAATAGGAGTGATTATGTGACAGATAGTGACTGCAGCCATGAAATTAAAAGATGCTTACTCCTTGCAAGAAAAGTTATGAGCCACCTAGATAGCATACTCAAAAGCAGAGACATTACTTTGCCGACTAAGGTCAAGGCTATGGTTTTTCCAGTAGTCATGTATGGATGCGAGTGTTGGACTGTGAAGAAGGCTGAGCACCGAAGAATTGATGCTTTTGAACTGCGGTGTTGGAGAAGACTCTTGAGAGTCCCTTGGACTGCAAGGAGATCCAACCAGTCCATTCTGAAGGAGATCAGCCGTGGGATTTCTTTGGAAGGAATGATGCTGAAGCTGAAACTCCAATACTTTGGCCACCTCATGCAAAGAGTTGGCTCATTGGAAAAGACTCTGATGCTGGGAGGGATTGGGGGCAGGAGGAGAAGGGGACGACCGAGGATGAGATGGCTGAATGGCATCACCGACTCGATGGACGTGGGTTTGAGTGAACTCTGGGAGATGGTGATGGACAGGGAAGCCTGGCGTGCTGTGATTTAGGGGGTCGCAAAGAGTCAGACACGACTGAGTGACTGAACTGAACTGAACTGAATGTGACAGTTTAGGACAAAGAGAGATAAATGGAAATTGTTGGGTACGGCTTTCTGGAAAGCTCATTAAATGGGCGTGCAGACTCAGCTGGCATGCCCTTTGCCCCGTGCCCTTCTACCTTTCAGCTGTCTGCAGTGCAACCATGATGGCTGAGGTTGGGGAGACATTGCAAAAGTCTGAAGAAATGGCCAAGAGATTTGCAGAGATTTCTACCCTGAATCTTTTTATTTTTATTTTTCCAAATTGAAGTATAGTTGATTTACAATACTGTGTTAATTTCTACTGTACAATCAAGTGACTCAGTTATACATATATGGGGCTTCCCTGTTGTCTCAGGTGGTAAAGAATCCACCTGCAATGCAGAAAACCTGGGTTTGATCTCTGGGTTGGGAAGATCCCCTGAAGAAGGGAATGGCTACCTAATCCAGTATACTTTGCTGGAAAATTCCACGAACAGAGGATCCTGGTGGCTATAATCCACGGGGTCACAAAAAATCAGACATGACTGAACAACTAACACTTACTTATACACATATACATTCTTTTTTTTTTTTTGGCCTTGCCGCTAGGTTTGTGGGATCTCAGTTATCTGATCAAGGATTGAACCTGGGCCATGGCAGTGAAAGCCTAGAATCCTAACCACTAGGCAACAGGGGAACTCCCTACACATTCTTTTTCAGGTTCTTCTTCATTATGGTTTGTTATGGGATATTGAATATAGTTCCCTGTGCTATACAGTAGGACCTTGTTACTTATCCATTCCATATATACTGGTTTGCAGCTGCTCATTCAAATTCCTAATCCATCCCTCATTCACCCCCTTGGCAACCACATGTCTGTTTTCTTTGTCTGTTGAGTCTGTTTCCGTTTCACAAATAAGTTCATCTGAGTCATATTTTGGATTCCACATATAAGTGATATCACATGATATTTGTCTTTCTCTTCCTCTTTTCTCTTTGGCTGTGCCCTGTGCTATGTGGGATCTTTGTTCCCTGACCAGGGATCGAGCCCATTCCCCCTGCAGTGAAAGCGTGGAGTTTTAACCACTGGACCGCCAGGGGAAGTCTCTGTCTTTCTCTTTCTGACTTACTTCACTTAGTATGATAGTCTCTAGGTGTCTCTGTGTTGCTGCAAATAGCATTCTTTTGTTCCTTTTTATGGCTGAGTAGTATTCCATTGTTTGGAGAAGGCAACGGCAACCCACTCCAGTACTCTTGCCTGGAAAATCCCAGGGACGGAGGAGCCTGGAAGGCTGCAGTCCATGGGGTCGCTGAAGGTCAGACACGACTGAGCGACTTCACTTTCACTTTTCACTTTCATGTGTTGAAGGAAATGGCAACCCACTGCAGTGTTCTTGCCTGGAGAATCCCAGGGACGGGGGAGCCTGGTGGGCTGCTGTCTCTGGGGTCGCACAGAGTCGGACACGACTGAAGCGACTTAGCAGCAGCAGCAGCATTCCATTGTATGTATGCACCACGTCTTCTTTATCCATTCATCTGTCTAGGGACATTTAGGTGGTTTTCATGTTTTAGCTATTGTGAATAGTGCTGCTGTGAACACAGGACAGCATGTATCTCTTTGAATTACAGTTTAGCTTATTTTGGATATGTCCCCAGGAGTGGGATTGCTGGATCACATGGCAACTCTATTTTTAGTTTTTTGAGGAACTTCCATACTGTTTTCCATAATGGCTGCACCAACTTACATTCCTACCACCAGACAGTGTGGGAGGATTCTCTTTTCTCCACACCTTCTCTAGCATTTGTTATTTGTAGACTTCTTAATGATGGTCATTCTGATCAGTGTGAAATGGTATCTCATTGTAGTTTTGATTTAAATTTCTCTAATAATTAATGATGTTGAGCAACTTTTCATTTGCCTATTGACCATCTCTGTTTTCATTGTTGTTGAGCCTAATGAGTTCTTTGCATATTTCGGAAATTAGGCCCTTGTCAGCCACTTTGTTGCAAATATTTCCCCCTATTCTATAGGTTGTTTTTCCTTTTTGTTTATGGTTTCCTTTGCTATACAAAAGCTAAGTTAGATTAGGTCCCATGTATTTATTTTTGGCTTTTATTTCTATTGCCTTGGAGGACTGATCTAAGAAAACATTGGTATGATTTATGTCAGAGAATACTTTGCTTGTGTTCTCTTCTAAGAATTTTATGGTGTCATGTCATATTTAAGTCTTTAAGCCATTTTCAGTTTATTTTTGTGTATGGTATGAAGGTGTGTTCTAACTTCATTGATATACATGCAGCTCTCCAGCTTTCCCAACACCATTTGATAAAGAGACTGTCTTTTCCCCAATGTATGTTCTTGTCTCTTTTATCTAAGATTAATTGACCATAGGTATGTGGGTTTATTTCTGGGTTCTCTATTCTGTTCCATTGATCCATATGTCTGTTTTTGTGCCAGTGCCATACAATTTCGATTATTGTAGCTTTGTAGTATTGTCTGAAATCTGGGAGGGTTATGCCTCCTACTTCATTTTTTTTTCACCCTCAGGATTGCTTTGGCAATTCTGGGCCTTTTATGGTTGGCCATAAATTTCAATATTTTTTGTCCTATTTCTGTGAAGAATATCATGGGTTATTTGATAGGGATCATATTAAATCTGTATATTGCTTTGAATAGTATGGCTGTTTTTAACAAAATTAACTCTTCCAATCCAAGAGCAATTAATTTCCTTTATTAATGTTTTGTAGTTCTCAGCCAAAATTCTTTTGCTTCCTTAGTCAGGTCTATTTCTAAGCACTTTTTTTTTTTTTGTGGGGGTGGGGTGTGGTTTTAAAAGGGATTGTCTTTTTGCATTCGTTTTCTGATATTTCATTATTAGTATAAAGAAATGCAACTGATTTCTATATGTTGATCTTGAATCCTGCTACCTTGCTAAATTCATTTATCAGTTCTAGTAGTTTTTCTGTGGAGTCGTTAGGGTTTTCTATACATATTATCATGTCATCTGCATATAAGGACAATTTTACCTCTTATCTTCCAATTTGGAATCACTTTATTTCTTTTTCTTGTCTGATAGCTATGACTAGACTCCCAATACAATGTTGAATAGAAGTGATGAGAGTAGGCATCCTTGTCTTATTTCAGATTTTAGTAGGAAGGCTTCTAGCTTTTCACCACTGAGTATTATATTGGCTATGGTTTTGTCACAAATAGCTTTTATTATGTTGAAATATGTTCCCTCTATACCCACTTTGTCTACCCTGAATCTTCAAGTCACTGAGCCAACTCAGTTGTTCCTAGATTTCTCATTCTGTAAGGAAAAGACCTATCTTGTTGCAATCCCTGTTATTTGAGTTTTCTGTTACATGCAGCCAAGCTAAGTCTATACATGATACACCAAGAATCATGTGCTTGTTACCTGTGGTGGCCGTGAGAATGACTTCTTACATCTTTGGTGACAGGGAGCACAATTGACCACGGGACCTAGCTGCTGCATTCTGAAACCCATCACTGCATTCGCGCCAGGGCCAAATTTCCCATGGGCTGCTCCTGGCTAATGAATGAGCACAGATGGGATATTAAGGCAGGCCCATTCCTTGAAGATAGATGGATAATGGGTGGTTTTGGCTGGAAAAATCTCCAGTAGTGTTGCTGAACTTTCCTTAGAACTGTACTGAAGTCTAGGATGCTTCCACCCAACTTCCTTCTTCCCTCTCTCTCTGCACTCCGGCTCAGACTTGTAGTGTGGTCTGATGTTTCTCCTAGACTCACCTGGCTCCCTCTTCATTTTCTCTAACAAATCACTCTGAAAGATTGTTATGTTGTAGCCACGTGTTCCGGGAAACAAACTCACTCAGAAGGATGATGCAGATAGTAGAGTGCCGTTTATTACACCAGCAGGCCCAAGGCAGAGTCTCCTCTTAGCCAAGGACCCCGACCAGCTTTTGTGAAAACCTTATATACCCTAAGTGTATGTGCCCAAACCCACCTCGCCAAATTCCCTGAAGCTAGTCTGAACAAAGGAAAAGAAAGATACAATCAAAGTTAACCTGTGATTCATATGCCTTAAGCCGAGGTAGTTAACAGTGGACAATTATGAATAGGCCTGTGGTCATACTCCAATAAGCATAATAGGATTTATGATTCTATTCAGTTACACATATAATTAGGGTATTCTTTTAGGCCATGGAGAGTCTAGGTATGAGCTCTGGGGCTCTTCCATCTGGAGGGTCTGATTTTCCAGGTGGTATGTTGTGTCCATAGATACTGGGCATAGAGCTCAAAGTCCACAGTCTGGCCCAAGATGGAGTCCTGCTTTCAAGATGGAGCCTGTTCTGTCTGTTTCCTCCTTCAGTTGCTGAACCATGAAAGACGGCAGGATTCTTGGCCTCTGGAGGAGAAGAATTCAATCAGGGGCCAGAGATGAGGCTCGATCGCTCAGAGCTTTTGTGTAATAAAGTTTTATCAAAGTATAAAAGAGATAGAGAAAGCTTCTGACAGAGACCTCAGAAGGGGGCAGAAAGAGTGCCCCCCTGCTAGTCTTTAGCCAGATAGTATATAGCTACCAGCAGTCTGCTAACTGGAGAAAGGAAATGTCTCAAACCTCAGAGAATAGCAGCAGGACCCTCACCCACAAAATGCATTGCGATAATAACATTGGCACAGGTGCGTCATCCCAGGCCATAAAACGATTGACATGAATCTTGACAAAAGGCATTTTATCTTACATTTCTTTTTTTTTTTTAACCGCAATGAAAAATAAAATTTAAAAAAAGCTTTCGATTTTGGCTCAGGGAAATCACTGTAAAAGATTTGCGAAACTATAAAAACTTGAGTCTTCACTCTCATTACTTTGCAAGTGTCCTAAAGCTCTTATCTGTGTTATAGAATGTGGAAGTCTAGACAATTTGTTATAGGTATGTTCTACAAGAAATGTAGAATTCCATTCAGCAGACTCATACTCAAAGAAAAAGCCTCAGCATTACATCAGAGGATTTTTTTTAGTGAACAACTTGACAAAATGATTGGGTGGGGCCTCCCAAGTGGCGCTAGTGGTAAGGAACCTGCTTGCCAGTGAAGGAGACATAAAAGACACAGGTTCAGTCCCTGGGTCAGGAAGATCTCCTGGAGAAGGGCACAGCAACCCACTTCAGTATTCTTGCCTGGAGAATCTCATGGACAGAGGAACCTGGCGGGCTACAGTCCATAGGGTCAGACATGACTGAAGCAACTTAGCTTGCTTTATATCAAAAGATTGGCAAGTTTAAGTTTTAACTTAAAACACATTTATACGTTTTAAGTTAAAACATGCATAAATACAAATCATTTTTTATGATACTTCTTTTAAACGGACTTTTTTTGTTGTTGTTGAACTGAGAAAGTCCTGGTTTCAGTTGCATCAGATAAGAGGGCTTCTACTGAAATAATGATAGTATATGTGAATTGCTTTATTGCGCAATAATTATATGCCCAGTGTAAAAGGCTTGAGTATAGCTTCAGCAGAATTATGAGCAGAGAGGAGGGAATATTTCAGGCATCATGAAGAGGCAGATAATCAAGGCTCTGGGAATAACGTCCTTCAAAATTGAAGGATCTGTTTGGTAGTGCTGAGAGGACTGGAAGAAGAGAAGGCTGTAGTTCAAGAGGCAAGAGGGGAGAATGAGATTCTTGGGCAAAATTGTTCCTGGTGATGGATGAAAAGTCCCATGGTGAGGCCATGGGAACAGGGTGGTGGCTGAAGGAGACACAAAGGTCACTGGAGTGAGGAGGTCAGCTATAGAGACAAGGCCAGGGTAGGTGGGTCATCCAATGAACTAGAAAGTCTTCTACACTGGCAGCAAGATTGGGCCTGGAGGAGAAATTAGGGGCCAGTGATGTGCTGGAAGCAGCTTGTACTGGCTCATGAGAGCCAAATGTTAAATTTTCAGTTTTATGATCTGGTTGTTAAACACAGCCATTATTAAAAATTTAATTATATTGCCTGTAATGAAGTCAACTATATTGAAACAAAGGTAATAAATATTTAAAACTAATCAGTTTTTAATAACTTTATGACATTTTACTGCTCATGTTCTTAAAATTATTTGTTTCTTATCTCTGTGTGGTGGAAATACTATACAATGGTGTGCTATGGTGCATCTTTGCTCAACTCTATCTCCAGTGACATCACATTGATAACTCAAAATCAGCCACGATGGAAATATTTACATCACAGGAATTTGAAATTCTACAGTTGCAGAGCTTGATTTATTGTTTTGTTGATTATTTGCACTCACTCATCAATTGCAGCTGTAGGTTGGCTGTAGATACACAATTTAAAGAAAAACCAAAGAAAGCATTCTGTGGGAATCAATTGGCTATATGAAATTTACAATGAGTACTGTATATTTTATTATGTGTTGTTTATGTCACATACATATCAGTAAAACATAATAAATATATGTGTATATTTATTAATATATTTCTCATAAAGAGCCAGTTGTTAACATTTAGCAAATGTACCTCTGAACTAAGGTCTCCTCTCCCTGAGCCTGGCACTGGGGTGATGGTGAGCAATTCGTATGGGGCTCTGCTCCTGCCCCACAGCCCCAGAACTCACAGGCTCATGAGGAGTCAAAACATCTAGGTAACAACACAGCACTGAGTGGCAGAGAGAGAAGCAGCAAAATGAGGTATCTAGTCTAGGCAGCCATCCAGAGGCATGAGACTCATGTGGGCACTCAAAGGACGAGTAGGAATCAGCCAGCCAGATGGACCACACGAGCTAAACCCAGTTGTTGACAGAAGAAATGAAGGACGGAAGGCAGGAAGTTGAGGGACGCAGGGCATGGTGCATCTGCCAGAGAGAAACCAGCAGGCTCTGGGGTGCTCCACCTGGCCTCGTGGTACCCAGAGGGTGGAGAAAGGGCAGCTTCTACTAGCGAGGGTCCTCTGGACCCCAGTCATTGAAAGAGTAGAATTTCTGGGCAAAGGGGTGGGGATGGGAGTCAGGTGAGGGGGAGAGAGGATGGACCAGCATGTGCAAAGGCAAAGAGGTAAGGGGAATCTGGATTCTTAGAGCTGCAGGCAGTGGTGGGTGCCAGCAGTGGTGGAGAGCCTCGGCAGGGTTCTCAGCAGGAGAGTGGTGCAGCTGAGATCCCTGCGACTGCTTGGAGGAGAATGGTTTGAGAGAGTGTCAGGTGGGGAAGCGGTAAAGAACGTAATGTCTTTGAGGAGACTATCGCAGAGGTGATGTAAGAGGGTAGTGGGTATGGGAAAGCAGAATTGATGGGACTTAATTTTCAGGGTCTGGCTTGGGTAACTGAGGTCTGACATAATCATTTTTTAAAGAGTACCCACCAATTATTGTGTAGAATAGTCTTCAAATTGGATTTGTCTGATGTTTTCCTTGTGATTAAATTGAGGCTATGCATTTTGGAGGTAAGAATATCGCAGTCAGTGAAGCATATCAGAAGGTACACAATGTCAGTGTGTCTTATCACTGATGATAGAGCCAGTTTTGGAGGCAGGATCACAGGAGGCACAAATAAAGGGGAAAATATCTGGGGTTCCAGCTTGGGATGGGACTGGAATGCAGAAGAGAATTCAGACCAGAGACAGAGCTCTGGGAGCCTAGGGCACTGAAGACATAGCAGAGGACTTTGCAGGGGGCGAGGTTGCCAGGGAATAAGGTATCAGGCTGAGGAGGGGGAAGGGAGACCATGGAGGTAAAAGCCAGGCTGGATTGCAATATATTAATATCTAGCTTTTCAGGCAGATGAGGACTGGAACGTGGCCTGTGGATTTGGGATCTAGGGACTCAGCCAGTGACCACAGCCAGCGCTTACCAGGCCAGGCCCAGGCTGGATTTGTGAAGAGTACTTTCTCTCTGGGCAGTTAGCTGACGCATGCTGGGAGGAGCACTCCTGTTCTAATTCAATGAGTGTGAGCAGTGGGTGTGCATATTCAGAGCTGCTGGCAAGGCTGCAAGGGGTGGTGGTGATGAAAATCAGCTGTGTATAGGCCAGCAGGCTACCCAACACCCAGCACTTTTAGCTGCCAGCAAAGCAACCTAGCTGATGGAGAATTAGCCCTAGAAGTGTTGGTGGATGCCAAGTGGAAGTGCAGCCGTGGCCGCCCCCAAGTGGTCTATTGGAGGCACTGCCTGTAGAAGAGAAGCAATGAGGGGTGGTCCTTGACCCGGGTTTCACATGTAGGCAAGAGGTTGGAGGTGTGGAATCATCTTTGTTCACCAGATTCAGGGTGCCTCTGGGATCCCTATTTTTTTTTTTTTAACACCAACAGTCCTTTCAGTTCAGTTCAGTTCAGTCACTCAGTCGTGTCCGACTCTTTACTGAGTTATATTCAGTAAGTTTTTAGTTTGGTAAGTTTTGGTACTTTTATATACCTTATAACTATCACAGGATAGACCTACAAGACCTTTTAGAAATAACACCCAAAAAAGATGTCCTTTACATTATTGGGGACTGGAATGCAAAAGTAGGAAGTCGAGAAACACCTGGAGTAACAGGCAAATTTGGCCTTGGAATGCAGAATGAAGCAGGGCAAAGACTAATAGAGTTTTGCCAAGAAAATTCACTGGTCATAGCAAACACCCTCTTCCAACAACACAAGAGGAGACTCTACACATGGACATCACTGGATGGTCAACACCGAAATCAGAGTGATTATATTCTTTGCAGCTAAAGATGGAGAAGCTCTATACAGTCAACAAAAACAAGACCAGGAGCTGACTGTGGCTCAAATCATGAACTCCTTATTGCCAAATTCAGGCTTAAATTGAAGAAAGTAGGGAAAACAGCTAGACCATTCAGGTATGACCTAAATCAAATCCCTTATGATTATACAGTGGAAGTGAGAAATAGATTTAAGGGACTAGATCTGATAGATAGAGTGCCTGATGAACTATGGACGGAGGTTCATTACATTGTACAAGAGACAGGGATCAAGACCATCCCCATGGAAAAGAAATGCAAAAAATCAAAATGGCTGTCTAAGGAGGCCTTATAAATAGCTGTGAAAAGAAGAGAAGCGAAAAGCAAAGGAGAAAAGGAAAGATACAAGCATCTGAATGCAGAGTTCCAAAGAATAGCAAGAAGAGATTAGAAAGCCTTCCTCAGCGATCAATGCAAAGAAATAGAGGAAAATAACAGGAAGGGAAAGTCTAGAGATCTCTTCAATTAGAGACACCAAGGGTGCCGGGGTCCAGCCCTGGTGGATCCAGGGTGATTCGAAGGTGGGGACAGAGTCGGTGTCCTTGGGAATAATTTATTTAATTACAGATAGAGAGGGATTAGAAAATTAGCAGAGAAAAAGAGGCTGAATAACTTGGTTTGCATGGAATACCATTCACCGCCTACGTAGGCCGTAGGCGTCTTCCCGTTCTCCTGAAGGAGAGGAGGCACTGAGGCCCCGCCTCGGTCCGATCTTAGAAGCCCAGGCAAAATTAGTAGGCTTGGTGGGTACCCATGCACCAGATGGGAATTCGGCCAGAAAATAGTAGGAGAGAAAAAGAGGCTGAATAACTTGGTTTACGTGGGATACCAATAAAATTCCAAGACAAGGAATTTGCACCATCTACGTTGGGCCACCGGTGCCACTTGAATATTGGAAGGTGCCCCTCCTTTGGCTCCTTCTTGCGTGGGCTTGAAAACTGGGGCAAGTAAGTAGACATGGCGAGCACCCATGCTCCAGATGGGAATTCAGCCAGAAAAACGGGGAGCAGGAAAGAACGACATGAGGGAATCAGTCTTTCTGGAAACTTATCCGATTTCTTTATTTTGGGGTTTGCTTATATACCTTTTGTTACACATAGGGATGAATACAGAGTCACGCGGGGGTCAGCAGTCCTGACCTTTATCAAAATCAGGTGCCTTACATAAAAAAAGATCTTAGTGGTTTTACATTATCTTCTGGCCATGAGGCCTGCTGACATTTTACGACCCTTTCTTTCTGATAATCAAAAAACTTATTTTTTCCAAGGGTGTTTTTTCCTTAAACCAGGCACCACCCTCCAAATAAAGTTGCTTCCTATAGGGTGAGGGTGTAGTGAGTTACAATCAAGAAAGGAATTTATTTAACCCAAGGTTAACATGATTAATCTTAAAGGTTAATACTTTTTTCTCCTATATGCTTAAAGGTTAATACTTATTTCTCCTATATGTTAGTTATATTCATTATAAGGGCAGGGAATATGGAGATTTAGCAGCAAACATCAGCCCAACAAATGAAAATCCTTTCCCCAATGTTCCCCTTAAGATCTATTTAGTCTTAAGATAGTGATAAAGTTACATTTTCACATAGCAAGGACACAGTGATTTATAACAAAGTACAGTGATCTATTACAAAAGAGAAAATTCATTAACTCAAAAAGTCTAGTATTGCTAACTTTAAAAACTACTATATTTCCTTTTCTATATTCCAAATACATTGATTAACATATTCCCAGGTGCCTAAGGATATGGAGGCCTGGCGGCAATCATTGACTCAACAATGAGAAAAGCCCTATGCTAATTAAGACTCTCAAAATACTCCAAAACTCTCTGTGCTAGTGGCAGGAGTATGGATAATCCTGTCACACAAGCTAGTCTGTCAGCAGAGAGGTTTGACCTGAGACACCCTTGTCACACCCAGGGCAGGGAATTAGCAGTATTTATTGGCACAACAAATGAAAAACCTTTCACCAATATAATTCCTAACCAACCCACTATACTGACAATTTCCCAAAAGAATTTGCCTCTTAGTTTAGTTGCTCAAGTCTAAAACATCTCATGCCTCTCAGGTTGGGAGGCTGTAAACAATCACATGTGGCTGGACGAACCTGGATAACCTTCAGAGGAGTCCGTAAGCTGAAACACTCTTGTCATGCCCCGGAATTTTTATTGACTTGGAGCTGTAAGCTAACTCCTTCTCCGAGAGAACCGGTGGGGAACAGCCCCCCATAGCATCAGAGGTGTAGGCGAGAGCATGAAACAGTAAAGTAGATAGACTCTGGTTTTGGGGGTAGCTGCTCGGGAACAGGGGGTTTCCTGAGGCTTGATCACGCCTTTGCGTATGCCAAGCCTCCTTCCTCATGACCTTTGCCAGGGGGGGAATTCTTCACGCTGGCCCCCAGCACAAGGGAACATTTCATGCAAAGACGGGCTCGATAAAGGACAGAAATGGTATGGACCTAACAGAAGCAGAAGATATTAAGAAGAAGTGGCAAGAATACACAGAAGAACTGTACAAAAAAGATCTTCACGACCAAGATAATCACGATGGTGTGATCACTCACCTAGAGCCAGATATCCTGGAATGTGAAGTCAAGTGGGCCTTAGAAAGCATCACTACGAACAAAGCTAGTGGAAGTGATGGAATTCCAGTTGAGCTATTTCAAATCCTGAAAGATGATGCTGTGGAAGTCCTGCACTCAATATGCCAGCAAATTTGGAAAACTCAGCAGTGGCCACAGGACTGGAAAAGGTCAGTTTTCATTCCAATGCCGAAGAAAGTCAGTGCCAAAGAATGCTCAAACTACCGCACAATTGCACTCATCTCACACGCTAGTAAAGTGATGCTCAAAATTCTGCAAGCCAGGCTTCGGCAGTATGTGAACCGTGAACTTCCAGATGTTCAAGCTGGTTTTAGAAAAGGCAGAGGAACCATAGATCAAATTGCCAACATCCGCTGGATCATGGAAAAAGCAAGAGAGTTCCAGAAAAACATCTATTTCTGCTTTATTGACTATGCCAAAACCTTTGACTGTGTGGATCACAAGAAACTGTGGAAAATTCTTCGAGAGATGGGAATACCAGAGCACCTGACCTGCCTCTTGAGAAACCTATAATCAGGTCAGGAAGCAACAGTTAGAACTGGACATGGAACAACAGACTGATTCCAAATAGGAAAAGGAGTACATCAAGGCTGTATATTGTCACCCTGCTTATTTAACTTCTATGCAGAATACATCATGAGAAACGCTGGACTGGAAGAAACACAAGCTGGAATCAAGATTGCTGGGAGAAACATCAATAACCTCAGATATGCAGATGACGCCACCCTTATGGCAGAAAGTGAAGAGGAACTAAAAAGCCTCTTGATGAAAGTGAAAGTGGAGAGTGAAAAAGTTGGCTTGAAGCTCAACATTCAGAAAACGAAGATCATGGCATCTGGTCGCATCACTTCATGGGAAATAGATGGGGAAACAGTGTCAGACTTTATTTTTCTGGGCTCCAAAATCACTGCAGATGGTGACTGCAGCCATGAAATTAAAAGACGCTTACTCCTTGGAAGAAAAGTTATGACCAACCTAGATAGCATATTGAAAAGCAGAGACATTACTTTGCCAACAAAGGTCCCTCTAGTCAAGGCTATGGTTTTTCCAGTAGTTATGTATGGATGTGAGAGTTGGACTGTGAAGAAAGCTGAGCACCGAAGAATTGATGCTTTTGAACTGTGGTGTTGGAGAAGACTCTTGAGAGTCCCTTGGACTGCAAGGAGATCCAACCAGTCCATTCTGAAGGAGATCAGCTGTGGGAATGATGCTAAAGCTGAAACTCCAGTCCTTTGGCCACCTCATGCGAAGAGTTGACTCATTGGAAAAGACTCTGATGCTGGGAGGGATTGGGGGCAGGAGGAGAAGGGGACGACAGAGGATGGATGGCATCACTGACTCAGTGGACGTGAGTTTGAGTGAACTCCCGGGAGTTGGTGATGGACAGGGAGGCCTGGTGTGCTGCGATTCATGGGGTCTCAAAGAGTCGGACCCGACTGAGCGACTGAACTGATAACTATCACCCCAAACGAAATCTAGAATATTTCCACCGCCCAGAATTTCTTTTGCATCCCTTTCCTGTCCGTCTACCCCCATCCCCAACCAGGAACCACTGTTCTGCTGTCACACTGATTTACCTGTTTTTGAACTTCCTATCAGTGGTATCATAGAGTATTTCTTTGCTTTTTCTTTTGGCTGCTTCCCCAGTATGCAGGATCTTAGTTTCTCCATTGAACCCGGGATAACTTCAGTGGAAGCGCTGAGTCCTAACCACTGGGCCACCAGGGAATGCCCCCTAGTATGTATTTTTTTGATCTGCCTTATTTTGCTCAACATAATGTTTTTGAGATTCACTCATGTTGTAGTTATTAATTGCTCATTCATTTGTATTTCTGATTCCATTGTTTGAACATACAGTCATTTATTTATACATTTTCTTGTTGATGGCTGCTTCCGGGTTTTAATTACGACAAATAAAGTTGCAATGAATTTGCAAGTCTCTTGTGAATATATGTTTTTATTTTTCTTGGGTATATACATAGGAGTAGAACTGATAGATTAAATGGTAACTCTCAGTTTAACTCCTTGAGAAACTGCCAAAATGTGTTCCAAAGCGGTACACCATTTACAGTCTTTCCAGCCATGAATAAAGGTTCCAGTTTCTCCCCATCCCTGTTGTACTTGTTATTATTTGCCTTTTTTATTATAGCCATTCTAGTGGGTGTGAAATGGTATCTCATGATGATTCTGACTTGCATTTCCCCAATGACTAATGATATTGAGCATGTTTTCAAGTGCTTATTGGCCATCTGTATATCTTCTCTGGAGAAATTTCTATTCAAATTCTTTTTATATTTCATAGCGGATTGTTTGTCTTTTTTATTATTGAGTTGTAAGAATCCTTCATATATTCTAGATGCAAGTCTCTTATCAGATATATGTTTCAAAAATAATTTTTCCCATTCTGTAGGTTGGTTTGGGACGGTTCCAGTCAGGCTGGGGAAAGAAGGCAAACGTGGAGAGTGAGGAGATGGGAAGGAGATGTCGAGAGGGGAGGCACTAGGGGAGACCTGGGGTGAATTCTCTGAGCCTCAGGTTCCCCACCTAGGTAGAGACTGGATGGGCTGGACTGCTCTGACATTGCCCTGGCTCTGCAGCAAGAATGTGTGTTGCTGTGTACTCAGTGCTGTGCCATCAGGCATATATCCTTACATTAAGTGTCAGGGACTTGGCATCTTGTAAGACCAGGAGCATGAGTGGGGTAGAGGGAGAAGAAGTCTCTTTCTTAAAAAAGGAGACTCCACTTTGCAAACTTCCACAGGACTAACTGGTGACCTTGGAAGCAGCATGATGTGTCCTTAAGAGCCAGTCAGGCTTGGATTCAGATCTTGGTTATAGCTGACACGACGACTAGTGCTCCTTTAGCCATTCCCGATAGCTTCCTATATCCTCATTCTAATATTCTTACTGTATATATATTTAAATGTAAATATAGGCTAAATATATATATATAGTTTAAATATAAATTTTTAGCAACACTGCACAGCATATGAGATCTTAGCTCCCCAACCAGGGATCGAACACACCCTCTTGCAATAGAAGTATGGCGCCTCACTCACTGGATCACCAGGGAAGTCCTTGTAGATTCTTTTATTCTTACAATATGTGAACTCCTGGGGTTTTCTGCTTAAAGGTTTTCTCTGCTCAGAAGGCACACAAGACACAGAAAAGTCTGAAAATTCAGGAGCAGCCCTCAACCCTAGTTTCCTCATTCTTTGGTAGTACAACAAAACAACACAATGGTATCCTTCACTGTGTCTTGGAGGTCCCCAGCAGAATCGAGACCCCCATTGTTCACTATAGCACCCTGAATTGAGTTCCTTTCATTTCTTTGTTTCTACTTCATCCACTCCTCTACTAGTGCTTTCTGAGATCGTCTTTCAAGGAGACAGTGTCTGCTTCTGGGGAAATCCAACCTAAAGATACTGGTTCTTCCACTTCTTAGATACAGCCATCCTATTTTCTTGGGCAGATCATCTTACCTCTCTGAAGCTCACTTTCCTTATCTACAAAATGAGGATAAAAGCATTTACTTCATAGGGTAGTCAGGAGGTTTAGCATCTCACTCAGGTATATTTAGAGCTCAGTAAATGCTAGTCCTCTTTTCTTCCCAGTTGTTTATTGTCCTGTAAACAGATTTTTCTCACAGAGATTGTTGGGTGGATATGCCTCATTAAGCCATAGTTGAGCAGGAATGATAAGCAGCCTGGAGCTGGTCCCATAGGTTACTGGATTACTATTCCCAGTCACTTCCTGCCTCTCTGCTGTTGGATTAAACATCCCCACTGTTTGTCACGTCTTGCATTCTCTAGAGCAGTGGTCCCCAACCTTTTTGGTACCAGGGACTGGTTTTGTTGGAGACAATTTTTCCATGGACTGGGATGGGGGATGGTTTGGGGATGATTCAAGCACATTACAATTAGTGTGCACTTTATTTGTATCTTTGTTACACTGTGAAGTAATTATACAGCTCACCATTATGCAGAATCTGTGGGAGCCATGAGCATATTTTCCTGAGCTCAGGTGGTAAGTCAAGTGATGGGGAGTGACTGTAAATGCAGATGAAGCTTAGCTGGCTCACCCAACACTCACCTCCTGTTGTGTAGCCTGGGGATTGAGGACCCCTGCTCTAGAGGGAGCAAGTCTCCCTGTTGCCCATGCTTTAGCCATAGGACATGCTTTGGTGAGTGGCATGTTAGCTGATGTGACATTTACTACATCTGAGAAGAAGCTTTAACTGTTATTGCATGGTTTGGCCCTGGCTCTTTTTTTTTAACTCCTGCCCTCTACCATCAGAAAGAGGTGTCCCCAGAGCCTGGCACTCATTAGACACTTACTGTGTACCAGGCATTGTCTCAACTGTTACTCTCACATCCATACATGTTATTAATAATTCATTTCATTCTCATAGGAACTCTAAGACATAGGTACTGTTATTATCATCCTTATTTTACATATTTGGAAAACTAAGATTCAGTAAGGGTGACTGCCTTGCACAAATGTACACAATTGGGAAGGGGGAGACAGTCTGCCTTCTAGGCCCATATTCTTAACCACTGCACTATGCTGTTTCTCACAGCTGATCAGAAAACGCTTGTCAAGTAAAAGTTTGTTTCAGTTTAGTTCAGTCACTTAGTCGTGTCCAACTCTGCGACCCTATGAATTGCAGCACGCCAGGCCTCCCTGTCCATCACCAACTGCCGGAGCTTACTCAAACTCATGTCCATTGAGTCAGTGATGCCATCCAACCATCTCATCCTCTGTTGTCCCCTTCTCCTCCTGCCCTCAATCTTTCCCAGCATCAGGGTCTTTCCCAATGAGTCAGTTCTTCATATCAGGTGGCCAAAGTATTGGAATTTCAGCTTCAACATCAGTCCTTCTAATGAATATTCAGGACTGATTTCCTTTAGGATAGACTGGTTGGATCTCCTTGCAGTCCAAGGGATTCTCAAGAGTCTTCTCCAACACCACAGTTCAAAAGCATAAATTCTTTGGCACTCAGCTTTCATGATAGTCCAACTCTCACATCCATACATGACCACAGGAAAACCAGTAGCTTTGACTAGACGGACCTTTGTTGGCAAAGTAATGTCTCTGCTATTTAATATGCTATCTAGGTTGGTCATAACTTTTCTTCTAAGGAGCAAATGTCTTTTAATTCCATGGCTGCAGTCACCATCTGCAGTGGTTTTGGAGCCCCCCAAAATTAAGTCTGACACTGTTTCCACTGTTTCCCCATCTATTTGCCATGAAGTGATGGGACCAGATGCCATGATCTTCGTTTTCTGAATGTTGAGTTTTAAGCCAACTTTTTCACTCTCCTCTTTCACTTTCATCAAGAGGCTCTTTGGTTCTTCACTTTCTGCCATAAGGGTGATGTCTTCTGCATATCTGAGGTTATTGATATTTTTCCCTGCAGTCTTGATTCCAGCTTGTGTGTCATCCAGCCCAGCGTTTCTCATAATGTACTCTGCATATAAGTTAAATAAGCAGTATACAGCCTTGATGTACTTCTTTCCCTATTTGGAACCAGTCTGTTGTTCCATGTCCAGTTCTAACTGTTGCTTCCTGACTGGCATACAGATTTTTCAAGAGGCAGGTCAGGTGGTCTGGTATTCCCATCTCTCGAAGAATTTTCCACGGTTTATTGTGATCCACACAGTCAAAGGTTTTGGCATAGTCAATAAAACAGAAATAGATGCTTTTCTGAAACTCTCTTGCTTTTTTGATGATCCAGCGGATGTTGGCAATTTGATCTACGGTTCCTCTGCCTTTTCTAAAACCAGCTTGAACATCTGGAAGTTCACGGTTCACGTATTGCTGAAGCCTGGCTTGGAGAATTTTGAGCATCACTTTACTAGCATGTGAGATGAGTGCAATTGTGCAGTAGTTTGAGCATTCTTTGGCATTGCCTTTCTTTGGGATTGGAATGAAAACTGACCTTTTCCAGTCCTGTGGCCACTGATGAGTTTTCCAAATTTGCATATTGAGTACAGCACTTTCACAGCATCATCTTTTAGGATTTGAAATAACTCAACTAGAATTCCATCACCTCCACTAGCTTTGTTCATAGTGATGCTTCCTAAGTTTGTTTAAATGATTGTAATTCATGAAACACTGTTTCCTTCTATTTACCCAGATTCTGAAGGTACAATCTACTGGGACAAGGATGGGCTTCTGATTTTGGACCTGGGCACTTTTCCTGCCTCAGTTGTTAGCCAAATAGGAGGACTTTCTAATTCTCTTGACTGGGGAAAGGTCATCTATGGCTATCATATAGGAAACCCAATAATTCTTCTGTAGGATCCACATGGATCACGTAATATCTCCTGTAAATTTCCCATGGATCCGAAATATCTCCACTGTAGATTTCAGCTCAAACTCAGACCCCTCTCCTGGAGGTTCATGTGAACCCATATATATTTCCTAAGGCCCACATGGACTCCCAACATCTCCTCTGTAGGAGTCATGCTTGATAACCTCCTCAGGGTCACATTCATCATTTCATTGGGTCCTCTCATAACTCTGTAAATCACTTAAAGCTTGTCTTATGGCAATATAGAGGGCAGTGATTATGACAGTGAACCAGGGACAGGTTCAAAAGCAGAATCTCCTTGTCTTGCTCTGTAGCCCATGACTCCTCTGTCCTGCATAGATTATGCGTCCTGCTCAATACTCCATAGCCTCTGAGGCTCCCTCCCTTTTCTTGCCTCTCCTGCACTAACTCCTGTCTGCCTTTCTTCACTCCCACCCCTTCTCTAACCCAGCTGTGGGAGTGAGGCCCCATTCCCAGCAGGCTGAGACCATACAATGGGGTCCTTATTCTGGGCAAAGAATCCCCACAGTGTCTCCCACCCACTGAGGCCCCCTTCTAGGCCCAGGATGGTGTGGGTGGAGGGCACCATAAAGGGCAGGAGCTATTTATTGGCTGGTAGGATAGAGGGTGGTCCTGATTGTAGATATCCCACAGGAGGTTTACATATGAAAACATCACTCACAATGAAAGCCTGTCTATCTTTCACTCCCAGCCTCATCTCTCCAAGTGGGTCTCTGGCAAATCTCATTGATTCTGGGCTTTATAACATTTACCCTAGTCTCTACTAACTTTAAGTGCTCATCTCTGTATATTAGCCTCTTTCTATTTTAAATCTGTATTTTAAATATTTATTTATTTGGCTGTACCAGGTCTTAGTCTCAGCATGGGGGAATCTAGTTACCTAACCAGGGATCAAGCCCGGGCCCCCTGCATTGGGAGAGCAGAGTCTTAACCACTGGACCACCAGGGAAACCCATAGTATCTTTCTTATTTCTTCTCTCTCCCTTTCTCTTTTTTGCTTTCTTTCTCTTTTCTGTTTTTTCTTTCTAAGCCTCTCCCTTTCTACTCTTCTATGTAGCTTATCTGTCCCTATTTCTTATCTCTTTCTCACTTCACCATCCTCTCTTCTTTATCTTTCCTTGTCTTTTTTCCCTCTCCAAATCTTAATCTCTCCATGACTCTGTCTTCATGTTTCTGTGCCTCTGTGTTCATGGCTCTCTTCTCTTGTCTTTCTATGTCGGTTTTTTGGATTTCTGTTTCCTTGTCTATGTCTCATTTCTGACTCTTTATGTTTCATCTTTAATCTTCCATCCTCTATCCCCTCTCTGTAATTTTGGCCCTGTAGATCCGAAGGACTTTCGTCAGTCTCCTGCTTATGAAGCTCCCTCTCCCTCTTCCTTTCTGGTACACCCAGAGGCTCCTGGAACTGGCATGGGAGGTTATTCTCCCAGTTTACAGATTTGGAAGCTGAGGCTCTGATTGTTGGTACCAGACTCCCATATCCGGATCTCTTCCTGCACGTTCTCGACTTGCTCCTGTCCGCGTAGTGCCTGCCCACAACCTGATCCGGCCCAGAGTCTGGAACTTAGCACCTCGGACAGCTCCTGCAAGGTGTAGGGGCGGCCAGGCCTTCCTTCTCGCGAGTGCAGGAGTCGCGGCCCAGTGGAAGCTCGGGAATCTCGCGAGAGCAGCTGCTGCAGGCCGAGGTGGCGCGGGCGCGCGAGGAACTGGCTCGAGGCGCGCGCGTGCGCGAGCTCGCGCGCGCACCCCGTCTCCAGCCCCGGAGCGGCTCGCGGCCGGCTGCGAGCCGCATCGCTGGGTGCAGCGCAGCGCGGTGGCCTTTCCGCAGCCGAACGACAGCGGCGGGTGAGTCCCGGGCCCAAGGGCCCAGAGAAGGGCTTTGCAGGGAGGTTGGGCGCAGGTGGAGGGAGGGTCACCCCATCTCCAGTCTTGTACCTGCTACGCTTCACCTTTGGATGCAGGGGGCAGGTCGAGCTGGAGAGGTGGAGTCGAGGTGACCTTCCCTGTTAGGGCGGGGGAAGAATGCTTCGGGTGCCCCAAGCTTCCCCCAGCCCTCACCATCCCCATTCCCGGCTCCCGCAGAGGGAACCCGGGTCTTGGATGACGTCAGACCCCTGGATTCTGGAACCTGGGCCTTGGGCCCACCTGGCGTTCCCAGCAAACAGTCCTCCTCCTGTGGCCCTCCTCCTGGCGCACGCGGCCGGGTGACTGTGGCCTCTTTGGGGGTCCTTCCTGACAAGAGGCGCCTGCAGGAGGAGCCGTTGTGTTCCCCAGCCAGCCCCCACCTATCCGAAGCGGCCGGCCTTTGGACCGCTGGTCTGAGCCGCCTCCGGTTTTCCGGATGAGTGCATTGGTTTGAGCCTGGGGTCCAACGGGGCTTCCGAGTGGTATGTGGAGGGCCCAGATGGAGCTCATTGTAACGCTGACAGGACTCGGTCATGAAGATGGAGGGAGATACTTGGGAACCCGTCTCGGTCCCTGCCTCTGGGAGCCCCCAGTCTAGAGGCTGGGGGAACCAAGTAGAGTCTTGGACAGAGAATTTGCCATCTCAGGCGGTTCAAACCAGTAATGCCCCAAATCCAGGATGAGGGGTTTAGGGAGGGCCAGGCAGACTTTCCTGTGGACACCAGGAGCACAAGGAGAAAGGGAGACAAGAGCCAGTGAACAAGAGTCTGCTCTTCCAGGAGGTGAGATTTGGATGACAAGAGAGGTAACAGAGAGCACTTCCGGGAATGGTCTGGACTAAGGCCTAGAGGGGGGAACCAAGCATAGCTGTTGGGAAGCCTGGCCCGTGATTCCAGCCGTGTGACTGACCCCCATGGAGTGGGGAAGTCTGGAAAATTTTATAGCCTATGCCCCACCTGTTCTGTCTTCAAGGGGCAGGCCTCTGAAAGAGGGGAATGGTTCTTGTGGGGAGATTTTGTTTGGGGCTGCACAGATCTTGCTAGTTGAGATATGATCTGGGTTTGGTGAGCCTGAATTGCTGAGAGAGGACTGACTGGTCACTGGGCCACAGAAAGAGGGTCTTCCTAGGTCTAGCAAAGCCATGGAGAGTTAGCAGGATCCTGGGAGAGGAGCTCTGGATAGGAACCTTGGGCTCTGTTCCTTTTTTAACTTTTTCTCTGGCTGGCTGGCCACCTTTGAACAAATTGATTCCCCTCTCTGGGCATTTCTTTGCCAGCACGTTTCTCTTGGGATAAAATAATAGGAATAAGTACTGACCTCCCTTGAGGAAGCTGCTTGTTCTAGTTTAGAGCTTCACTCTCAGTTTTTCTCCCTCTTCCTTTTCTCCCCTCTCCCTCTGCCTTCCTCTTCCTGTCCCTGCCCCCATCCCCCCAGCTGTTCCTCTGCAGGCTGCACTTCCCTTCCGTTCTTGCTGACAGTCTGGAGTTTCTGAGGTATGCTGGAAGAAGTGAGGTACAGCAGGGTTCTTGGAACTGTGGGGTTAGCCTGATTGTGGGGAGGGCATCCGTTGCTCCACTCCCACCCCTGGGCTTGGGAGGGCTACAGAAAGCTGAAGTCACAAGAATAGAAGGTTCCAAGCTCCTCTGCTTTGTGTCCACATCTTAAGCAACAACGTGATTGACTTGTTCTCTGTGCTCTGTTCTGTGCTGGGTCCCTCCTGGAAGCCCCGTCCATGATGGAACCAGGAAGAGATTGGATGAGAATGAGTGAGCATTCGTTGCCCAATAACTGGTTCAGAATATAAATAGTGGGAGGCACAGCAGGGATGTCTAGAAGGGCTTCCAGAAGAGGTGGGATATGAGAAAAATAGTAGGACTGAGAGGAATTGGCAGGGCTCTGGTTTAGGGTCACTGGAAGCAGACAGGATGGCTCGATATGATCGGCATGAAGCTGGGAAGCGGGTCAGTGTGTGGACGAGAAGCAGAAGGTGGTGGGTGGGAGCTTTGTAGCTGATTGACACAAGGCCTTGACTGCCAGGCACAAGATCAGTAGGGGCTACTGGAGAGTCATCACAGGACAGTGATAGCCATGCCGGAAGAGTAGTGTTTTCTGAGAAAGATTCAAGCCCTGATGCTGGGAAAGATTAAGGGCAGGAGGAGAAGGGGGCAACAGAGGATGAGATGGTTAGATGGCATCACCAACCCGGTAGACATGAGTCTGAGCGAACTCCAGGAGACAGTGAAGAACAGGGAAGCCTGGAGTGCTATAGTCCATGTGGTCACAAAGAGTCAGACACAACTTAGCAACTCAACAACTGGAGAGTCATCACAGTGTGAGCAATGCCAGGAGAGTAGTGTTTTCTGAGAAAGAGTCATAGTTCTGGGACATCAGGACTGGGGATATGGGATTGGGTGTGGGGTAAGGAGACCAGAGGTAGAGCTGGAGGGGGAAACTTCCATCTTAGCAGATAAGCTCTGGGTGGGCAGGAAGAAAATGACCATTTCTATGCCAAGCATGGGGCTCATGCTGGTGAGTAGGGAGCCCTGGAACAAACCACAGGTATCTGTCCTGATCTGAGGCCAGACTTGACTCCCTTCTTTTTTGGCGTGGACCTCACTCTTTTTACTGTGGGACCTTCTGTCCCCCCAACTTCACAGTTAGAAATGGAATAAATTATAGTCTGTCTTTAGAACAAACTTCAGTTAGTATTTGCTATCTTACTGATAACTAAGGAAATGTTCCCTTAGCCCTGCATCTTTAGGGGGATATGTAGCACTCCCAGTACCTCGCAACATTATGAAAGACTCTCAGTTGAGGAATGAATTGCTGCTTCTCTCCTTTTGCAGTTTAGGAGCTTTGGTTCGCAGAGGTCGGTCATTGCTGCTCCCCTCTCCCCCTGCCCAAGTATAAAGGCTAATCCGTGACAGAAGAGCAGAGAATCCTGGAACCTTCCATTCTTGTGACCTCAGCCTTCTGTAGCCCTCCCAAGCCTAAATTCTTTGGGCTAACAATCTACAAACAAGGCAACCTTGCCCTGTGCTCTGGCCCTGAGCGCTGGCTTTCCCACCGTCAGTACTTTGCTACACTGACTTCTCTGTAACACCTTTGGGAGACAGCCTGGGACCAGATGGGGGTCAGGTTGGAGCCAAGGTTACAGCCTCCTCCCTTGAGGCTCCTACAATCTAGCTGTTGCCCACTATCCTTTTGCCTCTCTTCTTTGTTCTCCTGGAGGACGTTAGTCTTGGACTGCAGTCTCCCATTGCATATCCCACTGTCTCATGTGAGGCGATGCCTCCTTCAGCTACTCCTTCTGCCGGCTACACTTGAGTCTGGTCATCGCTGGCATGTGGCCACCTCTGAAACCTGAAACCCCAGTATTGTTCTCTGACCACAGTCCAATTTCTGCTTTACCTGCCTTGGGACCTCAAGGAGACCTCAAGTTCTCTGACACTTTCATTTTCTCTATCTCATGAGCATGGCACCTACCATGTCCTTCCTGGACTCCATGGTCCTGGATTTTAACCGGCTCTTGCCCTCAGTGACCGTGCCATTGGCCCGTGTGTCCCACCCCAGAGCAGACCACTCCACCCCCCAGTCTCCTCAGTTCTGGATTCTACACTAAGAATGTGGAAAACTTCTGGTGGCCATCACATACCGGGATAGTCTCATTCTGCTTCCATGGAGGGTCTCCAGCCTCAGCTGTCCCTTCATCACTTCTCGGGACTGTCATCACTTTCCTCTTCCCGTCAGCTGCCCATCCTATTCCATGGGAAGAGTAGTCCGAACTTGGACCATTATCCCAAAGCCCCTTTACTCATGTAGAGGGTTAGTTGAGTGGTATGTGTAGAAGTTGGAACCATACCTGTGTTTCTCTATTTCTTGAATCCTAGGGCTCCTAGTCTAATTCACCCGTTCTGTGCTATGGATGCCGGCCCTTCCCGTCTCCTGAGATAGCGGTGTCTGTCAGCTCTTTCCCCCTCTACTGTATCTTTAGTACTCTGCTGTTTTTCCTTAACAATACTGTCTTCCCTGCTTATTAATGTGCTCAAGTCTCCTATCTGGAAATCTCACTGTATGTCTTCCTCTAGCTGCTGCTGTTTTAAACCTATGACTTTGTGAATAGTGATATAGAAAAGTGATGTAAGACTGTTGTAGACATTTTAGAAAATAAAGATAAAAGAAAGACAATAATATAATCTCACTATCAAGAGACGGTTATTAATCCTTTAATGTATGGTATTTCATTCTTGACACTAATATTCTCTGTGTTATATTAAAGTCTCAGCTGAGTTTTTTTAAAAATTAGTCTGCTAGACTTATCCCTCTTCCTCTCCTCGTATTGCCTCATTTCTTGGCAACTGCCTTCTGCCCCACCACTCCCTGAAGCTGTGACCTTCTAATTTCCAGAATCAGCCCATGTCACAACTGACTGCTCCGTGGCCAGGGACATTGTTGACCTGGTTGACCAGTCATTGAAAAGGTTGAAATAACCTGCATTCATTGACGTGAAACATTTTCATGAGATATTGTTGAGTGGAGAAAACCAGGTTATAAACTAGCATGTATAAAATGATCTCATTTTTGTCATATATGCTTGTGTGTGTGTGTGTGTGTGTTCAGTTGTGTCCAACTCTTTGCGACCTCATGAACTGTAGCCCACCAGGCTCTTCTGTCCATGGGATTTGACAGGCAAGAATACTAGAGTGGGTTGCCATTTCCTTCTCCACATATATGCTTATGTATACATAAAAACCAGAAATCTAAAGGTCAGACTGTTAAAGGGGTGACCTCTGAGAAGGTGGATTTTGGAAGAACTTGTATTTTCTCCTTTATGGACTTTGATTTTTTTTAACTTGCAGATATTTTTATGTATGTTGCTAAAAAGCAACATAATTTCACTTTATTTAAAAAAAAACTTTGAGGTTATAATTTTTTAAAAGAAGAATAGAATCCTTCAGTTGCTCCCAAGACTCAGAAGATAAAGCTCAAATTCTGCTCATGGCCTTTTAAGGCCAGGATGACTGGCCCCTCCCATCTCTTGGCCCTATTTTTGCCTTTTTTTCACTCCTTCCACTTTAGGCTTTATCTGTGCTCTGCTTCTTTCTGTGTCTTAATTTTGCCATGCCATAGTTCTGACCTTCCCTTTGCATATGTTTTTCTGGTTCGTTCTTTTCCTGGCCAACTCTTATTTGTCCTTCAGGATTCAGCTCTGATATCACCTCCTCTGTGAAGCCGTCCCTGGCTCCTCCAGGATGGACCAGGGAGTTGCTCCTCTGGGTTCCCACAGCTTTGTGTACTTGCTCTCCTGGAGCACTTCTCAGACTGTGTTATAATTGCCCATTGACTTAGTTACATCCTCTACTCTTACCTCCTCCCTTTAGACTCAAACTTCCTTCCCATATTGCAGAGAAAATTGAAGCCGTTATGTGGGACTCTCACTGTCCTTTCCAAGGCCTCAGACCTCCCCCATCTGCTTGCATCATGTTTTTCTTCCCACCTCCTTGCACTGGACTCCATGCTTCTCCCTGTTTCAAAGGCTTGCTCCATTAATTAACCTCTGTCTCTATTGTAATTGCAACTCTTCCCTGAAACTTCACATCTCAAGCTTATTACATCCTAAACAAACAACCCTGAGCCATAGTCCCTCCTTGAACCACTTGTCTCACCCAAGTATTACCCTATTTCTGTTCTCTAACAAGGCAGGCTTCTTCAAATTGTTGTCTATACCTGCTCTCAGCTTACATGTTCAACTATGAACATATAGTTTGGCTGCTACCACCCCCAAGCCCTCAGCCCAGCTCCTACCACCCCCAGAGTAGTCCTTGCTGGGGTCACAGGTGACTTCCTGTTGCTGAGCGTACTGAACAGTTTTCAGTCCAGCCCTTTTGATGCCGGACCTCTCAGTGGCAGCTGTCACGCCTGTCCACTCTCTACTCCTGGCTTTGGAGACTTCACACTCCCCTGGTTTTCCTCCTGCCTCATCAACTGCTCCTGTTCATTCTTTGCCAGCTCTTCTGCTTGAATTTTCTTTTCATATATATTTTTTTTAACAGGTAATACATTTACACGATTCATAATTCAAAAAGATGTCCTGAATTTCATCAATTCTAAAATAAACACTTTGATATTTCTGAAAACATTTTAATGTCTGTGTCTTTAAAATTTTGGCATCTTATCTTTATAAATTGGTGGGTTTTATTTTCTTTCTTTTGGTAAATAATATAATGATCTAAAAGTTGATGGTACCTTGGATTTGATGGTATAAAGACACATGGTAAATGGGATTTCCCTGGCCATCCAGTGGTTAAGACACCGTGCTTCCACTGCAGGGGGCACAGGTTTGATCCCTGGTCTGGAAGATCCTGCATGCATCATGGTGTGGCCAAAAATAGAAGAAGAAAAAAAAACAGATACATAGTAAAAATTATTCCTTCCATCTACTCCAAGTCTATGCAGTTTCTCTGTCCCCTAGGAACCACAATTATTTTTTTATTGATGTCCTACTAGAGATTCTTGATTCTTTGTGTATATATAGCCAAATGCAACTATATATTTATTCTTGACTTAAAATATTTATCTATTTTTATGAAGTGTAATTGACATATATTACTTTCAGGTGTACAGCATAATGATAATTTGTATATATTGTGAAATGATTGCCATAAGTTCTAACCACTGGATCGCCAGGAAATTTCCTGACATTTTTACAGAACAATTTGAAAGTAAGTAGCAGACAAGACATAATATTTCTAAATACTTCAGCATGTATCTTCTAAGAACCGAAGTATTATCCTATGTAACCACAACACTTAAGAAATTTAATAGTTACTTGCCTGGAAAATCCCATGGACAGAGGAGCCTGGTAGGCTGCAGTCCATGAGGTTGCTAAGAGTCGGACATGACTGAGCGATTTCACTTTCACTTTTCACTTTCATGCATTGGAGAAGGAAATGGCAACCCACTCTAGTGTTCTTGCCTGGAGAATCCCAGGGACAGGGGAGCCTGGTGGGCTGCCGTCTATGGGGTCACACAGAGTCAGACACGACTGAAGCGACTTAGCAGCAGCAGCAGGAACAGTGATATCTTCTATCCAGTCTGTATTCAAATTTCTCTACTCATCCTTTATAGCTATGATTTAAAAATCCAAGACCACTCATTACACTTGGTTGCAATCTCCTGCAAGTCTCCTCTCGGAGTCCCTCTACCAATTTCTATCTTTCATGACATTAACATTTATTTGGGAGAATTTCCCACAATCTGGACTTGTCAGATTCTTTTTTATAATAATTATTTTCAGATTAAACATTTTGGCAATAATACTACATAGGTGATGTTGTGTTCTTCTATGTGAATCACGTCAGGAAGCACAAAATGTCCTTTTGTCCCATAATCAGGCAAGTGTGAGAAGTTTGGTCACTTGGCCTGCCAGATCCTTTCATTATAGAAGTAACTTTTCTCTCTTGTGATTAATAAATAATGTGGTGGTGGTGTCGGGGGGCGATACTCAGACTGTGTGTCTCCCCTCTTCCCCAGCCGTCTTCCACCCAGCGGTTTAAGCAGCCATTGATAATCCTTGCCTGTGTGTGTCAGTTCTACATAGGGGTTACAAAATGAAGATTTTAAAAATTATATCATTCCTTCTGTCTTAGAACTTTTCCTTCCCATCTCCCTTTCTTTTGTGTGTTATAGTGAAGTTTCACATTCTTTTCTTTCAGTGTGTTATCATTCCTAACTGATATTATTCATATTTTTCCTTTTTATCTTGAAAACTTTAAAGTTGAAAGAATAAAACAAGGGACACTCATGTAACTTCCCTGAGATTCACCAGTTGTTAACATTTGCTTTGATTCTGTCTATGCTGCTGCTGCTAAGTCGCTTCAGTCGTGTCCAACTCTATGCAACCCCATAGACGGCAGCCCACCAGGCTCCCCCATCCCTGGGATTCTCCAGGCAAGAACACTGGAGTGGGTTGCCATTTCCTTCTCCAATGCATGAAAGTGAAAAGTGAAACTGAAGTCTCTCAGTCGTGTCCAACGCTTAGCGACCTCATGGACTGCAGCCCACCAGGCTCCTCCGTCCATGGGATTTTCCAGGCAAGAGTACTGGAGTGGGGTGCCATTGCCTTCTCCGGATTCTGTCTATATCTATTCATTATTCCTTATTTCTTAAGCTATTTGAAGATTCACGTATCACAATACTTTACCCCTAAGCACTGGAGCACATATTTTTTAAGAAAAGTAACATTTTCCTGCATAACCTCAAGAACACTATCACACCCAAGAAATGTTAACATAGACCCAAATAATATTATCTAGAGTCTCTATTCAAGTTTCCTGATATCCCATAGTTTCCCCCTTGAACCAGAATCCAATCAAGGTTTACACTCAGTTTTTGTTGCCATATAGCTTTAGACTCCATTAGGTTAGAGAATCCCGTATCTTTTTTCTTTTTTGTCTTGTAGGATGTTGGCATTAAAAAACCTTATTTATGTGTTCATGGCTGCGCTGGGTGCTCTTTGCTGCGTGCAGACCTTCTCCAGCTGAGCGGAGTGGGGGCTGCTCCTTGTTGTAGTGTTCCTCTTTGTCTTCCCCTGTGGCAGCGCGCAGGCTCTAGGCGCTCGGGTTTCAGTAGTTGTGGTGCGTGGGCTTAGTTACCCCGCAGATTGTGGGATCTTCCCAGACCAGGGGTCGAGCCCATATCCCATGCAATGGCAAATGGATTCTTAACCACAGGACCACCAGGGAAGTCCCGGATGTTGGCATTTTTTCAGTGTCCTGGCCAGTTTAGTTTATAGAATGCTCCGCAACTTGGATTTGACTGATTGTTTCTTTTGACTAGATTCAAGCTAAATATCTGGGGGCAGGAATACTACATAGGTGATGCTCTGCCCCTCCTGGTATATCACACTGGGAAGCCGTAATGTCTGTTTGTCCCATTATTGGTAAGTTTGAGTTTGATCACCTGGTGAAGATGGCGTCTGCCAACTTTCTTTGCAGTAAAAGTACCTGTTCTCCTTTGTAATTAGTAAGTCGTCTTTAAGACTCTGTGACTGTCTTCTTCCCCAACAATCTTTCACCTAGTGAAAGACTTAGCAGCCATTGCGGATCCTTGTGTGAATCAGCTATGACATTCATGATTGCAAAATTAGAAGATTTTCTAATTCTGTTACTCCTACATGTATAGCTAGCATTCTTCTGCAAAGAAGAGCTTGCTTTCTTACTTCCTCCCTCATTTAAAAAATGAGTGTCACTTTGGATTATTTTTCAAACTCAACATGTTATATTACTGTCATTATTTTTGATGCTCTGAATTCTCCCAAATTTGGCTGATTGGTTCAGTTCAGTTCAGTTCAGTCGCTCAGTCATGTCCAACTCTTTGCGACCCCATGAATTGCAGCACGCCAGGCCTCCCTGTCCATCACCATCTCCCAGAGTTCACTCAAACGCACATCCATCGAGTCAGTGATGCCATCCAGCCATCTCATCCTCTGTCATCCCCTTCTCCTCCTGCCCCCAATCCCTCCCAGCATCAGAGTCTGATTGGTAGCCCCTTCAAATTGGTGTCCTTTTGACATGTTCTAATTAATTGAATTCCTGCTTATTTCTGGCACCACAAGATGTTCTAGGCTGATGTTGTACTTCTTTGTCCTGGCTTGGGACCAACCACGTATTTTTAAAGACATGAGTTCACATTGATGCCTCCAATTTAAACCCAGCATCACAGGACTCTTTCTTATCTTTGCATATTCCATATTCTGTCTCCGTATCTAACACTGAGAACCCAGGTTCCAACAACACACACACATTCTGTCATATGTTCTCTGCTATGGTACATACGAAAAGTTTCAGTCACCACACTAATACCAACAGTAAACCTGCTAAGATTTTAGATTTCTTTCTAGTTGTTTTTGCTCTTGAGATAGATCCTTTTAAGAGAACACAGTACTGGGATCAAGCCGCTTGGCCAGTTCTTTTTCCTGTGTGATTGTGTTATCAATTTGCTGTATAGATAGCTTAATTTGTTTTTGTTTATTTCAATTTTAGTGGTTCTCTCCAATATATATATATATTTTGGCTGTATCGCCCAGAATGCAGGATCTTAGTTCCCTGTCCTGGGTTCCAGCTGAACCTGGGACCGAGGCAGTGGAAGCTCAGAGTCTTAACTACTGGGCCACCAGGAAAATCCCTGTGTTTATTTCAATTTTAGACTTTCATTTCTTTTGGGTGTAAGTTTTTGAATATGTAAGACATTGTATGTAAAAAAATATGTAAAAATATTTTCGCAGAGAAGTCTCACTACTCAGCCTAGCCCTTCCATCATATGGACGACCATTTCATTAGTTTCTTATTTATTCTTTCTGTATTTCTCTTGCAGAAACAAACTTATAAATGCATGTTCTTGTTTCTCCTTCTTTTATATAAAAAGTAGCATTCTAATTACAATAATTTGTACTCTGCTTTTTATTTTTATTTTTTGGCCACTTCTGGTGGCTCTGTCTGTTTCCTGGCATCTTAGTTTCCTGACCAGGGTTAAACCCATGCCCCCTACAGCAGAAGCGCCAAGTCCTAACCCCTGGGCTGCCAGAGAATTCCCTGCTTTTTCTACTTAACAGTATATACTGGAAATCATTCCATAGAAGTTCAGAGATACCGTCTTCTTCTTTTTTACAGCTACATGCTACTCTAGTGAATGATATACAACGTTCATTCGAACAGTTGCCTCCAACATTTTGCTACTGTAAAATAGCATCATCCCGAAAACATATATTAGTTGTTTCTTATTTGCGGGTAGATAACTAGAGTAGGATTCTGGGGACAAAAGCAAAAAGTACTTTTATTCTCCTCTCCCCTGCTTTATGTTTTTTTCAACATGAAAGGTAGCATAAACTATTCTACGCATTGCATTTTTTCAACTGCTTGTAATTGTGGCGCTCTTTCCATATCAGTATTTTTAGAAGTAACTGTGCCTGCATGCTCAGTCACTCAGTCATGTCCACCTCTTTGCGACCCCATGGACTGCAGCATGCTAAGCTCTGCTGTCCATGGAATTTTCCTGGCAAGAATACTGGAATGGGCTGCCATTTCCTCCTCCATGGAGAAACAGCCAGTACCATTTATTTAACCAGTCTGCTGTTGATAGACATGTCAATTGTTTCCAGTCTTTTGGTATTACAGTGTTACAATTAATGCAGCTGTGTAAAAGAACCATTTCATGCTTGTCTTTGTCATGTCTATCTTTTCCATTTGTGGTAGATGTTGTTAGGTTTTTACATCTGTATATGATTTCATATCACAGTTCAGTTCAGTTCAGTTCAGTCGGGTCCGACTCTTTGCGACCCCATGAATCGCAGTACGCCAGGCCTCCCTGTCCATCACCAACTCCCAGAGTTCACTCAGACTCACGTCCATCGAGTCAGTGATGCCATCCAGCCATCTCATCCTCTGTCGTCCCCTTCTCCTCCTGCCCCCAATCCCTCCAAGCATCAGAGTCTTTTCTAATGAGTCAACTCTTCGCATGAGATGGCCAAAGTACTGGAGTTTCAGCTTTAGCATCAGTCCTTCCAAAGAAATCCCAGGGTTGATCTGCTTCAGAATGGACTGGTTGGATCTCCTTGCAGTCCAAGGGACTCTCAAGAGTCTTCTCCAACACCACAGTTCAAACGCATCATTTCTTCGGTGCTCAGCCTTCTTCACAGTCCAACTCTCACGTCCATACATGACCACAGGAAAAACCATAGCCTTGACTAGACGGATCTTAGTCGGCAAAGTAATGTCTCTGCATATCACAAAGGGACCACAAAAGATTATGATGGCCTAAACTTCAATAGAGCCAGAGGAATTTGACTGGAACTCTAGAAAGGTTTGTTTTTCTTTTAAAGCAAACTCTTAATTGAAGTATAACAGGTAGAAAAGTGCACAAATTGTAACCGTATGCTTGAGCAATTTTTACAAAATCAACACCTCTGTGTCAGCAACACCCAGGTCCAGGAACCGACCTTGACCAGCACTCCTGATGCTTGTGTTCCCTTCACTCTCCTGACTCCTAACACCATAGATTCGTTTTGCCTGATTTAAACGTTATAGAAATCTCTGCCCACTTTTTTTTTCTTTTTACTATTTTTATTTATCTATTTATTTGGCTGCACCGAGTCTTAGTTGCAGCAGGCAGGGTCTTCAGTCTTCCTTGCAGTCTGTGGCATCTTTTAGAGAGAACTCTTAGTTGCGGCATGTGAGATCTAGTTCCTTGACCGGGGATCGAACCCAGGTACCCTGCATTGGGAGCGCGGAGCCTTAGCCACTGGGACCACCAGGCAAGTCCCTCTGCCCAAATTTTGATGCTGCATTGCCTTAGTGCTTGGCCATAGACCACTTCCTGCTTCTCAGTATATCTGTGTTTATCTATCAAAGTTACTGTCTGGTAACATGCTCTCATTTGCTTCCTTCACCTGCACTCACCAACCATTACCTGATGTCTGTCTCAGCACAGGCCTCCTGCGAAGCTCATGACCCAGATATTCCCAAAGCCTACAAGGCTTTGTCCTGTCTGGAGGTTCTCACAGCACCTCAGACTCTGTGTGTTCACGATGAAGCTTCTCTTCTTCCCTGGAGTCCTGTGGCTCTTCTCATGACGGGGCTCTCAGTAAACAGCCCACTGTTTGCTCAGTGGTGTAAGCTGGCAGAGAGTCTTCATGAGGGCCTCCCCTCCCCACACTCCAGAGCCACCTTGGAGCCCCTTCTAATTGGCCTCCTAAGTGCCTCAAGAATCCCACCCTGCCCACCTCCATTCCTGCTCCCTCTCCACGCACTCTCTGCTTTGGCCACAGTGGCCTTCTTTCCCTTATTCGGAAGCATGAAGCTCTTTCCACATCAGGATCTGTGCAAGAGGCTGCCCTGCCTCAGGCAACTCCTCTGTATTCTTCAGGTCTCCCCTTACGGCTTTCCTGACTCCCCAGACCAGATCACCTAATATATGCTCTGCATGGTTTCATAGCCATCCTTCTCTTTTATACTGTTCACGGCCGAGGTTATTGACTGTTTCATGCCTACGGCAGGGACCACTTCTTTACGCTCTCTCCCCAGTGCCTGGCAGATTATAAATGCTCAAGAAGTGAATGAATGACTGGAGACAAAGGCAGGGGGAGGGGAGCCCAGCCTGTGACTGAGGCCAGGCAGGGCTCTGCCGTGTTCAAGGTCAAGAATAGAATTTCCTCACGCTTTCTCTGTCACTTGACTTGCACCTGCTTGAGGTGGCCTCCCAGGTTCCTTTCCCACCCTCTCCTGGGATTTTCTGAAAATAGATTTTACACCTGGAGGTCAAGGGCAGGAGTCCTTGGAAGGGTAGAGCTGGTGGAATGGTGGTTCTGTGAGATGGGTCCTGCTCCAGGGAGTTTCCAGCCCAGCTGAGGCTGAAAGAAGTACTTGGCTGGGTGAGCCATGATCCTCACTCAACCTTCGCTGACTCTTCTTTCCTTTCAGTTCGAGACAAAGAAGCGTGGACAGGCCACTGGGCCAGCGGGTGCCATTATGTCAGGTAAAGGAAGGGTGGACCCACTGGGTAGGACATGACAGTGATGTAGGGTGGGTGGCCCTTTTCCTGGTCCACTTATACCCCTGGTCCATTTAAAAGAAGATCAGATTCTTTTGGTCCTCTTGCCCCTAGGTTTCCCCTGGTCCCCCACCGAGACTTGCTATCAAAGACCCTCACTGTCTAGCTGTCTGTCAGACCTCTGAACCTGGGGACCAGAGACAGCCCATCCTGACGCCCTGGCCCTCCTGTCCATCTGACCGATGAGTGACATGGGTAGCTCAGTCCCCATCCTTTCTGTCACCATCACTCTAATACTCTGAGACCTTTTCCTTCTGGTTTCTGGGTTGTCTGGTTTCCAAAGGCTCAGAACTGGAGAGACCTGTAGGGACCATCTAGTTTGATCCCCATCCCACTGGATAAACGGAGGTCTGGAGAGAACGGTGATGACTGAATCTTGCAGTGGAGGCTGGAACCCACATCTCCAGACTTACCATCCTGCTGCTTCTGCCCAGAACTACCCTTGACCCAGTGTCCACGCCTGATGGACGGTGTTTACTGTTTTTATTCTTCTGACAGTGGCGCTGCCTCAGGGCCACTTTGGAGAGCTGAGGCAGCAGGAGAGCTGCTGGGGATGGTGAAGTGGCCTGTGGCCACAGGGGCTGAGAGGGCAGCCCAGGCCACGGGGAGAGCGATCATATCAGGTCACTGGGGAGGGGAGTATTCAGGGTGAAACTGTGTAATGCGCCTCACCCGCAGAGAAAGTGAACAACTTCCCACCACTGCCCAAATTCATCCCGCTAAAGCCATGTTTCTACCAAGACTTCGAGGCCGATATCCCTCCTCAGCATCTCAGCATGACCAAGCGCCTCTACTACCTCTGGATGCGTGAGTGCTGTGGGGTGGGGGTGTTCCAGAACTGGGGAGCGGGGAGGGGGGTGCTGGCGGGTGCTGGGCACTGGGACGGGGTGCCCCCAGGCCCGGGTCCTTCAGCCTCACCTGCAGCGTCTATCCCTGCCTGGCTCCTGCAGGCTCCTCTCCTGGGCCGACTCCCCAGCTAGGCCTCAGTTTCCATCACCTCCCATCTAGCCTCTCCTCATGCCCCCATCACAGAGCAGCTGGGTGCGTGTGAGGGGTCTCTGCCTGCATTGCAATTCCTCATTTATCTTCTCATGGGAGTGTTTTTCCAGGGAACCTCTGGTGATTACCTCAGGAGTCTGGATTTGGAGAGGAATCCTCCCCTCAAAGCCTCGTTTTTCTTGCTTTCTCTGGAAGATTGCTCCAAAAGAATGTTCAGTTGGGATATAGTGGCCAGGCTGGGCTGGTCACTCCACTTCCCAAGCTGCAGCTTCCTCATTTGTAGGAAAAAGGCTACTGGCTCAGTGATCGCTGCGTTTCCATGTGGATGTGCGTTAAGAGCTCAAGTTCTCAGGTTCTAAGATTTTGAGGTTGAGAGTTTTAAAGGCTCCGGTTTCTGATGGTCTGTGATAGAATAATTACAACAAGGGTACTAGATCAAATGAGCTGGAGAGAGATGGGGCTGTGAAGAGAGATGTAAACCGATAGAAAAACAGGGTTAAAAAAACCCTAAAACTGAAAACAAAACAAAATAAAAACAGGTTAATGAGTGTTCCATGTAAAGAGCAAATAAAATCAGTGAGAACACCATGAATCCAGGAAATCTGGTGGTAATAAATAGGGATGAGGGAAACACAGCTGAAACTCACAGAAAGAAATGCTTACCCTCACTGTGAGGGGCCCTGCGAGGGGTGTACCTCTCATGTGACAGCATTGTCAGGCCAGACTTCGGGAGCGGTGGCCCTGGGCTCTGGGAACTCTGCCCCTGAGAAGATCTCATCCAGGAGCTGGATTTAAGGGCTATAAATATCTTCCTAAGTCCTTACTAGGTGCTGGCCAGATGCTTTGTTCCCAAGGAAATGTATATAACCCTTGAGATGCTTAAAGAGTTCTATTCAGAAGCCAAGACCATAGACGCCTGGCTGTTTGAAGCCAAGATTAGGCCTTCTTTCCTCTGTTTATTCAGCAAGTCTTTTTTTTTTTTTTAATTTATTTTATTTCTGGCTGTGCTGGATCTTCGCTGTGGCATGAGGGGTCTGCGGCATGCAGGGCTTTTTTTCCCCCGTTGGGGTGTAAGGACTTCTCGTTGTGGAGCACGGGCTCTAGAGAGCACGAGCTCAGTAGTTGCCCTGTAGCACATCGGATCTTAGTTCCCTGGCCAGGAATTGAACCTCCGTCCCTTGTGTTAGAAGGTGGAGTCTTAACCACTGGACCACCAGGGGCGTCCTTGTTCAGCAAGTCTTAGTGGAAAGGGCCTTGGGCTGACAACATTGGAGGAAGGGAGCTGGGTGTGTGTTAGTGCAAGCATCAGATGGGGAGACTTGAGGTCTCTGCTGGCTGTAACTCAGGAATACAGTGATTCACAGGTTTAGTTATAGAGTATGTAGGCATGGAAGAGAAGGAGCCTGGGTCTCACTCTTGGGGAACCTCTAGTTTGGTTGATGGGCTGGGATTTGTCCTTTGGGAAACATGAGAGCACCCAAGTTGTTAGGAGGTCAGAGGGATGGGAGATGAATAAGACTGCAGTAATGAAAGACTTCTTGGAGGAGGTGGCGTAATAGGATTAAAGAAAGGCTGAAATCCCAGCCTCTGCTGCCTGTCCTATATAAGTGTGGGGCAGATGGTATGACGACGTAAAGAGACGTTTCCTTTTCCTTTCCCCTTTTCATGCCCTACCTTGCAAGAGAAGATGGAAGATGGGTTTCCTGTGCCATGGGCTTGGTGATTACTGTGGGTCTGGGAAGGCCAGGGACTGAGGCTGTACTTATAAGAAGAGCATTTCTCCCAGGTTGAGGCTTTGGGGCTCTTCAACAGGACTTGCTAGGCTGAGACTCTGAGTTCCTGATCGGGGGAGACCGTTCTCTGGAGTTCTCAGATCCCCAGGAATGGGTGTGTGTGTTGGGGGTTGGTCTGAGCTCCCAGTTATCTTTCTTACAGTCTATAACCCCTCTGTGTGTGTATGTTATATGTGTATCTTATGTATCTCTGTGTGTGTATTGGCTGATGTGACTTGCGGGTACGCATCTGTATAAATGTGGTTTGCATGTGTGTTTGTGTATGTCTGTATCTTTCTGTGCTTGTGCTGTTTGCCTGTGTTTGATTGTGGGTCTGTGTTGAATTATGGGGGTGTATGTCTGTGTATGGGTGCTTGTGTATTTCCGCATGGGCCTTGGTGTTTGTGTGCGTGTCTGCTGTCTGTCTGGTGTCTGTTTACGTGCTCCTGGGTCTGCAGTGAATAGCGTCACGCTGGCTGTGAACCTGGTGGGCTGTCTCGCGTGGCTGATCGGAGGCGGGGGAGCCACCAACTTTGGCCTCGCCTTTCTCTGGCTCATCCTCTTCACACCCTGCTCCTACGTCTGCTGGTTTCGGCCCATTTACAAGGCCTTCAAGTAAGTGATGGGTGCTGAACCCAGCTCCTAACCCTGTATCTTTGCCCATCTCCCCTGTCTCTTATCTACATATTTTTCTCACTTTTTTTTTTTTTTTTTTTTGCTGTCCCCCAAGCTCACTTTCCCTTTATCCTCAGCTCAGACTGCCAGGTAGGATTTAGGCTTCCTGGGAACTCTCAGCCAGAATGAGAAGGCTGGGAGTCAGAGCCTCCCTCTTAGGTCCTTCCTTCTTCACTCTACCCTTGGGTGGGACAACATAGAGACCAGACTTGTTCTTGTTTTCCATTCCCCAGCTGAATGATAAATTTTGCCAGTGGGGCTACCTGTCATGGTTTAGCTGCCCATCCCAGTACCCATGGGGCTGGCTAACTTGGTGCCAACTAGACCATCTACCCACATGCCAATGGGACAAGCCATCCATGTGCCACTGACACTGTTTACGTGCTAACAAGGGCATCCGACTCTGTGCCAAAGCGACTACCCATCCATGTATCAGTAGGGCTAACTGTCTTAGTGCCACTGGGTGTCTGCCTTGTGTCAAGTGGGATTTTCAATCTTTGTGCCAATGGATTATCCCTCTCAGTGCCAATTGGGCCTCTAATATTAATGTTTGCCAATTGGATCCATCCATTTATGTGCCAATTAGGTTATAATCTTGGAGCCGGTCATGTATCCATTATTGTGCCAACAGCACTTTCTATCTTGTGGGGCCTCTACTCATGTACCACTGGAGCCTCCTGTCTTGGTGCCAGTAGGGTTGTCCAACCCTTTGACATGGGTTGTTTATTCCTGCCACAACATCTATTTCTGTGCCAGCCGGCCATGTACCACTGAGTGGTCCATTCATGAGGAGATCTTTCCCTGTGCAATGTGGCACACACAGGTCTAACGCATGGAAACTTACAAAGATCCATGGGTAAATGCTCTCCCATTTTGACCCCTTAACTAAGATCCCCTGTGTACTCACTCACACTTGGAAGGACTTGAAAGTCTGAAAGGCAGGGAAGCCATGTCCCTCTACCCAGGTGACGGGAGCCATCTCCTCTGTTGCAGGACTGACAGCTCCTTTAGCTTCATGGCGTTCTTCTTCACCTTCATGGCCCAGCTGGTCATCAGCATCATCCAGGCTGTGGGCATCCCAGGCTGGGGTGTCTGGTAAGAGACCGGGGTGTCTGGGACTGACCCAGGGCTAGCCGGGTGGCAACTGGGGTGTGTCCTTTGCTTACTTCTGTGGGCTAAGCTGCCTGGCCTGTGGGAACACCATGAGTTATTGCAAGTGTGAAGGGATTCAGGATAACTTAGTAGATACAGCATAGCATCAGAGGAGAATAAGACAGTGGTTTTTAGGGGTGATGAGAGATATCAAGCATCATGAGATAACCCAAGAGAAGGAAGCCTTATGTTCTGAGAAGCTTGTTTCCTGAGCCAAGGGTTCTTCCTAAACCACTGACACAGGCCCTGTCCATCCATTGATATGCTCTCTCTCTGTGACAATGAGAAGGTCCCTTACTCTAGTGGGGCGGCTCCTGGGTACCCATCACTGTGCCAAGCAGCCCCACAGCTGGCCTGTCTCTGCAGCGGCTGGATTGCCACCATCTCCTTCTTCGGGACAAACGTTGGCTCAGCAGTGGTGATGCTCGTCCCCACTGTCCTGTTCACGGTCATGGCCGTCTTTTCCTTCATTGCCCTCAGCATGGTATGTGGACGCCTCGAGAGCTACAGAGTGGTGTTGGGAGGGACCGTGGTCTGTAACAACCCTTCTCCCAAGTTACAGAAAGCCCCAGTGGTCTTCCCAGGGACTCACTCTGGGATGGCTCAATGGACTTTGCTCCCAGTGCACAGGGCACGGGTCGGAGGGGGGACTGGCTTCTACGGTGACTTACCTTTGGCTCCCACGTCTTTTCTGGACGGGCTGCCTCTTCTCCTTGATTAACCCTTCCTTGTGCTCCTCCTCCTACAGGTCCATAAATTCTACCGGGGCAGCGGGGGGAGTTTCAGCAAAGCTCAGGAGGAGTGGACCACGGGAGCGTGGAAGAACCCGCACGTGCAGCAGGCGGCCCAGAATGCAGCCATGGGGGCAGCGCAGGGCGCTGTGAATCAGCCGCAGACTCAGTATTCTGCCACCCCCAGCTACACATACTCCAATGAGATGTGAACCAGCCAAGCCGACCGGGAGCTGGCTGGGGGCCGGTGGGATGGGGGCTCAAACCACGGGGTCTATTGTGGTGACCAAGCAGGGTTCCCCTTCCCTTTTTCTCCTCCCGCACTTTGTACAAAGAATCAGAGTTATATATATATATGTATGTATGTATATGTACCGCCCCTCCCCCGCACCCTTTGACTCTGCTCTCAGCACCGTGAGAGCTGTGCGCTGCACTCGGGGCTGCCCCGTGCAGCGGTAGTTGTGTCTGTGTCCCCTTGTGAATAGTGTGCAGTGGAGGTCTCTGTTGTGGTGCTAGATGTACGTTTAGAACTAAACCAGCCCTCCACCCTCCCATCAGGCTGCTCCGTCTGACCTCGGCCCTGGCACCCCTCATGGGGCAGTGGAGGCATAGCAGAGAGCCTGGCCCCCTCCCAAGGTTATAAGCTGAAACTTTCCAGTTTTGGGCTTCCTGGGAAGCAGCAGTATTTAGCACTCCTGGGGATGTTGGTGGGGAGGGTGGAGACCTGCAGGGAATCTTCCCTTGCTCCTTTGGATCTGGGTCTCTGCCCTCCCCTCCCACCTCCCACCTCCCACCACCTTCTCCTCCATTTCTCTCTTCCTGCTGTCTCTCCTCCTGCTTCCTGTGGTCTCTTCGCCTCCCCAGGGCTCCTCTCTTCCCCATGTGGCATTTCTTCGTCTTCCTCCAGGCTGAGGGTCCCACTTATATCTGCTCCTGAGACTGAAGCCCATTCTCAGATCCGGGAAGCAGACAGAGGACAGGGGAGCTGAGCCTGAGCCCTGATGTGGGAGGACACACAGCCAGAGACGTGGAGCCCTCCTGGGTACCTGACCCGAAGGGGATGGAAATGTAAGGCAGGGTCCTTTCTTCCCTGCCTTGCCTTCTCCTCCTTTACTTCCCAGAGCCCCCTCGAGCCCCTCTGCCTGTGTCCCTCCCCACACTCGCAGCTGCTGTGGCCTGATTCTCCTGCCCTACCCCTACTGTGTGCTAGGTGATGTCTGCCATCTACAGGGGCAGATTGCACTGCTTTCCCTGAAGAGCTGGGTGGTGTCTGGGCAGTTTTCAGGTGTAAAGGTGCAGCTGTATGCTTGCTAAGTCGCTTCAGTTGTGACCGACTCTTTGCGACCTTATGGACTGTAGCCCACCAGGCTCCTCTGTCCATGGGATTCTCCAGGCAAGAATACTGGAGTGGGTAGCCATTTCCTACTCCAGGGCATCTTCCTGACTCAGGTCTCCTGCATTGGCAGGCGGGTTCTTTACCACTAGCGCCACCTGGGAAGCCCAAAGGTGCAGCTGGAACAAAGGATCTGTAAATAATTACTGGTCTCCGAGTGATGTCTGATTGACCCAAGCCCACTGGGCAGGTGCTGGGTGTCTCTGAATGACCACTGGATTCCTGGGAGCAATAGCTGTTCTGTTTGGGTCTGATAGAAGGGATAGGCTCAGAGGACTGGTCCTGGAGGGATGAGTCTTCTCAGAAGAGAAGGTAGGCAGGACCAACTGAGAGGGGATCATGCATCCTCCCTGCCCCGATCCCCCGCCCCCCACGCAGCTTGCTCTTGGGCATAGGGCAGTTCTGGGCACTTGAACTCAAGGTCTAGGAATAAGCGCGGGCCAAACCCTATGAGCAGACACAATAGCTGGAATGTGGTTTCAGGTTAGAGGGTGGGAGGGGAGGTTCTCTGGCTCCTGGTTTTTTTTTTTATCATATTGAGATTACTTGCTCCCCTCTGTCTACTGGGCTTGATTCTTGGCCCTTCCTCACCCCCATTAGAACTCCCCCTTTCCTTTCCAGGACAGTGATAAAGGCCTGTGGGCCTGTTGTGTCCCAGGCATTGTGAGAATGTTGTTGGTAGAGGTCCTGGCTCTCTCGGAGGCCTGAAGAGGGGTGGGTTCTTACCCATGGAGCAGCTGCCCATTTCTCACTCATCGCCCCCACCTCCCACCTGGGCAATTTGGCTTGAAAAAACAAACTCCACCTGGCCACTCTGGGTGGCTCCAGCTTAGAACCCAGCACCTGGTTTTCCAAGTGCTATCTGAGCTTTGAGCTCCAGGTACTTCATTTTCCTATAAGGGGAACCAGGGCCTCTGGGAAGTTACCTTCCTAATGGCCCCTTAGGCTCGGGCCAGAGCGTGATTGACTCTCCTCTACCACTTTCTCTTTGGAAAGCAGTTGTCACAGCCCCTAGTACCCGAAAAGAGACCCCAGGTCTAGGTTCTCCCCTTCCCTCTCTCCCTGCCCAGACCTCTGGCTCCCTCTCCCTCTCTCTCTTTGGTGACTCCAGGAGGCCTGTGGTCTCACTGCCAGCACAGCATCCTTGACCTGTTGGATGCTCCTTCCCGTCAGCTTCCTGTCCTACCCGCCTTTGCTCTTTCCTGGCTCAGGCCTGTATGGCCACGCCCTGGCTCTGCCCTTTGGAAGACCTGCTATACCCGCGTGTGGCCCAGCTTGTCCAGGCCCTGGGATGCTGCGTCTCCAGGCATCTATGCACTTTCCTGGGGAGGGAACCGAACCAGAAGTGGAGGCTGGGCACAGGTTCATCTCTGCTGGATGGTCTGGCTTGAGGGTGGGGTGCAGGAAGGCTGAGGTCAGTTCTGGGAATCCTCAGGTCTTTGGCCAGTGACCTGCTTTTGCATTTTGCTGGTGCCCACTGCCCCTCCTTGTTTCTGGGAAACACAGACCATTCTCCACCTGGCAGTTGAGCTGCCTGAGCCAGCGTGTCTGTCTGTGGAAACTGAGTGAACCGTAATAAAGGGGAACATTTGGCCCTCTGTGTCCTGCTGTGTCTTGTGTCTTCATGAGGGCCTGTGTGGAGCCTCGCCATGGGCTGTGGGGCATGGAAGTAGGGTGGGTCCATGGGCCTGTCGCCTGTCATTCCCAGAGTTCAAAAGTCACACACTTCTGTGTAGTTCTTTCTCTGAGGCAGCCTTGAAATTGCTACAGAGTCCTTCTGCCTGTTAGGAGTTCTGAGTTTCCTGAGGAAGAGCTGAGTTCACATGCTGCAGCTAAAGATCCCCCATGCTGCAACTAAAAGATTCCTCATGCAGCATTTAAGGCCTGGCACAGCCAAAAAAAAAACAAAAAAAAAACAAAAAACATAGAAGATAGGCTCAGTAAAAGTATTAAGTACTGCAGTGATAAGCAGTGTGGGTGGGGCTGGGGGGATGAAGAGGTCAGACAACTGGCAGGCCCAGATGAACACAGGAAATACCAAGAACTTGGGAACCGGTGTTCTCGGTGGGATTCCCCGAGTAGACTACAGTTCCTGGAAGGCTGAGAAGTTGACTACAACTCCCAGAAGGCTACGCGGTCGCGGAGGCAGCCTCCGACAGCCGTAAAGTTGCGTGTCAGTCAGAATCAGCGGGAGGGGCGACCGGGATACCGCGATGTTTGGGGCTGCTCCGAGACGCGCCTGGCGCGGGTGAGGAGGCTGGGGGAACCGAGGAGGCAGGTGTCTTGTGGTGGGGCAAGCAGGAGGCTGGGGAAGCTTCGTTGGCGACTTTGACCCCTTTGTGTGACCTCAGTTTCCGTGTATGTGGGTGCGTGTGTCCATGTGTGTCCTTCCTCTCCTATTGGTGCCCAAGAATCTTTGTTCGCCGCTGCGGGTCTGCAGCTGTGTGTGTGTATGCGTGTGTCCGCTGCCGATCTCCAGTTTTCTCTGTGTGTGTGTGTGTGTGTGTGTGTAGCAGTGTGTGTGTGTGTGTGTGTAGCAGTGTGTGTGTGTGTAGCAGTGTGTGTGTGTGTGTGTGTAGCAGTGTGTGTGTGTGTGTGTAGCAGTGTGTGTGTGTGTAGCAGTGTGTGTGTAGGGGCTGTGGAGCCTATGGGTCCGGAGCGCTATGGACCTGTTCCCAGCTCCATCCTGAAGTAGGGCATTTATTTTTTAAAATTAATTTATTTTTAATTGAAGGATAATTTCTTTACGATATTGTGTTGGTTTCTGCCAAACAGCAGCATGAATCAGCTATAGGTATACTATGAAGTGGTGCATTTCTGTATGTGCCCTCCCATCCCTGCGTTATGCTCTTCTGCAGTTGCCTAGGGCCCTTTAATCTAGTTTAAAAGGTGGCCCTTTAATCTAGTTTTATAAAAGGTAGCCCTATCGGTTACCCACGTTTACCTCTTACCTTAAAGAAACAAACAAACAAAACCCGAGCCTACTTTCAAAAAGGAAAGGGGATGGCCCAAGGCACAAACCATTTTACAAGTTGATACAACAGAAAAAGGAAAGCCCTGGGATATTTCACTTATCCCCTGGCACTCTAAAAGTGCTGAATGACATTAAAAAGTGAGAGTGAGGCCAAGTTTTGTCAGAGAAGAACTTCAGTGCTGCACTTTGAAGTATGGGAGGCCAGTGCCAGGTAATAGGCAGGAGAGATTCCCAAGTTGGGGAAGTGATGGTTACCTTGGAGCAGAAGTTGTCCTCATCTCTCCTAGTGGCTGAGAGGTAGCAGTTCCCAGTCACTCCCTTGTTAGTAGCCTCCACGTGTGAATGTAATATTAATGTGTGAGTGCTAATCCGCTTCAGTCCTGTTAGACTCTGTGCAACCCTATGGACCAGGCTTCTCTGTCCATGGGATTCTCCAGGCAAGAATACTGGAGTAGGTTGCCATGCCCTCCTCCAGGGGATCTGCCCCACCCAGGAATTGAACTTGCATGTCTCACGTCTCCTGCAAGGGCAGGTGGGTTCTTTACCACTAGTACCACCTGGGAAGCCTGAATGTAACATGTCCCCAACTTGTGGCCTTGAGGAAGGATGCCTAACGGGATTCCAGGAGCTGCAGAATCAAGCCTGCCTGCTTCTGGTTTGAGAGAAGAGCAGTCTTAGCAGAATGTCAAGACCTTAAGTTCTACCTGAAGAGTTCTTGCCTTTCCTTGAAGGAAGGGATTTAAAGTGCTCCTGCGGCTATGCCACTGCTTTTAGTGACTGGGTTTGGGGGAAGAGTGCCACTACCGGGAGCTGCAGGTGTTACTTGGGCAGAGTTGTATTGACTGGTGGCAGATAAGGGAAGAGCATAATCTTGGGGCCAGGGGTGAGGAACTTTGACTTCAGGCCAGAGAGTCCTGGGTTCCCTGCCTACTCACCCAAATTCAGTTCTTTTTTCTGGGCCCCAGCTCCTGTTTGTGGTTGTGCTGGCCTGAAACCGCAGTCTGGATTTTTTTTAAAGCCCTGGTTCTGCCCTGGCTCCACACTTGCCCGTATTCTGATTGGCAAGCATTCCGGAAACTTTTACTTAACTCTGGCCTAATTAAACTCTTTGAAAAGGAGACTTACACGTCACAAGGCTGCCACAAGTTGCGGCTCTTTATCTGTCTGGCCTTGTCTTTCTCAAAGGACAGAGAAGCTTGTCATTTTTCTGGCTGTGGCTGCATGCATGTTGCTGCCTGTATGGCTGGCACCCCGGGAGCCTGAGGCTCAGTAATCACAGCTTTCAGCCCTTTGGCCTTTCTGCTTACCAGCTGTTTCTGCTGCTCAAGAGTTCCTGTGAGTCCAGCAGAGCTCAGGAAGATGAGGTGCTGTCTACAGCTACCTTTGAGAGTAAACATAGAGAACTCCTGCCAACTGTTGCCCTCAATGGGACTGGCAGTTTGAGCTGATTTGACCTTGCTTTCAGATGTTGGTTAAATCATCTACTCTCTAAAGTACATATCGCCCCTCCCTCTTCTTTTCTAGAAGGATATTTAGGGTTTGGTCCTTAACAAAGATTGCTCAGCAGGCTAAGTATTAATAGGAAATCTTGGGCTGTACCACCTGCTGTGGGGAAGCAGTTGAAGTCACCAGCATGAATTCCTGCCCCAGATTTAACTGGTTGCTTTCAGTAACCTGTTCCTTAGGAATTATATCAGTCTGATGTGGTGGTGCTGGTGCTGGTGGTTTAGTCGCTAAGTCATGTCCGACTCTTGCAATCCCATGGACTGTAGCCTGCCAAGCTCCTCTGTCCATGAGATTTTGTCCATTTTCCTTCTCCAGGTAGTCTTCCTGACCCAGGGATTGAACCTGCTTCCTGCATTGCAGGCAGTCTTCTGTATTGCAGGCAGATTCTTTACTGTTGAGCCACCAGGAGATTTTAAATTCAGTTTCTGATTTTGCAGGAATCTCTCTTTTCCTAGGCCTGGTTGTATGCTAGGGTCAAGGGTCAAGGTTTGGGATTTGGCAGGTGGGTTTTTCTGGAGAGTTGAGAATGTGCCTCCTGGATGCTGATTAGCACACAGATTACTTCTGGGAAGAGGCTGGCTGATAGGCCCTCTAGCCTTGTCAGCTGCCAACACGGCTCTCCAGGCCTTAGAGTAGACTCAATTCTGCTGTGGGCAAACATGGCCCTGGCTGAGGCTCTGATGTAGAGCAGAGATTGAGATTGCTGACAAATGGAACTTTGGGGGGATGTCTTGTTCTACGAAGCTGGCCTGTGCTTAACCTCTGTTGAGAAGGGTCTGGGCCCCTGGGAGACCCTTCCAGATAAGAGTGATATAATCGACCCAAACATGGTCCTCAGCTCATATGGGTATGTGTCTGAGTCTTAAAGGTAAAAAATGGGCAAGGGGGCCCTAAGGAGCCAAGGGACCTGCGGAGTAAACAGGGAGCCCTTAAGGGTTGCAGTCAGATAAGTAGCCATTGAGTGACTCACTGGACTTCTTCCTCGGGGTCTGCCTTGGTGTCCCTTCCCCTTGTTGATTCTACCCTTTTTGAGTACATGTCCCGGGATACAGAGAGCGCCGCTTACCTCTTGTCTTTCACGCATTGACTCAGAAGGTTGCTGACGGGAGGAGCTTCAGAGATCACCTGGTCCTATCTTTGCGTTATTCGATGAAGAGACGTGCAGGGAGGGAGTGACCCTGAGCCAAGGTTACGCAGCGGGTCAAGAGCACATGGACAGGGCCCAGGGCTCCTTATTCACAGGCCAGGCGTCTGTTCTCTGCCCAGCTCTGCTTCAGAGGGTACAGGTGATTATCCATTCAGCAGATGTTCAGGACTTACCACAGGCCTGATACCTGCCTAGTGGTTGGTGTTTAAACCAGGTCAGACATTCAGGGAGCTTGCTGGTGGTGGTGGTCGTGGGAAAGTGGTGACGGAAAGGCAAGGAAACTGATGTCCAAATGGAATCAGTGATCACTGAAAGGTCCATCCCACAGAAGGACCCATCTCAAATGATTTCAGGTGTGACTTCTGTCTTCTCAGTCCATGCACAGATTCCCTGAGGCAGCAACTGTGTCTTCCAAAATTCTTTTGCCTGGTGTGATCACCCTTGGTGATTGTTGCTGATGGAATGAGTATGTTTTGCTGGTGCAGCCTGCCAGAGTGTAGGATTCGATGCATCCATCAGCCATATAATCATAAACAATCACTTCTAACAACATCTGGGGACTAGAGGGAGAAACCAAGCAGCTAATCTCATGGGGTGGCCTTTATCCTTTTTATGCTGTCTCTTCTTGGCCGTGGAATTGTAGGGTGGTGCCTAATCCACAGGGAAAGGGACAGAGAGGCACATCCCTCCCTGGAGCACCCAAACCCCTTTGTTGCCCAGGGGTCCACCCCATAGGCACCCCTGGAACCTGCCCTGCCAGTCTTCAGTCAGCCTAGCCCAAGGCAGCGGCTCCTTCTTCGTCTGCCCCCTCTAGTCTCTTCACCACCAAGGTGCCCTCCAGACTTCTTACCAGCACTGGCACCGTCTTTCTAAAATGAAAATCCACCGTGGCCCTCACTGCCCTTGACACTTAGTCCTTGACCTGATTTTGTCAGGAGTCCCTGACCTCCTGCCTACCCCACTGCCCCCTCGTCACACTTTGACCTCACTGCTAAGCTACTCTTTGTTCCCCAAACCTGCCACCCTCCTTCAGGCCTCTTCACTTTTGCAAGATTGCTCTTCTGGTGAAGTTTTCTTCTCTGAAAAACTTCCTCGTACTACAGGACTCAACCTGAATGTTACTTGATTCAACCTGAATGTTACTTTTTTTTTTTAGGTTTCTGACTGCTTGGCACTGACCATATTACAGTGTGACAGACTGATGTGGGGTAGGGGCGTCTGGCCTCATCAAACTGCTCCCAGAAGCTGGGATTATTGACCCCTGGGGAGCGCCAGCATCTGACCTGGCATCTAACACAGGGTGTTCAGTACATTTTGGTTGAATGTATGAATGAAGCAGGTGCCCTGTTCTGCTTTTAGATCCTAAATCCTGACAGAGCTTTATGGAGCCCAATTCTGGCAGGCTCCCAGGACTCGAAGCCACTGGACCCCACATGGAACCAAGGGCCACATGTTCAGCTGCTGCACCCTTGAGAAGACAGTTCCGTGTTCTCGTGGGAGTCACTGGGAGTGTTGCAGCCCTGAAGTTGCCTCTTCTGGTGTCAAAGCTTTTGGACATTCCTGATGTGAGTATCCTTACAAGACAGCCTCTGACATTAGAGAGCTGGTGCGCTGGGGCCAGCCCATTTTTGTGCAGTACACAGGGTTTTCTTTTTCTTAAATCATGGTGTTTGTGAAAGTCCTCTGTGTGCATTGATATGTGGGGGACACAGCAGACAGAGATGAGTGGGACGGTATAACCAGGAACTAGATTAGATAGACACAGAGTGAATGGAGACTGGGAAAGGAACACTGGTGAATGGAGGATTCGGCTTCCCAAACACTGACCTTCCGTTCCCGAGGTCCTGGTGTGGAAAAGGGCTAGCTGGAGAAGTGTGGCAAGTTTTCAGCGCCCCCTGGTGGCTGTGGGCTCCCCGCTTTCACTCCATCCTGGACATTTCTGCCCCGTCCTCCTTCCTTGTTGGACACTGTGGCTGTCCTGTCAGTCCAAATGCACTGGAACCTTAGCGACTCCTTGTTGCCTGCAGCTCTGGTTTCAAACTCTGCTCCTTTAGGTGCCCAGAGATGCCCAAAGACCACGACGGCGTGCCAGAGGTAGTGGGCTTAGCCCTTTGCCTTTGGTCAGGTCACCTCATCGTTGATCAGTTTTATGTATGGGGTTCCCGGAGAAGGCAATGGCACCCCACTCCAGTACTCTTGCCTGGAAAATCCCATGGATGGAGGAGCCTGGTGGGCTGCAGTCCATGGGGTCGTTAAGAGTCGGACACGACTGAGCGACTTCACTTTCACTTTTCACTTTCATGCACTGGAGAAGGAAATGGCAACCCACTCCAGTGTTCTTGCCTGGAGAATCCCAGGGACGGGGGAGCCTGGTGGGCTGCCGTCTCTGGGGTCGCACAGAGTCGGACACGACTGAAGCGACTTAGCAGCAGCATGGGGTTCCAGGGCAGATTCTTTTGTGGGAAAAGTTGAAGGCTTTAAAAACTGTGAAAGCCAACAAGTGATAACCCTACTTCTTCATATATCCTAGGCCCTTTGTTGGTCTGTTCCTTCTAGCAGCCCCTGATGGCCTTTCCTTTGGGCCAGCCCCTTCAAGGCTGTGCCACCCTCCCTACTCTTCCTTACCCTTTCAGTTTCTTCACAAACACTTCACATAAAAGCCTTCCTAGCCTGCCTCAGCCCATGTGGTTTTGTTCACTTGATGTATTAAAGAAAGACCAGAAGTGGGATTTTATTCAGGAAAACTATTGTGATAAGGGAAATTAGATCTCAGTATAGAATTGGGTTTAATTATGAATACAGCAAGGAAAAGTGAAGCTTTGTAGCCAAGGAGTGGTGTGTATGTGTGTGTATGTATGTATGTAAAATTAAGAAGAAACATCAGGCTAAGGGAGATTTTAGCATACTGTCCTGGCTGATTCTCTCTGAAGGCAGCCCAGGTGATCACACATCGTCTAGGGAGTGTTGGGGAATGAGGAGCCTGGTGAGATATCCAGACTGATCACATAGCGAGGGTGTGAGATTCTGGCTAGTGAACCAGTGTAGCAGCAGGAATCATGCTCAGGAGGATGAAGCCTGGGGACAGGCCTAGTTGCAAAGTGGCTCAAAAGAGACTGACTAATGTTTGGTTAAGAAGAGAATCTTGACCAAGCTGGGGAACCACACATGAGCTTTGACACAATTTGTGATGCTAGTTTCGTGGGATGTTGAACAAAGCTAGTGGAGGTGATGGAATTCCAGTTGAGCTATTTCAGATCCTGAAAGATGATGCTGTGGAAGTCCTGCACTCAATATACCAGCAAATTTGGAAAACTCAGCAGTGGCCACAGGACTGGAAAAGGTCAGTTTTCATTCCAATCCCAAAGAAAGGCAATGCCAAAGAATGCTCCAACTACCACGCAGTTGTACTCATCTCACACGCTAGTAAAGTGATGCTCAAAATTCTGCAAACTAGGCTTCAGCAGTACCTGAACTGTGAACTTCCAGATGTTCAAGCTGGTTCTAGAAAAGGCAGAGGAACCAGAGATCAAATTGCCAACATCTGCTGGATCATGGAAAAAGCAAGAGAGTTCCAGAAAAACATCTATTTCTCCTTTATTGACTATGCCAAAGCCTTTGACTGTGTGGATCACAATAAACTGTGGAAAATTCTTCGAGAGATGGGAATACCAGACCACCTGACCTGCCTCTTGAGAAAGTTGCATGCAGGTCAGGAAGCAACAGTTAGAACTGGACATGGAACAACAGACTGGTTCCAAATAGGAAAAGGAGTACGTCGAGGTTGTATATTGTCACTCTGCTTATTTAACTTATATGCAGAGTACATCATGAGAAACGCTGGACTGGAAGAAGCACAAGCTGGAATCAAGATTGCTGGGAGAAATATCAATAACCTCAGATATGCAGATGACACCACCCTTATGGCAGAAAGTGAAGAGGAACTAAAAAGGCTCTTGATGAAAGTGAAAGAGGAGAGTGAAAAAGTTGGCTTAAAGCTCAACATTCAGAAAACGAAGATCATGGCATCTGGTCCCATCACTTCATGGCAAATAGATGAGGAAACAGTGGAAACAGTGTCAGACTTTATTTTTCTGGGCTCCAAAATCACTGCAGATGGTGATTTCAGCCATGAAATTAAAAGACGCTTACTCCTTGGAAGGAAAGTTATGACCAACCTAGATAGCATATTCAAAAGCAGAGACGTTACTTTGCCAACAAAGGTCCATCTAGTCAAGGCTATGGTTTTTCCTGTGGTTATGTATGGATGTGAGATTTGGACTGTGAAGAAGGCTGAGCGCCAAAAATTGATGCTTTTGAACTGTGGTGTTGGAGAAGACTCTTGAGAGTCCCTTGGACTGCAAGGAGATTAAACCAGTTCATTCTAAAGGAGATCAGCTGTGGGTGTTCTTTGGAAGGAATGATGCTAAAGCTGAAACTCCAGTACTTTGGCCACCTCATGCGAAGAGTTGACTCACTGGAAAAGACTCTGATGCTGGGAGGGATTGGGGGCAGGAGAAAAAGGGGACGACAGAGGATGAGATGGCTGGATGGCATCACGGACTCGATGGATGTGAGTTTGAGTGAACTCTGGGAGTTGGTGATGGACAGGGAGGCCTGGCGTGCTGCAGTTCACGGGGTCGCAGAGAGTTGGACACGACTGAGTGACTGAACTGAACTGAACTGAAACTGCTAGGGCGCAGAGTGTGCTTTTTCCTTGCTTATGTCTGCTCAGCACTTAAGTCAGAGTGACACAGGTGGGTGTACCCGAAGCGTCCAGCAGGGGGCAGTGCTCACTTGCAGATGACCATATCGTGACTCACAGGCAGGGGCGGGAAACCTTTTTTTTTTTTTTTTAAACTTTCCACAAACTTATACCCAGAAAGTCACCCCCTTACCTCACCCTCCAGGCAGCCAGGGATGCCAGTCAGGCCAGAAGAGGGGAGGGTGTCGTGGCTGCTCTGAGGCTGGGCAGTGGTGCTGGTGGGGCAGGAACCACTTTGGCCTGCCCCCTCCTCGTGTGCCCAGAACCCTCAGTAGGAGCTGGCCAGTGAGAACCTTGAGGGCGGGAGGCAGCCTCTGCCGCTGCCCTCTGGGGAGGGAGGGAGCCATGCAGTTCCCTTTTCCCATAGCCCCAGAGCAAGTGAATTTCCGGCCTGGGGCCGGATGGGGGCAGGGAGTCCTATCCCAGGAAACAGATGGGCAGCCTCAGAGCAGAGGGAAATGGCAGCTCTACCGCTTCCTGCCATCCCACTGGGCCAGCATTTAGCCGGGTGTGAGGAGAGGGTTGCCTGGAGCAGGGAGGCTCTCCAGCCGGCCCCCGGCCTTTTAGTCTAGCCTCTGTTGCCGACAGGCCACATCTGGAACGGGACTTGGCGCCCCCTCTCCAGCTGGAGTTGAAGCTGAACAACTCCAGAAGGGCAGTGATCTAGCAGGGAGGACTCCCGGAATTAGCCTCTGGGGGCCTGCCTTTGTCATTTTAAAATAAAGATGAGGACTGTCACCCATTCCCTCAGGCTGCCGTCAAGGCTCGGGGAGGGGGGCAGAGCTGAAACAACTTGTCGTCTTGCGCCAATGCCTAGGCACAGCTCCTGGCACACGGAAGCACTTAACGGTGTGTGTTTCCTGCCCTTCACCCTCTCCCCTCCTCGTCGTGTCCTTTAGGGCAGCCACTTGTGTGGGGTGCTGGGGTTGCTGAGGCAGCCCACGTGAGAGGAGCCGGGGAGCCATGTCTCTCTGCTGCTGTGGGGGGGCCCGCGGCCCTCCCTTCCTGTGGGTAGACATCTCCTAGAGTGGCCCAGTGGGTAACCCTCGGGGGATCCCTGCTTGCCTTCCCTCCCTCGCCCCCACCCTGCCCCCTGCTCCCTGATGGAACTGATCTCCCCAGTGCCCTCCTTCTGAGTCACCCCCCAGGAGTAGTCTTTGTGCCTTGGAACAGTCCTCCTCAACTCTTTGCCTAAGTCATGTGTTCACATGCTTTCCTGAGCTCCCTGGGGATCCCTAGATTTTGACCAGCAAACAGCTAGCAAAAGCAGCTGGGCTGTGGGCGGCAAGGAACTGGGTGATTCTACAGACCTGGCTCACAACTGCTGATTCATCAGTGTGTTCAGACTTCCCAGGAGGACCACTGACCTGGAGCCAGACCAGGGAGACTGAGGGATTGAGGGGTAGGAAGGAATTTGGATTGCTGCCTCACACACCAGCCATCATCCAGAGTGGCCACCTGCAGAGAAGCCTTGGAGCCTGTATGAGAGGTGGGAGGAGTTGGATGTGGTGGGGCTGGCCAGCCCTCCCTCGAGAGAGGCTGCTGCGCAGAGAGGATTTCTCACGCTGGGACTCTGGGCAGGTCAGATCTTTTTTATGGCCTCAGTTTTCTTATCCCTGCAGTAAAGTGGGGGCTGGATAATCAACTGATTGATTTCTAAGGCCTCTCCTGGCGTCAGGGCTAGGAGATTCTAGATGTGAAGGCAAAAAAAGCCTAGGACCCAAAGACAGCCTGAGAGAAGGTCCTGGGATGTAGGGGCTGTGGCTGTTTTGCATTCTGTAATTGTCCTGTAATTGAGCAGTCAGCTCAGTCAGTTTGTGCCCTTTGGTTGACACCCTCCTCACTGTGGAGAAGACAGACACCTCTGTCTGCTTTTGCTGGGCAGGTGTCAGCAGGGCTGAAAGCCAGAAGAGGATTTCTGAAAGTGGGGAAAATCTCCCACCCAGGAAGTTGGCAGACCTTTGGCTTAGAGAACGTTGAGTTTCCAGAATGCCTGTCAGGACGTTCAGGACTGTTAAGAAGTGAGGGAGGAGGGCCTGCATATGTGCAGAATGAAATCTTTTCTGGTTTTCTGGAGGACTGTTGGGCAATATCTGGAGAAACCAAAAATGGTCACAGGCCTTGATTCACCCATAGGATTGAACCCTGTAGGGGTACGGAAGCTCACTAAATGCACAAGCATGTTCATTTTAGCACCGTTTATAATTTTAAAATGGAAACAAACCAAATATCCAGCAGTAGAACTGTGGGCCAGTTATGGTTCAACCTCTTGATGGAATCCAAGGCAGCCATTTAGGAGCCTGGGTGGATCTCATGTGCTGCTATGGGGCAGTCCTCAGGATACAGGTGAAATGAACAAGGTGCTGAGGTTAGCAAAGTGTGGCCCGTTGGCCACAGTCTTGTGGTCTGTTTTTGTATGGCCTGTAAACCATACAAATATAAACTATTTACCTTTTAAAATGGTTGAAAAAAATCAAAAGAAAAATATTTTGTGACACATAAAATTATATAAAATTTTATTTCAGCGTCCGTAACATTTTATTGGGACACATCCATACCCATTCATTTAAGTATTGCCTATGACCATCACTTCATGGCAAATAGAAGGGGAAAAATGGAAGCAGTGACAGATTTTATTTTCTTGGGCTCCAGTATCACTGCAGATGGTGACTGCAGCCATGAAATTAAGACGCTTGTTCACTCTGACAAACCTAGACAGCATATTAAAAAGCAGAGACATCATTTTGCCAACAAACGTCCATATAGTCAGAGCTATGGTTTTTCCAGTAGTCATGTATGGATTTGAGAGTTGGACCATGAAAGCTTGATGCTTTCAAATTGTGATGCTGGAGGAGACTCTTGAGAGTCCCTTGGATTGCAAGGAGATCAAACCAGTCAATCCTAAAGGAAATCAGTGCTGAATATTCATTAGGAGGACTGATGCTGAAGCCGAAGCTTTGATACTTTGGCTGTTGTGAAGAGTCTACTCATTTGCAAAAGACCCTGATGATGGGAAAGATTGAAGGCCAAAGGAGAAGGGGGCAGCAGAGGATGAGATGGTTAGATAGCATCACCGATTCAGTGAACATGAATTTGAGCAAACCCTGGGAGATAGTGGAGTACAGAGGAGCCTGGTGGGTTACAGTCTGTGGGGTCACAGAGTCAGACACAACTTAGACCAACAGCAACAACTAAATGCTACAGGCTTGCTACTACAGAGTAGAGTAGTTGTAACAAAGCCTAAAATAGTATCTGGCCCTTTATAGAAAAATTTTACCCACTGCTGGCATATAGTATTCCTTTTGTGTGTTGACATGTCTAGGTTAACTGGTTGGGATTTTCCCTCTGGAGGTGGTTACCCTTGTGGCTAGATGGGGGCAGGATGAGAGACTTGGATTTTACGTCTTTCTGTTCTATTTTGATTTTCTAAGCTCTGTGTGTACTTACTTTAGTTTTTAAAGTCAGTGGAGCTTTTGCTGGGGATATCATGGAGTGTTTTTTGTGATTTTATGCTTTTTTTTTTTAAATACTTCTCATTGAGGAAAGGAGAGCAGAAGAAACATGGCCTGGTTTGAGGTTTTCCTTTCTTTCCAGGCAGGGACCACCTGCCTGCTCTGTGGTCCTGCTGTGGAAACTGGTTCAGCTGTTGCACTCTGAGGCACTTATTTGGGCTTCCGCTGGCTTGGCTGGCCCCATCCTTCTCTGGCCTGCTCCCCCGGGGAGTGAGTTCTACAGGCCACAGAGGCAGCCAGCCCTGGGCTCCTGCACCAGGGTCCTTCTCTGATACTCCAGAATAGCGTCCCGAGGGAGAGCCTCTGCAGTTGGCTGCTCTAGCTTCATTCTTGAGAAGTCTCTTTAGTCAGGGAAGTGCGCAGAGGGAGTGAGTGCCTTCCAGGTGGCACTAGTGGTAACCTGCCTGCCAGTGCAGGAAGCCTAAGAGACACAGGTTCGATCCCTGGGTCAGGAAGGTCCCCTGGAGGAAGGCACGGCAACCCACTCCAGTATTCTTGCCTGGAGAATCCCATGGACAGGAACCTGGCGGGCTGCAGTCCACAGCGTTGCAAAGAGTCCGACGTGAGTGAAGTGACTTAGCATGCACGCACAGAGAGACTGGCAGCCTGGTCCTACTTGAATGGCAGGAAGGGCCGTGTGCCGAGAATAGCAGCTCCCCCAGAGGCCAGTTTGGAGGCAGAAGAGAGAATGGCAGGGCCTGGTGGGAAAGGGTAAGGGTCACAAGAAGGTTAGGATGGTATAGTGAGCTGGAGGGGCTCTCAGAGGCCCTGTGGTCCAGATGGCTCATGGCTCAGGAGGGAAACCAGGCCAGAGAGAAAGCATTCGCCTGAGATCCCCCAGCCAGTGGGCTGGCAGAACTGGGCTCAAGACCAGGTTTCTTGACAACCATCAGCAAGCGGACTCGAGAGCTCAGATTACGGGCATTCTCTACTCCACCTAACCACAGCCGTGAGGATGAGAATCCCCAGGCAGGTGTGAACTCCTGCCTGGTCCATCTTGCTTTGTAGTCAGGGGTCATGTATCACCTACCCACTTGATAGACAGACACCTAAGCCCCTACCAGCTCTGGCTGCCATGTGTGTAGTGGGCTCAGTAAATGTCTGTCAAGTGGAGAGATATTGTGAGCCACTGGGACACCCACTCAGCCAACCGGAACTCCCTCGGGGATTTGTTAATGAGGCTTCCTCCTCCATAGCTTCCCCCCAACCCCGTGTGCTGACTGCACCCAGAGCCCTTTTGTCTACAGCATACCCGCCACCCCCACACTCAGGGTCATGCCAGCTGCTTGGCTGGCCCCTCAGCCCCAGGCACTGCCAGTGTCAACACTGGGAGGCCCAGTGTCACGGTCTTCTGCTGCGAGACAGCCAGAGGACTAAGCCACCAGAGCTCTGGACTCCTCGCCTTGTGCCAGGTCAGGTCATGGCTGGTGCTTCCTCGGAGAGTCCTTGTCAGTCTGCTGTGGAGCCATAGTCGCATGCCCTGTAGGAACCCCTGCTCTTTTCTAACCACTCAGCTAGGGGTTCCAGCTGGGGCTCTTCTCTACTTGTATATACCAGAGCTGTGGTATATAATACAGTAGCCACTAGCTGCATTCAAATTTAAATTATTGAAATAAAACCAGAAGTTCTGTTCTCCTTGTCACACCAACCACACCTCACGTGTTCAGTAGCCATGTGTGGCTGGAGGCCGCCATGCTGGACAGCACAGATGTGACGTGTTTTCTTCGCTGCAGAGAATTTTGTTAGCTGATTTCTATAGAGTGGTGGTTCTCCATCGGGGAAGTTTTGCCTCCCAGGGAACCCTGGACAATGTCATTTTTGATTGTTACACTTGAGGAAGGGTGCATCTAGCTCATGGTTGTAATGAGTAGAGGCCAGAGATGAGAGCGGAGGTGGACATTCAAGCCATGGGATTAATCTCATCTGTGGCTGTGAAAATGCTTTTCAACAGGTCCCTTTGATACCTGCTCCAGAAGGAGCCTGGGCCAGGCCAGGGACCTAACCGTAGAAATAGAGGAATTGCCCCAAATTCTGTTTCCCATTTCCCCTCCCTGACTCCCCAGGACCCCCAGATGGGATTGCTGATGTGTTTTCAACAGAGAAAGAACGCCAGACTTTCCAACTAGTTTCAGGAAGGAATCTCCATAAATACTAAGCAAAATGTAGGCAGCTTATACTATAGGGCCTGGCCATGCCTTGGTCACATCACACAGAGGCTCAGGTTAAAAATATTAAGACAGAAACTGTTGGCAGGGCTGTCACCAGGGGGCCAAGCACAGAGCTGCCTTTCAGGAGCTCTGAAGTGTGTGAGAAACTGTTTTAATGTCCAACCTTGCTTCTCTTTGGACCCAGAAGGGTGTAAGAGGAAGCCAAGGAGGGTTCCTGTCCTCAGGAGTTTTCTGCTCTGCCAAGGCTCCTTAGCATTTGCTGAGGGAAAGGTCAGGGTGAATGAATAGTCCAAGTTATTTAGTATCTCAGAAGGTAACATGACATGCCTTTTTTGTGAAGAAAAAAAAAAGTGTATGGAAACCCAGGGCCTAGCTCTTGGCTCCCAGAACCTTTTTACAGAGTGAATGAAAAGGAAAGAACAAAGCCCATGGGACTGAAGAATCATATCAAGTGACATCCCTCTAAAACCAGAAAAACTAGCCTGGGCCTGCCAGACAACACTGGGGTCAGGGTCACTGCCAAGGAGACGTGGCTGCTTTATAGGGGTCAAGGGAGGGCCATTGGGAATGATGGCTCATCACATACTCTTCACATAACTCTGTATAAAGACATTGACCCCAAGAAGCTCCCTAACAATGACTGTGTAACCTGGGAGGGTGGCCAGAGAGACTAGAGAGGAGCTTAAGGGAAAGATCTCGAGTAGCAGCAGTGGACCAGGGTGGGAGGCCTGCCTGGACCCCTGGTTGGAACTCCCCCAGGAGCCGGGGGAGACGGTGAAGGGCATGTAGAGGGAAGGGAAGGGTAGAGCTGACAGGGAGGAGGGAGCCCCTAACAGGGCCATCACCAAACTGGGGATGTTTCTGAAGGCTGGCCATAGGCACAGTCCTCACTTTGAGAACTGGCAGACGAGAGCCTGGGGAGACCAGGGCAACTAGCTCTTCAGGAAGCAGCTTTTCAAATTTCAGAATAGAGAGAATGAATTGGGGTGATCTTAAGGGGCAAACTGTCCAGGATAGTCAGGAAGTTCTTAGAAATAAAAGAAAGTAATCCCTTAAGGAAAAGAAGGCAGTGACCAGAAGCTGATATAGCTACCAGGGAAGCTCTCTGTTGAAGGAAATGGGAAAGCAGTTAATTGGGAAGGAGGACATAATAACCAAAGATGAAGCAAGAATATGGTCCAGAAGTCACCAGAGTGACCTGAAGCTTGCAGTGAAAACTCAGAATGACGGAAATGACTGATGCACATATTTGGAAAAAAACAATGAAACAAACGCCCGGTCCCAGAGGCCAGTGGTATAACCTGGGGTAGGGTGGGGGATTCTTGAGTCCTAACTTTGTTTCCAGTTTTTTCTTTTGAACTTGAAAAAGAATAAATGGTGGTAGAAGAGACTTGACCCAGTTTTGGTGATTCATCTCCTGAATTGGGCAAGTTTTGTCCTGGTGTGCTGAGGTTGTGGTTGGTGACCTACAGGTCCTACTTGGAAAAGTTCGTTCTCTTCTTTTTAAAATTTAATTTATTTTATTATTTTTGGCTGGTCTGGGTCTTGGTTGCTGCACGTGAACTTTTCTCCAGTTGAGGTAAGCAGGGGCCACTTTCTCATGCAGGGTGCAGTTCTCATTGCCTTGGCCTCTCTCTCTTTTTTATTTATTTTTTGCCGTGGCTTCTCTGTGGAGCAGAGGCTTTAGGCGCACCAGCTTGAGTAGTGGCAGCACGTGAGCTCAGTAGTTGTGGTGCAGGGGCTTCGTTGCTCCAAGGTATGCGGAATCTTCCTGGACCGGGAGCAAACCCATGTCCCCTGCATTGGCAGGCAGATTCTTGTCCACTGCACCTCCAGGGAAGCCCAGGGTTCATTCTTGATTCTGTCCCACGCCAAGCCCCATATGGACCTTGGGGAAGGCCTCTGCTCTTGACCTTGTTCTTTTCGTGATTTGGATTTGTGTCTTGGGACTATTGACGGTGGTACTGGCAGAGAACAGGCCGAGGGGAACAGGTTTGAGATTTTAGCTCTTCACTGACTGAGCAAAAACAGTGGGCCAGCTCTGGGAAGGTGGAATCCACCAGGGAAGTATAAGGGACTTCTTTTGGGAAAGTAACAGTGCAGGTAGAGTTTGGGGCTTGTGGTTTAGCAGCAACATGGGGGAGAAGAACTCCTGAGGTTTTGCTGATTGCAAACACTGTATACGTCAATTCAGGAGGATGTGGCTTCCAGAGCTGGTGTGGGCTCAGCCTCCTCTGACCAACCCTCGGTGGGGGCCGGGAAGTGAGACTCCAGGTTCCTTGAGCCTAACCACGTGCCACCTTCTCAGAGCCCCGTGGGCAGAACAGATGGTTCCAGCCTGAGAGTTCTTCAGTTTGGGGAAATCTAATTTTATTTCTTTTGTAATTTTCACCCCTCTGATTTTACTGATCTCCCCTTCAGTAACTCATTAGTCAGATTTTGGACCTCTTAAGTTGGTCTTCTGATTTTCTCTCTCTTTTTTTTTTAATACTATTATCCATCTCTTTATGTTCTACTTTTTGAAAAATTTCTTCTAAACTTACGTTGAATTTTTTCTTTGACTATTTGTACTTTTAATTTCCAAGAGTTCTTTTTTGTTCACTGAATGTTCATTAAAAAAAAAAAAGAGCATCTGGTCCTGTCTGATCTGATCTGTTAATGCCTCTTTCCATTTCCATATATTATGTGTTAACATATCTTAACTGCTGGGTTTTTCTTTTTGTCCTCTTCTCTTTGTTCTGGGTCTTCATACCTTTAAAAAAAATCCTTGCTTTTATTTCAGTGGGCTTTTTGACAGGAAACAGTTTAATCCACTTTATCTAATTGCATGTTTATTCTTTTAAGCCTTATATATCTTTTTAAGTGTGTCTTTTAAGACATTTTGATGTGATTGATGGATTTTAAAACATCCAATATAAGAGTCTGAATCTTGATTAGGGAGTTTAGCCAATTATATAATTACTATAATTGCTATTCTGTTAGGACTTACTTATTCCATCTTATTTAATGCTTTCTACTTATCATGTATTCTCACTGCTTTTTTGTTTCTTTTCCTTTCCCGTTCCTTTATTGTGTAGGTTGAATTTTCTTCTGCTGGTTTGAAAGTTATATATTCTTCTTGTGGTTCCTTCTCACTTATTTGGCCCCATACCTTACCTCATCACTGTCTTGGGTCTTAAGAGTCTCAGCACCATCCTGCCTTTTTCTGTTCTCTTCACCTGTGCTGGTCCTGTGACATCTTCAGGGCTGGATTCTGTGGGCGACAGCAGCCCTTTTCCTTTACAACCTTGCTCGGAACTGGACCAGGCTCCTTCAGGGCTCTCCTGGAAGGGACCCCGCTGCTCAGCAGGAGCAGGAGGTTCTATGCACGTTTGGGGGCTGCTAGGTTCCCAGGAGGGAGCAGGAGGGTGGGCGAATCTGCGAGCTCTGCTGCACGGCTGGGAGCCCCAGACCTTCTGAAGCTCTTCCACAGCCTGCCTCTGAGACTTCTGCTCCCTGCTTCCAGCTTCACTCTCAGATGCTGTGCAGAGCGGTGTCCCACAACCCACAGAAGGTGGGAAACAAATGAGGAGAGGGAGCCTTGGCAAGATGATAGGGAGTGGCAGGGACTAGGTGGAGAAGGCACGGGCATAGCCCATCCAAGAAAGCAGCCATTGCTCAGCACCACCAACTCAACTCAAGCAACAGCGTGGCCCCCACAGTGCCAGAGCTTTTGAGAGAAACCAGAACATTGGATTTTCTATGTGAAACCTCCCATAACATCTTACAGAAGAACTCGAACGAACTTTTGGGCAAACCTAATATTTTTTGGCTTAAAAATGTTTATAACCCCCATGTAGGCCTCATGGAGAAGACTCTTGAGAATCCCTTTGATTGCAGGGGGATCAAATCAGTCAATCCTAAAGGAAATCAACCCTGAATATTCACTGGAAGGACTGATGCTAAAGCTCCAATACTTTGGGCACCTGATGTGAACAGCTGGCTCATTGGAAAAACCTGATGCTGGGAGAGATGGAGGGCAGGAGGAGAAGGGGCAGCAGAGGGTGAGATGGTTGGGCAGCAGCACTGACTCAGTAGACATGAACTCGAGCAAACTCCAGGAAACAGTGGAGGACAGGGAAGCCTGGAGTGCTGCAGTTCATGACTTAGCGACTGAATAGCAACATCAAGACAGTATAGCACCTCTGGCCCAGACACTGTCCCCAGTGATCCCCCTGGTTAGTTCTGTCCTTGTTACGCTTGACTTTTTCCCCTCCTGGATAAATGTCCCCCAAAGATGTAATTTCCTACCCCCCTCCCCTCTTAGCCACCTCTTCTGGGCCCCTTTCCTCTGTCTGCTTGTTAGTCTGGCACCTCAGTTTACCAGTCATGGAAATGGGTCTGGTGTCGTTCACACTGTCATGTGCTATTTCTGTTCTGTTAGCCATCCCCCTTGTTTGCGTTATTAATTTATCTACTAAATGAATAACTCGAGGGTAACCATCACTCTTGCCCCGTGAGTATCGGGCACTAGGGTTTGGTTTTCCTGGAGCCTGTCTGCAGCAAGAGCCCATGAAGCCTGTTCCTAGAAGTCCTGGGAGGGACTCTACTTGCCTGCTCGCTGGGCTGTGGCTGCAGACACCACGTGCAGGGCCCGGCTCCCTAGTGCCTTGGCCTGCAGAGGGCAGACCTGTGGTGTAGCCCAGAGCTCAGGACCCGGGAGCCTCCTGGGGGGGCCCCCTCCTGCCTGCCCTGGTCTGTCCCTGCCCGAGTGGCTGGAGCCTACAGCTTTATATATGCTGGGCAGTTGTGTGACTCATTCCTCGGCAGCCCCTCCAATGGGGAAGTGAAACGGCTGCACCTGGAGAGGCTTGACCTTTGGGTGACAGCGGAAGTAACTGTGCAAACGCAGGGCTCACTGCCTCCGAGGGAGAAGCCCTCTCCGCAGCGAGGCTGTGAAGAAAGCTCTCACCTGGCCTGGCCTGGCCCCATGTGGCCTCTAGGCTGGGGGCTCTGCTAACAGTTTCTCTTTCCTTCTCCCCCCCAACCCCGCCCCAACACTTCTCTTGGTGACAGCTGGAAGTAGCCGTGGTCACAACTGAGAGAGCCAAACATTTTTACAGCCCCCGGGATGTTCCTGTCACCCTCTACAGCGACGCTGATGAATGGGAGGTCAGTGCTGGGCCCCTGGGCTGGGTTCCCTCATGTCTGTATCAACGGGACAAGACAGTCCTCCCTGCAGCCTATGGTCCTGGCGGCCGGAGCAGACAGGCTAGGCTCAAGTCCGCGGTCAGGGCCCCTGGGCAGAGGCGATGAGGAAAACATCTGTCTAGCTTCTGGCCTGCAGGAGGCCCGCAGTCTCCTCCCACCCCAGGCAGAGCTCAGCATTGGCCCCGTGCCTGGGGTTGAGTGTCCTTGTACTTATCTGGGCTGATGAAACCACAGAGGAGCCCTGTTCCCACCACCCTCATCCACGTGGCTCCCAGCGTCAGGGCCGCCGGGAACGCCTCACTTCCCACGGCTGCCGGGCTCCCCTGCTGCTCTCCCGCGCTGGGGCAGGCTCTGGTCGATTCACCAGACGTCAAGTGTGGGCCCCACAGGGGTGCCCTGCCAGGCATTTTTAAACATTCTCAGCCTAGAACATTTCTGGCTGGCCCGTCTCCCCCACCCCGCCCCCTCCATTTCTCACCGCCCAAAGCCTTTCCACTGGCTTGGACAACCCAAGCATCCGCCTCAAGCAGACAGGCCAGGACTTCCCTGCCAGATGTCAGTCCTCTTGAAAACCAAACCATAAAGGGAATAGCTCAGAGAGACAAGGGGCGTTTGTTTCCTCAGGCCTGGTTTCTCTCAGGCCGTTGGTGTCGCAGCCAGGGTTCACCAGCGTAGCTGCCAAAGGGGTGGCAGTGAACTGGGGTAGGGGGCATTCGGGTGGTCTCCCTTGGGTTCCTGACTCACTGCCCCAGGTCTGTGTTGGCCCTCAAACCGCTCCAGCCCCTCCTCCCTCCACTCTGAGAGTGGCCGGCCCAGTGACCCCACTTCCTTCACCCTGCCAGATGTGGAAGTGCCGATCCGACCCAGTTCTCCACATTGACCTGAGGAGGTGGGCAGACCTCATGCTGGTGGCGCCCCTCGATGCCAACACTCTGGGGAAGGTGGCCAGTGGCATCTGTGACAACTTGCTTGTGAGTGACTCGCCGGGCCTGCCTCCCTCCTGGGGCCATGCTCACCATGGGCTGCTGTTGCTACTGCTACTACTAAGTCGCTTCAGTCATGTCCGACTCTGTGCGACTCCAGAGACGGCAGCCCACTAGGCTCCCCCATCCCTGGGATTCTCCAGGCAAGAACACTGGAGTGGGTAGCTGCAGGCTTCTTCTGGACAGTCTTCTCACCTGGGAATCCCTGTATGGTGGGCTGGTTTGCTCAGAACACAGTCCCCTGGACCGCCCTCCACTTGGCCTACTTGTGCTCTGGCAGGTGGCCAGATGGCCTGGGTCCCAGTGGGCAGACTTGACTTGCGAGTGCCCTCTGAGGTGTCCACCCCTCAGGCGCCTGGGTGCTCATGCCCATGGGCTGCCCTCCACATGCTTTCCCGCTGGCCTCCCTGCCCAGCTCTGTTGCCGGTCCCCCTTAGCTCTGCCTTCCCACTAGGACCTGCCTATCATGGGGGCAAACAGATAAGAGTGTTTACCTCCTCATGCATCTCCCAGGCACACTTATCTCTCCTGTACTTTTAACCACAAAGCTGAGAGGTAGTTTCCCTGAAATTGTGGAAATTAAAGGGGAAGAAAGGGGACAGGGCAAGAGGCTTGAGGTGGAGGAGAGGAAGAGAAGTCCAGGTGTAGAGTGGGGATCATCTTCGGCCTGAAGGACCTCCAGGGAGCTGCTGTCCTTAAGGAGCCTTTGTTTACATGAACATCCTGGGAAGACTGGGTGTGTTCCCTATCCTTCCCACCTCTTTCGTATCACCCCCCTTCCCTCATTCTTCCAGCTTTTTTACCTGCCAGGGACCAGGCCCTATGTGGACAGACACACAGGACACAGGGAGCTGACAGTCTGGAAGGAGAGGGTTTTTGGCCTATGCTCTGGTATGTGGTATGTCAGTCCTTTGACAATGGAATCACCATGTTGCACAGTATCGGGCATACAGTAGGCATTCAGTAAAGGCTTATTACATGTATGAGGTAATCAGTAATTTTACTTCCGCTAACAGCAGAAGGTTTTCAGAGTTTAATATGCTGAAATGACTAACTAAGCTGGGTCGAGGTTTTGGGGGCTTAGATAGGGGGTTAGTCTCTTTGCTTGTTGATGGGTGCTTAATGTGCTTCTCAAAGAAGCTGCTAGTGATTTAAGCATCATTTGAATTAGAGCACAGGTGGTCAGAAGAAGAGCAAGACACAGATCGTGTGGCAGGAACAGGGGTGGGGGAGTGCAGAGGGTGGGCGGGCTTGGGCCGTGTTGTCAAGAATGCCTCCAGGTGGGGCTGGTACCTGGTTGACAGGATATCAGAACGGGTCAGGCTCCTGGTCACTTTCATCTAAGTGCCTCAGCACTGTGTGTAACCAGCACCATCTCACCAAATGTCCAGGCTTTCCTCAGCCAGCTGATGTGACAAGGCACGCTGACCTCTAGGAGCTAAGCCCTGCCCTGGGCCAGCTCCCTGAGAACTCCTTGCTCACTCCCAAAAGCTCTGCTTTCCTCTTTTCTTCAGAGCTGCCAGCGCTCCCTGGAATCTTTGGCGTTCCCCTCTACTGAGTTGGCTGAGCGGTAGAATATGTTCCCAAGACCAGGCCTGAGGCCCTTTGCCTCAAAGGTTTCACTTGAAGGTGCAAGTATTTCAAAGAACCGCAAATCCTACAAAGTATAAGCTGTTGTCATCATGGTCTGTGGCTCTGTTCTCTCTCGAAAGATGTTTTTTCCTTATATTCTCCCAAAGGAGCTTGCCCTGCTTCCTCTCTCCTCCAAACCTTCTCCCTGAAATTGGGGTGCACACTGTCTAGATCTTGGGGTGCACTGGAGCCGTGTGCTAAGTATGAACCTATGTTCCCAGTCTCTGGGCCCTGGGCCTGGGTGACGTGAATCTCTGTCTATCCTCTGGCTGACTCAGGCTCTGGCCCTTCTTTGTGCTAAATAACCAAGCAGATCCAGAAAGAGGAGATAACTTCCCTGGGTCACCTGTCTAGCTGGCAGCTGGTCTCCTATCCCAGATCCAGGCCTTCTCTTAGCCCAAGCGGATTCCCAGGGGCAGCCTGAGGTGCTACATACAGCATTGGCCAGACAGAAATGACCGTGGGAACTGATGCCTCCTTTCAGTCTTCCTGCTGCCAGAAGGTTCCTGCTGGAGCTGTGGTTTGTCCGGGAAGCGCTGAGCTTCGTGATGAGATGGGAAAAGCTGGAGACGTATGGAGCACAGAGGGGTTGAGTTTCTGCTCTGGTGGGCGTGCTTTGCTTTGAGGGCATTTAGAAACTCCAGCCCTGCCACCACCCACCTCACACGGAGTCAGGGGACTCTTCTAGGTATGCTCATGGCTTCTGCAGAAGCAGCAGGTGGCACGGGGCCAAGAGGAAGTGTGGACTGAAACTGTCCACTCACAGCCGGGTTGCCCCACCGCAAGGACTTGGTGGGGAGACAAGCGCTGTGTCTGAGATGACGTGAGCAGCCAGGGTCTGAAGCTGTGTGCTGACCTGCTTCCTTCCTGTCGCAGGAGAGGCCAGGGGCCCTGAGGAGGGCAGGCATTTTCCCTGGCCCATCCGTGGCATTGTTCTCTAGACTCCCCCTCTTTTCCCAGACAGGCTCCCCTTCAGGGAAGGAGTGTGCCCACCACTGGCTCCCTGAGGGGCCCACAGCCCAGGCAGAGGTGCCTAGAGCTGTCAGAGCCCAGGGGAGTGCACTGCTGTGGGCCCCTGAGCTTATTTCCCTCCAAGGCAGCCCCTGGCCCAGGGAGCCTGTCTGTAATAATAACAGGACCTACTATTTCTGGAGCCTGTATCTGTGCCAGGCCTGTGCAAAGAGCTTTATAAGCATTCTCACCCTCCATCTGCACGACCACCCAGGGAGAGGGCTTTTGCAGAGAGGAACCTCAGACTTCTGTCATGAAAGGACTTGTTCAAGTTCTCATGGCTAGTCACAGCAGAGAGCACAGCAAGATTTGAACCCAAGTCCGTGTGATTGCAAAGCTCACAGCACTGAAGACTCCGTCCGTGAGCTGGTCTGTCCTTTTCATAGCTGCTCAGGTAGTGACTTGGAGGGGCCTGGCAGCGGGAGGTAGTGAAACCGCACGAGGCAGTGGAGGACTTGGGCGCTGTGCAGAGCTTCCCCCAGATCACTGGGTGTCACCCTGGGTAGCAGCTCACCTCCTAGAAGTGCAGCTTCCCCTCAGTGACGTGGGACAGCAGCTTCTTTACAGGGTCACAGGGCGGGCTCATGAGATAGCACGTGGGAGAGGGTCTGGTCCCGTGGAACCTGTTCTCATGGCCACGCTTTAGTTGGCCTCAAGAAGAGCTAGTGTGGGGTAGACGGGCCCACCTGCCTGGCAGCCTGGTCCTCAGCTTTGCAAGAGCCACTGCGAGGTATAGCTGGCTGTAGGGAAGACAGATGCTTGGGCACCAGGAGCCCTTTCTACACAGAAGTGGAGGTATGCTTGGAGGTGGCTGGGCCATGGCCAGCGTTAGTGGAGCAGCTCCTGTATGTTTGGCCCTATGTCAGAGCCTAGGGGGAGGTGGGAGGGACCCAGAGACACATCCTCAAAGTAACGAGACAGCAGACAGTGGCCCCCAGTCACTCCAGGCCCACAGCTGGCTGTAGCCTGGAAGCAGTGGGTAACAGTTGGGAAGTCTGGGGAGGGGTGGCAGGCAGAGCAGCAGGCACGCCCACCCTTCTTCACAGACCTGTGTCATCCGGGCCTGGGACCGCAGCAAACCCCTGCTCTTCTGCCCGGCAATGAACACCGCCATGTGGGAGCACCCCATCACCGAACAGCAGGTGGGCCAGCTCAAGGCCTTTGGCTACATCGAGATCCCCTGTGTGGCCAAGAAGCTGGTCTGTGGAGACCAAGGTGGGTGTCCGGCCAGGCTCACAGCTCATTCCCACAGCCTCATATCCCAGCCCGTTGTGACCTCCAGCTCAGCTCTCTCACCTGGGAAATGGAAGTGGTAATTCCTCCCTCTTGGAGTTGTTCGGTAATGTGCCCAGTATCCTCCCTGGCGTGCAGCCCACACAGTTCAAGGTGGTTGCTGTAACCATTCCTGGGGCCTGTCCTGGGGGTGGGGTGTCTCTGATGGGACTCAACGGATCTGGCTCAGGCCTGGTCCTGGCCTTCTCAGGCACTGGGCTCTGGGTGGCACACTCAGGGGGCGCTGGGCAGGGGTGAGTGGAGGATGGTCCCCTGCCCGTCTGCAGGGCCACAGAAGAACTCTGCTCCCTAGGTCTGGGGGCCATGGCTGAGGTGGGCACCATTGTGGACAAAGTGAAAGAAGTCCTGTCCCAGCACGGCAGCTCCCAGCGGAGTTGAACCCAGGATTTCTGTCACCCGCGTCCCTCTGAACTCAGGAGGTGTTTTCAGGCCAAGTCAGTGAAGAAAGTAGACTTTGCCAAAATGTGGTGAGACTTCTGCTTCCACCAAGTAGTGGTCTGGCCTGGGCCTGCTGTGGAGCCTCCCAAGGGCCATGACCTGCCCCAGGTCAAAGTAGGCCAAAGGCCCAGGTCCCAGCTTCTTCCAACCAGGAGACACCCGCTTTCCCGAGCTCCTCCCCGCCTTTTCCTAGGATGGGCGCAGCAAGCCAGAGGACAAGCTACGGAAAGTGCCTGTGCTCTGGGAACGGGACCCAGGAGTGACCGAGAAACCTTGATCCATCGTCATGCCCGGGACCTGCTTTTAGAAGGAGCGACTTAAAGACACCACAGCGTCAACTGGAGACCCCGGGCCTGTGGAGCTTCAGCTCCTCAGTGAGCACAGGGAAGCCTGTGAGTTGGCCAGACCTTGAGATTTCCCACAGACCATGCTGTGAGATTGGGGTAACAGAGAATAAAGAAAAGTGACCTTCTGAGAGACTGTCCTTCCTTTGTAGCCTGTCTGTGGTTTTAGAGGTCAGAGGCTAGGGAAGGGTCTAGGCTGGCAACTGACCAGCACTCCTTAGTCCTTGCATCATATGGTGGTTTGGGGCAAAGGACTCTGAAGCCAGACAGCCTCTCGTTCCAATCCCAGCTCTGCTGCGTGCTAGCAGTGGGACCTTGGCTTGGGGCTCAACCTTTCTGACCCTCACTTTCCTCATCTTGTATTATCCTAGCCTCATGGAATTGTTGAGAGGACTTAATAAGATATTGTGTATAAAATGCCCACCCTACTGTCTCTCCCCCTGGAGGAGGGCATGGCAACCCACTCTAGTATTCTTGCCTGGAGAGTCCTCTGGACAGAGGAGCCTAGCGGGCTATAGTCCATGGAGCTGCAAAGAGTTGGACCTGACTAAAGCGACTAATACTTTCACTGCCTCTCACATAGTAAATGTCAAATAAAATGGAAGTTAAAACTAGATATGTATTCATACCAGTGAGCTTTTCTAACGTTTACTGAAACGGACTGTGTCATTTTGGGAAAAACAAAATTGTGGACCGCAAGCATATGTGCACTTTATGTAAGTGACAGGCATACAGCCAGCAGGGTTGGACCCTGCCCTGAAACCCAGGCCCCTTGCTTCCTGGTGTCGTCCTCATGAGCTTTGCTGTGCCTGAGATGGGGCCTCGGTGTCTGTGCCTGCCTCCGCAGCAGCATACTCCAGAGATAACAAGCTCTGCCCCAGGAGTCCTCTGCTAACCTGCCTTTGACCCACTGCTGTCGGGTGGCTGCGTGGGGAGGAGCTTGTTTGACTGGAGCTGAAGTTGGGGCTGGCTTCTGGCCCTCTTGCCTTCCAGGCTGGTGTGAGTGGCTACCCCCCCTGCATGCCCTCAGACCACTGAAGGGTAGAAATGCCTTGGAAGGGCCCCAAGTTGGACCATAAAGAAGGCTGAGCACCAAAAAATTGATGCTTTCAAAATGTGATATTGGAGAAGACTCTTGAGAGTCCCTTGGACTGTAAGGAGATCAAACCAGTCAATCCTAAAGGAAATCAACCATGAATATTCATTGAAAGGACTGATATTGAAGCTGAAGCTCCAATACTTTGACTGCCTGATTCGAAGAACCAACTCATTGGAAAAGACCCTGATGGTGGGAAAGATTGCGGGCAGGAGGAGAAGGGGATGACAGAGGATGAAGTGGTTGAATGGCACCACTGACTCAATGGACATGAGTTTGAGCAAGCTCCGGGAGAATCTGGGAGATGGCAGACAGGGAAGCCTGGTGTGCTGCAGCCAGTGGGGTCGCAAAGAGTCATACACAGTTGAGCGACTGAACAACAGGAGGCCTGCTGGTGGTAACCAAGGCTGCCTCCAGCAGCCTCCAAGAGCCTTTATCTCTGTAGCACTTGACCAAGTGATCCTTTGGGATAAAATTGCCTTAGGGCACTAAAGAAAAGAACCAACTTCTTTTGCTGGGTTGGGGGTCAGGTATGGAGAGGCTCTGGATAACTGAAATCCAGAGGCAGTCCCAAAGCTCTGTTTAAGTGGATTCCAACTTCCTTCTATCCACATCACCCTTCCTTTTCCTCAGCAGTCTCCTAATGAATGGCGAGACTTCCAGTTTTAAAAAAATCTTTTTGTCTGCGCTGCATACAGCATGTGGAATCTTAGTTTGCCAACCAGGGATGGAACCCATGCCCCCTGCGTCGGAAGCTTGGAGTCTTAAGCACTGGACCACGAAGGACATCCCCTGAGACTTCCAGTTTTAGCAGAAAGTGCTGCAGAATGCTTGCTGTGTGTAGGGAGGACAGTTGCTCAGGAAACCTGCTACAAGATGCCTGTTTTAAAATGTCGCAGGAGTAGAGAAGTTCGTAGGCCTGTCTGACTGCTCAGAGCAGGACTGAGCCTTGTCGACTAGAAGGGAAGATGTCCCAGGGATGTGGACCAGCTGGGAGTCCACCACTCCATCGTGGCAGTCCTGCATTCTGAAGGAATAAGGATCTGGATGAATGGGCAGGGGCTGGAGAGCCCACCTGTTCCCTGAGCCACGCTGGAGCAGAGGAGGGGGCAGTTAGGGCCCTGGCTGCATTTACCCCATCTGCCAGCGGGATGCTGAGATGGGAGTGACAACCACCGCCTTCCCCAGGAAAAAGCTCTTGAAGTTGTCATCATCTTGGGTAGGCATGTTTCTCAGAGAAAGTGCTAGCTTCGCTGATGATTTTTATAGAATTCTGGAAGCTTGGCAGAATTGAACGTTTGGTCTGAAACTCTCGCTGTTGTTTGGAGTCTCTCTAGGCTGCCATGGCTGCTGCTGGGCAAGAGGCGGAAGCCTCTGAGGCCGTGCCTTCACTCTGGACTGACTCCAGCTCATCCTCCACACGGTTGATGTGTCCCCCTGCCACCTCCCCCTGACCTCCAGGCAGTATCTTCTTGGCCCTCTGTGATCTGGCCCCTGTCTACTTCCTAGCTCCGCCCCTACCACACACCAGCCCTGCCGGACTCCCTGTCTCCTTGCCAGACTGGACAACCTTGGCTGAGCCTGTTGCTTCTTGCCTTTGCATATACTTCTCCACTTTTACTGGAAGACCATTCTTCTCCTGGCTGCTTCCCACACACCTCCAGATTTACCTGGATGCCACTGCCTTTGGAAAGCCTTGCCTGGCCAACTCAGGCAGGATCAGGCGGTCCTAGCCCAGGTTCCCCTTGTGCCCCGTCTTATTTATTATACTATGGAATTGCAGTAGTCAGTCTGTGTCTCCCTGAAACTGGGATCTCCTGGAAGGCAGGAGTTGTCCTGTTCCTCACAAAACCTGGCAAGTCATTCCAAGCTTTTTGTACAGGCAGAATTTTTAGAAGCTGTGTGTTGGGGGCTGGAGGGGATGAAGGAGGGGCTGTCTTGCTCCTTTGGCACCCAACCTAGGAGCCATAAAAGCAAAAACTGATAAATTTGACTACAGAAAAACAGTTCGACCTAGCAGTAGCCCAAAGGCAAGGTTCCCAGGTTTCACAGTGTAAGGAATACGCCTGCCAATGTAGGAGACACAAGAGACTGGGTTCAATCCCTGGGTTGGGAAGATCTACAAAGAGGTTATATTAATTTACACTCCTACCAGCAAAGTATGAGCGTGCCATTTCCTCACCTTCACCAACCTAGTAAGTTGAAAACCCTCATTTCAGTTAGAAATCCCCTACCTTTCCAGAAGCACGGGTGTGGCCGAGGCCTTCAGCTCAGCCTGGCTTCCCTGACTTAGCCTCTGGCTTCCTCCCCGACTCCAGCTTCTCAAGTCTCCAGTCTGTCCTGCATGTTGCATGCAGCAGATCTTTACTACACTCCATGCCCACCATGAGGCTGCCCTGATATACAGCTCCTGACCCCGCAGCATGCAGAGTCCAGGACCCTACCCAAGTACCCGCAGCAGCACGTGGCAGCGTGCCTCCACCCTCTGCATCTGTTCTCACTACGCTGGCCCTCCAGGGAGCACCAGCCTGAGTGCCACTCCCTCCAAAAGGCATCGCCTGGCTTCTTCTCAATTCTGAAAACTCCCATTTCAGTGTGACATTTTGTCTGAACAAGTCTATTATGGAAGCATTGCATGTGGCAGTAAAGGACTGGAAACACTCTCGCCGTCTAACAACTAAAGTTTGGTTGATGTGGTCCAGTGGTTAAGAACCTGCCTTACAATGCAGGGGACGTGGTTATCGATCCCTGGTCAGGGAACTGAGGTCCCACATGCCGTGGAGCAACTGAGGCCAGAGTGCTCCAGCTACTGAGCCCACGCGCCCCAAGAGAGTCCAGGTACCGCGAGATGCCTGCGTGAGGCAGCAAAGATCCTGCGTGCTGCAGCTAAGACCTGACACTGCCAAACACACAAACATTTTTAAAAGGTTGGTTGGTTAAATAAATCAGGGTCATCCTTGCACTGGAACATGACACAGCCACAGTGAGGAAGCTCTCTAGGTTTGACCTGGGAAGATGTCTGAGATACATTATTAAACAAAATGCAAGATGGAGAACAATATGTATTGCACGTTAGCTTGTGTATTAAAAGAGCGAAAATGAGGATCTGTTTGCTAGAATACCCATTGAAAAACAAGAATTCAGTCCATTGTTTGCCTCTTGGCAGGGGAGCTGAGTGGTTGAGAAACAAAGGTAGGCAGCTGACTTAAGTTTTGAGCCAGATGAATATATTATCCACCACGAAAGCCATAAATACATATATTTTTAAAAGGGTTTCCTCTGCCCTTTATCCAGAAGTTCTTAAAAATGACTTGATAGGGAATTGATGCAAAAGACTTGGCAGGGGTTATCTGGAGATTTCCATCAAGGCCTTTGGAGTAGAAATGGTCTGTTTTTCTTGTCATGAGCTAATAATAGAGGAAAATGACTTCTGAGTATCCCTGGGTGCTCCTTATAAGTTTTTGAGGTCCCTGATCTCAAAGAGCTAACGGTCTTATGGGAAGAAGACTCAAGGCTTTAAAACAGTTAAAACAATCAAGTGATGGAGAAAATAAAAAGTGAAACTGTGTGACATAGACTCTAAGTGCCGTGATTCAGAACTGAGAAGCAGCCAGGCGATGCCTTTTGGAGGGAGTGGCACTCAGGCTGGTGCTCCCTGGAGGGCCAGCGTAGTGAGAACAGATGCAGAGGGTGGAGACACGCTGCCACGTGCTGATGCAGGTACCTGGGTGGGGTCCTGGACTCTGCGTGCTGGGGGTCAGGAGCTGTACATCAGGGCAGCCTGCTGGTGAGCATGGAGTATGATAAAGATCTGCTGCGTGGAACATGCAGGACAGACTGGAGACTTGAGAAGCTGGAGTCGGGGAGGAAGCCAGAGGCTAAGTCAGGGAAGCCAGGCTGAGCTGAAGGCCTCGGCCACACCCATGGTTCTGGAAAGGGGGCATGCAAAAGAGTTTTTTCCTTCATGATGTGAAGGAAAATCAGTAAGACTGAAGTGTTGGCTTCCCTTGTAGCTCAGTTGGTAAAGAATCTGCCTGCAATGCAGGAGAGCTGGGTTCAATTTCTGGGTCGGGAAGATCCCCTGGAGAAGGAAATGGCGACCCACTCCAGTATTCTTGCCTGGAGAATCCCATGGACTGAGAAGCCTGGTAGGCTATAGGCCATGGTGTCGCAAGAGTCGGACACGACTGAGCAACTCCACCACCACCACAGAAAGTGTTAAAACCACAGTCCTTGTGGCAAGTAGGGGGAAGGAGAACTTAATGGCACTTGGGCACGTGGTGGTGCAAGACTTGTTAACGGTTCCCAGTCCCACCCACTAAAAAGAATTTTGCTCTGGGACTTCCCTGGTGACCCAGTGGTTAAGAGTCCTCCTTTCAACACAGGGGATGCTGGTTCGATCCTTGATGGAGGAACCAAGGTCTCACACGCTGCAGGGCAACTAAGCCTGCGCACCTCAATGAGAGAACCCACACGCCGCAACCACTGAGCCCTGAGCCCGCACGCTCTAGAGCCCCTGCTTTGCAACAGGAGAAGCCAGCACGTCACAACTAGAGAAAGCCTGCTCGCCCCAATGAAGACCCAGCCCCAGACCAGCTTATCACAGTGTTTTCGCTCAGGATTGTTCAGCCTGCCCTCATGGTTCCTGAGCATTTTGTGGTGTAGAATTTGGGAAAAAACGGATTGAGATATAGAACTGAGGAGGTGGGAGGAAAGAGGAAGGAATCTTACGTTTTGGGTTGGTCCCAGAGTCTCCTTTACTGTGACAAATTCTGGTAATGGGTAAAGGGAGAAAAAAGGAAAGCGTGGAGCAGAGACTTGGGGAACTTCATCCTAAAGAGCTGAGAGGTGCCGAGTGGAGGGAGAGCCGCAGAGCCATGCAGGCTGGCCAGAAGTTGGGCTACAGTTTGGGAACTGACTTAATAGAGTTTCCGAACTGCTAAGAGGTGCAAGGAGGTGGGAGTGGGGAGTAAAAGGATTTTTGAGGAAGGTTGCTGAGGATTGTGAGTTTGACAGACTTTAATGTTCTTCAAGAAACTCAAGTAAAGATTGGGTTTATTTATATTGAAGTATAGTTGATTTACAATATTGGTTTCAGGGATACAACACAGTCAGTATTTTTATAGATTATATGCCATTTAAAGTTATTATGTAAAATGACTATATTCTCTGTGCTGTACAATATATCCTTGTGGCTTATTTATTTTATACATTGTGGTTCCCTGATAGCTCAGTTGATAAAGAATCCACCTGCAGTGCAGGAGACCCCAGTTTGATTCCTGGGTCGGGAAGATCTGCTGGAGAAGGGATAGGCTACCCACTTCAGGATTCTTGGGCTTCCCTTGTGACTCAGCTAGTAAAGAATCTGCCTCCAATGAGGGAGGCCTGAGTTTGATCCCTGGGTTGGGAAGATCCCCTGGAGAAGGGAAAGGCTACCCACTACCGTATTCTGGCCTGGAGAATTCCATGGACTGTATAGTTCATGGGGTCTTAAAGAGTTGGACACGGCTTAGCAACTTTCACTATAGTTTTGAAACAGGAGGGAAGGGAGCAGGGCACAACTTTTAAAAGGATAACGTAGCTCAAGGATACGATATAAACTGATTAAAACCAAATAGGTCCAAGGTGCTGGAAGCTCAACTTCCACTAGACCTTGAGCCTCAGTATAAGCTCATTGTAACACATCAGCATGCTACATGACACAGCTACAGGGGCCATGACAGTTCTAAGGCCAACCACAAAGGTCAAAAGTAGGCAATGGCCCAACTCCTGGAAGCTCCTACCCCTTCCCCAAAATAGCGCAAGTATTCCTCCCACTCATTAGCCTATAAAATTACCCACCCCTGTAAAAACTGACTACCCTATATCCTGGCGCTGCTCTCACCTGAGATGGCCCACACTCTGTAGAGTGTGTTTCTCTCTAAATACTTCTTACCTATCACTTTGTCTCTCACTGAATCCTTTCTGTGATGAGACATCATGAATTTCATTAAGTCCTGAGACCAGGAGCAATCTCAGTTAAAAGACCATGAAGCCAAGTCCCAATCTGAGTTACAGTTTCAGTTTGCACCTCCTCTTCCCCTATCCCTATCTTTTCCGTCCCCACTTTCCTCTCCCCACTGGAAATCACTAGAATCCTAGGTCTTTTAAATTTCTTTGCCAGTGTGTGCTTCTCTGGTGTGTTGGCATTGCAGGACTGAGCCATATGAAGCCATGGATTATATCTGGGTTATGTGTATGCGTTTTGTGGTCCTTATAGTGCTGAGAGTTTCACTGAACTCTAAACACAAAGCCTCATAATAGAATCAACTAGTATATTTAATTCCATTTTATAGATGGGAAAGTGAAGGTCACCCAGCCAGTTTCTTTCTGCCCTGACGCTGCTGGCAAATAGACTGCTGCTGCTGCAGAACAAACCTTCCATCCTCGTTAGCATTACCTCCCTGGGACCTGTGGAAACACCTCCTCCGCCACACACCACCACCACCACCAGATACCTTTTTTCAGTCCCAATTTAGCAGCTGCTTCTTCACATTTCCCATCCTGCAGCTTCCCTCGTGCATACACTGTGGTTTCTTGGGCAGCACGAAAATCCAAAATGTCACGCAACTGCCTCTGAACAAAGAGCCCTAGAGTCAGCTCCCAGTGACTGACAGCTTGTTTACACCAAGAGCTTCCTGGTAGAACCAAATATTCCATAATATTCGAGGCAGGCTTGGTGCTGCCTGGGGCAAGGCAAGGGGAAGGAGCAGGCCAGGAGAGCTGCTAGCTGTCTAATAGCAAAAGAATGCCAGCAGTATCACAGTAGGCAGCTGTGAGGGCAAGGCCCAGATGGGAGATGAGAACTTCCGGCCTTTGGAGGACAGCTGCTAATCCAGGTGTGATCTAGGAGCATGTCAGTTACTTGCTGTAACAGGCTGGCCTCATGGCAGCTTTATCTGCTACAATGACATGGTTACTGTTTGCCTGCTGGCCCAGATAGCAGGTCACTGGGACTGGAGGCCCCGCAGACTCCTTTTGGAGCCTCTGGATTCCTGGAAAAGGGTGGGGGAGAGTTCAAAGGTGCCTTCTGTTTGTGTGGGCAAGGTAGATGAGGGCTGAAGGGTTTCCGGCTATAGTGATTGGCTTGGAAGCCGCCCACAGAAACACATGGATGCACGCAGGAAGGAGAGGCTAGAATGCTCCTTAGGGCCTGCAGGGAGCTTGGGGTTGGAGGTGAAGATCATTTCTTATTTTGGGGAGAGATCAGGGCTTGGGGGCTCATATGTCACTGGGAGCTTCTGAAATCCACTCTCTTTGGTAGTGGAGAAGTTGAGCTCTGGAGCCCCACAGTTGGGGGAGGAGAGGAAGCTGGCATGATGGGAACCAGGGAGGGAAGGCCATGGTAGGGTGCTCCTGTTTATCTAGCACCTGACCTGTGCCAGATACATGCTTTACTTTAGTTCAGTTCAGTTCAGTCACTCAGTCGTGTCCGACTCTTTGCGACCCCATGAACTGTAGCATGCCAGGCCTCCCTGTCCATCACCAACTCCCGGAGTTCCCTCAGACTCATGTCCATCGAATCCGTGATGCCATCCAGCCATCTCATCCTCTGTCGTCCCCTTTTCCTTCTGCCCCCAATCCCTCCCAGCAGCAGAGTCTTTTCCAATGAGTCAACTCTTCCTATGAGGTGGCCAAAGTACTGGAGTTTCAGCTTTAGCATCGTTCCTTCCAAAGAACACCCAGGGCTGATCTCCTTTAGAATAGACTGGTTGGATCTCCTTGCAGTCCAAGGGACTCTCAAGAGTCTTCTCCAACACCACAGTTTAAAAGCATCAATTCTTTGGCATTCAGCTTTCTTCACAGTCCAACGCTCACACCCATACATGACCACTGGAAAAACCATAGCCTTGACTAGATGGACCTTTGTTGGCAAAGTAACGTCTCTGCTTTTGAATATGCTATCTAGGTTGGTCATAACTTTCCTTCCAAGGAGTAAGCGTCTTTTAATTTCATGGCTGCAATCACCATCTGCAGTGATTTTGGAGCCCCCCAAAATAAAGTCTGACACTGTTTCCACTGTTTCCCCATCTATTTGCCATGAAGTGATGGGACCAGATGCCATGATCTTTGTTTTCTGAATGTTGAGCTTTAAGCCAACTTTTTCACTCTCCTCTTTCACTCTCATCGAGAGACTTTTTAGCTCCTCTTCAATTTCTGCCATAAGGGTAGTGTCATCTGCATATCTGAGATTATTGATATTTCTCCCAGCAATCTTGATTCCAGCTTGTGCTTCTTCCAGCCCAGCATTTCTCATGATGTACTCTGCATAGAAGTTAAATAAGCAGGGTGACAATATACAGCCTTGACGTACTCCTTTTCCTATTTGAAACCAGTCTGTTGTTCCATGTCCAGTTCTAAATGTTGCTTCTTGACCTGCATACAGGTCAAGTTCAGGTTTCTCAAGAGGCAGGTCAGGTGGCCTGGTATTCCCATCTCTCTCAGAATTTTCCACAGTTTATTGTGATCCACACAGTCAAAGGCTTTGGCATAGTCAATAAAGCAGAAATAGATGTTTTTCTGGAACTCTTTTGCTTTTTCGATGATCCAGCGGATGCTGGCAATTTGATCTCTGGTTCCTCTGCCTTTTCTAAAACCAGCTTGAACATCTGGAAGTTCACGGTTCATGTATTGCTGAAGCCTGGCTTGGAGAATTTTGAGCATTACTTTACTAGCGTGTGAGGTGAGTGCAGTTGTGTGGTAGTTTTAGCTCTCTTTGCTTACCATATCTCATTTCATCCTCTAAGCAGCCTTCAAGATAGGCATTGCTATCCCCATTAAAAATAATAATAACCTGAAGCTCAGAGAGAAGGAAATAAAAATCCTCCCAACTGCATACCAAGCCATGGCTTCTTAGAAGGGAAAGGAGAAAGTGTTATGAAGCTGCTCAGATAGCCTGGACCTGAGCTGGGAATGGAGAGAGGCGCAAGTAGGCTGACCATGAATCTTGTTGTTGAAGGCGGGCTCTTCTGAGAGTGAAAAGGGGCAGTAAATATGCCAGGACAATAGGCATCAAGTGGGACTGTCCTGGGAAAACCAGGATGCGTGGCCTCCCTACCACAGAGCACCCGAGGGAAGCACTGTTCAGAATCCATGCCCTGTGAAATCACAGCTACCTTTTAGGATGTAATCCTCATAGCAATCCCTAAGGGACAGTGTATTATCCCATTTGACAGATGAACAGACTGAGGCTCAAAAGCATCACTTCACTTTCTCAAGGTCCCACATCTTTTAAGTGGGGAAGATCTGGCTGGCTACAAGTCCTGGTTCTTGCTGTGAGTCATGCTGCCTCCCAGGCTCAGGGCTTTGGAGGAAGACCAGAGAAAGAGACCAACTGGAGAAGCAGAGGGAAAGGGCTTGAGTCTCGGAGTGTGACAGACCACGTGACAGCCTCTGTGTGGCCTCTTCCAGGACGTCACGTGCGCAGTGGCTGAGGACGATGGGGTGCTGGGGCAGGGTGGAGGCCCCAGAGGCTTCTGCAGCCTGCCCTGATCTTCCTGCACCTCCAGGGGGCAGTGGCCAAAGCCGGAATTTCTAGGAAAAAAAAAAATCATTGTGTTGCCGCATGTCTATGACTGGTGAACAGGAACACTGAGAAATTGAATGGTAGGTATCCTGGAGTCAGGACTGTCCCCTCTGGTCTATCGACCCCTTTTCCTTCCAGCTCAGTCCCTCTGGGGCTCCTGGAGAGACTGTGGGGGTTTGGGATGCAGGAATACTCTAGGTCAGGGGCAGAAAACCTGCAAGGTCACGCACATGTGGAGGGTTTGTGAGCCTTGGGGTTAGTTCCTGCTCTGTTTCCCAGTCAGCCTGATGTTGCAGGAACGGATCAGCAGCCATAACACAGACAACGGAGGGCCTGGTCCAAACTTCAGATGACTTTGCAGGCTCCTTAACTCATTGCATCGCAGGTGGATGGGCAGGGAATTGGACATGCCAGTCAGAACACACCACCCGTGTGCTCTCAGACCTGGGCTGGCAGGGCTGATAAGGAAAGAGAAGTCCCTGCCCTACGGGATGACGAGTCAGCCTGGGGTACTTCCCTCAAGTACAGTAGCCTGTGGCCTCTGCAAGTTAATGTTGCATAATCAAGGGCTGATCATGTTTCTTCATTCATAAATCTCTTTAAAAAATTAATAGACTTCATTTTTTAGAGCGGTTTTATGTTTACAGGGAAAGTGAGTGGAAAGTGCAGAGAGTTTCGATACACCTTCCTCTCCTACATGCACAACCTCCCCATATTCATTCATTTCTCAAATTCTGTGTTCCACATACTGTCCTAGACCAAGGCCCAGCCCTATCATCAGGAACAGGGAGGGAGGAAGGGATGGAGGGAAGTAGGCCTAGGGTGCCAAGGGAGCCCAGCAGAACAGTCCACCCAGCAGGGGTGGTCTGAGGAGTGAGGAAGGACCTCAGAGGAAGTTCCCAAAGTGTTAGCCTCTCAGTTGTGTCTGACTCTGCAACACCATGGACTGTGTAGCCTACCAGGCTTCTCTGTCCATGGGATTGTCCAGGCAAGAATGCTGGAGCGGGTTGCCATGCCCTCCTCCAGGGGATCTTCTCAAACCCAGGAATTGAACCTGCATTGCAGGCAGATTCTTTACCATCTGAACCACCTGGGAAACCCAGAGGAGATTCCACCTGGGCTGAATTCTAAGGGTGTGGGCATTAGCAAAGAGTAGGGATGGCAGGATTGGGGTGCAGTGTGTACAGAGGCCTGGGGCCAGAAGGCACACTTGACCCAGATTCGGTAAAGCCCAAAGCTAACCGGTTTAGTCTGAGGAGGAAGGGTCCAAGTAGGCCAGAGTCGGTGGGAGGGGCTTACCAATGTGGGTGGGGCCAGCACTGGCCTTGAAATAGTTAGAAATTTCAGGTACTGGATTATGCAATTTGTGGCTTTAAATGTGTCCTGAAGATGCTTCAGGGGCTTTCACTGTTGCCTCAAGTACCAGCCCCTTGAGAACAGGATGGGTTTTTCTGGTGGCCCGCGGCTAACGCCTGCTTCGCTTCCGCCCAGATACAGCCTTGACCAATAGTCTCACATCTCGCAAGGAAGCAGAGAAAGCCCACCTGGCAAAAGTCAGGGGCCCGGAGGGACTTCTCGGATCATGTCAGGCTTTCTCCATTTATTCACCCCTGGTGGTAGTTCCAAGGGAAGAGGGGTACGAGGGAAAGGAAGCCTTTCCTAACAGAGCAGGCTGCCCAAGGCGCAGGGAGAGCAAGGACCTGGACCCCTGTGTGCAGCATTCAAGAGGCGGCGCCTGAGCCCCCTGGGAGCGGCAGCTACCAGGACCGGATCAGGGGAGGAGGCCCCGTGCAGCCGAGCCTCTGAGCCTTGCTCACTTGGTTAGAAAGCGCAGACAGTAAAGTATGCCCTTTCCCTGTGACTCTGAAACTAGACCAGACCGGAGAATTCCCAAGGGAATCCTGCAGTAAGAGCCAAACCTCTTCCCCACTGCCACGGCTCTGCCTGCAGCCAAGGAGCCCCCTCATGATGAGAACCTGCCTGTCAGCGGTCTTGGGCCGTGAACATGCCCCTCTTGCCAGCTTCCAGGTGAGGAGACTCACCTGTGCTGAGCCCTGTGTGCCGGGCCCTTTGCACACATGACTTGCACTTCATCCGTCATCCTGTGAGGTGCGCACTGCTACCATCCCCGGCTTAGTGGTGAGTAAACTGAAGCTGGGGGAGGTGAACACTGGTGGTAGTGGGTAGAAGGGAATAACGTGAGCAGAGGCCCAACGGGACAGGGCCTGGGGCCAACAGCAGTTGGCTGTGGGAAACCAAGGCACATGCTTGTGAAATGAGAACTTTCTCCCTTATGAGCTGAAGTGAACATACAACAAGACACTTGGCTTCCCCCAAAGTTTGGGCTGAATTAATAGTGGCATGGCATGCAGGTCAAAGGAGGAGATTGTTCCTCCTCCTTGCTGAGACTGTACCCGAAGGGCTAGGATCCTTTCAGGGCCCCCCCTGCCTAACAGCCATGGACGAGCCCATGCACTGTACCAGACTGGATGGACAGGGAGGAGCAGCCTGGAGACCCATATATCCTAGGCCTCTGAGGAATCTCCCAGAGGCAGAGTTCAACCCCATAGAGGGAAAAACATCCTGGAACTTAGGAATTGTAAAAATGGAATGAAAAATGTAAGGTAGTGAGCCCCTTATGCTGGGAGCAGATGCTGGAGGACCAGAAATGCAGAGAGGGCTCCTGCCTAGCCTGACGGGTGGTCTAGATTCAGCCCTCACATTGACGGAGCACTTCGTGTCCACCTTTCCACCACACAAGTCCCGCAAACACAGGGTTTTAGGCCACACAGATGATGAGGCTGCCCCTGCCTAGCCTGGGCTGGGCTCTAGGTTTCTTCTGCGGTCCTGCTTAGACTTCTTCGGGGAAACCAGGCATTGGAAATAGTGGAGGTCTCGGACCTGTGAACTGGCCGCTGCTGGACTACCTGAGGTCACCTTTTTCAGAAAGCTGAATATTTTCTAGTGCCCTGGACCTCTCAGCTTCCCATCATGGAGTCCTCTCCCAGTCAGAACCTAGGAGAAGACAGCAAACCACTGCCCTCCATCGCCATCACCTGTGTGGACACCAGGGCTTCCCGGAGTACCCTGATCTCCCTAGAGCGAGGGCTTCCCTGGCTGTCACACCTCACAACGCTCACTCTTGACCCCCTCTGTCTCTGACATTCTGTAGTCCCCAGACTTTGCCCTTTTTCTTGACCAGGGCTCCAGCCCACGTCCACTGCAGCTTCCCACTGCCATCCACCTGCCTCCAGACCTGGCCCTGTTAATGGTTCTCTCACCTGTCTTCTACTCTGCACTTGGCTTGTCTAGTCTCTGCTGAGTTTGAGGGGCTAGGGCCAGTCACGATTTTTTTAATTGAATTAGAGCATATAATATGCGACCCAGATCAAGCTGGAGAACACTTTCAGGTCCATCTGTTTAAAATGGCTCGATCCCCTAGACTCCCACAGCTTTATTATTGGACACTTGGCAGCTGTTGCCTTTTATTCCAGCTAGCTGCAGGAGGGGGAAGCATTCTGGGAGCTGTTTGTTTTTCTCCCTGCCTGACCTAGCACAGTGTGAGGCCCATTGGAGGTGCCCCTTGAGGCCCATTAGATGGAGGGGTGTCGAGTTTCCCAGGTGTGTCTTAGAGTATGCGCTCAGTTGCCCCCTCAGAAATGCGGGAGAGGTGACAGGTGAACAATGGGGTCATGGGAGTGCAAGAAAAGCCCTGAGCACCGAATGTGCTGGTTCTGCTCAGGTGACCGGCCACCCCGGTGTGCTGTGTGTAGGCCTGGAGGCACACATTCCCAGCAGAAGGTTCAGGTGTGGAGAACTCCCTGTGTGGAATGCCCTTTCTAGGGGGCACTGGCTACAGCATGGGGCTGGCCAAGCTCTCATCCTGGGCCCTGGGACTTCAGGCTTGAGCACCCACCATGGCAGGATCAGATAGCTGAAGGAAGAGGGCCAGACCCAGCCCCGGGGAGCCTTTGAAGTCAGATGCCTGGTGCAGAATGTTCTGCGGAAGGCGAGAACACACAGATTCTCAGGTGGAGGCCAAGACCCCCGCTGCTGGCCTAAGGGAGCCGATCCCTGTCTCCTCCTGCTTCAAGGCCTTGGGAGACGGTGCCCTCCAGGAAACAGAGCATGGCCTGGGCTTGAGCAGCAAAATGGGCGCAGCAGGAAGGAGTTGGAGGGAAGTGGGAGGCACGGTAATGTGGGGATGGGGTGTGGTACATGAAGTTCAACAGCTGTCCTGAAAAACCGTGTCTCCAGTCTATTGGAAGACTTGAAGACTCACTCCCTCTTTGCTCTCGGCAGAGAGGAACCTCTTCTCTGAGGTCTTCTTCTCTGAGGTCCAGATGCCGGTTGTCACTGAGGGTCTTCCTCTTGGGTGGGTTCTGAGTCCCTCAAATTATCCTGTTCCTGTCTTCTCTATCTTTTTGATTGTAGTAAATATTTAGGGGTCTCACCCAAGGCTTGGGGACACTGGGTGAATCTGATTTTACATCATATCCGTTAACTCAAGGCTCAGAATCTGATTTTACATCATATCTGTTAACTCCCAGGTCCATCTGTCACCAAAATTTGCTTTAAGGCAGCATGGTGGCAATGTCTTATTATGAGGATGGGCTGTCCTCCATGGTCAGTAGAGGCATGATCACAAGCATATGCTGTTAATAGGGAAGGAGAGAGAAGGAAGAGAAGTGCATACCAATGGTCAGTGTAGATGATAAGGATTGAGGTGTCTTAGATCAGCCTCTGGATGGGGGAGGCTGGGATGTGAACATTTCCTGAGGACCTCTGGTGTGCCAAGCACTTGTGTATGATCAGCAGGTATATTATTATCTTTATTTTACTAAAAAGGAAGATAATGCATGGAGGATTTACCCAATCAGAGTAAAAGATGTGGAGATGGGTTTTGAGCCAGGTGTGGCCACCTCCATGGTTGGCCCTCTTTCTTCTCCGTGGAAAGTGATCTCCAGTTGCTATGAGTATGCTTTCAGGATTGGGATGGCAGCCGCCAAATAGAGAGCTAGTTTTCAGACAGTTGAGGGAAGTCTTTAACATGTAAGAGAGGCCAAAGCAACAGAAAAGGGGAATGGCTTAGATTTGATTTGATGGCACCAATGTACAGAGAGGTTGAGGTTTTGCTAACAGTAAGAAGAGTTAGAGCCCTGCTTTCTCTCTCCCCTCCCAGGTCACTGGGAAAGAAGCTCCACTCTAGGCAGCTGCAGTCAAGAACACAGGGCTCTCTCTATCCCCAGTGCCCAGCTGAGAAGTACAGGATCTCCCTGGGAGTGGCAGGCCACCAGCATGTCACAGCTCCCTCACCTCTGTGTTGAGGTGTATTCCAGGTAAGAGTAGCTGAGAAGCCTGTGGCCTTTTTCCTCAACCCATTTCCAACTCACGGTGGAATGTCTACCCTAGTCGTGGGAGCCAGAGGATACTGAGGCCTTCACTCTCTCACTTATAGGGTGGAGGTTGCATTCTAGGAGAGGCTAGTTTAAAAGACCAAAGGCTACTGCCCCAACCCAGCATCCTTATAAAGCAGGGATATCACTCCAAGACAGCAGTTTCAGAGCAGTGGTACAGATGTTTCATACAAACAGAGGAAGTCCATAAAAAGTCTGATGCTCTCCTCAAGGGAACTGGCTTTATTTGCACAGAGTGGGGGGAAATTCAAGCATGTCGGTGCTCTCAAAACAATGGAGATATTGGTGATAAGCAATTAAGTCTGGTAGTGCTTTGAGAAAAGCTAGCTAAAAATTAGACCAACTAGAAGTTTGTAGAGAGAAGCAAAGAGCTAATTGAGAAAAACCCTCCTGAGATCAGAACAAACTTCAGAGACTAGCCTCAAATACTACTCCAGTCACCAAAAACTTGGCCTTTCTGTACACTGATGCCAAATCCAATCTGGGAGAAAATTTTGAAGTAGAAAAGGATAACTTTATTACTTTACCAGGCAAAGGAGGACACACCAAGCTTCTGCCTTGAAAAACTGTGTCCCAGCCTGTGAGGATTTGATGAAGGATTTTATAACAGTGATTCAAAAGTGGGATTTCTGGCAAGAGTAGGGTGAGTGTAGGGCCTGTACTCCTTTAATCCCATCTCAAGTGGTCAGGTCTAATCTTAAAGAGCCTCTAATCTGGCTTCAGGTGGTTTTGTTGGCTTCTCCTCCCTTGATTAGCAACTGTACAAATTTGCCCTTTGGAACTCAGAGAAGGTCATGAAGGCTGGAGTCTTGCCTACAAGAAACGAGGGACGGAAATTCCTCCTTGCCTGGGAGCCCCACAGGGCCTTACTCTGTTTCACTCCTGCAAAGAGACTTCATTTCTTTGGATCAGACTGTAGAAGCTTCCAGAAAATGACACCAGATCTTATACAAAGGATCAGGAATCAGGTCGGCATCAGATCTCTTAATAGCAATATTCGAAGCCAGAAGTCCGCAAGGCAATGCCTTGAAGATGCTGAAGGAAAATTATTTTCAACTGAGAATTATATACCCATCCAAGGTATCAGTACAGTGTGAGAAGAGAAGGTAGATATTTTCAGATAGACAAGGTTTGAAAAACTTTATCTCACATGCAAACTTCCTCAGGAAGCTACTGGAGGATGTGCTGCAGCTCACAGAAGGGCATAAACCAAGAAAGAAGAAATAAGGAGCCACTACTGAGAATATGGAGGCAAGAAGAATGGAAATTTCTCCGAGTGGGAAAGGGTCCCAAGCAATCCAGAGAGGATGTCTGTGTGGGTTTCCCTCCCTACCTCGTCCAACTCCCACACTGGCCTTTGTAAATAAACGGTGTGGTCTTTGTTGTGAAGAAAAAGAAGATGGAATAGAATGCAGGAAAAACAGAGATCATTAAGGGAAGAAGCACAGGATGACCGCAGTGGGGCTGATCTAGAGCTATTAGTTCAGATGGAGGCAGGAGAACCAGGGGCTCCGGGAGGGGTGTCTCAGAGTTAAAAAAAATAAGGAATGATAGTGAAAATGTGTATCGAGAATCATTTTACAGGAGTTTTGCAGGGTGTGGGATGTGTCAAAAAAAAAGCAAATGAAAAAACGAGTCAACAATTCTGAAGAAGGAAAGTTTACAAAGCAAGGAAGGGTGTTTATGAAGAAAGGAAAAAAAAGGTATGAAGAAAGGAAAGGACAGCATATTACTTGGCTTAGCAGCGAGCACTATTTACTGATTGAAAATGTAACCAAGAAATGTAGTGTTATGATATCAAAAGGAGAGGAAAGAGCGTAAGTGAATCTCATCTGTCAGGAGAGGAATGCCGAAAGGCGGTATGTAAACTGGACTTCTCTGAGATAGAAATAATAGCAATAAGTGCTTTATTTTGTTGTTGTTTTTCAGTTGCTCAGTAATGTCTGACTCTCTGTGACCGCATGGACTGTGGAATGCCAGGTTTCCCTGTCCTTCACCATCTCCCGGAGCTTGCTCAAACTCATGTCCGTTGAGTCAGTGATGCCATCCAACCATCTCATCCTCGGTCATCTCCTTCTCCTCCTGCCTTCAGTCTTTCCCAGCATCAGGGTTCTTTCCAATGAGTCAGTTCTTTGCATCAGGCAGCCAAAGTATTGGAGCTTCAGCCTCAGCATCTGTCCCTCCAATGGATATTCAGGATTGATTTCCTATAGGATTGACCGGTTTCATCTCCTTGCAGAGATTTTTGTCTTCTGATTTTTGTCTTCTAAATGACTGAATGAATTGAAGTGGTCATTTCGAAAGAGCAGGATGGAGTGACATAGGAGAGTGCTGTCTTTGTTCTAACACTTTAGCACAGTTTGACTCTGCAAACATTTTTTGCACATGAGTTTGGGAAGATAAAAATTAACTGAAAGACAGATGAAAAGAAACCATGATAACAGTAAGGGCCTTCCCTTTTGAGATGCTCCCATCCTCTGAATTCTTTTAAAACAGCAATTGGGGAACTTCCCTGGTGGTCCAGTGGTTAAGAATCTGCCTTCCAATGCAGGGAACTTGGTTCAATCCCCAGTCGGGGAAGTAAGCTCACACATCACAACTACTGAGCCCTCGTGCTGGAGAGCCTGCATGCTGCAAGGAAAGATCCCACATGCCACAGCTGCAACTAGGGCCCGATACAGCCAAATTAAAAAAAAAAAAAAAGATTCCTAATCTATGCAAAGAAAAAAACTGAGCAAACAACCCCACCCATCTTTTCAGCCATCTCATAAAGTTCATTCTCACCCTGCAAGGCAGATATTGATAAGGGTTCTTGTGAGGGTCAAAAGGGATAGTGTTTTGTAAAGCATGAAGTTGGCATATGGTTTAGATCGTGGTTATCAGGCAGGACAGAAATAAATATCCCCATGTGGTACACAGGAAAGCAGAGACCCTCCCTTCCACCCCAGACTTCCCACAACTTACCTGGCTCTGAGCCCTACCTGGAGGGAGATTAATGTGAGGGCCCTTGATGTCATCAAGGCTCAGTTCTCATCCTGGCGGTGCTCTGAGCACTGACCCTGGTCATAGACTGATCCCTGGTGCTGGTTGCAGGCTGAGCCCCCACTGCTTGCCACGAACTCCCTTAGTAATGCTCACAACCAGACCTAAGCTGGTCTTGGCTGAGAAGAATGGATGACTGGGCTCCATTCCTCTCCAGTGCTGTCTCAGGGGCAGGGTTGGTGCAGCTGCAGCCTGGCTAAACTCTCTGGCATGGTTTCCCTTCATCCTGGACTGGATTCAAAGCCACTGCCTGTGCCCAGTCCATTTCTGTCCCCTCCCACTGGTCCTCCTTGTGGGGGATGGTGGGGCCCATGGTACACTCTGAGCAGAGATTGTCTGTGATGAGTCATCCTTGTTCATAACAAAGGAGTCTGGCATGAACAGCACTTTTTCTGCCTTCTCTGCTGCAACGGAATAACGTCCCAAATCCACGTGTTCAAGTACAGCCTTGAACTGGCTGTTTCCCACCCTGGACTCTTCAATCCAATCCATTACCAGGGAAGCATTTCTCCAACATGATTTCCAAGAGTTCCCAGAACATTGGCTTGTTGTAGCTGCTTCTCTGCACATAGTGACTGGCACCTCCTCTGAGTATCCTGTACAGTCAGATGGGAACCAAGGCTGACTTCAAACCCTCTCATCTCTTATCAGTCCCAGGAGAGGTGAAAGGTCAGGAAAGGGGCAGTGGCAGATGCTGGGCCTGGGAAAGTTGGAGGGTGGGTAGGGAGACAAAGGGGATGGGTGGGGGGCAGGCACAGGATCATGGTTTTGATAAACTTGATTTACTACTGGGTCACAAATGTCAGGGCAGTCAGGAAGCTGAAAGACTTCCTCTCCTGCCCCTGTGTCAGACAGATGGAAAAATGAGGTCCCTGAAAAAGAAATGTTCCCAAGATCCCACAATGACTTGAGATCAGAATGGTGGATTATTTATGCTGAGGATCAGCCTCGGGCAGAATGGCACAGATTCCACAGCCCCTAAAGCCAGAATAGGACTCTTGAGGAAGGCCCTGGGGGAGATGGAGGAAAGGCTCCAGGGAAGAAAGATCTTCCTGATTATCTGAATTATCAGCTCTGGGACCTCTGGTTGGAGGGCACATAGGGTCACAGTTTCTCATCACCAGATGCGTGGCAAGATGCAGGCTGGACTGTACGGTGAGAATGTGCCCACAGCGAGAGGAGCTTGCTTGCTCTCTTGGCCATGTTTCTCGTTGTGGGACTGGAACCAAGTTGTGTTCCTCACAATCCTAGGGTTCCTTTGCTTGACCTAAGGGTCTGCTCTCTTTCTGAGCCCTCAAGATCCAGAACAGCTCCCGTGAGCAGCCCCAGAGCTCTGCAGCTGCCTCTGGATGGCCACAAGACCCTGGAGACAGAAGAGGCACCTGGACCCACAGTTAGAGTATGTATTTGAGGAAGAAAGTTGGAAGAGGGCCACCTTGGGGGGGTCTTTCTTACAGGAACAGATTAGGTCAGAGAAAATCATGGTAGGTAGGTGTCCCTCCTCCAAACTGTTAGGTAGGTAGAATAGGGAAAAGGAGTCCAAAATGGCGGTGGCTAAAAAATAAGGAAGGTCAAAGGAAGGTCCGAGGACCAGAGTGAAGACTTCAGGCAGAACAGACAGCACTCCTGGCTGAGCACAATTTGCACAGGGCGGGCCCGGGGGGAGGGAAACATATAAAAGGAGGAGCCAAAGCTCGCTCTCTCTCTCTTTCTCTCCTGTCTGCGTGCGCTCTTTCTCTCTCTGTCCCCCTCTCTCTTCCTCCCCAACACATTCTCTCCCTCTCTCTCTCCATCTCTCCCTCCCCCATGCACTCCTCCACTCTCTTCTCTTCAAGTCTTTGGGTTGGCATACCCTCACACTTCTAGGATGGATTCTCCTGCTATCTTCTAAATAAAATAGAGCTGTAACACTGATTTGCCTAAAAGCTATAACACGGTTTGTCCGAGACCCGAGAGCTGTGACGTGCCGAGGGCTCTAATGTCCGTTGCTCCAAATCTTTGTTCTGACAAGACAAAGAACCAAGGAACATACACTCGCCTGACAAAACCAAGGGTCTGCACTGCAGCTTTCAGGTGGTGAGAGGCACTTCGGCTCTTGCCTCAGTGCTGTTAGCCAGGGCCTCCCAGATCCTCTCTGCCTGTGCCCCGAAGCCTGTTTCAGGGCCTCTGCTGGCTGCGTCCCCCTGGGGCTGTCCTTCCTGCACTTTGGTTGCGTACTTGTCTCTGCCACTGGGCTGGCAGCTCTTTGAAAGTCAAGTATTGCAGGGTGGGTTCTCCAGGAAGCAGACTGTGGCTCAAAGTGTAGCATGCTGGATGTTCTTCAGGGAGAGCTCTGGAGACTGATGAGTGTAGAAGGGAGGGGGAAGAGGCAGCACTGGGCAGAGGGAGAAGCTGAGCTGTACTGCAGGCCCCACCCAGCCTGGGCTCCTCACTGGGAGCTTGGCATGGAACGGCCCCTCACAGTCCCATACTGAGCTGAAATAGCTGGGCCTCTGCACCCCAGCTAGATTAGTCTTTGGAAACAGATCACTCAGAGAAGGGCATGGCCCAGGGTAAAGCAAGTATCTGCAGCTGAAGCGATCCCTGGATGGGCTGACAGCTACAGTCCTCCTGCCCTGGCCCCCAGACACCAAGTCCTTCCCTGAAGGGAAATGTGGGCATCACATCTCAGCGTCTACTCTCCTGTGTCCTTGTGGACTTTTGAGGAATGCCAGCTGAAGGAATGAATTAATTAATTTGAAAGAAGACCCTAAAATATTTTGGCCTTATTCTCCCCATCTATGAAATGGGTATATCTTTGACACTCGTGCTATAGAAGGCAAAGCTCTTCATAAACTCCACATCTCATGGGAGTCTTCAGCCTCCCTTCTGTTCTCTTTCCTTTACACCCTAAGGTTGGGTCTAGGGCCCTGAGGGGTGGAGTGGGTAGTGGAGGGTAGGTGGAGTGGGCTTGGCAGTTTGTGGTTGCTGTTTTAGGAGAAACCACAGCTGCCTCTGGTTCAGGGCAGTCAGTGAGGCCCAAGGAAGGGGAGGTTCATATGCAGGGCAGGCCTTGGGCACTGAGTCACCACCCAGAGGAAAACCACAGCTTCAAGAGCCCCAAGGCCCAAGGAAGGGTAGCAGATGAGTTGGGCGAGTGCCAGGTCTCAGGAGTGGGGCTTTGGACAGCCTCCTTATTTCTAGGGCCGGCCCTGTTCCAGCTTGCAGGGAAGCACCTACCGTATGCCATGATAAAGGCAGGCTGAGTCACACATTTCTGTGAAACAGGACAGACCAAGAAGAGAGTGACCCTGAAAAAGAACCATTCCTCTCCGGTCTCCAGCTCCCCACTCTCTGCAGAAGTGGGGGCAATTCTTGAATTCGAGAAAATTCTTCTAAGATATCTGAAGATTCATAGACTTCAACTTTGCTTATATATAAATTTACCATCATCTTTAGGCTTCCCAAGTGGCTCAGTGGTTAAGAATCTGCCTGTCAATTCAGGAGCTGCAGGAGACTTGAGTTCAATCCCTGGGTTGGGAAGATCTCCTGGAAAAGGAAATGGCAACCCACTCCTGGCAACCCACTTGCCTGGAAAATCCCATGGACAGAGGAGCCTGGCGGGCTATAGTCTATGGAGTTGCAAAGAGTCGGACACGACTGAGCAACTGGGCGTGCATGCACCATCATCACTGTAGTCTAGAGAGGCTGCTTCACGTTGCATTCATCTACAGATAGCTCAGAAACTGTGAAATGGCTGGTTTTTTCTCTTTCTTCTTTGTAGGAAAATGAAATATTCTGAACTCTCATCTTGTGTGATGAAAGCTAAAACAAACAAATGAACAAAGATAATGTTTCCAGACCAACTTGTTTATACCTTCTTGAAAGATATCCAATGCTTCGGACAGAGCCATAAGAAAACTCGAAGGTGGTAGAATAGCAATGATTCATATCACCATTGAATTGCCCAGGCAATTCCATCATTCTCTTGTTTTCTTATTACTTTAGTCTCTGTTTTTAAAAAGCATGGTTGAGAATAATTAATGAGTGATGGTGAAAAGTAGTTCCTAAGAGGGTGAAATAGCAAAATATTTTAAGATCTAGGATATATTTTGAATTTACAAAGGATCTAATGGATCAATACAGTAATTGATATATTTTGGACTTATAAAGAATCCAGTGGATCGTTTTGGTAAAGGTCTGTCTAGTCAAGGCTGTGGTTTTCCCAGTGGTCATGTATGGATGTGAGAGTTGGACTATAAAGAAAGCTGAGCACCGAAGAATTGATGCTTTTGAACTGTGGTGTTGGAGAAGACTCTTGAGAGTCCCTTGGACTGCAAGGAGATCCAACCAGTCCATTCTGAAGGAGATCAACCCTGGGATTTCTTTGGAAGGAATGATGCTAAAGCTGAAACTCCAGTACTTTGGCCACCTCATGTGAAGAGTTGACTCATTGGAAAAGACTCTGATGCTGGGAGAGATTGGGGGCAGGAGGAGAAGGGGATGACAGAGGATGAGATGGCTGGATGGCATCACGGACTCGATGGACGTGAGTCTGAGTGAGCTCCAAGAGTTGGTGATGGACAGGGAGGCCTGGTGTGCTGTGATTCCTGGGGTCACAAAGAGTTGGACACAACTGAGCGACTGAACTGAACTGAAGAGAGAACAAGCTTTATTCTATTAAAAAATAATTTAAATCTCTCTTTGGTTTTTGGAAGACCCCTGTAGTCATCAAATAATCAATCCTTATTAATAGTTAAAGCTGCTCAGAAAGGGAGCTTAAAAATTAAAATTCAGTCTAAATGACCTTGGTAGTATACTAAGAGTTAAAATAAAATTCCCCAAGGAGAATTTAGCTGGAGGTCCACTTTTCCCTATACCCAAATAGGGAGGAATAAGCAGAGACTATGAATTTGACATAAAATGAGACCCTATGCAAATGACAAATGACATGCAAAAAGATGCAAATAAATGAAGACAGTAGGGAGGGCCCTAGTGCCCTGGGTAGACATGGAATACTGGCTTCCTCTGGTTGGATGGCAGTTCTAAGAAAGCTGCCCCATCCTCCTCCTAGGTTCTCCCACATGGCCCCTCTGGCTGAGAAACTTAGGCCCAAAGACTATTCTTGCTGCCCTGTTCCCTCTTCCAGTCATTTGCAGAGACCCCTGTGGTCCATTGGAGCCACTTTCTTGCCACTCTACTCTCCCTGCTATGTGGGCCCTGGGGCTGGAGTCTGGTGCTGGGTTCAGGGCACTACGGAGTCAGGACAACAGGGCATGGCGGATAATTCTATGGCACCTCCTGATCCTTCAAGGTCTGTCCACTTCTCTTACACAGCCCCTATCCTCACCCCCATGCCATATGTTCAACTTTTCTCTTCATCACAGCAGTGTAAACAACAATAGTTTGCAGGGACTGGGCATCAGGCAAAACAGGGCTATGATCTTCGACAGATGGAGGACACACAAAGCGAACCCCATGTTTAACCAACTTTCTTCCTGAGGCCATTTTCCAAACTGAGATGCAGCGAACTAGACCAAATAGGAGGTGACATCTCAAACAAAGGTTTTAAAATAAGTAAGGATAATATGTTGAAGAGAATAGAGCAAAAGATGGACCAAATGGGTGAAAAGCTTGAGTATTTAAAGAGAAAACTTGAATCTATAAGAATGAAAAATATTGGTGTTTTAGACTGCAAAATATCTGAAATTAAGAACTCACTGAATGGGTTTAACAGGACACTGTATACAGAGAAGACAAGATTAGTGACCAATCAATAGATATTATCTGGATTGAAGCACAGAGCGACAAGGAATTGAGGAATAAACAGAGCTGAGCATAAGAGATAGTAGGACATGCTCAAATATTTGAATAGATAATGACTGAGAATTTTCTAAATATGATGAAAGGCATCAAGCCACAGATTCATGAATATCAGTGACGACTGAGACACTGCCATTTTTGTTGCTCAGAAGTGGAGTGAGAGGCTGAGAGTGGGAGACACTATCTGCTTCCATCCTTCGCAATCTGGTGTATCAGGCGAAGCAGGCCGAGCAGGCTGAGCAATGCGATGGAATGGTGAAATCAATGAAGAAAGTAGCAGGGGCGGATGCGGAGTTGACAGTTGAAGGAAGAAACCTCCTATCTGTGCATATAAAAACTGTGATCAGAAGTAGAAGAGCTTCCTGGAGAATAACCCGCAACAAAGAAGAAAACAAGGGAGGAGAAGACAAGCTAAAAATGATTTGGGAATATCGGCAAATGGTTGAGACCGAGCTACAGTTAATCCGTTGTGACATTCTGGGTGTACTGGATGAACACCTCATTCCAGCCCCTAACACTGACTGAGCCCAAGCTTTTCTATGATAAAATGAAAAGGGACTAGCACAGGTATCTGGCTGAATTTGCTGTAAGAAATGACAGGAAGGAGGCTGTGGAGAACAGCTTGATGGCTTATAAAGCTGCTGGTGCTGTTGCCGTGACAGAACTTCCATCGACACGTCCCATTCACTTAGGCCTTGCTCTCAATTTTTGCATATTCTACTATGAAATTCCTAATTCCCCTGAGCATACCTGCAGGTTGACAAAAGCAGCTTTTAATGAGGCAGTTGCAGAACTGAGCACACTGAGTGAGGAAAGCTGTAAGGACTCTCCACCTATCACACAGTTGTTAGTGATGATCTGACACTATGGACTTCAGACATGCAGGGTGATGGTGAAGAGCGGAATAAAGAAGCACTGCAGGATGTGGAAGATGATAATCGGTGACACATAAAAGCCAACATGAGAAACCATCTCTGACTACCCCAGACATTCCCATCCTACCCATCTTGGAAATTCCCCCATTGTTACTGAGAACCACCAAACCTGACTTTTACGTATGGCCTCAGACTTGAGTTCCTGCCCTGTTGGTTTTTTGTTGTTGTTGTTGTTAATGGTTTTCTAAAGTTCTTAAAGGCAAGAGTGAGTTTCTGTGGATTTTACTGGTCCCAGCTTTTAGGATCTTTAAGAGCACTAACAGAAGTGCAGAGAGGCTTTTTCAGCATTACTGCATTGTCTCTTGCAGACGCCGCAAGATCACCATTAGCAATGGAAATTACATTCAAAAGCTGTTAGAATTTTGTGTGATGCAAGCATCTAAGAGAAAGGTTAATCACACGACTGAGGTGTATGTGGTATCATTTTCCCTTTTTCTAATTCTTTGAATTTTAAACCAATTAATTGGATCTTAGCTAGAGGTGGTTAAAGGTTGTCTGGGGAGTTTTTTGCAATGGTTTTGCTATTTAAAAGTGTTTCAGACTCTGTTGAAATGTTGAAAAGTATGATGCTGGTAACAGTTTAACAATTGTGGCTGCTCATTCTTGCCTCTTTTTATTCTTCCTCTGAAGCAGGTTAGCATTGAAGGTGTTATGGAAAAGCCAGCATGCATGTTCAATTCTTTGTTTCTTCTCCCACTGGACCCCAGCCCTTCCCTCCTTTGCTCCCTCAGCCTCTTTATTCAGTATGTCTAACTTGAAACTAATTTATACTACTGCATATATGACTTGAGCCATAGATACAGAATCTGTATTGTTCTTACTGAAACACAGCATGGATTAACATTAAACTGAAATAAAAGAAACCTAAATAAAACAAACCTAAATTTGAATAAAACAAAGCTAAACTTGAATAAAACAAACTCCAAATATTATAAGTATAAAGAAAACTATACTTGGCCCATCAAAAATCTTAAAAGCAACCATATTTTTAAAAATTAATTTGTTTTTGGCTACACTGGGTCCTCACTGAGGCGCATTAGCTCTTTGTTAAAGTGATCATATTTTTAAAGAGACAGAGTTAGTAACCAGTTAACAGTACAGTTGATGGCTAACTATGGAAGCCAGAAGACAATGCAATTATATCTTTAAAGTGCTAAAGAAGAAACCCTACCAATCTAGAATTCTATGCCCAGAAAAAATATCCTTCAGAAATGAAGGGAAAATAAATGTGTTCAAAATTTTGTCAAGTGGACAAAAATTCAAAGAAATTGGTTTGTCACTAGTACACATTGGCAATACAGGAAATTTTTATGGGAATTCAGGATGAAGGAAAATGACCCCTGAGTGAACTGCAGGAAGGAATAAAGGTGTAGCAAAAGATTAAAATGTACATAATTATAAATGAATATTTACTAAAATAACAATAGGGAATTCCTTGGCAGTCCCATAGTTAGGACTCCATATTCTCACTTGCCAAGGGCCAAGGTTCAATCCCTGGTCAGAGAACTAAGATTCCACAGTCACATGGTCAATAAATTAACTAATTAATTAAAAAAAAAAACAACTTAAAGCTAACAATATTATAAAATTTTTTTGAAGTTTTTATTGGAGCTGATTTACTTTGTTGTGCAGCAGAAATGAACACAACATTGTAAAGCAGTTAATCTCTACCCCCTGTTCTACTGCTCTAGGGCATCACGGAGCACCAAGCCAAGCTCTCTGTGCTGTACAGCAGCTTCCCACTAGCTACCTATTTTACATATGGCAGTGCATGTATCTCATAAGGTGTTTAACATAAAAGTAAATCCACGTCAGTATATAAAAATACAAATATATTTAAATATATAAATAAAATTATACACACACACATACACACACGGGCTTCCCTGGTGGTTCAGATCGAAAAGAATCTGCCTGCAATGCAGGAGACCTGGGTTCAATCCCTGGGTTGAGACGATCCCCTGGAGAAGGGAATGGTTACCTACTCCAGTATTCTGGCCTGGAGAATTCCATGGACAGAGGAGCCTGGCAGGCTAGAGATCGATGGGATCTCAAAGAGTTAGACATGACTGAGTGACTTTTACAACACACCCTAAACTTAGAGGCTTCCCTTGTGTCTGAAATGGTAAAGTCTAATGTTCTCTGTCAGATTTTATTAGTGGTGGCAGGTGAGTGGCACATGACGATGTGATAAATGATATTAATTAGTTTTAACTTAATTCAAGGTGCTATGGGCTTGAAGAGTATGGGCTCTGCAGACAGGTCTGGGCTTGAATTTCATCTCTGTGATTCTGACTTCTTTGGAGCCTGAGCGTCCTCATCCATAAAATGGATTGTGTAGAATAAGTGAAACGATATATGTGATGTGCTCAGCACAATGCCTGGCCCATGTGTGTGTACATGCTAAGTTGCTTCAGTCATGTCTGACTCTTTATGACCCCATGGACTATAGCCTGCCAGCCTCCTCTGTCCATGGAGATTCTTCAGGCAAGAATGCTGGAGTGGATTGTCATGCCCTCCTCCAGGGGATCTTCCCAACCCAGGGGTCTAACCTGAGTTTCTGACATCTCCTGTATTAGCAGGCAGGTTTTTTACCACTAGCGCCACCTGGGAAGCCCTGCCTGGCACACGTGAAAGTGAAGTTGCTCAGTTGTGTCCGACTCTTTGCAACCCATGGACTGTAGCCTACCAGGCTCCTCCCTCCATGGGATTCTCCAGGCAAGAGTACTGGAGTGGGTTGCCACTTCCTTCTCCAGGGGATCTTCCTGACCCAGGGATCGAACCCGGGTCTCCCGCATTCCAGGCAGACGCTTTACCCTCTGAGCCACCAGAGAAGTACCACAGATGGTAGATGGTTATTTCTGAGCACCTCAGCTATGTTATAAATATTCTAAGTAAAGAGACCATGTTTCTATTTTGTTGTGGTTAGGTTTTTCTTTTTTTAAAATTCTTTGAATTCTGGAATATTTTAATTGAAGGATAATTGCTTTACAGAATTTTGTTGTTCTGTAACATAATCAGCCATATGGCTGATTCATGTTGAGGTTTGACAAAAAACAACAAAATTCTGTAAAGCAATTATCCATCAATTAAAACATAAATTTTAAAAAGAAAAAAAGGCTATACCATAGATAACATATTTACAGTTTAAATAATAATAATATAATTAATACCAAGATACTTATTTCACAACTAGAAAATAAAACACATCCAATTCCTTGGAGCCTTTTGTGTCTTTTCCCAAATCATATCTCCTCTCACCACTTCAGAGGTTGCCACTATCCTGAATAGTATAGTGTAAGTAGAGGTCTTATGGGGGGCAGCACACCCACTCCTCCCAGCCGGGGAGGTCTAGTGGAAGCCAGAAACTCTCATGCCCTCCCAGCAATAACAGATAATACCCCCGACTCCAGAGTCAGTGGAGGCTGTTATGAACTGAATTGTGCCACCCCCATTCATAAGCTGAAGCTGTAACCCTTGATAAGACAATGTTTGGAGATAGGGCTGTTAGGGGGGTAATGAAGGTTAAGGTCATAAAGGTGACGTCCTAGTCCAATAGATGTTCTTATAAGAAGAGGAAGAGACACCTGGGATGTAAACGCAGAGAAAAGGCCATGGGAGGAAGGAGTGAGTAGATGGCCAGCTGCAAGCCAAGGAGAGAGTTCTCACCAGAAATCAAACTCCAACACCTTGATCTTGGACTTTCCAATCTCCAGAATGTGAGACAATAAATTTCTGTTGTTTAAGACACCCAGTCTGTGGTGTTTTGCTATGGGAGCCTGAGCTGACTACTATGGAGGCAGAGTGGGGAACCTGGATGTCTAACCCTGCCTTGCCTTAATGAGGTAGCACCTCCCCTCCTCTGCTGGACCAGTGTTAGAGGAAACCAGCTAAAACCAAAAGTTTAAATAAGATCCAGAGTCTCACAATATAATAGCCAAAGCACCCAGGTTTTAGTAGAAAATTACTTGTGACACCAATAGCCAAGAAGATCTCACACTGAAGGAAAAAAAAAATATTAATAGATACCACACTCAAGATTCCAGTGATGTTATCTGATTAAGATTTAAAAGCAGGCATCATACAATGCTTTAGTAAGCGACTGTGAGCACATCTGAAACAAGCAGAAAAAGAGAAAATCTCAGCAAAGAAATATACAAAGAAGAACCAAATGGATATTTTAGAACTGAAAAATTCAACAACCAAAATAAAAAACTTGGTAGATGTGTTCAGTAGCAAAATGGAAGGGGATAGAAGAAAGAATCCACGAAGCTGCCCAATCTGGACAACAGAGAGAAAATAAACTGGAAAAAAAAAGAGTGAAAAGAACCCCAGAGACCCAGGGGACTATATAAAAAGAGCTAATATTCATGTCATTGGCATCTAAGAAGGAGAGAACATGTAGGACAGGATCTATTGTGACAGTCATCCTTAGAAAATATAGTCCATGTTGCACAGAGCTGTAGTCGCTGTAGTCTTCTGTTTCATTTCAATATTCTATTGTGTGACTGAACCATAAGCTTTTATTCATTCTACTGTAAAGGACATTTGGGTTGTTGCCATGTTTATTGCTATTTTAAACAGTGCTTCTGGGAATATTCTGTTCATGTCTCCAGGAGTGGAATTGCTGGGTCAAAGGGTATGTGAATGTTCACCTTCACAAATAATGTAAAATTCTTCTTCAAAGTGAGTGTACTAATATCTAGTCCCACAGTGGTGTACTAGTTCCATTTTGCCAACATTTTGTCAGTCTTTAAAAATGTTTCCAAACCAGTGGGCATGAAATGGTAATTTGTGGTTTTATTTGCATTTCCTTTTCTACTAACAAGGCCAAGTGTATTTTCATAAATTTAACAGGCCATTTGTGTTTTCTGTGAAATGCTTGTTTGTGTTTTTGAAACTTTTTCTATTGAATCATTTGTCTTTCTAATTGATTTATAGGATCTGGCTACTAATCTTTTTTGGCTTTATGTAAAAATATTCCATTAGGACTTGATTGGAAAAGTAATAAAGCTGTACATCAATTTGTACAATACTGTACAACTTTACAGTATTGAAACTTTCTTATCCGTGAACATGGTGTTACTCCGTTTGGTTTTCTTATTGCCTTTCAAAAAGGTCCTTTAGTTTTCTTCATAAATTTTTTGAACATCTTTTGTTAGATTTATTTTCAATGACCTTATATTTTTCATTGCTACTGTAAATCTTTAATTGTATTTTCTGGCTTTATTGCTGATGTTTATAAATTCATTAGACATATTTATTGCAAAGTGAATTGATATATTTTCCCAGGCTGTCAATTGACTTTTCATTTTGTAAATAGTGCATTTTGAAGATCACTGATTTTAAGCAATTATTTATGTACCTCAGTGTGGTTTCCTTCATATTTCTTCTATTTGGAGTTCATTGAGTGTTTTTGTAGCTATTGGTAATTTTCATCAAATTTGAATTCCTCAAATGTTTGTCTCTCTCTCTCAAAGCTATGGTTTTTCCCATAGTCATATACAAATGTGAGTTGGGAGTTGGACTGTAAAGAAGGCTGAGCACCAAAGAATTGATGCTCTCAAATTGTGGTGCAGGAGATGACTCTTGAGAGTCCATTGGTCTGCAAGGAGATCAAGGGAGTCAATCCTAAAGGAAATCAGTCCTGAATATTTACTGGAAGGACTGATGCTGAAGCTGAAGCTCCAATACTTTGGCCACCTGATGGGAAGAGCCAACTCATTGGAAAAGACCCGGATGCTGGTAAAGATTGTAGACAGGAGGATAAGGGGGCAGAGAGGATGAGATGGTTGGATGGCGTCATTGACTCAATGGACATGAGTTTGAACTGTTGTTCAGTCACTCAGTCATGTCTAATTCTCTGCAACCCTATGGACTAGAGCATGCCAGAATTCCCTGTCCTTCACTATCTCCCAGAGTTTGCTCAAATTCATGTTCATTGAGTCGGTGATGCTATCCAACCATCTCTTCCTCTGTCACTCCTTTCTCCTCTTGCCTTCAGTCTTTCCCAGTATCAGGGTCTTTCCCAATGAGTCAGTTCTTCGCATCAGGTGGCCAAAGGACTGAAACTTCAGCTTCAGCATCAGTCGTTCCAATGGATATTCAGGGTTGATTTCCTTTAGGATTGATTGGTTTGATCCCCTTGCTGTCTGAGGGACTTTCAAGAGTCTTCTCCAACACCACAGTTCAAAAGCATCAATTCTCCAGCAATCAAGCCTTCTTTATGGTCCAACTCTCACATCTATACATGACTACTGGAAAAACCATAGCTTTGGCTATACAGACCTTTGTCAGCAAGTAATGTCTCTGCTTTTTAGTATGCTGTCTAGGCTTTCACAGCTTTTCTTCCAAGGAGCAAGCATCTTTTGATTTCATGGCTGCAGTCACCATTTGCAGTGATTTTGGAGCCCAAGAAAATAAAGTCTCTCACTGTTTCCATTGTTTCCCCATCTATTTGCCATGAATTCATGGGACTGGATGCCATGAATTCATGGGACTGGATGCCATGATCTTCGTTTTTTGAATGTTGAGTTTCAAGCTGGCATTGTTACTCTCCTCTTTCATTTTCATCAAGAGGCTCTAGTTCCTTTTTGCTTTCTGCCATAAGGGTGATATCATCTGCATATCTGAGGTTATTGATATTTCTCCCAGCAATCTTGATTCCAGCTTGTGCTTTATCCAGCCCACCATCTCATATGATATACTCTGCATATCAGTTAAATAAGTAGGGTGACAATATACAGCCTTGATGTACTCCTTTCCCAATTTGGAGCCAGTCTGTTGTTCCATGTACGGTTCTAACTGTTACTTCTTGACCTGCATACAGGGTTTTCAGGAGGCAGGTAAGATGGTCTGGTATTCCCATCTCTTGAAGAATTTTCCAGAGTTTGTTGTAATCCACACAGTAAAAGGCTTTAGCATAGTCAATGAAGCAGAAGTAGATGTTTTTCTGGAATTCTCTTGCTTTTTTATGGTCCATTGGATGTTGGCTATTTGATCTCTGGTTCCTCTGCCTTTTCTAAATCCAGCTTGAACATCTGGAAGTTCTTGGTTCACTTACAGTTGAAGCTTAACTTGAAGGATTTTGAGCATTAACTTGCTAGTATATGCTGCTGCTGCTAAGTCACTTCAGTCATGTCTAACTCTGTGTGACCCCACAGATGGCAGCCCACCAGGCTCCTCCATCCCTGGGATTCTCCAGGCATGTGAAATGAGAGCAATTGTGCTATAGTATGAACATTCATTGAAATTTCCCTTCCTTGGGATTGGAATGAAAAGTGACCTTTTCTAGTCCCATGGCCCCATTTCCAAAATTGCTGGCATATTGAGTGCAACACTTTAACAGCATCACCTTTTAGGATTTTAAATAGTTTAGCTGGAATTCCATCACCTCCACTAACTTTTTTTTTATAGTGATGCTTCCTAAGGCCAACTTGAGTTCATACTCCAATGTGTGGCTCTAGGTGAATGATCATACCATCATGATTATCCAGGTCATTAAGGTCTTTTTTGTATAGGTCTTCTGTATATTCTTACCACCTCTTCTTAATATCTTCTGCTTCTGTTAGATCCATACCATTTCTATCCTTTATTGTGCCCATCTTTGCATGAAATGTTCCCCTTGGTATCTCTAATTTTCTTGAAGATGTCTCTAGTCCTTCCCATTCTGTTGTTTTCCTCTATTTTTTTCATTGTTCACTTCGGAAGGCTTTCTTATCTCTCCTTGCTACTCTTTGGAACTCTGCATTCAGATGGGTATATCTTTACTTTTCTCCTTTGCCTTTCACTTTTCTTCTTTTCTCAGCTATTTGTAAGGCCTCCTCAGACAGTCATTTTGCCTTTTTGCATTTCTTTTTCTTGGGGATGGTTTTGATCACTGCCTCCTATACAATGTTATGAACCTCCCTCCACAGTTCTTCAGGCATTCTATCAGATCTAATCCCTTGAATCTATTTGTCACTTCTACATATAATCGTAAGGAATTTGATTTAGGTCACACCTGAATGGCCTACTGGTCTTCCCTACTTTCTTCAATTTAAGTCTAAATTCTGCAATAAGGAGTTCATGATCTGAGCTACAGTCAGCTCCCGGTCTTGTTTTTGCTGACTGTATAGAGCTTCTCCATCTTCGGGTGCAAAGAATATAATTAATCTGATTTCAGTATTGACCATGTGGTGATGTCCCTGTATAGAATCGTCTCTTGTGCTGTTGGAAGAGGGTGTTTGCTATGACCAGTACACTCTCTTGGCAAACTCTGTTAGCCTTTGCCCTGCTTCACTTTGTATTCCAAGGCCAAACTAGCCTGTTACTTTGGGTATCTCTTGACTTCCTATTTTGCATTCTAGTCCCCTGTGATGAAAAGGACATCTATTTTTGGTGTTAGTTCCAGGTCTTATAGGTCTCATAGAACTGTTCAATGTCAATTTCTTTGGCATTAGTGGTTGGGGCATAGACTTGGATTACTGTGATATTGAATGGTTTGCCTCAGAAATGAACAGATTATTCTGTCTTTTTGAGACTGCATCCAAATACTGCATTTCAGACTCTTTTGCTATGAGGGCTACTCCATTTCTTCTAAGGGATTCTAGCCCATAGTAGTAGATATAGTGATAATCTGAATTAAATTTGCCTATTCCCATCCATTTTATGATTCCTAAAATGTCTCTTGCCATCTCCTGTTTGACCACCTCCAATTTACCTTGATTCATGGACCTAGCATTCCAGGTTCCTATGCAATATTGTTCTTTACAGCATCTAACTTTACTTTCACCACCAGACACATCTACAGCTGGGTGGTGTTTCCGCTTTAGCTCAGCCTCCTCATTCCTTCTGGAGCTATCTCTGCTCTTCTCCAGTAGCACATTGGGCATCTACCGACTGGGGGAATTCATCTTTCAGTGTCATATCGTTTTGCCTTTTCATAATGTTCATGGGGTTCTCAAGGCAAGAATGCTGAAATCGTTTGCCATTCCCTTCTCCAATGGACCACATTTTGTCAGAACTCTCCAGGTGGAGAGTTCACCTACCATCTTGGGTGGTTCTACAGAGTATGGCTCATAGTTTGAGCTAACTCTGGGAAATAGTGAATGATGTGGAAGCCTGGTGTGCCATAGTCCATGGGGTTGCAAAGAGTCAGACATGACTTAGTGACTGAATAACAACATCAATATAAGATTTTTCTTATCTAGTAATTAAATTTGCCTTTTTAGAATTACTTTTTAGGTCTTTTTATGCTCAGGCTTTGTCTACTTTTTTTTAAAGATATGAGATATATTTATAATTGCTGTTTTAGTTTTAATGTTCTTAACTACTAATGCTATTGTCTCTGTCATATTTTAGTCTATCTCTATTGACTTATTTTTCTTATCATTATGGGTAATATTTTCATACTTCTTCATATACCTGTTGATTTTTTTTTCTTGAGAATATGTCAAATTTACTAACTTGCTAGCAAGGAACTAGCAAGATGACCAAAGTACGCTGTTTCAGAGAGGGTGTGAGAAGGAGTGAGATAGTAGGGGCACAGACCACTCCCCTAAATGGAGTGTTGCCGAAGCAGGAAAGAGAGTGGGGTCTTTTGGCAAGATGGTCTCTATCAATTTATCAATTGTCACAGAGAGGGCCTTTGTGGCAAGTGGTCAGAGGTACCTACCATCAAAAGCAGACACATTTGTGTGTGAATTGAAACCACAAAGCTCCTCCCTCCTCCTAGGTGTATCTCACTGGCCGATTAGCAGAAGGCAGGAAACAGTGGCACCCCAGAGAAGCAGCCAGCCTCAGAGCAACAAGTGTGTGTGTGTATGTGTGTGTGTGTGGGCACGCGCACATGCGTGCACTTAATCGCTCAGTCATGTCTGACTCTTCACGACCCCATGGACTGCAACCCTCCAGGCTCCTCTGTCCATGGGATTCTCCAGGCAAGAAAACTGGAATGAGTTGCCATTCCCTTCTCCAGGGGATCTTCCCTACCCAGGGATCGAACCTGGGTCTCCTGCACTGCAGGCAGATTTTTTACTGTCTGAGTCACCAGGGAAGCATATGACCCAGAAATTTTACTTTTGGGTCTATACCAAAAGTAATTGAAAGTAGGGTATCAAAACCATATGTCTACACACATGTTCATAGCAGCTTTATTCACTATAGCTGAAACACAGAAGCAAACCAGGTCTGCATTGATGAATGAATAGATGACCAAAATGTGGTATACTCACACAATGGAATATTATTCAGCCTTAAAAAGGAAGGAAGTTCTGCAATATGCTATCAGTTCAGTTCAGTTCATTTCAGTCGCTCAGTCGTGTCCGACTCTTTGCGACCCCATGAATTGTAGCATGCCAGGCCTCCCTGTCCATTAACAACTCCCGGAGTTCACTCATAGTTGCATCCATCGAGTCCATGTTGCCATCCAGCCATCTCATCCTGGGTCGTCCCCTTCTCCTCCTACCCCCAATCCCTCCCAGCATCAGAGTCTTTTCCAATGAGTCAACTCTTCTCATGAGGTGTCCAACATACTGGAGCTTCAGCTTTAGCATCATTCCTTCCAAAGAACACCCAGGATTGATTTCCTTTAGAATGGACTGGTTGGATCTCCTTGCAGTCCAAGGGACTCTCAAGAGTCTTCTCCAACACCACAGTTCAAAAGCATCAATTCTTCAGCGCTCAGCCTTCTTCACAGTCCAACCCTCACATCCATACATGACCACAGGAAAAATCATAGCCTTGACTAGATGGACCTTATTTGGCAAAGTAATGTCTCTGCTTTTGAATATACTATCTAGGTTGGTCATAACTTTTCTTCCAAGGAGTAAGCGTCTTTTAATTTCATGGCTGCAATCACCATCTGCAGTGATTTTGGAGCCCCCCAAAATTAAGTCTGACACTGTTTCCACTGTTTCCCCATCTATTTGCCATGAAGTGACGGGACCAGATGCCATGATCTTCGTTTTCTGAATGTTGAGCTTTAAGCCAACTTTTTCACTCTCCTCTTTCACTTTCATCAAGAGGCTTTTTAGTTCCTCTTCACTTTCTGCCATAAGGGTGGTGTCATCTGCATATCTGAGGTTATTGATATTTCTCCCAGCAATCTTGATTCCAGCTTGTGTTTCTTCCAGTCCAGCGTTTCTCATGATGTACTCTGCATAGAAGTTAAATAAGCAGGGTGACAATATACAGCTTTGACGTACTCCTTTTCCTATTTGGAACCAGTCTGTTGTTCCATGTCCAGTTCTAACTGTTGCTTCCTGACCTGCGTACAGAGGAGTGGTGGCTGCGCAGCACAGGAGGGCCTAGAGGAGCTATCCCACGTTGAAGGTCAGGAATGGTGGTGGTAAGGAGATACCCCTCATCCAAGGTAAGGAGCAGCGGCTGTGCTTTGCTGAGGCAGCCGTGAAGAGATACCCCACGCCAAGGTAAGAGAAACCCAAGTAAGATGGTAAGTGTTGCAAGAGGGCATCAGAGGGCAGACACACTGAAACCATACTCACAGAAAACTAGTCAATCTAATCACACTAGGACCACAGCCTTGTCTAACTCAATGAAACCAAGCCATGCCTATGGGGCAACCCAAGACGGGCAGGTCATGGTGGAGAGGCCTGACAGAATGTGGTCCACTGGAGAAGGGAATGGCAAACCACTTCAGTATTCTTGCCTTGAGAACCCCATGAACAGTATGAAAAGGCAAAATGATAGGATACCAAAAGAGGAACTCCCCAGGTCATTAGGTGCCCAATATGCTACTGGAGATCAGTGGAGAAATAACTCCAGAAAGAATGAAGGGATGGAGCCAAAGCAAAAACAATACCCAGTTGTGGATATGACTGGTGATAGAAGCAAGATCCGATGCCGTAAAGAGCAATATTGCATAGGAACCTGGAACGTCCGGTCCATGAATCAAGGCAAATTGGAAGTGGTCAAACAAAAGATGGCAAGGGTGAATGTCGACATTTTAGGAATCAGCGAACTAAAATGGACTGGAATGGGTGAATTTAACTCAGATGACCATTACATCTACTACTGCGGGCAGGAATCCCTCAGAAGAAATGGAGTAGCCATCATGGTCAACAAAAGAGTTCGAAATGCAGTACTTGGATGCAATATGCTATAACATAGATAAACCTCAAGGATATTACACTAAGTGAAATAAGCCAATCACAAAGAAGATAAATACTGTATGATTCCAATTAGATGAGGTACTTAGGGGAATTGAATTCAGAGAGATAGAAGGTAAAATGGTGGTTAACCAGGGGTTGGGGCTAGGGAAGAATGAGGAGTTATTATTTAAAGGGTCTGGAGTTTCAGTTTTACAAGATGAAAAGAGTTATGGGGATGAAAGTTGGTGATGGTTACACAACAATGTGAATGTACTTAATATCACTGAACTGTGAACTTAAACATGGTTAAAATGATAGACGTTATATTATGGGTATTTTACCACAATAAAGAAAAAATCACAAAACTGGAGTACCTTGGGGGCTACCCTGTAGGGCTATAAGCACAATGGGCTGCATAGAAGACTTCCGTGTGTGTCTGGAAGGACAATTTAGTAATAATGAGAAGGAGAGAGAAAGAGCCTGGCTCCTAGGGAGACTGGAGGAGGCCAGGCTGAGAAGAACAGAGATAAGGATGGAAAGGTTCAAAAAATTCCATTGCATGGTCAGAGCAAGACGCTTCTGCAGACATCATTAGTTGTGATATTTCTAAAGTAGTCATCAGAAGTATAGCATGTAAGGTGGAGTGGATGGAGCAACCTGTTAGAGGCTGAGCACAAAGAACCTGAACTAAGATGTAGGAGAAGTAGAAAAAGTAGGAAAGGGAAGAAGGGAAGGAGAAAGGAAGGCAAGAAGTGGGAGAGGGGCAATGATTTAGTGAGAGAAAAATGGTAGGCCTGTAGAAGAAAAAGGCAGAGAGGAATCAAGATTTTTCAGAAGGGACCATCAGCAACAGAAAAAGTGTTCTTAGGATGCCACACATGCTCATCAAATCCTACTCTCCCAACAAGAGTTCAGAAGAGAAGCTGTTTATCTAATACCATTGTAAAAGCAATGGTGTTTCTCCCTCTTCCCTTGTCAACTCACCAAGTACTTAGGATGGGCAGGTACTGTGCCACAGAATCTGACCATTAGGGTCCAGTCTGGGCCTTGGGGCTGGTGGAGGGGATCATGCGAGGAAAGGCAAGGTGTCTGGTGCCAAGAGACTATGCTGCCAGAACCCAGAAGGGATGGGCTGGGAGAGAGATGCTGTATCTGGGCTGGAGCCAGACCTGGAGGAGGACCCTGCATGTGACAACAGACCAGAGGGCTGCCAGGAAGAGAGCTACACTGAGGCAAAACCAACAGAGGTGGGCTGCGGCGGTGCATCAGAACCCTCTCCAGGCACCCACAGTGATGCACAGCTAGGGATTCCAGCCAAGAAATGACATTGCACAGGAAGATCTGCTTGTCTGCAGACTGAAGGATGGGCGACCTGCCAGGAGCCAGCAAGAGGAATCCCGCCCATGGCAAAAGTCATGGGGAAGGAAGCCCGACAAAACGCAAAGGCGTGATCTGACTTCAGGGGTTCCCCCTGAGCTTTCCTGAACATCTACCCCACAAAACCAGAGTCTGCCTGCCTTATTGTACTGTGCTTTCCACTCTTCTGCCTCTAATAGGAATTAACTTAGGGCTCCAGTTAACAGTCTCCTGCACATGAAAGGAATGTTTCAGCTCAAACCCCTCTGATGGCTCTCTAACTTGCCTGACAGGTTCCCCTGGACTTTCACAATTTGTGAATTGCTTACAGCCTCCCAGCCACGAGAGGCACAAAGCTTAAAGCATCTTAAAGATACAGAGCCTTTTCTAAAGAGCTAAAAATTATATTGGTGACGGGTTTTCACTGTTGACTCAATGACTGCTGCCAGGCCTCCATATTCTTTATCTTTTAGGCACCTGGGAGGATATTAATCAATGTAATCGGGATGCAGAAATAGGAATATAGTAGTTTTGATGTTAGCAACATTAGACTTTTGAGTTAATTACTTTTCTCTTTGTTAGAAATTACTGTACTCCTTTTACTTGTTATAAATTGTTGTATCCTTGCTATGTAAGAATATTACTTTATTTAATGCTTTTTGAGAGTGGAACCAGACTTTGGGAAGAACAACACAAATAAGTCTTCTGGTTGACAAATCCTTATCAGAAAAGGGCTGTAAAATGTTAATTGGCCTTCTGGCTGGAAGATGATGTAAATCACCTAAGACTTGTGTATACAACTAAGTATGCAGAGAAAAGGCCTGATCTCGATAAGAGTCAGGGCTGCTGACACTGCATAATTTTGTATTACCCATTGATCTCTATGTACAATCAAAAAGTATAAAAGGCCTTCTGAACAATAAAGGATGGACCAGTTTCTCGGACTAGTCTCTCGAACTAGTTTCTTGGAAATCTGGTTTCCCCCGTGTCTCTCTCTCTTTTTCTCCCTCTCCCTCCCTCTCCTTTTCTGGCTGAATTCCCATCTGGAGTGGGGAGGCTCGCCATGTCTACTAACTTGCCCCAGCTTTTAAGTCCCATGAGAGAGGGAGCCCAAGGCGGGGCACCCTCCACTATTCAAACGAGCGCCAATGGCCTAACATAGATGGTGCAAACTTCTTGTCCTGAAGTTTTATTGGGTTTCCCCATAAACCAAGTTATTCAGCCTCTTTTCTCCACTAAATTTTCCTACTATACTATTTCTTCTTAATTTCTTTTATATTTCTAAATAAATAAGTTTTTCCTCGCCTACTCTGTCTCCCCTTCGAATTCCCTGGATCCACCGGGGCTGGACCCCAGCAGCAACCTGCGTACTCTGCATCCTCTAAGGTTGAGAAAATGCACTGAGGGTGGCCTGCCTGTTTATAATTCCCTCCTGTTGCTTTGGGGCTTCCCAAGTGGCACAGTGGTTAAGAATCCACCTGCCAATGCAGACGAGGCAAGAGATGAGTCTTTAAAAATATTCATGAAGTCTAATTTGTCTATTTTTTTTCTCTTGTTTATCTGTACCTTCAGTGTCATAGCCAAGAAATCATTGCCAAATCCAGTGTTGTGAAGGTTTGGTCCTATGGTTTCTTCCAACAGTTTTATTGTTTCCGGTCTTACATTTGGGTCTTTCATCTATTTTGAGTGAGTTTTTACATATGGTGTTAAGAATTCACCTTCATTCTTTTGCATGTGGCTATCCAATTTTCTCAGCACCATTTGTTGAAAATGCTGTACTTTACCTCACTGAATGGTCTTGTCACCTTTATAAGAAATCATTTGATTGTATATATCAAAGTTTGTTTCTGGGGTCTCTATCCTATTCCATTGGTCTTCAGGCCTATCTTTATGCCCATACCACAGGTTTTGATGACTGTAGCTTTAAGTTTTGAAATCAGGAAGTGTGAGTCCTCTAGTTTTGTTTTCCTTTTTCAAGATTGTTTTGGGCATTCAGGGTCTTTTGAGATTGCATATGAATTTTAGGGCTTTTTCCTCCTATTTTCACACAGAAGTCATTGGGATTTTTGATAGAAATTGCATTGAATCTGTAGGTTGTTTTAGGTAATATTGACATTTTAACAATATAAAGTCTTCTGATCAATGAGTATGAGTTGTATTTACATTTATTTATATCTTTAATTTATTTCCTCAGTGTTTTGTAGTTTCCATTGTACAAATCTTTCTCCTCCTTGGTTAAGTAAATTCCAAAGTATTTTATTTTTTTGAGCAATTGTAAATGGAATTATTTTTATAACTTCTTTTTCAGATTGGTCATTGTTTGTGTATAAAAATGCAACTGATCTTTGTGTGTTGATTTATATCCTGCTACTTATTGAATCTATCAGGATTTTTTGTTGTTAAATCTCAATAAAATTAGGTTTCTCAACATATAAGATCATATTATCTGCAAAACAGGTAATTTTACTTCTTCCTTTTCAATTTGGATGCTTTTATTTCTTTTTCTCATCTAAGTGCTCTGGCTAGAACTTTCAGTGCCATGTTGAATAGAAGTGATAAAAGCAGACATCCTTGCTGTATTCCTGATTTTAGAGGAAAAGCTTTCAGTCTTTCACAGTTGAGTATGATGTTTACTTTGTATTTTTTAATATGACTTTTATTATGTTGAGGTAGTTTCTTAGTTTGTTTCATTATAAAAGAGTTGGATTTTTTCAAATTCTTTCCTGCATCAGTTGAGATGATCATGTGTTTCTCTTTTTCCCTTCATTCTGTTAATGTGGGACATTACATTCGTTGGCTTTGCTATGTTGGACCATCCTTGCATTCCAGAAATAAACTTCACTTGTCCATGATATATAATATTTTTAATATGCTGCTGAATTCTGTTTGCTAGTATTTTCCTGAGGACTTTTTGCAGAATGTTTATAGGGATGTTGAGCTGTAGTTTTCTTTTCTTATTGTATCTTTTTCTTTGGTATCAGGGTTATCCTGATCTCATAGAATGAGTTACAAAGCATCCTTCCTGTTCACTTCTTTGAAAGATTTGAAGGATTGGTATTAGTTTTTTGAATTTTTGATGGAGTGCTCACTTCAGCAGCACAGTATTCTAAAATCTTTGATGGAATTTACCAGTGAATCCATCAGGCCCGGGGCTTTTCTTAGTTGGCAGATTTTGGATTTCTAATTCAATCCCCTTATTAGTTATGGGTATATTCAGATTTTCTATTTCTTCATGCTTTAATCTTGGTAGGCTTTGTGTTTCTAGAAAATTTTTATCTAGGTTATCCAATTTATTGATGTACAATTGTAATAGTACTATTTTATAATCCCCTTTCCCCCTGTAGAATCGGTGGTAATCTTTTTACTGTACTGATTTTAGTCATTTGAGTCTCCTCTATTTTTTCCTTAGTCCATCTAGCTAAAAGTTTGACAATTTTGTTGATTTTTTTCAAAGAGCCAACTTTAGGTTTCATTGCTTTTCTGTTATTTTTCTATTTTCTATTTTGCTTATTGCTGCTCTAATCTTTAGTATTTCCTTCCTTCTGCTAGCTTTGCATTTAGTTTGTTCTTCTTTTTTAGTTCCTTAAGTTATAAAGTTAGGTTGTTTTGAGCTCTTTTCTGTTTTGTTTTTTAAGGTAAGCATTTATAGTTATAAATTCCCCCCAGCTCTACTTTTCCTGCATCCTATGTTTGTGTATGCTGCATTTTCATTTATCTCTAAGTATTTTCTCTTTGTATTTATATTTATTTATTTATGGTTGTACTGGGTCTTCATTGCAGTGCACAGGATCTTTGTTGCTGCAGGGGATTTTCTCTAGCTGCAGCAAGCAAGGGCTACTCTCTAGTTGCAGAGGGTAAGTTTCTCATAGCGGTGGCTTCTCCTGTTGCAGAGCACAGGCTCTAGGGCACACAGGTTTCAGTAGTTTCAACTCGTGGGCTCTAGAGCACAGACTCGGTCGCCCCGTGGCACATGGGATCCTAACTCTCAGACCAAGGACTGAACCCATGTCCCCTGCATTAGCAGGTGAACTCTTAACTACTGGACCACCAGGGAAGTTCCTCTAAGTATTTTCTAATTTCCTTTGTGATTTCTTCTCTGATCCATTGCTTGTTTAAAAATATGTTGTTTAATCTCCACAATTTGTGAACTTTCCTTTTTTTGAATTCTAACTTCATCCCCTTTTGAGTAGAGAAGATACTTTGTATGATATCTATTTTTTTTAATCTATTGAGACTTAATTTGTGGCCTAATGTATAGTCTACACTGAAAAATGTCCCCTGTGCTTTTGAGGAGAACGTGTATTCTGCTGGTAGGTAGACTGTTTTGTATATGTGTGTTAGATCTAGTTGGTTTATTGTGTTGTTTAACCCTTTATTTCTTTATTTATGTTCTGTCTGGTTATTCTGTCCATTATGGTGAATGAGATATTAGAGCCTCCAACTATTATTGTAATAATACCTATTTCTTCCTTCAATTCTGTCATTTTTGTTTCATATATTTTGATGGTCTGTCATTCAGTTCAGTTCAGTTACTCAATCGTGTCCAACTCTTTGCAACCCCATGAATCGCAGCACTCCGGGCCTCCCTGTCCATCACCAACTCCCAGAGTTCACTCAGACTCATGTCCATCGAGTCAGTGATGCCATCCAGCCATCTCATCCTCTGTCGTCCCCTTCTCCTCCTGCCCTCAATCCCTCCCAGCATCAGAGTCTTTTCCAATGAGTCAACTCTTCGCATGAGGTGGCCAAAGTACTGGAGTTTCAGCTTTAGCATCAGTCCTTCTAAAGAAATCCCAGGGCTGATCTCCTTCAGAATGGACTGGTTGGATCTCCTTGCAGTCCAAGGGACACTCAAGAGTCTTCTCCAACACCACAGTTCAAAAGCATCAATTCTTCAGCGCTCAGCTTTCTTCACAGTCCAACTCTCACATCCATACATGACACTGGAAAAACCATAGCCCTGACTAGATGGGCCTTTGTTGGCAAAGTAATGTCTCTGCTTTTTAATATGCTATCTAGGTTGGTCATAACTTTCCTTCCAAGGAGTAAGCGTCCTTTAATTTCATGGCTGCAGTCACCATCTGCAGTGATTTTGGAGCCCCCCAAAATAAAGTCTGACACTGTTTCCACCGTTTCCCCATCTATTTCCCATGAAGTGATGGGACCAGATGCCATGATCTTAATGTTTTCTGAATGTTGAGCTTTAAGCCAACTTTTTCACTCTCCACTTTCACTTTCATCAAGAGGCTTTTTAGTTCCTCTTCACTTTCTGCCATAAGGGTGGTGTCATCTACTTATCTGAGGTTATTGATATTTCTCCCGTCAATCTTGATCCCAGCTTATGCTTCTTCCAGTCCAGAGTTTCTCATGATGTACTCTGCATATAAGTTAAATAAGCAGGGTGACAATATACAGCCTTGACGTACTCCTTTTCCTATTTGGAACCAGTCTGTTGTTCCATGTCCAGTTCTAATTGTTGCTTCCTGACCTGCAGATGTACAAATATTTATAATGGTTACATATTCTTGCTGTATTGAACCTTTTGTTAATGCATAACATCCTTCATTGTCTCTTATAATTTTTTTCATTTAAAGTCTATTTTGTATGATATTAGTGTTGCCACTCTTGCTCTCTTTTGGTTACAATTTGCATGAAAAATCTTTTTGCGTCCTTTCAGTTTTAACCTGTTTGTGTCTTTGGATCTCAAGTGAATCTCTTGTAGACAGCATATGGTTGGATCATATATTTTTATCCATTCTTCCAACCTCTGTCTTTGATTGGAGTGTTTATATTAATGCAACTGCATTCAAGAGTGAATTATTTGTCACTGTGCTATTTCTTTTCTATATGCCTTATAAACTTTTTGCTTCTTATTTTCTGCATTCTTGTCTTTTGTGTTTAGTTCTTTTTTTGGTAGTAAAATATTTGGATTTCTTTCTCATTTCCTTTCATATATATTCTATAGCTATTTTTTTTGTGGTTACGATGGGGATTATATTTAACATTTTAAAGTTAAGATACTCTGATTTGAATTACAGAGTATTTACATTAATATTAGCATTTGTAGTAACAATTGATTTTTTCTTTAAATGTTTTAGTCCCTGAAATCATATAGAAAGCAAAAAGCACAGTTACAAACCAGTTACTAGCATTTATATATTTATTTAAATATATTTACATTTATATTTACATGTATTTACATTTGTTGATATCTTTATTTCTCTCTTTGACTTTAAGTTACTACCTAGTATCCTCTTTTAAACTTGCAGGACTGTCTTGAGCATTTCTTTGTTTATTTTGTTTTATTTTATTTATCTATTTTTAAACTTTTTATTTTGTATTGGAGTATAGAAGATTAATAAACAATGTGACACATTTAGATGAGCAGCAAAAGGACCCAGCCATACAAACACATGTATCCATTCTCTCCCCAACTCCCGTCCCATCCAGGCTACCATGTAACATTGAGCAGAGTTCCATGTGCTATACAGTAGGTCCTTGTTGGCTATCCATTTTAAACATAGCCGTGTGTACTTGCCCATCCCAAACTCCCCAACTATCCCTTCCTTGCAGGGCAGGTCTATTGGTCGCAAAGTCAACTATCTGGGACTTTTCAATTTTCAACTATCTGGGAATTTCTAGATTTCTCCCTTACTCTTAGAGAACAGTTTTGGTGGATATAGGACTTTTGGTTGACATTTTTTTCTTTTAGTACTTCAAATGTATGGGCCTACTGTCTTATAGCTCAAACATTGTCAGAAATCTGACAATTATCTTATTAAGTTTCCTTTGTATGTGATGATTTGCTTCTCTCTTGCTGCTCTTAAGATTCTCTTTGCCTACCTTTTTACAGTTTAATTATGACTCTTGATGTGATTCTCTTTGAGTTCACCTTATTGGAGTTTGTTGAGCTTCCTGGATGTTCATATTTATGTCTTTCGTCAAATTTGTGAAGTTTCCAGTTGTTATGTCTTTAAATTCTTTCTGCCCCTTTCTCTCTCTCACCTCCTTCTGGGACTGCCACCGTGCTTGTTTTGCTCCTCTTGATGGTGTCCCACAGGTCTCTTAGGGTCCATTTACTTTTCTTCAATCTCTTTTCTTTCTTCTCCTCAGCCTCAATAATTTTCATTGTCCTATCTTCAAGTTGGCTAACTCTTTCTTCTTCCTGTTCAAATCTGCCTTTGAATCCCTGTAGTGAGTTTTTCATTTCAGTTATTGCATTTATAGCTCCAGAATTTCTTTTTGGTCCCTTTCTGTTTTCTGTCTCTTTACTGATATTTCCATTTTGTTCACACATCATTTTCTTGACTTCATCCCATTTTCCTTGAGTTCTTTGAGCATCTTTAAGACAATTGTTTTGAAGTCTTTGTGTAGTATATCTGCCATTATATCTTTTTCAGAGATAGTTTCCATTGATTTTTTTTTCTATGAGAAACATACTTACTGTTTCTTTGTGTGCCTTGTCATTTTTTGTGAACACTGGATATTCGAATCAATTAATATGATAATTCTGGAAATCAGATTATCCCCTTTTCCAAGAGTTTACTGGGGGTTTTTTTGTTTGTTTGTTTTACTTGTCTTTTTAATTGTTGTAGGCTATCTTTGTGCTGAGGATCAGCCTGAGGTATAAATTCAATGTCTTCTCATATCTTTTCTGAGACTCCCTGGGCATGCATGGTCATTTTCTAATTTTCCTTGTATATGCATATGTTTTTAAATATCCTAGTCTTTAATGTCTGGTTCCTGAGAGGGGGAAAAAGATAAAAATGAAGGGTAGATAAAAAGATGCCATACCTTTAAATCCTATGTACGTCACTTCAGCTAGAGAGGGAGGAGCTTGCAAAACAGGAAAGATGCAACAACAACGGCTGCCAACCTCTTTGTCTCCACCTCTGTAGTCAGAAACAGCAATCAGCCATCACAAAAGAGATCCCTGATATTTGGAGGACAGGATCCCTGATATTTGCTGCTACACACTGCATGCAAGCTATTGCAGGAATATGTGCGCAGCTGCCCGCCATGTGGCTGTGGGGTGGAAGATGGGTAGCTGCTGCTGTGCTAAGAGCTAAAATTGGCTGAAATTAGCCACAGTTCACCATCCAAGTCCTCCCACTGGAAGCTGAAAGCCTTCAACAGATTCCAGATTTCCAGAATATATACATCAGACAGAATTTGCTGGTGCAGCTCTAGGTGGGGAGACAGATTCCTGGTGCTTCCTATTTTGATGTCATCCTAGAATCTTCCTCTATACCTGGTGCTTTTTTATTGGATGCCAGATTCTGTCATTTAAAATTGTGTTTTGGAGTTTTTTGTATTTCTTTGATTTTGATCTTACATGCAGCTAGTTATTTGGTAACAATGTGACTCCTTTGAGACTTGCTTGTGATTTTTTTTTTTTCATGGAGCCAGAGTAGTCTTTATTCTAGGACTCATTTGGCAATACTCTTCTGAGACATCTCTCTGATGTCTACTTTGTCAAGAGATCCTTGCACCCAGCTGTTGAGAACATGAACTATTCCCAGTTTTTGGTTCTGGTTCTTGTTCCTCTTGTCCTTTGCTTTGGTAGCGTCCTCATGTAGTGTGCCATTTAGTGCTCAGCTGAAGACTATAGATTACGGGAGCTCTCTTTCTCTGTAAAGGTTTCTTATTCCAGTACTCTACATATTCCAGCCACCTTCAACTTCCCAAACTCTCAACCTTCTCTTCAACTCTGGTATAAATATTAGTATACAGATTTAAGGGGTAGATGTATATTTTCACTTCTCATGAGTAAATACCTAGGAGTCAGATTTCTAGGGCATATGTTTTACCTTACAAGAAGCTGCCAAATTATGTTCCAAGTGGCTACACCAAGTGCACCCAACAAAATGATTGCACTGTTTTACAGTTTCACCCAGTAACATATAAAAATTCCAAATACTCTTCATTCTCTCCATTTTCCTTTCAGCTATTCCAACAAGTACGTAATGGCATCACATTATACTTTTAATTTTCATATTCTTAATGATGCTATTGAGCATTTAAACTGTGCTTATTGTCATCTCCATATCTTCTTTGATGAGGTTTCTATTAAAATATTTTCCACATTTTTAAAGTTGTGTGATTTTTGGCTTTTAATTAAGAATTTTTCATTTATATGCCATCAAACTCATAGTTGTACAACCAAAAAATAAAATAAAATAAAATAAACTTGTACTATTATCACCATCATATACTTTTAGAAATTTTTCATCACTTCAAAAATTCCCTTGTGCCCATTTGTCCTCAGTCTCTGCTCCCACCCCAAGACCAAGGCAATTGGTGATCTGTTTTATATCTTCATAAAGTTGCATTATTTGAATTTTGCACAAATGAAATGATTCAATATGTAAATAATATTTTGTTTCTGTTTTTCTCCATTTAGCATAATGTTTTTGAGATTCTTTAATGTTATAGCATTTACCAATAGTTTGATTATTTTCTATTGATATATAGTAATGCATTAATGCATTATATATAGTAATCCATTTGAATGCAGAGTTCCAAAGAATAGTAAGGAGAGATAAGAAAGCCTTCCTCAGTGATCAATGCAAAGAAATAGAAGAAAACAACAGAATGGGAAAGACTAGAGATCTCTTCAAGAAAATTAGAGATACCAAGGGAATATTTCATGCACAGATGGGCTCAATAAAGGACAGAAATGGTCTGGACCTAACAGAAGCAGAAGATATTAAGAAGAGGTGGCAAGAATACACAGAAGAACTGTACAAAAAGATCTTTATGACCGAGATAATCACGATGGTGTGATCACTCACACTCATCTAGAGCCAGACGTCCTGGAATGTGAAGTCAAGTGGGCCTTAGGAAGCATCACTACAAACAAAGCTAGTGGAGGTGATGGAATTCCAGTTGAGGTATTTCAAATCCTAAAAGATGATGTTGTGAAAGTGCTGCACTCAATATGTCAGCAAATTTGGAAAACTCAGCAGTGGCTACAGGACTAGAAAAGGTCAGGTTTCATTCCAATCCCAAAGAAAGACAATGCCAAAGAATGATCTGACTACCGCACAATGGCACTCATCTCACATGCTAGTAAAGTTATGCTCAAAATTCTCCAAGCCAGGCTTCAGAAATACGTGAACTGTGAACTTCCTGATGTTCAAGCTGGTTTTAGAAAAGGCAGAGGAACCAGAGATCAAGTTGCCAGGATCAAATTGCCGCTGGATCATCGAAAAAGTAAGAGAGGTTCAGAAAAACATCTATTTCTGCTCTAGTGACTATGCCAAAGCCTTTGACTGTGTGGATCACAATAAACTGTGGAAAATTCTGAAAGAGATGGGAATACCAGACCACCTGACCTGCCTCTTGAGAAACCTGTATGCAGGTCAGGAAGCAACAGTTAGAACTGGACATGGAACAACAGACTGGTTCCAAATAGGGAAAGGAGTACGTCGAGGCTGTATATTGTCACTCTGCTTATTTAACTTATATGCAGAGTACATCATGAGAAACGCTGGGCTGGAATAAGCACAAGCTGGAATCAAGATTGCTGGGAGAAATATCAATAACCTCAGATATGCAGATAACACCACCCTTATGGCAGAAAGTGAAGAGGAGCTAAAAAGCCTCTTGATGAAAGTGAAAGAGGAGAGTGAAAAAGTTGGCTTAAAGCTCACCATCCAGAAAACTAAGATCATGGCATTCAATCCCATCACTTTGTGGCAAATAGACGGGAAAACAGTGGAAACAGTGCCTGACTTTATTTTTTGGGGCTCCCAAATCACTGCAGATGGTGATTGCAGCCATGGAATTAAAAGACACTTACTCCTTAGACTTTCTGGTGGCTCAGACGGTAAAGCGTCTGCCTACAATGTGGGAGACCTGGGTTCAATCCCTGGGTTGGGAAGATCCCCTGGAGAAGGGAATGGCAACCCACTCCAGTACTGTTGCCTGGAAAATCCCATGGACAGAGGAGCCTGGTGGGCTACAGTCCATGGGGTCACACAGAGTCGGATACGGCTGAGCGACTTCATTTTCATTTACTCCTTGGAAGAAAAGTTATGACCAACCTAGACAGCATATTAAAAAGCAGAGACATTACTTTGTCAACAAAGGTCCATCTAGTCAAGGCTATGGTTTTCCCAGTAGTTATGTACGAATGTAAGAGTCGGACTATAAAGAAAGCTAAGCACAGAAGAATTGATGCTTTTGAACTGTGGTTTTGGAGAAGCCTCTTGAGAGTCCCTTGGACTCAAGGAGATCCAACCAGTCCATCCTAAAGCAGATCAGTCCTGGGTGTTCATCGGAAGGACTGATTTGAAGCTGAAACTCCAATACTTTGACCACCTGATGCAGAGAGCTGACTCATTGGAAAAGACCCTGATCCTGGGAAAGATTGAGGGCAGGAGGAGAAGGGGGCAACAGAGGATGAGATGGTTGGATGGCATCACCAACTCAATGGACATGGGTTTGGGTAGACTCCGGCAGTTGGTGATGGACAGGGAGACCTGACGTGCTGCGGTTCATGGGGTTGCAAAGAGTTGGACACGACTAAGTGACTGAACTGAACTGAACTGAACTGAATGCATTATAAGGCTATATCACATTTTGTTTATTCATCTACCAGTTGATGAACATTTGGATTTTTACCAGTTTTAGATTATTATGAATAATGTTACCATGAATGTTCATCAACAAGTTTTTGTTGTTATTGTTTTTTGCCACACCATGCAGCATGCAGAACCTTAGTTTCTTGACCAAGGCTCAAACCCACATCCCCTGCATTGGAAGCATGGAATCTTAACCACTGGATCACCAGGAAACTCCCCATAAACAAGTCTTTGTGTGGTAAACATATGTTTTCATTTCACTTGGGTAGCTAACTAGGAGTAGAAATGCTTGATTGTGTATTAAGTACATGTTTTATTTCTTTGATGAAATATCTCTTCAACATTTTGCCAAATTTTTAATTGGATTTTTTGTCTTCCTATTGTTGAGTTGTAAGCGCTCTTTATGTATTCTGGATACACGTACCTTAGCAGATACATGATTTACAAAAAAGTTATCTCTCTCAGTTATCATTTCACTTACTTGACAGTATCTTTTGAACCCCAAAGTTTTAAAATTTGATGAAGTACGATTTACTTGCTTCTTCTTTTGTTGCTTATCCTTTTGCTGTTGCATCTTAGAAGGCTTTGCCTAATCCAAGGTCATGAAAGTTTATGCCCATGTTTTCTTCTAAACGTTTTAGATTTTTAGCTCTTATGCTTAGGAATATAATCCACTTGGAGTTAACTTTTTTGTAAGGTATAAGGAAGGGGTTAACTTTTTTCTTTTACATGTAGTTATCCAGTATCCTAGTATAATTTTTTTAAAGACTATTTTTTCCACACTGAATGCCTAGGCACTCTTGCTGAAAATCAGTTGACCATAAATGTCAGGGTTTATTTCTGGACTCTAAATTCTATTCCATTGATCTATATGTCTATTCTTATGTCATACTAAACAGTCATGATTACTGTAGCTTTGTTGTGTTTTAACATCAGAAAGTGTGACTCCTCCAACTTCGTTCTTCTTTTTCAAGATTGTCTTGACTATTCTGAGTCACTTGCATTTCCATATAAGTTTTAGAATCAGCTTTTCAGTTTCTGCAAAAAACACAGCTGGGATTTTGATTTTGATTCCACTAAATCTGTAGACCAATTTGGGGAGTATTGCCATCTTAAGAATATTGTCTTCATCCAATCCATGAACATGAAATATCTTTCCATAAATGTATAAAGGTCTTCTTAAATTTCTTTCAGTGATGTTTTATAGATTTCAGTGTGTGAATCTTGTACTTTTCTTTAAATTTATTGGCAAGTAATTTACTCTCTTTTATGCTATTGTAAGTGGAGTTGCTTTCTTAGTTTCACTTTTGGATTGGTCATTGCCATTGTATTTGCTTGAATTTTGTTCAAAGAAATTTTTCTGAATTTATTTATTATTTTAAATAGGTTTTTCTATGGCTTCCATAGGATTTTCTATATGCAAGATCATGTTATCTGAAAATGGAGATAGTTTTACTTTCTTGCTTTCCAAAAGAATACTCTTCCTCTCCTTCTACCCTTTCCTTTTGTAATTATCCTAGCTATTATCTCTAGTACAATGTTTGAATAGAAATGGTGGAATTGAACATCTTGTTCCTGATCTTAAGGGGAGAGCTTTCAGTCTTTCATCACTAAATATGGGTTTTTCATAGATGCCCTTTATCAGATTGAGGAAGTTCCCTTCTATTCATAGTTTCCTGAGTGTTTTCATCATGAAAGGGTGTTAAATTTTATCAAATGGCTTATCCACATTGTTGAAATGATCGTGCAGTTTTTGTTCTTTTTTCTATTAATACATTGTATAACATTGCTTTTCTTTTTCGGACTCTTTGAAGCAAAAACTTAGATTATTAATATTTTACTTTTCTCCTATTCTAACCTAAGCATTTAAAGCTATATATTATTCTTTAAGCGTTGATTCAACAATATGCAATAAATATAAATATACTGTGTTTGAATTTTCATTCAATTCAATTTATTCCACTTTTTTTTTTTTTTTAAGAAGTGTCTTGTTTAGGATTTCCCTGTTGGGACAGTGGCTGGGAATCCACCTGCCAATGCAGGGGACACAGTTTTAATCCCTGGTCTGGGAAATTTCCACATGCCTCAGAGCAACTAAACCCTTGTGCCACCACTACTGAGCCTGCAAGCTGAAACTATTGAGCCTGAGCGCTACAACTTCCAAGGCCCGTGTACCTAGAGCCTGTGCTCTAAAACAAGAGACGTCACTGCAATGAGAAGACTGTGCACCACGATGAAGAGTAGCCCCTGCTTGCTGCAGCTAGAGAAAGCCAGTGAACAGCAACAAAGACCTAACATGACCAAAAATAAATAAATCATACTAAAATGCTTCTAGAAACAGAAGTATCTTCTTTAATTTCCAAATGCTTGGAGGCTTCTCAATTTTCTGCTATTTTTGATTTCTAATTTAATTCTGTTGTGTATGAAGAACATACCTTGTGTGACCTCAGGCTTTTTAACATATTATTGACTGGGGGATTTTTGCAGAAATTAATGCCTGTGGCTGTAATACATCTCTGGTAAAAATTGTGTTGTTTCTTAAGTCTTCTTTTCTGGACTAAAACTTATAGAGTCTTAGAGACTAGAGAATGTTACATGTTTGCTTGGAAATAATGTGTAGTGACTTCACTTTCACTTTTCACTTTCATGCATTGGAGAAGGAAATGGCAACCCACTCCATTGTTCTTGCCTGGAGAATCCCAGGGATGGCGGAGCCTGGTGGGCTGCTGTCTCTGGGGTTGCACAGAGTTGAACATGACTGACGCAACTTAGCAGCAGCAGCTATTGCTATTGATTTGGATTTTCTATCAAAGTTAGGTCAAATTGCTTGAGACCGTTGTTCATGTCTTCTATATCCTTACTGACTTTTTGATTATTTCTTCATCAGTTACCAAGAGAGGCAAATTGAAATCCCCTAATATAGTTGTTGAACTGTCTATATCTCCTTTCATTTCTATCAGTTTTTGGTTCACAAGTATTAGGGCTCTGTTATTAACTGCTTATTTGTTTATAATTGCTTTATTTTCTAGATGCATTGATTCTTTTATCATTATGGAGTATCTTTTTGTTTGCAGTAGTGTTTCTTGTTTTAAAGTCTAATTTTGCCTGATATTAATGTCATTAACAATACTTTTTACATGATATATGTTTTTCCATTCTTTTACATTCAATTTATTTATATTTTTTGAATGTAATGTGACTCCCAGACTTCCCTGGTGGTCCAGTGGTTAAGAATACATCTGCCCATGCAGGGGACATGGTATTGATCCCTGACCCAGGAAGATTCCACATGCCAAAGGGTAACTAAAACCATGTGCCACAACTACTGAGCCCACGCTCTAGAGCCCATACTCTGCAGCAAGAGAATCCACTGCAATGAGAAAGCCTGTGCACCGCAACTAGACAGTAGCCCCCATTCACTGCACCTAAGGAAAGCTGGTGTACAGCAACAAAGATCCAGCACAGCCAGAATAAATAAATAAATAAATTTAAAATGTGCCTCTTGCAGACAGTGTACAATCGGATCTTGCTTTATTAGATATTCGGACAATCTACACCTTTTTACTGGAATGTTTAGAATTCATATTTAATGTAGATATTGATATGATGTCATGTCAGTCCATTTTGCTATTTATTTTCTTATGTCCTTTTTGTTCCTCTGTTCCCCTTTGTTGCCCTCACTTACGTTAAGCAAATATTTTTAATGTATTGTCATCATTCCTCTGTTGATTGCTTTAACTACATTTTTAGTGTTATTTTCTTAGTAGTTTCTTAAGGATTAAGATCCTAACTTATGACTATCTACTTTTGTATTGACTTAATTCTAAATATAGCAACTTCCTCCAATACAGCTCCATTGCTTCTCTCCTCTTGCATGTTTCTAGTTTTATATGTAATTTACATATGTTATGAACTTGACGATACAATGTTGTAATTACTGCTCTATTTAATTTTCTGCTTTCTAAAAGAAATTAAGTAAGACGAATCGGTTGCAAAAGGACAAATACTGTCTGATTCCATTTTTATGAGGATGTGTACAAACACCTTGAATCCATAAGATTTCCATTCTGCCAGTTGATCTGTGTGTGGATTGGGGAGTTTATTCAAAGTTCATCTAGTTCTCAAGACTGCCTTGGTCTTCACTTTCTGCTAGGGCTCTTGTAGATCTCTGTGAATGCGCTTACTTTCCCCGTCAGCTAGGCTTGTATGGAGAACTGATCTAGCCCTTCCGTAGCTGTCCGATTTCCAGGGTCTCCCCATTAAGTTTCTTGCTGGTGTACTGCTCTCCCAACCAGGCTAGCAAAACTGCAGATTTTCCAATTTGTTACCTACTTTCATTAGCAGTGATGCTGGTTTAAGTTTTTCCCTACTTCAGTTCAAGTATATCCCCTTTTGTGGATACACTTCTGATTTTCATGCTATCCACACCCTGGTAACACTGTCACTGTCAATGGCCAAGCTAGGGGGCAACGGATGCAGCCTCAGGTGAAAAGATTGCAGAATTCTACTGTTATTGCTCAAAGTTGTAACGTGTTTTTCATGAATATATGATTCTCAATTTGTTGTTTACCTTTGGCTAATCACCAAACCACTGCAAAGGTTATTTTGTTTTGTTTTTGTTTTTTATGTGTCCAGCTTTATATTTGTTTTTTAGGGAAAATATTTGCCAACCTCTTCATGCCACCTCAGATAGAAATTCCCCTTCCTGTTAGTGACTTTTGGGAATTCTTCATACACTCTGGATACTAGTCCTATAACAAATATGTATATTGTAAATATTTTCTCTCAGGCTGAGGCTTGTCTTTTCATCTGTTTAATAGTATTTGAAAAGCAAAACCTTAAAAACATTTATGAAATACAGTTCATTGATTTTTTCCTTATCGATTGTGCTTTTGGTATACTATCTGAGAAAACTTTGCCTGACCTATGTTCACAAAGATTTTTCTACTGTTTTTTAGAAGATTTATAGTTTAGATTTACATTTCTATCTGTGGTCCATTTCGAGTTAATTTTTAAATGTGTGATTTGAGTTGAGGTTCTTCTTTTTTTTTTTAAATGAATGTCCAGTTGTTCCAGTATAATTTGTTGAAAAGAATATTATTTGTCCATTGAGTTGACTTGACTTGACACCTTTATCAAGAATCAGTTGACCATATATGTGTGAGCTTACCTTTTTATTCTCAATTCTAACCTGTTAAAAGATGAAATACAGTAAAATTTGGAAGAGTTTATTTGGGTAAACATTCATTCAAATTGGGCAGCACCAACCCAAGTGGTTAGGAGCTCTCTACAAGCAGGAGCTATGCACAAAAGCTTAGCAGCATGCTGCTGCTGCTGCTAAGTCGCTTCAGTCGTGTCCGACTCTGTGCGACCCCATAGACGGCAGCCCACCAGGCTCCCCTGTCCCTGGGATTCTCCAGGCAAGAACACTGGAGTGGGTTGTCATTTCCTTTTCCAATATATGAAAGTGAAAAGTGAAAGTGAAGTCCCTCAGTCATGCATACATGGAAGCAAAGCAAGGAAATTATTTGATATGCTATAACTTAAGCAGTTGCCTTATTTGGCTGTTTGTGATTGGTTGTTCTTTAGTTTCAATTTCTTAACCTTGAGGCACTTACAGGAATTTACTCTGAATTAGGTTTTGGTGTGCTTACAAGGCACTAGAGTCACCTCAATCTGATGGCCTCTTTGTTTAATTACTTTAACAATTCCACTGACATCTGTATATGGTGGCTCAGATGGTAAAGCATCTGCCTGCAATGGGGGAGACCCGGGTTCAATTCCTGGGTTGGGAAGATCCCCTGGAGAAAGCAATGGCAATCCCCTCCAGCACTCTTGCCTGGAAAATCCCATGGACAGAGGAGCTTGATAGGCTACAGTCCATGGGATCACAAAGAGTCGAACATGACTGAGTGACTTCACTTTCTTTCTTCTTTTCTATACTCTCTTGAATATTATAGCTTTATAGTAAATCTTGAAATAAAGGTGGCAAAGTTCTTTTTTTTCAAAGCTGTTTTGGATATTCAAGATCCTTTGTATTTTTATACTTATTTTAGAATCATCTTGTTGATTTCTATGAAAGAACATGCTGGAATTTTCATTGGAATTGCCTTAAATCTATAGATTAAGTTGGGAAGGATTGGTCTCTTGATGTTTCTAATCCATCAGCATTTATTTAGGTCTTCTTTAGTTTTTCTCATCATGTTGATTTCAGCATACCAAGCTTGCATACATTTTCTAGATATATACCAAGTATTTCAAGCTTTTATGCTATTGTAAATGTCTTGTTGTTGTTTAGTTGCTAAGTCATATCAACTCTTTGCAACCCCATGGACATAGCCTGCCGGGCTCTTCAGTCCATGGGATTTTCCAGTCAAGAATATTGGAGTGGGTTGCCATTTCCTTCTCCAGAGAATCTTCCTGACCCAGGAATCAATCCTGCGTTTCCTGCATGGTTTATGCCAAGTATTTATACCAAGAATTATACCAAGTATTTCATGTATTTTATGCTATTGTAAATGATACTATGTAAATTTTTAAAAATTTTAATATTTATAGAAATACAATTGGTGGGACTTCCCTGGCAGTCCAGTGGTTAAGACTCTATACTTCTACTGCAGGGAGTCCAGGTTCAGTTCCTGGTTGGGGAACTAAGATCCCACATGCTACCCAGAACAGCCAAAAAAATAAATAGAAATACAATAACTCTTTCTATGATGACCTTGTATCTATACAGTTGCTAAATTCATTTGTTATAATGGTTTTTTGTAGATATTAGTATTTTTATATACAGTCAATTATGATTTTTCGGTATTAGAAACAGGTTTACTTCTTCCTTTACTACCTGCATGCCTTTCATCTCTTTTCTCTGGCATTGCACCGGTAAGGACATCTGGTTAAATGTTCAATAGGAGTGAAGAGAGGGTACATCTTTTTAAAAAATATTTATTTATTTGCTGCAGTGGGTCTTAGTTGCAGCACATGGGATCTTTAGTTCTGACATGCAAACTCTTAGTTGAAGTTTGTGGGATCTAGTTTCCTGACCAGGGATCAAACCCAGGCCCCCCTGCACTGGGAACGTGGAGTCTTAGCCACTGAACCACCAGGAAGTCCCAAGAGCATACATCTTTGCTTTTTCTTGATCTTGAATATAAAGCATTCAGTCTTTCACCATAAATTAGACAATAGGTATAGGTTTTTGGTGGATGTCTTTCACTGAGTTGTGGAAGTTTCCTTAATTCTTAGTTTGCTGAGATGTTTTATCATGAATAAATGTTAAATTTCTTCCATGCCTCTTAATTTCTCTTTCTTATTTCACATTTTTATCATTCATTGCTGAATTCTTGGTAATTTCTTAAGCTTTGTATTTCAATTTACTAATTCTTTCTTCAACTTTGTCTTATTCTGCATTTCACCTTGTCCTTTGATGTTTATCATTTCAATTATTTTTTATAATTTTTATTATCACAATTTTCATTTCTAGAACTTTTATCTGATTTGTATTCAAACATGGCTAATTTTGTTAATTTATTATTCTATCATCATATTTTCAATATCTTTTTAAACTTCTTCAGATATATTAAAATATATATTTCCTATTCTGAATCTGCTTATTTAACTTATATGTAGAGTACATCATGAGAAACACTGGGCTGGAGGAAGCACAAGCTGGAATCAAGATTGATGGGAGAAATATCAATAATCTCAGATGAGCAGATGACACCACCCTTATGGCAGAAAGTGAAGAACTAAAGAGCCTCTTGATGAAAGTGAAAGAGGAGAGTGAAAAAGTTGGCTTAAAGCTCAACATTCAGAAAACGAAGATCATGGCATCCGGTCCCATCACTTCATGGCAAATAGATGGGGAAACAGTGGAAACAGTGGCTGACTTTATTTTTCGGGGCTTCAAAGTCACTGCAGATGGTGATTTCAGCCATGAAATTAAAAGACGCTTACTCCTTGGAAGAAAAGTTATGACCAACCTAGATAGCATATTCAAAAGCAAAGACGTCACTTTGTCAACAAAGGTCCATCTAGTCAAGGCTATTGTTTTTCCAGTGGTCATGTATGGATGTGAGAGTTGGACTATAAAGAAAGCTGAGTGCCGAAGAATTGATGCTTCTGAACTGTGGTGTTGGAGAAGACTCTTGAGAGTCCCTTGGACTGCAAGGAGATCCAACCAGTCCATCCTAAAGCAGACCAGTCCTGGGTGTTCATTGGAAGGAGTGACGTTGAAGCTGAAACTCCAAAGAGCTGACTCATTGGAAAAGACCCTGATGCTGGGAAAGACTGAGGGCAGGGGGAGAAGGGGACGACAGAGGATGAGATGGTTGGATGGCATCACCAACTCAATGGACATGGGTTTGGGTGGACTCTGGGAATTGGTAGTGGACAGGGAGGCCTGGTGTGCTGTAGTTCAGGGGGTTGCAAAGAGTCGGACATGACTGAATGGCTGAACTGAACTGATTCTGAATCTCTTCATCCCATTTGGTGCAGTATTCGTAGGCCTCACCTTCTATATGTTCAATATACTGTTTGTGCTGATTGATGATCCTTGTGGTTTGTTTCCCCATGAGGTTTTTGTTGTTGTTTATTTTACTTTTGATTATAAGCTTAATGTTCTTTGGAATTCTTTGAGATTTATATTTAAAATATGTTCTTCCAGAGAGGGTTTGGTTTGCTTTTGCCCATCACCCAGGAGTACTTCCACCTCAGAACTACTTAAATAAATTTTTGGCTTGGATTTCTTCCAGTCACACAAAGAATATGATTTAGGGCTTCCCTCTGCATGAATTTGGTTTATATCAGGAATCCTGATGGGCTTTTTCTATTCCCTGTGTTTCTACACCACCCAAAGCCAAGTGAATATAGGAAACCCTTCTGTGAGTGAGTGGGCATTTTCTCACCCTGTTTCTCTCCTAGAGCACTGACTTTTGAAAAGTTCCAAATTGGGGGGAGCAGAGGGGTCTTTGGTAACCTCCTTCCCAGGCCCAGACCTAAGACCTTTTCTTCTCTTTCCTGTTCTGTTTGGGTTCTCCTAAGAGCAGAGCTTCAGACAAAAACTTGCATTTAGTTAATCTGACACCAGGGAGGAGGAGTGAGGGATGAGAGTGAAACAAAGAAACAAAAGCCAATACAGGATCAAGGGGACCTCTGATACTTCCTGGATTCTCACAGGATCATCTAAGGAGCTTTGCGAAATGGAGCCTAAAGAGAGAAGCATTTATTATTTGCTCCTGTCTTTCACTGATCAAGAGTGGCTCTACAGTGTGCAGAGAAGGGCACCCTCCTATACTGTTGGTGGGAATGTAAATTGATACAGCCACTATGGAGAAATGTATGAAGGTTTCTTTAAAAACTAAAAATAAGGCTACCATATGACCCTGCATTCCAACTCTTGGGCATAGATCTGGAGAGAAACATGATCCAAAAAGTCACGTGCACCCCAATTTTCATTGCAGCACTGTATACAGTAGCCAAGACATGGAAGCCACCTAAATGCCCATCAACAGAGGAATGGATAAAGAAGATATGGTACATATATGTACAATAGACTATTATTCAACCATCAAAATTCTCCAAGCCAGGCTTCAGCAATACGTGAACAGTGAACTTTCAGATGTTCAAGCTGGATTTAGAAAAAGCAGAAGAACCAGAGATCAAATTGCCAACATCCATTCGATCATCGAAAAAGCAAGAGAGTTCCAAAAAAACGTCTATTTCTGCTTTATTGACTATGCCAAAGCCTTTGACTGTGTGGATCACAATAAACTGTGGAAAATTCTGAAAGAGATGGGAATACCAGACCACCTACCTGCCTCCTGAGAAATCTGTATGCAGGTCAGAAAGCAACAGTTAGAACTGGACATGGAACAAGACTGGTTCCAAATAGGAAAAGGAGTACGTCAAGGCTGCATATTGTCACTCTGCTTATTTAACTTATATGCAGAGTACATAATGAGAAACGCTGGGCTGGATGAAGCACAAGCTGAAATCAAGATTGCTGGGAGAAATATCAATAACCTCAGATATGCAGATGACACCACCCTTATGGCAGAAAGTGAAGAGGAACTAAAAAGCCTCTTGATGAAAGTGAAAGAGGAGAGTGAAAAAGTTGGCTCAAAGCTCAATATTCAGACAACTAAGATCATGGCAACTGGTCCCATCACTTCATGGAAAATATATGGAGAAACAGTGGAAACAGTGTCAGGCTTAATTTTTTGGGGCTCCAAAATCACTGCAGATGGTGACTGCAGCCATGAAATTAAAAGATGCTTATTCCTTGGAAGGAAAGTTATGACCAACTTAGCATATTAAAAAGCAGAGACATTACTTTGCCAACAAAGGTCCATCTAGTCAAAGCTATGGTTTTTCCACTGGTCATGTATGGATGTGAGAGTTGGACTATAAAGAAAGCTGAGTGCCAAAGAATTGATGCTTTTGAACTGTGGTGTTGGAGAAGACTCTTGAGAGTCCCTTGGACTGCAAGGAGATCCAGCCAGTCCATCCTAAAGGAGATCAGTCCTGAGTGTTCATTGGAAGGACTGATGTTGAAGCTGAAACTCCAATACTTTGGCCACCTGATGAAAAGAGCTGACTCATTTGAAAAGACCCTGATGCTGGGAAAGACTAAGGGCAGGAGGAGAAGGGGACAACAGAGGATGAGATGGTTGGATGGCATCACTGACTCAATGGACATGAGTTTGGGTAAACTCCAGGAGTTGGTGATGGACAGGGAGGCCTGCGTGCTACAGTCCATGGGGTTGCAAAGAGTCAGACATGACTGAGTGACTGAACTGAGCTGAACTGAATGTAGCCATAACACAACCTCACAAAACATAACCATGATAACCACACAAAGTAACCCGTGACCAGAGGAGCACCTCATGAGGTACGTGTGCAGCGCCATAAGCAATCTCAGCTGTTACATAGCCATCCAAAGTTACTGTTTACAGCACCTGGGGCAAGAAGCTATGAGAGCATAGAGCAAGAGAGCCTGTCTGGCGCCATTTTGTTAATTTCCCCACAGTCCCTTTAGGAGGCTCCTAGGCAACCAGGAAATAAAAGGAAAGCATCAAATATTTATCCTCTCTTTTGTATATGATTTCTCCTTCCAGATAACTAAATAATCAAAGAGAGGAAGTTTGACTTCGTAGAAGTATGCCTGCTAATGAAGGAAGAATAAATGATGGGTTAAAATATCACCGTTTTGTAGACCCTCATGAATCCAGGCAATGAACGTCAATGGTTGCAAATGTCAAAAAATGACAGCCAACCAGAGATTAGGTGCTTCTGATGGGAACACGCATCATCACCTAAGAAGCAATCTTTCAAAAAAAATTTTTTTGAATTTGTTCAATTTACAGAAAATACAGAGGACGAAAGAACATATTAAATGGTGCTACAGGGATAAAATCAGCCAAGTTCAGACTGTGGCAAACTACAATGATGAATGATCCAATTTATTTAACAAAACAGCTTTATAAGATAGATGGTGGGGGAGCCTAGAGATTTAAGGTTCATCAACCAAGCACAGTACACATTTGTTATTCAGCTCAGTTCAGTCGCACAATCGTGTCCGACTCTTTGCGACCCCATGAATCGCAGCACACCAGGCCTCCCTGTCCATCACCAGCTCCTGGAGATCACTCAGATTCACGTCCATCGAGTCAGTGATGCCATCCAGCCATCTCATCCTCTGTCCTCCCCTTTTTCTCCTGCCCCCAATCCCTCCCAGCATCAGAGTCTTTTCCAATGAGTCAACTCTTCACATGAGGTGGCCAAAGTATTGGAGTTTCAGCTTTAGCATCATTCCTTCCAAAGAAATACCAGGGTTGATCTCCTTCAGAATGGACTGGCTGGATCTCCTTGCAGTCCAAAGGACTCTCAAGAGTCTTCTCCAACACCACAGTTCAAAAGCACCAATTCTTCAGTGCTCAGCCTTCTCCACAGTCCAACTCTCACATCCATACATGACTACTGGAAAAATCATAGCCTTGACATTTGTTATTATTTGGATATTATTTGGAGCCCAATTCAAACAACAATTTAAAAAAGAAAATGAAAGAGAGGAAAATTAGAAGATAAAGAAGTATGAACTCTGAATAGATTGCTGTTTCTATTCATGAATTACTATTGATTTTTTGTATTATTTTTTTTAATTCCTTATCTTTTGGAGCTGCATACTGAAATATTTACAGAAAAAATACATGATCTTTTGAACTTGCTTTGAGATAATCCAGTGGTTTCCCTGATGGCTCAGTGGTAAAGAATCTGCCTGCCAATGCAGAAGACATGGGTTAAATCCCTGGTCCAGGAAGATCCCACATGCTGCACAGGACAACTAAGTCCGTGTGCCACAGCTACTGAGCGTGTGCTGTAGAGTCCAGGTGCCACAACTACTGAGCCCACGTGCTGCGGCCACCGAAGCCTGCACGCCCTGGAGCCCATGCTCTGCAGCAGAAGCCTCCACAATGAGAAGCCTGCAAATCACAGCTGGAGAGTAGCCCCTACTCGCTGCAACTAGAGAAAACCTGCACAGCAAGGAAGACCCAGCACAGCCAAAACAATTAAAACAAATAAATTAATTAATTTAAAAAAAAAGATAATCCAGAGTTGAAGGAAAAGTGGGCAAGGGTATAGGTGAAAACAAGACTGACCATATGAGACAGGGGTAACCAAAGTTTCATCTTATTATTTCTTCTACCTTTGTATATGTCTGAAATTTTCCATAATAAAATTTTAATGCCTCTACATTAGTCTGTTAGAGCTAAAATGAGGCTGTGTAACAAATGACCCCCCAAAACTCAGAAGCAGAAGTTATCCACCATGGAGAAGGCACCGAGATGACTTGACCATCTGATATTAGCCAGCTTCAGTCGCTGGCCACCCTGGTGCTGTCACAATGGTCACACGAAGGAAGTAGCCATAGTCAGAGGGATGGAGGCCATGCATGAGCCCAACAAAAAGTGCAGGTTCCCACTAGCCACGGCTGTCTAAGCTACTGCTGCTAACGAATATCTGAACTGCCAGCAACAGAGATGTATACCAAGTCCCCCATTTAACACCATTTCTCCAGAAGACCAACTGCCTTGTGGGGGCAACTTAACTATTCTGAGCCCCTTCCATCCTTCAAGGACCAGTAACTCATTACAAAGCATAATGTTTATTTTAAATAGCATCTTAACCAAATAATTAAGTACGTCAAGGCTGTATATTGTCACCTTGCTTATTTAACTTATATGCAGAATACATCATGTGAAATGCTGGGCTGGATGAAGCACATGCTGGAATCAAGATTGCCAGGAGAAATATCAGTAACCTCAGATATGCATTGCCTGGAGAATCCCAGGGATGGGGGAGCCTGGTGGGCTGCCGTCTATGGGGTCGCACAGAGTCGGACACGACTGAAGTGACTTAGCGGTAGCAGCAGCAGATATGCAGATAACACCACCCTTATGGCAGAAAGTGGAGAAGAACTAAAGAGCCTCTTGATGAAAGTGAAAGAGGAGAGTGAAAAAACTGGCTTAAAACTCAACATTCAGACAACTAAGATCATGGCATCCAGTTACATCGCTTCATGTCAAATAGATGGGGAAACAATGAAAACAGTGACAGACTTTTTTGGGGGACTCCAAAATCACTGCAGATGGTGACTGCAGCCATGAAATTAAAAGATGCTTGCTCCTTGGAAGAAAAGGTATGACCAGCCTAAACAGCATATTAAAAGGCAGAGACATTACTTTGCCAACAAAGGTCCATTTAGTCAAGGCTATGGTTTTTCCAGTAGTCATGTGCAGATGTGAGAGTTGAGCTGTAAAGAAAGCTGAGTGCCGAAGAACTGATGCTTTTGAACTGTGGTGTTGGAGAATACTCTTGAGAGTCCCTTGGACTGCAAGGAGATCCAACCAGTCCATCCTAAAGGAAATCAGTCCTGAATATTCATTGGAAGAACTGATGCTGAAGCTGAAACTCCAATACTTTGGCCATCTGATGTGAAGAACTGACTCACTGGAAAAGATCCTGATGCTGGGAAAGATTGAAGGCCGAAGGAAAAGGGGACGACAGAGGATGAGATGGTTGGATGGCATCACTGACTTGATGGACATGAGTTTGAGTAGGCTCCAGGAGTTGGTGATGGACAGGGAAGCCTGGCATGCTGCAGTCCATTGGGTCTCAAAGAGTCAGACATGACTTAGTGACTGAACTGAACTGAACCAAATAATCCCAACCAGTAAGAAATATTTATATTCATTTCAATCCCCAGACTCAGGTCACTCCAGAAAGATTATTCTAAACACACTGATTGTGTTTTCCTACAGTAATTATATCAATACCCTGATATGAACTGCAGCTAAGGTCTTAGGCTTCTGTACTCCCATCTGTGAAATGATCTCCTGGGATTCTTTACTCTGTGCTTTTGCTAGCTGTCTGTTAAACCATCTTGGCACTCTCCTGACTACCTTTGGAATGTCTTCTGTGTTTGGGGATTGGATGTTGCTGGATAGTAAGCTTTGTTATCAGCAAAATGGTACTTAAATTTATAAAAGCCTGCTAAATGCCATTTTTTCCCCAGCTTTATTGAGATGTAATTAACATAAAACACCGTATAAAGTTGAAAGTGTACCTGAAGTGCCATTATAAAATGATTACCTGTTCTATACCAAAAACCAAACCAAACCAAAACCATTCAGAAGCTTAAAACAATAATCACACACTGTCATGCTCATGTGTGTGTGAGTCAGCTGTGCCTTGAATCATCTAGCTTCAGGCTCCAAGCCAGACTGAGTTCAGGTGTATTCTACATATCGCTCATTCTCCTTGGATTTGTGCTACCCAGGGCATATGGTCTATTCCTGGACACTCATTCCAGGACCCAGACTGAAGGAGCAGCAGCTATTCGGGGAATGTTCTTATCGTGACAGATAACTGCAGCACAAGAGGGCATGTCCTATTGAGCAAGCACATTTCAAAGCTTCTCTTGTCAGATTCACAAACTTCCTACTGGGCAAAGCAAGTCACCTGCTGCTGCTGCTGCTAAGTCGCTTCAGTCTCCAAACACAAAGTCAAAAGTGGGAAAGAATTCACTGCCCACTATGACAAGGGTGGGGATGGAGAATTCTATTACAGGGGAGCAAAGACTTGACCCAGTAATCCAGTCTATCACAGCCCCTTTAGCTCCAAGCCACTTACTTGGTTCAAGCCCCAGCATTGGACTATAGGAACATTCTGCTAGGAACCCTGCCTGCCTCTAGTCTGGTCATTCCAAACTTTGCTTCAGTCAGAGTAATTTTTTTTCACTAGCTCTCCATTTTTATTTCCTAATTGAGGTTAAAAAAAAAACCCACATAACATAAAATTGACCATTTTAATAATTTCTAAGTATACAGTTATAGTGTTAAGTATATCTACATTGCTGTGCTACCAGTCTCCAAATTTTTGTCATCTTGCAAAACCAAAACTCCATATACATTATTAAATAACAACACCCCATTTCCCATCCCCTACCAAGTCCCTCAGAGAAGGCAATGGCACCCCACTCCAGTACTCTTGCCTGGAAAATCCCATGGATGGAGGAGCCTTGTAGGCTGCTGTCCATGGGGTCGCTAAGAGTCAGATACGACTGAGCGACTTCACTTTCACTTTTCACTTTCATGCACTGGAGAAGGAAATGGCAACCCACTCCAGTGTTCTTGCCTGGAGAATCCTAGGGACAGGGGAGCCTGGTGGGCTGCCGTCTCTGGGGTCTCACAGAGTCGGACACGACTGAAGTGACTTAGCAGCAACCAAGTCCCTGGCAGCCACAGTTCTTTCTGTTTCTATTAGTTTGCCTACTCTAGAAACCCCCTATCAGCAGAATCACATTTGTCTTTTTGTGACTGGCTTATTTCACTTAGCATAATAATTCATCCAAGTTGTACCATATGTCAGAATTTCCTTCTTTTTTTAGTCTGAGTACTATTCCTTTGGATGTATATAACCACATTTTGTTTATCCATTCATCTGTTGATATACACTTGAATTGCTTCCATGTTTTGTTGTTGTTGTTTACTCAATCAGGTCCAACTCTCTGAAACCCCACAGACTAGCGCCCACCAGGCTCCCCTGTCCATGGAATTTCCCAGGCAAGAACATTGAAGTGGGTTGCCTTCTCCTTCTCCAGGGGATCGTCCCAACTCAGAAACTGAACCCAGATCTCTTGCTTTGGTAGGTGGATACTTTACCACTGAGCCGCCAGGAAAATTGTTCCATGTTTTAGCTTTTGTAAATAATGCTGCTATGAACAAGGGTGTACAAATATCCCTTTGAGACCCTGTTTTAAATTCTTTTTAGTGTATACCCAGAAGTGGAATTGCTGGATTACATGGTAATTCTATTTTTAATTTTTTGAGGAACTTTCGTACTGTTTCCCACAGCGTCTGTACCATTTTGCATTCCTACCAGTGGTGCACAAAAGTTCCAGTTTCTTTGCATCCTCACCAACACTTGTTATTTTCTGTTTTGTTTGTTTGTTTGTTTGTTTTGGTAGTGTCCATCCTAATGGTATCAGATTTTTTTTTAATTAAACTTTTTATTTTGTTATGATTGTAGATTCACATGCAGTTATAAGAAATAATAAAGACATTTCCTTCATTTGCTTCTAGCCTTTACCAGTGATGACATCTGTTAATAGTACGATAGCTACACCCTGGAAATTGAAATTGTTACAATCCACCAGTCTTCAGATTTCAGCATTTCACATGATCTTTTTAAACAGATGAATCTGATCATTTCACTTCCTTGGTTTTCCTTTGTTTGTTTTGTTGACTGGGTGACCTATGGGCTCTTAATTCCCTGACCAGCAATCAAACCCATGCCCCCTGCACTGGAAGCACGGAGTCTTAACCACTGGACCACCAGGGAAGCCCCTGACTTTGTTGTTTAAAACTTTTCTAAGGATGTTCAGTGTATCATTGTTTAGATTATTTTAAAAATAAAATAAAAATTAGAAACAGTCACAAATGTTCAGCAATAGAGGAACAGTTTAATAGATTACATTACATTCATGTAATAGGCATACAAGAGTTTTCCTGGTGGCTCAGTAGTAAAGAATCTGCCTGCCAACACAGGAGACACACTTTCGATTCCTTGTCAGGGAAGATCCCAAATTCCGTGGAGCAACTAGGACCCTGCAGCACAGCTACTGAGCCTGCGATCTAGAGCCCAGAAGCTGCAACTGCTGAGTCCATGCACCGCAACTACTGAAGTGCATGCACGCTAGAGCGTGTGCTGGGGAACAAGGGAAACCACCACAGTGAGAAGCCCGGACACCGAAACTAGGGAGCAGTCCCCACTCACCGCAACTAGAGAAAAGCCCAAGCAGCAGCGGAGACCCAGCACGGCCCCAAATAAATCATAGATAAATAAGTTTATTTTTAAAAAATTTAGCATACAATGCAGCCATTAAAAAGAACATAGCAGCTATGTATACACTGCTATGGACTAGTTCCCATGGTCCATTATTTCCCTACTGAGAAGAGCAAGATGCAGAACTGAGACTCAAGACTGAGACAAAGACATTCACTCTCTTTTGCAGCAGTTCTCAGAGTTCTCTGGGACGCTTTTATATTCAAAATTATTGAAGAGCCCAAAGCATTTTTGTTAATGAAGGCTTAGAAATTGTTGTTGTTTAGTTGCTCAGTCATGTCTGACTCTTTGCAGCTCCGCGGACTGTAGCCTGCCAGGCTCCTGGGTCCTCAGGATTTCGCAGGCACGAATACTGCAGTGGGTTGCCATTTTCTTCTCCAGGGGATCTTTCCAACCCAGGGATCGAACCCAGGCCTCCTGAATTGGCAGGTAGATTCCTTACCACTTGGCCACCAGGGACTCAGATAATTTCTAAATATTTACATATTAATCATTTTAAAATAACTACTATAAACCAGTTATTTGTTAATATCAGGAATATTTTTATGAAAAGAAACTATTTTTAAAAAATTAGTGAGAAGAATGGCTTTGTTTTGTTTTTGAGAACCTCTTTAATCCCTGGCTTAGTAGAAAACAGCTTGATTTTCATATCTGCTACATTGTTTTGGTTGAATAAAGTGAAGAAAATTCAGTGTCACAAAGATATATAGCTAGAAAAAGGAGGAACCTTCTAATAGACTTTTGCAGATATTCTTCTTTGATAGCATGTCAAAATTTGATAAGTGGAAGTTTCTTAAAGATTAGTTGCAATGTAGAATCTAAAACCATAGCAAGGACGTTTTTCATCCTCTGTTACCTTAAAATATATTGTTCTGTCTTGCACTTTGAATGAATCTTTTATATGGGCATGATTTTATAACATCATGTATTTGTCATTTGGAAAATATTGAGTTATGCAGATTTTCCAAATTTTAACATGTTTTCACGATACAATATTGAAAAATTACATATGTTACTATCACCATTAATCTCATCAGAAAAGTCTTTAAGTACTAGTAAAAGAAAAAACTGCTGTTTCCTCTCTACTCACACTTCTACCAAATGTATGGATTTTTTCCCCTACATCACCTGTTCTCTGACACTGACTACTTGGAGTTACAGCAGACCGCAGAGGTTAAGGGTTCAGTCCCACAGATTGCCACCACTTTAGATGCCAGCCACAAATCCTAACTTGTCACTTGTACTTTCAACTAATCAGCTATTAAGTCTAGGGTTCCCATAACCCCCTTTTAGATAATTTGCTATAATGGCTCACAGAACTCAGGGAAACACTTATTTACATTTACTGGTTTATTATAGGATAAATAAAAAGGATAAATTAAGAGATGAACAGCCAGATAAAGAAGTACATAGGCAAGATCTGGAAGTGTCCTGAATGCAGGGGTTTCATCTGCATGGAGTAGGGGTGCACCGTCTTCCAGCACATGGATATTTTTATCAACCCAGAAGCTCTCTAAATCCCTTTGGTTAAGGGTTTTTATGCAGGTTTCATTACATAGGCATGTGTGTATGTGTCGCTTCAAGTGTGTCCAACTCTTTGCGACTCTATAGATTATAGTCCGCCAGGCTCCTCTGACCATAGGATTCTCCACACAAGATTACTGGAGTGGGTTGCCATGCCCTCCTCCAGGGGATCTTCCCAACACAGAGATCAAACCCTCATCTCTTCTGTTTCCTGCCTTGGCAGGCAGGTTCTTTACCACTTGGGAAGCCCCATTACATTGCAAGATTGATTAAATCATTGACCACTGAAGATTAAGTCAGCCTCAAGCCCTGCTGTATTTCCCAGAGATAAGGGATGGACCAAATATTCCAACCTTCCCTAATCTTCTGATTGGTTCCTCTGGCAACCAGTCCAACATCTTTCAGAAGTCACCTCATTAGCATAAACTCAGGTGTGGATGAAAGGAGCTTGTTATGAATAACAAAAGACCTCCTCTCACCCCTACCACTCTGGAATTCCAAAGGTTTTAGAAGCTCTGTGCCAAGAAAGGGAGGAAGACCAAATACATATTTCTTATTTGCCAAAAGCTGAGCTTCTGTGTGCTGGTGCCAAATTGAATCTTGGAGACAAGAGTTTTGGGTGACACAGAAAAGAATAGCTTTATTGCTTTGCCATCACCAACTTGATGAGCAAGGTCCAGGAAATGGTGAAGGACAGGGAAGCCTCTCAGGCTGCAATTCACGGGGTCTCAAAGAGTCAGACATGATTAACCAACTGAAAAACAACAATTGCTTTGCCAGGCAAAGAGGGACACAGCAGGCTTGTGCCCCTCAAAGGTGTGTGCAGGGCCTGCACTCATTTTTTTTCTTGAAAAACAAAATTATTGAAGAATAGTTGACTTACAATGTTTCAGGTGCACAGCTAGGTAAGCAATCATTTAATCTGGCTTTAGGCAGTTTCCTCCTAATGAGCTTCTCTGGGTCCTTAAATCCGGCCTCAGGTGGTCTCTTGATGAGGTTCATGATCTTCTTTGGAGTGAAGAACACTGTTATCTTCCTTTTGTTGGGGGTTTCAGTTCTGGAGGCTTCTCAGGTGGCACTAGTGGTAAAGAACCTGCCTGCCAAAGCAGGAGACATGAGAGATGTCAGTTTGATCCCTGGGTCGGGAAGATCCCCTGGAGGAGGGCATGGCAACCCACTCCAGTATTCTTGCCTGGAGAATCCCATGGACAGAGGAGTCTGGAAAGCTATAGTCCATAGGGTCCCAAAGAGTCAGACATGATTGAAGTGACTTAACGTAACATGTAGACTTATCTTTGTGTCCACTCTTCATCTCCAGTGATAAGAGACCCTCCTCCCTTCCAGGTACTGAGGGAAACATCTTTGCAAGGGAAATTGATGCCCTGCCTTTAGGTAGATAAAGGGAGGATAAAAACCTCTTCCTGAATCAGCCAATTACCAGTTGCCTTCAGGTCAAAATAATCCTTATGCCAAAATGGTATATTTTGGGGTAGCATATTTCAAATCCGAAAAGATGTTGCTGTTAAAGTGCTGCACTCAATATGCCAGCAAATATGGAAAACTCAGCAGTGGCCACAGGACTGGAAAAGATCAGTTTTCATTCCTATCCCAAAGAAAGACAATGCCAATGAATGTTCCAGCTACTGCACAAGAGCACTCATCTCACACGCTAGTAAAGTAATGCTCAAAATTCTCGAAACAAGGCTTCAACAGTACATGAACTGAGAAATTCCAGATGTTCAAGCTGGATTTAGAAAAGGCAGAGGAACTAGAGATCAAATTGCCAACATCCGTTAGATCACACAAAAAGCAAGAGAATTACAGAAAAACATCTACTTCTGCTTCACTGACTATGCCAAAGCCTTTGACTGTGTGGATCACAATAAACTGTGGAAAATTCTGAAAGAGATGGGAATACCAGACCACCTGACCTCCCTCCTGAGAAATCTGTATGCAGGTCAAGAAGCAATGGTTAGAACCAGACATGGAACAACAGACTGGTTCCAAATTGGAAAAGGAGTACACCAACGTTGTATATTGTCACCCTGCTTATTTAACTTATATGCAGAGTACATTATGAAAAACGCTGGGCTGGAGGAAGCACAACCTGTAGTCAAAATTGCCAGGAGAAATATCAATAACCTCAGATATGCAAATGATACCACCCTTATGGCAGAAAGCAAAGAGGAACTAAAGAGCCTTTTGATGAAGGTGAAAGAGGAGAGTGAAAAAGCTGACTTAAAACTCAACATTCAAAAAATGAAGATCATGGCATCTGCTCCCATCACTTCATGGCAAATAGTTGAGGAAACAATGGAAACAGTGACAGACTTTATTTTGGGGGCTCCAAAATCACTGCAGATGGTGACTGCAGCCATGAAATTAAAAGATGCTTGCTCCTTGGAAGAAAAGGTATGACCAACCTAGACAGCATATTAAAAAGCAGAGACATTCCTTTGGGGTTGCAAAGAGCATGAGCAATTGAGTGACAACATCCCAGTCCCTTCATGTGCCACTGCCTTAATTTTTGCTAAGGCACTAACAGCTTTACCTACCATTCTTTTGAGTGATCAGTGAAATGATAACATAGTTGAAGGGTAAATAATGTCTTAGAGTATTACTGTAACTGAGCACAGCCCTGTGGGGGCCCTCCTGGGCACAAGAAGCCTTTCTGTGTCCCACTCCTGACCCTCTCCCCTTGTTTTTTATTTTCAGGATAAAGGCTTTAGGCTCCTAGATGTCCCTGAGTTCCAGGGAGCAAACAGTTGCTCATTAGGGCAGAAAGGGAATACAGAAACAAAGGAGGAACAGCCAAGAAACTTTAGTGCGGTTTAAAGCAGGATCCTGGTTCCTCCCCAAGGAACACACATAACACTATCTTTGGATTCTTCTACATTAAATAAGGCCCCCACCGATGTGGATGATGAATAACTTCAGGTGGACCACAAGGTTCCTGGAGCATCACCCTGTTGCCTTGGTTAATCAGGAGAAAGTCACGCATCCTGCAGTTCAGTTCAGAGACCCCATGGACTGCAGCATCCCAGGCTTCCCTGTCCATCATCAACTCCCGGAGCTTACTCAAACTCATGTCCATCGAGTCAGTGATGCTGTCCAACCATCTCATCCTCTGTCGTCCCCTTCTCCTCCTGCTTTCAGTCTTCCAGAATCAAGGTCTTTTCCAATGAGTCAGTTCTTTGCAGCAGGTAGCCAAAGTATTGGAGTTTCAGCTTCAACATCAGTCCTTCCAATGAACATTCAGGACTAATTTCCTTTAGAATGGACTGGTTGGATCTCCTTGCAGTCCAAGGGGCTCTCAAGAGTATTCTCCAACACCACAGTTCAAAAGTATCAATTATTCGGTGCTCAGCTTTCTTTATAGTCCAACTCTCACATTCATACATGACTACTGGAAAACACATAGCTTTGACTAGACGGACCTTTGTCAGCAAAGTAATGTCTCTGCTTTTTAATATGCTGTCTAGGTTAGTCATAGCTTTTCTTCCAAAGACCAAGCATCTTTTAATTTCACGGCTGGAGTCATCATGTAATCCCGCCCCAAATTTTGCCTCTAAAAACTCCCTGAAACCCATCGAGGAGTCGGGGATTTTTTGAGCACAAGCTATTTGTCCTTTCTTGGCCCGGCAACAAACTTTACTTGGCTCCAAACTCTGACGTTTTGGTTTGTTTGGTCTCACCATGTGTTGAGCACATGAATTTGTTTTTGGTAAAAGGAGTTTTGTATTTTTATTTGCTAGATCTAGCAACCCTAAGCAAGACATTACTATTTAGCACCCCATTCGAGGTAAACCTCTTTTTATACACCATGTTAACTCTTTGTTAACCCTTGCTGCCTCCATGAGAAGCTTAAAACATTTACTGAAATGAATACTTTCAGTCCCCAAACTGCAAAGACTCAGAGGAGAGAGGCAAACTGTGGGCTGGGATGGATACTAGAGGTAGGGACATGTGTATTCCTATAAAGTACAGGGGGAGGGTCTCCATTTCAGCTTGGTCACAAGCGCCTGTCTTTTTTTTTTTTTTTTTTAAATATATATATTTATTTGACTGTGCCAGGTCTTCCTTGCAGCATGCAAACTCTTAGTTGTAGCATGTGGATCTAGTTCTCCAACCAGGGATCAAGCCCAGGCTCCCTGCAAGGAGGGAGCAAGGAGTCTTAAGCCACTGGACCACCAGGGAAATCCCACAAGCTCCTTTCTCAACCCATCTCTTCACCCCACCCTCTCGCCAGTCCTGTCTCTAACCAAAGCTGCTATCTCTGCAAACTCTCCCCCCATAGAACTGACCACCACTCCCCACAGAGTTCCGAAATCTGGTTCCACCTCCTGGAAGGCCCCTGGATGTCTGCAACTGCCCTGGTAGGGGAGCTCCGGTCTGAGGCGGGGTGGTGGTGATGGGTCCTCCCTCCCAGCCTGTCGCTCTCCACCAGACACAGCTGTTGCTGTTTTTCTCTCCTGTTAAGGACCTGACAGCAAACTCTCCTCCCTGCTGGGAGAACTTCTTCCTCCCAAGATCACAGAGTGGGGGATATTCCCTGCTTGAGGCCCTGATTTCTCTCCAGCTAACATGACCTTGACCTATTCCCTTCTGGGAGGACAGCCCCCACCATATTAAGATGTCTTGCACTCCTTCTGGGCTGCCATTCCCAGCATCCCAGAAACTGAATGCTTGCTGCTGAACCGTCTGATCAAATGACGCCAATCTGCCCAGGGCTGGTTCCAGCCAAATGGCTCCAGCCCAGGGTTCCCCTCTGAGAAGAAGGCCACAGAGGGAGAGGTTTGGATGAGGTGGCCCCAGCCATGGACCAGTCTCTAGGAGAGGCTGCGTAGGGTCGGGTGCAGCAAACCTCTCCCATTGCTGGGCACTGATCTGGGGAAACAGCTTTGCTCAGAACCGGAGTAGGTTTGCCCCCATAGAGGCGGGGATGTGTGTATTCTGGAAGCAGTGATGTGTTCTCCTAAGGAGGTAACAGGGGAGCTGGGCGTGTGTGAGCAGGTGGGTATGAAGAAATGGGTGGAGGCTCCAGGGCTGGTGCTTTCAACCTGCCCTCCCGACTCACAGGGGAAAAGAGTGAGGCCAGAAGACAAGTGAGTTGTCCGAGATCACACAGTGACTGAAGCCTAGAACTCAGGGCTTTGGGTTCTCCACTGGGATAGGAGGCCTCATGATTACGTGGCAGATTCTCCCTCTACTTCTAGAGGGGGGAAGGGTGAAGTTTCCTGGTGACCCTTATGCCAGAAAGGACTCTTGGGGCTAATTCCGTCACTCCTCCCCTCCCAGACTGGAACCCTAGCTGCTGCTATTGGACTTAAAAGATCAGGGAGACCGGCTCTGGGGTCCTGGCTGGACACCTTCTGGTTTAAGCAGGATGGCTTCCCACACGTGTGGACATCTAGAGCAGAGGAAGCTGGGTGCCACAGACTACTGCCCCCTGCATCACTGCAGAGTGGCACTCAGGCCACTCTTGCAGGCCTGGAGCAAGAGTGTACACAGAGGCTGCCACCAGGCTGGCTTCCCTCCCCTGTGGTGGCATGATGCGTATTTCAGAGGTACCTCCCACAGTATACCCCAGTGCCTTCTTACAATGTGCTTTGACACATGTCCCATTAAGACATGCAGTCTGTCTGTATGCCCTGCCCTCTCATTTGGGCAACTTTATGGCTGCCGCAGAAACAATGCTATATGACTTCTATAACTGAGTCATGAAAGGCGACAGAGCTTCTGCCTGATTCTTTCAGGACTCTTGCTCTTAGACCATAACTGCTAGGCTGAAAGAAAGCCCAGGCCCAGGCCAGCATAGGTGGAGGTGCAACGCCTGCAGCCAGCATCTGAGTGAGTAACTTTTGCACTGAATTTTGCCCCGACTTTTGCCCCGACTTTTGCCCCAGCCACCATCTGACTTGACCCGCATACAGGTATTTCAGCAGGCAGGTAGAGTGATCTCATATTCCCATCTCTTTAAGAATGTTCCACAGTTTGTTGTGATCCACACAGTCAAAGGCTTGAGTGTAGTCAATGAAGCAGAAGTAGTTGTTTTTCTGGAATTCCTTTGCTTTTTCTATGATCTGACAGGTGTTGGCAGTTTAATCTCTGGTTCCTCTGCCTTTTCTAAACCCAGCTTGAACATCTGGAAGTTCTCAGTTCATGTACTGCCAAAAGATTTTGAGCATTACCTCGCTAGCATGTGAAATGATCGCAATTGTGCGGTAGTTTGAACATTCTTTGGCATCACCTGTCTTTGAGATTGGGATGAAAACTCCACACAAAAGACTCCAAGAGAGAACAGTCCAGCTGGGTCCAATCAAACTCCAGAACCGTAAGAGATACTGTTCTTATTTCATACCACAAAGTTTTGGGGTGGTTGGTTACACAATAGTGATTGGAATATATTCTATTCCAGGCTCCATCTTGCACCATGAGCGGCCTCAGCACCCCAGAACTTCTGTTCAAACTCTACATGCTCCCTGGGTCACAACAAGGCACCATTGGCCAGCCCTTGGGCTTAGAAATACCCATCCCTGCTGCCCTAGAGGAGATAAGGTGGGCAGAAACCAGCTCAGGCCTGGAAAGTGGGCTGGAGGTTTGGAGGCCAGGGACCCAGAGTGTGGTCTAAAATGGGGCATGGGCTCTACTCTTGGTCCCAGTGGGGCTGGGAGCAGGCAGGGCAGGACCAGAGTGAGGTCTTCTGAAGCACAGAACCCAAGGGTGAGTACTTTATATCTGCCATTTCTTTTCTTTTTTTTTTTTAAACTCTTATTAATTCGGCTGTGCCAGGTCTTATATATAGAATTTTATCTATTTATGTTTGTATTTATTTTGGCTGTGCTGGGTCTTTGTTGCTGTAAGGGCTTTTGCTAGTTGTGGAGAGCGGGGGCTGTTCTTCATTGTAGTGCACAGGCTTCTCATTGCAGTGGCTTCTCTTGTTGCAGAGCATGGGCTCTAGTGCGCATAGGTTTCAGGAGTTGCTGCACATGGGCTCAGTAGTTGCAGTTCTCAAACTCTGGAGCACAGGTTCAATAGTTATGGTGCTCGGGCTTAGTTGCTCTGCAGCATGTGGGATCTTCCTGGATCAGAGATTAAACTCATGTCCCCTGCATTGGCAGGCAGATTCTTTACCACTGAGCCATCAGGGAAGCCCTATCTGCTCTCTCTTGATCCTCCCCCAGCCCTGCCCCACTGGGCTCATTGTCTTTGTTGCCCATGAGAACACACAGGTTCACAGAGAGTAAGTCACAAGGTACAGACACCCCAGCAGCAGCCAAGGTCAGATGGTAGCCTTTGTCAAACCACAAGGCTCCCAAGGCCCTCCTTGGCTCAAAGACACTTGATTGAGCATTTCTCAGACATGTAGTCTACCTACCTTTATTTTAAAACCAAACAAAACTGTACCCACTTTCGACTAAATGGGGAGGCCAAGGAAGCCTGAAATAGGAGAACCCAGCCTTGACCGTGGGGGATGACGCTGGAAGTCAGAGGGCTGGAAGCATCCAGCTGCCATCCATCCAGGAGCCCAGTCCTGTTGGAGGTCACCAAACCAGCTGGCGGAGACTCATTTATCTCTTTAGCTCCCCACCAAGGGATCTCTTTATCAGCTGCCCAGTCCTTAAACCCAATGTTCACCCTGAGGAGTGTCTTTTAAAACCATTTGGCCTTGAGAAAGGCAGTCTGCCCCTTATCGCTCTGTTTTGTTCTGTGTTGGCTTCCTGGTGGGTTATCAGGGGAAGCTTTGGTTTCTTCGTCTCCTGTTATCTCCCTGCTGGATTTCAAAGCTGCCCTCAGCAGCTCCTGGGTGCCCCACCCTGTGGAGAATAGACAGCTGGAGGGGCAGGAGCTTTCCCTTCCAGTCAGTCCTTCCTGAGTCCCAACTCCTGGAACTTGTCTGCCGCTCGCCCACCTGGGCACTCAACAAGGCTGGCTGGGTGTCACTCATGGCTTCTCCAGGGACATATGACATCATGAGGGTGAGCCTCATGGAACCTAGATTTGGGGAGTTCACAGAGCAACCACTTACAAACAAACAAGCAAACCAATGTTGGCTTCTTGCTTTACTTTTGTATTTATTTATTTGCCAGATACATTACAGAAAGCAGCTTCTTTTATTTCTTAAGAAAGGATGTTTTAACTCCCAGTGAGGCAAATTCCCTGGTGGCCTGGTGGTTGGGATCTGTGCTTTCGCTACCGAGGGCGTGGGTTCAATCCCTGGTCAGGGAACTAGGATCCCACAAGCTGCACAGTGTGGCCAAAAGACAAAACAAACGCCCCAAAGAGTAGGAAGATCCAACTCCCAAAGAGTAGGAAGGCTATAAAGTCAGATTACAATGATGGTGGCCCTGCATTCCCAGACCTACCCTCTGACAAGAAAGGATGCCTGGCAGCCTGACATGATCTCTGAGGCCTGTGAAAACCTTGTCTGGGTTGCATCAGCTCCTGGATAGGTATTGAGACTCAGATCTAAGGAAATGAGGCTCTGGGGATTCCACAGAGCTGCCAGGTCCTTGCACACACATGGCTGTCTCAGGGCCTGCATAGCACCTTTGCTTGCCCTGAATCCCCATCCCCTCCCCCCCCACGCCCACACTCACGCTGCAGACACCGCCTAGCTGTCTCCTCCTCTAAGCAAAGCCTGCTTTGTGGGTGTGAGATCTGTGTGGTCACACAGGCTCTGTGCTGAGAAGGGCCCAGTGCTTGGTTTCACGCTCTGCCTTTGCTATCTCAAAATCTGAGCAAATGGCCTTGCGTTTTCATTCTGCAAGAGGCCATACAGATTATGTAGCCAGTCTTGCTTCCACAACACCTTGCTAATGTCATCTCTCACTCTAAGCTGAGTCTGAGGCCTCAGACAGCTGCTCTGCTTACTCCCTGATCACTCTCCCCTGAAAGCCCTACTTGCTTATTTGCCTCCTCACAAGTCTCTGAACCCCCTGAGGTCTGGGACAGAGTCTACGTGAGCCCTGCACCGTACTTAGGACATGGCAGGTGCTCAGTAAATGTGTGTTGACATAAACAGCCCAGCAAAGGACTGGCCCTGTTCCTTATGTGATTCTGGCCAGAGCTGGGCTTCAACACACTTCTCTTGCTTTGGGGCCAAGACAATCTTCCCCGCCCTCTTGCTCTCCTGACCAGTGGCCAAAGGCCAAAACCAACCCAGACCAAAGCCAAACAGAAATTTGTTTTTCTGACCTAGGACCCAAATTAACGTATTTTGTTTTTTCCCAAAGGTACTCTACCATTTTCTAGAGGAGTTAAGACCAACTAATTCAGAACATTAGAACACCCTCAACTCTCCAGGGCTGGGAGGTGTAAGGTTAGAATGAGGACAAAAATACCACCCAAGGTGGAGTAGGGCCCTGCTGGGTCATGAAGGACCCAGTATATCTGGGACCCAGATGTGAGGAACTGGTAAGCTGTGACCAGGGGGAGTGGCATGTGCTAAGGCTAGATTTCACAGGAGCAAAGAAAAGAAGGGTATGGCTTATACCAGTTCTGCCAAATCCTCCATGAAATCCCCTTACAGCCTTTCATTCATTCATTTATCCACTTATGCAGAGGATGTCTAGTGAGGAAGACTGACAGATCCCAAAGTTGTCGTTTTTTTTTTTTGTCTGACTGTGCAAGTGGCTTGTGGGATCCTAGTTCCCCCACCAGGGATGGAACCCATACCTCCTGCAGTGGAAGCGCAGAGTCTTAACCACTGGGCCACCAGGGAAGTCCCGATTCCAATCTTTTTAATGCTTAGAACCCAATCTTTGGAACAAGGTAGAGTCTATAAATAGTATGATGGAAGGAAGCCATTGGTGCCCACTTGGCTCCCTGCACTGGATGGAGGTTTCACAGATGCACCTTCGGGGCTTTTGCTGTCTATAGAGGCAGCCCTCTCCTTGCTCGGGGACCAATGCCCAAGCCAGTGGTTATTTGAGCCTGCAGCCGGCAGTGCTGTGCTGTTCTCTAAACTTCCCCAGCTTCCCCAGGGCTCTTCTCTCCTCTGGTAGCTGAGTTCTCAGCCAGCTGCTCTGGGCTCCATCTGATCAGTCTGCATGCATGCACGCTAAGTCGCTTCAGTCGTGTCTGACTCTGTGAAACGCTATGGACTGTAGCCTGTCAGGCTCCTCTGTCCATGGGATTCTCTAAGCCAGAATACTGGAGTGAGTTGCCATGCCCCCTCCAGGGGATCTTCCCCACCCAGGGATCAAACCTGTGTGTCTTATGTCTTTTGCACTGGCAGACGGGTTCTTTACCACTTGTGCCACCTGGGAAACCCTGAATTCGTCTCTAGTGGAGCCCCAAAACGGACCACTCTGGCTTGCCCGGGGGCATGGGAGATAGATCCGGCCATTTCTCTCCTCAACAAATATTGAAACACCCGCTGGGTGCCCAGCTCTGGGCTCAGGAGGGTGTATTCAGGCCCAGGAGGGAAGGGATGGTCTATTTTCTAGAGCTCTGGTCCCCATTGTGGGCACCCAAGAAAGAAGTGCTGAAGGAATGAATAACCAGGCCTGGGCAGACTAACTTCTGGACAAAGTTGGGGCATAGATCATCAGTGCTCAGCTGATCAGAGAGGAAAGAAGTCAGGTGTATGGGGAAGGTGAAAAAACCTTCTAGTCTCTAAATTCAAGAAAGGAAAAGACTTCCGGGGCCAAGCTCTTAGCCACGAACAGGTTCATTTTAAACCTGGCGGAAGTAACCACAGCCAGTCTTACGTCAGTACCCTCAGGGCCAGCCAATCAGTGGTGGCCTCGTTCTAGGGACCACGCTTCTGAGAACCAGCCAATCAGTACCAGCCTTATTCCCCAGCGCTCCAGCTTCTGAAAGACAACCAATTCCTAAGCTTTAATGTTGAAAGTCAGCCAATCTACAAACAGCCGGGCTTCTAAAAGTCAGCCAATTACTGAAGAGCCTGCTTTCCATGCCCTGTACAAGATCAGCTCCAGCGTTGTGCGCATTTTGCGCTTGCTTAGCAAGTAAAGTTCTCTCTGTGTGTGTTTTTCTCTTTCTGCAATAAATACAGCTTCCCTGGGAGGAAGAGTTGCACTCAGTGCACAGGTCCATACGTGACTGGTGGTGTCTGGGCCACTGGGCCACTTCTCTGTAACCCTGTCCTCTTCTTGCCCCAGAGATGTCTTGAGAACTGGGGAACAAGGCGTTGACTAAGGAGAGAGTGTGTATAGGGTATCTTTACAAGGCCCTCTGTGGGGCCCCACAGGCAGGGGAAGAGGGTCCAACCTAAGAGGGATCTGTGGCACAAACAGCCCTGCTCTCCCAGGGCTGCTCTGAGAGGGCCGTTAATGGATAGCGAGACATGACATCACATCCGGTTGGAATGACATGATCTGATGGAGGCGGCAGGACAGTAAGAGCAATCAGCAGAACTATTCTAGAGCTCCCGAGCCATACTAGCGGGCCCGTCTTTCCTGGGATGCAGTAAGTCCTGAGGAGTGAGGGGAGGGTAAGCCTGGGAGGGGTTTCCATGGGGAGTGAGGTTCAGGGGCCAGAATGCCTCTCCCACTTGTGCTGACGTTACTGGCCAACACTTTAGGTCAGGGAAACAAAGAGGCGAGCACAGCTCCTCATCTTTATCTTCTCCCAGTGCTGTCCCCCACTATCCCACAGGCTAAGCCAGTGATGGGGTTGTTACTGAGCACAAGTTTGTGTGCTTGACACAGTAAGGTCAAATAAGCTGAACCAAAATGTCGAAGTTTGAAGCAGAGAAAGGTTTATTGCAAAGCCATGCAAGGAAAAATGGTGGTTTGCGCTCAAAAAACCCCCAGAACTCCCCAAAGGGTTTCAGCGATGCATTTTTAATGGCCAGGTGAGGGAGAGGCCTACCAGGGTATGCACTCAGCTACTGCACAATTCTCTGGCTGATGTTGAGGTAACAGTGATTAACGTTATCAGTCCTTAGGTGCCAGTAGGCCTGGGGGCTCTGTGCCCAGGATCATTAAGTAGTTAATTTCTTCCATTTGGTGATGGGTTTTAGCATCTGAAAAACTAAGGAAATACGCATGAGGTACTATTATCTGGATACTTCAGAGAGGAGCTTCAGCAGAGGGTTTAGGAGTGAGGTCTGTCCTGGGAAGGCCCTGCAGGGTCCTGCCTAGTCACAGTGTGAACCCAAGGCCGGAGATTCTTTGATTGGAGAACTTCTTGGAATAGGGGCCCGGGTTGGCCTGAAGAGGGCCTGGTTGGGACGCTTGGAGTGATGGTATAGTAAGCAGAGTCAGGCTCTGTGAAGAGTCTGTGTGTTCTGCCTGCTTTGCCCCACTCTGCTCCTCCGCACGAACACCTGTCGCCACACCTGCCTTCACTGGGTAGATGACATATATTAAGGTGCCTTTTCCATTTACTGGAATAGACCTCATGTGGCAAGCAACTATCTCAGGAAGTTGTGCTTTATCAAGTCCTGGTCTGTTGGGAGTTTGCAGTGGTTTGGGACTTCTCCTTGAGCAATGGGTGCAGCAGCCACCCACATGCCCTTCCTACAGTCTGGCTACCGTTTCTTCTTCCCTCGACCTCCTACCCTCAACCCCATGCAAACCTCCAAAAGGCTGATTTGCATAACATTTTGCCTGTGTTTGCCTGGTGGCTCCTTTCTCCTTTTGGAGCCAGCCTGGAAGTCCTGGGTTTTGGCTGCCAGGAGCTCTGCTCCTCCACGCCTGCCTGCAGGATGGCTAGGTTCTTCAATTCTTCTCCCCAGAGTTAGGCTGGGACTGAAGCAAGGCCCAAAAGTGCCCACAGCAGAAATATTAAAGAGGCACTCATTCTTTCATTCTTTTTTTGGCTGCAGCTCGTGACTTTTGGGATCTTAGTTCCCCGACCAGGGATCAAAGCCTGGCCTTCGGCAGTAAAAGCATGAAGTCCTAACCACTCGACCCTCAGGGAATCCCCCCGCCTCTTTTTTTTCTTTTTTCAGTTGAGGTAAAGTTGGTTTACAAAGTTGTGCTAATTTCTGCTGTGCAAAGTGAACCAGTTATACACACATATTTAACGTATTCTTTTCCACTATGGTTTATTCCAGGAGATTGAATATAGTTCCCTGTGTTATACAGTATGACCTTGTGGTTTCCTATTCTAAATGTAATAGTTTGCATCTGCTAAGCCCAAACTCCCAGTCCATCCCTCTCCCACCCGCTTCCACCTTGGCAACCACAAGACTCCTCTGTGTCTGTGAGTCTGTTTTGTAGACAGGTTCATTCACGTCATATTTTAGAGTCCACATGTAAGTGATAGCACATGATATTTGTCTTTCTCTTTTTGACTTACTTAGCATGAGAATCTCTCAGTCCATCCGTTGCTGCAAATGGCATTATTCTGTTCTTTTTATGGCTGAGTAATATTCCACTGTATAGATCTACTGTTCATCTGTCGATGGCCATTTAGGTTGGTTCCATATCCTGGCTATTGCGATTGGAGCTGCTGTGCACAAAGGAGTGCCTGTATCTTTTTGAATTATAGTTTCTGAATTATAGTTTTGTCTGGTGTATTCCCAGGAGTGAAACTGCTATATCATACATGAGAAAATGGAATATCTCCTCCCATATAAGTAAACAAAGAATATCACAGTAATCCGCAATTGCAGCCACTGACAGTGAGCTGGTGAGCCCTGAGGGAACTCAGGAAGGATAAAATACCTGCCATCTAGCAGTCATCAAAGTGCAGTCACTCCCTACAGTGAGCCCTAAGGAAGCTCCGAATGTGAAAAACACAGGATACTGGCCCCAGATAGCTGAGGTGCATATCAAAGGAATTATTTCATTGAGGCCAGACTCTTGCATCTTCCCATACACAGAAAAGCACTAAATTCTTTAACCTGGGATATCTGGTTTTCTTTAATTTACAAACAACTTTTAACATTCAGACTACTTGCCCTTTGTTGCAAAATTTCTATATTACCTGGTTCATCCCCCTCCCCACCTCCTCAGAGCAGGTCTCTCAGGGTTGCTTGAGATGCTGCCTCCTGGGCTTTAGTCCTAAAATTTTCTGCCAAATAAAACATAGCTCTCAACTTTTAGGTTGTGTGTATTTTTTCAGTTGACATATGGTAATTCTATTTTTAGTTTTCTGAGGAACCTCCATGCTGTTTTCCATAGTGGCTGCATCAACTTACATTCCCACCAGCCATGTAAGAGGGTTCCCTTTTCTCCACACCTTTTCCAGCATTTTTTATTTGTAGACTTTTTAATGATGGCCATTCTGACCAGTGTGAGGGGCTACCTCAGTGTAGTTTTGATTTACATTTCTCTAATAATTAGTGATGGTGAATATCTTTTACATGCCCACTAACCATCTGTATGTCTTCTTTTGAGAAATAACTATTAAGTTCTTCTGCCCATTTTTTGATTGGATTGTTTGTCTTTTTGTTGTTGAGTTGTATGAGCTGTTTGTATATTTTGGAGATTAAGCCCTTGTTGGTTGCATCATCTGCAATTATTTTCTCCCATTTGTAGTTTGTCTTTTCATTTTTTAAATGGTCTTCTTCACTCTACAAAAGCTTGTAAGCTTGATTAGGTCTCATTTGTTTATTTTTGTTTTTATTTCTAGTGCCTGGGAGACTGACCTAAGAAAACATTGGTACAATTTATGTCAGAGAATATTTTGAAGAGACACTCACTCTTAGGTGCCGACCCTGTCCTTGCAAGATCCTGAGGGTGAGAGCCTCCTGAACTTTTGCCCATGAGATGCCTCACTTGCCTTACTGGAGCCCCTGCTGGGGGTGTTCAGGCCCCCGGGATCTGAAATCAAATCTTATCAAATGTGCCCTAAAAGTTGTTCATCCTGAGTCTGCCCCCAACCCCTCTTGGAGGGGCAGCTAGAAGAGGGAAGAAGGGGTCTGAGGTTGGTGGCACTGTGAGATCAATATCAGGATCAAGAATCAGAGGGGAACCGCCCCCTAACACCACCCCAGGAAGTGAAAACCACATTGAAGGAAATTTGGAGTGACCTGCAGTCAGAGGGAACCAAGCAGGCCGGTGAGTGGGGACGATGCTGATGTGAAACTCAGCACCCTGAACTGAACTTGACCTTCACCACAACCTATCCTGGGGACCACCTGGCCCTTCCCAGAGAGGTCTGAAAGACTCTAGGGAAGGCTAGGCTGAAGCAGGAGGTTTAAAGTCCATGTCTCTCATAGGTTAGCTGTAGAAAGGGACTGTTGTGAGGCCAGGAGGCGAGGCAGTGAAGATCTGCCTGTTTTAGGCGGCGGTGGTGGTAGGCATGTGCCTCCATCTCCATGCCTAGGCTTCAGAATTGCTCAGGCCTGGCCAAATTCCCCCCTCTCTCAGCCCTGCCTGCTCCTCACTCTGCAGAGAACTTTATCTTGCCTGACCCTTTGGACATCCCTCCTGCTTTCAGAAGTTATCCAGAACCTGAAACCCCTCTGTGCCTAGGTCACTGTTTGTGGCTTCAGGGTATGCTTTCTTGGGAATTCCCTGGTGGTCTAGTGGTTAGGACTTGGTGCTTTCACACTTTCAATGTTGTGCCCCGTGTTTGATCCCTGCTTGGGAAACTAAGATCTCTCAAGTCACACAGCATGGCCGAAAAAAAAAACCCAAAGAAATTTTTTTTTTTTTTTAAGTCTAGCTAGAGGAGAGTGTGCCCCTGCTCACTGACCTCTTTCAGTGGTTGGGTGGAGGTGGTCCACAGGCCCACGTGGGCAGGATGAGGGGTAAAGCAAGTGCAGGGTGAGCGTCCTCCTGTGTTGGGTGGTGCTGAGCCAGCTCTGAGAGGTGTGTACGCGTGTGCGTGGAGGTGCCCCCAGATTATTCCAGGCTGGGTCTTCTGCATTCCCTGCGTGTCTGGGAGTCCTGTGCTCACCGGACAAACATCACCAGTGGCAACTAGCTGGCAAGACATTGTTTTTCAAAGGTGTTTCTTCACTTCTCTTTGGGAAAGGTGAAAACAAAGACAAGAGTTGACTCGTGGTTCTGAGCCTCATCTCCCAGAGTGTGAAGTGATCCCAAACACCCTGCCTCCCATATGTCTCCTCCCACCTCCCCCAGGGCTGGGGAGCCCAGGAGGCTTCTGACATGATACGTATGAGATAGGCAAGCCTCTAGCCTTGTCTTGAGGCTCTCTAGTGACTTATGCCCCCTCAGAGGGTATGAGGTGATAAAAAAGCAGAACAGACTTTAGAGACTGGCTGAGAAGGTAGTGGCCTGGGGAGGCTGGAGGGAACTGATCATAAATCAGAACTGGTGGCAGCCACCATACCCCCCTGCCCCCCACACACACTTTTGACAGTGACCAGGGCAGGATATGCGACGCCAGAAGCTGCCACTGTCCCATGTGGATTACTTTGAACTGAACACAGTGGGGGCCCCCTCGGTGGGCTCAGGAAGAGCTTTTCATCTCCCCTCACAATGGCCTAAGGGAATTTAGAGAGGGGCCTGAACCAAGAAGAGATAACTTTTCATATCAGGAAGATTTATTTGCAGGGCATGACAAGTATTTCTTTACCAAACATCTGCTGTTCCCATCTTCCTATGAATTTTCTCTCTTCCCTTTAAAGCCCCTGACCACTACCCTCTTCTCCTTAGCTTGGGATGGTATGTATATAAACCTCAGTTATTCCTGACTGCCCTTGGGAGCCTCATATTTGTTGACTGAAAAAATACACACAATCTACAATTTGAGTTGTTCTTGTTTAGTCACTAAATTGTGTCTGATTCTCTTGTGACCCTATGGACTGTGGACCGCCAGGCTCCTCTGTCAATGGGATTACCCAGGCTAGAATACTGGAGTAAGTTGCCATTCCCTTCTCCAGGGAATCTTCCCGAACCAGGGACCGAACCTGTGTCTCCTGCATTGGCTGGTGAATTCTTTACCGCTGAGTCACCAGCAAGGCCCTACAAGTGGACAGTTATGCTTTATTCAATAGAAAATTTTAGGGCTTAAGCCTGACAGCCAGCATCTCAAGTAACCCTGATAGAAGTGCTCCTAGGAGGTGGGGTAGGGGGTGGAGAGGAGCTAGGTTATATAGAAGTTTTGTAACAAGGGACAGGTAGTCAGAACATCAAAAGTTTTTTGTAAATTAAAGAAAGCCAGTTTCCAAGTTACAGAATTTAGTGCATTTCTAGGTATGGGAAATGCAAGAGTCCAGGCTCACTGAAATTATTTCTTTGATCTGTACCTCAGCGGTCTGGGGCAGTATCCTGCGTTTTCACATCCTGAGTTTCCTTGGGGCTCATGATAGGGAGTGGCTGCAGTGTGATGACTGCTAGATGGCAGATATTCTTTCCTTCCTGAGTTCCCTTGGGCCTTACCAGCTTGCCATTCATGGTGGCTGCAATTGCATGACTGTGACATCCTTGTTTACTGATACAATAGGAAAATTCCATTTCTCATATTTGTTTGGGTCTCCCATATGTATGAAATTTTGTTTTTCTCCTATTAATCTACCCTATGTCAATTTAATGATTAACACAGCCAAGAAACTAGAAGGGAAAAAGGGAAAAGTTTTCTGTTTTGTTTGGGGTCATGTTAGCCAATGGGGTGAGTTCCAGGGAGAGAAGTTTCAGCTCAAAAAGAAGAACCTTTTCTCAGCAGAGCTAATGATGCCAAAAACGTGACCTCTGTGTACCAGTGCCAAATCAAATCTCAGAGAGAGAGTCTTGAGTGAAGTAGAAAAGAATAGCTTTATTGCTTTGCCAGGCAAAGGGGACAGCAATGCACTCCATGCCCTCAAAAACTGTGTGTCCCAACACTGGAAGATTTTTATAGTAAGGAGTTGTATAGTAATGGCCCAAGGGTGGGGTTGCTGATAAGGATTAGGGTATGTGTAAAGCCTCACAGATTAAAGCTCCTTTAATCTGGCCTCAGGTGGTCTCTAGCTTCTCTGGAATGAAGGAGGGCTAACATCTTCCATTTGTTGGGGGCTTTAGTACTGGAAAGGTCCGATGCTAAAGAACAATATTGCATAGGCACCTGGAATGTCAGGTCCATGAATCAAGGCAAATTGGAAATGGTCAAACAAGAGATGGCAAGAGTGAACGTCGACATTCTAGGAATCAGCGAACTAAAATGGACTGGAATGGGTGAATTTAACTCAGATGACCATTATATCTACTACTGCGGGCAGGAATCCCTCAGAAGAAATGGAGTAGCCCTCATAGTCAACAAAAGAGTCCGAAATGCAGTACTTGGATGCAATCTCAAAAACGACAGAATGATCTCGGTTCATCTCCAAGGCAAACCGTTCAATATCACAGTAATCCAAGTCTATGCCCCAACCAGTAACGCTGAAGAAGCTGATGTTGAATGGTTCTATGAAGACATACAAGACCTTTTAAAACTAACACCCCCAAAAGATGTCCTTTTCATTATTGGGGACTGGAATGCAAAAGTAGGAAGTCAAGAAACACCTGGAGTAACAGGCAAATTTGACCTTAGAGTACAGAATGAAGCAGGGCAAAGACTAATAGAGTTTTGCCAAGAAAATGCACTGGTCATAGCAAACACCCTCTTCCAACAACACAAGAGAAGACTCTACACGTGGACATCACCAGAAGGTCAACACCGAAATCAGATTGATTGTATTCTTTGCAGCCAAAGTTGGAGAAGCTCTATACAGTCAACAAAAACAAGACCAGGAGCTGACTGTGGCTCAGATCATGAATTCCTTATTACCAAATTCAGACTTAAATTGAAGAAAGTAGGGAAAACCGCTAGACCATTCAGGTATGACTTAAATCAAATCCCTTATGATTATACAGTGGAAGTGACAAATAGATTTAAGGGCCTAGATCTGATAGATAGAGTGCCCGATGAACTATGGAATGAGGTTCATGACATTGTACAGGAGACAGGGATCAAGACCATCCCCATGGAAAAGAAATGCAAAAAAGCAAAATGGCTGTCTGGGGAGGCCTTACAAATAGCTGTGAAAAGAAGAGAGTCGAAAAACAAAGGAGAAAAGGAAAGATATAAGCATCTGAATGCAGAGTTCCAAAGAATAGCGAGAAGAGATAAGAAAGACTTCTTCAGTGATCAATGCAAAGAAATAGAGGAAAATAACAGAATGGGAAAGACTAGAGATCTCTTCAAGAAAATTAGAGATACCAAGGGAACATTTCATGCAAAGATGGGCTCGATAAAGGACAGAAATGGTCTGGACCTAACAGAAGCAGAAGATATTAAGAAGAGGTGGCAAGAATACACAGAAGAACTGTACAAAAAAGATCTTCATGACCCAGATAATCACGATGGTGTGATCAGTCATCTAGAGCCAGACATCCTGGAATGTGAAGTCAAGTGGGCCTTAGAAAGCATCACTACGAACAAAGCTAGTGGAGGTGATGAAATTCCAGTTGAGCTATTTCAAATCCTGAAAGATGATGCTGTGAAAGTGCTGCACTCAATATGCCAGAAAATTTGGAAAACTCAGCAGTGGCCACAGGACTGGAAAAGGTCAGTTTTCATTCCAATCCCAAAGAAAGGCAATGCCAAAGAATGCTCAAACTACCGCACAATTGCACTCATCTCACATGCTAGTAAAGTAATGCTCAAAATTCTCCAAGCCAGGCTTCAGCAGTACGAGAACTGTGAACTTCCTGATGTTCAAGCTGGTTTTAGAAAAGGCAGAGGAACCAGAGATCAAATTGCCAACATCCGCTGGATCGTGGAAAAAACAAGAGAGTTCCATAAAAACATCTATTTCTGCTTTATTGACTATGCTAAAGCCTTTGACTGTGTGGATCACAATAAACTGTGGAAAATTCTTCAAGAGATGGGAATATCAGAGCACCTGACCTGCCTCTTGAGAAACCTATATGCAGATCAGGAAGCAACAGTTATAACTGGACATGGAACAACAGACTGGTTTCAAATAGGAAAAGGAGTACGTCAAGGCTGTATATTGTCACCCTGCTTATTTAACTTCTATGCAGAGTACATCATATGAAATGCTGGACTGGAAGAAGCACAAGCTGGAATCAAGATTGCTGGGAGAAATATCAATAACCTCAGATATGCAGATGACACTACCCTTATGGCAGAAAGTGAAGAGGAGCTAAAAAGCCTCTTGATGAAAGTGAAAGAGGAGAGTGAAAAAGTTGGCTTAAAGCTCAACATTCAGAAAATGAATATCATGGCATCCGGTCCCATCACTTCATGGGAAATAGATGGGGAAACAGTGGAAACAGTGTCAGACTTTATTTTTGGGGGCTCCAAAATCACTGCAGATGGTGATTGCAGCCATGAAATTAAAAGACACTTACTCCTTGGAAGAAAAGTTATGACCAACCTAGATAGCATATTCAAAAGCAGAGACATTACTTTCCCGACTAAGGTCCATCTAGTCAAGGCTATGGTTTTTCCAGTGGTCATGTATGGGTGTGAGAGTTGGACTGTGAAGAAGGCTGAGCGCTGAAGAATTGATGCTTTTGAACTGTGGTGTTGGAGAAGACTCTTGAGAGTCCCTTGGACTGCAAGGAGATCCAACCAGTCCATTCTGAAGGAGATCAGCCCTGGGATTTCTTTGGAAGGACTGATGCTAAAGCTGAAACTCCAGTGCTTTGGCCACCTCATGCGAAGAGTTGACTCATTGGAAAAGACTCTGATGCTGGGGGGGATTGGGGACAGGAGGAAAAAGCGATGACGGAGGATGAGATCTGCTGGATGGCATCATGGACTCGATGGACGTGAGTCTGAGTGAACTCCAGGAGTTGGTGATGGACAGGGAGGCCTGGCGTGCTGTGATTCATGGCCTCGCAAACAGTCGGACACGACTGAGTGACTGAACTGAACTGAACTTAGTTCTGGAAAAGAGCTGAAATACATTGTTCTGTGTATCCCTGAGGCAGGACCAGGACCTGCCCCAAGACTGCACTACTGCTTCTTGTCTGCTCCTCCATTTTGTCTACATTCCCTCCCTTTCCTGATTTACAGTTGTCTGAAAGGCCCAGCAGGCCCTGTGAGGTTTCTCTAGGGGCTGTGATCAAGCTTGGGGGAGCTAATGAGCTTTCTGTCACTGAAGAAGTGCAAGTAGAGCGTGGCCCATTAGCAGAGTTGTGATGGTTTTCTGAAGGCCTCCAAGAAGTGTCTTGGGTGCTGGGACCAGACTCTTCTCTGGGAGCATGGCCAGGAAGGGTATCTCTTCCCCAAATCCAGCTGACCTGTCTGAACAAAAGCTGGGGGCTAGAGGGATGGACATTGCCTGGATATCCCACTCTCAGGACAGGCTTCTCCTCTGGGCATCAGCAGTTGGTCTTTAGCTTCCTCTCCCAGCTCTGCTTTTGTCCAGCTCCTGTCACCTGACAACTCATTCTCACAGCCAGATGAAAGCAGGACTGACATCCAAAGGCCACCTGTGTTCAGTGCTTCTTGGATTCAGGTGAGTGATGGCTTGCCTTCTCAAGACCCGGACTTGTTGCTCAGGTGGAGTGTCTAGGGATGGACCAAGAGACCTTGCCCCTCTGGGGCTGCTCCCAAATTAGCACCTTTTACTGCTTGCTTCACAGCCAGGCTCAGGAAGGGTGAGGCTGTGTCATGGATGGGCATTGATAGGGAATGGGGTTCAGGGACACTGCACAGGGGAAGTGATGGGTGCCAGAAGGGATCTTCCTGAGCCCTGGGAGCCTATAAGTGGACCTGCTCTGGGTGTGACATGCAGGGGCCCATTCAGATGAGATGAAAATCAACCCTGCGGTGCCCCAGCCAGTCCCAGGGCCTCTCTTCCCCTTCCTCCTGCTTGACCGTCACAGGGAAGCCAAGCTGGGGCTGAGCCATCACCAAAGGGGCTGGGAGCTGGGTCAGGGTCCTGCCCTCAGCTTCACCCCCAGGAGAAGTTCCTTCCCACTTGCAGCCTCAATTTCCCCACTTGAATTATCGCCAAGAGCTTGTTTCAAGTGAGTTGAGGTCTAGGGAAGGGGGAGGTCTTGGAGGCCAGAGAAAGTCAAAAGCAGTCTTGGCCTCAGGGCCTACCATCCCAGCAATGTGACCAGTCAGCCTCTGGCTCGGGGGTGACAGCTGATGGGTCTGAGGGTGGTCATGAGGGTGGGACAGCTTGTGCCAGTGATGTACAAAGGTCAGGATGGTGGGAGCCATATACTCCAAGTGCAGGCAATGCGAGGGGTGTGTGTAGAGAATTTTAAAACAGTAACAGAATGAAGTCTATCTGCCTTTTATCCTTGCCATGTGCTGGCAGTTCTAAACTCTGTCAGTGATAAAATACTTCACTCTGAAAGTCTTTTATTGGTTGAAGTTTTAAATAATGGTTTCAGTTACTGTTGAATTTTTTGTAATAAGTAAAATAAGCTTCAAATTAGTACCTTTTACTGCATATTCATTAATAAATGTTTTGTTCTACTGAGCAAAATTCTTGGGCTTCCCCTTGGCTTAAAGCTCAACATTCAGAAAACAAAGATCATAACATCCGGTCCCATCGCTTCATAGCAAGTAGATGGAGAAACAGTGGAAACAGTGGCTGACTTTTTTGGGGCTCCAAAATCACTGCAGATGGTGACTGCAGCCATGAAATTAAAAGATGCTTACTCCTTGGAAGAAAAGTTATGACCAACCTAGACAGCATATTAAAAAGCAGAGACATTACTTTGCCAACAAAGGTCCGTCTAGTCAAGGCTATGGTTTTTCCAGTAGTCATGTATAGATGTGAGAGTTGGACTGTGAAGAAAGCTGAGTGCCGAAGAATTGATGCTTTTGAACTATAATGTTGAGGAAGACTCTTGAGAGCCCCTTGGACTGCAAGGAGATCCAACCAGTCCCTCCTAAAGGAAATCAGTCCTGAATGTTCACTGGAAGGACTGATGTTGAAGCTGAAACTCCAATACTTTGGCCACCTGATGCAAAGAGCTGACTCATTTGAAAAGACCCTGATGCTGGGAAAGATTGAAGGCAGGAGAAAAGGGGACGATAGAGGATGAGATGGTTGGATGGCATCACTGACTCAATGGACATGAGTTTGAGTAAACTCCAGGAGCTGGTGACGGACAGGAAGGCCTGGCATGCTGCAGTCCATGGGGTTGCAAACAGTCGGACACAACTGAGTGACTGAACTGAACTGAACTGCGGCTCAGTTGGTAAAAGAATCCGCCTGCAATGCCGGAGACCTGGGTTTTATCCCTGGGTTGGAAAGATCCCCTGAAGAAGGGAAAGGCTACCCACTCCAGTATTCTGGCCTGGAGAATTCCATGGATTATATAGTCCACGGAGTCATAAAGAGTAGGACCCGACTGAGCAACTCTCACTTTCACTCAGAGAATTCCCTGTTACACATACCCGCCAAGCTTCCAGCATGGTTTCCTTTGTCATTCCTAACTGGCTCGCCTGATCGCTAGTCCTGATGGCACATAATCCTGTGTTTAAACAGTGGCTTCTGAATCAGCAGGGCTTCCCTGGTAGCTCAGACCGTATAGAATCTGCCTGCAATGCAGGAGACCAGGTTCAGTGCTTGGGGTAGGAAGATCCCCTGGAGAAGGGAATGGCAACCCACTCCAGTTTTCTTGCCTGGAGAATCCCAAGGACAGAGGAGCCTGGCAGGCTGCAGTCCATGGGGTCACAGAGTCAGACACGACTGAGGAACTAACCCTACTACTACTCTGAATCAGCAAGGACAGCACAGTGACTGTAAGGACAAAGCAATGAAACTTGATGACCCCTGATTCTGCCACTCTGTGTAACAGCTTGGAGGTTTTATTTGTGAAACTAGAGCCAAGTAGGAGGTGTAACGGGCTTCCCAGATGGTACTAGTAGTAAATAACATAATGCAGGAGATGCAAGATAGGTGGGTTCGATCCCTGGGTCAGGAAGATCCTCTAGAGAAGGAAATGGCAACCCACTCCAGTATTCTTGCTTGGAGAATCCCATGGACAGAGGAGCCTGGCGGGTTACAGGTCATGGGGTTGCAAAGAGTCGGACACGACTGAAGTGACTTAGCACGCTTGCACATATAAGGTGTAGTATTGTTTGATAAATGCAAATGTTAGTTCATTACAAATGCATTCATTTCATTTCATGATCCTTTCCGTGTAATCACAGAGAGGAGGGAAGTGTTAAAGAATGGTCCACCATGAGTCAAATGTGCTTAGTACATCGCTGGTTTGTGCAGCTCTGTGGATGGGGATCCAGCCAGTTTTCTATCCTGGGGACCTTGACCTCATAGGGAAGGCAGGGAAAGGGGTCAGCCTCGCTGGTAGAGGAATGGCCTGGGGACTTTTGCAGCCTAGCAGCAGGTCCTCCTCCCCCAACTCAGTGTTATTCACCAGTGGATGAAGTTCCCTAGTGTAACCTGCAGCCACTCCATTGCCCCAGGTGGGAGAGGCGTTGGGCTGCAGCTTAGTCCTGAGCAAGCTCTGATAAGGAGCAGAGGCCCCAACCTCAGCCTGGAAGAACAACCTGGAAGTTGTCTAGAAAACTGACAGGTGCCCTCCAGCCTGGGCTTACATCTCCCATCTCTGTAATGAGCGAAGGGGTACCAAATCTACCACTGTGTCCTAAGAATTATTTTGAGCTGAAGATATTTGAGAAACAACAGATGCAGGAAGAGGCCTTTCTCTGAACTTTCCCTTATCTGCCTAAAAGCAGAGCCTCCCAAAAGAATTCCAATGTCATAAATTCCCTCCTGGGAGTTTCACAAGCAGAGAAGATGGACTCCAGTCACCTGAGACAGGGACCAGAATTCACCTAAACAGATCTTATCACAATACTCTCACTTCTCCCATCCATTCTCCTAAGAGCCCATTTATCTTTCCTAAAAGCTGTTTGTTTTCCCCTAAGTGCTCTTTCTCCTCTTCCGCTGTTAAGATGGTATATAATATCTAATAACAGGTTAATATCCAAAGAACTCATACAACTCAATAGCAAAAAGAAAAAAAAAAGATCTAATTTTAAAATGGACCAAAGAACTGAGTAGACATTTTCCCAAAGGAGACATTACAGATGGCCAAAAGGTACACAAGAAGGTGCTTGGACATCATTGATCTTCAGGGAAATGCAAATACGAATCACAGTGAGATACCACTTCACACCTGTTAGAATGGCAGTCATGGGTACAAATGACTGATGCATGTTGATGAATGTCAGAAATAGATGCAATATTGTAAAACCATTATCCTTTTATTAAAAATAATTTTTAAAAGAAATATCAAGTGTTGGTGAGGATGTGGAGAAAAGGGAATTCTCTACACTGTACATTGGTGCTGTCATAATGGAAAACACTCTATAGGATCCTCACCAGGTTAAAAACAGAACTACCATACGATCCAGCAATTCCACATCTTGGCAAAGGAAATGAAAGTGAGAACTTGAACAGACAGCTATAGCCCTAGGTTTCCTGCAGTGTTATATACAAAAGCCCAGACATGATAATAACCTAAGTGTCAACGGATGAATGGATAAAGATGTGGTATATGTAAATGCACCATGGAATATTATTTAGCTATGAGACAGAAGGAAATCCTGCCATTTGTGACAGCAAGGATAGACCTTGAGGACATTATGATAAATAAGATAACAAGAGAAAAATACAATATGATATCACTTAAGTATGGAATCTAAAGTTGAACTCCTAGAAACAGAGTAGAGTGGTGGTTGCTAGGGGCTGGGGCAGCAGGGTGGGGTGGTGGTGGAATGAGCAGATGATAGTCAGAGTACAAACTTCCATGCATAAGATGAGTAAATACTGGGGACCTAAGGTATAGTATGATGATTATAGTTAATAATGCTGTGTCATATACTTGCAAAGAATGTTCAAACTACTATACAGTTGCATTCATTTCATATGCTAGCAAGGCAATGCTCAAAATCCTTCAAGACAGCCTTCAAAAGTAAGTGAACTGAGAACTTCCAGATGTACAAGCTGGATTTAGAAAAGGCAGAGGAACCAGAGATCAAATTACCAACATCCATTGGATGATAGAAAAATCAAGAGAATTAAAAAAAAAAATCTACTTCTGCTTCATTGACTATGCTAAAGCCTTTGACTGTGTGGATCACAACAAACTGTGGAAAATTCTTAAAGAGATGGGAGTACCAGACCACCTTACCTGCCTCCTGAAAATTCTGTATGCAGATCAAGAAGCAACAATTAGAACTGGACATGGAACAACGGACTGGTTTCAAATTGAGAAAGGAGTACATCAAGGCTGTATATTGTCACTTTCCTTATTTAACTTCTATGCAGAGTACATCATATGAAATGCTGAACCAGATGAAGCACAAGCTGGAATCAAGATTGCCAGGAGAAATATCAATAGCCTCAGATATGCAGATGACTCTCCCCTTATGCCAGAAAGTGAAGAGGAACTAAAGAGCCTCTTGATGAAAGTGAAAGAGTAGAGTGAAAAACCTGGCTTAAAACTCAACATTCAAAAAACTAAGATTGTGGCATCTGGTCCCATCACTTCATGGCAAACAGATGGGGAAACAATGGAAACAGTGACAGACTTATTTCTTGGGCTCCAAAATCACTGCAGATGGTGACTGCAGCCATGAAATTAAAAGACACTTGCTCCTTGGAAGAAAAACTATGACAAACCTAGACTGCATGTTCAAAAGCAGAGACATTTGTTTGTCAACAAAGGTCCCTATAGTCAAAGCTACGGTTTTTCCAGTAGTTATGTATGGATGTGAGAGCTGGGCCATAAAGAAGACTGAGCACCAAAGAACTGATACTTTTGAACTGTGGTGCTGGAGAAAACTCCTGAGAGTCCCTTGGACTGCAAGGAGATCAAACCAGTCAACCCTAAAGGAAATCAGTCCTGACTATTCATTGGAAGGACTAATGCTGAAGCTGAGGCTCCAATACTTTGGCCACCTGCTGCGAAGAACTGACTCATTGGAAAAGAACCTGGTGCTGGGAAAGACTGAAGGCAGGAGGAGAGGATGAGATGGTTGGATGGCATCACTAACTCAATGGACATGAATTTAAGCAAGCTCTGGGAGTTGATGATGGACAAGGAAGCCTGGCATGCTGCAGTCCATGGGACTGCAAAGAGTTGGACATGACTGAGTGACTGAATTGACTGAAGATGTGTTACCTAATTTAATCCTCCCAATAACTTTTTCTATATGTATACTTTTTTATACTGCATCTACACTGCAGTATACATGACTCCAAGAATTATGACTCCCAAGTCCCAGAGACTTGGTGACCACATCATCTTATCAGCATCAACATATGAAGGTTGCCCAATTTGCATATCTATCAGACCTACAGCCAAATGTGATGGGGGTGCAGAAGCAGCATTTATGCACTAATCCTGTCATGTTGTTGTTGTTGTTCAGTCGCCCAGTTGTGTCTGAATCTTTGCAACCACATGACCTGCAGCCCGCCAGGCCTCCCTGTCCCTCAGCATCTCCCGGAGTGTGCCCAAGTTCATGTTCATTGCATTGGTGATGCTATCCAGGCATCTCATGCTCTGATGCCCTCTTCTCCTTCTGCCCTTGATCTTTCCCAGCATCAGGGACTTTTCCAAAGAGTCGTCTGTTTGCATCACATGACCAGAATACTGGAGCAGCATCAGTCCTCTCAGTGAACATTCAAGTTTGATCTCCCTTAAGATTGACTGGTTTGATCTCCTTGCTATCCAAAGGACTTTCAGGAGTCTTCTCCAGCACCACAGGCTGAAGACATCAGTTCTTTGGCATTCTGTCTTCTTTATGGTCCAGCTATCCTGTCAAGAGCCACACCTAAAAATTTAGTTAATTTGCATGTAGCCAATCATAGTGAAGAAATGAATGGCAATGCCCTTACGGGAAGTGCGATATGATGTACTTCATATAGTATCTATACTACAGTATATATTTTACATGTGAAATAATATTTTACATATAATGCACATGTAACATATCTCTAAATTGTATGCTTATTATTTAAATATAATTATAGATACATTTGTTTATATGAATTTAAATATATCTATATATTAATTTAGGGCTTCCCTGGTGGCTCAGAGGGTAAAGGAGACCTGGGTTCGATCCCTGGGTCGGAAAGATCCCCTGGAGAAGGACATGGCAACCCCTTCTAATACTCTTGCCTGGAAAATTCCATGAACGGAGGAGCCTGGTAGGGTACAGTCCATGGGATGGCAAAGAGTCTAACAAACCTGAGCAACTTCACAGGGATGCTGTAATTGCATTAAAAGAACCTAAAGCTTCCACTGTGCTATTGCTGTGCTATGACTTGGAGGTTTGGATATATGAGTTTATTCTTGTCACAAAGCTTCTAAGGGGTTTCCCAGGTGGCACTAGCAGTAAAGAACCCTCCTGCCAATGCAGGAGATGCAAAAGACTTGGGTTTGATCCCTGGGACCAATCCCTAGGTCAGGAAGATCCCCTGGAGTAAGAAATGGCAATGTAATCCAGTATTCTTGCCTGGAAAATTCCATGGACAGCAGAGCCTGGCAGGCTAGAGTCCATGGGGCCTCAAAGAGTTGAACACGACTTCATGACAAACCCTTGGAATTTCCCAAGTGATAGCAGTGCCTTTTATTATTTGTAATAAGCTCCTTTGATTATACCTGAATTCATGTTAATGCAGTGGCTTTCTGGTCGCCAGAAAGGCCAAATATGTGCTGAACGGGTGGGAATTTTCCACTCCACCCACCTTATTTGGACCTCCAGGAAGGGGAAGGGGTCCTGGAAATCGGATTATACAGACTCTTACCCAGTGAGGTTCAGAGACCTTCCAAGGTGCTGGTAGGGTGGCACACCTGGAGGTGAGCTTGGAAGCGCCTATCTCATCCTCCATGTCTTGCTCTATATGTCTCGTCCCTCTGGTTGTTTGTTTGAGCCTGTAAAATAAACCTTAGTTCTGTGAGTCATTCTAGCTAATTATTGATCTTGGGAGTGGGGAGTTGTGGGAACCCAAGAATTTGTAGTCAGCCCAGCAGAAGTATGTATGCCCCAGGCACCCCATTTGCAACTGGCATCGGAAATCGGGTCAGTCTTATGGGCCTGAGCTCTTCAGCTTGTAGGATGTGACACTCACCCCAGGCAGACAGTGTAAGAACTGAACTGGGCTGTTGGGCACCCAGGTGATGGTAGAGAATTTGTTGTTAATGTGGGGAAAATCTCCATAAAGGAGCCAATTACAAAAAGAGAGTTCCCCACTGCAGAGTATAGAGACCCAGAACTTTCTTACCACCATCCTCTATTTATCGGTAATATGCAAAAAAAAAAAAAAAAAAGTTTGAAATAAAAGGCAAATCTCTGGCAGGAGGCTCTGTGTATTACTATGAAGAGCTTCACAGGAGATCCAGTGCAGAATGGCATTCTAGACCCTCACCATTGTTGGTGAGAGAGACAGTATCTCTACCAGCAAGTTGATCACCACTGGCATCCACCTGGAGCTTAAGGCACCATGGTTCTTTTGCTCCAAAGGAATGTGTATGTGTGTAGTACGTATTAATAGAGACCTTTATCTGAAAAGATGGAATATTTCTACATGGAGTTATTTTATGTTGAATAATCCTATAATATAACTCCTATAATATAACACACTCAGTGGTGTCTGACTCTTTGCGACCCCATGGACTATAGACCACCAGGCTTCTCTGTCCATGGGATTTTCCCAGTCAAGAACACTAGAATGGATTACCATTTCCTCCTCCAAGGGATCTTCCTGCCCCAGGGATTGAACCTGGGTCTCCTACATTGCAGGCAGATTCCTTACCATCTGAACTAAAGCAATAAAGAATCCTTTTATCTGAAAAGATGGAATAGTTCTATATGGGGAATCTTTGACGTTGCATAATCCTATAATAAATATGAAGAATTCGGAAATGCTGTCCATCTTATCATGGGTTCTCTGACAAAACAGAGCTTAATGCAAGGATTAAGGTGTTAATTGGGGAGGTGCAAGCCCATGGTAGCAAGGGTACAGAAAAGATAAGTAAGGCTGGGAAAGGTGGAATAAAGAAGTTTTGGGTTACAAAGTTACTTTGAAGCCAGTGGAATTAGTGTAATACATTCACTGAAGATGGACACAGTTTCATCCCGTGTCCATCATGAAAACAGAGGGACATCCCATCACGTCCATGGGATGGAGCTGGTTGATGGTGACCTTTCCCCCACAGGCCTCCTTACTCCATTTCTGAGTGTTTCTTAGAGGAGAAGGACTGCCAGGGGCCCAGCACAGCTCACTCACACCTCTACCTTCCACTGCCTGTGGCCACACCCCAGAGAGCCCAGCCAAGGCCCAATAGTTGAATTCACATCACCCAGTACCACCTAGGGTGCACCAGGAACCCAGAAGTGAACCAGACCTTGTCTTTACTATTTGATTGCTAATAATAACAGCCACCCCTATTGCCATCGGTTACTATAGCACCAGTTTTGTGTCTGGCATATAAACATAAACACACACACATTACACATGCATCTTGTTTAATTCTGACCACAACCTTGAAGAAGATATACATCACTTTTCCATTTTGCAGATGGAGAAACTGAGGCTCAGATGTGTTCTAGACCTTGCCCAAGAGCACCAAAGGGTTAAGAGGGGCCTGGGTTAGGCTCAAAACACATTTTGAACTTCTATGAGGAGGTCAATCGAAGAACATGCTAGAGGGACGGTCTTTGTTCCTTAATCACCAGGTTTTCTCAATACGCTATAGAGTGCTGTATGGCCAATGCACCGCAACGCACTTCAGGCTAAGGTTTCTGTGTGGCTCCCTGTCTGGCTACTTGTGTGTCTAGATGAGGGCTCACCCAGAGCAGTGAAGCCCTCTTCCCCTTCCTCAGTGCAGCATGGCCTGAGAGCTCATGGGCTGGGCCTGGACCCCCAGAGACGGGGTATCGCTTGCACAGAGCTGTGGGGTCCTCTTGTCCTTTGCCCTCACTTTCCGGCCCTCTTCCCTGGTGATGTGACCCTCCAGCATGCCTGAGCATCTGGCCACTCCTGAGAAATGAAACCCGCACCACCCTGGTCTGAGGCTGCTGTGGTGTGGTGTGAAAAGTGTCCCTTCGAAATTCTCATCATCAGGAAGTAGATGCCTGGGATACCACAGTCACTCCCTTTAAGGGAACAAGCAACCATTCTTGACAAGCTGAAATATTTTTTTAAGCTAAGAAGCTGCTGCCCTAAAGTTGCTAAAACTGAGTCAATATTTGGCTTCAACCCCCAGGACAAATAACAGTATAGAGAAAACTTTTAGAGTTGCGGGTGCTGTATAGACAAATGAATGCAGCCAATTTTATGTTTTGCTCATGGGCAATGAATTGGATGTTTGAAGGTGTTATCTTTCATTTGTTTCTTTCTTTTTTTTTTTTGGCTCACAGCTAGGCTTGTGAGATCTTAGTTCCCCAACCAGAAGTGGAAGCCTGGGCCACCACAATGAAAACGCTGAGTCCTAACCATTGGACCACCAGGGAATTCCCCTCTTTCACTTGATTGGAAGCAAAAGAAGCATCTTAAATACTCGTATATGTAGCTATTTACTTGTTTGGCTGCCATAGGTCTTAGTTGCAGCATGTGGGAGCTTTGATCTGATTGGCAACACATGCACTCTTAGTGTGGCATGTGGGATCTACTTCCGTGACCAGGGATCAAACCCTGCACTGGGGCTTCCCTGGTGGCTCCGTGGTGAAGAATCCAGCTGCTAATGTGGGAGACACGCGTTCGAACCCTGATCCGGGAAGATCCCACGTGCTGCAGAACAACTCAGCCCGTGCACCACCACTTCTGAGCCTGTGCTCTCGATCCCCGGAGCCACAGCTAGTGAGTCCACATGCCACAGCTACTGAGGGCCACGCACCCTAGAGCCTGTGCTCAGCAACAAGAGAAGCCCCTGCAATAAGGAGCCCAAGTACCACCATAGAGAGTAGCCCCTGCTCGCCTCAACTAGAGAAAAGCCCTCACAGCAAGGGATATCCAGCGCAGCTAAAAACAAACAAAATTCAAACAAACAAACCAACCCTGCATTGAGCACAGAGTCTTAGCCACTGGACCACAGGGAAGTCCCCAAAAGATGAATTTTTGTAAAGTACAAAAAAGGGAATAGTGGCACAATGCAAATATGAGACTTGCAAATCCTTGATGATAAATGTTCCATAACAGGCTGTATTTTTGCTGTTGTTGAACACGTTTTTGCCAAATTTGCAATGCCCTGTGAATGCTTTCCATGAAACAGGAGAGATTTCTCTCTGAGTAGGGAGGCTTTGTGGGTCTCCTTGGCCTCTCTTTGGCCCAGGATCCGCAGGTATCTCAGACTTGAGCCTGTCGGGCTGTCCCTCTCTCAGGTGGATGACACACAGTTAGAGCTGGCTTCATGGGTCTGAGACCAGGGCAGGCCCTGCACTCTGAAGGGCACCAAGTTTGGTTTAATGCACTGGAATTGATCAGCATCTTGAAATTCTTCATAATTTTATCTTTGAATTTGTGTCTTGTAAGGAAAGTCCAGTGGGGTAAGGGGGCCAGTGCCATGCACTTGGGGCCTCCTGCTCACACATGGTCTTGCATCCTGCCACCTTCCTGTCTCTTTGGAACGTGCTCTCATCCTCTGGTACACCTGGCTTCACCTGGTCTTCTCCCCACCCTGCTACCACTGGCCATCCTTCTCCAGACAGGCAGCAGTGTGGTGCGTTCAGCAGGGTGACCTGGCCAGGGCAAGCCTTTTCCCACTCCCATACAGGTGCTGAGCATATCCTGGCTTGGAGGTTTGAGACATGGATGGGACTGTAGTCCTGTGGAAAGGTTAGATGCCTGACTTGACTCCCTGGAGCATCTACCTGGTGGCTGACAGGAGGGGTAACCTGGTCATCAGTGGATCCCAGATGGGTGTACCAAGTCTTGAGACTTGCCTATCCTACTGCTCATTTGTGAGGGGTCTGCACATCTCCTGTGAGTATCCACATGCTGGAAGGAGTGTGACATTAATTAAATAAAAGGAGCATAGGGTGGATTGAGAGAGAAATTGCAGAAAGAAGGAAAATGCTTTAGCTTTTCCCCTGCTTTCTGAGCAAAGGACCCTGCCATTTCATTTTGCGCTGAGCCTGGTGGATTACATAGCCAATCGTGTATGCAGGGTTGTGCTGGAGCCAGCTCTCACTGGCTGCCCACTCCAAATCCAGTGATGTCATGTTAGAAACTTGAAAGGGCCCTGGTGATAATATTAACAAGACAGAAATCAGGCAAATGCTGCAAACCAGGACTTTTTTTTTTTTTTTTGAACTGGTTGTTAAACATTTACCAGTACACCATTGCACAGAGCACTCAATAACACTGGAAACTTCTTCCTCTTGCTATTTTTATCGGCTATGCTGGGCAGGCCCAAACTTCTAGGGGGACAGTGCAGAGCCACGGAAGGAAAGCTAGGGGCAAAAAAAGAAAAAAAAAAAAACAGCTTACTAAGTGCCAAGATCATTTCACCACCATTTCTGGGATGAGGAGACAAGTTCAGAGAGGTAATGGACTCACCCAACACCACACAGCAGGACAGCTACTGAGCTCACATTGGGCCCAAGGTCCTAGCTCTTAGGAGAGGTTCTTTAGAGCCACATGTCCCCTGTGTCCAGCACAGGGTTCTGAACTTCAAGAATAAACTGAGATGAGGGGCTTAGGAGGAAAGACATGAGAGGAGTCAGAGAAGGACCCATAAGTCTCAAACCCTACACTTTTGTCCTCTTCCAGGATCCTCACAGTCTGAGGCAGAGGCCTAAATGAACAGGCAGCAGGACAGAATGTTCCAGCAGCCACTGACTAGATCAGAGGCACAAATATTTGCTAAGCCCAGAGGCCTCCCAGACACACTGGCAGGGTTCAGGGAAGCAGGTATATGGAGGCTCTTCTTCTGGAGCCAGGGAATCCAGGAGAGGGAGAAGCCCCTCAGAGAGGTCCGCACTGATCCCATTTGCATTGTCACACTTATATTTGAGTCCCTTACTCCCTCAAGTATGTCAAGCCCAACCACAAAGCACGTTCTCAGCCATGAGCAGAACAAGGAGATGACCCCCACTTTACAGATGAGAAAACTGAGGCCCACTGAGGGAAGAGAACATGCTCAAGGGCTGGGAAATGGGGGAGCTTAAAGTGGAGGTAGGATGGGAAATCTCGCCCCCAATACCAACAGTCTCCTGCATCTGGTCTATTGCCCTCCTACTCAAGAAGTGCCCTTGAACCTCACTGGCCTGGAGTATTGTTTCCTAGTCTCTCATATCTGGCCAGAGCTCCTGTACCCTTGCTTCTTACAGCTCCCAAGGGTTACTCTCTCCCCTGGGGAACCTCCCCTCTCTTCTTACCTCCCAGGTCAGGGAGCCCTTCCTGCCTTACACCCTCGGCAAATCTTGACCCTCTTGCCCTACCTAGCCTGGACCTGGCCTCCAGTCCAGAAAGCCCTCCAGGAATGCTTGCTGCTCACAGAGCCCTTGCCCTTTCAGGAGTGAAAGCATGAGGGATCTGAGTTCTTCTCATTAGTGGGAGTAAAACAGGGGCTTGGGGCCTGCTTGCAACTCTGTTACCAACTCACAGGGTGATCTGGGGCTATCCTGTTCTCTCTGAGCCTCCTTTGCCTCATCTGGACTCAGTTTGCCTGCCCCACCAGGGCGCTGAGACTCTGGGTGGGAAAACCTTGACTGTGGGCACAGGTCACAGCTGCTAGAGTTCTTGTTGGCATCAGCACTGTCCAAGCCTTGGGCTCCATCCAGACCACTGTCATCCAACCATACAGCGTATCACCTTCTGCCGCTCCTCCAGGGGTAGGAGGCCTGAGCCTAGCCTGAGAGCTCAGCTAGGGTGGGTGCTGGGCACACAGGCACTCTTGCTCTCCTCCACTGGCCCCAGTGAACCAGGCGAAGGCATGGAACTGGGAGGGGCTGCAGATAGAGAAGTTGGAGGCCACCTTGAGTCTCTGACCCCGACGGCTCTGCCCTTCAATCCTCCGGGGTATTAATGACTTTTCCCAATCAAGAGCAAACTCTGTCTCCATGGCAGCAAGACTAGGAAGGACCCCTGGGAAATACTAGAAGTTTTTTCCCCTGGAGGCCAATTTTGGAAGGTCCAGATAAGTGCTCCCCATAATGCCTAGAATCAGAGACTGTCTTGGCAATGCATCGTATAGAAGCCTGCTTCCCATAGTACAGATGAGAAAACCGACACCTGGACAGTTTCAGGGACTTGATACCACTGCAGGTAGCTGAAGCTCCAAAACTTTGGCCACCTGATGCGAAGAACTGACTCAATGGAAAAGACCCTGATGCTGCGAAAGACTGAAGGTGGGAGGAGAAGGGGGTGACAGAGGATGAGATGGTTGGATGGTATCACCGACTCAATGGACATGAGTTTGAGGAAGCTCCCAGAGATGGCGAAGGACAGGGAAGCCTGGCGTGCTGCAGTCCATGGGGTCGCAAAGAGTCGGACACTGAGCGACTTAACAACCACCACTGCAGGGGAGACGCTAGTACGTTCAGAAAGGCGGGACCTCGCCTGGAAGGTGCAAGCTCCAGCTTTTTACTTAGTTTTAACGCAAAGAGTGGACTCATTGGAAAAGACTCTGATGCTGGGAGTGATTGGGGGCAGGAGGAGAAGGGGACTACAGAGGATGAGATGGCTGGATGGCATCACGAACTCGATGGACGCGAGTCTGAGTGAACTCCGGGAGTTGGTGATGGACGGGGAGGCCTGGCGTGCTGCGATTCATGGAGTCGCAAAGAGTCGGACACGACTGAGCGACTGAACTGAACGCTATTCTGAGTTGCTTTAGGGGCTCAGCTGCTCACAGTCACCCCTGGGCACCGCTTTAGGTCTTCAAACATCTAAGACTGAAACAAGACCAATCCACTGGAGCTCTGTTTCGAGGCTCTGGACCCTTCGGATCCCAAGGAGATCAGAGTCGTGCGCTCTCAGCGACCAGTGTGGGGGCCCCAGGGAGCGGGGCGCACCGGGGGCGGGGCCCAGGCGCCTATGACTCCGCCCCCGGTAAACTCCCGACTCGGTAAACAAGCCGCGGCGGCGCCTGGGGCTTCTCGTGCAAGCCCGGCGCCGAGTTACATCACGGTCCCCTGGAGTTTCAAGCCCCGGCCGCCTGGTCCCCGCGGCCCTCGCCCGCCCGCCCGCCGCCTGTGTCCGAGGAGCGGAGAGTCGGCGAGGCATCTCCCTCCCCAGGCTCCTCAGAGCAGGAAGGCCTCCAGGTTTTCTCGGGCGGCCCCTGGGACTTCGTGGAAACCGATTCAGCTGGAGAGAAGGGGCTACGGCGTGGCCGCCCGGGAACTGCACCTCAGTTTCCCCACCTGTGAAACCAGGGGGCTGCGTGAGGGTTCTGTGCCATCCAACTAGGGGCAGGAGAGGTGCGCCCTGACCCCGGGGCGAGGGGCCGACCCCCGAAAGAAATGGCTGCGGCCAGAGCCGGGCTTTTTCCTTGAGCGGTGTAGCTCGCAAAAAGCCAGGTGTCCCAGAACGCAGACCCTCCCCTCCGAGGGGCCTGGATGACCGTGAGTCACACAGAACAAAAAGATGACTTTATAGTATCCTAGCATCTCCCCTCTCCCGATTTGCGGCGGGACAGCGACCCTCTGGGTAGAAGGAAGACCTGCCCGCCACCCCCACAGCGGGTTTGCGTTCTGAAAAAGGTGTTGCGGCGCAACATCCACAGCTTGCACGTCGGAGTCTGAATTGAGCCTCAGGCGCCGGAGGAGGCAGAGGGCCCCCGCCTCTGGCCTGCACTAGATGGGCCAGAACAGGCCTGGGGGACCGCAGAAGGCACGCTGGCCCCATCGAGCCGGGTCAGGGACACCACGGTTTGGTGATTGTGTACCTGCGCTCTCCAGTAAGGTAACCACTAGCCACTTGTGGCTGTTGAACACTTGAAATGTAGTGTGGGGACCCACTTGGAACCACAAAGTTGGCATGGAGATCCTTTTAAGCTGAGGATATTTGAGATTCAACAGATGCAGGAAAATAGTCTCCTGGGAGCTTCCCTTATCTGACGAAAAGCAGCAGCTTCTGGGAAATGAGGCTACTATAAATCCCCTCTCCAGGAGAGTTTCAAGGCCCTAAAGAAGACAAGAGACCATTCATACTTGTATAGACAATTATTACCACAAACTTTCTTACAATGGTTCGCCTAAAAACCCATTTATCATTCCTGAAGAAGTCTTATTTGTTTTTTTCCCATAGAAGTCATTATTTCCCCTCGATTTTTTCCTCAGTTAGGTTTGTAAACCTTTAATCATTTAATGAGCCAGCTACTTCCTTTATTGGTTCCCAAATGCATACGAAATATACTTTTTTCTTCTGTTAATCTGTCTTTTGTCAATTTAATTCTCTGGCCTCTGCAACTGAACCTGGAAGGGCAAAGGAAACTTTCCTCCCGTAGAGGGGCTAGGTGGCATGAATACGTGCAAGAGTGTAAAATACAGGATTTCAAAGGCTTAGTTTGAAGTAAAAGAATGTCATGAATAATTTTAAAATTTCATTAAAAATTTCATGTATTGATTACATATAAAATAATATTTTGGATAAATTGGGTTAAATAAAATATATTCAAATTAATTTCACCTGTTTTCTTCTCTTTTCGAATCCACTAGAAAATTTTTTAAAAACATGTGGCTGGTATTATATTTCTATTGGCCAGAACTACTAAATGTCAGGTGACCTTGTGTCTTTGGGTTTACTTTTACCAGGCAACATCAACACGGCTTTATTAACTGAATGCTCAGTCAGGTCCTGAGCAGCTCCCTGGGGCGAGGCAGAGAGGGGGTTGGAGAAGGCAGAGGCACTGTGCCAGTCCTCAAGAAGTTGCCAAGCCCCTCTTGGCTCCCAGCTCAGCCTGGCTGGGTCCTCCTGCAGTCTTGCCTCCCCTCCTCCACAGGACACTCAGGCCAGCAGAAGGCTGGGCAGAGGAACCTGGGGCCTGCCAGGGCTCTGGGAACTCAGGGAGGGAGCTCTACACAGGCCAAGGGTTCAGAAGACAGTGTGGCCAGTGGCCAGAAACCATGGCTGGCCTTTGAGAGCTATTCCCATAGCCAGGACCACAGAGGAGCCTTTCAGCTGCCCATTCCCCAGCCTCACTACACAGCACCTCCTGCCCATCAATTAGTGGCAGCAAAGCCCTCTCTCTACAAGCCCTCCCAGTACCACCTGGCAGTATTGCAGCAGGTTCCCCAGCTCTCTCATCCTCTCTGCCAGCTCCTGTTCTCCAGGCCCTGCTTGATTAAAAGATGTGCCTGATCATCAAAGGGGTACAGGCTGATGTCTGGGAAAGAAAGATAGCCCAGACGCACGCATACACATACAAAACCCACACCACTTCTGCAGCTGGTTATTTCTGATTAACAGCCCACACCTGGTCATTTGAGGGCTGTCCTAGTTGGTATGACCCAGGTTTAACCCATGCAGCTGATATGAATGTGACAGCTTTACAGCTCTGTAAAGCTAACCAGACCTGTACATAGTTAAACAACCTTATCTAACATTCCTTTTTCTTCTCCTGTATAAACTTGCTCATAATAATAGTAGCTACCACTCTTATCGTGTTTATTGTGTGCCAGGCACTGTGCTAGTGGCTTATACATATTAATTAACTTAATTTGAATTCAGTTGGATTTCAGGCACAACAACCCTATGACGTCTGTACTGTTATTATCCATTGTTCATGGGTGAGGAAACCGAGGCACAGAAACGTTAAATCAACTTGCTCAAGGTCACAGAGCTAGAAAGGGGCAAAACTTGGATCAAAACTAGGCTGTCTGGCTTTGTGTTTGTGCTGCAAATCACTTCATTACACAGCTTCTCCCCCGCATACTGGAGGAATCTATTGTGTTTTGTTTTCCTTGACTGCTTCCTTTGCTAACCGGTTTATGATAAACCTCTAACAGTGCTCACCATCTAAAACCTGAGATCGCCTTTCGCATATTAAAAATGAGGTAGCAAAGTGACCAAACTCATGGGGAAGAAGAAATAAATCCCAGAGGCATAAATCTTCTTATCCTTTGTCCATTTCTCTACGTGGGTGGGCAGGAAAGCACTGTCTGTGAAGGGGTGTAGCTTGTTAAAAGAGACATTGTAGCTGAAGGTTGCAAGGCTTGGGCTTATAGGTGCCCTTAGTTTAGCAAGCTGCCTGGGCGGGCTTAGAAATGGAGACATAGCTGGTTTGCTGGGGTGGGGGCGGGAAGGCTAAATTGCTACAAATGAGGGTAGGAGAACAAGCATTTCAGACAGGGGTTGGGGAAGCCCTAGAAGATGTCTGCAAGCTGTGGCCTGAGTCAGGTGTGGCAGGACAGGAAACTGCTGATGGGTTTTAAAACAAGATGGCCTCTGTTTGGTTGCCTGCAGTGCTTAGCTGTGATGCTCCTCTCCATCCTCCTGACCTTTGGTGGAAACCCAACACTGATGCTGCTTTGTGCCCGACAGTGCTGAGGAGCTAAGGGGCTGGAGTGGGTGTCGGGATCCAGCCTGGGGAGGAGTGGGCCTGGAGGCGACGGGCACAGGGCAAGCTGCTGCATGGAGAAAGAGCAGTTGCTCTGGCAGCCTCCGAGTTGCTGGGGAGGTCATGGTGCCTGGCAGCTGCAGGCTGGGCAGTGTGTAAGGATGTCCAGCCCCTGGAGTCCAGCGCACGCTCTGCTCTCACTGTCAGGCGCTCTGGTGCAGGGCTGTCTGCCCAGCGTGGCGCCTTTCCCCCAGCTGTGTGGGCTGGCAGCGGCCCTGTGTGGAGCCTCTGCTCAAAGCTGAAGACTTGAGGCCTCTCCCACAGCAACCGGACCGCTCGGGTCCCTCACGCAGCGCAGGTCCTGGGCTGCTGCTCTAGACCATCCTGAGTCAGAGAAAGACCCACAGGGCCTCATCCGAACTCCTGATTCCGCCTCCTGCCTCTTTCTGGGGCTGCGGTAGGTCCACCTCCTCTGGGCAGCCTGCCTCCCCAAGTGCGTCCAGCCTGTGGGACGTCAAAGACAAATGGGGCCCACGATGGGAGTCCCAAGGGATATACTACGAGCCGTACAGCATCTGCATTTTCTGATCAGAGTTTGGTTTGGTTTGGTTTTGAAGTTAGAGCAGACTCGAGAGTTTGTTTTATTTATCCATTCCTATTGTTTATAATGAACCTGTGCACCAGATACATTGATTTTCTAATTTAGTCTCACAATATATCATTGAGTATTTTTACTCCTAAATTACAGATAGAGAAAACAGAGTCAGGGGACCCAACCCCTGTCTGTATGGTACAGGTCTTCCAGTTTGGTACGGATGGGGAGGCTGCAGCCTGGGCTTCAAGTGGGAAAAGGGGAACCAGTGAGGGCTGTGCTTTTCATTTGCTTCCACTATAAGAAAGGAAGAAAGGCGTAAGAGTCCTGTCTCAGAGATGAGAAAACCGGCCAACTGTGTCCAGGGACTGGCCTGAGCTCACAAAGCTTGGCTGGGGTGCAGCCAGGATGCAAACTCGCCTTTGCTAGTCTGGCAGAGGAACTCAGTGTAACCCCCAAAGCAGTGAGTGCAGGGGCAGGTCTAGGGATGGGGGAGGGTGGGCATGGAGTTAGGGGAACAAAATCAGAGTAGAGGGCCATGGACACCCCCACCTCAACACTCACCCTCTCCACACTTCCTTATCCCAGGCTAGGGGGCTTTCAGGACCCTGAGTGACTAGTGGGTCCTGTGGACACACACAGAGGCCATGCATACCTGGGCATAACAGGCATGGCAGAGTCCAAGACACAGAACAAAGGGGGAATTCCCTGGCAGTACAGTGGTTTAGGATTCCGTGCTTGCACTGCAGGGGGTATGGGTTCCATCCCTGGTCAGGGAACTAAGAATCCTGCATGCTGTGTGGGCTCAGCCTTAAAAAAAAAAAAAAAAAAGAACAAGGGGGTGAGCCAATGAATGTATAAATGAATGAGGAAAAGAATGAATGAAAAGCCATGTTCGAAAATGTGTCTGTTCGTGTGTGGCTGGGCTTCTGAGTGGTTGCAATGTCTGCACCTCGTCCTCCAAGCTCCTGTGAGCCTGGCCTGGCTGGGAAGGCTCCATTCCAGGCACACTGGCAGGAGCGCAGGGCTGGGAGTGAGGAACTCCAGCTTGGGGTCTGCTTCTGTTGCTCCCTGGCAGTGAGAGCTTGAGCTTGAGGTCCCTTCACCTGAGCTGCCCCATCTGCACGACTGGCCCACTAGCCCACAGCTCTGGCAACTGCTGTCCACTACAGTCCACTGAGCTCCATGAACTGTAAGCCTCTAGGCCCATGATGTCCTTGTTATGAGAAAAGTCAACAGCTCTGGACAGAGTCCACAGGCAGCAGGGTGGGCAGGGGATTGGACGGGAAATGGGGAGGGGTAGAGGCAGGACTAGGTCTGGCTGAGTGAGGCTAGGGAGGGGGCAGGCCTCCAGTATTGTGGAGACGGGGTGCTCTTGGCTGTTCCCCCAGGACAGACCCCCACTTGCATGCGCACCCCCAGCTGCACAGCCCAGTTTGGTGCCCCCCACCCCTTGGGTTCACCTTCAGCTCACCCTGGGTTCCTCACATCCACACTCTCGCCTAGTCTGCCTGCTTGCCCCACAAGGTGGGTGGGCAGTTATCCTAACTGTATACCCACAGAAGCTGTGCTTCAGGGAGGTAAAATGATTCACCTAAGGCAACACAGCTAAGAAGCAGCACAGGCAGGATGTGAGCTGAGGACGGGGCACCTCCAGCCCAGAGTGTGGGCCTCTGACCTTCAGTGCCCTGGCCCTGGGAGCACATTCTTAAGCTCAGGGAGGGTCCTCAGTCTCCTCTGAGGCCTGTCTCGACTTGCCAGGGGTGAAAAGCCCCGTACCCTGGTAGAAGTGTATCAGATCACAGTGATGGTACTGGCCTCCCAGGGACTGGCTCCCAGCCAGAGCCCGGGGGTGGGGCGGTGGTTAGCACTCCACCCGCCCTGACGGGAATCTTGGAGTCAGCCGATCAGAGGGCCCCTCAAAGTCCACAGGAGTGCGTGGGACTGAAGTGGTTGCAGGAGTGGATGAGAGGTGGCCCCGGTTCTGGGCTGGCCCTGATTGAGGACTGAAGCAGACTGTTCGTGGAGGGCAGACACAGGCTGTGGTCAGATGGGCCCAGGGAGCTGCCCAGGTCTTTCACACCCAAGCCAGATCCTCTTCCGGATTCACCAGCTTCCCCAGCTGCCGCCCACCGCCCCCACAGTTGAGCTGAGTAGTGGGAACAGTTGCCCCCCAAATGCCTTCACATTTGCCCTTGGCGCTCAAGGCTTCATGCTGCCCCTTCTAGGGAAAACCGGGGCCCCGGTCACAGGCAGGGCACAGGCTGACTAGAGCCTCGTACTTCTGCCCTCCACCGTCAGCACCCATGGTGCAGGTCAGAGGATGCCCCTGTGGACTTGAGGGTGCGTAAGGAGGATCCGGCCAGGGGCAGTGGGAGCCCTCAGATTGCCCCCTGGAGGTAAGGAGCCATGGGGGGTTCTGAGTCCCTTTGCCTTAACTGAACAACCCCCCTGCAAGGCCTTTTGCCCTTCTAGGATCACCGTGGTGTGTTTCCTGGCTGTTTCCTCAGACTTGGGACAGGGATGAGGATGGAGCTGGAACTGGAGTGGGGATGAAGATGGGCTGGGAACTGGAGGCTTAAGAGCAGGAGACGTTATTGGAAGGGTCTGCCTGGCCCTCCCCTGCAGCAGGGAGCCTCTGGAGGGAGGAGGGATGGAGGGGGGAGGGTTGGCTTTCTGGCCTTCCCACCATGACTTACAGGACTTCTCCTTTCTAGAGAAGGGAAAGCAGGCCTCGACCCTGCACTTTCTCAGGGTCCCGAGGCTTTCTCAGGAACTGGCCTGAGGAAGGAGTGAGAACACAGGCTCCCTGAGTGCTTATCAAGCACCTGAGAACCCTGGGCACTTGAGCCTTACCTGAGGCAGGAGCATCAGTTCAACAGTCAAAGACCCTGTAGGTCAGCGAGGTGAAGGGCCTCCTTGCCTGAGGTCCCACAGCCACGAGTGGCAAGTTGGGATCTGGGATGGGGTTAAGTGTATGGATGTGAGAGCTGGACTGTGAAGAAGACTGACCGAAGAATTAATGCTTTTGAACTGTGGTGTTGGAGAAGACTCTTGAGAGTCCCTTGGACTGCAAGGAGATCCAACCAGTCCATTCTGAAGGAGATAGCCCTGGGATTTCTTTGGAAGGAATGATGCTAAAGCTGAAACTCCAGTACTTTGGCCACCTCATGGGAAGAGTTGACTCATTGGAAAAGACTCTGATGCTGGGAGGGATTGGGGGCAGGAGAAGGGGCCGACAGAGGATGAGATGGCTGGATGGCATCACGGACTTGACAGACGTGAGTCTGAGTAAACTCCGGGAGTTGGTGATGGACAGGGAGGCCTGGCGTGCTGTGATGCATGGGGTCGCAAAGAGTCGGACACGACTGAGCAACTGAACTGAACTAAGTGGCTGGTGGCTTTTTTTTTCCACCAGAGCATCCTTAAGCCATGTTTATCCCCAGGAAGGAGGCATTGATGGGGAGTTTTGGCACCAGAACATTGAGGCAGCAGTTTCAAAGCAATGGGACTTTTCTAGACTGAACTGGAGACTCATTGCAGGGGCAGGCCGGGCCCCGGCCAAGTATCCTCCCCCAGTTGCTCCGTATTTGCCTTTCCGGCTGCTAGGGCTCCAGTCTCAGGGTTGACCGCAGCCTGGTATCAGCCCTAAGCCACCCCAGTCTGTGGGTTCTGGCTTGGGGTGAGGCTGACTTCCTGCCTGTCTGTGTCCCCTGCGCCGTCCAAACTGGTTGGTTACCTGGGCCTGACATGCTCTCCCTCACATCCTCCCCTAAGCCTGAGCAGTACCTGGTGGGACCCCCATCCCTGTCAAGACCTCTCTCCCTGGGTCAGTGCTGCTGTGAGTCTGGGAGACGGAGACAAAGGCTGTGACCCTCATCTCCTGCCCCATGGCCTGGGTCCCCCCACGCCACTTGCCTGCCTACCACCTCCATAGCACTATGGCTCGCCCCACACCTCACATCCTGTGATTCTCTCTGGAACCTGGGGGGCTGTTCCTATGACTGTCCCACTGTTAAAGATGTGGAAACTGAGCTCAGTCAGGGGACATCTCGGCCTGCCCTGACCCCAGAGACTCGCCACTGTGCTGCGGCCTCACACACCCTGACAGCCTCTCACATTGCGCCACTTCCTTTCGTCTCCTACAGTGGGGCCTTTCTGACCCCACCAGCCACAAGCTGTCCCCATCCCACCCTTAGCTCCCTGATCTGACCCTACCCTTTTGCCCCCTTCCCTTGGGGACTCAGAGGTCCTCTTAACTTCCCCTGCCTATCACCCTGATATCCCACCCACCCAGGGGTCCCTAAATAAGCAGAGCTGTTGAGAAGGTGTGTGTGGGTGCTGAGAAGGGTCCCAGAGATTGCTGGGAGAAGCCTTGTCCTGGGAGGACAAGGCTCCTAGCCCCCTACTCCAATCCGAGGGGTTCTTCAGATGGCTCCACTGCCCAGTGCTAGGAAGCCCACATCAGCTGAGGGCACCTCTGGGTGCAGGGAGACTGATGGGGCCTTGTGCCCTGGCCCCTGGGCCTGCCTGAACCTGCCCAGCCCTGGGCCCTGAGGTCATGGAGACCTCCTCAAACCCCTTCCCCGGGGGTGCTGTTCAAAGGCAGACAGGCCTGATGAGGTGCTAATTACTGAGCTAATTGGAGCTGAGTGAGCTACAGATGGCCTGGCTGACAGGAGGGAGGAACTGCCCAGGGGAGGGGGCTGTCCACAGAGGGTGAGGAGGAGGCCCAGGGCCAGAGTCGGCTGTGTTTGTTCAGGAATTGTTGATTTACCAGCCCTGGCCAGCTGTGTTGCGGCGCATCCTGGTCTCCTCCACACCTCAGCCCTGGCCCTGGCTTTCTCTCCACAAGAAGACCTGTGCTCTGAGGCCGCACATGTTGGAAGGGATCTTTCCTGAGCACTGGGAAGCAGAGTGCCCTGCTCCAGGGAGACTGGAGGAGGAGGGCGGTCAACCCCGTCCTGGTGCAACAGGAAGGAAAGGGACAGGGCACAAACTTTTGAAAGAATGATATAGCCCAAGGACACAACATAAACCAACTAGAATCAAATGGGACTAAGATGGCAGACAAGATTAGACCTCAATCCTCAATCAGCAAGTGAAATGACACACCCAGAGGTGTCAGGACAATTCCAGGGCACTGCCAAAAGACCAAGGAGTGGGCATGACCCAAATCTTGGAAATCTCCACTCCTTCCTCAAAATAGATGGAATAATCCTCCCACTCATTAGCATATGAAATTCAGTTCAGTTCAGTCGCTCAGTCGTGTCTGACTCTTTGCGACCCCATGAACCACAGCACGCCAGGCCTCCCTGTCCATTACCAACTCCTGGAGTCCACCCAAACCCATGTCCATTGAGTCGGTGATGCCATCCAACCATCTCATCCTCTGCCATCCCCTTCGCCTCCTGCCCTCAGTCTTTCCCAGCATCAGGGTCTCTTCAAATGAGTCAGCTCTTTGCATCAGGTGGTCAAAGTATTGGAGTTTCAGCTTCAACATCAGTCCTTCCAATGAACACTCAGGACTGATCTCCTTTAGGATGGACTGGTTGGATCTCCTTGCAGTCCAAGGGACTCTCAAGAGTATTCTCCAACACCACAGTTCAGAAGCATCAATTCTTTGGCGCTCAGCTTTCTTTATAGTAAAACACTCATATCCATACATGACCATTGGAAAAACCATAGCCTTGACTAGAGGGACCTTTGTTGGCAAAGTAATGTCTCTGCTTTTTAATATGCTGTCTAGGTTGGTCATAACTTTTCTTCCAAGGAGTTAGTGTCTTTTAATTTCATGGCTGTAGTCATCATCTGCAGTGATTTTGGAGCCCCTCAAACTAAAGTCAGCCACTGTTTCCACTGTTTCCCCATCTATTTGCCATGAAGTGATGGGACCGGATGCCATGATCTTAGTTTTCTGAATGTTGAGCTTTAAGCCAACTTTTTCACTCTCTTCTTTCACTTTCATCAAGAGGCTCTTTGTCTAAGATGATCATTGTATCTACAACTGTGGGCAGGAATCCCTTAGAAGAAATGGAGTAGCCATCATAGTCAACAAAAGAGTCCAAAATGCAGTACTTGGATGCAATCTCAAAAGCGACAGAATGATCTCTATTCATTTCCAAGGCAAACAATTCAATATCAGGGTAATCCAAGTGTACGCCCTGACCAGTAATGCTGAAGAAGCTGAAGTTGAATGGTTCTAACTAACACCCCCAAAAGATGTCTTCTTCATTATAGGGGACTGGAATGCAAAAGTAGGAAGTCGAGAAACACCTGGAGTAACAGGCAAATTTGGCCTTGGAGTACAGAATGAAGCAGGGCAAAGGCTAATAGAGTTTTGCCAAGAGAATGCACTGGTCATAGCATTTGAAATTACCCAGCCTGTAAAAACTAACCACGCCATATTTAGCAGCCGCACTCGCCCTCTGCGATGGCCCACACTCGCTCTATAAAGTGTGCTTCTCTCTGAATCTGAACAAACCTCCTTCTTATCACTTTCCCTCTCACTGAACTCTTTCTGCCATGAGACATCAAGAATCTGAGCTTCGTTAGGTCCTGAAACCAGGTACCATGGGTTTGGACTGGGTTTGAGTCCCATGCACATGGGCTCAAGTCCCAGTCTGTGGTAAACAGTTTCACTGGGGTGGCAGGTGTGGGGCTGGGGCCCCTTGAGCTGGGTCATTGCGAAGGGGTCTGGGGCTCATGCCAGCCCTGACTCTTTCTGGACCTTGGCCTGAGCCCTGTCCCTCAAGAACAGACCTGTGTGGGCTGGAGAGCCTGAGGAGGTGGATTTGTGCTCTATAATCAAGGAGGCGCACACATAAGGGATGAGACTGACGCCCAGACAGAGGGTGGGGGAGTTAGTATGGCCATCTCGATGCAACTTTTAAGGATTCTCTTCACAGCCCACCTTTCTGGCACAATAATTCTCAGCACCCTGGAGTGAGAGGGTCTTTGTTCACATAAGGCCAGAACCCAGGCCTCAGTAGAACAGTATATGACTGTCATTCACATCAGCCTAGGTGTCTCAGCCCACAGCAGCTCTAGCCCCATTGACACCCTGTGGCTCCTGACCACACTCTGCATTCTGTCTGGTCTCCAGGCCTTTAGAAAGCTGTCCCCAACCCTCCCCCAACACCCAAAGCATATCCTCTCTGCTCCTTTCTGCCTAGCTAAGTCCTCTCCACTCTGCAGGCTCTAGTTCCATCTGCATCTCAGACAGCTCTCTGACCTTCTGCTTGACCTGCAGCCCTGGCTTCTCCACACCGTTTCCTCAGGGGGCCCAGGGCCCAGACCAGGTAATCAGGAGAGAAAGCTAGGAGGCTAAACCTCCCCCAGGTGAATGCTTGTCCCCACTTCTCCGTCCTCCTAGGATGCTCTCAGAACTCAGTTAGATAGTGGGTATGAAAGGCCATTGGTAGTAATACAGGTTTAATAACATGATGACAATTACTCCAATTTTCCAAGTCCCCACTTCTGGGCCAGGCACCACATTAGGTACTTTCCATGCTTATCTTCTCACAGCAACCCTCCAGGGCTGGAGTTTCTATTGTCCACACTTTTCAAGGAGGAACTGGAGGCTCAGGGAGGTCAAGCAACCCATCCAAAGTTACACAGCAGCTAAGTGACAGTCTGGGGACTCTTGAGTCCCTCCCCTCACAATGGGGCGGGGGGTTGTTATTATTTTTTTGCCAACCTGTTTCCTTCCCCCTTTCCCCTCCCTCCCTGCCTGTTACCCTCTGCCTGGTGAGTTTGCATCATTACTAGGGCTCAGGGGTCCAATTAGGGGATCTCCTCAAGGGAGCAGACTGAGGCAATCCCTATCCCAAGGGGGCCTCCCTGAGCCAAAGTTTTAATTAGCCATCACTGCTCTTCCTGAAACTCTGACTTGCCCATGGTGACACCAGCCAGGCTGGCTCTGTGGCAAGAGGCAGGACTGGCACCCAACCCAGCAGCACAGATGAAGCGACCCTCGTATGGGAGGGAAGCATGCCTGGGTTCCCATCCCTGCACAGCTCCTATAGGTTCACCTCAACTTATGTTCTTTAATCCATTAAGTGGATTAATGTAATAAATGAATTAAGTGACTTAACCCATTAAATGGATCACATAAGTTAATCACATTAATATTTATTACTGTTGTTTAGTTGCTAAGTCACATCTGACTCTTTTGTGACCCCAGGGACTGTAACCTGCCCTGCCCCTCTGTCCCTGGAATCTCCCAGGCAAGAATACTGGGGTGGGTTGCCATTTCCTTCTCCAGGGGATCTTCCCAACCCAGGCATCAAAACTGTGTCTTCTACATTGAGGCAACTGAGTCTCAGGCAAGAACACGTCCAGGGTCACACAGCCGCTGAGAGGCAGGGCAGGATTTAAAGGCAAAGCCCAAACCCTGTAACCTGGGAAAACAGACTCCTTGTGTCCCTACCTCAGACCACAGGGCAGTGCCCTCAGTCCCTAAAGAGGGAAAAGTGCCCCTCTCTGCTCCTACTCAGCCTCCCAGAAACCTGAGTATGGGTGTTTGTGTGGGAGACCCTGGAGACCCCCTTAATGGGGCAGGGCTGTGGGTCTAAGCTGAGAAAACGATCAGGAGTTTCTGAGGCTGCAGCTCTGAAGCATCACCCCCTCTCCTCCCAGGCACATGAAGCCTCTTGAAGTGACCCTGGCCTTAACTGGCCTGACTGTATGGCTCCCCCTTCGGCAGCAATAGCTATGCCAGCCCGAAGCCAGAGCCGAGCCCTTGGATGCAGTTGCCTGGTAACCAGCCCTAAGTGATGGAAACCCCAGTGGGCCATTAACGAGGGCACAATGCCAACTGCCCAGCCCAAACCCCACTGCCCCAGCTGGCTTTAGGAAGGCTTCGATGGACAGTACACCTGGCCTGCCCACGGTAGGACAAGAGGGTGCTCCAGCAGTGAGGGAGGGGGCCCAGGCAGGGCCAGGAGGAACTGGGTTGGCAATCTCCCAAGACCTTTGAACTGGGGAGCTGAGGGAAGGTAATTCCCTATGGAGGCCAAGGCCTGACCAAGGTGAGGTGAGCACTGGGCAGGAGTCAGGGTTGTGGGTACAGCTCGCTCAGGCCCAAGCCACCATCCTGGAAGCAGCTGTGCTGTTCTGCCCAGGGCATGGAGGCCGGGGGAGGGGATCCCCAGAGAGAGGCCCTGGATGGGGAAAGGAAAGGAGGTGATTAGAGAAGCTGGCAGGAGTCCAGGCTCCGGTCGGGGGAGCAGCCTCCTGCAACACTGAGGGGGAAGTGCGTCAGCCTCTCCCTGTCTCTCAGGGGCTCTTCTCTGCTTCTCACAACCCCAGCCCCAGGTTGGGGGCCTCCAAGGAAGGGGCTGCAGGCGTCCAGGTGGAGCTTAGCCAGGTGTTTCTCCCTCCTAGGTCTGGGGGTAGGAGGCTGAACAAGAAGGAAGCCAGTGTTCAGACTGGAACAGGCCTTAGGAGACCTGAACCAGCTCCTTACTTTCCCCATGTTGACCAATGGGCTGCCGCTGGTCTGGGGTTTGCCGTCTCTGGTCCTGAGAGGCAGAGGGGGGCGTGCAGGGGAGCCTTTGCAGCAAAGGCTCCTCTTAGGCTCTTACCTCTGGGCCTGGGGAGGTTTTTCTGCCTTTCCTCCCTTTCAGATGTGCAGAGTCCTGCTTTGCCATGAACCCATCTCTCCACGACCATGGCTTGACTTAGCTTTGTGCTAGGTACTGGAGTCCCAGCTCTCAGGTAGACCCATGCCCTGCCCAGGACCAAGGTCCATCTCCAGGTTAGTAGGGGAGCCCAGCTTGCCACCAGCCAGTTTAGCAGAATGCTAAGAGGCCTCAGAAGAGGTGACCAGACTGAGCCTGGAGCTCTGGAAGGCTTCTTGGAGGAAAGGACCTGAGCTGAGCCTTGAAGGCCAATAGGAGTTAGAAAAAAAGAGCTAGACAGGCAGCCAAGGTCCAGGGAAAGAATCTTCCAAAGCATGGAGGTATCACCCAGCAAGGAAGCTGGACTCTGGGAGCTGCAGTGGCAGGCTGGCTGGAGAGGGTCAGTCGGGAGACAGGCAGAAGCCAGAGTGGAAAACTGGACGCTGAGGGCACTGGGGAGGTCCCCAGTGGTGTAGTCCCAGGGGCAGATGTAGGCGTTAGAACCACCTTCCTGGGGTTAGGGAGGGAATGTTTCCCACTGCTTCCAGCACCTAGCCAGAACCTTACCCACACACCCCCACCACCCCCGACCCACAAGGGGCTTGGCTCTGGCACAGCCAGATAGCGGGCCCTTCCTGATTCAAGGCCCAGTACCCTATTTCTCGGGCTTCTTGGGCCACAGCAGCCCCCACCCCACACAAGCACACATCATGCTGGAATGCCATGGTCTGTTTTACAGGCATCTCTCTCACTGACAGGAAAACAGCACCAGGATTCTACGCAGCACAAAGCTTGGGGGTCCTCAGTAGTGGAAGGAAGGAGAGGAAGGACAGTCCATCCACCCTGGCTGTCAATTAATCAGAGGGTGCCCGCCCCCACCCCCTACTCCCCCGCAGTACGTGGTCTTCAGAGTGGCCTAGTGAAAGGCCTTCCCTTTTTCTTGATCTTTGGGATCCCCCTCTGAGAGACTCTGATTTCCTCTGGAGAGGAGTTCAGGCTCCTCCAGAATTTGGGGGACTCCCCATTCCCTGCTTACCCAGGCATAATAGCAAGTTCTGCCCTTCTCCCCCAGCCCGGCCCTCCACGCAGAAGGAAACTCTGGTTTACCAGCAGAGTTTTGGAAAGCAGCTTACCACACACTGATCAGATCCTATGAATCTGCCCCACCCCAGGTCCTATCCAGTCCAGACCCCCTGAGATGCCTGGCACCCAGGCCGGCAGCCACTGGGACAGGGCCCTCTTCAGACTCTGTACTTGGGTGGCAGAGACTTCCTGACCACCAGCTGTGCCTAAGCCTTCTCTCAGAAGGGTTCAGGGTCACACAGTCTGGGGTTGGCAGGGCAAGTCACAGCTCCTCTATTTTTTGGCTCTGTGAGCAAGCCGCTTCCCCCTCCCCCTCCAGAACTACCACTGGTTGAGGATTTATTATCAAAAACCAGCTGTGAATTCCTTGGATCTGTAGGCACTCCGTGACGTGTTCTAATCATGACCATTTGACTGATGAGCAACTGAGAGGTTAAGGGGCTTGCCTAAGGTGACACAGCCCAGCAGGGCACACCGCAGTTTGCTTGCTTTTCACACTCCTGCCTCATATGCTTGTTGTAAGATTTAAATGAGATCACATCTATCATGTGATGTACGGCAGAGGGCCACATTCAAGGAGTGTGAACTGCTTGCCTTCTTGCCTTGCTCATCCACTGTTGCAGGGAAAAGCTCATTCTGACTCCATGTTGGAACTGTTTCATTGACTTGCCTTTCATTGCTTTTGTTATTATAATCATACATAATGGCCTGCCTCAGAGAACCCCTGACCAATAAACCAAAGTGCCTCTGTTCAGGACCCTGTACACCTGTGGATGGAAGGAAGGAAGAAATTAACACATTCCTTTTCTGAAGCTTGTCATTCTAAGAGATATTTGCAAGATTAACAGCCTTTGTTTCCTCACCTCCCCCATCTCTGATCTATAAAGGAACCTGGCATCCAGACCCCAATAAGATAGTTATTTTGAGACATTAGTCCACCATCTTTTCCATCAGCCAGCTTTCCAAATAAAGTCATATTCCCTGCCTCAGCACCTCATCCCCGATTCACTGGCCTGTCTTTCAGGGAGCAGAGCAAGCTGGGACTCAGTAACACCACCAGCACGGAGCTAGCTGTTCCTCTGCTGGGTGGAAGGAGGAGAAGCATGAGGAAGTATAGAGGACCGAGCACCTTAAAGCAATCTGGGGGTCTCCCTGAAGGAGGCAATGTCTATAGCTAGGTCTGAAAGGATTGGGGAGCATGTTGCTGTGTGTCTTGGGGAAAGGCACAACATTGCTCTGTCTCTCTGCTTATAGAAGGAGCTCCTGTGAGGAAGGAAGGAGATTTGTAAATAGCAGGTGGGCCTCATTATAGCGAGGGACATTGTTATCAATAACCATGTGTAGGTAACAAGCTGAGGTTCAGGAAGCTGGCCTTGCCTTCCCAGAGAGCCAGGAGGAGTAATCAGTGTCTAGGGTGGGGTGGAGGAGGAGAATCTGCCTTCGGAGTCCATGCAGCTCCAGGGTGTGTGTGTGTTGGGGGTAGGGTGGGGAGGAATGTCCTCCCTTCCAGGCTTTTATATTCTACTGTGCCTCCACTCCAGTATTCCTGCCTGGAAAAACCCATGGTCGGAGGAGCCTGGTAGGCTGCAGTCCATGGGGTCGCTAGAAGTCGGATACGACTGAGCGACTTCACTTTTACTTTTCACTTTCATGCACTGGAGAAGGAAATGGCAACCCACTCCAGTGTTCTTGCCTGGAGAATCCATGGGACGGTGGAGCCTGATGGGCTGCCGTCTCTGGGGTCGCACAGAGTCGGACACGACTAAGGCGACTTAGCAGCAGCAGCAGTGCCTCCAGCCAGGAACCCTACTTAAGGGCAGTATTCTCTTCTCTGCTTTGGCTCACACTGTTCCTTCCAACGGCAATACCATTTCTCCTCTCCATGACCACAGGCTAAGAATCACACTGGGCAGTGGAAGGGAGGGGGGATCCCAAGGCAGCCACCTTGTACTGGTTACCTTCTTTTATCCAACAAAGGCTTGATAGGCATCTCTCTCCACAGGCTCTCCACATGACCCTTAGGGTAGAGAAGAAGAGGGCAGGGTCATGCCTTCAGGAGCTCATGGTCAGCTGACACTCTACAAACATTTTAGGGTTTACAGCAATTTCTCACACTGATTTTGTTCAACACTCACTTCAGTCTGTGAGGCAGGTTTCATGGTTCCCATTTTGCAGAAAAGAAAACTGAGGTTCGGAAAGTTACAAAGGTAACATCTAAGTGATGCTGAAAAGGAATGGATAAGATGCTGATTAAGTGAAGACACTTTGTGAAGTGTCTCTGGATTAAGACAAGCCTCAGTGGGGCTGGGACTGCAGAATCTTAAGTGACCCCGTTGGGTCTCACCAGCCTTATCCTGGCCTGAGTGGGCCCCGCTCATGCTCAGAGAGATCGGAGAGAACACCTGGCCGCTGAGCATACAACTTGACAGTCCTGAGACTAGACCCTGAACGCTGAGAAAACTGCCCTCCACCCAACTCCTAACTACAGGGCAGAGACAGGGAAATGGGTGTCTTAGAGGGGAGGGCAGAGTTGGTGAGGAACAAGAGTGGGGAAGCACAGCCTGTGAGCTGAGACTGGGGCATGACCCCTGGCTGTCAGCACACAAATGCACTCTCCTGATGCCAGCCTGCTGTGTGACTTTGGGAAAGCCCCAACCTTCTCTGAGTCCCTGCTTCCCAGCTCTCTCCAAACTCAAATTCCTAAGGATCCTCCAGCTCTCGATTGAGTGGCACCCTTTCTGCAGCCCCCAGGTGGCCTTTACTTCCTCTTTCTCGCTGTTGTGCCCAGCCTCTGCTGCCCAGCTCAGTGGCTCAAGCGTCATCCTTACTCTTGGAACCTGCAGTCCTAGGCCTGCTCTGCCCTCTGACTCAGGCAGGCCTGAACTTTGGGATCTAAGCAGGTGACCTGGGTGGTTGTGCCCCATGATTGGGCTTTGACCTTTGGCATGTCCACCTGGTCCCTCCCTCCTCCATGGCACACACCTGTCCCCAGTCCTAGGGCAGCCCAGGAAATGCAAGGGACCAGGTTTTTCAGAGAAGGCAGCAGCACTGCACCGAGGGGCTTTTCATCTATCATGAGATGGCCCAGAGAGGCAGTCCTTCCACCCCTCCAGCTCCTCTCTAGGTAACAGCCCAATCCCGGCTGGGAATGCTCCACCCCATCTGACCTCTCAGGCCAAACGTGCGCAGGCCTGTTTTACTGAGGGAGATTTGTCCTAAAGGACAAGTGGACTCACTGAAGCAACTTGGCGAACCTCCCAGCATCCTTATACCTGGTCCACGTTGCACGTGTTAGTTGCTCAGTCGTGTACGACTCTTTACAACTCTATGGGCTACAGCCCGCCAGGCTCCTTTGTCCATGGGATTCTCCAAGCCAGAATACTGGAGTGGGTTGCCAGTTCCTTCTCCAGGGAATCTTCCTGACCCAGGGATCAAACCCAGGTCTTCACATTACCGGCAAATTCTTTATCCTCTGAGCCACCAGGGAAGCCCTGGTTCTCTTTAGGGATGGGGAAATCACCCCTTCCTCAGAAGGTATGGGGCCTAACCAGAATTGATATAGGTTTGTAGAAATTTGCCCTCACCGGCTGCACCGAGAATGAGAGGACAGACTAAGGAGTCCTTCTCCAGCCTCCTAAGGGAGAGGGCAATGGCAACCCACTCCAGTACTCTTGCCTGGAGAATCCCATGGATGGAGGAGCCTGGTGGGGTGCAGTCCATGGGGTCGTGAAAAGTTGGACATGACTGAGCCACTTCACTTTCATTTTCCACTTTCATGCTTTGGAGAAGGAAATGGCAACCCACTCCAGTGTTCTTGCCTGGAGAATCCCGGGGATGGAGGAGCCTGGTGGGTTGCTGTCTCTGGGGTCACACAGAGTCGGACACGACTGAGGCGACTTAGCAGCAGCTGCAGCAGCAACACAACTGTACTAGCCAAGAGTCACATATTTAATAGCAACACTTCTAAGCCTTACGACACCACCATTATGATATAATTTAATCCTAGTTTTACCGAAATGAGGAAACTAAAGCTCAGCGAGGTCAAGTGGCAGGCACAAGTTCACAGAGCTAAAAGGCGGCAGTGAATGAAGGGTCTAACGGAGGCGTGTGATGGGCGCGCCGGGCGATGGCTTCGCGGAGAGCAGGGGGTACAGAGTGTGCATAGCGCCGGCGGTCCGGTCCCCGGAGGGCTGGCAGAGGCAGGTCCTCTTCACCCCGGGACTCAGGGGAGCACAAACTCCCAGAGGCCCGGCACGGCTCTGCCCCTGCTGCGCGGGCCGCCCCGCCCCCGCTCCGCCCCCAGCCCGCCCCGCCCGGGACCGCAGACGGCGCCCGGCGGCGGCGCGAACGGCAGCGAGGAGGGTGGCTCTGGACTCGGTGCTCACCGCGACTTCCCGCGCAGGGCCCGGCCGGACCAGGACGCGCGTCCTCAGCGGCGCTGGAGGATGCGGCCCCGGTGCCGGGCAGCAGCAGCGGGAAGCCGGGTGCCCTGCAGGTAGGAGCTCGCCCACTCGGCGGGCGCGGAAACTTGGGCCGAGTTTGCGGGCGGCGCGTGGGGAAGGGGCGGGTGGCGCTGCCCCAGGGCGCCCCTACCGGCCGGTCCCGGGATGGAGCGCGCTGGGCCTGGGCCGAGGTGGCGTGGCTCCTTCTTGCCGAGGAGGGGGGCCCCCGGCGGGCGGGCTGCGGGCAGGGGTCGCGCCGCTGCCCCGACTTTCCCTGGATTTCGAGGCCCCGGGGGCCCGGTAGCGCTCTGGAGCTCGGGTGACCGATCCGGCGCGGGGCTGGCGAAGAGGAGCTAAGGCCGAGCCCCCGGGCCTCCCGCGGGGCCCGGCTCACGTGGACTGCCCGGGCGGAGATGAGGGGGCGGCGGGGGCCTGGCCTGGGGGCGGCTGGCACTGAGACGCCTTGGGGCCCTGGACGCGCCCTGCTGGGACGGGACGGCCCTGCGGTTTCCTTGCTAAGGCTTGACTCACCCTCTGGCCGCAGCCCAGGCTGGCGGGATCGCCCGGAGGCGGTGGCTGCCCGAACTCTGCTGCCTGGCCGCCCCCTACCCCGGCCCTCCCGCCAGTTTTTAGATGTCGGTGTGCGGGGCCCCGAGCGAGGGGAGAACGCAGTTCTGGAGGGGAGTGTGTGCAGATACGGGCCAGGCACGTACTTGCAGGCGCGGGTTTGCATGGGTGGCGGCCTGTGTATCGGCCTGCTGGGGTGCACGTGCGCCCCAGCGCCGCCGGGTAGAGCATGGGGACACCCGGAAGCCGGCGGGGTCGGGTGCGGCAGCAGCCCCAAAGCCAGGTCGGTTGAGGGCCCCAGACACTGGAGTTCAGGGCGAGGCAGGTAGAGGACAGGGGCGTGGAGCGGATCCCGCCACCCTTCCCCCACCGCTAGAGCCTGGGCTGCCCCTAGATGCGGTTGTAGCGTAGGCAGGGCCCAAAACCTCAGCCGGGGGAGGTGTGAGAACACGGGAAGCGGAGCCGATTCAGCCTCTAAAAGGCGCTGGCCACAGCTGGGCAGGATCGCTCTCTTCTTCCTGGTCTTGTCCAGTGTCTATCAGGAGACCCCTTAGGCGTTGGAACTGGGCCAGGGAGCTGTTTGCGCCCCCTGCTGTTTAGGGCAGGGATGGCACGGCGGCGGTGGGCTCCTCTCCTGGGCGCTGCTTGAGAATGGGGCTCCCAGCCCAGCTCCAACTTGTCAGGAAGCCGCTGGATGGCCCCAAGAGTGATGTGGCCCTGCTCCCTGGAGCCCTGCCCTTCTTCAAACAATTGCTTGCCTCTTCGGGTGTGTGAGGGAAGGAGGCACCTACACTTGGGCTACCACTTAGCGTGGAGAGGGGCCTTGCCTTGAGGGGTTGTGTGCTGGGCTCTCTACCTCCTAATAGCAGGAGGTTGTGTTACCCCCATACCCTTCATAGCTCTCTGCTGGTTCCCTGGAGCCCTCATCTCTCCCCCAAGATTTGGGGGTCCCAAGTGGCCTCACCTTTATTGGATGAGTCCCAGGGGTGTCGCAGGAAGTCCCCAGGGCAAAGGGCACACAATGCGCAGAGCCCAGGAGAGAATGGCTCTTGGGGGCTGGGGCTGGGTATGGAGAAGGTCCCAAGGAGTGTGTGGGGGAAGTGAGACTAGAGCCCACACTTAATTAACCCAGAGTTCCCCAAGGGCAGGGGTCTCAAACCCCACCCCCAAACCATACAACCACTTCTTGCAAAGCTGCTGTGCACCGGGGTGGGAGGCTTTCCCCTTGGGATGCACGCCCTGTTGTAGGGCACTGCCATCGGTATTGTGGCCCCGATGCCCCTTCTTGTCTTCTCAGGACCATCCACTTCTTCATGCTGGTCTGAGGTTAGAATCTGGCCAGGAGGTGAGACAACTGTCTGAGTGTTGCCTGGCTTCCTTGGTGTACTTAGGCTGGAATAAGGGTGGTCACTGGCTCCCATAATACCCTTGGCTTGTGCCAGTCTAACTCTGAGCCTGTGGGTGTTATTGATCACCAGCTGAAGGGAGAGAACTGCAGGGGTTGTTGGGGGGTGGAGGTTGGTCTTGGCTTGGTGACAGAACCCTGTGACACCTGGCCCATGGCCTAATCATAGCAAGATTGAGCTGATTCATCCTTCCTAAGCCACCTGAGGGTTTCGGGGAGCAGGGCACTGGGGGAGGTAGAAGCAGGTCAGTGTGGTTCTAGCAGGCTGGCCTCAGATGACCTCTCCTGGGCCATGGGGTACCTGCTGCCTTGAGGAAATCCACGTTGACCTCTGGGTCTTGCTTGGCCTAGCTTGGGGACCTTAGAGTCTCTCTGGCACTTTTTTCCTTCAGTACAAGGGGGTCATTGCCAACTAGCACTTCGTGACCGTGGAAGCTCCTCCCTGGATATTCACAGCATCTCGCCTCCCCACCTGCTCCACGGTCCTGTGCTGCCCCCGTGCGCCTTGGGACAGCTGCAGCGTGGGGCCGGGATGGACACAGGCGCTCCTCCTGCACTTTCGTGGGAGCTTCCTGTTGCTGCCACAGCGCCATCTGCTGGACAGTCTTTGCTCTCCTGGTGGGGTTGGTTCTAGGGTGAGGGTGGGGGTTACACCAAAGGTTCCCCTGGGCCACCTCTCCTGGGGACTGCTACTCTCTAAAACCAAGCCAGTATGTGTCCTTCTGGGCCTGGGGACTTGGTTCCAGGTCTGGCTGCCACTTTTTAATAAGACTGACAGGTCAGAAAGTGAGATCTAGAGTGTCACAGGAAATCTGGATTTGTAGACAATGCCTGATTCCACACCTTGCCTGCTGTAGGAATCTGGAAATCACTGTGGCATCTAAGACTTAAGAGCTTGTAGTGGGAAGTAGGAAGCCTGCTTCTCATCCCATCTCTTCCATCAATGACTGGGATAAACAGGACTCCTCATCTGTATATGGATGGAAGTAGGAACAGGAGGAGTATCCAAGCAAAGTGACCCTCAGACTGTGCTCCCCAGAGTCTGAAACTTCAGAAGGGGTCTTGGGAGTCATGTGGAGTAAAGCTGAACTGAAGGGACTCCAGGAGTGGGGGTAGGGGTATAGTAGAGCTGCTGCTGCTGCTGCTAAGTCGCCTCAGTCGTGTCCGACTCTGTGGGACCCCATGGACGGCAGCCCACCAGGCTCCTCCATCCCTGGGATTCTCCAGGCAAGAACACTGGAGTGGGTTGCCATTTCCTTCTCCAATGCATGAAAGTGAAAAGTGAAAGTGAGGTCGCTCAGTCATGTCCGACTCTTCGAGATCCCATGGACTGCAGCCCACCAGGCTCCTCCATCCACGGGATTCTCCAAGCAAGAGTACTGGAGTGGGGTGCCATTGCCTTCTCTGATAGTAGAGCTGCTGTGTAAGAATTCTTTAAGCAAAAGGTTTTACAGCTTTAGAAATAAAGTTGGCTCATGCGTGCATTCATTCATCCGTACATAAATGGATGTACTTAGCGTATATGAATCCGTGCTTGAAGGGGTGTACTTAGCATATATGAATCCGTGCATGAAGGGTGTACTTAGCATATATGAATCCGTGCATGAAGGGTGTACTTAGCATATATGAATCCGTGCATGAAGGGTGTACTTAGCATATATGAATCCGTGCATGAAGGGTGTACTTAGTATCCATACATGATTGTACTTAGTGAGCATCTACTAAGTGCCAAGTTCTTAGGCATGGCAGTGAGTCAGTGAGAACAGCAGTTCTCTGTTGCTTGCCTGTGGCCTGTTTTTTTGACAGCCCCTGCCTCTCTCCTTCTCTCTCCCAGGTCAGCGTTTGAGTAGCTGGGGCCCTGGAGGGCTTGAAGCCTTCACAGTGATGGCGGAGAAGCGGCCACTGGGGACCCTGGGGCCTGTGATGTATGGGAAGCTGCCCCGCCTAGAGGCAGACTCCGGGCCCGGCCACAGCCTGCCCCCCTCTGCTGGTAACCAGGACCCCTGCAGCTACAAGGGTGCCTACTTCTCCTGCCCCATGGGGGCTCCTCCTAAGACGGGGTCTGAGCGATTGGCTTCCTGGACCCCATACTCACCTTTGTACCCTACCAACATGGCAGGACCCCCACTCCGAGCAAACAGTCTTCTGACCAGCTGCCTGCTCTACCGCCCGCCCACAGAAAGTTCTGAGAAGGTGCAGGACGCTGGCCCTGTCGAGCTCCTGCCCTTTGGTCCCCAGTCTCACTCCTACCCAGGTCCCCCACTGGCAGCACCCAAACCTGTCTACCGTAGCCCCCTGTGTTACGGGCTCTCGACTTGCCTGGGAGAGGGGGCACCGAAGAAGCCTCTAGATGTTGACTGGACGCTGGTGACCGGATCTTTGTTACCACCAGTGGACCCATCTTGTTCTCTGCCCCCAGCCTCTGGCAAGGGCCAGTTCCTGGATGGCACCTTCTTGCGTGGGGTGCCAGCTGGGGCGTCTGACAAAGACTCCTCGGCGAGCTTCTCCCCCTGCCAGGCCTTCTTGGAGAAGTACCGGGCCCTCCACAGCACAGGCTTCCTGGCCTCGAAGTATGCGAGTCCTTACTCTGGGGACCCCAAGCAGGCGTTGTCTGAGGGCCCCCCGAGTCCTTGGACCCAGCTGGCCCAACCCCTAGGACCAACCTGCCAGGACGCAGTGCCCCCTCACTATCCGCTGCCCCACCCCACACAGCCCGTGCCTTGCTTGCCAGCCTGTCGCCACCCAGAGAAGCCGGGCAGCTATGGCTCAGTGCTCCCACTGCAGCCACTGGGAGCCCCCAAGGGGGCTGGGTACCCGGCTGGTGGGCTGAACAGCCCCTACCTGAGGCAGCAGGCCGTTCAGACACCCTATATGCCCCCTGTGGGGCTGGACACTTACGCCTACCCCTCCACTCCCCTCCCAGCACCTTCGCCAGGCCTCAAGCTGGAGCCACCTCTCACCCCACGCTGCCCACTGGACTTTGCCCCCCAAACGCTGGGCTTCCCTTATGCCCGGGAGGACCTATCTCTCTATGGAGCATCCCCAGGGCTTGGAGGGACGCCGCCTTCCCAGAGCAATGTGCAGGCCTTGCCAAAGCCCGGAGCCTTCCAGCGGGCATGCCAGCCTCTGCCTGCCAGCCGGCCATGCTCAGAGCTTACGAGGCCTGCAGAGAAGCCCGTGCAGGAAGCCGAGGAGAAGGTGTGGCTGCCCAGCTGCAGAAAGGAGCATCCCCAGCCGCAGCCGCAGGCCAAGCCCCAGCCCCGGCCCGATGAGCACCCCGGGGCACCCATTGTCATCGGAGATAGTCCAGTTCCGCGCACCCCACCGCCGCTCCCACCCTGTGCCCAGGAGCGCCAGTCTCTGCCACGGAATGAGGGCTCACTGCCCCCCAGCTCTCCACCCATGCCGGTCATCGACAATGTCTTCAGCCTGGCCCCCTACCGTGACTACCTGGACGTGCCAGCACCCGAGGCCCCAGCTGAGCCTGAACCAGCCCCAGCCCCCAACGAGAGCCACGACAAAGACTGTGGAAGGTCCCTACCTGCCCAGGAAGCCCCTTCCAGTGAGCAGCCCTCACATAAGGAGGAGATGGCTCTGGACTTGAGTGTGAAGAAGACCGCCGCCGAGGCCTCCCCAACCAAGGTCCCTCATCCCATGGGACGTGCCAAGCCCACCCCAGCCGTGGATATGCTGGCCGCAAGAAGCAATGTCTCCAATGTGCCAGGTATGGGGGACATGGTCTCCAATCCGCAGGGCCTGCCAAAGGCAGTCACAGAGGCGTCAGAACCACCTGGGGTGCCAGTGACCACAGAGGCCACCCCAAGGACCAACTTCCACAGCTCGGTGGCCTTCATGTTTCGAAAGTTCAAGATCATCCGGCCAGCACCCTTGCCTGCAGCTGTGGTCCCCGCCGCGCCCACCTTGGCCCCTGCCCCGGCCCAGCCCGTACCCACCCCGACTCCCACCCCCGTGCCCCCTGGACTACAGATGCTCACCCAGCCCTTGCCTGTGGCCTGCTTCGGCCTGACACTGCCCAGCCCTCCAGCTGTAGCCATGGCCTCCCCCGCCTCCGTGCCTGCCCCAGCTTCATCGCCCGCACCAGCTCCGGCTCTGGCTCCGGCTCCGGCTCTGGCTCCTGCTCCAGTTGCTGGCCCCTCCCCAGCTTCTACCCCCGCCACAGCTGACTCCTCAGAGCAGCACTTCGCAGGACTGCATGCATCCTTGTGTGACGCCATCTCGGGCTCCGTGGCCCACTCCCCACCTGAAAAGCTGCGCGAGTGGCTCGAGACGTCTGGGCCCTGGGGCCGGGCGGCGTGGCAGGACTGCCAGGGCGTGCAGGGGCTGCTGGGCAAGCTGCTGTCGCAGCTGCAGAGCTTCGTGTGCACGCAGCAGTGCCCCTTCCCCCACGTGGTGAGGGCCGGGGCCATCTTCGTACCCATCCACCTGGTGAAGGAGCGGCTGTTCCCGCGGCTGCCGCCTGCCTCCGTGGACCACGTGCTGCAGGAGCACCGTGTGGAACTGCGGCCCACCACACTGTCGGAGGAGCGGGCCCTGCGGGAGCGTGCCCTGCACGGCTGCACCTCGCGCATGCTGAAGCTGCTGGCGCTGCGCCAGCTGCCCGACATCTACCCGGACCTGCTGGGCCTGCAGTGGCGAGACTGCGTCCGCCGCCAACTGGGTGAGCATGGGGCCACCCCCGTAGCTGCCGGAGCTGTGTGAGCGAGTGACAGGTGTGTGGGCTGTGTTGAGTGGTCACCGCTGGGGACTGAGGGATTCCTTGGCCTCTGGGAAGGACTCATCCCGGTACGGGGGAAAGGCAGGGGCTGGCTTTCTGGGGGGGCCCCCATCCTTCTTCACCCCCAGTGTCAACGAGCACCTTCACAGCCTCCTCTGTAAGCCCCTGAGCATGTCAGCTTGCCAGCTGCTCTGTCCCCAGGGAAACTTGGCCTTCCCTCCACAATCCCTGCTCCCCCACTTCCTCCATTGTGCCTTTTCCATCTTTGGTGCAAGTTTCTTGTCTCGTGTTCCTGGGGCTCTGACCAGGCCCCGTGTCCTGTCTGAGGTCATTTCCCCTTGTGTGTGTCCTGCCCCGCCTCCACACTTCTGAGCTCAAGCCCCAAGTCGCCGACTGCTTGCTGGGCTTCTGCACCTGGGGTCTCTCCTGACCCTTAGCTTCACCTCTGCCTGAGCTTGCTTCCCACCCCAGTCTGTCCCAGCCCAGCGAGCAGCACTGTACTCAGCCAGCGCTCAGTAGTTCCCCAGTCCTCCCAGGTAGACACTGGAGTTGCCTGTGAGTCGGTGCCGTTCTGCGGTTTGCTTTTCCCTGCCATGTGAAGTCTGTGCGTGGTGTGCTCCCCTGTGACCTTCTTGTGTCTGAGAGCGTCTTCTGCATCAGATCAGGCATCTGGACCTTACCCTCAGGAGGGGCTGCAGTGCTGCCCAGGTGGACCGTGGCCATCGCACTTAGCCAGGGCTTTGGTGATGGCGCCAAGTGGTGTCTGTTGCTGCCTGTCCTGCTTCAGGACATTTGGCATCGAAGGCCGAGGCCCCCTCTGTAGTCCGCCGCCCACCTGACCTTCCGTCCTCCAGGCCTCTGGCTCTGTCTCCCCAGAAACACTTTCCTGTCCCCTTCCCATCCTGGCAGCCTTCCCCTGGACTTTGATCTGGTCCAGGCTCCATAGAGAGGAGACCTGAGGCAACAAGGGATAGATGTGGAGCTTGGGGTCTGAGTGACGAGCATTGCTGACCCCTGAGCACTTGAGAGATTGAGTCATTTGCCCTAATGGGGTGCAAAGAACATGCAAATACAAGTATTCTATTCTTGGATGAGAAGGAATGAAGGTGGGTGGGTGTCGCTGCCTCACTCACAAGCCCTCCAGCCATTTGGGCTCTCTGGGGCGCACAGAGGGGCGGGTCATTTTTCCTGCGCTGGGCAGTGGGGTCCAGACCGAGCCTACGAGAGTGGGGCCCAGCTTCCTGCCTCTGGCTGCGTTTTGGGGCCCTGGTCTCCACCCTCCCGTATCTTTGTGGAGCTGCTCCTCAGAGGTGTCCTTAGACAGGGCTCCCCTGACAGCCTGCCTTCCAAGCAGGAGCCCCCTTTCACCCCCTCCCCCTGGGCAGTGCTCTCAGCCCAGCCTTGCCTGGGCTCTGTCCCTTGTTCTGGCTCTGGGGGTGATGTGGCAGGGCCCCCTCTGTTCCTCAGTTCCCACAGCTGTTCACTGAGCCTTTAGATCAGACCAGTGGTGTCTGGCCTGTTGAGCCCCTTTCCTCTCGTCCTTGTGCCCAGACAGGCCCTGGCGGGGTCCCCTCATCAGATTGAGTGCTGGCATCACCTGGGGAGAGGCCTGCCCTTTTGGCTTGACGGGCTTGACAGTCTTGCCCATGGGCACGTGCTGGGGAGGGTCATGATGTCTGTGACCTTACCAGGGCTGCCCTCACCCGGGACAGCAGGACCACTGGTTTAGCTGGTTTTGGGGGCCCAAAGATGGGACCTGAGGGTGTTCTGGGTCTACGGCCTGACAGTCTGTTCATTTTCCAGGTGACTTTAACACCAAGCCTGGATCAGTGCCCTCTTCGGAATCCACTGTGGCCAGAGACGAGCCAGGGAGCCTAGACCTGACTTGGAAGTCAGCTGCCCCCAAAGCCAAAAAGCCAGGGAGGAAGCCGCCGACCCCTGGCCCAGAGAAAGCAGAGGCGACTGCTGTGGGGGGGTCACGAGGTGCCTCCCCCACCCCTGCTGCTGGCGCCACGGTGAAGGCACGCTTCCGCAGCCTGCTTGAATCTGCCTGGCTCGATGGCCTGGCACTGCCCACTTGGGGCCACAAGGCCTCGGGACCAGACCGGACTGCGCCACGCCCGCAGCTGTTGGGCAGCCAGAGCCACCAGCTGTAGCCTTAGGTCACCACTGCTGTTTGGAGATCTGTGGATCGCTCTAAGCCCCGCTTCTGCCGTTCCAGCTACTGAGGGCCAGGAGCGGACACGGCCTTGCGGTTTTTCCAGCCCTTACCCTGCTCGCCACCCGTCACCCCAGGCTGGGCTGAGAGCCCCTGAACTTTTAACTTGAGGGTGTTTATCAGAAAGGATATTTCCTCTTAGAGAAAAGGTGTGGGCCTTGGAGCACAACAGACCTGGGCTTGAGTCCTGGCTCCTGTTCCTGGCTGTGTAACCGGGCAGGCCCCTGCCTCTCTGTGCCCACGGTTCTCCATTTGTAAAATAGCACAACACAGCCTACCTCACAGGGTTGTTGTGGAGTGATGCCCGACACACACCCATCACGGTTTGCTCTCTGCTTCCTGCTCCAGGACAGGAGACGGGAGCTCGGCTGGGGCCTTCCTCTAGGAAGTCCTTGTGTGGCATCTTAGAGTGGTCCCTTGTCCAGTGTACGTGGCTCACACACTTTCTAGAGTCATTTCCGAGGGAAGCTTAGAGCTGCAGCCCCAGCTTTCAGGGTTTGACCCTAATCCCCCAGTCGGGAGCTCCCTGAGGGAGCCCCTCCCCTTCCACAGGGGTATAGGGATACAGCCCGGGGCTGGCATCCTTGTCCTGCTGCTTTCACCCCTGGGAGCCCTGGCCTCTGATGAACTGACCCAGTGACTTCCCTGCGCTGCTGCTGTGACCTGGTGCATTTTCCCAAGGAAGTTGTGTGTTTGCAGGAAGCCAAGCAGCTACAGGGACTCAGGGACTAAAAGGGACAGGCTGAGTGACAGCTCAGCCCTGGAAGTCTCCGAAGATGTCAACTAAGTAAGGACTTTGGCCCTCCCCACACCAGGGTCCCAGCAGCCACTCCTGCTGTGGGTTAGCTCCTTGCAGAGTGCTGAACTGAGCCAGAGGCTGGCAGGTTGGGCCTCTGGCCTAGTTAAGGTTTGTAACAGGGCTGTGGGCCCTGGAGAGAGGCCACTGAACATTAAAAACATTTGGGTGGTTTTTGGACCTGAGGCTTGACTTTGTCTTGGTGAGGGGACGGGGGTGTGTCGTAGGTTGGCTCCACATGTCGTCACTGGGTCCCTCGCCCTTCATTCACAGTCTGCAGCTCTCTGCTCCCAGCCCACATGTGCCGAGGCTCTCCAGCACCCTCTGCCCGCTAGCTCGGGCCATGTGGGTCCTGGGGCTTGCTAGTCTGTAGCCCACTGCCCCATGAGAAATGCTGGTCACCAGACACCATCGCATACCCCTCTCCCAGGACCAAGGACATACCTGCCAAGTTCTAGGTAGGACAGAGCTGTCCCCATCTCCCCACCCCACCCCTGGGACAGCCCCTCTCACATCTTAGCTGGGCTTAGGTTCCCTTTAGACACCTTGCCTCTGCAGGCCTGTATTCCTACAGGTTTGTTCTCAGGGCTTCTGAGGTTGCTTCCTAACCATCCATCTGGGCAGAGCCAATCCATGAGGGCTGGTCACACCTACCAGCATCAACCCTAATATCTGTGGGTTTTCACTGAGCTCAACTACATTATTGTGTAGACCCGTTGCCTCCTGTACTCTAACCATACAGGCCTGAGGAATGCCCTGGCCATTGATGGCGGAAGGGAAGTATGTGTTCAGTCGTGTACAACTCTTTTTGACCCTATGGATGGTGTAGCTTGCCAAGCTCCTCTATCCATGAAATTCTCCAGGCAAGAATACTGGAGTGGGTCACCATTCCCTTCTTCAGGGGATCTTCCTGATGTAGGAATCAAACCCAGGTCTTCTGCATTGCAGGTGGATTCTTCACTGTATGGGCCATCAGGGAAACCCAAAATGTGAGTTGCCTCTGTGGACTATACAGGAATTGAACCCACAACCTTGGCATTAATTGCACCACACTCATCAACTGAGCTAACCAGGAAACAGGCAACTCTGACACGTGTGACTGTAGGGCAGAACCTGGCGGAAGAATGCAGTGGAAGCTCAGGAGGGGCTTAATGGGGTGGCGTGGTGAGGGCTCAGTGAGACGGTGTCCTTGGGTTCCAGATGAGATGCTTCCTGCGTGGAAGCCACATAGGAAGATGCGGGTGAAAGGAGTGCCGGGTGTGGCCTGAGGAAAACCACGTGCGGAGGCTCAGGGGTAAAGTCTGGGAAGGATTAGAAGTGTGGCTGGAGTGTGGGAGCAAGGTGAAGAAGGTGGGGCCTGGTTACGGCTCAATCCATCCTGCTGGCAGCTCATTCAGTCCTGCAACCTGAAGAGCTGGGGTGTGGTTTGTGTTGTTTAGAGGAAAGTGAAGTGCAGGGAGTCTGAGTCACTCGGGGGGACTAGAGGGAGAGACAGGACAGCACTGAACGCCTTGGGCTTCGTCCTCAGTTGCTAGCGCCTTGGTGGATTTGGCTCTGATTCTTGCTGCTTTACTTTCTTACTTTCTTTTCCCTCCTTCCTTTCCCGCCTCCATCTGTCCCTCCTTTCCTGCCTGCCCTGTACACCTAGAGCCTCCCGTTACCTGCCAGAGTGCACATCCTGCCAGCCATTACAGGGCAGGAACTGAGGCCCCGGGAATAGGACTCCGCACCCGAGTCCATGCGTCCACCTGGGGCCCCAGGAGCAGGGCAAGGGCGGAGCGGAGCTGTAGCGAGGGTCGGGGTGGATGCCTCTTGGGACAGCTCTGTCCTGGGAGCCCAGCCTGAGGGGAGAGACCTAGCCCTGGCCTGAGGGGTCTGTTAAGGGAGCAGATACGACAGTGTTCCAAGGAGCCCCAGCCTAAGTGGTGGGGACGGGTCCAAAGCTCTACCCAGGCCTCTTGTCCGGGAGACAGTGCTACCACCCGTCACAGTTGTTCACAAAGCTCGTTCCATTCTTTGATAGGAATATTGATGGCTAAGAGCTGAAGGCAAGGAAGCCAGGGTGGGGTGTGGAAGCGAGCGTGGTGGCTGCCTGCACCCCTTGAGGAGACTGGAATGGGGCCCACTCCACTGTGTCCATCCAAGTGGTTCTTCTGACCCCACAGTTCCCCTGCAACTGGCTAAGTCTCCTGGGCTGGGCTGCAACCAGGCAGGACTTTTCGAGCAATCCCTTGGTAAATGCTCTCCTGGGCCCCATGGAGAAGGGTCTTAAGCAGAGCCCTGGAATCTAGGTTTTAATTGAACTCCCAAGGGGACACTGAGTCAGGAATCATTTCCAGTAACACAGACTACTACTCCCTCTGGGTCACAGGTGGGGAAAGCAGTCCAGGAACTTGCCGATGGTCACATTAAGTCAGGCGCTGTGTCCAGACCTAGAGCAGACCAGGGGCCGTGTCCAGTCCTGAGGGTTCGGGGCCAGTGGGGAGCGGAGAACGTTCTGTGCCCGGCTCTGCTCCGCCCTCTGTTGGCTGGGCCCAGACCTGCCCTGGCCTAGGTTCTCTGCCCAGGTGGCCTCACTAGGCAACACGTGCGGCCTCTTTCCTTTTACATTAATAAAATGAGGCAGGTGCTCAGGTGAGCCTTCGGTTTGCTTGAGGCCCTGCCCCCTGGCTGCCCAACCTGCTCCACAGCTCAATACAAATGGCCAAGGGTCCCGACCCACTAGTTTTGCAGCCAGGAGTTAAGCCTGCAAGGAGGTGAGTGAGGGGGCAGCTCTGTAGGGTGTCAGGGGTGAGGAAGAGAGCGGGGCTGTGGGGGGTTGAGGGGCATGAAGACACCCCACTCCCAACCTCCACAGCTTCCTCCCCGGCTTGTTGTCACTGAGGGGTTAAGTGAAGGGGCTATTTTTCCTCGGTCCCCGCAGAGGAAATGGAGCAGGGCTCACTCCCACCTGACGGAACATGCCTCTGCTGACCTCAAAAGCCCCTCTAGAGGTGGGAGTGGTCGCCTCAGCCCCTGGGGCCACCTCCAACCCTGCCTGCTGCCCCGTAGGCCTGGCCCCAGCTGAGAAAGCTGGGGTGAGTGCGGGGTGGTATGGGGAAGGCGGCGGGGGGCTCTGGCCGGTGGCACCAGGCCCTGCTGCTGGCTGCTGTCTTCTCTGCCCTCTGGACCTCTGCCCGGGCAGCTTCCGCAGCCCCCACCCCTCGTACTCCTCAAGGGGGTGCCCAGCCCAGTCCAGGGCCAGTCTCCAGCCCCCAGGACAGGGGAGGGGCCGCAGGGCCCTCCTCTCCCCTGGCTGGACTGAGGTTGGCCGGCAGGTGGGAGGCTCCTTGGGGATGCCAACCAAGGCATTCTAGCTGCTGCCCACCCAAGCTTGTAGCCATCCCATCTGGCCCCCCTCAGCCTGCACTGGCCACTCTGCTTCCTGCACCCCCACCTCTTTCTTCCAGGGGCCCAATTCCCAGGCTCCTGTGCCTTCTCAAGGCAGTAGAGACCTAGGCTCCTGGAAAGGGGGTGCTGAGCCCCTGAGCTCCTTGGAAGGACCTCAAGAGGCCCCTCCAATGACTGCCAGGCCTGGCAGGGGGCCCCCTGCTCCTCTTTCCACCAGCCCCCAGATAAAATCATCAACAACCCCTGTCCTTCGCATGCACGGATAGTGAGGCTGGGGCAGTCCTCTCTCCTGATGGTTCACAGCCTGGGATTCCAAGAGTGGCGGCTTCTTCTCCTCAAACCCTGCTAAACCTCCCTTCCCCAAGCCCCACTGTCAGAGGGACTGGGGTTTGGCTTGGGGCCCCAGAGCAGAAAATCTAGAAGCTTTCACCAGCCTGTTGCCTGCTGAGGGCTTGGCCGTCCTTCTGAAGGGTCCTCAGTGAGTCCTGGGCTCCCATCCACCACGAGTGGTGATGAAAGTGCTTGGGGAGGCCTGGGTCCCTCAACAATCCTGGGCCCTGCCCGCCTCTCTTGACACCTCCTCGATATGGGAGAGCCAGGACTACCCTGACCAGACTTCCCTGGCACTTCTCAGCTTGCCGCCTGCTGGCTCTGAGGACACACGGTCGCCAGCTTCCAGGGGGCCTGTCTTCCCCAGCACCCCCGTCTACCAGCACCCTGCCATTGCTAAGCCCCGCAGGTGGCACGAGTCCCAGCCACTACACCTGGTCCCCACCAGCTCTGCCTGCTGCTTCCCCAACACTGCCTTCTAGCCTGATGGGTGTCCCAGGCCCCCAGCCTCTGGTTCCCCAGCCCTTGCCAGTTGTCCAGCTTGGAGCCTTTCTAGACATGATGCTGCCCCAACTGGAGGAAGCACAGGCCCCTCTCCTGGCCTGGATACCCCTGGCCCCAGCCCCTGGCAGCCTAGTTCCCTCCAGCACTCCTCAGGACTGGTGGGGACAGAGCCTACCAGGATTCTTGGCCTCCTTAATCAATAGAAATTGATCAGAGGCCAGACAGGAAATTCAGGCAAGTCTTTATTAGGGCCCCTGCTGCAGCAGGGAGGAGCCAGAACAAGCAAGTTTCCCTTGCTTCTTGCTCTCAGGATGGCGGTGGTGGGGGCGAGCAGGTTACTTATATGGTGAGGGTAGAGGTGTGTTCAGGGGTTGGGTCAGAGGGGTGGCTTAGGTGGTTTGCCCACCCCTTAGGTGGTGCTGCTTGCAGAGGGCATGCGCAGTATCCTGCTTTTGTTCCCGGTTCTTTAGAAGTGGCAGTTGGGCTTTTTGGTCTCTTTCTGTGTCATTTAGAATTTGCCCCCAACTGCGCAGAGATGTGTGTCTGGGTGCCTGCAATGCAGCAAAGGGTGCCTGGCCTGCCTCCAGGAGACCCCTCCCTGCTCGGGTGGTGCCACGTTCTGTGCACCCGGCGTGCTTTCCATGCAGCCCCGGTAGGTCTCCCTGTTTCCTTGTGGCCCCCAGGCTGACCTCCCTGATGTGGGTCCTAACCTCCTGCTGGGCCCACCATGAGGCTTCTGCAATACTTCCTCTCATGCTGGTCTTCCTCCCAGGGACCCTTCTGGAGCTTGATGCTGCAGACTTCAGTGAGGGAGAGCCCAGTGCCCCTTCCCACTTGGCTCTGTGGCTGGGAAACCCACACCAGGTGCTCAGACCAGTCCAGACCCACAGCCTCCTCTTTTTTGACTGCTGGCCCATCCACAACCTGGACACTGGAGCCCCTGGGCATAGAGGTGTAATGACCCCCAGGACATCACCCTCAAGCAGAGCCTACCGGCACTAGGCCCTGGCTCTCAAGGTTGACCCAGGCAGTGGGAGTGTCCCTGGGCAGAGGGCTCAGTCCTGAGGACCCAGCTGTCCTCCCGCCTTGGCTGCTGGGGCCCCCAACTCGACTCATTCAGGAGTCCTGGAGATCACTGCAGGAGGCCATAGCCAGCAGCAGGGAGTGCCTGGTGTTTCTGTCCCTCTTTTTATGTTGCCCACTTGGGTGTGAAGGGCTGGGTGCTTTGAGGGGACTACAAGTCCCCTCTGGTCAGACTTCTGGGACTGCCCTTGTCCCACAGGCAGGTCTGAGCAGTCCAGGCCCAAAGACAGAGGGACTCTGCTCTTCCCTTGAGCAGAGTCCCTCTGTCTTTCCAGCCGACCAGCAGGCTCAAAGCCCCAGTAATTGTTGGGTGGCCTGTGTCCCATTCCACTCTGTCCCTGGCTCCAGTCCTGGCCTGGAATGTGGGTACCTTACAGTTGGAGGTCACAGATGGCAGGTTGTTACAGCATGGCCTGCCTGTGCCCAGGGCCTGGCCACCAAGGCTCCCATGCCCTTCTCCACTTCCATGGACATCATCTATGCACTGCTCACCCCCCAACCCCAGCCCCGGCTCAGCCTGGAAGTCATCCTGACAGTAAGAATAGTGCCACCCAAGTTATGGGCTGAGCAAGGAGAAGCCTGCTTAGGGGATGGCTGGTAAAGGGCCTGAGGCCGAATGTCTGGGAATTCCTCCCAGCTCATTTTCCTTTCTCCTTGGCCCCCAAAGAAGGCAGTTTTCTCCTGCCCAGCCCCAAACACACATTGCTGCCCCTGGCTTTTCTCTCCCTACCCTCGTGGGACTGATGCTTTGTTTTGTCCTGGGTTCCATGTGACAAGCAATTATCCCTCCTTTCCTCTTCAAAGGCCAGCTGAGGCAGCTAGGTGGATAGATCCCCCATGGCCCCAGCTCTTAATGACAGAACCGAGCCCAGTCCTTCCCCGGTGGCCATGCCCAGTGGAGTCCACGCTTCGAGGCCTCCCTCTCCTCTGCCCAGGCACTTCCTGTCCTCCTTGCCGGCCTCCTAAAATCCAGTCTGATTCTAGTACATCTTCTCTGCTCCATGCGTCGGGTAGGCTGCTAAGCCTAGGTCTGGGTCCCTACCCATCTCTAAAGACCCCTCCAGGCTGGGGAGGGGCCTGGCCTCCCCTGCTGGCTAGCCCACCGGCAGAGTCCTCACCACACCGGCTCCCTGCAGCCAGAGTGAGTGTCGGTGGAGGCTGGGAGCAGATTCTGCCTGCCGCCTCAGATCTTCCTAGCACCGTGGCAGCCAAGGTGGGCCAGCACATGGGTACCTACTGCCCCTGGTGCATGGGTCTGGCCTCGCTCAGCCCCAGTGGTGTGTGGGGGGGGGAGTGCTGCCCACTGTCTCCTGGAACATGTCTGTTATTGCACTTTTGTCCCTTCTGGGTTCCCTGGCTGACCCTGTGAGGATGCCTGTTACCTACTCTTCTGACTGCCCCGTGGCCCAGCTCAAACCTTCCCCTAGCCCTGTGAACCTTTCCCCGCGGGTCAGCCTCCACTTCTTGCCCCCTCACTCTACAGCTTTCTGTAGGTGTTCATGTTAGGGCTGAGTTTTAAGGGATGGCATGTGAGAGTTGAAACTAGGACCTGGATGGCTATGATCCCCTCAGGGTAAGGCCCTCATCTGCCCCAGCCTCACCTTCTAGAACAGCCCAGAACCCTGCCTCCTTTGGTTTCAGGCCTTCTGGGAGCTGAGGTTGCCCTTGTTTGCCTTCCAAGTCAATATCGACATCCTCTTATGGCAGGGGTTTTCCTTGATTAGAGTCTGTGGCAAAACAAAGCTAGAGTATTGATCCAGAATGGGCTGGGGCCCCTATTCACTGTCTTAAAACTCTGATGGTGTTGTGCCCTTCAGAGTATACCTCGGAGCACCTGGAGCCTGTGAAGCTGCCTGTCACCTTGTTAATCCTGCTCAGAATGAAAGCCAACTCAAGCCCACAGAGCAAGCTGAAAGCAGGTGCAGCCCCTCCATCTCCACAGCCTCTGAGCTGGGAGAACATTGTTCCCAGGGCCTGGAAGCAGAATCAGGAGGACAAGGCTCCATAGGGGTGGAGCCTTTTACGGGGTGATTCTGGGACCAGGACTGTCAAACCTGGCCCTTCTCCTATAAGTCTACTCGCCCCAGAGATAGCAAGTATCTTGTCCAGGAGCAGAGTGGAACCTTGGACTTCCTTCTCACTCAGCTGTACTTTCCCCACCCCTGCCAGGTGCTGGAGCAGCCAGGCAGGACGGGTCCTGCAAAAACCTCTTCGTCTCCCTTCACATCTGGTTAGGAGGGGGAGGGAGGAGATGGGTTGGCTTCCCTGCCAGCTCATCTCCTGTTCGAGGAGAGATGGCATCTGGGCTGTACTATCTCATTCTTAGATGAGAAAAGTGAAAAATGAAAGTGTTAGTTGTGTCCAACTCTTTGTGACCCCATGGACTGTAGACCGCCAGGCTCCTCTGTCCATGGAATTCTCCAGGCAAGAATACTGGAGCGGGTAGCCATTTCATTCTCCAGGGCATCTTCCCGACCCAGGGATCTAACCCCAGTCTCCTGCATTGTAGGCAGATTCTTTACCATCTGAGACACCAGGGAAGCCCCCTGGTTCTTATCTGGCCTTGGGCAAGATACCCTCATTTGCTTCTTAATCCAGGTACCCAGGAGCCTGTCTCCCTAGAGGTCCTTAAACCCATCCCCTGGCAGTCCCCTCTCCTAACCCTGAGGGACCCAGGGCACAGCCATTCCCAGGGCTGCCCCACCAAGACTGGCTCTGGTCACTGCAGCTTCCTGCTGGAGCCTTGGGGCCATCGTCTTGCCACCTTCCAGCCCCCTGGGTGGACATCTAGCCCATAGTTCTTGGGCCCTGGACTTAGACCTGAAGGTCTTTCTATTGTTGATGAATCTTCTTGGCAGATGCAAGACACAGCTTTGCTGGATGTCTCAGGCAAGGTTAGGCCCCCTCCCTGCAGCACTGACATCTGTTTGTCTAGCCTGAACTAGGCTATAGGCTGAGGGAGGGGGTAAGGTCTCACTTATGTGGACAAGATCCCAGGAGGAAACTTGTTTAAGCTCGTGGCCCCTGTAGTCTCTCTTTTGGGCAAGCCGCCCCCCTGCCCCCGCCCTGCCACAAGCCCTGGGCTTCTCAGGTGGTGCTAGTGGAAAGGAACCCGCCTGCCAGTTCAGGAGACACAAGAGACCTGGGTTCAATCCCTGGGCTGGGAAGATCCCCTGGAGGAGGACATGGCAACCCACTCCAGGATTCTTGCCTGGAGAATCCCATGGACAGAGAAGCCTAGCAGGCTACAGTCCATGGGGTCGCAAAGAGTTGGACACGACTGAAGCGACTTAGCATGCATGCATGCCACCCTCCCTTCTTCAGGCCAGCAGAAGCCTGAGCGCAGAGCCAGGCCTGGTAGATGGTCCCCAGGTGCTGATGACCTTGGCCAACTGCTTGTGGACCTGAGCTCCCTCCCTGTGGCTGCTGAGTGACACCCCTCCCCGAGTCTGCTGTCCCTCCAGGGGCCAGGCCTGGACCCAGCTGACTTTTGTCTACTTCCAGCCCCTCCAGGCTTCCCCCGAAACATAACTGCCTTACCTATTGCCTCATCTGTCCTTAACCCTCACAGACGTTGCATCTCTTGTCTACCAGCTCCTCAGCAGAGACACAGACACCTTGATAGGCCTGGGCCTGGCCTTGGAGTAGCCAGGGGGTCATGGTTTCCTTGGAGGCAGAGAGCCCATCCCTGCCCGCCTCCCACTCCTGCAGGTGCCGTGGGAGCTGAGCCCCTTCCCTGCTTCCAGCAGGTGCCGATTCAACATTCCCAGTGCATGTTGCGGGGTGGGGGGTTTCAGCTGACAGTGCTTTCCCTGGCGTGCAGGCCCTGGAGAAGCCCTGGCCCAGTGGGCTGCCTTGTTCCCTGCCCTGCCACCTCCGCAAACCTGGGGCTGCAGGCCCTGCCCCTGGGTGGGCAGCAGAATTTTCACCTTGTGCAGATGCTAGCCCACCTCTGCCATAGGCACGTAGTCAAGAATGCAGACTCTGAGCCCAGCCCTGTGACTGTCACCTTTCTCCGCATCCTTTCCTCAGCTGTGATGTGGGGATGGTGGCACCTGTGTCACAGGTACTTGGTGAATGCTAGGTTGTTCGAGTGAACTGAGTTCTGGAGGTGGCAGGTGGCGTGATGAAGGTAGAATGGCACATTCCCTTCTGAGCCTCTATTTAGCTGGAGGACGGGGTGGCACAGCTCCAGAGTAGCTGAGAAACAAGTCTGTGTGACGGTGGGTCGTGGGAAGTGTCTTGCAGGCACCATCAGGCCCACAGGGAAGATTGGCTTAGGAAAGACTTGATCGTCTGTGTTGCAGAGCTGGCTTGCCAGGCCCTTCCACTGTCCGGCAGACCTTGGTGATGTCTGCCCAGCCCAGCGTCCATCTGGCTGGCTCACCTTGCCAGGTAGACCCTTTCTCCTTATGTGGTGCAGGCATTGTCACCTTATCTCCAGAGAGACCAAGCTAGGTCCCCAAGTGTGGGTTCCCTTCTCTGTACCCTATCCCTCAAACCCACGGAAGTCACTGGGTGTATCTGAATTCTACTTTCATACAAGGCCTCACATGATGCTCAGCAGCCCGGTTTGTGGAGGAGGCAACCAAAACCTGAAGATCAGGAAGACTAAGCTTTACCGCCAACCTTGGCCCTCAGGCTCATTCCTGCTTATCTCACCCCCTTCTCTCCTTTTGTTGTGTCCAACTCTGTGCAACCCCATAGATGGCAGCCCATCAGGCTCCGCCGTCCCTGGGACTCTCCAGGCAGGAACACTGGAGTGGGTTGCCATTTCCTTCTCCAGTGCGTGAAAGTGAAGTCGCTCAGTCGTGTCCAACTCTTCGTGACCCCATGGACTGCAGCCTACCAGGCTCCTCCATCCATGGGGTTCTCCAGGCAAGAGGACGGGAGTGGGGTGCCATTGCCTTCTCCGTCTCTCCTTTATCCCTAAAATGACTCTCATAGTAAGGGCGGCATCTCCGGAGAGCAAGGCTGGCATAGCCCTCCCTCCCTAAGAAAAACACTAGCAGGAATAGGGACTTCCCTGGAGGGCCAGTGGCTAAGACTCCTCACTCACAGTGCAGGGGACCCAGCTTCAATCCCTGGTTGGGGAACTAGAATGCCATAACTAAGACCCAGCACTGTCAAGTATTTTTTTAAAAAAGAAAACCATCAGCAGGGATGTTTTAGGTATCCTGACTGCCAGGAGAACATCTACCAGGGCCTATTCCTAGTCCTTGGTCTGCTCTGGCCCTGGAGTCAAAAGTTGTAGAAAGAGGGGGCTGACCCAAGGTGGGTGCTGGTCTTCTGGGTACCTAGGGGTAGGGCCTTGCGGGGCAAGGGCCCTTCAGGGGTATGAATGAATGATTGCCTATTCCAGAAGTACAGAGGAATCTCCTGGCCTCGTGGGCCCCGAGGAGCTGTAGCTGCCAACTACAGTCAGCTCTATGTGGTGACCTTCCTGTTGGCCTTCTCTGGCATCTTGGTGTCAGTCGCTGTCTTCGGCTGGGTAATCCCATGGTCTGGGCCCTAGGCTCCTGGGTCCTCTCTTTGGGCCTGCTGGCTCTTCTCTAGGTAGAGGGAGCCTTTCAGGTAAGACTAAGCTGGAGCCCCTTCCATTCTTCCCTTTCAAACCCCGTGGTTTGAAAGACCACGGGGACTTCCTCGGTGGTCCAGTGATTAAGAATCTGCCTTCCAGTGAAGAGGGTATGGGTTCAATCCCTGGTCTCAGAGCTAAGATCTCAATTGCCTCCTGGCCAAAACCCAAACATAAAACAGAAGCAATATTGTAAAGACTTTCAAAGGCCGTCCCTCCGTGCTACCAGATTTCTCACGTCCCAGGGGGCCCAGGAGCTGCTCGAGCTTTATGAGAGAGAGTCTTCACCTACCTGTGTCCTCCAGGAAAGCTGCCTCCACGGCCCTATCCTCAGGCCTCTGAGGGGCTCTTAGCCTGGCTTCCATGCGAGGTCTCCCAGCCAGGCAGTCTGTTCTCGGCACTGGGCCTGCCCCACGGCTCCAACCTCCCCTGGTGCACGCCCAGTGCTCTGGTTTGTTGAGTAGCAACCAGGCCTCACCTTGGCCACCAGCCCCCAAAGCCCTTTGGTCTGAGGGTGGCCGGCCCTAAGGCGGAGGTGACGCTGGGACCACACTTTGCCCCCCAGGAGTCCCCATCCCCACCCTTGAACCTGTCAGTCCTCTGCCCTACCTCCTCCTCCACTCTGAACCTCTCCCATGTCTTCCTGTCAGATGACTGCCTAGAAACAAAAGCAATCTCTTACACCAACTTCTGATTGCTCCTGTTATTTAATTTTCCGTACCCTAAACAAGCAGAGCTCGTCTTGAGACCAGTAATCCCTCTAGCCTCACTACCGTGTCAGGCCAGGTGCGAGGAAGCCAGCTCTGTTTCCCTCCCGCATCTTCTGCAGCCTCTGTCTTGCCATGTTCTGCTCCCCACGGCCTGAGAGTATGACGGTGATCTGGAGGGTTTTCCCAGACCTTGAGTGGGGGTGGCCGCTGTGGCTAACGCCTGCTGGTCTCCCTGGCGGGGGTGGTGAGGTGCTGTTCCCCCAGCCCACCTCTGTTGCTCCCTCGGAGTGTAGTTCTTGGTGGAGCTGGAAGGGAGGAAGCCCCCCATGCTGTAGGGACCTCAGGCTAGGGCCTTTCTGCTTTGGCTCTGCTTCTCAGGCCTGAGCGCTGACTCTGGAAGGCTGGGAGCAGGTTAGGGCAGGAGGAGAGGTCTGGAACTTGGTTTCACTGGAGGAGCAACAGCAGGAAGGGGCACCTGGGGGTGGAGGAAAGGACAAAAACTGGGATCCAGGAATCACAAGGTACCCCAGCATGGTCCTCCCTGCCCTCCTCCGCGTCCACCTCTGGGATCCCCACTTCTCCCAAGCTGAGGAGGAGTCACTGCCTGGTGCTCCAGTGGTGGAGGCAACCCCTCCCACCCCCAGATCTCTTTCCCTGTTCCAGCTCTCCTGGCCATGTGGGGCCCCGGGTTCTGTCTCTGTCTACCCACCCACTGCAGCATTTCTGAGGCTAAGTGGAGCCCATTCACCACCCCAGGATCAGCCCCCATTAGGGTGTAAACTTTTGGGCCACAGTGATTGTACTGCCCAGGCTCTGTCAACACCCACTGGGAAATGTCTGCACAAAGCCTTGGCAGCTGGGAGGCAGACCCCACCCAGAGTAAACACCCCAGAGGGACTGACCCCTATGCCTCACCGTGTTTGGCTGGACACACCAAAGCAGGTCTTCCGCTTCCACACCTGCAATGGGAAGGGTGGGGTCAGGCCAAGCTTTCCAGCTGGAAGACCCTGAGCTCCCTTGGGTAGGCTCAGGAGGGAAACAGGCCCTCACCTTGACTCAGAGGGTCAAGGGTCCAGCATGTCTCTCAGGAAAGCACCCCTGGCCCAGACAGACACTCACCAGGACCAAGATGAGCGCAATAAACAGGAGACCCAGGATGATGAGTGCCACAGCATAGCAGGAGATGGAGGTATCAGGCTGACCTGAGGATGTGGAAGAAAGTAGGGAGATGGCTGGGGTTGGTCACCATTCTTCTAGACCACAGACCCCTGAGAAGTCACAGCCAGGCCTGCAGAGAAGTCCCGAGTGAGGGGTCCTTGCCCAGAAGTGCTACAAGAACGGAGCTTTGAAGCTGGGGCTGCCTTGGAGGGCTCCCAGGAAGAGGAAGCTGGGCTTGGCCCCTAAAGATCTGCAGCAGGAAGGGAGGGGAGGAGGGAGCGGCAGACCGCAGAGTCAGGGCAACCAGGGGCAGCGAGGCGAAAGGCCTGAGGCAGGAGGCAGATGGATAGAAGATAGAGAGGGAGGTACTGACCAAGGTCTGGGATGACCATCTTCACAGAGAGGCCCTCAGCTTCCCACAGGGCTTGCAGACCCTGGAGCACGCAACTCTGCACGACAGCTCGGGCCGGCGCAGGCCTGAAGAAAGTGGCGGCCACCCTGGCGGTCAGTGGGTCAGGCCTGGCCGGAGGATCATCGCCAGTGTCAGGAGGCTAGAGAGCCTGGGGGCCAGGCCTTCTAGCCTGGAAGGCCGTTTCTCTGAGCCCCTGACCCGTCCACAGAGCCCAGCCCTGGGCCCCAGGTCACCCAGAGCCTCCAAGGACTTACTGGAACTTCTCCACCACCACTTGGCCGAAGGGCCGCAGAGGCCTGAGGATGGCAGTCAGCTGGGGAGCAGAGAAGGCAAAGAGGGTCACGGCCTTACTGCAGCCTTGTCGGGGCCCCTCCCTGAGGCTTCCAGCCTCCTGTTCTTCCCTCCCCCTCCCCACTTCACCCATCTCGTCAGTTGCCCCCGAAGTTTCCGGGACTTAGGGCTGGTTTTGTCCTTCAGGGCCTCGGTGAAGGGTTGGTCCAGGATCTGCAGCCACACTTCGCAAAGCACCAGCTCTGCTTTCTCCCCTAGATGGGCGAGGAGGTGGGCATCAGCCTGCGCCCCTCTCCCGAGAGCCCTGGCGTGCACACCCCAACCTCCTTACTCTCAGCCAATGGTCAGCCAAATCCAGTCTGAGTGCCTTAACCTATGTGCTAAAAATTTTTCAGATAGTTGAAAAACATCAAAAGAATGGTAACCTATTGCACAATTACATGACATTCAGGTCTCTGTATCCATCTGGTCGTACTGGCGCGCAGCCACGCCCATCTGTCTATGTCATGTCTGTGGCTGCCTTCTCCCTATAAGGGAGCAGTCACGTAGTTATGACAGACACGATGGAGCCTGTCTATCCAGCTCCCCATCTAACGTGCCACATCTGATTCTCTGTGGCCCCAGGACAAGAGTATGTGTGACTGAGATGAAGTTCTGTCCATTCTCCAAAGGAGGAACACTGAGACCCAGAGAGATTAAGAGGCTGCCGGCCAAGGACACCCAGGGATCCCAGCCCTGACTCACCGTTGGCCATGATGCTGGATTTCTGGACAGCAGGATCCATTATGTTCCGGGCCAGGTAATTGGCCAAGCCAGGGAGGTGGGTACCTACGGGGGTCTGGAACTTGTATTCGATGTAAACGCCCACCCACTGGTCCACATTACTAGGGCAAGTACAAGTGGGGAGTGCAAGGGTTACAGGCTTGGCCAGGACATGTTTCTAGAAGGAGGCATCCAGCCTCCCACCCCAGCACATTCTCAGGCTTAGGGCTCCCTGCCTCCTAAGGCAGAGCTTTACAGGGCCAGCTGGGGGTACCTGGGACAAAACTCTCCCCTGGTGGCCCCTGAGCCCACAGCTCCCATGGCCTGGCTCACAGCCCTCTCTGCCCCAGGGCAACCCCCAAGAGAGGAGGAGGGAAGGCTGGGCTGCAGGGGGAGAGCCCCACCCACCTGAAGAGGAGCAGGGGGCCCTCCTGGGGATGTGCTGAATAGAATTCTGCCACCAAGGCTGTGACCTGTGGGGAGTCCGGGAGGTCAGAGTGGGGCTGGAGCTCTCTCCTGAGACCCAGCGTGGGGTGGGGAGGGAGAGGACTGGGGTGAGGTGACTGAGCAGCTCCTTAAACCTTGCGTTCTGGGTGCCTCCCTTGCTCACCCTAGTGCTGGACCTGGGTAGGGGTGTCTGGTTACAGAGCCTGACCATAACCCCCTGGGATGAGCTGTTGCCTGCCCCAGACAACTTCCCCAACGTCAGGCAGAATGTCATCCCTCAAACTGGGGGCCAATGGGTAGGGCTGTGTGCCCTTCATGCCTGCCTCCTCCCATAGGGCCATGGCTGGGGGCTGCCCACCCCTCACCCCCAAGCCACAGAGGCCTGCAGTCAAGGAAGGCAAAGTGAGTCCCAGGCCTTGGAGAGCAGGCCAGAGGCCACCTCACCTGTGGGAGGATCTTCTTTTCCAGCAGGACAAAGAGGGCAGAGCTGGGCAGGAGGAGCAGGGGACGGAAGGGCTCCATGGCTGTGAGATGGATGCTGAGGGTCTCCAGGACCAGGTCAGTCAGGTTGGACCCTGAGAGCCATGGCTAGGAGTTCAGGAGGCCCTAGGAGCCTCCTGACCCACCATCCCTTGCCTCATGGCTGGAAAAGGGGGTGCACCTCTCTAGGGAGCACCCCCAGCTGTCCATGGGCACCAAGGAAGGGGGTGGGGGAAGAGGGGCAGGCAGAGACTCACCATCCGAGGCGAGGCTGCTCTCATCCAAGGACAGGTTCCCCAGCATCCGCCCTGCGGCCTTCACTGAGCGGTACAGGGTCCAGAGGACTTCACGGGCAGAGGGGCCCGGGACGTGGCCCCCAAACACAAGGGAGGCATTCACAGCTGCGGAGTTGGGCCTGTGGACAGACTTCTCCTTACCACGGGTCCAGGCGAGACAGGGAGAACCCCGGGGGATGGATGAAGACCTGGCTGGTGCACAGGACCAGGGTCCTGAGGAAGGAGGGAGCTGTGGACAGGGTCGCTGTGTGGCATCACCCCTCTGGGCCTCAGCTGGGCTCCTAGCTAAAGTGGGGATAATGATTCCTTTCAGCAGGGCTGTGTGGGGGCTAATGGTGCAGCCAGCAGAGCACACAGCAGGTGCCTGGGAAAGCCAGTCCCCTTGGACAGCCCAACAAACTGGCTCTGATGGGAACACTGGGAATCCCGCCCAGGGAAAGAGCCGCTGTGAGCAAGCAGGAAGTCAGCCTGAGCCAGGCTGAGAAAAACATCTTTGGTGGTATCACAAGGAGCAGGGGGTCAGGAGAGAGGGAGGTGACAGGCCTGAGGAATCCCTGTAAGCCTGTGGGAGGTGGGCCATGTGGCCACATCCCAAGGAGGCAGCCTGGCCTGAGCACGGGGTTGAAGGAGTTTGTGGGGAAAGATCTGAAAACAAGCAGCCTCAGGACCCAGACTTCCTTCATCCTTCCCCAGAATACCCGTTTTGTGCTGTGCCCTCCTGGGTTTGGGAAGACAAAGCCTCTGTTCAGACCCAGGGCAGGGAATCCAGAGACTGATTTCAGTTCAGAGGGGAAACTTTCTAACCAACTTTGGTCAAGGAACATAGCTGTGGTGAACTTTCCATCAGTAGGTATAACCAAGCTTCCATCAAGGTCCACACTGAGCTCACAACTCATATGGGGCTGTGATGGTTTGGACTTTCTCAACCTTTTCTATAAGATTTCAGGACTGGCATCTGCTGACCAAATCTGGCTTTAGGACTCTCACAGCACCCTCAGAGGCTCAGAAGCAGAGAGCCCACCCCCCCACCTCAGAGAATTTGCACTTGCTTACATGTCCTTTAATTTCCCATGTGGTGCTAGTGGTAAAGAACCCACTTGCCAATGCAGGTAGATGTAAGAGACGTGGGTTCAATCTCTGGGTTGGGAAGATTCCCCTGGAGGAGGCCATGGCAACCCACTCCAGTATTGTTGCCTGGAGAATCCCATGGACAGAGGAGCCTGGTGAGTTACAGTCCATGGGGTCCCAAAGAGCCAGACATGACTGAAGTGACTTAGCACCCAGGCACATGTCATTTTTAAAGGGCTCTTGGCCCCAGGGAAGTCCTCTGCCTTCTCTACCAGGTTCAGGCAAACGTGGCACCCCTGCCCCAATCCTGCAGCTGGAACTGGAGCTCAGAGTAGGCAGGAGGTCCCCCTAAGTTCACACAGCCAGAGGCACAACCAGATGTGGGCCTCCTTCCTGCCTGCTGAGGGCTTTTCTGGCCCTCAAGGTGCTGTGGTGGAGCTGGGCAGGGCAGGGCAGCCTGGCCGAGTACACTTGTGGCCTGAGAAGGCGCAAACTGGCTGGCAGACGGGTGGTGGAGCCTGAGAGACTCGCTCGCTCACCTGAATTGCAGGACGCCGACGCCCTCAAAGCTGGAGAAGGCCTCATGATAGAGGGACTGGAGCTGGGGACAGACAGAGCCAGGTGAGGGCCTTCAAGCCCCCACTTCTCCACAGCGCCAGCTCACCCTCATTATCTCTGGTCCGGGCCCTGCAGTGGCCTCACTGTCCACCTGGATAGCCTGGGGCCACCCAAGCCTTCCCTGCGTGGCCAGCAGAGACCACTTGCCAACCAGCCTCTACTGAGAACCACAGGGCACCCTCAGCTATCCAGCAAACACACAGCCTTCCCAGGCCTTTCCTTCACTGCAGTTTTACTGAAAATGGCTCTCCAATCCAATTAGCCTGTATGCCCGCAGCCACCACCCTGCAGGCGGCAGCCTCTCCTCCTGATTCTCCCCAGCCCAGCCCAGGCCTCGATTCTTCTCCAGAAAGCCTCTCACCTGTGACCCTGGACCTCGGCCTCTACCCACCTTTCCACCTCAAGGTCCTGGCACATCCGTTTCCTCTGTCTAGGAAACGCTTGCTCACTTCATCTGGCTTAGCCTTCTGTCCATCCCAGTTAAAATTCTCCTTCCTCAGAAAGGTATTCTCTGGGCACCCCCTGACCCCAGCTACCCAATCCAGTCTTCTGCTTATCCTGTAAGAGTTCTCCATACTCAGTCTCTGCAAGAGTCTCTGCCTGGGCCCCCCTTCCTGCTGGAGCCACTCACAGGACAGGGTCAGCTTTCTACCTCTTGGGCTCCCACTGTGCACCCACATGCTCCTCCCCACACCAATGAGAAGCCCAAGGCGGGTTTCACTCACTCCATACTTCCAGAGCCCCTGTGGGCACCCTGCCCTGGGCCCAGCCACCCCCAGGGAGCTGTGGTTCACAGGCAGAGGCAAGCTGGGATGGGACAGTGTGGGGAAGGGAGCCAACAGAGGGCGAGATGCCAGCTCCGTGGGGCCAGGGTCTGAGTCGTTGGGAGAGGCCCCTCCAAGGGCCATGGTAGTGGAGGAATAGCAGGAGCCAAAACACAGAATAGAGGCAGGCCTGTGTGCTCAGAGGCAAGCAGGGGGGTGGGGTGGGTTGGGCTGGGGTCAGCACTCCTGAGCGGATGAAGGAAGAAGCCCACACCTGGTGTCGGATGTTGTCACACAGCAGCTGGTACTCCGGGGAGGCAGGGTTCCCAAGTGCCACCACCGAGGCTTCATTGGTGATCCTGAAGGTCACAAAGTGAGTCACACGGCTGGGTCGTGGGGAGGGGGATCTCGAGTCCTGCAATGAGACAGTCTGACGGGGACGAGACAGGGAAGGCGACTGGGGGGAGGCCACACCTCCAGGGACTCTGGGGCAGCCCGCAGGAAGGCCAAGGGCACATCTGAGGGAGAGGGTGGCCAAAGAGGCTGGGCTAGCAGGGACCAATGGCCTAGGCTGGACTGTCCACTGAAGAGCAGCCATCCCTGTAACCGCCGGAGGTGGCTGGGCAGGTGGAAAACTGGAAACATCGATGAGACGGCCTGTGGTTGTGCGGGGGAGCACAGATGCAGAAGTGTCCCTGGAGGTTCTGGCTCTGGTGGTGAAGGGGCAACCTGGGCCCACGATGGGTGACAGTGATGCCAATGAGGGTGATGGGGATGTGAGTGGGTATGATGGTGGCGGTAATGCTGATGACAACTGTGAAGAGGGTACTGTTGAAAGCAATGGCGATACTGAAGGACCCAGGCCCAGACTGGACACCAGACCATTTCTAGAGGAGCCCGAGACCACTGTGAGGGCTGCAGAAGCCGTGTCCAGCACTGACTGTGCTGTTGCTACAGGAGGAAGCGGCTCTGTTGCAGCCAACATGTGACTGATCGATGCAAACGCAAGTGGGCCCTGGGGTGCTGAGGACACGGCCTTCTCTGGGGCCCTTGGAGCCAATGTCAGAAGTGGGGCATTCGCTGGCTTGAAGTTGCTGGGCCCTGAAGCAGACGGTGTCCAGACCTTGGGGTTGAAGAGGTGCCTGCTCACAGGCTGGGACTGTGGTTGGGGAGAAGCCTGCAGTGGTGATGTGGCAGCCTTCTCTGGAGACCCAGGGACCAAGATCTCCTCTCCATCTCCAGGTGCAGCCACATGGGACACTGGCTGGGACTTGGGGGTGCTGTGGGCTGCAGGCTCAGCCACTGCGGATGAAGCTGGCCTGTGTGTGGCGCCTCCTGGGGCACCAGAGGGTCCCAAAGGGGCAGTCTGGTTTGGAAGGAGCTGCAAGTCCAGGAGGAAGCCTAGGACACCTTGCTGGTCCCCAGGGGCCTCTGGGAAAAGGCCTCTTGCCCTCCTGCCAGGAGCCTCCCCTGACCTCTCGGCTGAGGAAGAGACCCCTGCAGGGACTGGCACCAAGTGGTTTAATGATGGGAAGAGTATCTTCTTGCTGCCACCTTGCAAAGCAGATGTGCCAGAGGTCCAGGGAGATGGGCCCAGGTCTTCGTGAGCAGGAGGAAGGGGCAGGGCGGGAGCCGAGACCACCAGGACAGCTGCAAACCAGGAGAGCCCTTTTCTATCATCTGCTCGGTAGGCTGGGAACTGGCCCGCAGTCTCAGGTGCCTGCCCCCACTGCCACCTCCCTGCTTTATGGGACCCAAGGAGACAAAAACCCTGGCCCCAGCTCTGCCCCGAACCACTGTTCTACCTCCAGAGAAATCTCCCCTCTCTGATCCAAGCCCACCAGAGACAAGGCAACCCTGCCCTGCCCCCAGAAGAGGGGACTGTGAGGGTAAGAGGGTACACCTCAAGGGTCCCACTCTTTTCTTCCGCCCCAGGGAAATCCTTTCTGGTGAGGCCCAGGCTGCTGGAGGGGGCTGGCAAGTGTTGTTCAGCCTCCAGTAAGGGAACGAGGCAATCACCTCATCACATTTCCAGAACTCAGGATGCTTGAGGGCTGAAAGAGGTGAGGGATGGGCAGGGCCCCATCTCTGAAAGCCATAATGCTACCTCTGGCTGCAAGGGTGCACTGAGCCCCCTGGGGCCAGCCCAACGCCAGGTTTCCCCAGTGAGTGACACCGAGTGCCCTTGGGGAGACCCAAGCCTGAGAAGGGGATCCTTTGAGTTGACAAAGCCAGGCTGACATGAGGATAAGGAAGGTCAGCCCTGATGTGGGAGCCACGGGAGTCCCAGAAGTGAGCCAGCGGGGCCTGGGACGGGCCCCCTGGGGCCACACCCCCACTTACCAGCCAGGAGAGTCCCAGCAGATGGAAGCCGCTGCCCAGCCATGCCGAGGGCTCCTGCTTAGGCTGCCAAGCCCAGAACCAGATGGGAGGAGGCAGGTGGAAGATTCCCTCCAGATCTCCCTTCAGGAAAAGGTGCAGCCCAGCCGTGAGCTCTGGTCAGCTGAAGCCTCCAGCTATGCTCTGAGCTGCGTCCGCCTGGCCTCCTTCCACAGTCCTGCCCTGCAGCCCAGGCACGAGTCCCTGTGTCCTCCAGCAAAGCCCTTCTCCCCTTGGGCAGCAGGCTCTGTTGAATGGGGACTTTGTGTGCCAGCCCCACAGCCTGAGAGGTTATAGGCTTGAAAATCTATTGAAGAAGAGTGAAAAGTTCTGTCTGGTCTAGGGGTGGGGTGGTCTTCATAGAGGTGGTTAGGGTCTCAGCGGTGGCGATGATCTGGGTAGGGGTAGGAGGGGTGTTAGTGGTGCTGATGGTGGGGTGGGGGTGGCTATGGAGACAGCGGCAGTCATGGCAGATGTGTGATGGTGGTGGAGGTGGTGCCTGTGGTGGGAGCCCCGCAGGTGTTCTGGTGGGATGGGACCTGGTGGAGGGCAGTGATGCCCGTTCCCTGCCCCAGCTTCCACCCCATCAGGGTAGGAGGGGAGTCTGGAGGAGAGGAGATCAGAGAATAGTCCCCATCGTGCCCCCTACACTGGGCCCACGTGGAATCCTGGCCAGAGGCCTGGACTGGGGTTGTTGGATGTGGAGGTGGGTGGGCTTTAGGTCAAGGGTCCTCCCCAGGTTCCCCTGCAGACCCGGCATTCTGGGCAGACCCAGAGCCTCCTACTGGTCCTTGCTGTGGTCAGTCCTGCTTTCCTCTCACCACCTCCTTCCTCCCCTCGCCCCTGAAGACACAGGAAGAGAAGGAAGAGGGTGGCCCTAAGCAGCCTTGCACTACTGAGGGCAGGAAGGGCAGGGGTCTGGTGCCTTCATGGGAGCCAGTTAGGCATGGGGCTCGGACCATGCTCCACACCTCTCCCTACACCTGGCAGCTGTAGGAGGTTCTCAGCTTTTTCAAAGCCTCTCCCACCAGGCTCCTGGCTTGTGTGTGACCTCCAGGAGGGTCCAAGACCTGTCCCAGGTCACTCAGAACAGGCAGGCTGCAGAAACCCCTCAAGGGGAAATAATCCCTAGAACCCTTCACAGCAGGAAATCAGACCAGAAACTCCTGCCCTTCTTGCCTGCCTCTAGCCACCAACCAGCAACTCCTTCCTGAATGTACCCCTTCCCCTTTCTAAGGGAAAAATTCCCCGATGACCCAACCCCACCCTAAAACATATATCATCCCAGGATCAGGCAAACGCCCCAGCCCAGCCCTTTTCCTGCCATTCAACCACAGCTCAACTGCTTTGTAAACCCAAGCTACTCTGTCCGCATACCCAGAGACAGCCATCTGCACCCAGCCCCTTCTGCATGAAGAGGTTAAGGGTCCAGGCACCATAGGCTCTGGGGTCGATGTCCTCCTAAGGGCAGGCTTTGTTCTTTGACAACTGCCTCCAGGCCTAGTTTCATTGTCCCCATTCTCCCACCTGCCCTTCCACAGGTCTAAATTCTGGCCCATGACCCCATCCCCCAGACCAGGCAACCCACTCCGGCACCCCCATTCCATCTCCCTCTCCTGTGCACCCAGGATGCCCAGGTCTTACCTGGTGATGCCAGGAAGCCTCTGTCTCGGGAGACGTCAGTGTCCCACAAAGGAGATGGTGAGCACAGCAACCCCAACATCCGCCTAGATGGGCAGGGCCGCCCCCTTCCCAGGCACCCTCGGGACCAGGAATGTTTGGTTTCTGATGGCTCTGGTCCAAGAGTGAAGGCCACTCATACCCAAGGCCAGGCTGGACTAGACTCTTTCAGCACTGAGGCTGGCTTAGCAGTGATGGTAAAACATGAGCTCCCAGGGACAGGAGAGGGGTGAGGGAGAGAAATGCTCCCGAGGACCACTCCACACCACTGGGCAAGGGCTCTGGGCTTAGGCTCCAGCAGTGGGAGATGAAGACATGCTCTCTCTCTCCATCAATACCCTGCTGATTGAGAACAATCTCGCAGAGAAAGCTCAACCAAGAACTAGGGACTGGGGCTCAGGGCTATGTCTAGGATCAGGACTTAGGATATGCATGGGGATGAGCCTCAATCTGTGTCAGCGTCGGTGCTGGAACTTGCACTTGAGCTGAGCTAGACCTGGGCTGTCTCTGCTCTTCCCCTGTGTTCCAGTAGGAAGGCCATCCCAACACCCGAAATAACCTGTCTTCGTCCTTGAAATAAACTGAGCGGGAATCTTAGCCCCAGATCAAGGATTTCAATAAAAGCTTTTCAAAGACTCACAACCTCTGGGGCCGGGTCCGGAGCCAAGTGTTGGGTAATATTCCTCTTCTCATGGGCCAGCTCAGGACCCTCCATCAGGGCCTCCCCTCCTCCCAGCTCCACATCCCTGAGAGGACCAGTCTAGCCCAGTTATGTGGTCTGCTGTTCTGTGTAAGAGCTCTGCTCCCTCTCCATGCCCTGCTCCATAACACAGCTGAGTACAGAGGGGAGCCCTCTCTGTGATCACTGGGGGCAGTGGATTCCTGGGGCAGGAGGAGGGCTGCACTGGCGGTCATCCCATGACCCTAGTCCAGCACCAAAAGAGAGGGTGTGAGGAGACCCAAAGAGTCCTGGAGATGCGTACAGCAGTGAGCGAGAGGGGGATCCCAAGAGGAGAAACAGGACGGGTCATCCCAGGACTGACCAGGCAGACATTTGCCTAGACACACCGGCAGTGGGGCCGGCGGATGCTCAGCTTTGCCTATGTACCTTCCGGAGGTAAGTCCTCTCTGGCTTCAAAGGTGGGTATGAAGCTTGTCCTCCCTTCCTGGCTGTCTCTTCCGGGCTCCCAATCCCCTAAGAGAGCAGTAGGGGTGGGGTGGGGTGGGGACCAGCTTACATGACTCATGTGCCCCTTGGCAGGTGCCTGCCCATCCAGACCTTAATCCCCTGTTGCTTTGCTCCTTAGAGAAGGGCTGCTATGATGGTTGTGGGCTCTGGCCACTTGACCAGGACAGAACAGGAGGCTCACGGGAGGAACAGGGAGAAGAGTGGGGGAAGGCAGGGCCCTCTGCATCCTCTGCTGAATTCTCAATTCTCCACGAGCCTCTGGCTCTTCTGCCTGGCTGACTTTCATTCTGGCCCACTCCCCAGACCAGCTCCAGCCCATGCTCCTCTCCACTCCCACCCCTGCCCATGGCTGCTGAGGTGGCCACGTGCTAGCTCTGGGAAGGGATAGGAGAAGCAGTATGAGAGAAGTGGCACCTTCCACTTCATTGTGCTTCCAGGATGGTGTTCTAGGCCGAGAGAACAGCCTTAGCAAAGCTCTACAGCTAACTCAGTTCACGCACAGGAGGGAGGGCAGACCCCTCCCCACTGTCCAGCCACTTTCCAGAGCCCCCACTTCCCCAGCTCCCTCCAGGACCCAGCCCAGGCTCCCCCAGGGTCTCAGTTTACAGCCCTGCCCATCATCACATCACTCAGGTACCCAGGGTGTCAACCCACCTATTCCAAGCATGTTGACAGGGTCAGAATCACTCTGTGAGCCCCTGTCAGGAGCAAGTGACAAGCAGAAATCCCAGCTGAATCAGGCCAGCTGACTGCTTTCCTGCCTCTGGTCTGCCTCTCCCCTGTCTTTGCCTCACCCGCTACCTGTCCTTCTGCCCCAGGTAATGACAGTGCCCAAGCAGGAAACCTGGCCCCAGACCTGCCCTTTATCTCCAAAGGTGCATCCTCTAAGGAATGTCAGGGGTCTGACACCTAATGCCATTTGTCCTGGGTTGTTCTACCCAGACTGGTCTCTTCTACCCAGACTGGTCTCTCTCCTGCTGGAACCTCTGGCTGGATTCCCCTGCTTACCAAGTCAGGCTGTGTGTGGTGTTAAAAGTTGAATGAAAGGAAAATCATGGCTCTCATACAGATGGAAAAATGAACACATGTTAAAGATTATTTTTAATTCAGTATTAATGAGGGAACCAGGCAGACATTACGACCAGTTCAGGGGAGAATTCAAAGAAGCCTTAATTTATATGAAATAAATAAATGTTTAAATAGATTTATAGATACTTATAAAACTTTTTCTTGTTTGCTTGATTATAAACAATTATTTTGCATTGCTATCAGTCATCTTCAACATAAGATTGTAAAAAGAAGTTTGTTTAAAATATATATATATATATATACACACACACACACAGTTTCAGAAGAATGGTTTTAATCAAAACAGTGCATAGTTTTCCATTGGAAAAATCTAGTAATTTTTTTTATTCAAAATTTCCTTACAGTGGTCAGATTCTCTGAACTGTGAAGCAAAGGAAATGGGCTTATTAAGTATTGGAGATGTCAGGGAAGGCTTCCTGGAGGAGAGGGACTGGACAGGATAGGAAAGGGGAGGGCAGTAGCAGAGACCCCTAGTTGTTCCCGAATACTTCTCCTATTTTTCATTACTAATACTATCCCTTCTTCTTGTTCGTCTTTTTTCATACTGCATGGCATGTGGGGTCTTAGCTCCCCAACCAGGGATTGAACCTCCACCCCCTCATTGGAAGCACAGAGTCTTAACCACTGGACTGCTGGAGAAGTTCCCAACTATCCCTTATTCTTAGCTGGGCATGCAGCGGTCCAGAATAAAGACTACATATCCCAGCCTCTCTTGTAGTAGGTGTGACCATGTGACCTGGTTCTGGCCAATAGGATAAGAGCACCATGATTTTGGTTCAGTCGCTCAGTCCAACTTTTTGCAACCCCATGGACTGCAGAGCACCACGAGGGATGTCCCCAAAAGGAAAGTGTTACTCTTTGTCATTCTCCTTCTTGCTGGCTGAAATGTGAAACTCAAGCTCTTGAACCATGCAGTAGAGACTGGAAATGCCAGATGGTGAAGCAAACGGGAAGGCCCTAGACATCCCTGTGAAGCACCTGGCCAGCTGCGGACTGTCCACCTCCAAGCTTGTTTGGTATGAGAGGGAAATAGATGTCTATGTTATTCAAGCCACTGTTATTTGGGGTTTTCTATGTTTCATTGCCCTAGCCCTGACTTTACCCCTGTATTGGGTAGAAACTATGCCTGGCCTCCCTTCTCTGACTTGGCAGCACCTGACTCAGCTGACATGAACAGAGCTCACTCAGTGAGAGCAGTGAGCAGTCTTTGGGGGCACACATCCCTTCCAGGCAACCCACATTTTTAGGTGCTCTTAGCCCTTCATGATTTTGCTTTCTTCATACATCTCCATGTCTCCCCAACATGCACCCTCCACTTGGGCTAAGTGGGAACACTCATTCTTTCCAGGCACATTTCCAATTCCATGCTTTTGCTCCTGACTCAAGTGGTAGGTACTATGAACTGCCCATTAAAGTAAAGTGAAAGTCACTTTGGAAAACCAGCACAATGTGTCCAACTCTTTGCGATCCCATGGAATTCTCTAGGCCAGAATATTGGAGTGGGTAGCCTTTCTCTTCTCCAGGTGATCTTCCAAACCCAGGGATTGAACCCAGGTCTCCCGCATGGCAGGTGGATTCTTTACTGGCTAAACCACAAGGGAATCCCATTAACCCAGGAAAAAATTGGAAAACCAGCACAATGTCTACCTTTAATAGAAACCCTGGCTTCAGCAAAATAGAAATCTGCATGAAGGCATCAGAGAGTCAACACGACAGTGAAGAACTCCTAGACCAAGATACGAGGAGGAGACAAAAGGTTCAGCATTCAGAGCTGCATTTCCCATGGGGCTGTTTGTCTATCATAAAAAGGTAGCTGAGAAGCTGATCAGTACTTTGAAGAGCTTCTAGGTTACTATAGAGACAAAAGTCGAAGTCCAGGACCTGCCAAAGTTTGGGGTAGGGTGTGCATTATGTTCTTATAAACCCATAGACCATTGGTTTGGAACACTGGACGGCTACATCGTGGGAGTAAGGGTGATCTGGAAGTAAGCCATATCTCACATAAACTGCAGCCCAGTTTTCAGTCTCAATTCATAAAATTGGATTACAATTATCTTGAATTGCTCATGAATTCAGGCACTGGGATAGGAAAATGAAATTGCCTCTGGTGGAAGATAACATTATCTTAATCCTCAAAACATTTTACAAGCTAATGTTTTTAAAATGTTTGGCACACAGCTAAGGCAACGAGGCCCAGGAGGAGACAGGAAAACATGAACCAAGAATTAATGAATGCAGCAGACAGTAGAAACCCCCTCCGAGGATGGCTGCAAAACTCTCAGCTTCAAGCTTGACTGGGGCAAGGGCTACTCGGGAAAACTAGAGGCTCTTGAGTTCGCAAACGAATTTGAAGAAGCCAAGCAAACCTCTGAGGCGGGTTTAAAACATAAGGCAAACATTCACATAAGGCAAACATTCCTCAGCTCAAAGAAGGTTTACAGATCATGGAGGCTTGGTTGGCAGAGAAGAAATGCATGAGCCCTTTCAGGACACTCAATCTGTCCTGGAAGCTGGAGAGTGATCCCAGGACACGGACGCAGCCCACTAACCCTACCTACCAGGAACTAACAGAGCAACTATGAAACAAGTCATTCAACCTGGACACAAACCTGCAAGATCCCTGATCATGACTGCTCTACTCCCAGCGTCCTCCTCAGGCAGTGTGGGCAGTGTGCCTGAGGAGGAGGACGTTGCGACACCAGCACCACCACCTCCTCCCCCAAAGCAGCCCAAGCCGGAGCCAGAGGAAGATCTTTCCAGAGAAGCAGCAGGCACTGAAAGACAAAGAACTGGGGCTGATAAGGAGAAAGGTTTTGACACAGCCTTGAAGCTCCATGACAGAGCCACAGGCCTGGACTCCACCAACATGATTTACGTGACCAATCTAGCAGCCACGTTCTTTGCGAAGGGTGACTACGGTGAATGCCGGGAGCTTTGTGAGAAGACCGCTGAAGTGGGCCAGAAGGACTGTCAACAGATGGCCAGAGCTTATGCTCGAATTGGCAACTCTTATTTCAAAGAAGAAAAGTACAAGGACGCCATCCATTTTTACAAGTCTCCAGCAGAGCACTGCATCCCAGGTGCGCTCCAAACATGCCAACAGAGCACGGAACTGAGCTCCCTCTGCTATCCAGCAGCTTCCCACTAGCTAGTCTGCATATGGTAGGGGTATATATGTCAATACTACTCAGCTCGGTGCTCTGTGATAATCTAGATGGGGGGAGTGGGGAGTGGGGTGGGAGGGAGGCTCAGGGGGGAGGGGATACATGTAAACACATGGGTGTTTCACAATGTTGTACAGCAGAAACTAACACAGCATTGTAAAGCAATTACCCTCCAATTAAAAAAGAGCGCCAACAGAAAGAGAAAATCCTCAAGGAGCAAGAGCCTCCCTAAGCTCTGAGTTGGCTTCAGAGGAGAACAAAGGCAATGAATGTTTTCAGGACAGGGACTCTGCCCAGCCCCGGAAGCATTTAGACAGAATCCATCAAACAGAACCCAAACAATGCCCAATTGTACAGTGATTGTACAATGATCCGGCCCGCTATAGCAATCTCCTGTGGTTTTAGGTGGCACTCAAGAACTCTGAAGACTGTATTCAGCCAGAACCAATCTTCATCAAGGGTTTTCCATGGAAAGTGGTTGCCCTTGAAGTGATAAAAGATTACCCACAGGTCACAAATGTCCAGCCAGAAGGGACCAAACCTGGACTCCAATCGTAAAGGAGGTGATAGATGGTTACCGGTGCTCCATGAAGGCCCAGGACGACTGACACGACAGCCTGGAGGTGTGACGTGAGGGGCCATGGCTACCTCCAGGTGCAGCAGATGACCAGTGACCCTGCATCACCCTGGAGCAGATGCAGAAGTGCCTCTAGGAATGTAAATTGGTGTAGCCACAATTTATAGTGCATAACACTATGGAGTTTCCTCAACCCCCCCTCAAAAAAGTTGCCATATGATCCAGCAATCCCACTCCTGGGCATATACCCTGACAAAACTATAATTAGAAAAGATACATGCATAGGAATTCCCTGGTGGCCCAGTGGTTAGGACTCCATGCTTCCACTGCAGGGGGCACAGGTTTGATCTCTGGTCAGGGAACTACCACCTCACATGCCATGCAGCATGTCCAAAAAGAAAACGACAGACACACCTCTGTGTTCACAAGCAGAACAGTTCACACTAGCCAAGACATGGAAACAACCTAAATGTCCATCAACAGATGAATGGATAGAGAAGATGTGGTGTGTGTGTGTGTGCTTGTGTGTGTGTGTGTATACAGATACATAATGAAATTTTAATCACTCATTAAAAAATGCCATTTACAGCAACGTGGATGGACCTACAGATGATCACACTAAGCAAAGTCAGTCAGAAAGAGAAAGACAAATACCATATGATATCACTTATATGCTCCTTGGAAGAAAAGTTATGGTAAACCTAGACAGCATATTAAAAATCAGAGCTATTACTTTGCCAACAAAGGTCCATATAGTCAAAGCGATGGTTTTTCCAGTAGTCATGTATGGATGTGAGAGTCAAGCCATAAATAGGCTGAGTGCTAAAGAATTAATGCTTTTGAACTATGGTGCTAGAGAAGACTCCTGAGAGTCCCTTAGACTATAAGGAGATCCAACCAGTCAATCCTAAAGGAAATGAATCTTGAATATTCATTAGAAGGACTAATGCTGAAGCTTAGGCTCCAATACTTTGGCCACCTGATATGAAGAGCTGATTAATTAGAAAAGGCCCTGATGCTGGGAAAGATTGAAGGCAGGAGGAGAAGGGGACGACAGAGGATGAGATGGTTGGATGGCATCACTGACTCAACGGACATGAGCTTGAGCAAGCTCTGGGAGATGGGGAAGGACAGGGAAGTCTGGCGTGCTGCAGTCCATGGGTCTGCAAAGAGTTGGACATGACTGAGCAATTGAACAAAAACAATATGTGGAATCTAATATACGGTATAAATCAACGTATCTGTGAAACAAAAATGGACTCAAAAAGAACAGACTTTCGGTTGCCAAAAGGTAGGTGAGGAAAGGATTGGCGGTTTGGGTTAGCAGAGGCAAACTCTTATATATAAGATGGATAAACAACAAGGTGCTACTGCATTGCACAGGGAACTATATTCAATATCCTGTGCCAAACCATAATGGGAAAGCATATGAAAAGAACACACACACACACACACACAGACACACACAGACACACACACACACACACACACGTGAGACGGACCTAAGACCTGGGACCCTTTGCTGCAGTGCTACAATGCTTGCACCTGAACAAACATCTCCTAGAGCAACAAGATACAAGGAAACTATAAGGGACTAAAAATACTTACTTTTAGCAAGTTTGCATGCCCTGTTGTGGCAAATTCTCGACAAGACACAAAAAGACCAACTGCCAATTCTAAAGAGCTGGGGGGGAAAGCAGGGGCTCAGGAGCAAAGGCAGGGTACTGTGCACGCCCCCTGCACACACCACCACCTAAAGGGTGGGTAAACCACCTAAGCCACCCTTGGACACACCCCTACGCTCACCTCATATAAGGAACCAGCTTGCCCACTCCCCAGCGAGTGAGAAAGCAAGGGAATCTGTTACTTGTTCTCACTCCTCCCTGCTACAGCAGGGGCCCCTTAATAAAGCCTTGCCTGATTTTCTTGTCTGGCTTCTGATCAATTTCTATTGATTAAGGAGACCAAGAACTCTGGTTGGTAACATATGTAAAACTGAATCACTTTATTTTGTATAAGAAGTTAACACAACATTTTAAATCAACTATGCTTGAATCGACCCTGAATATTTATTGGAAGTATTGATGCTGAAGCTCCAATACTTTGGCCACCTGATGAAAAGGACCGACTCCTTGGAAAAGACCCTGATGCTGAGAAAGACTGAAGGCAGGAGGAGAAGGGGACGACAGAGGATGAGATGGTTGGATGGCATCACTGACTCAGTGGACATGAGTTTGAGCAAGCTCTGGGAGACGGTGAAGGACAGGCAAGTCTGGCATGCTACAGTCCATGGGGTTGCAAAGAGCCAGACATGACCGAGTGACTGAACATCAATCCTTCAATAGCATTAAAGAAGTACATTTAGGCGGCGCTAGTGGTAATGGCACCCCACTCCAGTACTCTTGCCTGGGAAATCCCATGGGTGGAGGAGCCTGGTAGGCCACAGTCCATGGGGTCACTAAGAGTCGGACACGACTGAGCGACTTCACTTTCACGCATTGGAGAGGGAAATGGCAACCCACTCCAGTGTTCTTGCCTGGAGAATCCCAGGGACAGAGGAGCCTGGTGGGCTGCCGTCTATGGGGTCGCACAGAGTTGGACACGACTGATGCAACTTAGCAGCAGCAGCAGCAGCAGTGGTAAAGAAACTGCCTGCCAATGCAGGAGGCACTACATGAACATTCGAGAATATTGTCATGGCACAGAAGATTCAGAAACTGATGGATATGGATCTCACTGAAGTTTAGGGATGATGTACGCAGGATCCTCCATCGTTTCACCCTCATGTGGAAAAAGGAGCCGGGATTGCAGTAACCAACATGAAACAGAAGGGAGAGAGGGTGGGTGGGGAGTGCCAACTTACCTTTAAATACTTATACAGATCTGTGTGGAAGACACAGAGGCATTCAGTTCAGTTCAGTCACTCAGTCGTGTCCGACTCTCTGCGACCCCATGAATTGCAGCACGCCAGGCCTCCCTGTCCATCACCAACCTCCTGGAGTTCACTCAGACTCACGTCCATCGAGTCCGTGATGCCATCCAGCCATCTCATCCTCTGTCGTCCCCTTCTCCTCCTGCCCCCAGTCTCTCCCAGCATCAGGGTCTTTTCCAATGAGTCAGCTCTTCACATGAGGTGGCCAAAGTACTGGAGCTTCAGCTTTAGCATCAGTCCTTCCAAAGAAATCTCAGGGCTGATCTTCAGAATGGACTGGTTGGATCTCCTTGCAGTTCAAGGGACTCTCAAGAGTCTTCTCCAGCACCGCAGTTCAAAGGCATCAATTCTTCGGCACTCAGCCTTCTTCACGGTCCAACTCTCACATCCATACATGACCACAGGAAAAACCATAGCCTTGACTAGATGGACCTTAGTCAGCAAAGTAATGTCTCTGCTTTTGAATATGCTATCTAGGTTGGTCATAACTTTTCTTCCAAGGAGTAAGCGTCTTTTAATTTCATGGCTGCAATCACCATCTGCAGTGATTTTGGAGCCCCCAAAAATAAAGTCTGACACTGTCTCTACTGTTTCCCCATCTATTTCCCATGAAGTGATGGGACCGGATGCCATGATCTTCGTTTTCTGAATATTGAGCTTTAAGCCAACTTTTTCACTCTCCTCTTTCAGTTTCATCAAGAGGCTTTTTAGTTCCTCTTCACTTTCTGCCATAAGGGTGGTGTCATCTGCATATCTGAGGTTATTGATATTTCTCCCGGCAATCTTGATTCCAGCTTGTTCTCTGCATATAAGTTAAATAATCAGGGTGACAATATGCAGCCTCGAGGTACTCCTTTTCCTATTTGGAACCAGTCTGTTGTTCCATGTCCAGTTCTAACTGTTGCTTCCTGACCTGCATACAGATTTCTCAAGAGGCAGGTTAGGTGGTCTGGTATTCCCATCTCTTTCAGAATTTTCCACAGTTTATTGTGATCCACACAGTCAAAGGCTTCGGCATAGTCAATAAAGCAGAAATAGATGTTTCTAAAATCTGCGTACTCAGATTATTCATGGACCACTGCCTCTGGGCCCTCCCAGCACGTGCATGGCCTCTTCAGCTGCCCTGGAGTTCCATGTCTCTTTCTCCTGACTCCCAGTCACTATCTCAGCTGCTCCTTCACAGTTGGTTATTTTTTTACTTGTGCCAGTGGGCATGTATAGGGAGGGGAGGATGTTTTTCCCAACCTCAGATACTGAGGTAGGAAATAGATGTGCCCCTGGGCTGGACAGCTGGTATTTGACAAGTGGAGTAAAATTGAAGCTTTGTTCTCACCCAGACACTCCAAGGACAAAGCTAGTGGTAGAAGCTGAACTTCGTTGAAGTAAAGAGATAAGACGACCACTCATGAGGTCAAGGAAAACTTCCCTGTCTACACACGTGCAGGGAGGCTCCTTGGGTGTCAAAAATGGAGGGGACACCACCCTGTAATAAGTGTACCCCCATAATAATAATATCCCTACTGCCTTCTGCGGCAGAATCCATTTTAGCAAAATGTTGTGCATGCATGTTGGGGAGAGTCCTAGAACAGGTCAGGGGTGGGGAAAAGAAAAAATCGGCCAAAGGTAAACAAAAACCCTGAAGAACTGTCCTATATAAGGGGTGTAAATCACCTCTTTGCTGCACACTTTCTCATCAGGAAGGACACCCATACCCTTTCTCTCTAGGTGTGTGTTTCTGCCTAGCTTCTGTCTTAAATAAACGAACTTTCTCTCTGCTCTTCCACTTCTTGCGCTCTGTCTCTAATAATAAACTTTGTACCTATTACAGTTTTTGCCTCCTTGAAATATTTTTGCTTTCAGTGGGAGTAAGAGCCAGGGCAACTTTGCTTCCAGCTTCTAGCCTCTGGTGTCTAGTGATGAGGAGTCCTGATTTTCATCCAGGCTACTCAGGTCCAATTCCTGGGCAGGGAACTAAAATCTCTCTTCAGGACTGCTCACTGCTGCTCACTGCTGTCTCTCTGAAATAAGAACCAACTGTCTTCACATTGTTAATTCTATGTTCTCTTCCAACAGAATAAGCCAGTCAGGAATAGTTATTTAAAACAGAGAGAGAGAAGAAAAAAATAAACACCCCCAGAGAGATCAGATATTGGAATGATCAGACTAAAAAATAACCATGCTTACTGGACTGAGAAAAAATTTAAAACTACCAAACTAAAAAAAAGGCACAGCAGGTTAGAAAAAACTCTAAGTAGAAAAGTACAATAATTAATGGTTTTCACAGTCAGTTAGACAAAACTGAAGAGAGAATTAGTGAGTTTGTAGACAGAAGAAAATATTCTGAATTAAACTTGAAGAGATTAAAGAATAAAATATGTGAAAGAGAGAATAGGAGACATGGAGGCTACACTAAGGAACTCAAACACGCCTTCAATTAGAGTCAAAGACAGGATTTTTTAAAAATAATGAAGCTTTATAAATTCCAAGCAAGATAAATAAAATTAATTACACTCCTAGCTACATTACGGTAAAATATCAGAAAAGCAAAGACAAATTTTTTTTAATCTTAATAGAATTTGAGGGGAAAAGTCAACTTGCCTTCAAAGGAGCAAGAATTAGATTGAGAGCTGACTTCTCAACAGAAACAGCTGGAAACAGAAGACCATCAATGACCTTCAATGAGCTAACAGGAAATGGCTGCAGTGTCAAGTTCAAGACAGAGAAAAAACGTATGTCAGGAAAGGAGACAAGAAGAGAAGATATTGAGGCAGTCTGAGCACAGGTTGGAAAAGAATTTCCAGACGCAGAGTATTTCAGAAGGGAGCGAGTTTATTACGAGCAAGGAGCAGAGATAACGAAGGTGCTTCGAGCACAGCACACCGCCCTCCTGACAGACCTGGGAGTCGACCATTTTTGTGGGCTAGCAGCCAATTTTTATAGTCTCAAGGCAAAGAAAATTCCTGCTGGGAAATTGGCATTAGGTAATTGGTTAGGGTGCTATCAGGTGAGCACTGGGGTGGGCATTTTTGCTTAATTATGGGTCAGGAGGCCTGCTGGTGATGACTGGGGGGCTTTTGGCAATGGTTATAAAGGGGCTCAGTGAGCTTCGGAGGTGACCTCAGTTCTGAGCTCCGCTTCTGTGGCCTTGGTGCAGGACTCAGCAGAAGATACTTGTAGATATATAAAAACTGAATTTGTCACCAGCAGGCATAAGAGGTACTTTCAGGCAGAGGTCAGATTGCAATAGGGAATAAAGATTAGATAGGTAGGTAGATGTACAGAAAGATTTGTTTACAAATTCACACACATGTGCGTCTAAGTGAATATTTTTATGCTGCTTTAATGAAAATTTTCTACCTACTAGAAGAAAATAATAATCCTCTTACTCATAATTATCAACATGGGATCCTCCAAAAGATTATCTACAGATTTCTCTTCAGAAAGCCAAAGAAGACAATGGGAGCCAAAGAAGACAGTGGGCTGTTATTCTCAAAGAAAAAGGCAAACTGTCAATGAAAAACCCTGTGTCCACAAAAATGGTACTTAAAAAGGGAGGGTTAGGATCCCAGGCTTTCACTAGAATGGTCTGGGTTCAGTCCCTGGTTAGGGAATTGAAATCCTGTAAGCTACGTAGTACAGCAAAAATAAGAAAGGAAAAAAAGGGAGGGAGAGACAAGAAATCAAGACATTCCCAGATAAACAAAAGCAGAGGGAATTTGTGACCACTAGACCTGTCCTGATCAAGAAATGCTCGAGAGAGTCCTGCAAGGTGAAATGAAAGGAAACTAGACAGTAACTGAAAGCCATACAAATAAAGACCATAATATAAGTAAATATATGGTGGTGGTAGTTTAGTCGCTAAGTTGTGTCTGACTCTTGCGACCCCATGGACTATACCCTACCGGGCTCCTCTGTCCATGGGATTTCCCAGGCAAGAATACTGGAGTGGGTTGCCATTGCCTTCTCCAGGGAATCTTCCTGACCCAGAGAGCGAACCCAGGTCTCCTGCATTGCAGGTGGATTCTTTACTATCTGACCCACCTGGAAAGCCCATAAGTAAATATATAGGCAATTATAAAACCTAGTATTATTGTAACGGTTTGCAGCTATACTTTTTGTTTTCTACATGATTTAAGAGACTAATGCATTTAAGAGAATTATTAGCTTTTTGCTTAGGGGCTGAGCACTGAAGGATTGATTCATTTGAACTCTGGTGCTGGAGAAGACTTTTGGGAGTCCCTTGGACTCCAAGGAGATCAAACCAGTCGATCCTAAAGGCAGTCGATCCTAAAGGCAATCGATCCTGAATATTCACTGGAAAGACTGGTGCTGAGGCTCCAATACTTTGGCCACCTGATGCGAAAAGCTGACTCAGAGAAGACCCTGATGCTGGGAAAGATTGAAGGCAGGAAGAGAAGGGGACGACAGAGGATGAGATGGTTGGAGGGTATCACTGACTCAATGGACATGAGTTTGAGCAAACTGCAGGAGATAATGAAGGACAGGGAAGCCTAGCTTGCTGTAGTCCATGGGGTCACAAAGAGTCAGACACAACTGAGTAACTGAACAACACAACACTGTGTATACAGATTCATTTTGTGACACAAACTAAGAGTTAGGATAGAACTGTAAAATAACAGATTCTGCATGTTACTGAGGTTGAGTTCAGTTCAGTCGCTCAGTCGTGTCTGACTCTTTCCAACCCCGTGGACTGCAGCTTGCCAGGCCTCCCTGTCTATCATCAACTCCCAGAGTTTACCCAAACTCATGTCTATTGAGTTGCTAATGCCATCCAACCATCTCATCCTCTGTCGTCTCCTTCTCCTCCCACCTTCAATCTTTCCCAGCATCAGGGTCTTTACAAGTGAGTCAGCTCTTCAAATCAGGTGGCCAAAGTACTGGAGTTTCAGCTTCAACATCAGTCCTTCCAATGAACACTCAGGACTGAGCTTCTTTAGGATGGACTGGTTGGATCTCCTTGCAGTCCAAGGGACTCTCAAGAATCTTCTCCAAACCACAGTTCAAAAGCATCAATTCTTCAGCACTCAGCTTTCTTTATAGTCCAACTCTCACATCCATACATGACCACTGGAAAAACCATAGCCTTGACTAGATGGACCTTTGTTGGCAAAGTAATGTCTCTGCTTTTTAGTAGGCAGTCTAGGTTGGTCATAACTTTCCTTCCAAGGAGTAAGCGTCCTTTAATTTCATGGCTGCAGTCACCATCTGCAGTGATTTTGGAGCCCCAAAAAATAAAGTCTGACACTGTTTCCATTGTTTACCCATCTATTTCCCATGAAGTGATGGGACCAGATGCCATGATCTTCGTTTTCTGAATGTTGAGCTTTAAGCCAACTTTTTCACTCTCCTCTTTCACTTTCATCAAGAGGCTCTTTAGTTCTTCATTTTCTGCCATAAGGGTGGTCTTATTTGCATATCTGAGATTATTGATATTTCTCCCAGCTATTTTGATTCCAGATTATTGAGGTTAAAATTATTTAACCTCAATAAATTTTAGAGTGTTATAACTTTATAAATGTAAGGTAAGAGTGTTGTAACTTTAAGATGTTGAATATAATCCCCACGGTAGTTACAAAGAAAATAGCTAAAGAATATACAAAAAAAAAAAATGAGAAAGGAATTTAAACATTTCACTACAAAAAAAGTTGACTGAAAAACAAAAGACAGGAAGGCAGGAAATGAGAGAAGAAAAAACTTAGAAAATAATACAATGACAGAAGTAAGTTCCTCCTTATCAGTAATTACTTCAAATGTAAGTAGATTAAGTTCTCCAGTCAAAAGACAGGATGGAAGAAGGGAAAAAATACATGGCCCAACTATATACTGTCTATTAGAGACTCACTCAAGAATCAAAAACACAAACAGGTTGAAAGGATGGAAAAAGACATTCCCTGTGAATAGGAAACAAAAGAGAGCAAGACTGGCTATACTAATATTAGGCAAAATAGACTTTAAATCAAGCAGTTTACAAGAGACAAAGAACAACATTATATATTAATAAAATGTTCAATACAGAAAAATTATAAAATTTATGGACCTAATGACAAGTCAAATACGTGAAGCAAAACTGTCAGGACTACAGGTCTACAATAACAGTTGGAGACCTCAGTACCTCTAAGTAATAGAACAACCAGACAGAGGATAAGTAAAGAAATCAAGTGTTTAAACAACACGGTAAACCAACCCAGTGTTCCACCTGGTATAGCTGAACACTCCACCGAACAACAGCATACACATTCTTTTCAAGTGCATGTGAGATGTTTTCCAGGATAGATCATATGCTAGGCCAAAAATTAAGTCTCAGTAGGCTCTAAAAGTGGAGAAGGCGATGGCACCCCACTCCAGTACTCTTGCCTGGAAAATCCCATGGATGGAGGAGCCTGGTAGGCTGCAGTCCATGGGGTCGCTAAGAGTCAGATACGACTGAGCGACTTCACTTTCACGCATTGGAGAAGACAATGGCAGCCCACTCCAGTGCTCTTGCCTGGAGAATCCCAGGGACGAGGGAGCCTGGTGGGCTGCCGTCTATGGGGTCGCACAGAGTCAAACACGACTGAAGTGACTTAGCAGCAGCAGCAGCAGGCTCTAAACGATATCATACAATGTATCTTCTCTGACCAAAAATGGGATGAAGTTAGAAATCAAAAATATAAAGAAAACTGGAAAATTCACAAAACTGTAGAAATTAAACAACACACTTCTAAGCAAGCAACGGATCAAAGAAGAAATCAGAAGGTTTTCCATTCCATCCTAATCTTTCAGAAAATACTTAGAGTCAAATGAATATGAAAACACAACCACCCACATTTATCATGAGAGATTTCTAATTTAAAAAACAGATATGCAACAAGCAACAAAGGTTTACTCTAGCACAGGGAACTACAGCCAAGATTTTGTAATAACCTATAATGGAAAACAATTTGAAAAATAATATGTGTGTGTATATATAACTGAATCACTATGCTGTGTACCTGAAACATTGTAAGTCAACTATACTTCAATAAAATATACATATTAAGGAAAAAAACAATAACCAACACTTATGGGATGCAACAAAAATGGGTACAAAGTGGGGAATTTATAGCTATAATTGCTTACATTAGTAAAACAAAGAGGGAGACTTCTCTGGTGGGCCAGCAGTGAAGACTCCAAGCTTCCAGGATAGGGGGCGAGTGTTTGATCTCAGCTCAGGGAATTACAATCCCACATGCAGCATGGCCCAAAAACAAACAAAAACAAACCAAACCAAACAGGAATAATCTCAAATCAATAACCTAACTTTACAATGTAAGAAACTAGAAAAAGAACAAACTAAACAGAAGAAAGGAATATAAGGAAAAGAAAAGAAAAATAAAGGTGACGCGGAAATAGCTGAAATATAGATTAGAAAAGCAATACAGGAAAATCAGTGAGACCAAAAAAATCGATTCCTCAAAATAATCAACAAAATTGACAAAACTTTAGCTAGCAGACTAAGAAAAAAAAAAGACTCAGATTACTAAAATTGGATATGAAAGTGGTGACATTACTAACTCCTCAGAAATAAGAAAGGTTATAAAGGTACTATGGACAATTGTAAGCCAATAAATTGGATAACCTAGATGAAATGGAAAATTTCCTAAAACACAAAATCTACCGAGATTAAATCATAAAGAAACTTAAAAATCTGAACAGGCCTACAAATAGTAAGGGGATTGAATAAGGAATCAAAAGTCTATTAACAAAGAAAACCCCTGGGCCTGATGCACTCACTGGTGAATGTTCCCAAATGTGTAAAGAACTAATACCAATCTTCCTCAAATTAAAAAAAATGTTGAACAGCATGGATACCTCCTAACTCATTCTGAGGCCAGCATCACCCTAATAAAAAAGACACTAGAAGAAAACCACAAACCCAGAAGTGGAATTGCTTATGAACATTGATGGAAAAATCCACAACAAAATAGAATTCAGCAGCATATTGAAAACATATACACCAAGACACCATAGGGTTTATTCATGGAAGTCAAGGATGATTCAACATATGAAAAATCGATCATTAAGCCACACCAACTGAATAAAGGGAGAAAAACCACACAATCATTTTCATTGATGCAAAAATAAAAAGCTTTTGACAAAGTTCATAATAAAATGCTTTCATAATAAAAACACTCAACAAAATGGGATAGAAAGGCAAGGATGACCACTTTCACTACTTCTATTCAACATAGTACTAGAAGCTCTAGGCAGAGCAGTTTAGCAAGAAAAAGAAACAAAAGGACTTCCCTGGCAGTCCAGTGGTTAAGACTCTGAGCTCCCACCGCAGGGGGTACAGTTTCAACCCCTGCCCAGAGAACTAAGATCCCCCATCCCAGGCGGCACAGCCAAGACATTTTTTTTTTAATGCAAGAAAAATGAAGTAAAAAATAAAAGGCATCCAAGTTGGAAAGAAAGCAGTACCATTATCTCTATTTCTAGATAACCTTATAAGTTTAAAATCATAAAGACTCCACAAAAAATCTGGTAGAACTAATAAATGAATTCAGCAAAGTAGCAGGATACTAAGTCAATGCACAAAATCAGTTGCATTTTTATAGGCAACGAGTAATCTGAAAAGAAAATCATAAAAGCAGTTCCATTTACAGTGGCATCGAAAAGAATAAAATACTTAGAGATTGATTTAACCAAGAAGGTGAAAGGTTTGTACAGTAAAACATACAAAATATTGTTGAAAGAAATTACAGAGATATAAATAAAAACATTCCATATTTATGGATTGGAAGACTTCATATTGTTAAAATGTCAATACTATCCAAAGAGATCTATAGATTCAATGCAATCCCTATCAAAAATTTCAATGACTTTTTTCGCCGAGATAGAAAATCCCATCCTAAAATTCACATGGAATCTCAAGGGACCCCCAAATAACCAAAACAATCTTTAAAAAGAACAAAGTTGGAATACTCATACTCTGATTTCAAAACCTACTATAAAGCTACAGTAATCAAAACAGGGTAGTACTGGCATAGAGACAGATATTTAGACTACTCGAATAGAATAGAAAACCCAGAAATAAACCCTTGCATGGTAAAATGATTTTTTAAAGGGTGCCAAGATTACTCAGTGGGGGAAAGGATAGTCTTTTCAACAAATGGTGCTGAGAAAATTAGATATCCATATACAAACGAATGACGTTAGATGCTTATCTAACATCATATAAAAATAGTTAAAAATAGATCAAAGACATAAACGTAAGACCTAATGCAATAAATTCTTAATGACAACATAGAAGTTTCACAGCATTGGATTTGACAACGATTTTTTAGATGGTACAATGGTACAAGTTTAAAAAAAGGAAAAATAGGCAAGTTGAAATTCATGAAAATTTAGTGTCAGAAGACACTATCCACAGAGTAAAAACACAAAAGCCACAAAATGGGAGAAAATATCTGCAAATCATTTATCTGATAGGGGATTAATAACCAGAATATATAGAAAACTCCCCAAACTCAACAAAAACCAGATTCAGAAATAGGCAAGGGAACTGAATAGAAATTTCTCCAAAGAACATATACAATTGGCCAACAAGCATATGAAAGATACTCAACCTCACTAATCATTAGTGAAACACAAATCAAAACTATAATAAGAGAACTAACACACACCCATTAGGGTGGCTGTTATTAAAAAAAAAAAAAAACAAAAAAAAAAAACAAAACCCCTAATACAGCAAGCATTGGCAAGGATGCGGATACTTTTTTTTTTTTTACTGAAGTAATTTACAAAGCTGTGTTAGTTTCTGATGTACAGCAAAGCAATCCAGTTATATGTACATACATATTCTTTTCCATTATGGCTTATTGCAGGATCCTGAATCTAGTTCCCTGTGCTATCCAGCAAGGAATAGTCCGGTACGGTCGTGCAGCACGGTGTAATCTATTTTATATATGGTAGTTTGTATCTGCTAATCCCAAACTCCTAATTTATCCCTACCCACCTTTCCCTGCTTTGGTAGCCGTCAGTTTGCTTTCTATGTTTATGAACCTGTTTCTGTTTTGTAAATAAGTTCATTTGTATCATATTTTAGATTCCACTATAAGTAATATCATATGCCATTTGTCTTTCTCTTTCTGACTTGCTTCACTTACTGTGATACCTCTAAATCCATCCACGTTGTTGCAAATGGCATTATTTCTTTTTCATGGGTGAGTAGTACTCTATCACATGTATATACCACAGCATCTTTACCTGTTCATCTGTTGATGGACAATTAGGTTGCTTCCATGTCTTGGCTATTGTAAATAGTGCTGCTGTGAACTCTGGGGTGCATGCATCTTTTCAAATTAAATTTTTTTCTGGATATATGCCCAGGAGTGGGGCTGATGGATCATATGGCAATGCTTCTTTTAGTTTTCTTTTTTAGCAAACTCCATACTGTTTCCCATACTGGCTGCACCGATTTACAGTTTCCGCTGACAATGTAGGAGAGTTCCCTTTCAGGATGTGAAGAAGCTGGAGTCTTTGTGCACTGCGGGTGGGAATGTAAAGTGCTACAGCCGCTGTGGAAAATCGTATGGTGGCTCCTCAAAACCCTGTTCTCTTGCTCCTGGAGAGTAGAATAAGCAGAAAATCAGACACGGAATTGAATCATAAGGGTGGCAGAACTGCAAAGGAGGCTGTATGATCAACCATAATTGATCTCCTACCATAAAGGCAGGGTCCCTGATAGAAAAGTAATGGGATTCAGATTACTGCTATGGGAAAATTTGAATGGATACACTCAAGAAACTTGAACCTCCAGTTTTCCCTGAACAGGCTAGGCTATAAAAACCCCTCATCTCAAACCTTAGTAAGCAGAGCAGCCTCCTGCTGCCTGGAGACTAGGCAGAGAACTTCCCCGAGGTAGAATCTTCCCTTACAGAATGATACTGTGTCCCCTTCTCTTTGCTGCCCCACACTGCCACCAGACCAATACCTAGAGTTAGTCCCCATCATGGCCCAAGATCAAATGTACATTCCTGCTCCGGATGAAACCATTTATTTACCAAAAGAGTTGCAGGAGCTATTATGTACTGGAAGAATCTGGGAGAGGAAGTATAAGAGAAGACATGAGAATTTACTTACCTGGGAGCACTCTCCCATGAATTTAATATCTGTCAACAACATCTGGAGTCCAACATCCTGCTAGAATGACTCCCTGAAGCCTGGACATGACATTTGCTACAGTAAATTAGGTGGAGATCATATAACTACTTTCTGAAAGCATCAAGGAAGGACATTCCCATAAACTGACATGAGAGACTTGAAGGCTATACTTTGGGAGTAAGGACGATTCCCTAGGAATAAGGACAAAATAGGAAAAGACACACCCTAACAAAACCTAAAGCCAAGCCATGACATACACGGTTAAGTTAATTCCTTAGTAATTTAACTGCTGAACAGAACAAAACTCAACGTATTTAGAGTGAGATAACACAAGCCAAATCTCTACAGTGCATGTTCAAAGTCCACCATATAAAGAAATATTTACTAAATGTATGAAGCAGCAAGAAAATGTATCCTAAAATTAAGAGAAAAACCAGTCAACACAAGCAGACTCATAAATGGCTGAGATATGAGAATTAGAAGACAGAATTTAAACAAAAATCTCTGGAATTAACCAAGTCCCATAGCAACTACATTCCACTAGTCATGTACAGATGTGAGAGCTGGACCATAAAAAGGCTGAGCACTGAAGAACTGATGCTTTCAAACTGTGGTACTGGCAAAGACACTTGAGAGTCCCTTGGACAGCAAAGAGATCAAACGTGTCAAGCCTAAAGGAAATCAACTCTGAATATTCATTGAAAGGACTACATGCCCTTGGACCACTTAGGGGAAAAAGTACCTTGGAAAAGCCCCGAGTTGGACCATAAAGAAGGCTGAGCACAAAAAAACTGATGCGTTCAAACTGTGGTGTTTGAGAAGACTCTTGAGAGTCCCTTGGACAGCAAGAAGATCAAACCAGTCAGGCCTAAAGGAAATCAACCCTGAACATTCATTGAAACGACTGACACTGAAGCTCCACTACTTTGGCCACCTGATGAGAAGAGCCAAATCACTGGAAAAGACCCTGATGCTGGGAAAGATTGAGGATAAGAGGAGAAGGGGCTGGCAAGAGGATAAAATGGTTGGATGGCATCATTGACTCAATGGACATGAGTTTGAGCAAGCTCCAGGAGATAGTGAGGGACAGGGAAGCCTGGCATGCTGCAGTCCATGGGGTGGTGAGAGGGTAACAGCAGGAAGGCCAGGGGTCTCCAAATGGAGGAAACAGGCTACAAGTGTCAGACATGTTTTATCTCTCCCTTAAGTGGCAGGAGGAAACAAACAGTGGATGCTTCATGAAGAGGCAACAGCTTGTGTGGCTGGTCCCCAGCCTCTCTGGCTGTTCAGCACATATGATCCCAGGGATAGATTGGAGAAGCCTGTTTTTCTTTATCTCTTTGTCTCCTGTCCTCCATCTCACCCTGTATTTCACCCTTAGCTTTTGCTGTCTGAGCTTCTCTTACTTTGACTGCCTGGGTTTCTATTGAAACCAGAGTAGTTTGAGGTCTTACTAAGACAGGCGTTGTTTGGCCCTCTACTCTGGCAATTTGAATCTCAGTTTGGATTTTTACTGAGATCAAGGCAACCCTTCCTGGGGGTGTTCCCTGACTTTCAGTTTGGAGCCCCAGATATGGGGGCAAAGTAGGAGGACAGAAGGGAGCTGAAGGTTTCATGCCCAAATCTATACCTTGAGGAAATAAATCTGGCATGTCTTGCAGAGAGAAAAAGGGCAACACATATGCTGCTGCTGCTAAGTCGCTTCAGTCGTGTCCGACTCTGTGCGACCCCACAGATGGCAGCCCACCAGGCTCCCCTGTTCCTGGGATTCTCCAGGCAAGAACACCGGAGTGGGTTGCCATTTTCTTCTCCAATGCATGAAAGTGAAAAGTGAAAGTGAAGTTGCTCAGTCGTATCTGACTCTTAGCAACCCCATGGACTGCAGCCTACCAGGCTCCTCCGCCCATGGGATTTTCCAGGCAAGAGCACTGGAGCGGGGTGCCACTGCCTTCTCCGACACATATGCTACTTTTACCCATTTCCCTTGTTTTCTACAGAACCGTTCGAATTGTAAAATGTTATTAAAATTAAGAGACCCTCCAGCTGGTCACCGTTCGCCATCATCCAATGGGTACCATGGCCATGGTATCACATAGGAAGATCAGGCGTGTCTTCTTTAAGCCCTAGGGATCAAATATATCCCAGTTTTTCAGGATACAGTTCAAAGGAGCAAGGCTGGAATTGTTAGCTCCCATCTGTAAGAGGAAAAAAAGCGATCGGTGCCATCTTTCTACCAGAGGCATCCCTCCCTGCTCTAGAAGGGAGTATAGACAGACTTTACACTGAAGCTTTCCTTCCCTGGTCGGACTTAGTCTGCCCCTTACCAACGCAGGTGACTTACTCATCCCTCCCGGCTTCTACCACTGAGGTGGAGTGGAGGTGCACTAGGGGACCTGATGGCATTCCAGACCAATGTCCAGCTCCTCAGCATGAAAACCTTGTGTATCTCTGATACCACCCGGGGTGCAATCAGAGTAACCTTCCGAAATGCCTCCCAAGCTAAGACCAGTGGGGGAAACATTCATCTCCTGAGTGTCTGCACGACCCTGAATATATTTCTGACTACAATAAGATGGGTACAAACATAAAACCAATATGTTCCTTCTGAGCGTCACTACACCAGTATTCCTACAGATTCCACAGAAAGGATATCTAAGGAGTAGGGACAAAAGCCACCCTAGAGTCTCCTCTGATCCACTAAGAGCTACCCTTCCCAAAGGAAGAAGCCGGCTGTACTTCCTGAGGAACCTTCAACCTGAGAGATGCTCTTGGAGCTAGAGCTCCATCTAGCTTCTGACCTTTCAGCTCCTAGTGAGACTAGGCGTTTCCTGATTACCAGTCTAAATTTGGGACCTAAGTAACAGTACACAGTAACAACATAGATCACAAGTCCCTTGAAAGTCTATGATCCAACAGAGTAGGTTAGTAGTTTGTTCTAATTCCCAGAAGTTATGAAATGGTCAGAGAGACTGGAAAGTTTGACCGAGAAAGGAGAGTTCAGCCCACACACTTCGTCCATCTCTGGCCATTCCCCGAAGGAGACATTGGGTGCCTCTTGACATTAGAAGGTTGGTATAATCCCCTGACAGGGTTTCTGCCATAAACCGTATGAGGTCACCTCAGAACCGCAGATTAAGACACAGCCCTTGGTTCACATATGTGTCTCTTTTAATCGATCACACACACAAGCAAGGACTAGAGCTCCAAGCGTCCTTAACTTGTCCTGAAGAACCCCGGGCGAGCCCCCAAGATGAAAGGTTGTTGCTGAGCTGTGAAAGACGCCGCCTGGATTCTTGACCTCTGGAGGAGAGGAATTCAATACGGGGCCAGTGATGAGGCTTGATCACTCAGAGCGTTTGTGTAATAAAGGTTTAGTAAAGTATAAAAGAGGTAGGAAAAGCTTCTGACATAGACGTCAGAAGAGGGCAGAAAGAGTGCCCCCTTGCTAGTCTTTAGCCATTTATGTCTGTTAAAAAGCTATTAATCAGATAAGAGAGACACCTCAAGGTTGACGGAGTTTCCCCAGGCCCCTCTCCCACAATATGCATTTTTAAGATAGGATGGCATGAGGTGTGTCATTCCCCAGCCATAAAACAATTGATATGAATACTGGTTTGTTGAGCTATTAAGAGCCCAAGATTTGAGAAAAGAAAAAAAGTTAGTCTTAGGTAGAATCATTTTGAAGAAAAGCAAATCCCAAAAGCAAATACATAGTTTCATGAACATAGCTTAAGAAAAACATTTCCAAAAGAAAAACGCATTGGTTAGCGCAAGGTCTGAAAAAAGTTCGGGTGGAACCAGGTGTCGTCATGGCAACACAGAAATTTAAGAGAAAAAAATCTGACTCTTGTAGTTTGTTTCCTTCTGCCGCTCAAGGGAGAAATAAAAACTGTCTGACACTTGCAGCCTATTTCCTCCAGTTGGAGACCCCTGGCCTTCCTGCCCGTTACCCTCTCAGTGGCAAATAGTTGGACATAACTTAGCGACTGAACAACAACATAGCAACTACTGCCCTGAGCCTCGTGATCTCAACCAGCCAGCTCCCTGACTCCATATTAGATAGAATATTCCCCCTACAGCATCATAACTAATCACCTACTGCCACCCTTCCAGAATGCCTTTTCTGTCTTGAAGCCATAAGAATTGGCTACTAGCCCACAAAAGGGCTCTCCATTGAGCCAACATGCTGTTCTAACAGCCTCTCCAGCTCTAATAAATTCCAGTCTGTTCTTGTTCTGCCTCGTGTCTGGAAATTTTTTTCCAGCCCTCACAGGGACCACGACAAATTATTTTCCATTTTTTAAAAACTCATTTGAAATCATTATAGATTCAAAGATTTCAAAGATAGTGCAGAGAGGCTCTGTGTACCCTTCTCTGTTTCCTCCAGCGATTACATATAAGTGTAATACAATATCCAAACAACGCTAAAGGTATAGTTCTATCATTTTATCCCATGTAGATTCATGTAACCACCTATGATCAAGATTCAGAACTATCCCACCACTATAAAGAGCTCCTCTGCTTCTCCTTTATAGTCACACCTTATCTCTCCTCTCCCACCATCCCTGTCCCCTGGCAGCCACTGATCTTTTTTCCACCTCTATAATTCTGTCATTTCAAGACTGTTACATAAAATCATACGTGATGTGACCTTTTGAGATCGTTTTTTTTTCTATTCAGAACAATACCCTTGAGACCCATCCATGTTGTTGCATGTATCAATAGCTTGTCCCTTGTTACTGCTGAACAGTGTAAAAAAGGGATTTCCAGGTGGCATGGTGGTAAAGAAGCCATCTGTCATTGCAGGAGGTGGAAGGGATGTGGGTTTGATCCCTGGGTCGGGAAGATCCCCTGGAGGAAGAAACGGCAACCCACTCCAGGATTCTTGCCTGGAAAATTCCATGAACACAAGAGCCTAACAGGCTACCGTCCACAGAGTTGCAAAGAATTGGACATGACTGAGCAACTGAGCCTGCAAACCTCACTAAAATGGAGTCTAGAGGCCAGAAGAGGGAGCTCTTGCCCAGTACCACTCCATGTCTATTATAGGACCTGGGTGAATTTGACCCCAAGGGGAAAAGATGTACATTGCATCTTCTACAAGAAATTTACTACCTCAGCAACAGCCAAACAGAAAACCATCATCACCCTGAACCCCCGTTTTTCTCCATTGGACTTTCATTCAAAACAAATCCTCTCAACTTCTTTGTTGGGCTTGGTTATGCCTTTTGCTGTAGCTTGCTTATCCAGAATTTCAGTTCCTTTGCCATTTCCAAAGAAACACATTTTCTGCTAGTAAAATACCTTTTATTTTTAAGGTGAACAAGAGTAGTTTGTAATATGGTTGTAAAACACTTTGCTTAGCCATCATTTGAGGGATATTTGGCTGTTTTCAGCATGGGGCTCTTACAAATAAATCTGCCATGAACACTCATATACAGATTTTTGTGTAGATGCAAGTTTCTATCTTTCTGGGATAAATGCCCAGGAGTACAATTGCTAGGTCATATTAAGGTGTATGTTTAGTTTTTAAAAGAAACTGCCAAACTGTTTTCCAGAATGTCTGGACCACATTATATTTCCACCAGACGCATATGCCAGATAGTTTTATTTGTATTTATATGGTCATTACTTTTCAGTTCCCCTTGTTTTAGTTCAGTTGTTCTAGTAAGTATGTCGTGTTCTCGTACCATGATCTGAATTTACATTTCCTTAATGGTTAGTGATGTTGAACATATACTCATTTTTAAAAGCTAAACAACTGTATTAAAAAGAAAACAATTTGGTAAGTGGTCCTTAAAGTGTGGTCCCTGAACCAGCAGCAAAGCATCACTTGGGAACGTGCTCGAAATTCAAATCATCAGACTCCACCTCCGATCTACTGATCAGAAGCTCTAGGGAGGGAATTCCCTGGGGGTCCAGCAGGCTCCACCTCCGATCTACTGATCAGAAGCTCTAGGGAGGGAATTCCCTGGTGGTCCAGCAGTTATGGGGCTTCCCAGGCGGCACTAGTGGTAAAGAACCTGCCTTCCAGTGCAGCAGATGTGAGAGACATGGGTTCAATCCCTGTGTCAGGAAGATCACCTGGAGGAGGGCATGGCGACCCATCCAGTATTCTTGCCCGGAGAAGCCCATGGACAGAGGAGCCTGGTGGGCTATGGTCCATGGGGTCGCACAGAGTTGGACACGACTGAAGGGGCTCAGCATGCACACCAGAGGTTGGATTCAGTGCTCGCACTACTGAGGGCCCAGGGTTCAATCCCTTGTTGGGGAACTAAGACCCCTCAAGCTTCACGGCAAGGCCAAAACAAACAAACAAAACTGTGGTTTAACAAGCTCTCCAAGCGGAAAGTCGGTATCGTTTACTACAAATAGAAAGCAACTGTAAGAAGGAATGCATTTGCATAACACCTAAAATCATCTTGTGTACCAACAGGTTTACACACCACATTTCGGGGAGGGCCCATTTATTCCTCAGCACTGGGGGCTCCCTTCACACATATTATGACAAGAATACCCCTCCTTCTCCTAAAATTGTGCAGTGCACAGCCTGCCCAGCTTTATACGGAGTTCTGTCTTTCAGACACTGACCCTGTACTACCCACACTCTTAATCTGACCAAGAAAATGGAGGCTCTGAGGATGGTAGAGGCTCAGCCAAGGTCACCCAGTAATGTGGCCAGACTCCGCTTATAGTGCTCTTATCCCTGCGGGAACCCAGGGCAGGGCCTGCACAATTCCTAACCTGTTCAAAGCCTGCCACTAGTCACTGCTGGATGAAAATTTAGCTTCCAAAATAGAATATGGTATACTGTTTTATAAAGGTTATGTTTGTAAAGACTAAAAGGAAAAACTATTCCTCCATACAATGAATACTCCGACATCAAAAGTGTGGGTGTCTCCCCTCACCAACCCACTCCCTTGGCTGAATGTCCTACAGTTCTGCTCTGACACCGTCTACCTGGGGATAGCTCCAAACCATGCAGGAGAAGGGCTCAGTCCCCAAGATTTCCCCTTACCTCAGACACCAATCATCAAAGAGTTGCCCCCCCGCCATAGGAGGTCCAGGTTGGCTACAAATCAGCATTCTCACAATTGCCTCCTCAGGTGAAATAACTTGTCGTAATGGTTCACACAAGTTAGGCAAACACTTATGCTCACCAATTTTGCTATATGACAAAGAACATGATAAATGATACAGTTAAACAGTAAAACGAAGAGACACATTGGGCAAGGCCTGGGAGGTTCCAAAGACAGGAGCTTCTGTCCCAGTGGAGTTGGGGTGTGCCACCTCCCAGTACACCAACCTGTAGCTCTGTGGTTCGCAGATCATTATGGAGGCTTCATCATGTAGGCATAATCAACGGTTAATTCACTCAGCAGCCCCTCTCCAAGATTCTCTTTTTAAAGCATTTATTTATTTATTTGGCTGCACTTGGGTCTTAGTTGTAGCAAGTGAACTCTTAGCTGTAGCATGTGGCACCTAGTCCCCTGACCAGGGATCGACCATGTGCCCCCTGCATTGGCATCATGGCATCTTAACCACTGGACCACCAGAGAAGTCCTGTGTTTTGTCATTTATTACAATTATCATGTTTACTTATGTAATTCGAATGTACTAAGTATTACTTCCCAGGTGGCGCTCACGGTAAAGAATCCATCTGCCAACGCAGGAGACACAAGAGAAGTGGGTTCGATCCCTGAGTCGGGAAGATCCCCTGGAGTTGGAAATGGTAACCCACTCCAGTATTCTTGCCTGGAGAACCCCATGGACAGAGGATCCTGGTGAGCTACAGTCCATGGGGTCATACAGAGCTGGGCATGACTGAATGAGCACAAAAATATCAACTTGAAGCCATTACCTGTGATCCAGCCAGGGCCAACTGTTGGCAAGGTCAGGAGGCCTTCCAGACAGAGCAGCACCTGCACCCACCCCAGTTTCACCAGCTGAGCTCGCCTGGACACCCTTGGCCTGTGGTCACACTCACGCCCTCCATATTCACACCCACCATCACCTCTTGTGGGTGAGGCCCTCCCCTTCCCAATCCTGGGCGCCCATACAACCAAGGCCCGAGAGTCTGTCTGTCTCTAAAGAGAGGGGAACTCCTCAGGGCACAGACCCTGCTCGACCTATCACCCTAGAGCCTGGCATAGAGAAAAAGAGCATTTGGGAAGTGAATGAATGAAGGTGGAACGAATCCCAGAGAAGGGGATTTCCTAAGGCCTTTCTCCAGCAGGTGCAGCCAGTTCCCCTTTCAGCAGCCTCCTGGGCAGGGAACCTGGTGTGAGGGGTAGGGGGCACAAAACCCAGTGTTTTTGGAAGTCAGGAGCAGCAGACTGGATGGACCCAGGGCTTGTGTGAGGCTTGGAGAGGGAGTGCAGAGCTGCTGTGGGGGCTTCAGGGAGTGGCCAGTCTCAGTGAGGTCAGTCCCTGGTTCTTGGGGTGCCCCTGGCCCACAGCTGCGGCTGTGCTGTGCAGCGTGGGGAGGCCCCGGCTGAGGGTGAAGGCGCACAGGGCCTTATCTGGGACTGGCCCTTGATCCAGCCAGAGCCACTGACCCTGGGCCTGCGCCCCCAGCCCCTCAGACCGCCTCAGAGAGACACTCACCTTCAATGCGGGGCTGCACGAGAGTGGCAGGTAAGAGAGAAAGGCAAGGTGAGCCTCGGCGTTAGAAGCCAAAACATCACCTCACGGCCAGAGGCTGGACAGGACTCTCCTGATGATCTGTGGGGCAAGAGGGGGTCTCCAACTAGCCAGAGTTTCAGAGTTCTGGCCAGGACCAATCCCTTCCTTGCTCAGGAACGTGGGCTGACCCTCCCAGTGCTGATCTGGAGCTTTCTCTCAAGCAGACAGATGAGATCCACGCTTGCCTGCTTGCCTCCACCTCCTTATGAAGCCTTCCTCTCTCCACCTGTGGAGTGTGTGGGGCTGGGATGAGCAGGTGTTCACCTGTGGGCTTCTGACTCCGCTGCCCCAGGTGGGTCTGGAGAGCCTGGTCTATACGCAATGTTCCAGCACCCTTCACTAGCCACCTGGCCATCTTTTCTTTGTTACTTGGGACTATCTCATGCCTTGAAGGCTGTTTAGCAGTGTTCCTGGCCTCTGCCTTCTGTCCTCTGGAGGCCAGCATTCTATAGTTGTGACCATTAAAAATATCTTCAGACATTATCAAATATCCCCTCGGGAGGGAAAATCACCCCCAGTTGAGATGCCCAGGCCATAGCACCTCTAGGATAATGTTGGGTGATAATGAGAGTGCATTACTGCTCCTGACTGTAAGGGGATACATCTAGTATTAGAATATAGTATCTGTGTACTCCTGTCCAGGGCTAGTATACCAGTATACTGTATCAAAGTTTAATTTGCAAAAAAGTGAAACACATGACTTTCATACAAGTGGAGGAAAGCATGTCAAATATTTAATTAATGAGGGAACAGTAAGATGGTAAAGCTAATTCAAAGAACTTAAAAAAAAATCTTTTGGCCACGCGGCATGTGGGACCTTAGTTGCCAACCAGGGATCCAACCAACGCCCCCTGCATTGGCAGCACAGAGTCTTAAAACTTTGGACCACCAGTAAGGTCCCCAAGGAACATTTTGAGAAGTTTTTTTTAACTGAAGGATAATTGCTTTACAGAATTTTGTTGGTTTCTGCCATACATCAACATGAATCAGCCATAGGTATACATATTTCCCCTCCCCCTGAACCTCCTTCCCATCTCCCTTCCCACCCTACCCCTCTTGGTTGATATACAGTCCCTGTCTGAGTTTCCTGAGTCACACAGCAAATTCCCATTGGCTATCTATTTCACAGAGGGTAATGTCAGTTTCCATGTTACTCTCTCCATACATCTCACCCTCTCCTTCCTCCCCCCGTCCCCTCGTGTCCTTAAGTCTGTTTCCTATGTCTGTGTTGAGAAGTATTTCTAGTGCACAGGCAAAGGCATTTCAAAGTGTGTGCTGAGAGACAAAACCCTGATAATTACATGTGGGGCAACAAAATTGTAATCTTTGCGGTTATCTTTTCTACTGGACAGAAAATCACGAGTTAACATGTAATTTCTCAGGTACATTTTCCTACATTAGTGGCTTTCAAAGTGTAGTCCCCAAACTGGAAATCTCAGCAGACCAAGGAACCTGTTGGAAATGCAAAATTCCAGGTCTCATTCCAGAGCTAAGTAATTAGAGAAACTCTGGGGGTGGAGCCTAGTACTGTTGTAACAAGCCCAGCAGGTGATTCTTAAACACTCTAAAAGTTTGATAACTACTGGTCTAAATAGTCAAATAATCTCTGTTTGTGAAACAAATCTGTGAGACAACACTCCAGTAAGACATTAAAAGGACGTGCCATCTGCCTTTTGCCTTATTTCCACATTTAAATAAATCGTCTGTTTGATGTTTCCTGTTTTGTCTTTCAAATACCCTATCAACTTAGGGCAGTTTTCATCTGTTACTAATTTTTTTTCTTCTTTTTAATAATGATTTCCTAAGTGCGTCAATTCATTTCTTCTTTTGGAACTATTCTTGTCCTCTTAAAAGAAAAAAATTTTCTGATATGGCATATTGCAACGCTATTGATTTCATTGTACTGATGTTTATGATTTTTAAAAAGATCTTTTTAAGTGTGATCAATTTTAGCAAGAATTAACTTTCCATCTCTTTCTATTTATGAAGTGGTTTAATTGTCCTGGACTCTGTCCTTTCACAGCTTGAAAGGCTGCAACAAAAAAACAATCAGGGCCTACTGTGTAGGTGAGAGGCATAGAACCGAAGAGAGAAATCAGTTTTCCATTTCTTTTTTGGTCATTAGTTTATACTCTAGTGTATTTTTGTTGTTGCTATCTTTTGTTTGTTTTTATCTATTTAAGGGAATACTGGAAACTTAGTTTTCCTGGTTTGTTCATTACTTCAAGCTCACCAGTAAGCAGACTAATACAATTTAAAGCAACCTTTTCCTCTCCCATTAGATTAAGAAAAATTAAGATAAACAGCTGATGTTCGTGAAGCTGCAAAAGCATTCTGAGCATGTCAACTCTTACAGGCTTTTTGCTATGCAACTAAAGGGATTCATCAAAATGAAATAAAATACCCAGGCACTACCAGGCACTTGAAGGAGGTATCTAAGGTACTGGTAATGTTTCCTTATTTGGGTGTTGGTTACACGGGGCGGACGGTTTATGAAAATTCATTAAGCTCTGTATTTGTACTATGTACAATTTCCTGTATGTGCATTCTATTCCAATAAAGTTTTACAAATGTATCTTTTGCCACAACCCACACCTGTATAGTAAGGGCACTGCTTACAGATGGGAAACATGGAAACGACCTGAATACCACTGCAGAGAGGAAGGCCTCCTCTGCCTTAAAGAGAACAAATTAAACAGCTTCCACTCCCTCTTCCTGCTGCTTTGGTTCTGTTTTCAGTTAATCTGGGGGTTGGCGCTGGTCCTTCCCGGGGAAAGGTTCTGGGGACTGACAAAGGGTCTCCGTGTTTCGCTCCCGTGACGCTAGGCGACTGGCTCCCGCCTTGATCCCAGGAAGCCCCGCCCCAGCGTCACGTGACAGCTGCATCAGCTGACTCGGCGCGACCGGACGGGGAAAGTCCTGGGCGCGGGCTTCCTGGAGCAATGGTGAGGGATGAGGGTCGATACGAGGCTGTGGTTGCTGAGGGCGGGCATGGTAGGAGCCCCAAATTCCCCCGCCGCTGCTGCGGGAAGCAAATGGGAAATCTGCCTGGGCCGCGGAGCAGACACTTAGGTGCGGTCGTTAAAGCCGAGGGTCTGGTAAAGAAAAGCCTCCCTCCGTCCTCCTCCAGCAGGGCGGGACGGCAGGCTTGGAGTGTCTTGACTGGAAGGAAGGGCCCGAACTCTCGGGGGCAGGAGCTGGGGCTTGTCTCTGCAGGCCTTTCTCCGCCCCTGAGTAGGACGTCCCGAAGGCGGGCCTCCCAGCCTTCCTGTAGAGCTTGGAGGAAAACTTACTCACAATTTCGCTCAGTCTTCTGCATTGTTAGGAAATCGCTTTGCTCTTCCCAGAGGCAGAAAGGAATATATACGGGGTGGAAACTTCTCCACTTCTCCATTCCTTCATTCCTTTAACAGATTATGAGTGCCTGCTGTATACCGGGACTGTGCCAGGCACTAGCACTTGGGCTGCAGGAGGGAAGGGCAGAGTTGGAGGCTTGCCAATTAAAATGGGCAGTCATAGTTAAGACCTGAGCCGGGAGGGACTAAACTCACCTTGTGCATAGTGCCAAAAGGCTTCCCAAGGATGACATCACCTGAGGGCCTGGGAGCCGGGAAGAAAGCTTGCTGGGGCAGAAAGAAAGCAGCTAGTGTATCAGGAATTGGGAGGCATGGAAAGGGGCTGGTGGGAGGCTGTATTTTCAGATAGGGGACAGCATTCAAAGACTTCAGGTGAGTGAGAGCTCGGAAGGTAGGAATGAATGCATTTCATCACCTGGAAGAGTAGAAACTAGAGGCTAGTGAACGATGAGGCTCGACAGATAAGCAAAGACCACAGCTTGCTGGGTCTTGAGAGGAGTTTGGACTTTTAAGAAAGGACGGCAGGGAAATGAGGAAGAGCCTTTCAGCTGATTTGTTGAGAAAGGGAGAGGGGAACAGCCTGGGGCAGCAGACACTCCCCCACCCAGGAGGTGGTAGTGACTTGAGAGAGAGTGGAGATGGAAGTGGAGATCAGTGGGGCTCAGAGACTAAATGCATGAGGGAGAAGGGAGAGGGAGGGAGCTGGGTTTGGTTCCCAGGTACTGGTGCTCAGTGGTGGTGGGACAGGTTGGGGCAGGTTTCAGAGGGAAGAGAACCAGTCACTGTGATACATGTTTAGTGAGACCTCTAAGCCCCCAGGTGCACCAGGTAGGAGACAGTCTGGATTTAAGGGTCTGGAGTTCAGAAGAGATCGACAATACGATGGCAGTTATAAATTTGGGAGTCATCAGCAAGATGATCTGTCTCAGCCACAGTGAGTTCAGAAGAAAGGGCCTAGGACAGAACCTAGAGAAATGCTGGTATTTTAAGAAATTACACAAGGAACACATTCTTATGGTAAAAATGTAAATAATACAGAGATGGTAGAAGTCAGAGAAAGTCCAGAGATGATAAAATAGTCCAGCGGGTAGAATTCAGGGGCCCATAAACTTAGGAAAATACTATATCTCAATTTTCACTAACTTCAAACTGAAATTTAATATTTCCTCCAGTTGTGAATGTTGGCAACAGACCTCAGTATTATTAGCAGCACCTCTGACTTTGTCACTAATAGAAATCAGATATTTGCATGTCACAGCTGTTGGCGTTATTTACACATTTATGCTCATTTCCAAATCACTTTCATCACTTGAATTGAAACATATGTCACGTCACCGATTGGTTTTGAATATTTTGATAACTTTTTTTTTCCCCTGCCACACCATGTGGCTTGAGGAATCTCTGTTCCCTGATCAGGGATTGAACCGAGGGCCGCAGCAGTGAAAGCCCAGGGTCCTAACCACTAGGCAACCAGGGAACTACCTATTTTGATAACTTTTAATTAGTATCTTTCATGTGTAGTTTTTCCTATGTACTTTATTCATTTGAAAACATTGTTTTGAGAGAGGCCTGTAAGCCTTCACCAGATGCCTAATGAGTCCATGCCACAAAACAGTTAAAAATCCCTGAAGTAGGGAAAGAAGCCCCAGACTTTCCTTAACACCCCACCACCTCACCAGCAGTCCCAGTGCCTTGCCTCAGGGTAATGACAGCAGGCAGTCTGCTGAAGTCACCATTGGGGGGTTGGGGGTGGGGAGGGGTGAGCCAGCAAATGAGACGGAGGCCAGGCCCGAGGGAGAAATCCGGAAGAGTATGTTGCTTCAAGAAGGATGGGTTTGTGTCCGCTGTTGTGGATGAGCTAAGGAAGAGGAAGACTAGGTTTAGTGACAAAAGTCATTTGTGACCATGGCTAGAGGACTTCACTGGGGTCACATGTGATCAAGGGGGTGGCAGGCCAGAAAGGAGGTCTGGAGGTGGCAGGGTCATGGAGCAGATCTGAAGTGAACAGTGAACAGTGGGCAAAGTAGACGACATGGAGTTAATAGGGCTGCCTTGAGGGCCTGACAGAAGCAGGAGAACGTGGATTCATTGTGTCTCCAGTTTGCAGGTTTTGTTCCCAAAATCTGAAAGCAGTGCAGGTAGAGGCGTGAAGAGATGAACATGTACATTGTGTGCGGTAGAGCTTTGCTGCAGAAACGGGGCAAAGGACAGTGGATCAGGCGGGTGGAAGATATTATCAATATGTGGTTGACTGGGTGGGTTTGGATTCTAACAGAAGAGAGACCTTGGATAAATAATAAAATGTGATATGTGGTGTGATAAACGCTGTGGAGATCAAAAAGGAAGGAGCTAGAACATGATGGTGAAGAGCTGTTTAAACTGCTTTTTTGAGCTAAAATCAACATAAATCATGCATGTGTAAATGTATGGTTCAGTAAGTTTTGACGGGTATGCTCATGAAAACATTACCATGATCAAGATAATGAATACATCTGCTGACCTTTCCAAACTACCTTGTGTGAGGGGCTATTTAAGAAAGTCACAGAAAGCCCATCAGCAGAGGTGTCATTTGGGCAGAGACCTGAGTGAAATGAGAGAGCAAGCCACGTTTAATTTGCAGTAGAAGCAACAGGGAGCCCAGTATAGCTGGAGCTGGAGGGGGAAAGGAAGAGCAGGTGAGGGGCATGTGTTCCGTGCGGCACCCCCAGCGCTTACAGTGGGTTCTCCCACAGAGCAGGCACTCAGGCTTGTCCGTAGAACAGGTGCATGCCTGGGACACGCATCAGAACAAGGTTTGGTGGCAGGAAGAGTCAGGGAGAGTGTTCTCTAAACAGCCTAGTAGTAGGGGAGAACAAGTGGCCAGAGTTCATCCATCTTGGCAGGGAGCAGGGACCCTGAGGAGCTAGCGCGGGAGACACCTGAGCGTATGTCAGCCCGCCCTCCAGCCTGACCACCTGCCTCACTCTCTTGCAGAGGTTCCGATTCTGTGGTGACCTGGACTGTCCTGACTGGGTCCTGGCAGAGATCAGCACGCTGGCCAAGATTGTTGAGTGCACGGGATCTTGGGGGTGGGGGACAGGGAGGGATTGCACCTGGGGGCTCTTGGGTGGGTGGAGGGTGGTGAGGTCACTCTTGAGTTGGGGTCTCAGCCCTCTTGGGCCATTCTCACGTGCTGTGTGACTGATCATGTGGCCAGCCCCTCAGCATGCCTGTGTGAAGTGGGTCAGTCTAACTGATATAAGGCCTCCCCCTCCAGTCCTCTGTGAAGCTGAGGCTGCTGTGTGGCCAGGTGCTGAAGGACCTTCTGGGAGAGGGGATTGACGTGAGTACAGGACCCTGCCCACCATGGTCCCATGACCCGGTGACCCCACTGCCCTGAAAGTACACCAGACCTAGGGGGGTGGGTGATCAGCTCCCACCCTCCCTGGATACCTCGTGTCCTTACCACAGGGTCCAAGCCAGGGGGTTGGTGAGTAGGGGACCAGCCCCGCCCTGAGAGCCTCCTTTCTTCACAGTATGAGAAGATCCTGAAGCTCACCATGGACGCCAGGTTTGGTGAGCACCCCACTGGCTCCGCAGACCTTTGGGTGACCCTGGGTACTCGGCCTGGGGCCTGGCACAAAGGCCCCTCCTCCCAGCCTCCTCTGACCCGCTGGCCCCAGCGGAGGAGATAAGGGAGGAAAGGCACTGCCACCCCAGGGCCTCCACCAGCTCCTGGGGGGGCAGTGGCAGTGCTCGTGGCTTTAGGAGGCCTGGGTACTCTGAGCTGAAGATAGTGGGGCCACAGGAGGTGTTTGGGGCCGCAGTGCCTCCCCCACACTCCACCCATGGCTCCCCTCAGAGTCAGGCGATGTGAAGGCCACGGTGGCGGTGCTGAGTTTCATCCTCTCCAGTGCAGCCAAGCACAACGTGGATGGCGAGTCCTTGTCCAGCGAACTGCAGCAGCTGGGGCTGCCCAAAGGTACGGGGATGAGGGCAGGCAGGAGGGTGACCTGTAGGCCGAGGAGTGCTGGGCAGAGGTCAGGCTGTGTGACCCTGGGACACACCTTGCCTTCTCTGGGCCAGGAGCCTGAGACCTGCGCTCTGAGCCACCTAAGCCTGAGCCCCCATCTGCTAGCTCAGGGGACCTCCTTTCGTCCCCAGAGCACGCGGCCAGCCTCTGTCGCTGCTACGAGGAGAAGCAGAGCTCCCTGCAGGCGCGCCTGCGGGCCTGCAGCTTGCGGGGTGAGTGCAGGGTGGGCCTGGGTTGGGTCTGGGCTTCATTCTGGAAGGTGCCTGTGGTTTGGAAGGTGTTTGTTCAGAAAGGATACTTAACCACGTCATGTCAAGCAGTCACAGGCTGGGATTCCTGGCTCCTGCCCAGGTTTCTCTCCTCTGAGACCTTCCCTGGGTAATCTGACTTCTTGGGTCAGAGGGATGAGAGCTTCTCAAAGGCCACAGAGCCCTGGAGGGTTCAGGGTTGAGCCGGGGTGAGGGCTTGGGCCGCCTGGCTCCTCGGCCTGTGACCTCAAGCCCCTCTCGGTCTCACAGTGAACAGGCTGGTAGGCGTGGGCTGGCGGGTGGACTACACCCTGAGCTCTAGCCTGCTGCGCACCGTGGAAGAGCCTTTGGTCCACCTGCGGCTGGAGGTGGCCGCTGCCCCAGGTGGCCCGGTCCAGCCTGTTGCCATGTCCCTCTCAGCAGACAAGTTCAAGGTCCTCCTGGCAGGTGAGGCTCGGCTGTATCGGGAGGGTAAGGGGCGCCCTGAGGTCCTGCCTAACTGCTGCCTGCCTGCCTGCCTCTCCCCACTGCAGACTTAAAGCAGGCCCAAACCCTGATGAACTCCGTGGGCTGAGAAGAAGAGCACAGGGCCCCATGTGGAGCTGCCCTCGAACTTCTCAGTAGGGGGCCGCCCCAGCTCCAGGACCCTGAGGGTCTGGTCTCCTGAATCTCTGGCTTCCTAGGTGACCACCTGAGAATCCAGCCTGGGATCCTGAGAACACTTCCAGCATTGCCTTCCCTCCCCTGTGAAAGGCACTTATCAATGGTTTTCCAGAGAAGGGAGAATAAACAGAAGTGTGGAAAGTGTAAAGAAGTGTGTGTGATTTCTTTAGGGTTCAGATCAGAGGTTTTCGTGACAGAGACCAAGTGATACGCTGACCTATGGTACATTTTCTTTTCTCAGCTGCTGACTGAGGCTGGTCAGGGGTGAGGCAGGAGGAGGACCAAAATGAGACAGCTTGTCTGTAGACAGGAGAATCAGGGCTCCAGCTCCTGGTCCTAGGATGCTCTTGGCTCTGCCCTCTCTGTGCTGGCCTTCTCTTGAAGCTGGCAGCAAGTAGGTGGCCTCAACACCAGATGCCCCAAGTAGCGAAAGGAGAAGAGCCCTTGCCTCTGTGTCATCTCTAGGAAGAGAGAGGGCCCATGCCTGAACCACTCATTGGCAAGGGGAATGGGATAATGGGCTGGATGATTGTGACCCCACCCCTAATTTCCTATGTCCAAGCCCCAACCCCAGTGAGAGGGTTTTAGGAGGTGGGGCCTCCGGGAAGTAATTAGGTTCAAAAGAAGTCATGAGACCTGCATGATGGGATTAGTGCTCTTATAAAAAAAGGAAGACAGACTCTCTCGCTATAAACATGTACGGAGGAAAGGCCATATAAGAACAGCAAGAAGACAGCTGTCCAACAAAGCAGGAGAGAGCCTCACCAAGACCTGATTCTGGCTTGAACGTGGACTTCGCAGTCTCTGGAACTGTGAGAAATAGATGTCTGCTATTTAACCCACCCAGTCCATGGTATTTTGTTATAGCAGCCTGAACACACTAAGACAAAGGGCTTCCCAGGACTGTCTTAGGCCATCCAGGGCCGTTTGTAGAAAAGACTGATCCCAGGTCTAGGGCAGGGAGAGTATAGGGGGAGCCTAGAACATCTCAGGGTCCAAAAGTGAAAGTGAAGCCACTCAGTCGTGTCCGACTCTTTGCCTATCAGGCATGGACTGTAGCCTATCAGGCTCCTCCGTCCATGGGATTTTCCAGGCAAGAATACTGGAGTGGGTTGCCATTTCCTTCTCCAGGGGATCTTCCTGACCCAGGGATCAAACCCAGTTTCTCCCACATTGTAGGCAGACACTTTTACCATCTGAGCCACCAGGGAAATCTCAGGGTCCAAGGAAACTATCAAAAATGAGTCATGTCAACAGGAGCCAGCTTGACACACTGGCTAAAGATGGGACAATTTAAAGAGATAAGGCCTGACTCCCCTCCTGGCTTCTGCTTCTGGAGAAATGGAACAGATGGGCTTTTCTCTGTTCCTCCCACAAGGTTTTAAGTGCAGCTAAAAACCTTGGACATTTTTTATAAAACATAAGACTACGAAAGGTGATGAGACAGCAGACTGGCTAGGATCCTCAAGACCTGAAGAACAATACAGCAAAAAGTGCCTTAGATTTTCTTTTTGTTTCATGTATCCCAGGCTGAGTGATGGAGAAGCTGACTGCCTAGAAACACCAACACACAAAGGAAGCCCCGACAAAAGCCTGCTTTCTCTAAGCAGTAGACGAGGAAAAGGACAGCCAGGCAGCACAGAAAAGTTAGAGACAATAAGGGCTGTCCTCTGGCCACACCCTATAGAACCGCAGTCCCCCTTCCACCCATGCCTACAAAGGCTGAGTGGGAGCTTAGACCCTACCCAAGCTGGCAGGAGGTGGCATAGCCCTTCCCCCACTAGCACCACGTCAGAGAAGTCCTGCTAAAAGAGAAGATTTAAACACGATCCAGTCTCATAATACCCAAAATGTTTAGAATTCAATTTTTAAAAACCATTGTACCAAGAACCAACAAAATTTCAACTCAAAAAAAGACAAACGCCAACACTAGAATGTCTCAGATGTTACAAGTCTATGCTAAGGATTTTAAAGCAGCCGTCCTAAAAATGCCTCAAGTCTCAGCAGAGAAATAGAAGATAGAAAGAACAAGATAAACATTTTAGAACCGAAAACTACAATAGCCCAAGTAAAAATCTCAATGGGTGAACTTAACAACAGAAAAAAGAATCAGTGGATTTGAGGATAATAGAAATTACCCAGTCTAAACAACAGAGGGAAGATAACTTGGAAAACAACAAGAACAAAAAAATAAATAAAATAGAGCCTCAAGGACCTGTAGGACTATTAACAAAAGATCTGGTGCTTGTGGTGTCAGAGTCCCAGAAGGTAAGAAGCAGGAGGGTAGAGCAGAGAAGAACCCAAAGAAATTATGACTAACGTTTTCCAGAACATGGCAAAGGACACAAATGTATAGAGTTGAGAAGCTGAATGAACTCCACACAGGTTGAATCTAAAGAAATTTATGTCAAGATACATCATAATCAAACTTCTGAGAACTAAAGAAAAGAAAAATATCCTGAAAGCAGCAAGACAGACATGACACCTTACATATCGGCGGAAACAATTCAAATGACTGAATAGCGCATCAGAAGCCGCAGAGCCCAAAGACAACAAACACAGCACGTTTCAGGCCCTGAAAGACAAGAAACGTCAGCCCAGAATTCTGTATTCAGAAAAAGTCACCTCAAGAGTAAAGGACAAGGGACTTCCCTGGGGGTCCAGTGCAGGGAGCCCGAGTTCCATCCCTGGTCAAGGAACTAGACCCCACGTGCCGCAACTAAGAGTTCCCAGGATACATCTAAAGATCCCACATGGGGACTTCCCTGGTGGTCCAGTAGTTGAGAGTCCACCTGCCAATGCAGGGGACATGGGTTCGATTCCAGGTCTGGGAAGTTCCCACACGTTGCAGGAAAATTGTGTGTCACAATTACTGAGTCCGCAAGTGGCAACTACTGAAGCCCACCATCTGGAGCCTGTGCTCCGCAACAAGAGAAGCCACTGCAACGAGAAGCCTGCACACTGAAAAGAAAGCCCAGACAGCAGCGAAGACCCAGCACAGCCAGAAATAGATAGATAATAAAAATTAAAGATCCCACGTGCCACAACTAAAGATCCCACATGGGACAACTAAAGGTCCTGCATGCTGCAAGTAAAACCTAGCACAGCCAAAGAAATATATATATATATATATATATATAATATATATATTATATATATATATATATAAAGAGTAAAGGGTGAGTAAAAGAATGAAATTAGAACATTTCTCATACCATAAAAAAAATCAAAATGGATTAAAGACCTAAATGTAAGACCAGATATGATAAAACTTGAAGAAAACATAGGCAGAATACTCTGACATAAATTGTAGCAATTTGGGGGGAGGGATTTTTTTTCTTCCTAAGGCAAAGGAAACATAAGAAAAAATTTAAAAATGGCATATAATTAAACTTAAGCGCTTTGGCACGGCAAAGGAAACCACTGACAAAAAAGTCTACACAATGGGAGAAAATAATTGCAAATGATATGACTGGTAAGGGATTAATATCCAAAATATATAAATGCACCCAGAACTCAATATCAAAAAAGGAAACAAACCGACTGAAAAATGAGCAGAAAAATTGAATAATCATTTTTCCAAAGAAGACATAGGAATGGCCAACCGGCAATGAAAAGATGCTCAGCATCGCTAATTATTAAATAAATGCAAATCACAACCGCAATGAGATATCACCTCCTACCTGTCGGAATGGCTATTACCAAAAAGACTACAAATAAAAATGTTGGCAAGGATGTGGAGAAAAGGGAACCCTTGTTCATTGTTGGTAGGAATATAAATTGGTATAGTCACTGTGGAAGCTATATTGAGTTTCCTCAAAAAAAATAGCAATAGAACTATCATGTAATCCAGCAATCTGACTTCTGGGTATTTATCTGCAGGAAATAAAGACACTAATTCAAAAAGATACACATACCCCAATGTTCATAATATATTATACATGTCACTAATCCATAAAAAACAATGAAATTTTGCTTTTTACAAAAATATAGATGGACCCAGGAGAGTATTATGCTTAGTAAAATAAATCAGAGAAAGACAAAATAGTGTATGACATCACTGACATGTAGATCCAAGAAATGAATGAATGGAAGAAAACAAACAGATCCATAGACATAGAGAATAAACTAATAGTTACCAGTGGGAAGACAGAAGAGCGGAGGAATAGACAAGAGTAGGGGATTAAGAGGTACAAACCTCTTTATTTTATGTGTAAAATAAATAAGCTTCAGGGACACATGTACAGCACAGAGTATACAGTCAATGTCTTATAATAACTTTAAATGGATTATAACTATAAAAATATTGAATCCCTATGTTGCACATCTGAAACTAATATAATATAAATTAACCATATTTCAATTTTTAAAAATGACAAAATTGTAAGACATTTTAAAGAGTAAAGGGGGAGAGCAAGACATTTGCAGATGAGGTGTAACTAATACAATTGTCACCAGCAGTTCTAATATAAAAATAAGAAAAGGCTAAAAGGAAACCATAAATAAAAAGACAAGAGAAAATATTTGCAAATGATGTGACCAACAGGGATTAATCCCCCAAATACATAAACAACTCATGCAGCTCAATATCAAATAACCGAATCAAAAAATGGGCAAAAGATTTAAACAGACATTTTCCCAGAGACATACAGATGGCCAAAAAGCACATGAAAAGCTATGCTCAACATTGCTAATTATTAGAGAAATGCAAATCAAAACTACAATGAGGTAGCATCTCACATCAGTCAGAATGGCCACCATCAAAAAATCTACTAACAATACATGCTGGAGAGGGTGTGGAGAAAAAGGAACCCTCATGCACTGTTGGTGGGAAAGTAAATTGGTACAAACACTTTTGGAGAACAGTATGGTGTTTCCTTTTAAAATTAAAAACAGAGCTACACTATGATCCAGTAATCCCATTCCTGGGTGTATATCTGGAAGAAAGCATGATCTGAAAAGATACATGCACTCCAGTGCACATGGAAGCACGACTTACAGTAGCCAAGATAGTGAGCAACCTAAACGTCCATTGACAGATGAGCGGATGAAGATGTGGGAGCACTACCCGGCCACAAAAATGAAGTGATGCCTTTTGCAGCAGCATGGATGGACCTCGATATTGTTATACTAAACGAAGTAAGTTAGACAGAGACAAGCGTCACATGATAGTACTTAGACGTGGAATCTAAAAACAGTGATACAAATGAACTTACTTACAAAGCAGAAACAGACTCACAAGCATAGAGAATACAATTTTGGTTACCAAAGGGGAAAGGGTAGCGGGCAGGGATAGATTAAGAGGTTGGGATTACCATATAAACACTACTATATAAAATAGTCAACAAGGACCTGCTGCATAGCACAGGGAACTCCATTCAATACTCTGTAATAACCCATATTGGAAAAGAATCTGAAAAAGAATGAACCTGAATCACTTTGCTGTATACCTGAAACTAACACGACATGGTAAATCAACTATACTCCAGTATAAAATAAAAAAAATTTTAGTCTAAAGGAGGATCTCTAAACAGAAGGAACATGAGAGAAGAAATCTTGAAACATTAGGAACGAAGAATAATGGAAAGAATGAAAGCATGGGTGCAGCAGACTTTCCTTCTCTCGAGTGTTCTGAAATATGTTCAACATATTTGAAGCAAAATATAATACTGTTAGATGTGGTTTTCAATGTATGTACAGGAGATATTGAAGGTTGTTATACACTAGTGAGGGAAAAAGGAGATACGTTTTCTACACTTTACACAAACTGATAAAATGTCAATATCAGTGAACTGTGACAAGTATATACACAAGTGTAATATATGTATAGCGTAATACCTACATCAACCACTTCAAAGGCTATATACAATGTAATGCACTCAATATAGTTAATTCAAACTGGAATTTTAAAAGATGTTCAAGTAGCCCATATGAGGACAAGAAAAAGAAGACAAAAGCAAAAAAACAGGGAACAAAATGCAAATTAAGTGGCGGTCACAAAAAAAATTCCAAGTCTCATCAAATGTGTAACATAAGCTTGGTTACCCAGGTAGTATTCCCTCTTCTGTGTCATCACAGAATCTCCTTTCATTGCTATCATAGCACAGCATTGTAGTTTTGTATTTACTCACTTGCCTTTTACCAATCTTTCTTAAGAATAGAAATTGTATTTACCTGTTCGTATACCCCGTCTTCTCAAGGCTATGGTTTTTCCAGTGGTCATGTATGGATGTGAGAGTTGGACTGTGAAGAAAGCTGAGTGCCGAAGAACTGATGCTTTTGAACTGTGGTGCTGGAGAAGACTCTTGAGAGTCCCTGGGACTGCAAGGAATGCAACCAGTCAATCCTAAAGGAAATCAGTCCTGAATATTCATTGGAAGAACTGATGCTGAAGCTGAAACTCCAATACTTTGGCCACCTCATGCGAAGAGCTGACTCACTGGAAAAGACTCTGATGCTGGGAGGGATTGGGGGCAGGAGGAGAAGGGGATGACAGAGGATGAGATGGCTGGATGGCATCACCGAATCGATGGACATGAGTTTGAGTGAACTCCGGAAGTTGGCGATGGATAGGGAGGCCTGGCGTGCTGCAGTTCATGGGGTTGCAAAGAGTCGGATATGACTGAGCGACTGAACTGAACTGAAAGACTAAAACAGTACTCTTTCAATAAGTGGGGGGAAATATAAAGATTTGGCAGGGAACAGATTTAGCTATTGAATGTAAAAAAAATATGAGTCCATAAAAGATAAACCCCCTCCCCGCAAAAAATCAACCCTAATTTGTCACCATTGGACTTTATTGCATCAAATTCTTAGTCTAAAAATTGATAGTTGAGGAGAAGTGTTTCAGAATTCATCCTATCTTTTTAGTATTTCATAATATCCAAATAACCCTAATCAATGAAATAAAAGCTCTTCTTTACAGAAGAATTCAAGTTAATGTAGAGGGAATGACAGCATTAGAAAATCACCATTTTGTAACTCCCAATTAAGTAGTTGATTGAGGCAAGGATCACCAATGATAAGAAAGCCAATAGGTGAAAGGTTGATGTGATGTGAAACTGGGTATTTGCATGATGCTAAAGAATAACCTCATGTAAACAACTCAATGTCCCTCAGCTGGTAAGTGGATAAACATGCTGCTATGCCTACACAGTGGAACACTACTCGGCAATAAGAAGGATTGATAAGCATCACAACATAGATGGATCTCAAATGCATTATGCTATGAGGACAAAAGAAGACACAAAAGGCTACACACTAAAGATTCCGTGTGCAGGCACACCTCGGCGATACTGCAGATTCAATTCCAGAACACGGCAGTACAGTGGGCATGGCCATAAAGCAAGTCACATGAACTTTTTGGTTTCCCAGTGCGTAGAAAAGTTTGTTTACACTGTACTGTAGTTTATTAAGTGTGCAATACATTCTGTTTAAGGGGTTCCCTGGTGGCTCAGATGGTGAAGAATATGCCTGCAATGCAGACCTGGGTTCAATCCCTGGGTCCGGAAGATCCCCTGGAGAAGGGAATGGCTGCCCACTCCAGTATTCTTGCCTGGAGGATCCCAAAGAATCCCATGGACAGAGGAGCCTGGTGGGCTACAGACCCTGAGGTCGCAAAGAGTTGGACATGACAAGCAACTACACTACTACTACATTGTGTTTAAAAAGCAATGTACAAGCAGAGCTAAGTAAACAGAAATCCCCCCCATAGATTACTCAGTGGTCCCACGGTATGAAACACACCTTTACAACACAGAAGTCTGGCTGTCACAGCCTTACTGGTAATCAATTTCATTCCCACTAAAGTGAGACAACCAGAGGCTGGATGTCTCCTAATGTCATGCAATTTGGAGTATAGAACAACTTCTAGGAGATACTGGGGCTTCCCTGATAACTCACTTGGTAAAGAATCCGCCGGCAAGGCAGGAGACCCCAGTTCGATTCCTGGGTCGTGAAGATCCCCTGGAGGGGGATAGGCTACCTACTCCAGTATTCCTGGGCTTTCCTTGTGGCTTAGCTGGTAAAGAATCCACCTGCAATGTGGAAGACCTGGGTTCAATCCCTAGGTTGGGATGATCCCCTGGAGAAGGAAAAGGCTACCTATTCCAGTATTCTGGCCTGGAGAATTCCATGGACAGCCCATGGGATCACAAAGAGTTGGACACGACTGAGTGACTTTCACTTCCACTTCCAAGCCTTTAGATCTAATTTCTGGTGTGCAGGGAGAACTAGAGACAGAGGAACAAGTTAACAACACCCAAGGAAACATCAAACATATCCAGAATGTTGATGGGGCATCTCAAAGGACTCTTCAGAAAGGTAAGTATCATGAAGACCAAAAAAAGGCAAGTGAGGTGGGTAGGAGGTGGGAAGGGTGGTTCCATCTAGACTGGAAGTGATTGAAGAGACGTAAAATCCTCGTTTGGTCTCTGCTTTGAACCAACTAGCTATAAAAGACACTATGGGGACAACTAGGGAAATTTGAATGTGGGATGTATAAGATAATATTAAGATGTTATGTTGGGGACTTTTCTGGTGGTCCAGAGGCTAAGACTCTGTGCTCCCAGTGCAGCGGGGGCCTGGGTTCCATCCCTGATGAGGGAACTAGATCAGGAAATTAGATCCCGCATGCTGCAACTAAAGAGCCACATGCTACAACTAAGACCCCCCACAGCCAAATAAATAAACACATTTTAAAAAAAAGTTATTGTTAACTTTACTAGGTTTGGTAAAAAGTATTATCTAATGAGTTTCCCAGGTGGTGCTAGTGGTAAAGAACCCGGCCTGCCAATATAGGAGATGCAAGAGAGGCAGGTTCAGTCCCTGGGTTGGGAAGATCCCCTGAAGAAGGGTAGGGCAACCCACGCCAGTATTCTTGTCTGGAGAATCCCACGGACAGACGAGCCCAGCAGGCTAAAGTCCATAGGGTCACACAGAGTCGGACACAACTGAAGTGACTTAGCATGCATGCATGCATTGTTTAATTTACTTTAAAGTACTTTTGGCAAAAATGAAAGTGAAATCGCTCAGTCGTGCCCGACTCTTTGCGACTCCATGGACGGTAGCCTGCACCAAGCTCCTCGGTCCATGGGATTTTCCAGGCAAGAGTACTGGAGTGGGGTGCCATTTCCTTCTCCAGGGAATCTTCCCCACCCAGGGATCAAACCCAGGTCTCCCGCATTGTAGACAGACGCTTTACCGTCTGAGCCACCAGGGTAGTCCACTTTTGCAAAATACACGAATAAATAGATGAAGGGAGAGGAAGGAGGTGTAGTATGAAGGGGGAGAATTGGCTGTGGGTCAGGCACCGAGCCTGCTGCACTTAGGGTGAAATACCAGCTCCTTATAGAGGCCTCCAGAGGTCGGAAGACACCGGCCCTTGCTCCTGTGTCCGTCCTCCCCTCTCAGCACTCCCCCTAGCCACCTCCCTAGCAGTTCCTTCCACCTGCCCTACAGACTGGTCTCCTCTCTTCTCCAGATGGCTCCTTCTGAGGTTTCAGCCTAAATGTCACCGCAGAGAGACCTTTCCCCACATCGGAAGTAGGTTCCGCTTCTCCGCCCCTGCTTTTGGTTGCCGGGCTGCACTCTACCACCCGCGGTGACGGTGTTTATGCGTTCTGTCTGACTAGCGCTGAAACGTAAGGCCACCACCGGGTCCCCAGAGCCTGCACTGATCGCGCACCTGTTCGCGCCTTGAGCCCAGCTGTAAGTGTCTCTATTTCGGGAAGTTGCTGATGTTTACCGCTGGGACTGCCCACCCGGTCCTGGACTTAGCCGCGTGGCTTCTCACAGTCAGAGTCGGCAGGAACCCAGGACCTCAGACCTGACCCCGGAACCCGCTGGCGCCGGGCAGCGGGAACCAGGTTCTTCCGCCACCTCCCAGCCAGGTGACTGACCGAAGCCTTTCCCACACCCCAGCCACCTACTCTGGGACTCCACCCCGTACTGGCTTTACCACCTGCATGAGGAACTACGCTTCCCAGCAGCGCACGCAGCTCCCAACATGCTCTTAGGCGCCGCTCCGCCTCCGGCATTAACCCCTTGGTGGCTGCAGGCTTGCGGGAGCGGCGCTGGGCGCAGGTAGCCTGCGGCGGGCCGGGGGCCGGGCTGTATGTGTGTGTGTGTGCAGCGGAACTGAGAAGAGGACTGGAATAGGGACCTTGGGGAGGAAGGGAGCCAGGGTTAACCGAGGACAGGCAGCGGGAGCTGGAGCAGGTGGGTGGGTAGGAGGCGAGCCATTGAGCATCCGCCGCTCGCAAAATTAGGAACCTGAAGTTCACCTTTTCCCGCAAAAGGAACCCTTTCGGGTGCCAGGCCCGGGGCGGCGCCCAGGTTGCGGGTAGGGAGGACAAAGGAGTCCGCCCTGGCCAAATGCTTTCCCCTGCCCAACACCTACTTTGGCCTCCGATCTCCCGACCCTGGATTGAGGAAAGTGGCAAACTCTTCCTGCCTTAGCCAGATGGGAACCCGCGAGGGTGAGGAAGGGGGACAACCCTCTCTGCCGAGACGCTGACCCGGGAGTTTCCTGTGTCCCCATGGACCATGGCCTGGAGCTTGGGGAGCCCTTCCTGGCGCCCCATCCTCCTCCCTCAATGTCGTGTGTACCTGACTCCAGCTCTAAGGTACCTGAAGATAACCACATTCCCTCTTTCACTTGTCCCAGGCCTCGGTCCTGACCAGTGGGTGGTGGGCAGGCTCCTCCACCTTGTCTGCCGGCAGAGCCTGTGAGCCACCGTTATCCCAGCTCTTATCTTCCAGGCTCATTCCTTCAATCACTGTGGCAACTGAGGTGGGCCTGATTCTTGGGGAGATGAGCGTGCACAGTTCCCATTCTGGGGTGGGAGTGGAGACAGAGGCAGACAGGAGCTAATAATTTCAGGTTCTGGGAGTGCCATGAAGGGGGTCAGGGGATGGAGGATGCTGCCTCGGAGAGGCCCCTCTCTTAAGTGTTTCTAGACCGAGGGGGACGGCAAAGGCTGGGAGGCAGGGAGGCGGGGAGGGAGAGCTGTGTGCTTGGAGCAAGGGGGGTGGGGCACGTGGGAGGAAATGAGATGACAGCCTGGGCCCAGGAAGGATATGGACTTTATTCTAAAATCAGAAAGTGTTCCTGGAAGCCCATGGAAGGTGTTAATGAACAAGGTAGTCATGTTTCCCTAGTCAGAGCTCCCCAGTGTCCTAGGCTTTCTCAGCATTTTTGGGGATGGGGGTGGGGATGGGGCAGGGGAGGGACAGAGCACAGGCTGTGGCCAAGCCAGCTGATTTCCCGCCAATTCCCATTGACCATGCCCCCCTCTGACCCTCTGGGTTCTCCTGTGAAAACTGGGAGTGATATTGCCGCCTCACTGGATGCACACCTGGCCCAACCTGCTGTCATCCTCCCCACAGGGCCTGGCCACCCCCCCCACAGAATGCCCGAGGGCCCTGAACTGCATCTGGCCAGCCACTTTGTGAACGAGGCATGCAGGGAGCTGGTCTTTGGCGGGTGTGTGGAGAAGTCACCTGTCAGCCGCAACCCTGAGGTGCCCTTTGAGAGCAGCGCCTACAGCATCTCGGCTTTGGCCCGCGGCAAGGAGCTGCGCCTGACCCTAAGCCCCCTGCCTGGGGCCCAGCCCCCGCGGGAGCCACTGGCACTTGTCTTTCGCTTTGGCATGACGGGCTCCTTCCAGCTGGTGCCCAGTGATGCGCTGCCACCCCACGCCCACCTGCGCTTTTACACAGCTCCACCTGGCCCCCGACTTGCCCTCTGCTTTGTGGACATCCGCCGATTCGGCCGCTGGGACCTCGGGGGCGAGTGGCAGCCAGGCCGCGGGCCGTGTGTCTTGCTGGAGTACGAGCAGTTCAGGTAGGGCCAGCACCAGGTGTGAGCAATACAGTCCTGGGCTTCAGACACGGCTCATTAGTGCCTTGTTGGCCAATGAGAAGCGAGTTCCAGCCCCTCTGGGCTTCAGTCCTTTCATCTGTAGACCAAGACAGTATCCTTTCCTAGGGACAACTCCCTGAGCTAATGGACGTGGAAACCCAAAACCTATAAGAGGAGGTGGGGGCAAGAGGTGGAGGACATGGCCGATTGTGTCAGAGCTGGGGCTCTCATCAGCATCCCACACTGCTTGGTACCCTCAGAAGGCTAAGAAGAAAAGTAGAGAGGCTTTCACAGCCCAAGAAGGGAGGCTGAGCAGGAAGGAACTGCTTCAAGGAGGTGGGGAGAGGACCACTAATGACATGGCTTCTGAAGCAGGTTGTGGTCTCCCACATTGTGCCTGCCCACCAGTCTGTGTCCCGTGGTCTCTGTGCCTGTCTTCTGCCTGAGGCGGGCTAAGAGCCCCAGCTGGGGTGGGGTGCAGGTCACATAAGATGGCCCAGTGTCAGCCACTTCCTCTAAAGATAAAACATGCACGTGTCTCAGCTTGGTGCCAGTCCAGTTCTAAGTGTTGAGGGTTCAGCAGTGATCAAGAGGGATGTGGTCCTTGCTCCCACAGAGCTAGTTCAGGTAGGGCAGGGGGAAGGGAAAGTGAAAGTGAAGTGAAAGTCACTCAGTCATGTCTCACTCTGTGCCCTCATGGACTGGGGCCCTGCCAGGCTCCTCTGTCCATGGAATTCTCCAAGCAAGAATACTGGAGTGGGTAGCTGTTCCCTTCTCCAGGGGATCTTCCCAACCCAGGAATCAAACCGAGGTCTTCTCCATTGCAGGCAAATTCTTTACCAGCTGAGCTACCAGGAAAGTGCAAAGCTCTAAAGTAAAAGCATTCTGACAAGACTCACAAACAGGAAGGCATGGAGTGGGACTTGGCAAATCCTTTCTTGGGGGAAGTCATGCCTTTCGGCTGCCTATTGGGGTGGGTCAAGGCATCTCTGGCCCAGAGAAGGCAGCAGATTCCTGGCCTTCCCAGGCGTGACCCCAAGTGCACTCCCAGGGAAGTGTCTGTGTTGTCGTAGATTTCTCCCGCTTCTCCTTTCTTGGGGGTGGGGGGTGGGGGTGGGTGGGGTGGGTCAGGCCACAAGTTAACTCTTTGCCAGGTGGTTCTGAAGTTTCTCTTGCGTGATGAGCATTTTGGCTTATTTGGTCCTCCAGCTGCAAAGCCTGTGGGGATCAGCTCTGACAGCTGACCACCCAGGCTGAACTTCCACTTTACTTTTACCCCTCAAACTTTCTGGCCCCTGTATCATTTGCTTCTCATGCCACCACTGAGTCAGTCTTGTCATGACCTTTTTCTCAAAGAAGCAAGATTCATTTCCTCTTCAAGGTGGTAAGGAGAGACCCGTGGGTGTGCTGGGGCACTGACCAGCCAGGACTTGCCCCCTTCACTCCTGCTAAACAGAGCCAGTGCCAGCTTCCATGAAGATCTTCAGCATCTTGAAAAGAGATGACCCCACCAATGTCAAATCTTCATGTCTAAGCAACTGGAAGTCCTAGACAGGGAGTTCCAGACTGCAGGCACACCTGAGGTCCTGTGATCACCTTGTTCCCAAGTGTCTTGAATCTGAGCCACTCTGGTGACATGCAAACCATACACATGGATTCAAGTGTTTTCTTGAGCATGTTCCTTTAGATTGGCATTTTTAACCTTTTGTAATGAATTGAAATCCCACATCGTTGTTCCCATTTTTAACAGAAAATGGAGGTTCCTGCTGCCAAATACCACGGAGGCTGGGATAATGGGAAATTGGGACTTGCTTCTTTCCCTGGCACCCAGACATTGCTTCCCCCAGCTCCTCTCCCCTACCCCATTGGGAGGCAGGGAGGAGCAGGGGGTGGGCAGGCAGAATGGGTCTTATGTGCCCGGGCTGTGTCCCTCCAGGGAGAACGTGTTACGAAACCTAGCAGACAAGGCCTTTGACCGGCCCATCTGTGAGGCCCTGCTGGACCAGAGGTTCTTTAATGGAATTGGCAACTATCTGCGGGCGGAGATCCTGTACCGGTCAGCAGGCAGGCCTTGGGCCTGAGGGCGGGGGTGTCTGGGTGTGCTCATGTTCCCCTCTGCTTAGCACCCCTCTCCACCTCCCTGCAGGCTGAGGATCCCCCCCTTCGAGAAGGCCCGCACAGTTCTGGAGGCCCTGCAGCAGCGCAGGCCGGTGAGGGCACCGGGAGGGATGCGCCTGCCCTTCTCAGGCAGGCGGACGAGGGTCAGGGCTGGGTCAGGTGTCTGCGGCTCGAGCAGGTCCCTTCTCAGTTCCAGCCTGTGTCTACAATGTGTGTGCGTGCATGTGTGGGAGGTGATGGGGGGTGCCGATGAACTGTCCGTGTCCTGCCAAGCTCAGAAGGGGTCTGTTTCCTGAGGGATCAGCTGCCTTCTGAGCAGCATTGCCTCATGCTGACATCCAGGTCCTACCCCTGGCCCCTTCTCCAGAGCCCGGAGCTGACCCTGAGCCAGAAGATCAGGGCCAAGCTGCAGAACCCTGACCTGCTGGAGCTGTGCCACTCGGTGCCCAAGGAAGTGGTCCAGCTGGGTGAGGGCCTGAGAGGCAAAGATGGCTGGCTGGCTTTGCTTTGGCATATCGTGTAACCTGGGACAGTTCCTGCCCCTGTCTGGGCCTGGTTCCCTGCCTGGAGAATGGAAGTTTGTTGACCTAGTCATTTCTAAATGGACTATACCTCCAGGCAGGCAGGGCAAGGATTCTTAATCCGACTTCAGGATAGGAAAGCCATGGCCCAGAGTGGGGAAGACACCAGCTTGAGGTCACACAGCTGGAGGAGGGAGAGCCTGGGCCCCCTGACTCGATCCATCAGCTTGTGAAGCTGAGGTCTGAGCCAGGTCCAACTGGGCTCCCCCTCCTCCCTGCCTAAGTTCCCCCTCTGATCTCCACCTGGTTCCTCTGTCCCACAGGGGGCAAAGGCTACGGGTCGGAGAGCGGGGAGGAGGACTTTGCTGCCTTCCGAGCCTGGCTGCAGTGTTATAGCGCACCAGGCATGAGCTCCCTGCGGGACCGGCATGGCCGCACCATCTGGTTCCAGGTTTGGGCTCTAACGCTTGTACAGGCAAAGAGACCCAAGGAAGCTGGTGGGATGGAAGGACCTGGGGTCACACTGGTCTGAGGGTCTAAGCCTTCCCTGTGCTATGCTCTGCCCCTCCTCTGAGTCCTAGGGTCCCTGCTAGTGGCGCAGCCCCAGAGCAGGGGTACCTTGCTGCTGGCGCTGACCTGGAGGGTGGGGAGGGGACAGTCAGGCTTCCTTGGGGAAGGGCTTCACTGATCTGGAAGGACAGATGTGATTCTGCCTCTCCAAGGAAACTACCCCTACCAGGCTGACTCCTGAATTCTGCTGATTCCATTTTAGGGGGATCCTGGACCCCTAGCACCCAAAGGTAAACTACTCCTAATGTAACAAGAGAGCAGAAACAACTAGTTGTGCAAGGGCTACAGCACCCTTCTCCATCCCAGTCCTCCTCTCCGACCCTGGGAGTCCCTCCAGAGTGGGAGCGTGGGAGTCTAGAGAAGGGGGCCGAGGCCACAGAACCCTCCAAGCCCATCAGCATCAATGTCCTGCAGGGGGCAAGTCCCGCAAGAAGAAGTCCCAGGGAGCACAGCAGGGTCCTGAGGACGGAGTGGAGGTATGGCTCCCTGCTCTTCCCCGTCCCTGCACTCTCTCCTAGAGCAGGGTCCTCACCTTCCTGACCTGCTGGGCTCCTTGCGGACCTGCGTCTTCTCCACCCAGGTCCCTCCTTCTCCAAACAAGGCTCCTTCAAGGACACAAAGGGCACAGAGAGGACTTCCTAAACAGACTACAGCCCAGGTGCCCGAGGGGACCAGCCTCCAACAGGACCCAGAAGCCCCCCCGGTCCCTGACAAAGGGAAGAGAAGGAGGCGAAAAGCAACCTCAGGTGGGCTTTCCTCAGCAACTTCCTCTGGGGAGGGACGGACTGCCGCAGCGAGCTCCCCAGGAGGAAGGGATGGCAGTGTGGGTGGGAGGAGCATGTGAACAAAGGCAGAAGGGAGGCTCTTGGGGAGTCCTTGGCCAGGGACTGCCATCCCACATGTCCTTCCCTAGGCCGCCACAGAACCCGAAAGATCAAGGCTGACACCCCATCCTTGGAGCCTGAGGGGACCTCAGCCTCCTAGCAAGAGGCTCTTCTTGCTTGTATCCACCCCTCCTCCTGGCACCCTGGATCTGGGCCTGTGTGGCTTCCTCGAAGTTGCAGGAACTGGATGCTCTGACCCTATGGCCATTCCCTACACAATTACATTTTTAATTGTACCCCACTATCGCCATTTTTAAAACCCATGTGAAAAATGCTAATTTTTAGTAAATGCATAAACTTGAACTTCTCGGCACTTCTTGGGCTGACTGCAGAAGGTCTGGGAAGGCTGAATGTGAAGGGCCTGCTGCCCAGTCCTGAGGACAGGAGGGCCATGGCCTCTGCAGGGATGGCCCCTCATGGGTGGTGCAGACTCCCTGCCTAGTTAGCCCAGACTCTACCGCTCCTCCAGTCCAGGACTCCTCAGTGCCTGTGGCTGCTCCCCTAGCCTCGTCCAGACTAGTCAGTGCTCTCCTCCTAGTGGGGGTCAGCCAGAACCCACCCACCAGGCCTCCTCAGCCCCAAGCCCTCTATCTGTGGGTACAGGGGGAAGCGCCGCTTGTTTTTTCCCATGTGGGATCTAAACTCCCTGACCAGGGACTGAACCCATGCCCCCTGCATTGGAAGCACATAGTCTTAACCGCTGGACTACCATGAAGCCCCAGAACACCGTCTTGTATCATGGTCTTTTAGTCAGCTTACGGTCACCGGTATCCTGGGTCTCTCTCATGGGGACTGCAATCCAGACGCTGCATACACAGATAACCTTGGGTCTTGCCCCTGCCCCAAATACCTGGGGTAAAAACTGTCCCCTCAAAGCCTGAGGATGGGCCCTGAGGGGACTGAGCAGGGGCTACCAGCAGGTTTCCTGAGCCAAAGGTTTATTGTTTAAGAGGTAACTGACCCTTGCTTCAGGCTCAGGAGGCAGGACTGAGGCGCTGCCAAAGCCTTCCACAAACAAAACCCCACCCTCAGGGACTCAGTTCGGTGGGGGCTGCAGAACAAGCAACAAGGACTGCACTTGGAAAGGAGTAAAGGCGAGCTTCAGGCGGTTGTCCCGGAGGAGCAAAGGGCCAGCAGGGTCGCGGCGCTCCAGGAGGTCACAGCTGCAGAACAGGAGGCGATGAGGGCCCCACAAGGGCAAGACCCCCACTGCCACCCCACGCCCCAACTCACAGGACGGCCTCCTGAACCGGCAGCGACGTGTGCAGCCAGCAGTCGCTGTGACTGCCGTGGGCCTCATACAGCCGCAGCAGGAGCGTGCGGCCCTGGGGGCTGGTCTCCGCCTGCGGAGGGAGGTGGGTGGTGGGTGGGGCCGACACTAGGCCCGGGCCCGCCCGGGCCCGCCCCGCCCCGCCCCACCCCCGCCCTTGCCTGCTTGACTGTCTCCAGCACGACCGCTGGCGAGGAAACTGAGAAGGCACTCCAGGCGGCGGCGGGCGCCGGGCCCGGGGCGGGCAGGGCCAGCAGGGGAAAGTTGAGGCTGTAAGCAGCGGGGATAACGCCAGCGTCCTGGAACGAGCCTGGGCACAGACCGGAAAAGGGACGTGTGGTGGAACATGGGGTCATGGCACCGGACTATGAACGTTTTCCCCACTTACGGCAGCAGAGGCCGAGAAGGGCAGAGGGGTATGGGGCGCAGCACTCACCCTTGTGCGGCATCAGCGCGTAGGTGAACTCGTGCCGCCCCATGTCCACGGTGGCGTCAGGGGACTTAGGCGCCCGCAAGCTGGGGTGGGAAGGGTGGGAAAGGGACAGACCAGAGCTGCTGCAGTTCTATCCTGGCAAGACCAGGATCCCATACCAGTCCCTGGGGGAGCCCCCCACTCACAGCGAGAGGCTGAGGACGTTGCCCCGTACTGACGCGCCATACTTGCAGTCATTGAGCAGAGCCAGCCCAAAGCCATGCTCTGACAGATCCATCCAGCGGTGGGCCCACACCTGGAGCGTAGATCAGAGACCCACTTGGTGGCCCCCCTCCTCCGTGTGCTTCAGAGCTCCTTGTCCTAGACTGAGGGATGCTTTGGGACCTCATGATTGATTGAATTCCAGCTCTTACCTCGGGAGGCCCTGGGCACACCACACAGCCTGTCTAAGCCTCAGTCCCTCATCTGGGAAAGGTGGATTAAGAGTACTTACCCCACCAAATGGGCATGAATATCAAACTGAACATAAAGCACTTGGCACAATGCCTGGCATACATGCCAGGAACCATCATGTTCCTCCTCACCCCATACCACACAACTAGTCGTTCCCCAGCCAGGGAGGAGCCAAACCTTCTACCCCACACCACCCCATGGCAGACCTCAAATCGAGCCCAGTCCCAAGAGGTGTTGTAGTGGGTGGGCCGCTGCAGATGTCCAAACTGGACCTCGTAAGTCGCCTGGGGGCTGCGCACACGGGCAGGGAACTCCACCTTCAGGAACTTGTGGGCCTCGTGCCAGTGCACCTGTCGGGGGGTGGGGGTACAAGGGGCTGGCCCCTCCTCACCAGCCACACCCAGGGAAGATACCCCACCACCCTGCCCCCTGCTACCTCAGTGTGGAAGCGGACATAGGGGCAGCCAACGTCCAGCACAACCTCCTGGCTGAGCCGACTATTAGGACTGATCTGCAGCAGGAACCAGGCGCTGCCCCGCACGCCACCCTCAGTGCCCACTGCCAGGGTCCCTGCCTGGCCCAGCACTGGCTTCCTGTGGAATAGAGGGGCGAGGCGCTGAGCCAGGACAGACTGGTGGAGTGGGCCCAGTACACTCGTTCGTATTTCTACCACTGCCGCCCAGAGCCCTGCCCAGCCCGCACCGTGTTTCTAGGTGGTAGTCCATGACGTCCCACGCATCCCAGTACAGGGGTACATCGTCAAACAGCACAAACTGGTTCCCCACGGCACCCTCAGCAATGGCCTCCCTGGAAGGACATGGACATCAGTACAACTGAATGACCTTGATCTCCCCAGCTGTTTGAGGTGGGCGGGGTGGAAAGTAGGGAGAGTAGCCCGTTCCACGTGTGGGTCCCAGTCCAGAGCCACTCATGGGCTGCTGTGGTCAGCTGTGGCCAGGGGACAGAGGGAACGAGAGGTTTGGGGTCCACCTGCCAGGCACTGGGAGAGGGCAAGGGGTTAGCACCTGCCGGAGGCCACCAGCACCAGGGATGTCAGGCGGCCAGTTGGGTCCAGCCTCACTCGGATGATGCCGTTGTCCAGAGTCACAGAACCGTCAGTCTTGGTGGGAGGGGGCCTTGAGGCTAGGTCTGCAGGGGCTTCCCACAACCAACAGCCCACCCGACCCCCAGCCCTAGCTCTGCCTCGCCACTTGCTCCAGATTGGGGAGCTCAGAACTTCCACGTTGTTAGGGACAGCCCAGGACAGCCCCTGCCCCACCGCCATGCGCCAGCACTCACCTCTTGCACTACGAACACAGGCTGCTGGGGCAGCAGGGGCTGCGGTGAGGTGGGGGTGGGGGCAGGAGCATAGCCCATGCCGGGGACAGTGACCAGGGCTGGGGAGGAGCCTGGGTGTCAGTGCGGCCTTCTTGACCTTTCAGGAACCATACTTGGGGCAGGGTAAGGTAGGGTGGAGCGGGTGAACACTCCTCCTCCTCTCTGGCCTAGGGCACCCCGGGGCAGAGACCCCCAGGGGAATGTCCCTGACTCTCAATTTGGCCTTGATCCCTCCTGCTACAGTAGCCACCCTTCTCCCCAGCTCATACCTAAGCAGTGGGCCCCACCAGGCCGGGGCAGAGCCAGCACTTCAGTGCGCTTCCAGGGCAGCGTGTTGACAATCAGAAGGCCCTCAGGACCTGGCTCCCCAGCACACAGGGCTGCAGCTGCAGCACTGAGCAGTGTGTTGCCATGGGAACGGATGTCTAGGGAGAGACTGGTTGGTTATGGGCGGGCAGGGGGTCAGGGTGACCCCTGAATGTCCCATGGGGGACACTCTGGGCACTGCACTGGGTGCGAGAGCCATGGAAATGTTGTCAGCCTCACCTTCATAGTGGCACATGGCTTCCTCTGCTACCAGCTGGATGCAGCTCCCAGTCACCACATCATGGAACTGGGTCAGGAGCAGGAGCCTGCAGGGGCCAAGGGCAGGGCTGGGAAGGCCGGGAGGGTGGGGAAGGCCGGGAGGCTGGGGCAGCCACAGAGGTGTGTGGGTAAGGTTAGCAGGTGGCAGGGGACAGAAAACAGGCTGACCTCCAGAGATCCTGCAGCAGGGCAGCTGGGTAGAGGAACTGGGCACTGCGGGCCAGGGCCAGGCTGCTGAGCAGCTCCACGTCATGCAGGATCCGCTCACACTCCCGGTTCCCCTTCTTGATCTGAGCCCAAGTGAGGGGGACTCAGTCTAGAGCCTTAGCAAGCATCCCAGGCCCCCTCTGCCAAACCCTTCTCTTGCTCAGTACCCCTGATGCTCTCCAGGGACTCCTGGATAAAGCCTTGTGTGTTATCTGCCCCCAAAGCCTGCCCCCTCAGAGATGCTAAGTCCTGCCACTTTCAGGCTCCTGAGCACCCAGCTCTTGCACTCCTCTCAGCTCTTCCATGGAACACAAGCCTCTTCCCCCGGTCTGGGCCACTCTAGGGCGCCCCCTCCTCGCTGGCTCAACAGCCAGTCCCTGACCTGGGCATGGGTGGTGTAGGTGCCATTGTGTAGCTCCAGGAAGAGCTCCCCAACCCAGGTGCACAGCTGCCCCGAGTGGCCCTCCAGCGCTGAGAAGAGTTGCTCCGGAGAGGACAGCTGCACCCTGAGGGAGACTGCAAGCTTGGGTCTCCCAGCCTGGGCCATGCGACTTATCCTTCCTCCATGCAAGTGGGACAAGAGCCAGCCCCAACGGAAAGAAGCCACCCCCAAAAGACTCCCTGTCCAGACAAATCCAGGTCTGGACACCCCCAGGAGAGTTCTGCCTCAGTGGCTTTAAGCCCCTTCCCACCTTTGGCTTTTCTCCCACCCCACCTCCAGGGCAGAAGCTGGGAGGAGCCCATGATCTGGGATCGGAGGGAACAAGGTTGAGGGGAGGTGCTGGGCCCAAAGTTTGAGCAGAGGAAGGGCTCAGGGCAAGGGCAGAGGGTGGGGTAGAGCGAACCCAGGCCAGACCTGGGTAGCCCGTCGGTATTGCACAGCCGCTTCAAGCGGTCCACCATGGTCTGGGTGGGGCCACCACCTCCATCCCCAAAGCCAAAGAGAAAGGCGCTGTGGTTGGTCCGTCCCTTGTCCCGGTTTTTGGCCACTGTCTTCAGCACCTGGACAGGTGGGGGCAGGTTCACACCGGTCAGTTTCGGCTGGATACCTGGCCCCCTCCAGCCTGCCTCCCTTCCCGACCTTGGCCACAATGTGCCCTCTCACCTCCTCTACACTGCCCTGCATCCCATAGGAGTCACCAGGCGGGAAGTGGGCCAGCACCTGGGAGCCATCCAGCCCCTCCCAGAAAAAGGTATGGTGCTTCAGGCAGGGAGATAGGTGGAAGAGAGAGGCCAGAGTCAGGGCTGAGGCAGAGCTGGGCCTCCCTTACCTGCCCGCCCAATTGTGTGACCCCGGGAGAGGCATGCCTTCCCTGGGTGGGGGCTGGGTGGTTTGTCCAGGACTCCTCAATAAGCCTGGACGAGATGTTCGGGCCAGGAGGGACCCAGGCCTGCTCCAAGCCTGGCCCCCCAGGGCCTGCTCACCGGGAAGGAGTTCACCAAGTTCCAGCTCAGCTTTTGGGTGAGGAAGCGCTTGATGCCACAGCTACGCATGATCTGGGGCAGCTGCGCGGAGTAGCCGAATGTGTCTGGCAGCCAGAACTGCAGGGAGAAGGCATCTGGGGTGCGGGGACCCGGGAGCGCAGCAGAGCAGCCCAGCTGCAGCCCCTCTTCACTCAAGGACAAGCTCTGGCCCCCTCTGCCTGCAGGTGCAGCAGCTCCCTGCCTACCTCTGAGCACATCTTCCCGAACTCCTGACGGAAGAAGTTCTGACCCTGCAGGAACTGCCTCACCATGGACTCTCCACTGGGAAGGTTCCCATCCTGGCCATGAGGGAAGAAGGGGGCCACTGGGGTCAGCACCAGACAAGACGGGCAGGGACTCAGGCAACCACCCCATCCAGAGAAGCCAGGGCTCTGACACTGGGGGAAGCCAGTGCCCTGGAAGCGTCCATCTCCTCACTTCAGCCTAACCATCTGTCTGCCAGACAGGAGGTATCTGGGGCCGGGTCACACAGATGGCCCATCACAGTGCTTGAGAACCCCACCCCTCTGGGAGTCCCGAGCCCTAGGATTCCAGGGACTGATAAGAGGGCATGAAGGACCTGCAGAAAGTCACCAGCACAGCCGAGGACAGAATCCTTGATGGTAAGGCCTGAGGCTGAGGGGCTGCAGATGGCACTCACCATTTCCACCCAGGTGCCCCCCACGGGCACAAACTGCCCGCGGCAGGCGAACTCCTGGAGCCGGGCATGCAGGCCAGGGTAGTGGCTCCTTACCCACTCGAGCTGCTGCGCCTGGGGGCAGATGGGGTTGGGGCTGGCCAGGAGCAACATAAACCCCACCCAGGGCTGAGTGCCTGGGGCTCAGTGGGTGGGCTGAGAAGCCCTGGGAACCCCACACTAGCACCCCCTGGGCTCCGGGTACCACTCACACAGCCGTCCCTCTGACCTGGGAGCAGGCAAAGATGAACTCGGGGTTCCGCTCCATGAGCTGAACGACTGTCACCCAGCTTCGGGCACATTTCCGCACGGTCTCCTTGAAGGGCCAGAGCCAGGCTAGGCGGGGAGGAGGGTGAGGATAGAGGGAGAGCAGCCAGGTCCCCAGGCCCTCACAGACCTCCAGCTGTACCTGTCCCCTAGCATCCGTCCAGGCGCCTCCTGGGCCACAGAGGGTCACTGCAGCCTCCCTCCCTCCCATCCCATCCCATTCCCTGCTGAGTCCTGTGGCATCTCTCCGGAGCTGTCACTTTTACACGGCTGGGCTAACGGGGCAGTTTTATAGTCAGGAAGTGGGGGCCCCCTGGATTGGCCTTATTCTGGGGTTTAGAGGATCCTTTAGGAAGCGGCAGGGGTGGCCCCTCCCCTACGCACACAGAACACATCCCAGAACAGAGGGCACCACTTCCCTGGATGGACCCGCCTGGGCCAGCTGTCCTGCCCAAGGCACTGCTGCCTCTCATAACCTCTAGGCCTCGTCAGTTTCTTCTTTACCAGCCCAGACCTCCACATCCCACGCTTTGGCACAGCAGAGAAAGCCCTGATTCTGTGGCTCAGAAACTTCAGCTGCATCAGAATCAATACCTTGGGAAGTTTGTTAAAAATGTCATTTCCTGTAAGCCTCTGACACTGCAGACTCATCAGGTTCCGAACTGAATTCCTGATCCTCCCCAGGAAGCCTCCCCCTGTGCTTGCGTTCCCATCTCAACTACTTCCACATCACTCCTGTCTGAGGACTCGGGCACCCTTGTCAAATTCTTACTCATCCTCATTCTGTTCAAAGGTCACCTCCTCTAAGAAGCCCTTCTTGAATCTGCCAGACCCAGCTGGGTTAAGTGCCTCTTTTGGGCTCCCCGGCTCCCCATACTTCCCTCCATCATGGCAGCAACTGTCTCTGCCTATTTTGTGATCATCAATCTCAATAATCCTACCCGTTCCCCCAATATCTAGCATGATGCCATCCAGGGCACATTTAGCAAAACCTACAGTCCATTCCCCTTTCCCCATTTTACACATGGGGAAAACTGAGGTCTAATAACAGTGCTTCCAGGGCGCAACAAGGTCTTCAAGACCACTCCTGACCCCCCTGCTGAGCCAGCCTGGCCAGCTGCTGCCCTACCTGTGTCAATGTGGCAGTGCCCCATGGCGTGGATGGTATGCTGGCTTTCACCCCCACGTTGGCCAAAGAACTTGGAGGCCAGGGCCTGGGCCACTGGGAAGGTCTCAGGCTGGGCAGGGTCACATACATTCACCATCTGGTTGGCAGTGTATAGGGCCTGGAAGCTGCGCTGGTTGTCCTCCCCGAGGCCCTGCAGCAGGGTTCTGCCCCTTAATCCCCATCTCAAGCAAGCAGAGGCTCCAAAATTAGACCCCAGCTGATCTCCCATGGGTTCTCAGCAGAGTTCCTCCCTTCCACCAACCCTGTGCTCCTGCTGGTCCCCCTGCACAGCACTGTCTCCCTCTTCCCCTTTACACAGGGAAGTCCTCTCAACACTCAGGCAGGCACAAAACACTCTCTCTATTCTGGATTCCTGGAGCCCCAGCTATGTGACCCAAGAAACAGCCTGCCTGAAACAGGGCTCGAGAGAGTATCCAGGTGGGGTGGGGGTGTTGAGTACCTTGGCGATCCCCAGCAGGAGCTCCAGGTCCACCAGGAGCTTGTAGACATCCCGGTGGAATACGGCCAGCTCAGCCCGGCTCACCTGGAACATCTTCTCTGGATCAGGGGCTGCGATCATGGATCCCTTTCCGGCCCCCAGGAGCCCACTGCAGGCTACTTCCACATAGAGGGTCAGGCTACAAATGTGGGGAGGCAGCCTCAGGCCAAGGGCCTAGGGGACTCTGGGGCTTGGGGAGGGAGGATCTGAGAGGCATCCGACAGACCCCTCCCATGTGCCCCCAGGATCTACCACCCAGAGGATCTCACAGTTATGTCAGGTGCGTTTGACAGAGGGTCACGGTGGAAACAGCAGACTACACCTACTTTCTGCCTCGGCTGAGGAGGATAAGTAGCTGAGTTTGGAACTGTGTGAATTATGTTGTTTAGACTTATTTCCAAAGCTGTCTATACAAAGCACTGCCTGGGTCTCAGAACCCTCTTAGCACATTAAAAACATGTTTGGATCTCCCAGGTCCAGCTTTCAGAGCAACGATCTGTCAGCCAACAGAGGCAGGCCATTGTTCGGAGCAGTGTGGTAAGCTGTGGTGCTGTTCTGCTCAGTCTTCGGAGAGCAAACGTGACTTCCTTCGGGAAGCCTTCTGGGACTCTTCCCCTAGTGCTCTCCTTGGTCTACAAGAGCCTTCTCCCATTCAGAGTGTTTTCTTTCAGAGACCTCATCAGTTTGTAATTGTATATGTACATGTGAGTCCCCCTTGCTGTCAAAGATCACATCATTCACCATCATAGTCCCCATGTCTGGAAACATCAGATACACAATGTTTAATAAACACTGAATATAATAAAATATAACATCTAAGCAGAGTTTTTTTGATGGTGTCATAAAATGCACAATATGGAATTTTAAAAAATCAGGACGCAAAATATCAAAGAGATACCACCTCAACTAGTAAACGCCACCTCTGAAAAAATTTCTGGGAAGAATGCTGAGCTGTTAATAATGGATATTTCTAGGTGATGGGGTAATGGGAATTATCAATATTTACTTCTTTGTGCTTTTCTGCATTTAATGTAGGAACTAAAATGCTATCTTTTCGGTCAGAAATATCCTACTTTTTAAAAACAAACTATGAAAAATAAATAAATAAAATAAAAACAAACTATGAGGGTTGAAGATGGTGGTATTGAAAGTGGATGTGTTTCTCTGGACCTCAGCGGCTCCTCTCCCTCTGGTGCCCCCTTCCCCTACAGCACTGGTCAGCCATAGTTCAGGGACTCACTCACCTCCGGGGGTCTTTCTCCCCTAGCTTGTCAGTCAGAATGTAGCTGGTTTTCTCTCCCTCTTTGGTCAAACCCTGGTGAGGAGGAGAATGAAAGAGACAGGGCCTGAGGCTTGTGGACAGTTCTGGTGAAGTATAAGCTAAAGGGGGCCAAGCCCCTCTACCGGACCTCTAGCACTAGCTCCTCTCTCCCAAGCCCAAGATTGACAAATCAGGGACCTCTGATAGCAAGTGCCCCCCACCCCCAACGGCAGTCAGCACCATGACCGCCAAACGGCACCTGTTGACCAGCAGAAAAGCTACTGGTCTTATGGGGCCTTAGGTAGGTGTCAGGTCCTTGGTGGCTTCTGACGGCCTCTGTACTCCTGAATAAACATCTGAAAGGAAACTCTATGAGGTCAGGGAAAGGTTTGCTTCATTCTCCACTAAACTCCCAGTGCTTAGCACAGGGACCTGCGTAGAGAGGGCACTCAGGAGACATCCACTGAGCCAAGGAAGGGAGGGAGGAAAGGAGGGGTCTGCTGCCTTTCTGCACAGGAAGAGCAACCCAAGACTGAGGGTTAGTCAAACTGAAATGGAAGCTGTGTGGACCCAAGCAAATGTGCTAACCTCTATATATCTCAGTTTCTGTCTGTGAAAAGTGAAAGTGTTAGTCGCTTAGTGGTGTTTGACTCTGCAGTTCCATGGACTGTAGCCCGCCAGGCTCCTCTGTCCATGGAATTCTCCAAGCAAGAATACTGGACTGGGTAGCTTCCCTTCTCCAGGGATCTTCCTGACTCAGGGATCGAACCCAGGTCTCCTGCACTGCAGGCAGATTCTTTACTGTCTGAGCCACTGGCCATAAAAACCTATCACATAGGATTATAAAGGTTAAACCTGATAAAGTTGGATACATAAACAAGGTACTTAATAGTGGCTCTATCTGGGGAATTGGGGGCGAGGTGATAGGGAGAGACCCATTATTTCAGGTAAAGAGGACTCTGTAAACTTTATACTATCCAGAACTGTTTCAAAGTCCTCCTCCCCAGCTTCCATAAGCATCTATTACATATAATAAAAATTAGTTTATTAAAAATTAAAAATAAAAAGTGATATAGTCTCCAAAGCCACCAGTCTGGCACCTAGCACCTAGTAAAGGCTTAATAAGTCCATCTGCTGTACATATTATTGTATTTGATTAGTAACTAGTTTCATCCAAAATGGGAGGATGACCAGTCAGTGGCAGAGTTGGCTTCGCATTACTTATGTTGAGACCTTAAGTGATCCGCTTAAATATAAGAAGGAACAATTACACAAGGGCCTAAGCAAAAACTCATCCAGTCCTGAAATCCTGATACCACCCTGCAGGCATAGCCACTCAGCTGTGGCTTCACCAGAGACCAGGGCTGAAATGTGGCCATACCCGACCCAGGGCAGGGCTCCTCACCTGGACAGGTTCCCCATCGCGCCACACCAGGCCTTCTCCATCACTTTCCCAGCGAAGGTGAACTTCCTGACCTACCCATGCCTCTGGGATGGTCAGCTCTACACGAAACCAACAGGTCCACCATCTGCAACAGAACCACTAAGATGAGCCTAGGGGTCAAAGCCTTGTCCTTTCAACATACTTCCTATGATTAAGGTCATCAAGGGCTTGAGACTTTCTGCCAGAATCTGCAGTACCACAAGGTATTCAGCTTTGATCTACAAGAAAGAAGCAATGGGGTGTGCAGCAAAGTGAGGGAAGGAGGCAGAGAATCAGGGGTCTGTGATCTGTCCTAGAGGGCCCTTCCTAAGAGATGTCACCGAACTGGGAGAAGTGAAGTGGAAGTTCCTCAGTCGTGTCCGACTCTTTGTGACCCCATAGACTGTAGCCCGCCAGGCTCCTCTGTCCGTGGAATTCTCCAGGCAAGAATACTGGAGTGGGTTGCCGTTCCCTTCGCTAGGAGATCTTCCCAACCCAGGGATCGAACCCAAGTCTCTCGCACTGCGGACGGATTCTTTACCAACTGAGCCACCAGGGAAGCCCGTGGGGAGAAGTGGGGAAGAGAAAATTCTTCCATGAAGGCTTGAGGAACCAGCAGAGGGTGCTGCTCTGCCCCAAGTGACTGTCTAGGGCAGAGAGCCGACAATGGAGGCTTTTAGGGGAGGCAAGCAAGCTGGGAGGTGGGGCCCAGCAACTCCGCCCTCTCTCTGGAGCGTTACCCACGTGGGTCCGAAGCTGTCGCCGACCTGCGCGGGGCGGAAGTCCTGCTGGACTGCCTCCTGGTAGGGAAGTCTTTCGGGCGTCAAGAAGCTGGAGAGCTCGGCCACTGGGCAGCTGTCTCCGAAGAGCCTGGGCGGGAGGGGCAGGTGGGCGCGCGCTCGTGGGCCAGCCGGCGGGTGGGGATGCGCGTTCCCTCCATCCACCGCCGGGAGGGCTGCCCCACGACACAATCTCTCCCCACTCCCTCCTCCTGGGCCCCAGCACTATCTGAGGCGGATACTTTGTCCCTCGGCCCATGTGGCCGAAGCTTGGGTTTCCCCCAGAAGGGGAGGCTAGAGACTCGTGGATGCGGCTGGCGGGTGCCCTGGGCGAGGGGGCCACACCTGCCGCGGAGATTACAATCGGTAAAGTAGAGCGGCGACACGAATTTCTCCACTCGCTCCAGCGTAGTGCGCCAGTGCTTCAGGGACGGCGCCGCCGCCATCGCCGCGCGTTCGCTCCTCTCTCCTCTCCCCGGAAGGCCCCAGGCGCTGCCGGCGCGGTCCACGGCCTGGAACCAAAGGTTCCGGCGCCTCAAAGGCGCCTTCCAGGCCCGGGCAGCTTTCCATGGAACACCAGCGGCTCAGTGAAGCCCCGCTGCTCCGAAGTTTGAGCAGCGAGCTGAAAGCTAAAAGCTGCGCTTCTGAGGCTTTAGTCTTATCTCGGTCCGAGCTGGTCGCCACTGGGCAAATCCTTAAGTAAAATAGGAAGTCTGACGCTTTGATTCTGAGAAAAGCCTAGTACAGAGACAGACCGAAGGCACGACTGGTGGGAGCTTCGGTTGCTGCAGATGCAGGTCACCTAGTCTCAGAAGCTACAAGCGGAACCTCCTTGCCTATGGTCCTTGTGTCTGCATAAGGTGGCGCCAGGGACCGGTGCTTTCAAGCCATTCGGCGGACGTGTTGAATAGGGAGTGCTTTATACCCCAGTAACCTCAGGTTCCTCTACTAGGTGTTCTATTTTATGTATATGGCTAATTGCTGCCCATCGCCAGAAACTTAAAGACTTTGAGATGGCAGATCAGACATAGAATTCATGAGCCTAAGAGAATAATGCATTTCTCTACAGGGACTGATGAGTTCAGAGAAGCCATAATACCAGAATTTTCATAATACCTCCAATTTCACCCTCATGTTACTCTGGTGGTCTTTTGGCGGCTTTCCCCCACCTCCCTCCTGGGAATGGGATGAAATCTTCCTCTATAAAATCATTAGGAAGAAAAGTATATACACAACATGACCGACCCCTGATATTTTAATAGAAATACTGACCAAGTTTACAACACTTCAAATGCAGATCATAGGGAAAGGTGACTTAAGTACAGAATACCAAACATGACTTAAAATATAACTTGCTGCTGTAAGACAGGCTGAGCTGAGCTTGGAGCTCAGATGTCAGAAGGCAGGAGACAAAAATGCTGTTTGTAAATCCTGGCTGTAGGTGAAGCTCCGTTTTGGTTGCACTAGTAGGATTGGTCCTGAAACCCTATCCTGACCTGCAGGCAGCTGCTCTGGACATAACCTTCTGCAGACACAGCAATAGCTGGGGCTGCCTGGGTCAGGTTCAATCAGTTCCCCCTATTAACTCCAAGTCAACATGATCTTTCTTAAGCAAGCAGATGGGGGTGGGTTGAGTTACCCGCAGAAAACCTGAAGATCCTACCCAACCCATCAGTATCACTCCACCTTCCAAGTGAGGCAGTGCTGCAGCTTCACCAGAATCTCCCACAAGCCTTTCCTGCCACCTCACACATGTGAGCTGAGTCTCCTATAGTTGCCCATTCCTCCACTGCCCCCAACAAAAAAAGTCTAAAAATCAGATAAGCTTACCATTCATAAGGAAAGTCCAGAGCAAAAAAAAAAAATGTGGTTTTGTGGTGGTGATATTAGGGATTTTTAATTAAAAAGCAAACAAAACCACACAGGAACACTGTTGTTTACTTTGACTACAGTAATGGTTGCTGGAGAAAAATTCACCAAAGTCCTGGGAGGGGCTCAGTTGGTGTTTGTTCAGAAAAGCCAGGCTGCCCACATACAAAAATCCTAGATCACTCATGTTTAAATATCTGCTGCTTTAAATTTATGTAATTAAAAATATATATATACATATATATTCCATTTGCAGTTGCTAATGTATCAAGTCTTCTCCCTCCTAACCCCATTTATACCACACACTGTGTACACACTTCTTTCAAACACTGGTTTGGTATTTAAGCTGTTCACTCCCATTTCCAATAAAGGTAAGAAAAAATAGAGAAGCACAAACTATACAGCTGCACAATATACCCATATATAAAATATTTCCAAACAGCTGAAATAAGGGGGTAGAATATGTACCAAAAGAATGAATAATTCTATTTTTTAAATCTGAGATATTTTGATTTGGGACAAGTACAACTGACTGCTAACTATTTAGAGCAAAATCTTGTTTTTGTACTGTATGTAGATAAGGAACCAAAGCCCAAATCCCTGCTTCAACAGTATTCTCTGGTGAGGACAAGGGACTTGTGTTGAGAGTTCATTCCTTAAGTAAGAACCAAGCTTTATTTATTTACAAAAAAAAAAAAAAAAAAAAAGTTGGGGCAAGAAGGAAGACAAGTTTTGCACAAAAGTACTACAACGGTAACTCCCTTTGGTAAAAAGTGTAATAAATGTCTTGTACATCTGTTCATAGGTACTAAATCTGAAGCCACATAGAACTATGGTACACAAGAAGCTAGAGCAGTTATGCTAGCACATCAAAGCATATTTCTTTTAATAAAAAATTGACAGTATGTACATTATTTACAAAAAAAAAAAAGAAAAACCAAGTTAAAATTGTGTTTGTGTGTGTGTGTGTGTGTGTGTGAGTAAAGCTGGTGGATGGCACTAGGGTAGACTAGTAAAGAAGCAGGTACAAAACAGTTCCACGGGAGCTAAAAAGGACGACTGATTTGAACTTGTTGAGGCTGAGAACCAGAGGAGAGAAGAAAGGGTGGGCAGCAAGGTATTCATCAGGAATCAAATCCACAAGATGATCAATCCCAAAGCCAAACTGCAGGTCCCAGAGAAAACCTAATGGGTGATCTAGATGTGCTCAAGTGACCAGGAAGAAAAATCCAATCCAGTTTTTTTTTTTCCTTTTTGAGGGGAAGAGGAAAGGAGCAGTGACCATCAGAGCTACAATCCATCTAAGCACTGGCTCCTCCTCAAGTCTGTCGTCGATGCTCGCCCAGCTCGTCCACGTGTGAACAGCATCCGGTTCCCTCACTGAAAGTCGCCCCAGGAGGCTCCAGTCTCCACTCTGCTGGTGTGTGCAAGCTGCGTGTCCCTGTGCTTGCGTGGGTTTCCTCCCCTCCAGGGCAGGCTAATAGCCAAAACCCCTGGGAAAGTTCCAACTCCGGCTTTGTAAGGGGTCACACGTTCCTTGTATGTAGCCCACTTGGTGCCAGGTTGCACCAGCCACGCACAGATCAGGTGGCCATGTCCCAGAGAGGCCCAGTGAGGCTTGAAAGGCATCTTCCTTGTTTCTTCAGTGTGTGCGAGTACACGCGCCCCCCACACACACCACCCCCCTCCAGTTATCTGCTCTGGCTTTGCAGTTACGGGGTTTTGAACACTGTGCCATATTTGACACGGTACTTGTTAATGCTCACAAAGTGCAGGGTCTCTGTGTCGCAGGTGGTGGTGCAGGGCACCAGGCCCTCCAGCCCCTCACCCATAAGCCACTTGCTGGTCTCCGCTGCCATTTCACGGGGCACATGCTCCTTGGTCCATTTATCTACCCAGGCCTGGAACCTCTGATGTAGCCGCTTGCTTACACGCTCATGGGACTGCAAAACAGAACAAAGAAACCATCCATGAACTAGGACTGAAAAACCCTTCGAATACAAAATCCAATTTTGTTCTAAAGTAGCTGAGGAAAGATGTGGGCTCAAGTTGCAGATCGTAAAGCCCCCAGAGAAATGCCAACCCAAGGTCTGGTCAGAACTAGCTCAGTGCTTCTCAATTTTGGTCTGCAGCATCACCACGTGGTGGCATGTTGGGGAAGGAGGAGGTCTTGGGAAAAATGTGTACAGAGTTCCTTGTTTCCATCAATCTGTATTTTTAAACCAGCAACCCAGACGATTCTAATGTACCCTGAGGGACACAATGAGGCTGTTGGTCACTTCTGTCACAGCGCAAGGCAAAGGGTTTAAAACCCACCATCCCTTCCTGCTATTATCCCACTCTGTCCATCAGATTGTTGGGCACAGCAGATCTTCAGTGGAGGTTTTTGTTCCTACCTCCAACATACTTGTTGGTGCCCATAAGCAAGGAAGGGAAGGTGATACAAAGATGAATGAGGTGTTTCCCAGCTCCCTACATCATTTGAATCAGACATGCAGACATATAACACACAGCACCTAGAGAGAAGTACATTAAATTGCCCAATCTGTGCTTCCCACTTGAATGTTCTGTAGTCCTTTGATCTGCCTCCCAAACCTGGTAATAACCCTTTCCTGTTAACAGACATACCCCTAAGCTTCCCAGTTACTCAAGCAAAATAAGCAAAGAAATAAAATCAAAAAACAAAAACCACCGGGTAGCATCCTTAATGCTCTCCATTCTCTTAAACCTCTCCACATCCAATCATTAGCACATCCTGACAATTGTATCTCCAATCCTTTTTTGGCATACAGCATGGCATATTGGATCCCTGACCAGGGATCAAACCCATGCCTCTTGCATTGGAAGCTCCAGCGTCTTAACCACTGGACCATCAGGGAAGTCCCTCCAATCTAATTAAAATTCCTCCATAATCCTGGTAGTCTGGGCAGTCATCTCTCATACGGATGAGAGCAGTCTTTTGAGTGGTCTCTGCCCATCCAACTTGGTGCGTTCGCTCACTCACATCAGTCTATATCTTTATCAACAAAGTCTCAATGTATCTCAAAACCCAAACCATAACCTGTAAAAATAATGTGGCCTCTGCCCACCTTTCCAGCTTCATGCATCCCACTTCCCCTATGGCTCAAAACACAATGATGTTTTACTTATTGTTTAAAGGCCCTGCCATGTGGCATTTGGGACTCCAGTTCCCTGACCAGAGACTGAACTTGCACCCCCTGCACTGAAAGAGTGGAGCCTCAACTACTAGGTCCCAAGCAAGTCCCCCGCAACTGATGTTAGCTTTTTGAACACGTGAAGTCCTTTCCTCCCTCCCAGCCTTGCACCTGCTTGTTTCCTTTGCCTAAAAAGTACCAACCCAACTCTGCACCAGGCTGGATCCTCACCATTGTACAGGCCTCAGGGGTCACCTCCTTAGGTCTTCCCAACAAAAGCAGGGCTCTGTGTGCCAGTCACCCTCGATCACCTCGTTTCTTTCCTTGGAAATGCACATCATCACACTGCCTTACATGCTCTCTCTCAGGGCTGTAGTCTTAGGGCCTGGCACAATACCTGGTACATAACAGCACTAGGACTTTCACATGTGAACATAGACAGGATTCACACAAGCAACACTACCGGAGATGTGAATGCTGGGAGTAGCTTCACTAGAAGGTGCCACCAGCTATTACTAAGCTGTCCCCCTACAAATTCACAAGCAGAAATCCTAACTTCCACCCCTCAGAATGTGACCTTATTTGGAAATAAGGTTGTTGCAGATACAATTAGTTAAGATGAGCTCATACTGTCGGAGGGTGGACCCATAATCCAGTATGTCTGGCGTTCTTTAAAAGGGGGGAAATTTGGACAGACGCACACTTAGGGAGAATACCATGCAAAAACGAAGGCAGAAATATGCAAGCCCTGCAATGCTGGTGATTGCCGGAAAACCACCAGAGGCTAGGAAAGGCAAGAAACAGATTTTCCCTCACAGTCCTCAGAAGTTTCAAAGCAACTCTGCCAACACTTCGACTTGGGACTTCCAGCCTCTACAAGTGTCAAGATAGTAAGTTTTTGTTGTTAAGTCACGCAGTCTTTGGTGCTTTCTTACAGCATCCTGGTATACTGGCTGAGGGAGATGTGTGGAGAAATTCCAAATACTGGTTCTCACCTGATGAGCCCGCAGCAAGGCGGTCCTCCGATACATGTAGTCCTCTGACTTGATCACATATACCATCTTGTAGGAATTCAGCTTGAATCTACACTCCAGTTTATCCAGGCTATCCGCATTCTCCATGGTCTTCTTGCTGTTTCCTTCCTTCCCTTCCTTTTCCTGCTGCTCTCGACCACGCTGACAC